>NC_133004.1:12438175-13742104 GCF_048564905.1 Vicugna pacos
CTGTTTCATTTCTCCTTAGAAATGATCACTGTCTAAAACCATCTTTCGTGTGTGTTTTTCTGCCTGCCCACCTGCACAAGAATGTAAGCTACATTATAGGAGGCACTGTGTCTCTCTGGTTCACGGATTTCCATATTTATTAGGTGCTCAATAAAAATATTTTTGGAAGAAATGAACAAGAATATCTGGGGGTCAGTGGGCAGTTCATTCAAGCAGAGATTTGCCAAGTATATTTATTAAATTAGTGTTTCTTAGAGGCCAGATACTTGCTGTAGAAGGCATCTGACTCCAATAACGCTTGATTATGAGATTTCAGAGGTTAACGAGTCAAGGTCCAGACTCCAAAAACCAATAATGCTAATCATCCTGATTTTCTGCTTATATGATTTTTTGCGCCTGAGTTTTCAGCTGAAATTCTTGTGTCTGTTTTCCTAATGATTCCACATGCCAAGTATCTAAGAGAGAATCTTAAGTCTATGAACCTAAAACACGAATGATTCTGACACTAAGATTCTTTTAGCTTATTATTTATTTACAATGGATTCTGTCAAGCTAAGCACAATACTCCTCTTTTGTCTCAGGTCAGAGGTCTTAACATGGGGCTTGTAACTGAATCTGACTCACTAACACATTTTGTTTGAGCCCCTCAATGTTAGCCTGAAAAGTCTTTTAAAAATTAATTTATTGCCAATATTTGAGATTTGGGATATTTCATCTTTGTGTGTGTTTTGCCTTTTAAAAAGTGGATTTCTGGCTTCTCTTTCTTTTCTAGAAAAGAAAAGACAGCCAGGCTGAGTCCCCACTCCCACCAAGCAATGATGGGGCTGCAGAAAGTTGTTCCCTGCCTCCTGCAGGCAGGCTGCCACCATGTACCATTCTAGATAGCCGTGCTCAGCTTGGCTGCCCAGCCCTTGCAGGCACTGGGGTTTGCAACCTTGGATATGAGGCTCTGGGAGCCAGTGATTTTGAACCTTAAGTTCCAGTGCAGATTTGAGACTCTTGCAAACTCTGACTAAAATAAGGAAAGCTACAGAAGACAATCTGCTGGTGCAGCATCTGTAGCAAGACGCCTCAGAGGTTTCTGATTCCAGCTTTTGGCCCTTCAGCCCTCCCCACGTCCCCTGGTGCTGAAAATAACACGAGGGGATGGGGGAAACGGAGGAGGAAATGAGATCGTTGCAGAACGCAGACCTTCCTGCAAATACACTCCCCCGCCCCAGGGCGTATGACCCTGAGCAAGGCCTGTGCTTTCTCATCTTGCCTTTGCTCCTGCCAACCTGCCTTCCTGAAATGCCCTTCCTCACCCCTTCCAATCATCCAGGACCCAGATCATGTCTCACCCCCTCGACGAGGCACGGCGGTTCAGAACCCAGCGCAAAACCAGACCATCCAGAGCCAACTCCCGGCTCCTCCGCCTGCAGCTGGGAAGTCCTGGGCTTGACATTTCTGCCTGCCAGTGCACTCCCGCGTTTGTAAATCGGGATTATCATAGCACTACCGTGCGCTGCTGTCATGTTTAAATAAGGAAAAGTACACACAGGGGTGAGTATAGCTCAGTGGTAGAGCACATGCTTAGCATGCACGAGGCCCTGGGTTCAATCCCCAGCACCTCCTCTAAAAATAAATAAATAAATAAACCTAATTTAAATCAATAAATAGACCTAATTACCTCTCCCTTCAAAAAAAAATATATATATATATACACAGACACACACTCTTAGAACAGAGCCTTGAACACAGTCAACGCCTGGTGAGTATTAACTTGTATTAGTCCCCATTCTCACTGGGGTGCTTCTCTTCTGATTTACAAAGGCTTTGAAATGGCTGATTGTTGGTTATAAACTGTCTGGTGTTGCTCACTTACAGTTTTATGGATATTTTATAGTCATTGGATTACATTCGGTTATTCAGTCATCAAACATCTTTTTAAGGCACTCTCTTAGTTGGGCAGAGGCAGACACTGAGACAAAGATTTGGATGCAATAGTTTCTATCAGATGACAATCCCAGGAGGTCCCAGGAGAGGAGTAGGGACATGCTACAAGGGGAGGGTGTGTTAATGTCAAGTTACCACTGACACAACTAGGGCATATTCACGATGGGGACCTCTAGGAGAGTGTGTGAAAATCATCTTATAGTCCTTGTACCCAAGGAGTACGGAAGCTGGGCTATTAATCCTCCAGTGTCCATCCTTATTTAACAGATATTTTAATTATTATTTACTCACCAATGTTCCCTAGACCGTTAACTCCCTGGTACTTCCGATCTGCTCTGTTCACACCCCAGGCATCATGCCCCTGTGGTCAAGGAAAGCACTCAGGCAGGAAGTCACATGTGCTGGCAAGTAGAAGCCTGTTGCTTGTATGGGGAAGGGGAAAGCTGAAGGATTTAAGAGCAGGGAGCCAATAACATCTGCTATGGTTGCCTACAAGTGCTAGGCACTGGGAATCCTAAGACACTGCTCCTTCCATTGTGGGATTTAAAAGCAAGAGAGATGTAAACACGCATGTGCAATAAGAATTGTAGGGGCAGAGATAGATGTTGGGGCACAAGACGGGTCTGAGGGAGCAAAAGGCCAGTTCTAGGCAGGAAATTGGAAGAAAGATAGGCAAGGGCGAAGGGTTGCAGGGTCACACTCAAGGAACTGAGAGCAAATCTGCATGGGCCTCATGTGAGTGGAGGCTGGGGAGGTATACAGTGAGGGGCAAGTCATGATGGACCCTGGAGGCCATGTTGAAAAGCTTGAGTTGTCACCCAAGGGCAGTGGAAGGCCCTCAAGTGTTTACGTAATGGAACAATGTGATATTATGGGGATCTTGGATCCCTGTGGCTGCAGCGGGACGATAAGTCGAAACGAGGCAAGAACAAAAGCAGCAAGACCGATATGGCAGCCACGGCAATAAATCCAGGCAAGAGATAAAGAGCACTTGTGCCGGGAGGGTGGAGAAGAGGAGGCTAACACGGAAGATGTGGGAACTACAGGACTGGAACCTATTGGGTGTGGGAGGTGTGGGAAGGGGGCAGAGTCTAGGGTGAGTCCCTGGGGAACCAGGTGCTGGAAAGAACCATCTGCTGAGATGCAGGAACCAGAGGAGGGGCTGGTCTGGGGGGAGAGAGGAGGAATCTCTTTGTGGATGTTCAACAGAATGTCAAGTATACATTTGGCTACATGACTCTGGAGCTCAAGACAGTGTTGAGAGTGGGAGACTGACGTTGTTTGAGGACAAGGACTTGGTCTGAGTTGTTCACAGTGTTATCTCTAATGTCTAGAATAGACCCTGAATGGGCACATGAATAGCACCTTGTAAATATCTGTTGAGTGAATGAAGGAATGTTCCTGGGGCTGCTCATCGGCAAATGTAGCCAAGTAGGCTGGAGGAGACAGTACGTTCAATTCGGTGATGGGTACCTGTTCAGTGATGGGTGCCTAGGCCCCCCTCATGAGTGTAAACTTCCAAAAGCAGGTTTCCAGTCCTTTCATCACAGGGTCTAACACAGTTCATTTTCTCATTTCCTCCCTCATTTGTGCAGCCAACAAATATTTGCTAAATATCTATTGTGAGCCAGACAGCATGCAAGGCCTTGGCAATACAATAATGAACAAGACAGATAAAAATTCTGATGAATGAATGAACGAGTGCGTGAATGAATGAATCAAGTCCCTAAGTGACTTGCAGAGTCCTTGAGGACAGAGCTCTGAGTCATGCTTCACTGGCATCCTCTTTGCCCTCAGCCACAAGTTGGAGAGACAGAGAAAGTGCTCGATAAATATTGACCGAGTGTCAAGGGCTGACTGGTATGTTGATATAGTAGCAGGCAGTGGGACCCCACTCCTCCCCCCGTCTCACTGCTGATGGCTTGTGGTTTGACCTCTCCCAGTCCAGGTTTAGGAAACAAGCCAAGGTACAGGTGCTCAGAGCACACAGCCCTACCCAGATTGCCGAAGTCTCTGTGCCCCTTCCTTCAGGGGAGGAAGGGAACAGTCTGGCAGGCTTATTTTTCTTTCCTTCAAATGATGCAAATACTCAAATGTGAGTCTCTTCTTTGCACAGATGATATACTAGCTAATAAAAGCTCGTCTGAAATCAGTCTCCTGGAGTGTGTGTGTGTGTGTACGTGTGTGTGTGTGTGTGTGTGTCTTCACTGCCCATCTGTAGCCTGAGCTGCAGGGAGACATATGCCTTTGTGGGTGACTTTGCAATCGAAAAGGACTCCAACATTCTGTGCTCAACTCTCTGAAATAAGAGCCTCCCACTGCTTGAGACCTTCCTTGCTCACAAGCCGAGGTCACCCAAGAGATGCCATGTGGCAGCATTGATTTTCCAAAAAGGCAGCAGTCCCTGGGATACTGGTGCCCAAGGGGCAAAGTGTCTGTCTGCAAAGAGCACCTGCCCCTTGTCCCCATCAGTGTCCACACCCCCTTTTCTGGTCACAGCTCCTTCCCTTACCATGTGGTCCCAACCACGTGGTCAGTGGGGCTAATACTAGTGCCCAATTTCAGGGGTTGGCACCTGTCTCAGACCCAGCCAATCAGAAGGTCCTAATGCCCTGAGTGACAGATGCAGGGATGAAAAAGTATTCAGATTTATCCAGTGAGAGTCAATCCCAGGACCTTCATGGGAGATTTTTTTCCCTAGACACAAAAGAGGGAAAGACCTGGATTTAAACCCACATCTGCCACCACTTACTAGCCGCATGCCCTTAGGCAAATGACTTAACTTCTCTGAGCCTCATTTTCCTCATTGGCAAAATGGGCATCCATCCACACAGTGCTTGCATGTTGCATCATGACCTGACACATAGTAGGTGCTTCATTAATACTGGGTGTCCTTCACCCACATCCGAGCCTATTCTCCCTCTCCATTTCTTAACAGCTGAGCTCATCTGTCCAGAAATCTTCCAAACCTCCCAAATTTAAATATCCAGCCCTGATCTCTCTCCTGAACTCCAGACTCATCCATCCAACAGCTGTCTTGGCATCTCTGTCTGGATGGCTCCCAAGTGTCCCAAACTTAACAGTGCCTCCAACTGAGCAAGTGAGCCACCCTGCCCCCCACCAACTCCCCAAACCATCTTAGGAATGACACCTCCATTGATCTCAGTTTCCCAAACCGGAAATCCAGGAGGCGTCCTGGAAGCCTCTTTCTCCCACCATCAGAACTAAGCCGTCACCAGGTTCTGTTGATTGTATCCCCCATGTATTTCTTGAATCGATCTCCTTTTCAGGACCTCCTCCATCCGCTCTAGGCTCAATCACTGTCATCTCCTGCCACTCTAGACCAAGCATCCAACGATCTCTTTGTACAGTACAAATCTGGCTGAAATCACCCCCACTGCTTAAAGCTTTCCAATGGCTTCCTGGGACTTTTATTTTATTTTTTTAACATTTTTTATTGATTTATAATCATTTTACAATGTTGTGTCAAATTCCAGTGTTCAGCACAATTTTTCAGTCATTCATGGACATAGACACACTCATTGTCACATTTTTTTCTCTGTGAGTTATCATAACATTTTGTGTATATTTCCCTGTGCTATACAGTGTAATCTTGTTTATCTATCCTACAATTTTGAAATCCCAGTCTATCCCTTCCCACCCTCCACCCCCCTGGTAACCACAAGTCTGTATTCTCTGTCTGTGAGTCTATTTCTGGGACTTGTAGAGTAATACCAAAATCCTTACCTTAGCTCAAAAAAGAGTATGAACAGGTCCAGTCCAGCCTTCTGGCCTCACAATTGACCATACCTTTGGCTCTGACTTTGGCGATGTTTAACACATGGACCTGGCCATCAAGCAACCTGGCTTCTGGCTTCTGAAAGACCGCGGGCTCCCTGTTAAGACTTGACGGCGTAACATCTCTTCTCTGAGTCTCTTCAAAATAGACAAGTTGGTCACTAGGAACCCTTCCAGATCTGTCAAAAGCTGGGCTTCTTCCTTTAGCCCCTTTGAGGCAGGCTTAAAGAAGAGATCCGTAATCCTCTTCTCAGACACTTTTCTGAACATATAAGGCGGAGTACCAAGAACACGTGAGACATCTCCACCCTGACCTCCCCATCCTGCTTTATTTCCCGCTGGGGCCCAGCATATTGTTTCCCCAGAACACCTGTATGACAGACGTCGTCAAAAATGCATGGCTGAGAAATAGAAAGAAAAATACCATATGATACCACGTATATGTGGAATCAAAAAAAAAAATGAACACAAAACAGAGACAGACCCAAGAGACATAGAAAACAAACTTATGGTTACCAGGGGGGAAAGGGAGTGAGAAGGGATAATTTGTAAGTTTGGGATTTGTAGATACTAACTACTGTATATAAAATAGATAAATAACAAGGTCCTACTGCAGAGCACAGGGAACTATATGCAACACCTTGTAATAACCTATAATGAAAAAGAATATGAAAAGGAATATATACGTATGTAATTGAATCACTATGCTGTACACCAGAAATTAACACAACATTGTAAATCAACTATACTTCAATTTAAAAAAAAAGAATGCATGGCCATCACACAGCTTATCCAGCATCCATTCGTTCACTAGTCCTGCCACACAGAATATTATGGATGCTGTCACTTCTGATTATTATTATTCATTGTTAGTAGTATTGGCAAGTTGCTTTTATGCCCTCTGCCTTATAACCATGAGAATCTTTCTTGCCATTCGAGCAGGTTGGGGTTTTGTACATGGCCAAAACAAGCAGTTCTTGGAAACACACCAGCGTTTGAAAAGTTCCAAATCCATCAACCTTAGGGAGACGAAGTCTTCGAGGGCAGAGAGATCTGGGTCTAAATCTGGATTTGACCATTTTTGAATTTACGTAACCTGGAGCCAAATGGGTCGTGTTCTTCCCATGTTTGAAGCCCTCCCATGGTTCCCCGATGATCTGGGGCTAAAGCCCTGGGTCAATCCCAAGGTGTATCGGACCCAGTATGGTCTGGCCGCTGCGTGCTGCTGATCTCACGTGGCCCCTCACCCCGCCCGTCTCTCTGCTTCAGCCACACTGACCTTCTTGTCCCTGAAGTCTTTCCCACTTTGCGGTTTCTGCACATGCTGTTCCCTCCAATGGAATGTGAGCCTCTTGACAACACCAACTATTCAGATTTCAGCTCAGTGTTACTCTCTTAGGGACGCTTTTTTCTTTTTTTGAAGATATCCCCATCCCCATGGCTCAGTCTAATGTCTTTTTTAGATACTTTCACAGCTCCCTCTAATTAGATTTCTGCAGCATATATCATGATTGTCATTCAATACTTAGAGAAGGCATTTTTGAGCTTCCATTCCTACTAGAGTGTAAGCTGTATGAAGACAGGGACCACTGACTCTCTCCCAGAGCATGGCCAGCTCTGAGCACGGTGCCTGGCTTATAGATGTTTATCAAATGAATGAGTGACTGCTAAGTGATTTAACTTCCTTTAAGCTCTGCTTTTGCACGATGAGGATAATCATGACTAAGTCCTAGGATGATTGCAGGCAGAAGCAGTGAAATTCTGCAGGCTTATTATCAATGCCTGGCACATATTAAGGGGATACATAAAAGGTCACAGTTTAGGGATATAGAACATGGTGTTTCCAAATCTGACTCTTCCAATTAGTTGCCATGTGACCATGAACATGTGACACCTCTCTGATCACTCAGAGACGTTGTCAGGGATCAAATGAGATCTTGTATGTGAAGGTCCTGGCACATAATAGGCACTTTACAAAGCCCAAATGCTATTAATCTGAGTCAGGTCATTAGGTTTCTATCACAGGGAGCTTTATAAAGCACTGATGGCCAGGGCCCATTCCAGACCAGTTGAATCCATTTATCTGGGAGAGGGTCCTGGGCATTGGCACTTTCCCAATGTTTTTCTTATGAACATTTTCAAGCCCACAAAAGAGATGAAGGATTTTTACACTGAACACTCATATACCCACAACCTAACTTCCACATTTAACATTTTACTATTCTTGCTTTATCGCATACTTATCCATCTTTCCACCCATCAATCATCCTCTTCTTTTTCTTTTTTTGCATTTCAAAGTCAATTGCACATAGCAGCACATTTCCCCCTAAAGACTTCTGCATGACTGTCATGTCATTAACTAAAGTTCAATCTCTGTTTACATTTTTCTCTTTGGAGATAAAATCTATTTAGACTATAACCCACAAATCGGAAGTACATCACTTTCTGGGTTTAACACTGCCTAGGCCCATGTTACCTCGATCTGTGTCAAGAGAGAAAACATTACCGTCCCCTAGAACATTCCTGCATACCACTCCTCACTCAGTCCATGCCTGTGCTCCCCAGAATCAACCACTCTTTTGATTTTTTTTTCTAGTGTATATTAGTTTGGGGCATTGCAGTTTTAATTGCTCTAGAGGAGATTCTTTGTGAAGCCAAGAATCAGAACCAAAACCCTAGGTAAATGCATTTATCCTAGTGAGTCTCACGAGAGGAGAGGAGACCCAAGGAGAAGCAGAAATGCTTCCTGACCTTTCATCAAGGGGCCCTTGGGATCGGCCAGGTAGAGGAGGAGGAAAAGAAGCAAACACAAAGGACTTCACAGGCTGTATCTTGGTTTAGACAATGCCTAGGAGCAGGTGAAACTATTTAATGGTAAAAGAAATCAGAACAGTGGCTTCCTCTAGGGGGTGGAGGGGGCTGACTGAGAAGAGGCATAAGGGAATTTTGGGGGGTGATGGAAAGGTTCTTCATCTTGATAGGGGAGTCGGTGACACGGGCATATGCATCAGTCAAAGCTCATTGAATTGTTCATTTAAGCTATGTGCAGTTCACTGTCTGTAAATTATATTGATGAAGACAAATTCTAGGCTAAGGATTTGGCAGTTGGGGGCTGCAGACACCAATTACATGCATGCTGAGTGGTTTTATCCCCAGAAGACTCAGCACTGGGCGCCTTACATAAAACTAATTTTGGCAGTCCTCTTTTTCAAATTTTCTTAACTTTTTTTTTCCCAAAATTAAAATACTATTCAGCATTCCAAAGTAGAGGACCAAAAGGAAGTTTTCTGTTTGAAGTGGAGATAAGCAAGTGAAGGTTCCTCCAAGGCCCCACCCTCAGGGTGTGCCCTTCCATCCTACAAGACCCTCGAGACACATCCAGAGATCCTTGGGGGATCATGGTTCTCAGATTGAGAACCACAGATCCAAGTCAGATAGCAGGGTTGCTGAGTCCAGTTGCACAGTTGAGCACTGCACATCTCCAGACTTTGATGTGAATGGCATCAGTTGGAAGTGTGTGACGCAGCAGCCCTGGGGGCCATGCCGGTAACACAAGCAAGTAAAGTAGGCCTGAAAAAGGTGAAAAATGGTAACTAGAACTTAGCCAGAGCGCCAAGTTCAAGAGAGCGTGGTGGGGCTTGTAGCAAACTGGTAAACACAGCCCTACTTAAAGTAAGGACAGCAGCTACTCACCTCCAACTGATTGTTGCTATGTGGGAAAACCAGCTCAGCGCTGCCAGATCTGATGTTTTCAAGAGAAGCCCAAAATCTGGATTTTGTATGAAGCCTCCCAGTTTTTAAATACTGAGAATTAAGTTGCATCATGTAGCCTAAATCAAACGTATCTGCAAGACAACTCCACCGTCTGGGTTACCAGTCTTGCAGCTTTGAGTTTAATACTTTCATCAAAAAGTATCTGAGGTCTTGGCAACAAATAAAAAGAGGCATGTATGTGTCACCCCCTCTGTGCCTTGGATACATTCAGGAATTGGAGCTGTCTGCCTTCTGAGAGTCAGGAGACTTCAGTTACACTTCCCTGTAATTTCCAAGGAATTATGCAGTAGGCATTACCAGAGTCACAGGCAGAAACCGCAACTCAAGAAGCACGGGAAGAGCTATGGGTACTGCCTCCTGCATGTCCATCCACCCCTTGGCCAATGACGCACCCAAATGGCCGCCATCGTGATGGTGAAGGTTACAAGACTGGTACCCAGATCCCAACCTCAAGCAGCTCAGCATAGGCACCATCTAAGTGAACAAATAAGACGAAGTTGCTTAACTAAAATGCTCACTAGAAACAACAAGGTCCGACTGTACAGCACAGGGAACTATATATAGCTTGTAATAACCTACAATGAAAAAGAATGTAGACATAATATATATGTATAACTGAATCACTGTGCTGTACACCAGAAACTAACACAACATTGTAAATCAACTATGCTTCAATTTAAAAACTAAATTGGCAGCAAAAGCTGACCTGAACTCAAAAAAAAAAATCTTCTAAAGGCAGACCTTTCTATACACAAAAATAAACCGAATGCAAACATCTTATTTCTTTTCAAGCCCTTCTTCCATATGATCACTTTGAGAAATCCTCCATGGCTCAGGAACTCTAACAATGGAAGGTAGAAGCAAATGAAGGAGCAGTAGAGAGCAGGCATAAATTCAGAAACCACGCCCATCATTTTTGTCGGGCTGAAGGCCCTTCGGACATTCAAAAAATGCTCTTGTTTGGCTTTGAGACGTCCCTCCTCAAGGAGGTCAGTGTTTCTCAAGTGTGGTTCACAGACTTCATAGAATCACCTGAGGATATTCTTAAAAATTCAAATCCCTGGGTTCCACCTGGGTCTATGGAGTCAGAATCTCCATGGGTGTGACCAAGGCACATGCTCTCTCAGCAAGCATCTTCAAGAGATTCAGATGTAAACCAAAGGTCAAGAAACACTGTCCCAAAGATCTTTTCTACTCCTATGCTTTGAATATTGTTTGCCCATCAGTGGAAAAAAAAAATACCTTTATCCCAGGACTCTCTTGTGAGCTCAAGGCGCATGAGACCATCTACAGACTTGATATCGCTACTTGAGCACCTCACGGGTGTCTCAAATTCCCAAGGACAAAACTGAACTCTTGATCTTCTTAATCTTAGTAAATGACACCTCTGTCAGTCAGCTGCTTATGCCAAAAATTCAGGAACTATCCTTGACACCTCTATTTTCCTTACCCATGACATCATATCCCTGACCACAATCCATTCTGTAAGGGTTGGGTTTTGCTGCAATAACAAGTAACTCCAAAACTTAGTGGCTGAAGACCACAGTAGGTCAGCTAGAGCTCTGACCGACTCTGCTGAGCTTATTCTCAAGATGCAGGCCAAGTTCAGGTCTCCGCCATGTGTCTCCTCACTCCAGAACCACGATCACCACTACCAATCTGAGGCTTGCCATCCTCATGGCAAATGACAGGAGCACAAGAGGCTGGTAGATACATACAAGTCCTTCTAAAGCCTCTTCTCAAGACTGTACTCTATTGGTCCTGCCCACAGTCCATTTGCCAAAGCATGTCACATGGCCAAGTCCAAAATCAGCAGAGTGAGGGAGTACCTTCTTCCGACGGAAGAGAGCAAAGTGAGTGTTTGCAGAACGATGCTACAGTCATCTGTGTCTGTCCACCTCCACAATCTATCCCAGATCCATCCACTTCTCTCCATTACCTTGGCTCCCACCCTGGCCCAAGCCACCATCATCTCTCAACTGGATGTCCACACAGCCTTCCAACTACCTCCCTCCCTTCCATGGCTCCTCCAATGTGTTCTCCACAAAGGAGGCGGCACGATTTGTTTACTGGGTTGATCAGCTCATGGTGAGCTCACCGATGGCTTCCACTGCACTCAGGAAAAATCCAAATTCTGTATCCCAATCTCTGAGACCCTACAAAGGCTGTCCCCTGACCATCTCTCTAGCCCAGGGATACTGAGCCTCACTGGGTATCTACCTTCATTTCCCCGACTTTCCGCCCTCACTCATGCTGTAGCCACACTGGCCTTCCTTCAGGTCCCCCTAACTTACCACCCTCTTTCTGTGCCCTAGTCATTCTCTCCACCTGGAACATCCTTTCCATTCTCCTTGCCACGTTGGATTCTCCCAGTCACCTTGCAGATCTCAGCTTATCCTGGCTCAGAAAGGCAAGTGATTGCCCAGTCCAAATGGACTTTTCATATAGTTTCTTAAATAACCTCTATTTATTACAAATTGAAATTATAAGTGGGCAGTCATCAGCTTGATGCCTGCCTCTCTGCTGCAGGATAAACTCCACATGGGCAGGTGCTGTATCTACCCTGCACATCACCAAGTCGGCAGCATCGGACACAGTGTACATAGTAGATGCTTGATAATTAATTGTTAAAGGAATAGCAATCAATCTTCTACTGAGCACCTAGGTAACTTCCATATTGTTTTGTTTCATCCTCATGCCTGATCTGGGTATACGAATCCAAGGAAACTGAAGCTCTGAAAGGTAGAGGAATGTGCCTAAAGTCACACTGTTAGGAAAAATCGGAGCCCATATACAAATCCAGCTGTGTCCATTTCTGAGGTCTGGGACACAAGTAACTGTCACGCCATGTTGCTCCCTCTAGAAGAAAACCCAGAAGTAGTTTGTCAAGACTTGAGATGGCCCGTCATGTCCGCGTTCTTGGCAATCTAAGCCAGCCTCAAAGACAAGGAGCAAGTCAACTCTTTCCTCCTGCAGAAAACCTGCCTGAGGTGAGGCACAGTGGGGGCTCATGGAGGGACTGAGCTGTCCCATTCTCCTTTCCGCCCAGTCTCCACCATGACATGTGTGATCTCTTTGAGAGAAGGAGATACAAATACAAACAAAAATGAATTTCTTAAGAATCCAAGAGGAAAGCAAAGAGTACGTCACTGGCAGTGCGTGTGTCAGGGGCAAATGGCTCATACAGGCAATACTAGACCAGAAGTGGGATGTCCTCTTGCTGTGCCTCAGTTTTCCCAGCTGTGAAATGGGGTAACAAGGCTCATCCCTACCTCACAGAGGTATGGGAAGGAAGCCAAGCATTTGAAGTGCTTGGTTTTGCCTAGGACATGGTGAGTATTCAGGTCCTATCCTCTTGCAAAACACAAGCCACCCCCTGTCATTTTCCAAAGCAAAATGACAGAGTGATCTCTGTAGATACAGCAGGTACAACAGTGAAGAATGGAATTCCATAATAAAATTGCTGGAAACAAACTTTTCTAATGACTAAAATGGCCCTGGCTTTCGAGACAGAAAAACTGGGAGCTAGACCAGATTCAGCGTCTTACCATGTGACCTTGGGCAGCTTTTTTCTTCTTAGTTCTCTTGTCTGCAGTCGAGGATGCTCATGGCACTATTTCTCAAACTTTTCTTTCTCCTACGGTCTTCACAGTTTTTACTGTAAAGTATCTGCCTACCAGCCATAATATTGCTTATTTAATATTTCTTACTTATAGCCATTTATGCAACAAACATTTTTCGAGCACCTGCAAATGCCAGACAATCCCCTAGATACTGAGGCACTGTTCTAGATGACTTTTTTTATTTTGTTACTTAATGTCTAGTTTACTCTCATCCTAAGCAATAATAACCTGAACTCAGGGGCCTGATAAGCTAATGATAGGTATTTTTTTCCTAATGTACCTGAAAATCAATGTAAAAATATCTAAAGGAAACAGGTCCAGGAGTGTCCTCCCTAATCTTAGGTGCTGCCAGTGATACAAGGCAGGTGCTTTTGGACACACGGGCTTGGATAACAGTTAAGAGTCCGGGTAACTCTCAAAATTGTGCTGTTCTGCTCTCCTCTGAAGGGACTGACACAGTTTATCTTCTCTTCCAATCCACTCTGCTAGAGCCATGAACAGAGTGACGTTAATTAAGTCATCATTCAGCGGTTACAGGAACATCTTTTTTTCTGAGCCGGCGATGAGGGCTCTGTCAGTTTGAGAACATGCTTGAACTTCCTGTGTCTCCGTTTCCCATTCACACCCCAGACCTCAGACACTTTCATCTTCTTCTCTTCAGTCACACGGGATGTTCGTTTACACCCAGGCGTCGTTTTCATCTTCAAAGAACATCATCAACTTCCAATGGCTTCTCTACATCTGACACGGGGAGAGGCTCCCGGAGAACTCATAATCACCCTACCAGACAGCTCTTACCAAACAAGATTTAATAAGTTATGCATAATGAGGCAAAAATGTATGTTCCGAGGTGCCTTTGAAATCCAAAAAAGGTTTGAGAAAGGAAAATGTTCCCACCAACCAATTAAAAACCCCTAAAACTTCAGTAGAAAAGTGGGCTAAGGACCTGAGCTGCTAATTCACAGGAGAAGAAATATAAACAATGACTAAGTGTATGGAAAGGTACTCAACTCCTTAATAATCAAAGGAAATGCAAATTAAAACAACAAGAGAGCACTTTTACCAGTTTCAAATTAACAAGGGATTATTACACAAAAATTTTTCATGCTAGCTAGAGTGGGGCTTAATAGGGATGGGTGTTAGAAGAATGACATTTCTACATTGCTGGAAAGCAATTCGATATTGTGTTTGAGGATCCTTCAGAAAGGTTATCGTCTTTGGCTGGGTAATTCCCCTTCTAGGAATCAACCGTAGGAAGCCATGGGAGATCCGTCTGTCAAACATGTTTGGTTTAATGGACAAAGATGTCTATCATGATGGCATTTCTAAGATCAGAGTTTCTCAATCGCAGCACTGTTGACGTCTGGGGCTAGAAAGTTAATTCTCTGTTGTAGGGGCTGTCCTGTGGGTGTACAGGATGTTGGCGGCACCCCTGGTCCCTGTGCCCTAGAGGCCAAGAGCATGCCCACTCACCCCTAGTTCTGACAATTAAAATTGTCTCCATCCATTGTCAAATGTCCCTTGGGGTGACAAAACCCCCACTGAGAACAACTGATCCAAGAATAAACACTTTTAAACCACCTAAATGTCCATATATAATAAGATGGTCAATGTGTCACGGTCTGTTCAGGTGATGGACTGTTATGTATTCACAGACAATGTTGCTTTCAAGGAGCATCTAATGACATGGAAACCCAATCATAATGAAATGGTCCAGGAGAAAAAGCAAAGAAGAAAAGTATTTAATTAACTGCTAATTAACCACTTAATCATGTAATTAGTCATGTTTTTCTTAGAAAAATGGACTGAATGGAATTAAAACAAACGCCCACTGTGATTAACTTTAGGTAGCAGGATTTTTTTTTTTAAAGTAGTTTTTATTTCCTTTTTCAAAACATCTGTTGGTTCTATAAGCTCAGAAAATGGGTTTCTAGTCTGAATAACCTGGCTTTAAATCCTAGCACGGCTACCTACTAGCTCGCTCTTACTCTTACTGACTCTTAACTTCGCTGTGACTTCACCTACAAAACGGGGATAACCATGTACCTACTGCGAAGAGTGTAAGAGTACACGTGTTAATGCAAAGAAAGGGCTAAGCAAGGTGCCTGGTGGCTCTTCAGTAATTCAGTTGAAATTTAGTTCCTATTAACAGGTGCTACCTTCTTAATTAAAATCTCCTTCTAAAGAAGAAAGCAAACACACAACACCAAGCCGGGAGCTCGTCTAATTTCTCTGGGCAGAGACACTGTCTGAGAATGAGTGATCACCGCTGATGGGGATCTGGCATCGGGTGGAACTCTGTTAGTGGTGGAATGAAGAAAAACCCACCTGGCAGAGGAGATGGCCTGCAGGAAAACGTTACTGGAATTGGACGGGATGGAGAGAGAGCTTCAAGTCAAGAGTATTGAAGCGTCAAGAGGAATAAAGAGTTTAACTGCCTAACAGTTAAAAACTACCAATCAAGGACTTCCAAAGAGGCCCTGGGAATTGGGTCTGGAAGTGTCACTGTGCATGTCGTGGTCCATTTCCACTAAAGCCTGAAGAGTCAGAGGTCCCACGTCACTGGAGGAGAATGTAAGAGAACTGTGGGCTCTGTCACTGAGACACGCTGAAGGATTCTGGAGACTTGGCTTCAAGATCTTTTGATCTTGTCCTGCAGGTTCCTTTTCCTCTTTGAGTCACTCGCTATTGATGTATGCGAACAAGCAGGCTAGCTTAGTTAATAAGAATAGGAAAACCGGAGACCAACCACTCAGAGGTGAATCCTAGCTATTGTAACTCTGGGCACGTTGCCGACTCCAAGGACCTAAGCCTTCATTTCTGCATCTATAAGCCGGATGGCCTCCAATAAGTACTTGATAAAATGGCAGCTCTAATTGCTTTTTAAAAAGCTGCTCCAAAAAAATTATTTAAATTTAAAAAAAAATTTTTTAAAGCTACTCCAGAGAACTAGAGCTTCCCTCAAAGTGGAATTCATGATTTCAGAACTTTGAACGTGGGGTAGCTCAGTGGGCAGATGTCCAAAGGATGACTTACCAGCAACAACTCTTCAGCCCATCAAGACTTCTCAGGTGTTTCCAGGGTTTATCACAACAGTGACCACAATTCTCTCTTCTTTTCATCACTTACCTACCTGTGCCAGACCCTGGATAGGGCCTTGGGGAGTGGGGGTGGGGGGCCACTGTGATGGGCAAGAAACAGTCCCTTGGCCTCAAGTTGCTCAGAACCCAGTGGAGAAGACAGACATGGAAGATACAGATATACTTCATTCTGGCAGCAAGAAGAGGAAGCAATATCAGGTCACAGTAGCACTCAGGCCCTGGGGCCAGGCTACCCAGTTTTATCTCCAGATCTCAGAGCCATGTGAACCTGGACCGGTTACTTCACCTCTTCCAGCCTCAGCCTTCTCACCTGTAAAATGGGGATAATCATAGCAGTGCTTCTCTCTCATAGGGTTGTGGCAGGACAAAATAATCAGATGCCCTTAGCCCCATGCCCAGCACACAGGGTTTAATAAACGTTCACTTTTACCATTATTAACATCTGGGTGACTAGATATGCAGATCCTAGAAAGACTGTCTGATGCTCTGACCTGCAGAGGGGTGACATCTTCCCAGCGTGTGGGATTCAGCCCATGCCCTCCAATGTCCAATCTGGGCAGACCTCGGGGGGTCATGATCTCACCGTACCTGAATTCCCACTCAGCATCACCACACAGATCTAGAGAAAACTTTCTCGGGAATCAAGACATACACTGTTCATTGTTTTAACCTCCTCCCGCCAAACCACAAAAGACTGTTCAACCGTTTTCTAAATGGAAAGGAGACTCGAGATCACTTCTAAACACAATATCCTACTGTCTCCATCTTCCCTGCCCCCTGCCCCCTCCCCTCCAACACACACACACACTGAAGAGTTGGGGAGAGGGGGAGGAAGAGAGGGAAGGATGGGAGGGAAGAAGGAGGTCCTTTAACAGCAATAGGAAAGGGTGATGGGGAAATAACTGTGGGCAAGGCAGGATTGTCTGAGGATGAACAGGGACTAGACACACTCTCTTCTGCCTCACCTGACAGCAGACAGGTGACAGGTGTCTCCTCTGTGACTATTCCACCTGAACACCTGCTTGCCTGGCAGCCCCCTCAGGCCACCCTGGGTGATCTTCAGACTGAATGGACTCATGGTCTCGCGCTGATTTCCAACAGAGGCCCATTCTTATTCCTTTCTGGCATGAGTCTGGGCATTTGGGCAGACAAAAATGCTGCAGGGTTTTGTTAAACAAGGGACGCATTGTGACCTCTGGGAGAAACGCCACCACAAAATGATAAATTGGGGCTGCCTGCCTGCCATTCTTAATTCCCAATACCCACATACACACACACACACACACACACACACACACACACACACACACACACACATTTCCAAGTAACCCCATGTGTGCCTATTTGACAGGGTGATAAACAAAATATTTAACAACCCTGACAGTGCATCTACTAGCCAATCAGATTGGACACTAACCGGAGCTTTGGAGAAGGTTCTAGAAGCTCCTGGCTGTTATCCTTTCATTTAAAAAAATCTCGGGAAGGCTTAGGGGATACAAGGGGAGGGTCAGGGTGGCAGGCGGGCACCAGGGGCACCAGGGAAGTGGCTGTTTCCCAACTGGCATGGAAGTACTTCAGTATTTTAATGCCCACTATGGGCGCACTGTGCACGCCAGCTAGACTGAACCCAGACGCTGAGATGAGGGTTTGTATTTGTACGTGGGTGATTTATTAAGAAGCTGTCGCCAGGGGAAAACAAAAACAAGCAAACAAACAACACACTAAGGAAGCAAGTGATGCAGAACCAAAAACGGAGGGAAGCCCAGCCAGGACGAGGACTTTAATCGAAGCCCCACAGACGGTGGCCTCGGCCTGATCCCACAGGGGAGTCTGGAGCCTAAAGCAGCCCCATGGTCGGCCTGATCTGAGGCGAGAGAGCGCGGCTTTCGTACCCACGCGCCCAGAAGTCACGCGTCAAGGGACGTCCTGGGAGCAGGACACAAAGCAGAGCGAAGCCCTGGGAAGTCCTCCAAACAAGAGCCACTGGGACCGCCTGCTAGAAGCAAAAGCACAGGACGGTCAAAGGTTGGAGACCATGAAAATGGCCAAAAAAAAAACAGTTTAGTGGATCTGGGTGGAGTGCCAGCATTGTCCATAACACCAGCTGAAAGTCAGCCCAAACCCTCAGACAAGGAAGGAACGCGTGTGCACAAACGACGGCTATAGAGCATACGGTAGAGTAGCTCGGGTTACCTGCTCCGGCGCCCAACGTTTCTCTTATTGGGCTTTTCAATTCCAAATGAACTCCCTGCCTCCAATCTCACCGCTTTCTATCCCAAATAGTCATAAGAGCTAAAATGTATAGAGTGCCCACCATGGGCTGGGACCACACAGATGACACATCCAACCTCACAACAACTTCTCAAGGAGACTCATAACCTTTCCACTTTACAGACGGGCAAACTGAGGCTCGGAGAGTTTCAGAATCTTCTAAAAGTTTTCACGACAAATACGTGGCAAGAGAAATTCCAATCAATCTCAAGTCTGCGGGAGTGCAGAGCTTATGTTCTTTCCCACCCCCTTCCCCACCCAACATCTCCTCCTTTGGATGCAGACATGACCCAGAAGCAGACCCTGAGGTGAGGATTCACGTGCAATTCAGGTCATGCAACACATCATGCAGGAAGAGCTTGCAGGAGGAACTGGGAAGGGAGCAGAGGAAGTAGGACAGGGAAGGGGAAGAAGTCGGGGCACGGGTGATTTCAGGGAACGTCCCAGCCTCAGCCGGATCCCACACGGAGCTCTGGAGGGCACTTTGGGCTTCAGAGTTAGTTTCAAGTCGAGGACAGAGAACTGAGCTTCCAAACGCCTGCACCACTTAGGCACCCAGGGCGTGCAGACTCCCCGACAGAGTGGCTCCAGTAACCCAAGGGAGTCCTTCAAAGAGAGGCGTGTGAGCAGAGCATGAGAGCAAGGCATATAGAGGCACATCCAAGGAACCACAGGAGATCTGCACACCACACCCGCATCCACCATTCGAGTCCAGGCCCACAGCCCTTTTCCGAACCCTTGGCATTGAACCCCAAGAACCAATTTCCCTGCTGCCTTGGGAGGAAAGAATCTCCCTTCCTGATAGTCTAAACATCATCTCCAAGACCGTTTTCAAGAGCTGATTACCTGGGCAGGGCTCTAATCTAAGGAAAGTACCCCATTTCCCACCCCTACAGAGAAAGAGGTGTAATCAGGTGACTTGTCCCTGGATCTTCAGTTTCATTCATACAGATACCAGTAAATAAGAGCAAATTTGACTGTTCACAGAACTTCAGCAAATTGAGCTCATATTTGGGGGCAAAATAAAAGGCCACTGAGCTCTCATATGAAATCCTTCTACAAGGGAGATGATTGAATACATCACAGGGGCTCCAATTTTTACTGAGGCAGATATTGAATGTGCCTTTCATTTCTTTCTGCCGCTCGGTACCTCTGCTCATTTCCTGGATGCTTGAGGCTCTGATATTGAGGAAGCATAAAGAGATGGGGATCAGTGTGCTGGCAGTGGAGACACAAGGGCAAACTGGGAGGAAGCCCAAGGGCTCCAACTGGAAAAACTGGGATTGCAAGAATGTGGTCTCCTATGGGGAGCTCAGGATGGGCTTGCGCTTCAAAAGTCAGTGTTAAATACAAACAGTTACATTAAAAAAAACACCAACAGCCGAGTAGAATGGGTGCCAACGGGGGAGTCATGAGCAGGCGCTAATGCCGAGAACCAGCACGCACTCATTATCTTTTTTTTTTTTTAATTGAAGTACAGTCAGTTTTCAATGTTGTGTCGATTTCTGGTGTAGAGCATAATGTTTCAGTCACACATGTACATGCACATATTCCTTTTCATATTCTTTTTCATTATATGTTACTACAAGGTATTGAATATAGTTCCCTGTGCTATACAAAAGAAACTTGTTGCTTATCTATTTTATATGTAGTAGTTAGTTAACTGCAAATCTCAAACTCCCAATTTATCCCTTCCCATCCCTCCTCTCCCCGCTGGTAACCATTAGTTTGTTTTCTATGTCTGTGAATCTGTTTCTGTTTTGTAAATAAGTTCATTTGTGTCTTTTTTTTTTTTTAGATTCCACATATAAGTGATATCATATGGTATTTTTCTTTGCCTTTCTGGCTTACTTAGAATGATGATCCCTAGGTCCATTCATGCTGCAGCAAATGGCGTTATTTTGGTCTTTTTATGGCAGAGTAGTATTCCATTGTATAAATAGACCACATCTTCTTTATCCAGCCATCTGTCAATGGGCATTTAGGTTGTTTCCGTGTCTTGGCTATTGTAAATAGTGCTGCTGTGAACATTGAGGTGCATGGATCTTTTTGAATCAGCGTTTCCTCCAGACAGATGATCAAGAGTAGGATTGCTGGATCATCTAGTAACTCTATTTTTAGTTTTTTAAGGAGACAAAAAAAAAATTTTTTTAACTTAGTGATATGGAGGATAGAAGAGAATCACCAACATCAAAATAAGAAGATTCCCAGAAAGAGAGAGAAATGAAAGGGGTGAGGAGTAACCAGTCAAAGAAATATTGGATACAGAGTTCTCAGAATTTTTTTAAAGTTCTATAAAGTTCCAAAGAGGAGACATGAGGAAAAACCCACATTTAGACACATTACGGTGAAAGTTAAGAAAGTATCAAAAGCAAAGAGGAAATTCTAAAAGCTTCCAAGGAGAAAGGGAAGATACATTTTTTAAAAGAAAGAATCAGATTGACGTCAGGATTATTTCATCAGCGCTACTGAATGCCAGAATACATAAGGGAACATTTAAAGGACTTGAATAAAAAAACAAAAAGAGAGCTCAAAACACTAAAAACACTATATCCAATTAAGCCACCATTCAAACATGAAACTATAATAAAAATATTTTCAGGCATAGAAGACCTCAAAAGTTTCCCGCACAAAGCCCCACACTGAACATAATTTTGGATGCGTTACCTAAATAAGAGGAAAAGCATAGCCAGGAGATGGCAACAGGTGTATAGATAGAGGTGATCAAATGTCTTGATGCTGTCTTTAAACAAGTAGCTGACACCAAATGAAAAGAGAAATTATATCCAGAAAAACAGAGAGCCAGACGTCTCTAGATTCGACTCAAATTGCAGACCCTGGACGAACAGCAAGAGCGTCCCCTGGGCTTGTTAAAAATGCAGGAGCTGAGGCCCCACCCACAACGTCCTGAAACAGACTCTGCATTTTAATAAGATCCCCAGGTGATTTGAATACACAGTAAAATAGAGAAGATTTAGTCCAGATAATGTCAAAGTGTAAAAGATGTAGTGGTTGGGGAGGAAAGAGACCAAGGGGTGGGAAAGTATGTCGTTCCTATCTTGTTAGAGGGGAGATACAGATATTCACTTTTGAAAAGAAAGGAAGGGTTAAAAATAAAAAAGTGAAACAGACTGAAATCAATTAAGAGGGATAAACAGCAGTCAAAGTAAATGAGGCATAGCAACACACAGCCTTATGGATGAATCTTAGGAAGGGGAGGAAAAAGTGGAAGTCCCAAAAATTATATACAGTGTGATACACATTTTATAAAATTAAAAAGCAAGCAAAATAAAACTGTAAGCAGTGAGGAATATAGAGAAGCAATAAATATATCAAAAGGAAAGCAAGCATATGATGAAACAGGAGAGAATGGTGGTGGACTTGGATGGAGGAAGGCAGGGGGCCAGCAAGGGGGCTGGCAGGGAACCACATGGTTGGGTGTACCACCAATATTCTAGATTTTGTCTGGGGCATGAGTCCAGAGGTGCTTATTACATTATTAAAAAATAATGCACTATAACTTTAAAGATAATTAACTAAACAAAAGCAAGTCCTGCATGAAATGACAGGATTGTATTATCAACTAAGGGTTATAATCAATCCAGTTCTGTGTACCTGAGGTCAACAGTTGCCTGGCACATTGTCTTGCATATGGCAGATACTCAGAAGGTGCTTAATGAATAAATAGAGCGCTTTGACAGCAGTGTGAAGGAGCTGCCAGAGAGGGATTGGATAAAGATCGGCTAAGAAGGCATGGCTGTATAACCCAGGCAAGGTTTGATGGAGGTAGAAGTCGTGGGAACAGGTAAGGAGAGGATGCTATCTGAAGACTGAATGGGATGTAGAATCCACAGGACTTGGTGATTAGATACAGAGATAGCAGAAAGGAATAGAGGTTGGTGACCAAGTTCTAGGATCTCAAATAGATCACGAACCATCCTGTAATTCAAAGACACTGTGTCTCGCTGTTTTATTCCCTCAACATTTTATTATGGAAACTTTCCAGTGTACAGAAAATTGGAAAGAATTTTATGGTGAATACATACACCTACATACCTCACTCACACTTAGATTCTACAATTAATACTTGGGGATATTTTCTTTCGCATACATTTATCCTTTTATCTATCTCTGCAGTCACCCATCAACTTGTCTTTTCTTTTCTTTTTCTTTTTTTTTTCTTTCTTTTTTTAAGGAGGTGGTTCTGCTACAGGATCTGTCACGTCGCAGTGGAAAGAAAACAAATTTCAAAGAAAATGCCGCACCTCCTTAAAGATAGAAGCCAAATGTTCTGCAATGATCTCAAACACCACGCCCCACAAGGTAGCTGTACCCTTTGGGACTGCTTATACCATCATTCACATTAGATATTAAACAGATTATTCTGAAAACAAATGCTGTTGTCCTTAATTGTTCTTTATGGGAGTTTTACGAAGGTGGCAATCTGCATCACTGGCATTTGGTCTGGGGTTTGGAAACACACTCATTGCCTAACATTTCAAATTATTTACCATCTACATGGAGCGTAATTAAATTCTGAGTGCTTCAAGTAATACTCAGACATCAGTTACACTCAAAAGCGACTCCTTGGGTTACACAGTGCTCTTCCTCCTCACTATAAATCGGCAATCATAATTTGATGAAATAGGGCTGTACTTATGAAAATTCTTCCCCAGGGAGAAATAGAAGTCAGGCTTGTTTCTTCCAGAATACACAGCGAGCAGCTCTATTATCCTAGACCAGGTAGGTGGTGCCACATTGGTTAGTGAAAGAGGAATCTAGATGTGGACCAAATTCAGGCTTCCATCTTATTTTCTGGAGAACAGCGTCCTCCTGCTATGTCATCAGCCCATTTCCAAGGACTCTCTCTCTCTCTCTCTCTCTTCCCTGTCTCTGCACCACGCAGTCCCTCTGCAAGCTTCCTCCCTACCCTCCACCTTTATTCACAGGAAGTGAATATCTCCCATCATTCTTCACAACTTCACTCAAGTATCAGTTCCCAGGAGGCCTTATCTGATTCCCTCCAGTTGGACTGTGTTCTCCACAGCACCACGTGGTTCCCTCTATCATGAGATCCCTGAAGACAGGGGCCACTTCTTTCCTTTATAAGCCCAGCGCCTGCTGTAGGATTATCCAAAATGGTATCTTCCCTTTTCATTCATTCATTAGCTCTTCGATGAGTATCTACTAAGACCTCTTCTAAGCATGCGGAACACAGTCAATGAGACGGTTAGTGACCTGCCTTCATGGTGCATACTGTCCAGTGGGAACATCACAAACACACACACACACACACACACGCGCACGCACGACAGGAGCTGCCATGTTCCTATATGGGCCCCATCTCCCTTTCAACTGGAAAGATAGAACCTGAGCTTTGATATAAGAGAAGCCTGGGTTCAAGTCAAGAATCTAAAAATTTACTAAATGTGTAGCCTGGGGCAAATTTAGATTAGGCCTTTGGGACCTCAGTTTCTTCATACATAAAATGGGCATGATGAAAATCTACCAGACAAAGTAGGTTGTGAAGACTCAGATTCTAATGCGTGAAGACTCAGTTTCTAAAGCATGTAAATCATTAGCCAGTGCCTGGAATGTCGCATGTGCACCATGATTTGTAGCTGTAATTATAATGCTCATCAGTCACCCCAGAGCAAAACTCATATCACGTAAGGATGCGAAACCAAATGATTCCAAACCGATGTTATAATTCTGTTTGTGGTCATTCCTTCTGTCCACAGATACTTCCCACTCTCCTCCTTCCAGGTAGGGACTTTACAACATCCATGAAGTTAGGGATAGCCATGCCACTTGAATTCAAAGACTCACCCTAGACAGATCTTCATGGCCATTCTCTAGATACCCTGGAACTCCCTGGTTCCTGTCCTTCTGAGCCCTCATACGTCAGCCAGCTTCGGCTTCTGTTGCTTGCCACCCCAGAGTCCTGACTGAGCCAAAGCTGAAGCTCCCACCCTGTGTCCTCGTCCCTCCCTCAGCAACACTCCCAATAAATAAGGTTGATGTCACTTATGCATGGTAAAGAAATCAAGCATACTTTTATGCCACAGGCTACAGAATCCAGAAGGGAGCTTAGAGAACCCCTCATTAATCCCGTCCAGACAATATCTGGACACAGGAAGAGCGTTTCCCAGGGCCACACAGCCAACTGGTGCAAAACTCAGACTAGAACACAGGCCTCTGGAGCCCCAAACCACTGTTCTTTTCACTGTACCCAAATCAGTGATGCCACCCTTGCCTCTATGGGTCTTAATATGAAAATTTTGAAATATTTCTCAGTGACCTACCATTAACAGAGTGGCTGTGAAAATTCAGTGTGTTACATAAGCTGTGTAGCTCAGATCTACCAAAAAAAAAAAAAGGCAATGATCATTAACATCTGCAGATTTTATCAAGAGTATTTTGTCTACAGAAGGAAAGAAAAGCGATAGAGTGAATTAGCCTTACCTTGTCCAGTGGTCTGACAACCTTCTGCTCTGAAATCAAGAGGTTCTGCTCACCCAGTGAGTGCCCAGTGGTTACCAAGCTTGGTCTGTAGACCACATCTTTACGAAGTCGAGGATCCCTTCCACTGGAATTGTGCTGCCCATTAAAACAAAATGCACCCTCCCTGTGATTCTCCATTTTCCAAAAGAATCAGCTCAGTCCTGATCTCGTACCATTCCAGTAAAGCTGACGGCATTTGAAAGGGAAAAGAACAAAAGGAAAACTTTCTTTGAATATTGGATTCAGCTGCCAGGCTCCTCAGAGAAAGTGAATGGAATGTAACAGCCTCTGAAATGGGCCCCTGCTTCTACTCTTGCCCTAAAAATCCATCCTCCAGAAAAATATTACCCAATCACACCAATCCACTGAGCAACACCACTCACTGGTGCCTGGATCATGTGTAGCTGCGCTCAGTATGGTAGCTGAGAACTACATACAGCTCTTCCAGTTTAACTTCGAATTAATTCAAATCAGCTAAAATTAAGAATTCAGCACCTCAATTGCACAAGCCACATGTCAACTGCCCAATAGTTACATATGGTTAGTGGCTGCTGTACTGAACACAGCAGATGTAGGACATCCTCACAGAAAGTTCTGTTGCACAGTGCTGACTCAGAAGAAAGTCTTACCGGAGTCTGAAAGATTCTATACAACCTCACTCCTTCTGATAACCCTAACCCCATTACACATCACCCTGTACTTGCTCACTTGGTTCAAACTACATTGGATTCTTGTTTGGTTTTAGACCTTGCCAAACTCTGTCCTGCCTCAGGACCTTTGCACCTGTGCTTCTCTTTGGCTGGAACAGTCTTCCACTCTGCCCTATTGTTTCTTCTTATCTTTCAGGTCCTAATTCAAATATTTCCTTTCCAGAGAGCCCTCCCTGACCACCCTAGCTAATGTATGCCCCTACAGTTTTAATATTAGTGCTCACAACTATTGTGAATATCTGTTTACTTGTTTCTCCTCCAGGCCTCCCATTCTCACACACACACAAACACATGCGTGCGCACATGCGCTAAAATATAAACTCCAAGACAGTGGAGATTTTGCCTAATTTATTTACAACATCCCTAGTGTCTAGATGATGCCTAGGGTTCAAGAGAAAATTTTTGGAATAAATAGACTAAATATAATGCAAAGACAAGCCAGGATCCGTGGGGGCAATCCTGTAAAAAGAAAGCTAGTATGAATAACCCCATGAGTACCACTAAAATTGAGCTGAACGCTGAGCTGAAAAGGAGCTAGGAAAGTCTGCCAGATACCGGCTTTCTCCATTTTTACAGGATTTTCTTTACTTTGGCTGCTTTGATTAATTGCCTCACAGATCCACCCCAAGAACAATGATGATGGCATTAATAACAATGGTGATCATAAAAATGATCGGGTACAGTGCAGGGCTCTCTGGGCTCATCCTCCTAAACAGAGACGATCCACACAACAGCACAGGGTGAGTAAGGAGATCCACGAATTTTTTAAACGACAGCATCCCCAGAGCACAAGGAGGATGCTCGCCTCCCCAGTTATGCACCAAATTAGGCCACAGTTTCCCCGCACCTCCTCCCCAAGCTTCAGAGGCTGACTCAGGCTTCATGGGAAGACCTTTCTCCCATTCAAGACCGGGCAGACAGCCAAGAGACAAGCGGCTTTCTGCCTGCCTCTCCAACACAGCGGGGCACAGCCTCCAACCCTTCCGTCCCCTCCTTCCCCATCAGTGACCAGAGGTGATCTGGGCTTCCTGGCTCTTGACAAAGGCATCGGGGTTTGCTGGACAGCCTGGCAAAGCAGGCAGGCCGAGGGGTCCTCGCAGCCTTTCCCGCACAAACTCGGGATTTGGAGAGGGGACAAAGTCAGCAGGTGTCCTCTTTTAAGTGTTTGCCTCAAAGTTTTGATCTTGCCATTTTGGCTGGGAAATTAGTAGCTTTGAAGACTAGGCAAAAGGGGGGCCCTGGTAGAGCTTGTCTCACTGCCCAGGTCTCAGGCAGGGGGCTTTAGAGAGTCTCTGGTTCCCCTTCCCTCCAAATTCCCATCACATCTGCAAAATGTATTCTTTAGTCTATCAGTAACTGTCTCATGTGATGAGTGTTTCATTCATTCATTCATTCAACAAATATTTGGGGAGTGCTTACTAAGTACCAGGCCCTATTCTAGGCACTAGAGATAAATAAAAGAATCAGGGAAAAACCACTGCCCTCGTGGGGTCATATTCTTCTGAACTTTAAAGCATGTACAGAAAATAGGGATATTATCGGCGATGCTTTTTGCTATTATTTTATTGAGTTTTTGTACACATAAAAGGAAATAAAGGATAACAAAATAAAGCCCATTTATTTGTCCCTCAGTTCAAGAAATAAAAAGTTACAGTTACACAAAAAGCCCTCTGTGGACCCCTCCCCAGCCCATTTTCCTCCTCCTTCCCACGTCAAGGTATCTACCATCCTGAATTGGGTGGTTACTCTTCCCCCGAACATCTTCTCAATCTTAACCTAGTGTGTGGTCCCCAAACAGTTCATTACATTGTTTTGTCTATTTTACCTTCTGTATATATCTTCCAAAAATCACTTTTTCTGGCACATTATGATTTAATGCAGATCGCTTTAGTTCATTTGTTTATTGGCTGCTTCTCATGCAAACTTCACACTGAAGGATAGTCTCACCTAGAAAAGTGGACACATCACAAGTGTGCAGAATGACCAACTGCCATGAAGTGAACACAGCAGCATCATCAGAAGCCAGATGAGAGGGAAAAAAGATCATCTCCTGAGTCCCAGCAGCTGCCTTGCTATTCCCTACCCTCTACCTGGCTAACAAGTCTCATGGCAGTTTCACCATAGATTAAAGTTGCTTGTTTTAGAATAGGGATCAGCAAACTAAAGCAAACTACCAATGGTGGACCAAAGCCAGCCCGCCACCTGCTTTTATAAATAAAGTTTTATTGGAACACAGACACGCTCACTCATTTACACATCGTGTGGGGCTGGTTTTGCACAACAACGGCAGAGCTGACTTGCAACAGAGACAGTATCGTGCACAGTCCTAAAGAATCTACTGTCCCTTTGCAGAAGGGTTTGCTGACTCCTGTCTAGACCATCACATACTTGGAATCGTGCAGTCCATCCACCATTCTGCCAGACTTCTGTCACTCAGCAGTCTTTGAGACTCACACACATAATCGTGCTTTCTTCATTCTCACCAACGTATCAAAGCCCCTTTATGATCACACCACGATTTATTTCCCATTCTACTGTTGATGGATTTTTGGGTTGTTTCCAGTTTGGCCCTGTTCTGAATAGCGCTGCTACAAACATTCTTGTACATGTCTTTTGGTGCAGTTTATTTGCTATAATTACAGCAAGGTAATTCATTCTGTAAGTACATAATAATTTATTTATGCATTCAGCTGATAATGGTCATTTAGATCAGTGGTTCCCAAACGAGTCTGCACACTGGAATTACTCGGAAGATTCAAAACATAGCGATGGCTGTGTCTCACCCTCAGAGGCTGTGATTTACTTGATATGGAATGCAGCCTGAATTTTAAAAAATCTCCAGGTGATTCTAATGTACAGACATGTTTTGGAACCACTGAATTAGGTGGTTTCCAATTTTTTCGCTGCTACCAACAACACTGCAGTAACTATTCTTGGCGGGTCTCACTGTGCCCTTGTTCCTTTAGGACCTCCACGTGGGTGGGAGAGAGATTGCTAGTTTCAAGGATATGACCATCTTCAACTTTCCAAAAAGTTTCCAAACTGGTTTCCAAATTATTTCCACCAGCAAGACAACGTCTTCTTCATTTCTCGACCCCTCAGAGATTATCACAAGAGGCACACAGAAGGAGCTCAGGAAAATTCTGCTGAATGGCTAGAATCAGACACGAATTTAAGAGGTAGTGTGGACAATGGCCTTCCTTTTGGAAGGTGAATATTTAACCATCCTGGGTAGATCTGAGTCCTTCCCAAATTGAAAGGGCTTCGTAACCACACCTGACAGCCTCCTCTAAGACTTCTTCTTTTCATTTATTCATTCAACAAACATTTCTTAGCCCTAGCATTGCCAGGCACTGTGCTGGACATGAATGGGACAGGGGATCTGCCGTCTTCAGAGGAACCACGTTTTGTATACTGATCACTACAGTGCAAAGGAGAAAGGGGTCATCCCGTAGACTGTGTGGGGTGGGAGAAGAAGCTTAAACTTTGAGGTGCACAAAGAGGTCCTGGTTCTGCCACTTTCCAGCTTGCGACCTCAAGCAACTTACACAGCTTTCCTGAGCCTTGGCTTCCTCACCTGTAAATGAGAGTAATGATGTCTTCCTGGTGGAATGACTATGAGGATTGTAAAGTGCAAACCAGAGACGTAGTTGGCACTCGTTATCATACAAGACATAGAGAAAAAGTGCTTTAGGGATTCCATAAGGGGGAGGAAGCTCTTTCAACAGAGATGATACAGGAAGGAAGTAGCATCGAGCTTGGCTTTGAAGGCCAGTGGTGGGATCTGGACATCGTGGAGCTGGGGAAGTGGGTGTCCCCGAGGTGAGAGGAATCCTAGATGCAGGAAAGCAAAGTGTTCTTCAGACAACACTTGGGAGTTCAGTTTTGATCAGTGGTGCCCAAGGAGGGGCTATTTTGCCCTCCAGGGTACATGTGGCTGTGTTTGGAAACAATTTTGGTTGTGACAACTCAGAAAATGCTAACGGCATCTGGCGGATAGGGCCCAGGGATGCTGTTAAACATCCTTCAATAGACAGGAAGCCCCCACAACAGAGGATTCTCTAGCCCAAGGTGGTAATAGTGCCAAGTTCAGACCCCAGTTTTAATGGAGTAGTTGGTGACAAAATTTTCCCCATCCTTCAGTTCCTGAGACGAGCACTCACCTTCCTTTACTGTAATTTTTTCTATAAACACTACTTTTTTTGATCACTCATTTCAAGCTGTGCTAAGCCCTTTACAGGCATCATCTCTTGTTACCCTAGGAACAATCCTTGGAGGTAGGTGACATTTTTGAAACAAGAAAACTGAGGCTCAACAGGACCAAGGCCACATGGCTGTCAAGTTGTGGCAGAGCAAGTGAACTCTGCCCCATCCGATTCTGCCTCTCCCTGAAAAAGCAGCCACCCCACTGGCAGCCAGCTAATTCCATAAATTTTTTTTTTTTGCCTGAGTAATTTAGTTTGCTCATCTGATTCCAAATCACTTGGGAGAATTTGCACCTGACAGAGAGCCTTGCACACAGTAGGTGCTCAATAAAAGAGAGACAGAAAGGAGATTGTCTTACAGGGGCTGGGGTGAGGGGGAATGAGAAAGACTGCTAATGAGAATGGGGTTTCTTTTGCGGTGATGAAAGTGTTCTGTGAATTTTCACACTTTTGTGAATGTACTAACAACCACTGAACTGTACACCTTAAAAAGCTGAAATTTTATGGTATGTAAATTGTATCTCGATGTATATACACACACGTATACATATGGCAAACAGGCTTCAAACAGAGCTGTAATTTAAGCACATCACCTCATAAATTTCCTATAGGCTGAGCTTTCAAGACAAAAATGATAATTTGATGGCACTGCTGGATCAAACCTTTTCTAAATGTATATATACATTCATTATATAAATGAATGAATGTATAAATGAGTGAATCAGCCTAAGCACCTAGTAGAAGAAATGCCATTATCAATAACCAGTTAATTCCCATGATCACTAATTATGATTGCTCATTTGTGTAGAATTCTAATAGATATATTTTCTCAACTGAGCTGTTTGACAGCCCCAAGCATTAAATAGGTAGAAATGACTATCTATGTTTATTGCAAGGAAACAAGGCTCAGAGAGATTTAAAATGACTTATCTGAGGTTAACGCAGGTAGGATTTGCCTCCATTCTCTCTCATGTTCTTGAATTCTGTTGATCTGCTCCTCTGTACTTCACAAAAATTTGGCAATCTAGTGAATTCTTTCCATCTCAGGCCAGATTGTGTGTCTATAAAATACTACCGTTAACCAAGCTACAGTATCAGACTTCAAACAGAGGTGTAGTATAAACACATCCTGTCTTGAATCTCCCAGGGTCTGAGCTTTCACAACAAAAACAATAATTTCATGACACTGGCATTGCTAGATCAAGCCTTTCCTGAAGCCCGCTATCCCTTGGGACATTTTCGTGACATGGCCAATAAATTCTGTTACTTAAGTCAGTTTGAATTTCTGATGTGTAAAAAAGCAGAAAACCCTAAGGTCTTGACTGATATACCAGCACCCTTTTGGTTATACCTATGGTTTTCCATAGGATTAATTGCCTTTGAACCATTTTTATTTGTTTAGGCAACAGATGATTATTAAACACCTGCTGGGTCCAAGGTCCTTGGCCTGAGGTCAAGAAACACACTCTTGCTTCCCTCAAGATCAGCTCTGTCTGTATCCTGGCTCCAAATTCTTTTCGAACTCGGCATCTCAGGCCAGATTCAGAAATGGACTGATTCTTAACATAGCCAGGGCAGTCCTGGGACCTGGCCCAAATTCAGGAGGAAATTGTTCTAATGAAAACTAAGATTTGTCAGTGTTATTAGTCTGCAAGCAGCAGCCCTTTGAAGATCCCTTGTTTGCGGGGAGCTTTTCATTTAGTTAATTATGAGGCTGTGACTTGAAGGGCTGCGGAAGCCCCCTCGCTGAGGACTCAAGGGAAGGGATGACATGAATGATCTTTCTCAGCTACAACATCCAGAACCTGTGAAAAAGCTGGTTTTAACGCCTTCTGCCTGAGGTGAGTGTCAGCTGACACTGGGCTAAATTTTCTCCGCCGTCTTTCACATGTCAACTCCAAAGTCTCCACCCTGTGATACCTTGTGAAGCCATGGGCTGGGGAGCCAGAAAGGGGAGGGTTTCCAACAATTTCCCAGCCCTGTAACCTTGGGTCAGTTGTATTACCTCTTTGCGCCTCAGTCTCCCCATCTGGAAAATGGGAGAAATAATAGTAGCTACCTCCTAGGGTTATTATGAAGATTAAATGTCATAAGCATATAAAACAATACATAAGACACATGCATCCCAGTGTTCATAGCAGCACTATTTACAATAGCCAAGACATGGAAGCAGCCTAAATGCCCATCGACAGATGACTGGATAAAGAAGACGTGGTGTATATATATATATATATATACATTGGAATACTACTTCACCATAAAAGAATGAAATAATGCCATTTGCAGCAACATAGATGGACCTAAAGCTTATCATACCAAGTGAAGTAAATCAGAGAAGGACAAATATTAATTATAAGTGGAATCTTAAAAAAAGATACAAATTTTATTTACAAACCAAAAATAGACTGACAGACATAGAAAACAAACTATGGTTAGCAAAGGGAAAAGGTGGGGAGGGATAAATTAGGAGTTTGGAATTGACAGATACACACTACTATATATAGAACCGACAAACAACAAGGACCTACTGTACAGCACAGGGAACTATATTCAACTTCTTGTAATAAGCTATAATGGAAAAGAAGCTGAAAATATATGTACAACTGAATCACTTTGCTATACATCTGAAACTAACATTGTAAATCCACTACACTCCAATTTTTCAAAAGGCTAAAAAATAGATAAACAACAAGGACCTACTGTACAGCACAGGGAAATATATTCAATATCTTGTAATAACCTATAATAGAAAATAATCTGAAAAAAATATATACCTATATATGTATAACTGAATCACTTTGCTGTACATCTGAAACTAACACAGCATTGGAAATCAACTATACTTCAATTTAAAAAAAAGAATTTGCATTTAAAACTAAAAAAAAAAACCATGCTGTAAGGCACCTGGTACATAATAAGGGTTCAATAAATGCTACCTATGATCACTGTTACTGTTATTGTTATAAATCATCCCACACCCTAAGCAATCTCTTTCTCCTCTGAATCCCCACCGCCCAGCTTGTCTCCCTCACACCCTTATTCCATGCACCCTGACAAGGTTATTTATGTCCCTGTCACATCTCCCTTGCTATACTTTGAGTCTCTGAAGGCCAAGGACATGTTGCATTCAGCTTCGACTCCTCCACTCCACTCATGCTGGAGGAGTGGGCCCAGACTGCTGTCTTGTTTATATCTCCCTCTTTCCCCAGCCCTACGTCCTGCAGAGACATCCTCCACATCCCTCATCTTTCTCACTCATCTTGCTCATCACATGCACGCGTTTCCTCATGACACACTCTTAGCTGACGATTAAAAACAAATGGTATTTAGTGCATCTGAACTTTCAGTTATGGAAGGTGAAAAAGTCCTAGAGATTTGCTGTACAACATTGAGTCTATAGCTCACAATAATGGACTGGGCACTTAAAAAGTTGCTAAGAGGGTAGATCTCATATTCTGTGTTTTTTTTAAACCACAATTTTTTTTAAAAAAAAGCAATGAAGTATTGATAGGTGCTACCACATGAATGAGCCTTGAAAACACTGTAAGTTTAAGAAGCCAGACCCAAAAGACCACATATTGTGTGATTCTTTTTTAATACAAAATGCCCATAATGGGCAAATCTATAGGATAGAAAGTAAATTAGAAACTGCCAGAGCCGAGGGGAGGAAGAAATGGGGGATAACTGCTCATGGGCATGGGATTCCTCTGGGGATGATGAAAATGTCCTAATACATGACAGTGGTGACAGACACACAACTCTATGAATATACTAAACCCAATGAATCGCACACATTAAAAGGGTAATTTTATGATCTGCAAATTATATATCAATAAAGCTACTTTTTAAAAACGAAAACAAACAAACAAAACAAGTAGCACTGAAAGTCCCCAGAACCAGGCTACCCATGTCTTCGGGAACCTCTGGCTGCAAGCAACAGAAATGATGGTGAGGAACTTAAGCAGAAAAAGACGTGATTGGATCGACCCTGAGTAGCTTGCAGAGTGGATGGAAAGGCTGAGAATCAGGTTTGGAAGCAGGATTGGGATGAGGCAACGGAAGACAGTCTCCCTCCCCTGTGGGGGGAACATGCAGGACTGGAAGAGTCTGGGCAGAGGCCAGGCCTGGGGAGGAGAATTCTGGTTGGCCCAGGGTGGTGACATGACAACCATTGGTCAGTGACAACAAGATGCAGCTAGTGAGGGGAACAAAATTCTCCAAATGGAAGTCGGAGTACTTTAAGGAAGGAGGGTAGAGGCAAGTTGTTTTAGCTCAGGATGCCAATAACAAGTACTGTAGATCCAGTGGCTTAAACAACACACATTTATTTCTCACAGTTCTGGAGGCTGGGAAGTCCAAGGTCAAGGTGCCAGGTGATTCATTTCACCATGAGGGCTTCCTGACATGCAGGCAGAGGGCTTCCTGGCTCACATGGCAGAAAGAGCTCTGGTGTCTCTTCTTATAAGGGCACTCACTCCCATCGTGGGGGGCTCCACGCTCACGGCTTCATCTACACCTCCAAAGGCCCCACTTCCTAATACCATCATCATATTGTGGGCTAGGGCTTCAACATGGGAACTTAGGGAGGCCAGAAACATTCAATCCATAACAGCGGTGACTGTGGCAAGCGTCATCCTCACAACTGAAGGACTGAAAAGTAATGGTGAGGGAGGTCAGAAAAGGCTGAACCCGATGGCCCCAGGATGCGTGGCTGCATTCTGACTGGCTCCCACTGTCTGTGGGCAGGTCCTGGAGCCTGCTTGGGGCTCAGTTCCCCTTCCTGCCTCATAGAGCTGTTGTCTTGAGAATCTGAAGTCGTGTGTATGAAGTGACAACAACAGAGCATGGGCACATGATGGCCAGAAAGTGGACGGCGCTTCCTTCCTGTCCAGCTGGGGTGAGCCTGGCCAGGGCGAGCAAGGCGGGCAGGGCGCCAGTCCTCAGGGAGCAAGTCCGGCCGTGGCCAGAGGCCTCCATGCTGGGAGCGTGGATGTCGATGTCGCCTCAGGGACCACTGATCCCATTTTAATTACTCTTACTGGGCCTGAGATGCCGGCCCCTGGGTTTTCAGTCTCAGCCATGCTGGAGGTTGTAACTCCACAGCAGAGAAAGGCCAGCTCTGGCAGGTACGTGTGATCACACCTGACAGGCACTCGACATGCAGGGCTCGGCCGAAACCTGACTTACTGTGAGGAGCTCGCTGCTCCCTCGGGGGACTGTTCTAGTGCAGTGTGCTTCAGACTCATGTACAGGCTGCTCTGGTTTCACCAGCGTTTCGGAAGATGATGATGCTGCCATTCTTCCCCTTCTTCCTGCTCCCTCTTCCTCCTCCATCTTCACCTGGAGAACACCCTATTGGGCCATATGGGCCTGGTTCCCAGGACACCCATCATCTCTTCAGTTTTATTTCTCATCACTCCACTGGCCCCACATACACACTTAATTGCATCATGCCTCCAGGCCTTTGTCCCTGCCGTCCCCTCTACTCTGAGGCCACACCAGCCCTTCTCCAGTCCTCCCAACCAATTCCTCCTCATCCACCAAAACTTAGGTCAAGGGTCACCTCCTCCAAGAAGCCCTCCCTGACCACCTCCTGTCTCTAATTATACACCCCCATTCTGGACTTCCTTGTCTAATGCCACTTATTAAATGTCCACTTGATATCAGTTTGTTCATTTCCATGCCTGGTTCACCGATGACACCACCATATCATTTTACCATTGAACCCCCAGCTCCAAGGCTGACACATAGTGACTGCTCAGCTAAGCAAGGGATGAATCTTGGGAGCTGACCACAGACGCGTCATAAGGCAAAGGGACGTAGTGATAGCAGAGAAAGGCATACATCAGAAAGGGAGCTGCCTGGAGGAAAAATGGCATGAGGCCCATGCACAGTGTCAAGGCCCCCACCCACCTCCCAGCTCCTCCCCCAGGGTGGTTCCAGAGCATTCATAGTTCCACCATCAGGATCCACTGCTTCCTGCCTTGAGGCCTCTGCACAGGCTGTTCCCTCTGTCTGGAACGGCCTCCCCTCAAAATGCCCTCCGGGCTCTTACCAAGCTCCTATACATAACACAAGAGTTATGTCTAACTAAAGCATCTCTTCTTCCAGGAAGCCTTCCCTGATTCCCTTCCTCCATTTCTTCGGGCTTTGCACATACTCCGGGTTGAAGCCTCTGTCAGACTACATAACGGTTACACGGGGAAGTTCTGTCGGCTCTCTGGATCGTGCGATCTGTGAGAGCAAAACCTGCCTCGTAATCATCAGGGTATTTCTAGCCTCTAACCCAGTGCCAGCGCCTCGCGGGCACCTTGCAAACAGCCATCTAATTAATACATGCCCCCATCTTACCCTGGGCTGACGCGGGCTGACCTCTGAGGGCGACCTTGAACAAAGCACCTCACTTTTCCACGCCTTGGTCTGCGTGTCCGCAAAACAGTGGTGCTGGTTTTTGTGAAAATTAAATACAACCATACAGGTGGAGCCTCTGCCTCTGGCATGTTGTACGTGCTCAGTACAAGTTAGATAACATTGCCCTGCAGCCGGGGCAACTCTCCAACAACTGTCGCAGGTAAGACGTTGATGAATTTCTGGTATTAAGACAAAAGTCTGGTTGGAGGAGGAAACACGAGACCAAGGGGCTGTTTGTGCAATAAATGATTAAAACATCAATATCAGTGAACGGAAAGAAAATCTTCTGAAAGGAGACTGAAAGTTTATTGAGAATTTCCCATCAAGAATCGACAGCTGGGTAGGGGAGGGGATAGCTCAGTGGTGGAGCGCACGCTTAGCATGCGTGAGGTCCCGGGTTCAATCCCCACTACCTCCACTTAAAAAAAGAAAAAAAGGTGGAAAAAAGGAGTTTTAAAAAAAGAAAGAGAAAGAAAAAAGCTCACATCCCCTTACCCTCGCCCCATCCCCAGACGCACAACCACTGCTGTTAAAGCCCAGCTCAGTTCATTTTTATTCAGTTTTTGAATAATAAGCCACACACGGGGCCCAAAAGTCACAGCAGGATCAGAAGGGACACGTCGGGGAGTCTGTAACCCCGCTCCTGTCCCTGTCCATCTTGCCTCTCACACAAGAAATACATGGCTGTTTGTGGTACTTTTTTCTTCACCCTTCCAGTGTTTCCTTGATCAAATATACGTAAACCCTAGTACACAGTCACATCCTCCTCTTCTTGCCACTGTTCTGCACCTTCGTTCTTGCCATTCAACATGTCATTCTGGGGACCGTCTGTATCAGGACACAGAATGTGCTTTTGTGGGGAGGAGAGGGTTCCACAGTTCCCCTTTCCCACCCTCATCAGTGGAGCCACCTACCCCTCTGGCCTATAATGGACTTTCAGAAATGAATTCCAACTGCATTCGTTTTTTCTGCTTAAACCCTTTCCACAGATTTCCATTGCTGGCAAGAAAAATGCCAAAATCTCCCCCCATGGCCTCTGAGACTTTTCCTGCCCCGCGGGTACCTACCTCTCTATGTCCCCCTCCGCCTTCTCGGCTCCGGCCACGCAGGTCTCCTGTGCATTCTTCCGAGAACCCAGGCCACTCCCCACCTCAAGGCTTTCCCAGAACCATGCCGTTCCCTCTGCCTGGACTGCTGTTCCACCTTCTCCCTTCCTTGGCTCTCCTTCTCCCACTCATCCTACAGGTCTCAGCTGGAGCAACAATTGGTCAATTGATTGGGAAAGTGTTCCCTGATCCCTGACCAGTGGCCCCCATCACAGGCTCCCCTGGCATCCGTTCTTCACTCCGCATGGTACCCATGTGATTTTATAAGTGATTGCACTTCTAGCTGTGTGGTGATGGGTCTCCCCAAGCGGATGCAAAGTTCCGTCGGAGAGGAAACTCATTCACCTTATTCATCACTGAATCCCCAATGCCTGCAAAGCACTTGGCACCGTTTTGCAGTAGAAACATTTGTGGAAGGAAACGAGGAGAGTGAGAGACAGAGGGAGGGAGAGAGGAGGGGTTAGGAGGGTTTGGAAGGGAAGAGAGGGAGGGAGGGAAAGATGGAGGAAGGAGGTTGGGAGGAGGGGGAGGAGGGTGAAATGGATTTATTCAGCAAACTCCCTTACCTGGTACCATGCTAGACACTGTGATGGAGGGAAGGGGAATGATAAATAAAAAATAAACAAAAAGACCAAAAAAACGCTGCTTGCAGTCTCGCTGGAGATGATTCATTTACACAAGAAAATGTAACTAGAGTTCAAGGCTACATAAGATCAGGGCCAAAAGTCAAATGAGCACACCAGGCAAATAAACACATGAAGGTCTATTTTGACCTATTCATAAAGCATTTCTTCAAAGATTCCATAAATACCTGGTCCCAACTACTATGTAATTAGAAATCCTAATTCCTATGCCTGAAGGAAAACTTTGCACTTTGTTTCACTTTCAATGTAAACGATCTTTCTGGGGTTGGTTTTTAATCAAAAAAATGTGTCTTAATTCAAAATAAACACCATTGTTTACTTCCCCCTAACTCGTACTTAGAGTGTTTATTTAAATTGTTGGCTTAAAGGTGAGTGTTCCAGGCAGCGTGAAGCAAAGAGCCCCAGGGGTAGCAGCTGGGAGTCGGGTCTCGTGGGCTGGGTGCAAGTTTGCTGGGTCCATCTTGAGCAATGGGTCCCCCTAAGGGCCTGGGTTTCTTCTCCCATGCAAAGAGCTGAGTGAAATGATGGACACAGGATTCTCCACCCTGAACAGTGACTGCCTCCCGCTGCCCCGGTTATTTGACCCCAGTAAAGAGGACCTTGTCTCTCAAGAGTCGGAGCCCCTTGTATGCATCAGCTGCCCTGGGGTCTTCCTCCTCAGAAGAAAAGAGCATGGCGGAGAATGATTTCATCTGAGGTCTCTAGAGCGTTTGCAAAGTCACAGTCTTCCCTCTGCTGGTGTGGACATCCCAGAGGATGCACCTGGTAAATGTTCTCTGAGTTCATGAAATGAATGAATAAATGAACAATCCTACCAATGGATCTTGCTCAGAGAAGCCAACCAGCTTACCACCTCCTTGCACAGAATGGGACTGTACCCCGTTCCTCAGGTCTTGCACTACACTGCTTTCTCAGGAAACCAGGTTCATTATTAATCCAGTAAAATATGGAGTATCTGTTATGAAACCACCAATGAAAATTTAACATTGAACAAACACGTCCAAATAATCTTTTAAAACATAAGTCAGATCACATTATTCTCCTACGTAAAATCCTTCCATAGCTTCCCATTGCAATAAATGTAAGATTCAGACCCCTCACCGTGACCTTTAAGGTCATGGTCAAGCCTTCCTCTATGACATCTGTTCTCACTGTCCCCTTTGTCCCCGAAGCCCAGCTACAACATCTCAGCTGAGATCAGCCAAACCACAGCCAGCCCTCAAACTCAACTGTCATGGGAGAATGTAAAAATAATGGTTGATGTAAGATACAGAGATTTTTTGGAGGGTGGAGAGTTATTTGTTATGCAGCATTATTGCAGTAACAGCTGACTAATACAGAATGCCACCACTTACTAGATGCATGATCTTAGGAAAGTCACTTGACCTCTTTGAACCTCAGTATGCCTTAAATTTTTTAAAGGTATATTCGTCTCTTTGCCATTTACCTCATGAAGTGACTGTGGGACAACAGGTGAAAAGGGTTTTGAAAACTGTAAAAGGCTGTTGCAAATATCAGATAGCATCCTAAGCATTGGTCTTGCCAGCCCAGGCCCAGGGGAACGTCTGTTGCCGTCCTGACAACAGAGCATGACTCAGCAGGCCAACACGAGCCGTCTGTTATGAAGATATACACTGTGTCCAGCATATACACCCTCTGAACTGAGGCCCACACTCCTGGCCTGTCAAACAAAGATTTGGCCTTCTGAGGAAAACTTCCACAAGCCAGGAACCAAGACATTTTTACTTCTAAGACTATCTGAGAGAAAGGATCATGAGTACACACAAGGTTGGAAGTATAAAGATGCCCATTATAACTTTGTTCACAGTGGTGAAAAACAGAAAGCAACCTAGATCTCCAACAACAGGAAACCAGATACAATGAAGTACAATACAACCATTTAAAATAATGTCAGATGAGGATTTTTTTTATTTTATTTTATTTTTTATTTAGAAAACAGTGCTTCTTGGAAATACAGAAGATCCACAAAGTTAATTTAGAAGCCAATTTAGGAGTTAATTTAGGAGAAAAAAAAAAAAGAAAAACAAAGCAGGCAGAATTTCAGTTCCTCTATTTCAGCTTCAATCAAAGTTTTGCTTTTGTTTGTGTTATGGATTAAATGTCTGTGTCCCCCACAAATTTACACGTTGAAACCTTAACTCCTTATGTGATAATATTAGGAGGTGGGGCTTTGGGAGGTGACTAGGTTTAGATGAAGTCGTGAGAGTGGAGACCCCATGATGGGTTATTGCCCCTATAAGAAGAGGAAGAGACATCAGTGTTCTCTCCCCAGTGTGTGAGGACACAGCAAGAAGGTGGCCATCTGCTAACCAGGAATAGGGTCTCTCAGCAACCAAGTGGGCCGGCACCTTGATCTTGGGCTCCCCAGTCTCCAGTACTGTGAGAAACAAATGTCTGCTGTTTAAGCCCCACAGTCTGTGGTTTTCATCATAGCAGCCCAAGCTGATTAAGACAATCTGTCTAATAAATTTCATTTCCAAAGACGGTGCTTGCAGAAATGGTTCTGAGGCTGCTAAAACAAGTCTGAAAACCATCGCTGGAGAAGAATGTCAAGGTGCAGCTGCCAAGCTGTGAAAGGAGAATGACCAATTACCAAAAAGAATGTATAGATTGAGTTCATTTTGTAATAATCCCAGTCTGTCCCTTCCCACCCCCTGCCCCCTTGGCAACCACAAGTTTGTATTCTATGTCTATGAGTCTGTTTCTGTTTCGTATTTATGTTCTTTTTTTTTTTAAGATTCCACATATGAGCAATCTCATATGGTATTTTTCTTTCTCTTTCTGGCTTACTTCACTTAGAATGACATTCTCCAGGGACATCCATGTTGCTACAAATGAGGCTGTGTTGTCATTTTTAATGGCTGAATACTATTCTGTTGTATAAATATACCACTTCTTCTTTATCCAGTCATCTGTCGATGGAAATTTAGGCTGTTTCCATATCTTGGCAGTTGTAAATAGTGCTGCTATGAACATTAGGGTGCAGGTGTCATCCTGAAGTAGGGTTCCTTCTGGATAGATGCCCAGGAGCGGGATTCCTGGGTCATACGGTAAGTCTATTCCTAGTCTTTTGAGGAATCTCCACACTGTTTTCCACAGTGGCTGCACCAAACTGCATTCCCACCAGCAGTGTAGGAGGGTTCCCTTTTCTCCACAGCCTCTCCAGCATTTGTCATTTGTGAATTTTTGAATGACGGCCATTCTGACTGGTATGAGGTGATACCTCATTGTAGTCTTGATTTGCATTTCTCTGACAATTAGTGATACTGAGCATTTTTTCATACGCCTATTGATCATTTGTATTTCTTCTTTAGAGAATTGCTTGTTTAGATCTTCTGCCCATTTTTGGATTGGGCTGTTTGTGTTTTTCTTATTATGTCATAAGAGCTGCTTATATATTCTGGGGATCAAGCCTTTGTCAGTTTCATCATTTGCTAAAATTTTCTCCCATTCCATAAGTTGTCTTTTTGTTTTACTTATGGTTTCCTTTGCTGTGCAGAAGCTTGTAAGTTTCATTAGGTCCCATTTGTTTATTCTTGCTTTTATTTCTATTGCTTGGGTAGACTGCTCTAGGAGAACATTTTTGAGATGTATGTCAGATAATGTTTTGCCCATGTTTTCCTCTAAGAGGTTTATTGTATCTTGTCTTATGTTTAAGTCTTTGATCCATTTTGAGTTGGTTTTTGTGTATGGTGTAAGGGAGTGTCCTAGCTTCATTGAGTTACATGCTGCTGTCCAGTTTTCCCAACACCATTTGCTGAAGAGACTGTCTTTATTCCATTGTATATTTTTGCCTCCTTTGTCGAAGATGAGTTGACCAAAAGCTTGTGGGTTCGTTTCTGGGCTCTCTATTCTGTTCCACTGGTTCATATGTCTGTTTTTGTACCAATACCATGCTGTCTTGATGACTGTAGCTCTATAGTATTGTCTGAAGTCTGGGAGAGTTATTCCTCCAGCCTCTTTCTTTTTCTTCAGTAATGCTTTGGGAATTCTAGGTCTTTTGTGGTTCCAAATAAATTTTATTATTATTTATTCTGGTTCTGTGAAATACATCCTGGGTAATTTGATAGGGATTGCATTAAATCTGTAGATTGCCTTGGGCAGTGTGACCATTTTAACAATATTGATTCTTCCAATCCAGGAGCATGGGATATCTTTCCATTTTTTAAGTCTTCTTTAATTTCCTTCATCAATGGTTTATAGTTTTCTGTGTATAATTCTTTCACCTCCTTGGTTAGATTTATTCCTAGGTATTTTATTATTTTGGGTGCTATTTTAAAGGAGATTGTTTTTTTACTTTCTGTTTCTGTTGACTCATCATCAGTGTAAAGAAATGCAACTGATTTTGAATGTTAATCTTGTAACCTGCTGCCTTGCTGAATTCTTCAATTAGTTCCAGTAGTTTTTGTGTGGACATTTTAGGGTTTTCTATGTATAGTATCATGTCATTGGCATATAGTGACACTTTTAGCTCTTCTTTTCCAATTTGGATCCCTCTTATTTCTCTCTCTTGCCTGATTGCTGTGGCTACGACTTCCAGGACTATGTTGAATAGGAGTGGTGATAGTGGGCAACCTTGTCTTGTCCCAGATTCCATTGGGAAGCTTTTGAGTTTTTCACCGTTGAGTACTATGCTGGCTGTAGTTTGTCATATATAGCTTTTATTATGTTGAGATATGTTCCCTCTATACTCACTTTGGTGAGAGTTTTTATCATAAGTGGGTGTGGATTGATTCCTTCTTTTTGCTTATTGAAACACTTTAAATGTTTAGTGATCAATAGATATCACTTTAGGAATGAAAAGCAACATACAAGTATAACTTTTTTGTGTTATCTATAATAAATCAGTCATGCCATCACGAGGAAAAGTGAAGTCAGGGTCTTTGGGACCTGGGAATTGGTCTCTGGGGATGCAAGCACCGCAGTGGGAATAGACACTCAGAGATATGCATCAGTCCAAAGCCTGGAGGGCTTGGTTCTTCTCAGAGGTGTGATGAGCACTGGCCTGGAGAGAAGGTTGTTGATGGAAGGGGTCACCTGGCAAGGAAACCAAGAAGCAACGACCACTAAGTGAACCAATCCTAATGTGGCCACTGGCGAGATTGCTTGCTGGGGAAAGTGTGGGCAATCCCATAGGAAGGAGAAGTAGTTAAAGATGCAGAAGACTGAGGAGGCAGCTTAGGAAGCCCTCAGGGAGAAGCACTAAACAGGGGAAAAAAACCCAGCAACCACACCTCTCGGTTCAGTTTTCTCATCTTTTAGGAGAAGACATGCTGCATCAGGCTATTGTTACAAAAGAATAACAATAATATGTACAGAGCTGTCCACCACGCCCCAAGTGCACAGCAGGTGCTCAGATGTGCCTTCTTCATTCCCTGCCCTCTGAGTATGGGAGTAAGACAAGTGCACGTCACAAAATGAGTCATGAAAGCATCGTGGCTTATATTGTGGCCTCTGGAATTATAATCCCTGGGCTGCAATCCCTGCTTCACCAATTAATGGCACATATATTTAACATGTGCCATTTAAACTCTATGACACTCATCTGTTAAACAGAAATGTTCGCAATATCTATTATACAGAGTGTTTTTTAGGATTAAATAAGATTAAAAATGTAAAGTACTCAGCATAGAATCTACTCAGCCCCTGGTATGTGCCCATTAAGAATTAGCTACAATTAGCGGGGAGGGTATAGCTCAGTGGTTAGAGTACACGCTTAGCATGCATGAGGTCCTGAGTTCAATCCCTAGTGCCCCCATTAAAATAGCTAACTAAATAAATAAACCTACTTACCTCCCCACCAAAAACAAAAACAACAAAACCCACAAACAAAATAAACTTTTTTTTAAAAAAGGGAATCAGCTACAATTACTATTCATTAACATAAATAAGAAATAAGGAGAAAGTTTAATTTCCCCTGGGTTGATGGGAAGGTGTCAAGAAGAAGTGGGTGGGTAACACGTACCCCATCAAACCATTCCGTGCACACGCAAAATGCTGCCCATGCGATCTTCTAACAATTCCAAATCCATCCATGTCTCTCCTTACTTAGAATCATTCCACAGCTCCCCATTGCCCTCAGGATAAAACCCAAGTTTCTTAAGCAATCTAAACTCTGCCCACATTTGCCATCTCATGAGCTTTTATTTCCCCACGTGGACTCTGCTGCCCTTAAGGACTTTTACCTCCCTGAGCGCAGCCTGATTCTATGCCTTTGCACAGATGTTTCCTCTGCCTGCCGTACCCTTTCTGACTTCTGTCTCCCCACTTTCCGCAGTTCCCATCCAACACTGCCTTCCTGCAAACTCATCCTTCAAGTCTCAATGCATCTTGTCACTTCTTCTGAACGGCCTTCCGTGATCATCCCTCCACTGTGCCAGGCTGAGACAAGATCATGTGCTCACCAGTTGTAAGACAGTTCTCAGCAAGCCTGAGCCCCCAGGCTGTCTCTACCCTGAGGCAGTAAGAGAGGAAAAGGTCTTATGTCTGTCTGCTTGGCTCATATTAGGTCCTCTATGAGCGAGAGATTAGAATAAATCCATGAATCCAATATTCAATAAATCAATGTCCCAATGCTTTCTGATGTTAAGAGCACTTGGAGCCAGAGGCCTGGGTTCAAACCCCACCCCATCTGACCACTGATGAACTTGGCATTCTTGGGCCAAAGACTTCACCTTTCTGTACATCAGGTTCTCATCTGCCAAGCGAGGCTCATTGCAGCTCTGCCTCATTGCGCTGTCATGAAGATTAATCAGTCAATGTCTGAGAAGCACGCTAAACAGTGCTTAGCCCACGGTAGGCACTATGTAAGCTCTGGCTGTTTTCATTCTAATTTTAGGTCTTCTTTCAAATGCCACTTTCTCAAAAAGACCTCTCCTGCCCACCCTGAGACACCCCACACACACCATCACTCCCTAGCCTTTCGCCCTTTTTTTTTTTCCATAGCCCTTATCACTTGGTGAAGTTGTATCATTTACTTCTTTATTTACAAATTGATTATGGCTCTTCCCTACTAGCAGACTAAGCCTGACGCTACGTGGTACCTAAAACAGGCTGGGTGCACAACAGATGTTCGGTAAATATTTGTCAAAGGAAAAGAGGACAGAAAAGAGGAAGATGCCGATTCTGCCTTGAAGGAACAGGATTCTGATTGGAGGAGACTGAAGTTTGGGGAGACCACCCCAATACATCAGTGGGTTTAAAAAAAATGGGAAGAATCTTCTGTAAACTAGCTGAAGGGGCCTTTGGAAAACTCTCAGTATTTACGAGGAGGGACAGGGCCATGGGGCTGCCAGAGGAAACGCACAGAGCCAGCGGAGATATTTGGGTCCAGTTCAGGTCTCTGAAAGAAAGGTCTCTGAAGTCCAAGGAATCATTGTAACTGAGCAATTCCACCTTGGGGAAGCATAAGTTGCAGAAATGCCATTCCCCCAGAATTTTGTATTAATTATTTCCTGGCCTAAGGCATTCTATGTTAATTGGTCTCAATTGAAAAACTTCATGTTTATGTTGGCAAAAAGTGAGGGGCGGAGGGTGGGGGTGGGGGATTAAAAAATCATTTAAATTCCCAAGATGAGACTGCCTCCACCTTCCAGGGTAGCCCAGTTGCACAGACCTTCAGAATACCAAAGAGCATCTTCAGATGCCATATTGACATGCATATGTTCCTCTCCTCCACTTCTGAGAAGGAAATAAATGTTTGGTCTTGTTTTCCTTCCTTCTGCCTATTTCTCCATCTTCAGTCTCACAGTCCAAGCTTCCTGAAATAAAGCCCCCCCCCCACCAGCTTCCACTTTTAGAGACAAAATATCTAGAGGTCAGCAGTAAAACCTAGGGGAAATCATTTGGGAAAAGAATTATTTTCTCACCAGGAGAAAAAAAATGGGAGTACCAGACTGGTACACCTCTCCACCACCACCATCCCCAGCTGGTGTGAGCACTGGCTGCTCACAGTTCACAACTGATTTTTCTCTCTAGAGCCGGGATCAGAAAACTATAGTCTATGGGCCAAGTCCAGCCCACCACTTGCTTTTTATCGATAAAGTTTTATTGGAACACAGCCATGCCCATTCATTATGTTTTGTCTACAGCTGTCTTCCCCACAACTGCAGAGTTGAGCAGTTGCAATGGAGATTGTACGTCTAAAATACTAACTGTCTGGCCTTTTACAGAAAAAGTTTTCCAACCCCTACTCCAGAGCAACACTGCCCAACAGAAATATAATGTGAGCCATATATGTAAGTTCAAATTTTCAAGCAGTCACATTGAAAATAAATAAATAAAAAGAAACAAGTGAAATTAATTCCAATAATATATTTTATTTAACCTGATATACTCAAAATGTTATCATTTCAACAAGGAATCAATTTTAAAATCACTCATGATGGAGACGTCTATTTCTTACCCCTGAGTCTTCAGACTCTGATGTGTATTTTATATTTACAATACGTTGCAATTAAGACTAGCCACATTTCAAGTGCTTAGTAGCCACACGTGGCTAGGGGCTACCATATTGGAAAGGAGAGTCTCCCTTGGTTGACTAGGAGAAGTCTGACCCAGAGGTTTTTAACCTGTGAAACAACAAAAAATACACATATTGGTCCCTGCCCCTGGTTCCCGGCACACAGCTCCTGAAACCTTTGTAATTTCCTAAGTTATCAAAGCACTATAAGCATCTTTTTGTTCTAGTATTTGGTCCTTGAAGCCAAGTCCTGATACAGAGTTCCTAAATCCTTTGGAACATCCTGGGTGAGAGGAATATCCTTTGTTTTAATAAGGCAATGCTTGATGGGCTCCTGGGATAGGGGCTGGGCACCAGAAAGACCAAGCCGTGACTGGAAGCTTGGCATTTTCAGCCCAATTCCCTGTCCTCCAGGAAAGGAAAGGGGGCTAAAAATTGAGTTAAGGATCAATCATGCTTGTATGATGAAGACACTATAAAAATCCCAATAGTGTGGGGTTCAAAGAGCTCCCAGGTTGCTGAACACATGGAGGAGCTGGAAGTTCTGAACCCCTTCCCTTATAGTTTTCCTATGTATCTCTTCCATCTGGATGTTCATCTGCACCTTATCAGATCTTTTTATAATAAACCAGTAAATGTAAGGAAGTGTTTCCCTGAGTTCTATAAGCGATCTTAACAAATTGCTGAACCCAAGGAGGGGATCATGGGAAGCCTGATTTTATAACTGGTCAATCAGAAGCACAGGTGACCACCTGGGACTTGAGATGGGCATCCAGAGATGGATGTGATCCGTGCTTGGTCCTGTTAGCATCAGAACTGAATGGAATTATAGGACAACCAGCCAGTGTCACAATCATTTGGGTGGGGAAAATAACCCCCCACATCTGGTGTCAGAAGTGTGAGAGAGTGAAGGAGACCCACACAGGAGGAAGGGTGAGCATTTCCTACATGACATCACAGCCAACAACCACTAACGTGCAGTCGTAAAAGGTCGACCCCGCAGCCTGAAGGCGGGACCGGCTCTGTGATGATGCAAGTCGTGCTCCAGAGACCCCTGGGGATCAGGCTGCAGCTGGGGCTTCAGAGCAGGGCATGTCCTGCTCTCCTGCCTACGCCTGCCCCCCTCACTCCCTTCCAGACTCCTCCTGAGACCACCCCCACAAAAAGTGACCCGTGCCAGACTCCCCATCTCAAGCTCTGATTCTAGGAAGCTCATCCACATGCAGGGAGAGAAGTATACAAATATTTCCTGAGCATCTCTCATATGTCAGACGCTTAATAACCATTATCGCATCTCAGCACAAAGCTATGAGGTTGGGAATATTAGCCACATTTCAAAGATAAGGAAACTAACACGGATAAGTATATTCAGCCATACAACATATCATGGAGTTATTTAACGTTATACTTGCAAAAGTATGTGATAACATTTAAATACTTATGATGGAAGGTTGATTTGGGAAAATAAGACAAAATGTACTAGGTGAACACAAGTGTTTTTAAAATGTGAATTTTCTTTTTTTACTGTTTCCTTTCTGTTCTACTTTTTGGTTTTTCCATTTTTTTTCTTTTTTTAACATACACAAATTTTTCTTTCTACTTAATTTTTTCATTTTGCTTTTTTAGAAAAATTGGGGGGTAATTAGATTTATTTACTTAAGGAAATTGATTTATTTATTTATTTTAAATAATGGAGGTACTGGGGATTGAACCCAGGACCTCATGCATGGTAAGCATACCCTTCCCCACCCCGCACAAAATGTAAACATTTTTAAAAATCCTAAAAGGATATACACCACAGTGTTATTATGTTTATTAATGGTTGTTCATTTTAAAACCAAGCAGGACCTTGCAGGAACTCCCTAGTAACAGACCCACTGTGTCCCCTACTTCTTGTTTGTAAAAGCAATTCTCAGTCTCCGAGGCCTTCCCCAAGTTCCAAGGAACAGACTCAAGCAGTGAATGATTAGAGAAGTAGAGAAACAGAAACAAGAAGAAAACAGCCAAGCAAAGCAAGTAATAATAACTTAAATAATGGGTCGGCCATAAAGAGTCACAGGATCCCAAATTCCTCCTCAAAGAACATAGAGAAGAGGCCGATGCATGTCCTTGAGCTATTTTTCAAAAAACCAGGACCCCACTGGACAGAAACACATAGACCCCAGACTGGAGGGAACCAGAAGGTTGATGGTCAGAATCTCCAAAAATATCACCTTGTTACCTCGGCACCAACCAGTCAGGAAAAAATCCATGAGCTGATCATGTATCCTGTGACCCTCATCTCTAATGTTGCCTTTTTTTCCCCAGCTCCCCCACTCCGAAGTTCCACGACCTTTGGCAAAAGAGTTAATGTCCGTAAACCTCAATTTTCACATCTGTAAAAGGGGGACAGTGACCCTCATAGGATCGTTGTGAGGGCTAAAGGAGGGTTTGCATTTAAAGTGTTTGGTAGTTGCCTGGCACACAGTAGGCTCTTGGTAGATGGTAGACCTATAAATGGAGGCTGCCTGGCCCCCAAAAGCATGGTCTTTACCCTACTCCATGTCTCCTTAAATGTCATCCCCAGATCCCCATCATGGTCTCATGGTCTTCTCAGTTCAAGTTGCCCCAGGCTCGGCAACAGAGCCCACAATTGGCAATTTTTGAGTCAAGGAACAGTCCCCATGTGGGGGGATCACTCTTGTCTCCATCTCTGCCTAATTATGCCACTTGAGTTCCATTTCTCAGTCTCCATTTCACAGCCCTACACTAATAAGCTTCAAGGGGCAGGGAGTTCTTCCCCCTTCGCCTGGATGTGATTAATGAGACTTAAATTGGCCCCGTGATAGATGAGTTATCCTAAAGGCATCGAATATTTAAAACTGAATTCTCCTTTGACAAAAATAGTTCATGAATTTCAAGAGCTACTGTCCCCATGTCCCTGTTAGCGAGCACGTGATGTCTGCTGGCGCTGAATGAATTCCTGTTAAGTGTTCCCCAGTACCAAGAATGGAGATGCCTCTTTTTTTGCTGTTCCTATGAAGGTGACGTGTGTGCTCTACATCTTTATCTTAAGTGACCAGGCTTGTTTATAGCTACTCCAAATAATTACGTCTGAATGCACTGCGTTTAGCACACCCTAGACCATGCAGTCCTCTGATTAAGGGCTTCTAAATGGAATTCTTCCCTGGAAATGAGCCCGTAAGTGGATTTCTTCACTTAAACAAGCTACTGTCCCAGATACCCGTGTGGTCCTTGGAGAGAAGTTTCTGTACCACGTCACGCTCCCTGGGTACAGTCTTCCGTCTTTTTCTGGGTGTGTTTGCTCCCCCTGTAAGTGCATGAATGTGCCTGCCCTTGAAGGTCTTTTGGATTCCTCACCTCTAACCCAAGTCCCAGAGAAAAGTGACCTCTGGGAGACTCCGGGGCCACCCTGAACTATGCTGAACTCCTCTCTCTTCTCTGAACCCCTGGACTGGTCGCTGGGAACAGTCAATATTTTAGCTTTGGAGGTCATGTGGTCTCTGTCACAACTACTCAACTCAGCCCTTGTAGCACAAACTGCCATAGACAATACATAAATGAATGAGCATGTCTGTGTTCTAATAAAATTTTATTTACAAAAACAGCAGCAAGCAGGACTTGACTGGCGGGCTGTAGTTTGCTGAGTCCCACACCAGACACCTAGTGGCTGCTCTTCGAGCCCAGCTCCGATTCTCTTTCCCAGCTGCTGATGGTTCACAGCTGCCCCTCCTCCACCTTCGCTAGCAAGACATCTCACCTAGAAAGTTACTATGCCCCTCTGTCCATCCAGGGGGGCAGCCAGAGCCAGTGAATGGGTGACTGATGGGAAAGTACAAAAAGCTAGCCACCTGCCTCAAGGCAGGACCAACTTTGTGGTAGAACTCAGGCTCCAGAGTTCCCTCTGCAATCGGGTGAAGCCGGTCTCCAGTCGAGACCAGTGCTTGCTTAGCTTCATTCCTCTGCGCCACCCGGCTTCTCATCCCCCTTCTCCTAAGAGCCTCCCTCAGTAAATTAAATGCTCCCAAGTCTTTGTCTCAGGTTTTGCTTCTAGGAAACCCAACCTGAGATAAGACATTAAAACCTAACAGCATGCATGGACCTAGAGACCACCATACTGAGTGAAGCCAGACAGAGAGAGAACTATCATATGATATGACTTATACGGGGAATTTTTTTTAAATGATACAATGAACTTATTTACAAAACAGAATCAGACTCACAGACATAGAAAAAAAGCGCGGTTACCAAAAGGGAAAGGGGAGAGGGATAAACTGGGAGTTTGGGATTAGCAGGTACAGTCCACTGTCTATAAAATAAACAACAAAGTCCTACTGTACAGCACAGGGAACTACATTCAGTATCTTGTAACGACCTACAATGAAAAATAATATGAAAAGGAATATATATATCCATACATATGCAACTGAATCACTATGCTGTACACCAAAAACTAACACAACATTGTAAATCAACTATACTTCAATTAAAAGAAAAAAGGCATTAAAGCCCATCCGAGCTGCCTATGGTATTGGCTTTTTCTCTTGGCTGTCTTCTGCTCTAAATTGTATTTCCCAATAAGACTATGAGATTCTTGGAGGGTGGGGAATGAAACAGGGGATGTGTCTTCAGCACGGTGGGACAGGACAAAGAGCACAGGCTTTCTAGTTTAACAGGCCTGGGTTAAAAGTCCTGGCTCTGTCCCTGACTCGGTGTGTGACTTAAGGAGAGTGACAATAACAACAGCAGTGACAGAGGGCCCCACGTCCTGAGCAGTACACTGTGCGGCAGGCACTTCATGCCAGGTAGGTCAGCATCCTCACAGCACCGCCGTAAGGAAGGTTCCGTGGATAGCCCATTTGCGAATGAGGACCCCGAGGCTCAGAGGCTGCCCAAGTCACCCGCTTGATAGGTAAGAACAAGGATGGCTACCTTGAAGAGCTGCTATGATTCCTATCACGAAGGTCAAAACACCCAGCAACCAACAGCTGCCCCCAAAATATTTCCCTTTATTATCAAGTCTTAGTATTAGTTGACTGGTATCCACACAGGAGATCTTTTTTCACTTGATTTGACTCCTTTTTTCCGGCACCTTGCTACGAATGTTTGCACCTCAAGCCCCCTTTCCCTTTTAATGGGACCAGAAACTCTAAGATGAAAAGATCAAGCTTTGTCATGAACTTCAAGGCATTTCTAGCACCCCAACTTAGACCCCTTCCTATGGACCAAAGATTCTTTCTCTCAGAAATAATCTGAATATCCTGCAACAGAAAGAGCATTGCATCATATCCACTCATTTATTTATTCAACAAGGGATTTTACGAGTACACATATACTTGCCAGGAAATGGTAGCAGCCAGCCTCCAAGACAGCCTCCAGTGATTCTTACATCCTGGAATTCATACCATCACCAAGACTGCTCCATCCTGACCCACTCAAACCTTCAGGTGATGGCGGTCCCAGCCAACGTCTTGACTGCAGCCTTATGACAGATCCTAAGCCAGAAACACCCAGCTAAGCTACTCCCAAATTCCTCACCCGTAGAAACTCTGTGAGATAATAAATGATTACTGTTATTTTAAGCCACTAAGTGGGTCATGCAGCATTAAATAGCACTCAATGGAATATTACACAACACTTTAAAAGAATGTTTATGAAACATTTTAAGGCCATGAGAACAGGCCATCAAAATATAGACATCCCTTGGTATTGGTTCCAGGGACTGGTTCCAGGAGCCCATGCAGATGCCAAAGTCCAGGGATGTTCAGTCCCTTTCAGTCAGCCTTCCTATCTGCTGGTTTTACAACAACCAGCCAGACTGAAAACACCGTATTCTTAGGTTGGTTGAATCTGAGGATGCACATCCCATAGATATGGAGGGCTGACTGTAATTCTAAACAAAACACACACAAAAAAGTGAAATAGGACACATGAAAATATTATAGGAAGAACTGTAATTCCTGAGGACATGCCAATTATCTTATTCTCATTTTTTATAGATGAATTTGCATATACCATATTGATGAGCACTTACTCAACATATACTATCTCATTTGACTCTCAAAACAGCCCTATAAGATATTATTATTCCCACTTTTCAGTTGGGAAATCTAAGGCTCAGAAAGGTTAACTAACTTGTCCAAAGTCACATAGCCAGTAAGCGGTGGAGTCTGATTTGAAGCCAGGACTGTCTGACTTTCAAGTTAGTTTTTCTAACCACACTGCCTAGAGACAGAATAAAAAGGAAACACATCAAACTGTGGGGTTTTCATGGATTTTCTCTTGCACTTTTCATGTTTTCTACAGGAGCATCTATGCCATGTGTCATCGGGAAAAAAATATCAGTTATTGTTTTTATAAACAAAAATAAAACATATTGAAGGTTCTTGCTTTATTATCCAGTCTGCCACTCTATGTCTTTTGACTGGAGCATTTAGTCCATTAACATTTACAGTAATTAATGATAGCTGTGTGTATAGTGTCGTTTAATGATGATGACATGTTACTATATATAGAAAACCCTAAAAGGTCCACACAAAAGCTACTAGAGCTGATCGAAGAATTCAGCAAGGTAGCAGGTTACAAAATTAACGTTCAAAAATCAGTTGCATTTCTTTACACTAACGATAAATCAACAGAAAAAGAAAGTAAAGAAGCAATCCCCTTTAAAATAGCACCCAAAGTAATAAAATACCTGGGAATAAATCTAAACAAGGAGGTGATAGAATTATACACAGAAAACTATAAACCATTGATGAAGGAAATTAAAGAAGACTTTAAAAAATGGAAAGATATTCCATGCTCTTGGATTGGAAGAATCAATATTGTTAAAATGGTCACACTGCCCAAGGCAATCTACAGGTTTAATGCAATCCCTATCCAATTATCCAGGACATATTTCACAGAACTAGAACAAATCATAATAAAATTTATATGGAACCACAAAAGACCTAGAATTGCCAAAGCACTACTGAAGAGAAAGAAAGAGGCTGGAGGAATAACTCTCCCAGACTTCAGACAATACTATAGAGCTACAGTCATCAAGACAGCATGGTATTGGTACCAAAACAGACATATAGGCCAATGGAACAGAATAGAGAGCCCAGAAATGAACCCACAAGCTTTTGGTCAACTCATCTTCAACAAAGGAGGCAAGAATATACAATGGAATAAAGACAGTCTATTCAGCAAATGGTGTTGGGAAAACTGGACAGCAGCATGTAAAGCAATGAAGCTAGAACACTCTCTTATACCATACACAAAAATCAACTCAAAATGGATTAAAGACTTAAACATAAGACGAGATACAATAAACCTCCTAGAGGAAAACATAGGCAAAACATTATCTGACATACATTTCAAAAATTTTCTCCTAGAAGAAATAAAAGCAAGAATAAACAAATGGGATCTAATGAAACTTACAAGCTTCTGCACAGCAAAGGAAACCAGAAGTAAAACAAGAAGAAAACCTACGGAATGGGAGAAAATTTTTGCAAGTGAAACCAACAAAGGCTTAATCTCCAGAATATATAAGCAGCTCATATGACTCAATAAGAAAAAAACAAACAACCCAATCCAAAAATGGGCAGAAGACCTAAACAAGCAATTCTCCAAAGAAGACATACAAATGATCAAAAGGCACATGAAAAAATGCTCAGTATCACTAATTGTCAGAGAAATGCAAATCAAAACTACAATGAGGTATCAACTCACACCAGTCAGAATGGCCATCATTCAAAAATCTACAAATGACAAATGCTGGAGAGGCTGTGGAGAAAGGGGAACCCCCTCTACACTGCTGGTGGGAATGCAGTTTGGTGCAGCCACTATGGAAAACAGTGTGGAGATTCCTCAAAAGACTAGGAATAGACTTACCGTATGACCCAGGAATCCCACTCCTGGGCTTGTATCCAGAAGGAACCCTACTTCAGGATGACACCTGCACCCCAACGTTCATAGCAGCACTATTTACAATAGCCAAAACATGGAAACAGCCTAAATGTCCATCAACAGGTGACTGGATAAAGAAGATGTGGTATATTTATAGAATGGAATACTACTCAGCCATAAAAACCGACAACATAATGCCATTTGCAGCAACATGGATGCTCCTGGAGAATGTCATTCTAAGTGAAGTAAGCCAGAAAGAGAAAGAAAAATACCATATGAGATTGCTCATATGTGGAATCTAAAAAACAAAAACAAAAACAAAAACAAACAAACAAACAAAAACAAAGCGTAAATACAGGACAGAAATAGACTCATAGCGAATACAGACTTGTGGTTGCCAGGGGGGTGGAGGGTGGGAAGGGGTAGACTGGGATTTCAAAATTGTAGAATAGATAGACAAGATTACACTGTATAGCACAGGGAAATATACACAAAATGTTATGATAACTCACAGAGAAAAAAATGTGACAATGAGTGTGTATATGCCCATGAATGACTGAAAAATTGTGCTGAACACTGGAATTTGACACAACATTGTAAAATGATTATAAATCAATAAAAAATGTTTAAATAAATAAATAAATAAATAAATAAATAAATAAATAAATATAAAACAAAAAGTGTTCTCTCTTCTAGGAACCTAAAAGAGAAAGGAAATATACATTCTTTTTTTAATAGATGTACATTCTATATTTACCATTCTTATATATACAACTCCTGTTAGGGTCTTAGAATGGTTCCCAAATCTGGCCTCATTCTCCATTCTTGTTATTCATGTTTCTCAAAGGGGTGCCTACTGGCATTCGGGGTGGGGTAGTTCTTCCGTGGGAGGGTCTGCCTTGTGTGCTGTATGATGTTTAGCATCACTGCCCTTGGCCATCAAATGTCCCTCCCGTAGCAGACACTGTGTGTGTCTTGCCAATATCCACTCAGCATTCTCCTCTTCGACCAGAGCTGCCAGCTACGAACACCTGTGACTCTGTCTGCTAACTTGAGCTCCGGCTGGAAGACACACTTGGTCTCCCAGTTGCCCAGGTAGTCACTGGCCTGAAAACAGACCCTTTGTTGCCCCCCCCATCTTGCTTATTCTCACCTAACAGCATTTTCTTGGGATCACCTCCCCTAAAACATGACTTGCCCTCAAGTCTTGTCTCAGGGTCAGTTTCTGGAGGAAATCAAGACAAGGCAGCTCCCTAGGTATCTCGACACTGGAGGAAGTTTCTACACCTTTCCAAATGCCTGTACTGAAGTGCAGGGCGGTGACGACCTACTATTTGTTTGAGTTGCACAGCTGAGATCTGGCTTAGTGATCTGGCTCTAAGAAAAGTCCGTGGCAAAAAAAAAAAAAAAAGACAGAGAGGGAGCTTAAGAGGAGCAAAAAAAAAAAAGGAAAAGGAAGAAAAAGAAAAAAGGAAAGTCCGTGGCAAGGTCGTCTTACAGACAGCTACCCCTAAAAGTCCTTGGAGCACACACTTTGTGCCTGCCACTGCTCCCTCTCTTTCCAGCTATTTCAGTCCAGTACCTCCCTGCGGTTCAAAAGACAGCAATGATTTTTAGGACAAAATAACCACATGGCTTTGGGCTTAGCACTATTCCAGAAAGGAAATAATCTTAATAATAGTAACACCAGGAGTGAACATTCCTTGAGTGCTTGTCATGTACCTTAAGCAAGGTGAGACTTTACACAAACTATTTTAGCTCTCCTAACAAGAAGAACTGGGGCTGCTTAGAGGCCAAGAAGACCTAGACAAAAGTTCAGAGTGGGCCAGGTCATTTAGTCGACAAAGATTTATTAGGGGGAAAAAAGATTTATTGAGCATCTACGAAGTTTCAGACAAGTGCTAGGTAGAAGGATTAAACAGTGACAACGTCATACAAGGTCCCTCTTTTCTCAGAAGCCACATTCTGATAGAGCAGTGGTTTCCAACCAGGACAATTTTGGAAGCAACTGGAGACATTTTTAGTTGTCACACCTGGAGGGAAGGACCACTGGCATCTAGTGACTAGAAACCAGGGATGCTGCTAAACATCTTATAGCTCACAGGACAGCCCTCCCAACAGAGAATTATCTGGCCCAGGATGTCAAAAGTGTCAAGACTGAGAAAACTTGTAATAAAGGTAGGAGAAGACAGAATACCAAAAACAAAAAAGAAAAAAAGAAAAGAAAAGAAAAAAAGCGAAGAATTTCAAGATGTGAACCCTGAGCGAGTGTCTTCCTTTTAGCTTTTGTTATCAATCTGAAAAATGCTATTGACATTATATGAGCCCCTCAGCAGCATCTACAGAGGCAGGGTCATTTTTCTAACAGGCATGCCAGTAACAGTACACAGTGGGCAATCAGAAACAAATTTTCCACCCCCAGTGCATTCCAGAGCTCAACCTGGGGCTGACTGTTCCCTCTAATCAGCCCCTCCCTCCTTTTGTAAGGAGGGATCCACTGATGTGTCTGTTCAGTTTACACATCTTGTCATTTTTTCATTCTGCCTCATTTCACAAAGGGTTTCAGGCAGGGAAGCAAAACATAAATAAACAATCGTACATCAAAACCAGGGACAATATAAATTAGAACAAGGGTTGTGTAGGTTTTTTGTTATGGTTGTTGTCTGCTTGGAATCTCTTTTCTGAAGAACTCCCCTTGGAATATGCCACATGCACACACACACACACACACGCACACTCACAGTCCCTGTTCCATAGTGATCCTGTGCGTCTGTGAGATTTAGACGGAGTTGACTCAACCCATGTCCAACAGTGGACACATGATCCCAGACTAACCAATCAGAGCACTACTTCCCCTGGTCAGTATGATTGGTCCAGGGATGGGCATGTGACCTATGAGAGACCAATCACAGACCACTGCAAGTTTTTTCCCCAAGTTGTAGAGAAACAGGCTCTCTCCTTCTCTGGGGGTCTACAGGTTAAGGTCAATGTTGGATTGAGACTCCCAGAAGCCATTTTGCCACCCCAGGGAAAGAGCCTATCTGAAAATTAAGTTGAGGGAAGTACACAAAATCTAGAGCTGGAGAGACAGAGCCCTAAGAACATCTGTTGAGACCTAGCCATGCCTGACGATCATGGCCCAGTAAATTCCTCTTTCTGCTTGCATTAGGTTTCTCGTCACTTGAACCTAAAAGATCCTGATATATTACAGGGCATACGCTAAGAGGAGAGCAAAATGGATACCAGGCAGCAGGGGATGAGAGTGTATCCCACCTGGTTCGAAGTCAGCTGTGTGCTTCTGGGTAGACAAAGTGAAAAGGGAAAGCTGATCAGTTACACCGTTCTCATTAGTATAGTGAGAACATTCAAACACTTTAGGAGAAGAAACGCTTTTTCCCAGCACTGACTTCTCAAGGCACCCTGGGCTTTGTGAATGGAAATACTGTGATATGGAAGTTGGTGTCCTCCTCTGATTGACACCCTCTGCGAATGCAATAATGGGACCTAAAACCTGCTTTTTACAGACTCTTTTATGGTTGCTGAGGGACTCCCCCTTAGATGGTTGGTCAGCTTGATTCTGTGGGATTGAAAGAGGCAGCATGCTCAGAGCCTGCACATTCCGGAAGGTTCTCCCCACATGCAAACATCCCTAGAGCTGGTTCCAGAACATTTTAGCCACTACTAATTCTCAGCCCGTTTCTGCCCTTTCCTTCTCAGGAATGGGCTCATTTGTACCAGCTTCTGAATGTTCCACTCTCTCCTACCAAGGAGGGAAGTTCAAACAAATTGGAGGCTCCTGCCCTCCATCCCTAAGGAAGACTGCACCGAGTTACCAGTAGACGTAGGGGTTGTCCTCGAGAGCTTCCCTCTTCCTCACCTCCCGTCTCCATGATTAATTTAAGCCGTTGGGATCTTACGTTACCAACAGGCTGTCACTGCACTGAGGATTTCAACTGGCTCCAGCCCAAGTAACAGATTGTCCCAGGCTCTCTGTCCCTACAAGCAAAAAAGAAAAAAGAAAAAGCCACTGTGCCCACAAACTCGTCTTGGAGAGGTGATGCTTTGTTTTTCTAACCACGTGCCTCACTCGCATACCATACACAAAGGCAGGTATGCAGCAAAATATTATAACTGGGACACCAAAGAAGACAAAGTTTGGTTGTCATACTTGTTTCCTTGTCTGTTTGTTTGATTGATCGTTTGCACTACCCTAGGAACTGCGCCAAGGGTTTTTTTATATGCATCATTTAGTTGCATCTTCACAGTGATCCAAGGAACCAGATGGTAACACCATTTCCCGGGAGAGGTGCCCAGGGTCACACCATTAGTAAGAGGCAGAACCCATGAACTTGAACTCACGTCTAAAGGACCCCTGAGCCCCTGCTCTAGCCTCTGCCTCAGACCCTGGAAGGTAGACACCACAGAACCACTGAGGAGGAGAAGAATCCCTGCCTCCGGAGGTTCATCCAACCAAAAGTGCCTTCCTTCCCATCAGGCCCACATGTGAATTACACCACTCAAATGTGATATCTGGGAGGAGTCAACTTTTAACTGAGCGTCTGCCACCTACACAGAGTATGAATTAGTTGGCTGGACAATTAGGACTCTTAGTATTTCTCAAAGCATGGCCCAAGGACCATCTACATCAGAATCACCCAAAGGGCGAGGCTGTTAAGTAGGCATATATCCACTCTTATGGACTGAATGTTTGTGTCCTCTGCAAATGCATGTGTTAAAGCCCTAACCCCCGAGGTGACTGTCCTTTGGTGACAGGGCTTCTGAGGAGATGATAAAGTGTTACAACATGAGGCCATAGGGGTGGGGTCCTAATCTGATAGGGCCAGTGCCCTTTTAAGAAGAGGTAGAGGCACCAGAGATCTCTCTCTCTCCACCAGGTGAGGACACAGTGAGAAGGCAGCCAACTGCGAGCCAGGGTGAGAATTCCCACCAGGGACCGAATTGGCTGGCATCTTGACCCGGGACTTCCCAGCCTCCAAAACGATGAGAAAACACGTTTCTGTTGTTTAAGCCACATAGTCGGGGGTGTTCTATCATGGTAGCCTGAGCAGACGAACACATCCACTAGTAAGTGAAATCAGCAAGGTACGCAAATGTTTATAATATATCTTTGGAAGAACATCCATGAGCTTCTTACAGGAGGAGGAGAACTGGGGGCTGGAGGGTAGGGGACACCTAACCTAGTGTTTACACCCTTTTGTGCCGCTTGATTTTTTTTCTCCATATACATGTTGATCTATTCAAATAGATGAATACATTAATTTTTTTTTAAGTACTGTAATGGAAATGGCAAAGGACACTGCCCAGAGGCTGGGTGAGCTGTCCTTCTGGGGAAAATCCCCAACTCCACCAATCACCTAAATCAATCCCTAAAAGGCCAACAAATATGCACTGCTCGAGCTATAGAAGCAGAGAGCAAACAGGTGGTTGCCAAAAGGGTGAAGGCAGAGGGGTAGGAGGAGGAAAGAAGTAGGTGAGGGAGATTAAGAGGCACAAAATTCTAGTTGCAAAATAAATGAGTCACAGGTATGAGGTACAATGTGGAGAATATGGTCAATAACCATGTAATATCATTGTATGGTGACAGATCATAACTTGACTTTTCATGATGATCATTTTGAAATGCATAGAAATATCATATCACTATGCTGTGTACCAGGAACTAATGCAGTGTTATAGGTCAATTACACTTCACAAACAAACTCATTAGAAAAAGAGATTGGATTTGTGATTACCAAAGGCAGGGGTGGGAAAGAATAAGATGAAGGCAGTCAGAAGGTACAAATTTTCAGTTATAAGATAAATAAGTACTAGGGATGTAAGGTGCACATGATAAATACAAGTAACACTGCTGCACATTACATAGGAAAGTTGTTAAGAGAGTAAATCCTAAGAGTTCCTGTCAAAGGGAAAAATTTTTTTTTCTTTGTTTAATTTTGTATCTATATGAGATGATGGAGGCTCACTTAACATACTGTGAGAATTATTTCATGATGATGCTAACTCAGATCATTAACGTGTTCACAAACTGACACAATGCTGTATGTCAATTGTATCTCAATAAAACGGGAAGGAAAAAAATACTGTAAGTAAATGGCAAGAGGCCTCTGTGAGCTGTCCTTCTGGGAACTCCCCAGCCCCACCACCTACCTAAAAATCAACCCCTAAAAGTCCAACAAATATGCACTGCTAGGGCAGCGGTGGGCTTGCACGGGGCGGGGCTGATGGTATGAGGGTGCCTGGTGGTGCTTTCTGCTCCGGGTTGTAACCGTGATCTCAGAAGAGACATCACTGGGGTAAGGAACAAACAGATAAGCCCCACTACCCTCCAGCCAGTCTACACTATGCCAACGGGTGGGCAAGCAGGTGAACAGTTATAGGGGGTTATCCATGGGCTCCAAGTAGGGATTTCACAGAACTATACCTTGCAGTCCTGTCTTGTGCAGGAATCTGAGGCCAGAGGGAGCAGCTAAAATCACATTCAGCCAAAATTACCCATGATGGCTGTTTCTCTGGTTGAGCACCAGACAAAGTAACTGGCTTGTGTTTAGGGGCCAAGTTATATGAAAAATGCATATCTTTAAATGCTAGAATCACACTCAGGAGAAGCTCGTGGGAAGTGAATCTGTCTGCGGCAAAAGCAGACTCATGTCTCCCGTCTCACTCCGAGCATCTGCTCATTGTGTGGAAGGGTGGGCAGAAATACTCACGTTATTTATGTTGCTCCCTCCCCCTCTCTCTCTCACTCCCCCTCTCCAGTTCACTTCCCCCCATCCCTGACCTGAGATCACAGAACAGAACTCACATATCTTCAAGGCACTTCAGCCTCTCTCTACTCCATAGTAAGGTAAGAATACATGGCATTGGACTGACCTGGCTCTTCCTCCAACCATGGAAACTTAGAGAATTATTATAATCAGATCCCAACTGTTAAGCATCCCCAGTTTCCTAGCAACCCTCAAAATGCTTCGGTGAGGGGAGGGGGAGGGTATAGCTCAGTGGTAGAGCACATACTTAGCATGCACAAGGTCCTGGGTTCAATCCCTAGGACCTCCATTGAACAAACAAGCAAGCAAGCAAACAAACAAACAAGCAAACAAACCTAATTACCTCCCCGCTGCCAAAAAAAAAAAAAATTTGATGAAGTGTACAAATTCAGAAGAGAGATCAGGCAGAAGATGAAATCTGTTTGGTCCTCGGTTTCTCTTTTTGAATACCCAGCATCCATTCCCTACAACTTCTACCCAGAAGCTCAGTTTCATTTGGGAGACTTTCATCTTCCTCACTTTGTGCAATCTGGGTGACTGCCAATCAAGGGAGGGTACCTGCCCTCCCTAGCCAAGGTCAAGCATGTGACTCAATGTGGGCCAGACTCTCCCCAGGACCTCATATTTAAGTGGAGTGGACACAGAGAGAAAAATGGTTACAATGATTGATAACCACAGGGGAGCTTTGATAAGACCACATATTAGCTCATGGCACCAGCCCTGGTTAGAGCTGCCCTGGTTCTTACTAGGCCAAGCTTTGTTCTTCAAATATTCCTTCAGTTCTATGAACCATCCCATATTCTTCAAAAGAGCTGCCTTTTTGCTTAAGTCACACAGCACTAGTTTTCTATCACTTGTAACCAAAACACCCTGATATGGACTATTTGCCTTGATCCTTGAAGGATAACAGAGACTAGTGGGCACAAAGGATAGGAAAGAGAATTATTAATAGTTTTGACCTCCACATCCTCTATTAGGCCGTTCTAAGGGGCTTGGCTGATAACTTTGGAAAGGGCATGGGCACACTCCCTACCGAAGAGGTCTGCCTAAGAGCAGAATAGATTGCCTTGGGTCATGATAAGTTTACCACCATAGAAGGTGCTTAAGTGGGCCAAGTAAACATCAATCCAGAGACATTCTTCAAAGTTAGCTCCCTGGCATAGTAGTCCTTATCCATATCAATAATTGCTACACAAAAAGATGTCTAATATAAATACCCATTTGAAAACCATTGAAATGAATGCAATTATAAATGGCTCTATTACTTTCATACTGTCTTTAATGTGCTGACAATATGCACTGAAAATCTCCAAGAGGTGGAGAGAGTAGGTATCTATTCCCAAATTTATTTGGCCAAGAAACTCTAATTTTGCAGAATGTCTCAAAGGACTAGTGTTCAGTGGAACACCCACTGGGAAACACTTTTAGAGGGACAATCACTGAGACACAGTATAACAGGTGTGAAGGCACCTAACACAGTGCCTAGCACATAGTAGGTGCCCAAAAATTGTAGCTATAGTCTATACCCGCACACCTCAGAGATCCTGCAGGCTCAGTGAATATAGCAATAAACAAGTCACCTGACTTTTTTGGTTTTCCAGTGCATATAAAAGGCATGTTTATACTATCTTGTAGTACATTAGGTATGCAATAGCATTAGGTCTAAAAAATGTGCATATCTTAATTTTAAGATACTTTATTGCTAAAGGATGCTAACCATCATCTGAGACTTCAATGAATCATGAACTTTTGCTGGCAAAGGGCTTGAAATATTTTAAGACTTACCAAAATGTGACACAGAGACACAAAGTGAGCAAATGCTGTTGGAAAAATGGTGCTGATTGACTTGCTCAATGCAGGGTTGCCACAAACCTTTAATTTGTAAATAAATAAATGAATGAATGAATGAATGAATGAATGAATAAATAAATAAATAAATAAATAAATAAATAAATAAATAAATAAATAATTTTTAAAATGCAGCATCTGCAAAACAACCAAACAACCCAATCCAAAAATGGGCAAAAGACCTAAACAAGCAATTCTCCAAGGAAGAAATACAAATGATCAATAGGCACATGAAAAAATGCTCAGTATCACTAATTATCAGAGAAATGCAAATCAAAACTACAATGAGGTATCAACTCACACCAGTCAGAATGGCCATCATTCAAAAATCCACAAATGACAAATGCTGGAGAGGCTGTGGAGAAAAGGGAACCCTCCTACACTGCTGGTGGGAATGCAGTTTGGTGCAGCCACTGTGGAAAACAGTGTGGAGATTCCTCAAAAGACTAGGAATTAGACTTACCATACGACCCAGGAATCCCGCTCCTGGGCATCTATCCAGAAGGAATCCTACTTCAGGATGACACCTGCACCCCAATGTTCATAGCAGCATTATTTACAACAGCCAAGACATGGAAACAGCCTAAATGTCCATCAACAGATGACTGGATAAAGAAGTTGTGGTATACTTATGCAATGGAATACTACTCACCCATAAAAACTGACAACATAACCTCATTTCCAGCAACAAGGATGCTCCTGGAGAATGTCATTCTAAGTGAAGTAAGCCAGAAAGAGAAAGAAAAATACCGTATGAGATCGCTCATAGGTGGAATCTAAACAAACAAACAAAGCATAAATACAAGACAGAAACAGACTCATAGACATATAATACAAACTTGTGGTTGCCAAGGGGGCAGAGGGTGGGAAGGGATAGACAGGATTTCAAAATTGTAGAATAGATAAACAAGATTACAGTGTACAGCACAGGGAAATATGCACAAGATCTTATGGTAGCTCACAGAGAAAAAATGTGACAATGAATATATATATATGTTCATGTATAACTGAAAAATTGTGCTCTACACTGGAATTTAACACAACATTGTAAAATGATTATAAATCAATCAAAAAAGGCAGCATCTGCAAAGCTCGATAAAATGAGGTATGCCATGCCGGTAATTAGTATCTCACTTTGTCCACATTTCTGAATAGCATTTTCTCCACATTTATGTATATAACCTTTTCCCTTTCCTCACCAGACTCTAGCCCCCCGGGCTTCCTTTATTTCCACAAATGAAGTATTTCCTGCCTCAGGACCTTTGCACATTCTGCTTTTTCTGCCTTCACTTTCCCCCACCCTTCACTTGGATGATTCCTTCTTATCCATCGTTGGGTTTCACATGAATTGTCACTTCCTCAGGGATGTTCCTTTTTATCCTTTATCACACACCTTCCTTTGTTTCCTCTCATACTTACCACAAGTAATAACTGTTACTTTTTTTAGTCTATTAGATCTGAGAACAGTCTTACCTACTCAAATGTGGACTCAAGGGGTCAGAGATCTGATTATATTTCTTTCTCCATTAGCACAGTGTCTAACTAGATAATGAAAGAAAAAGATTTGTTGAATAAACATGTAATTCAGAAGTCATTCTCTGTACAAAGGCTATTGAACATAACATGCCCCATTTTCAACAGCAGATTTACCAGAATGCAGATACATTCTTCATGCTGCCCTTTGTTATGTCAACTATGATTTTTTTAAAAATCAAATATATACTATTAAACTTCAGATCTGGGTTGGCATCCCTATAGGAAAAAAAGGAATGCAGTTCTGTTATGTAGTTTTATGGCGGAATGACTTGATGTATGTAAAGCCTAGGAGGATGAAGGCTTATAGTGTGCCTCAAACTATCCACTCACATATTCAGTCATTCATTAAACAAAGATATGCTAATCACCTACTATATACATCCAAACACCATATGTTAGGCACTACGTACTTGGGGACTTCCCAATCCACCAATAGGGTTTATACCCTCATTTTATATTAGTTATCTCCCCTCATCTACAAAATCATAAGTTCTTTGATTTAAGGGACTTGTATCAAATGTGTAATGGAAATAGGACTGTAACACAACATTGTAAAATGACTATAACTCAATAAAAAAAATTTTAAAAATAGGACTGTAAATATATGGCAAACAAGCACTACCTTCCTAACCGTCCCTCACAGCAGACATGGCTAATCAATCACTGCACTCACGCCCACTGAGCTTGAATCTAAGCCTCAGAAGCCCTTTCAACACTCTGCTTCAGGCAGCCATTTCCAGTCATCAGTGACTGCACCCGTAGGGATACCTCTGTGCCTTCTCTAGGTAGAAGGGAGAGCCCAGGCTTTGGAGTCAGACCACATTGTAACTGAATCCACATATCAGATGGATAGCCTGTGCCTGTTTCCTCTGTCAGATATAGATAATCCTACCCACCACGCAGACGTGTTAGGAGAATTAAATGAGATAATATATTTGAAACACCTGGCACACAGCAGGTAACCAATGAATGCTCACTATTGGTGTTATTACTTTTACCCCAAGTAAGCCTCACAGAGTATTTCACATACAGTGATGTTTAATAAAATGGGCTGGCACGAACAGTAACCTGTTAATGGAACCACAGTGGACACAAAGATAGGAAACCAGGCAAGAGGAACCAGGAACAATCTCCTCCCTCCATGCCCTCTCCCCACCATGATATACCCATTTCTTTCCCATACTTTTACTAAAAAGTATCCTGGGAGGCAGGGGATGCTCAGAGCATTCATGATTGAAAATCCAGAGACTACACCTTTTGCTCTTGAGTGCTTTTCTTAGCTTGATTTGATTTTGCTCCAGGGGGTGAGGATTCTATGATGCAGTGGCATATTTGGGGCATTTTGGGGTCCAGAGTCAAAGGGTAGGTAAGTGCTTGATCTTAACCACAGATACGCCAGGGCTTACCGTTTGCCGTTGGAGGACTGCCCAGTTACAGGATATGAGATGAATCCGTGGATCTGCTGTGCTTTTTTCCCTTTGTACCCACCACCACCTCCCTCTGGATTTTAAGACTTCTTCTTAACTATAATAATTAAATGTGGAACATAGCTGTTGGGGATTTAATAGCCTGCTTGGCAATACTTTGAAATCAATATTATAATCCTAAGCAGGCAATTATTAAGGTTACTTTGCATCATCAGAGTTAAGTTTTTTTTATTATTCACATCAACACAACATAGTTATTTCATAAATATTGAATACACCCAATTCCCTCCTTAGTTTGCTTTCATGCTAATGAAACTGAGAGTCAACATGGAGAGGGACATCAGGAGGTGATCTAAGATACAGAAAAGCCAAAAGGAATGAAATGTTGAGGAAATGCTATTGAAAAAACTAAATTGTGATCAAACTGGTGAACTGGAACTTTGAAAATATCGCCTTTGTGTGACATTTCATAATTTCCAGATAATGCTGAAATATATATTCATGATTTTTTAAACATATGTAACCTCTCTCGGCATGTAACTTAGCATTTGCTAAACTTTGATAAAAACACTGAAGGTTTAGTTCATGAGAAATAAAACTCCAATGAACTGACAAAGAAAAACTAAGAATAGCATTTACTTGAGAAAATGTGCCCCATGTTGTATTTTGACAGCATTCATTCAACAAATTTTTCTTGAGCAACTACTGTATGGGGAGAGAGGGCCAGGCACTGTGCTAGGTATGGGGAATACAGCGGGAAACAAGGCAGGCAAGGTCCCTGGTCTCACGAAGCTGACTTTTGTTGGGGGGGGGGGAGATACAAAAGAAACAAGTAAACAAGATGACGCTTAGATAGTGATATGAGTTACGATAAAAAGAAAACAGTGATCTAACAGGGAGGGATGGGGGTGGGATTCTGTACCTAGAGCGGGCTACTTTCTACAGGGAGGCTTCCCTGAAGGGGTAACAGTTTAGCCAAGACCTAAATGATGGAAAGGAGCCTGGGCTACAAAGAAGTGGGGGAAGAGTGATGCAGGAAGAGGGAAAAGCAAAAGGGAAGCCCCTCCCTAAGGTGAAAGCAATCCTGGCTCATTTAAATGAGAAAAAAAGGGAGCTCTGCTGTGATCAAGTGCGGGAGATCGCTCTTGGGCCAGGTGATGCGGGACCCTATAGGCAAGTGAGGAGTTTAATTGTTATTATTACTGCCATAGAAGTGGGCAGCGAAGAGCTCAAATGGAGAGCTTTAAGCAGGAAGTGATGTAATGAAGTTCAGGTAAAGACCCACATGTCACTATAGCCCGAATTGCCCAAAGCCATATGGAAGGTGGGGAAGCAAGAGCACTAGACCTGGAGGGTGGAGACCGGGGTTCTAGCCCTGGTTCTGCCACTTAACTAGTGCTGTTAGCTTAGACTGGTTAAGTGGCAGGGCTTTATTAGTCTGTTCACCAAGTATTTACTAACTGCCTACTGTGTGTTCAGGTCTAATGCTGGGAATAGAGATACAAAGAAAAGGACTCAGTCTGAGACCTCAAAGAGCTCACAGTCTGGTAGGATAAAATCACAACAGAGTTAGCACGTTTCTGGGGAGATTTGGGTATTCCTGGCTAAGAGACTAGGGTGATCTTTCTAAGAACTGGGTTAGATAACATATGCATTGAAAACTGTGGATAATTTGCAAGTGGTAGCTTTTGCTTACAGAAGTCAGCATTCATTGCATTGCATGTGACAGAAATCCAACTCAAACTGATTAAATTTGAAAGAATAATCATTCTCTTACATCATTGAAAAGCCTCTGGCTTCAGGTATGGCTGGATCGAGAAAGTCAAACAATATCGGAACTAAAGCCACTCTCTTCCCATCTCCATTCTGCCCTTCTCTTCACTTGGCTTTATTTCATGGAAGGTTCACCCTTTGTGATGTTACGATGGCTTCAAGCAGCTCCATATGTGCATCCTATCCACCTAGCAATCCTAGCAGTGAGTGATTTTTCTCTCCAATAGTTCAACAACAGAATTTATGCTGAAATAAAATGAAATACTCTAGTTTACATAGAATTAATAATTATATGACTGGAGACTATATTGTATCTATAAAGAGGCCATGATTAATGGCAAAAGCAAGGTTTTCAGTACCACATTATGTGAAGATTTTCATAATTATATATAATATTCCTGTAAAGAAAATAATAATAAATACAGGTTCTGAAGTACCATACCAGGATCTGAACCTAGGCACCTCTAAGCTGATTAGCAGAACAAAAATGTTCAAAAGAAACAGGTTTTAAGATCATGCTTACACAGTGGTGATCATTTTGCAATGTATGGAAGTGTCAAATCACTACGTTGTGTACCTGGAATTAACATGGTGTTGTGGGTCAATTATACTTCAATGAAAAAAAAAAGAAGAAAGACCAGGGTTTAACTTGAATCATTTTTCTAGTCTTTTGATTTGAGGAGACTACCTCAATTTGTATTTTCTTTAGACAAAGACAATAGCCTCTCATGTCTTCAGTGTACATTCTTGTCCTCACTAACGTAATTTTTAACATATTAAACATGCAAGTTCTCTCTTTAAAAAAAAAACATGCTTATACAATCTCCTTGTCAGCTATTATCAAAGAATTATCTGATCGATGACCTTCCTTGACTTTGAATATGTGCACTAAAATTTTTAAGCAACGCCTCTGAAGAGTAAGGTGTTTTCTCCATGTCTTGTTGCCAGTCAATAGAGGAAATCAAAAATTACACGCTGTCCTTGCACAATTTCCAATTCATGGGCTTTAGGCAATTCAACATTTTGTTAAAATGTCGAGAATATTTAAATATTTCAAAGGGCTACCTTTGAATAACAGGTGAAGCATCAAACTAAAGGGGCACTGCACTAACAGCTATGAAACCTACCCCTCCCTTTCACATCCTTAAGTCCACTTCAGAGGACCACCAAGTGAACATGTATTTGTGGTCAGTAATTGTGTCCTACATATTCAATAATATTTTTAAAATAATGTTAACCTGACAAGTTTCATGGTTGTGTAACTTTAAGATAACCCATACAGTTCCCTGGACCTCAGTTTCCTTATTTGTTAAATGCAGAAAGTGGACTGACTATAAGCTCCATGAATTTATACACACACACACACACAAACACACACACACACACATACATATACCTACATACATATACAGGCACACACACATACAGACACACAATGCCAATCTCTGTAGCCCTAGCACCAAGCCCCAGAACCTAATACATAGAAGTACCAAACTCATCCAATGAGCAAACCATTCAAGGAATGATCAGTAATTCCTAATAATGTAAATCCATGTTCTCATTTTCAACGGAATAGACCCCCCCCCCAAAAAAACCAAGAAAATACAAGGATGGCAGAATGAGTTTTTCATGAACCTAATTTCATTTGATTTAGGAACTGTATTTTATCTTGATATCTATTTCTTACCTAAATGTTTGGTGTTAAAATGCCCATATCATTTATGAAATGATGATGACAGTATTTAGTAGTTACTTTTTACATAATTTCCTTTCCTGGCAAAATTGAAAGTTAGCATACTATGTTGGTCCCCCAGTTCTTCTTCTTCTAAATTTTCAGTCATCTTTGAAACCAAAAGTTGATGATTCCTGAAGTTCCCTCCAGCTCCGAAATTCTGTAAGATCCGCTTTTCTTGGTTTGAACTGAAAACTACATCCAGGGCGTGTTTCAGCACCGTGGACAGGTCTCGGAGAAGAAGCTCGTCTCCCTGAACAAAGGGCTGGATTTAAATATGCAAAATCCAGGCTCAGCTTGGAGGATGGCGGTCTTCGTGCAAGCACACAACTCCAGGCCTGATATCTAAATTAATGAGTTTAAGTCTCCATTTAATGAAATATTCAGGTTATGATTACACTTAGTTTTATTAACTGCATTCTCAGACTAATGAGATGGGATTTCGTTTTCAACTTGTAATTAACTTTACTGAGAATTCTTACTGGGATTTTTTAGACAGTTTCCTAAAACCTTATTAGCAATTATTTTAACATATATTATGGTATTAAACTGTGTTGCCTGGTTTTGTATTGGCTGTTATTTTTTGAAAGAAGGAAATACTTAATACTAATCTCAGAACAGCAAACTGACTTGAACTGAAAGTGTTCTGAAAAGAATCTGCATTCAACTCCTGAAAGCTGGTCCTGAGGTTTTGATCTCCCCATGTCAAGCATGGCATTTTCATTTTCCTACCAAAAGCAGTGTGACCCTAACCGAACAAAATCCTCTTCTCCTTTTATATAATTTGCGTGAAATTAATCAGACCTGCAAGAGAGATCTATATTCTAGGACTGATAATTCTCTCCTCAATCAAAGGCAAGTGATGTCAGTACATAAACATGTTCTGTTTTCTTTCACTCGAATTCTTGGAAAGTTGTTGGGGAGCATATCTCTCTCTGAACAAAAAAACCTACTTCTCAAGAAAATCTATCCTCATCTCTCCTTCCTCCCCATCAGCCCCAGGTGTTTTGAGGAGGCTCCCTACATTCCCCCCCTAGCATTTCCATACTTACTCCTACATGCTGATTTGCAATTACCTGTTTATCCTTCCATCTCCCTGACTGTATCATAAGCTCCAAGAGGATATTTCCTATTTTTGTCTCCTTCATTCTTGTAGCTCCAATCCTCCTAGCACATTGCCTGACACATAGCAGAATTTTAATAAATATCAGCTCAGTGTTGGTTGATGAAACAGAAATATTAATGACAAGAAAGCACACAGTTGGCTAATATTTGAGTCCTCCAGGACAGAAATAGTGGCTTTATCTAGTTGGTCCATTTTCAAAGGTGAGCATTGTCTAATACAGTGATTCTTAGTGAGAATCAATAAATAAGGGAGAGAAGGAAAAGAAGAGACATAATCTGGTACATCACCCAGGGTGAGTCCTTGGGAAAGACATGAATAGAGTTCATGCCTGGACCCTTGCCTAGGGTCTGAACTCCTTACCAAATATCTCGGTGGCCTTGGTCCGGCTACATAAACTCTCTGTGCAACAGTTTCCTCATCTATAATATGTGGGTGCATAAATTATTTTAATTACTTCATAGACTTGTTGTGAGAAGGAAGATGCATGCATGTGGGAGGGGCACACAGTTCTGTTTTACTCGTGCCTCTTTTTTTTAATCCACAAGTGTCAATCACATAGTAGGCATGCTGCATCTTTTAATCCCGATATATAAATAGAAATGCTATTCCTAAGGAACCGTGTCCAAGGATAGGCTTTTCCTAGTATGGAAGGAGCAGAACTTGGCATCTTTTAAGCTAAACCAGACACTGTGATAAGCACTTAGACTTTCTTTACAAATAGCCCTACAGCTGGTTGGAAGCACTTTGGAAAGGCAATGAGATCCAATTAGGCAACGCCACGTGGCCAGCCTTAGTAGCAATTTTTGAAAAGGAGATGACTTACACAAAGTGGTGATTTTTTTTTCCTTTTAAGGGCTCTGTTGCTTGTGCACGTGTGTGTGCGCGTATGCACATACAAAATCTCATTTTCTAGGTGGAAATACAAGACATATTTGGGGCCAGACAGATTCCTACTGGCCCGGTCTGCCAGTGCAAATAAAATATTAAAGTCGACACTCCTAACAGAACAAAAGCTCATGTGTTTTAATGGGAATAGAAGAAAAACATAAGACAGGAACAAATGGCTAAGAATGGGACAGCTGCTCCATCTGAGCTATTTCCTTGGGAAGGAATTGACAGTTTCTTCAGTTCTCATTTGCATCAAAAACATTAGTAGTAACAAATACACACTTGCACACACACACAAATGGGGTTATCAGCTGGCACACGAAGTGAAAACATTTTCACTGCGAGAACAACTGTGCAATGAATCCATGCTGATGTGTTTCCCTGTCCCCTAGTGAAAGGCCATCTTAGCAGGAATGTGCACTCATTCCACAAATAATAATGGTAACAACCAACATGTATGTTACCAGGCATTATGCTAGGTTCTTTATATATGTGAACCCCTGTAACAGCCACATCAATCTTGTAAGGTAGATGTTAATTTATTCTTTTCATAGGGTGGAAATCTGTAGTTTAGAGAATTAAGTTAATTGTTCCAAGATTACACAGCTAACAGGTGACAGAGCAGACACCCATTCCAGCCATGTCTACCTCCCAAGCCTGTATCCCCCACGCCCTCACTGCACTATCTCAGAGGCTCATTCGACACATTTAATGGGCATCATCTCATGCCAGGATCTCATTATCTCATGTCAGGATCTCATCTACAACACTGAATATGACAAGAGAAAACCAGAGTTCTTGATCTAAAACCACACAAAGTCAACTCAGGCAACAGCACTGAACCTAAAAATGGTTCTGGCTGATCCAATATAGATCGACCACCAACTCTTATTGACTCGATAATTTACTGACCCAAAACCATTACAGTCATAGATCTTCAAATGGAACAACTAACCTGTCCAACTATGGAAAAGAATGTTTGGGTTTCAGGAATGAGAGTATTGGTAGCTGTCACTTCTTAGAAGATAGTTTAAGCCTAGTATCAGAGTTGGAATTAGCCAAGTTCCTTCAAAATTTAAAATCCCAAGGGTCCTGCTAGTGGGTTCCCCTGGACTTCTTAGTGAGTCTGTGCTAGGGATTTATTCATACATGCATGCATTCATTCATTCCACAAACATCCATTGAGCACTGTGTAATTTCTAGGCACTAGAGGTACAGAGGAGAGTAAAGCAAATGTAATCCCTGCCATCCGCCCCAGGTAAGCTTAATAAAACAGCAATCTCCAGCCTGCTTCTCAAGCTCAGCCTTCTTGGAGAACTGGCCCCACTACAGTCCTGAAAAGCAGTCCTGAGATACTCCCCAGCTCACCCAGCTGATTGACCTGGGGTTGGACAGCTGATCCGGAAGCCAGGCTATTGGTTAGTTAGAAACCAATCACAGTTTCTCTCTCCCTGGATAATGTGAACTTAAAAAACACAGTGATTCTGTGCCATGCACCAGAAACTAACACAACACCATAAATCGACTATACTTCAATTAAAAATAATAAAAAATAAAAATAAAGGCACAGTGATTGAGTACATTAAGGACAGAAACGACACGGCTGGTCTCCACCTCCCAAAGTCCCTGAGCAGTGCTGATTCCCACCCTTCCTGAGCCGGGATCGTCACCAGAAGATAACCCATGTGAATCCAATGAAGTTCAGGCTACAGAGTCAGACAGATCTGGCTTTGAATCCTGGCTCCCGTTTATTAACTATAATAGCACGGGCAAGCTCTTTAATTGCATTATGGGGATTTTCAAATACACACAACGATGGAGAGAATAGAATAAGGAAGCCCCATGTATCTGGTCACCCTGCAACAATCACAGTATTTTTCCCATTTTATTTCATCTACCATCCCCCACTATTTTACGTTTTTGGGGGGGGGGGTTAAAAGTACATCTCACTCATCATGTTAGATGAGTTCTTTTATTTCCATGAATTGCAGTTTTCTCCTTCATAAAGCAGGAATAATGACACCTCTTTCCATAGGCTTTGTCATTTATTGGACAAAGATTTATGGAGCTGCTGCCATGAGCCAGGCCAGTTCCTGCCGTGGGGAGCACAGCTGTGACAACAGAAAGCATTTGCTCTCATGGAGTTTACATTGTAGTGAAAGAGGCATAAATAACATAAGAGTAAGACAACTTCAGAGACAAAAAAGTTATGAAGAGAATCATGGGGAAATGGGGAACAGTGAAGGCCAGAGGTGAACAAGGAAGCCCTCTCTAATGAGAAGGCAATAGGGGTAAGATGTGAGATAGAAGAGGCCTGGGAGCAGCAGAAACCAGAGCATGTGCAAAGGCCCTGAGGCAGGACTGAGTTAGGCTGTTTGACGGTTATTTTGTACATGGAATGAGCTAATATATTCAAAGCATTTAGCACAATGCCTGGCACATAGCAAGAGCTCAACAAATATTAGTTATTATCCCTCCTGAGGGAGGGCAGATCACAAGACACTACATTGGATTGTATTTTGGAACCAGCTCTTTCCTGGGGTGCCAATTGAGCTTTGGTTCACGTAACATATCCTTTCTTCCCCACTTGGCAAACACCTGTACCAGGAGAAGAGATAATGTAGTATAGCGGTTAAAAACACAGACCTTGGGATCTGACTGGTCCCATTTAAATCCCAGCCTCATCACTGAGTACCTTTACGAATTTCAGACAAGCCACTTAAGCTTTCTGACTTTAGTTTATCCATCCTTATGGTGGTGGAAAATAACAGTAACAACCTAGGATTCAATGTGTTAGGGGTTTAGAATGTCTGTTCAGGTTACTGTTACTGTTACACTATCTTATATATTTCTCTCACATCTATATTTACCTTTTTTATTGAAGAATAGCTGGTTTACAATGCTGTGCTAATTTCTGGTGTACAGCACAGTGATTCAGTTATACACATATATATATATATATATGTATACACTCCTTTTCATATTCTTTTTCATTGTAGACTATTACAAGGTATTAAATATAGTTCCCTGTCTTATAAAGTAGGACCATGTTGTTTATCTGTTTTATGTATAGTAGCTTGTGCCAGCTAATCTCAAACTCCTAATTTATCCCTCCCCTTTCTTTCCCCTTTGGTAACCATGTTTATTTTCTATGTCTGTGAGTGTTTTTCAGTTTTGTAAGTAAGTTCATTTGTGCCTTTTTTTTTTTTAGATCCCACATACATATTTACCTTTTTACCTGCCCTGTTTACGAAATTACTCCCAATTTTTAAAAACTAACCGGGAATATTCCTTCCAGTATCTCCAAAAGCCGAGTATGGGACATCCCAGGTGCCTTGGTAAATACGGACAAATGAATGGAAATCCACTGGGCCCTAGATATGAGCTGTACAACCTCTTCAGAAACTAAACCATGGATTTGCTCTTCATCTGATTCCTTGTAAATCCACTTAGGAATGGTCCTGGGGAAGGAAGGAGTAGAGTGAGGCTGGAGTAGGAACCTGGTCTTTCTGATGGATTCTGTGTCCTGAAACATCAAAGTCAGCATTTCTCCTCAATTTGGGGATGAGTTCTCACTTGCTCAGGTTATGTCATGAAATAGTGTGACATCAACCCAATTCCAAAGCAAGGTCGTGTGTTTCCACGGAGCGTGAGGATACTTTGTCCCATGATTACAGGTGAGAGTGCAGAAAGGACAGCGCTGATCAGGTGACTAATTTAATGTGGATGTTTTCATAGACACTGGGAGACACTTTTTATATGCCGGCAATAAAGGCTTTGAAATTGCCACTGACTTATTTAGTGTTGTTTCCAGCCTTTACCACATCATTAAACAATACTGCACAACCAAAATTCTACTATCAAGTTGGCTGTATTAACTATAATGTCCTATCCTGGATTAGATCCTGGAACAGAAAAGGGATGTCAGTGAAGAAACTAGTGAAATCCCAACAATCTCTATAATGTAAAATAATGTATTAATGTTGATTTCTTTATTTTGACAGGTGTACCAGAGTAATGCAAGATGTTAACGTTAGGGGAAAATGGGTGAGGAGTCTACAGAACTCTGTGTATTATCTTTGCAACCTTTTTATAAATACAAAATTATTTCCAAATTAAAATTTAATTTCCAAAAAGAATGTGCTTTTAGTACAAGCAAGTTGAGAAATGTTGATCCAGTTTGTATCTTGTTCTCACAGCCATTTGCTCACATCTCCCATTCTTAACACTAAGGGGAGCCTGACTCTCAAAAGGGGTGGGGGTGTCATTGGCAGGCAGGGAGGCTGGGGTCGGGGAGACAGAGTATGTTCACAGCACTGGAAGACAAAATGCGCCTTCAAAAGCAAATTTTAATTATACAGAAGCCGAGGAGCGTTTGCAGAAAATCACTATGTCATCTGAATCCACATCCTGTTAATCAAAGGGGTCGAAGCCCTTTTGATCATCAGACTAAATATTTTTAGGCAATATCCCTGAATGCCTGGAAAGACCATGAACAGCATCCACCGAAGAAAAAAATCCAGCTTCAGATAAAAAGGCAAGGTGTGCATATCACAGGAAAAACCCACCATAGGAGACTGATAAAGAAAGGCTGGCAAAAAAAAAAAAATTTCCCCATATTGAAGCTTTTCTCCTCTCTGTTTCTCTTCACCCGAGTCCTTCTCCTTCCACATATCCAGACTTCTACACTGACTTTTGATTCTCTTAGCATTTGAACAAATCATAAGGGAAAGATCAGAAAATGATCTGGCATTAATATCGAGAGGAGGAGAGAGAAATAGATGGGGATGATTATTCTCTTAAAGCAATGTCAGGTGGGTCATTGAACAGAGATGAAAACAGCATTTAAGTTGGGACAATTGAATTTCCAGTCAACTCGAATGTTTAGTGAAGAACGTCATAAAAACGGTGTGATGGACTGCTTCTGGTTATATCACAAACAGATGCATCTTTCTTTCCACTTTTTTGTATTGCTAAGTCTTTGAGCTCCCCTAATGTCCAGGAAAAGGTTTTATATTCAATGGGTGTATTCCAATTCTGGCACCAAGAACTGGTCTTCCTTTCTATTTATCAGACTGGATTCCTTCTCTCCTAGTTCTTCATTGGTCAGGGTGGGGTCTGGTGGCTGCTTGGCTTCCTGAACCCTTAATAACTGATAAATCTCAGTCATCTAGTCCTATGTTCTCGATGAACTCCCCAAATCATTCTTTCTTCTGAACATGCAAATTTTTCCCATGTGTCTACAGTATATAAATAGCTCCTGTAACTCATTAGAGGACACACAAGTCATTACAAGGAAACATTATCACTATCAACTATAGAGTTAATTTGTTATATAAATCAAACATATTAAAGTAAATCTGTGGAAAAGCTATATGCTTCTTATTTTTCAGATATTCCCAAAAATGCTAGGAAATAAGAATCGGACCAAAGGAGCAGGATTATACGAAATTAACATCTGTGGTAATTCTTATGAGAATGCAATGTGACATGACACCTGGAATTCTCTCCTGTAGTTTACCAGGAATGCTCTGGTGTAATTCCACCCAGTAGAATATTACAAGACAACACATTTTTTTTCTTGGTATAAAAGATCATTGATTACTGAAACACAAATATAGACCGAAAAAGCAAGACTCATAAATAAACCAAGGGAGCCTGTCACAAGAGACGACTGCACTGATCAGTGTCTAGACACCCATCTCTGAACAGTAATTTATTTTCAGTAGGACTTTAAACAGAAATCCCTTACTAAAGCAAGGTTCATTCACGTCTCCCAACCCTTCGCCTGGTGGAATGGTGAAACTTGGGTGACTTCGATGAGTTTGTTATTCCATTTGAGTGCTGATTCGAAATCATTCTGAAGATTGAAACTTCAAAAGAGAAACTTTGAACAGCCGCGTTTTACAGCCAGGGACTCAACACCGTTTTCACTTTCTCTACTCCATGGTCACGTTCGCTTAGTTACGATGTTTGGGACCCCAACGTATAGGGTTATGTCATAAGCTAGATTCAACTCATTTCCCAGTTCACTCTGTTAGAGAACGTGCTCATTTCCAACAAGGCCAGAAGTGGATGCAGCAAGTGTCATATCAAGAGGGCACAACTTACCATATCTTTCAGGGCTGTGAGGTTTGGCCATAAAATTTCCAGTTGCTGGTATATTTTGCTCTAAAATGTGGTTATTTCTCATATCATTTTTATGATCCAGTTCAGAAACAGTGTCAAATTATTTAATATAATTAAACCTAAGACATTCTACTTAGAAGCCCATTTTCGAATTGTGTAAACACTGACTTTGCAAACACACTGCAACATTTCCAAGGCCATAAATGATCATCACCATGCAGAATCTGAGAATTCCCATCACTTCTGTCAAATTCCACAGGCTTATTCCTCTACCTATTCAGCATGAAAATCTGCAACCAAACAGTCCAAAACTATAATTCAGCAAATAAAACACCAGTGCAACTCCTGGTGGAGTTATAGCAAAGGCAACTCAGACTACAAAATGTGCAATGCCAGAACTGCCTCTCTGTTTAAGACCCTCCAGTCACAACTAAATGCATCCTTTAAATCATCTGGCTTTTGTTATTTTAAACCAGGCCCTCCACATTACTTTAATGTGAGGGTTACTTGAGAACATAATTGCTAGGAATAACCATAGTAGTACACTATTGTCAAAAACGAAGTGTCCCTATATTTCCCCCACTCCCAGGAGTCAGGCCATGAGCTCCATAATGTATGTTGTACATACAGATCTTTGAAAGGAAAGAAAATCTTTGAAACCATATTAAGATTCCCAAGTAGGACCACTCAGCTAAAGAACACCTATTGAAACACCATAGTAAATGCAGCTTTATTTTTTTTTCTGGCAGAACAAGGGAACAGAATTTGTACTATTGAATCACACATACATACCCCAAATCAACAGAACCACAACTCAACACATCACACACAAAAGCACACACACACACAGTCTGTGGATTATGTTTATCAGACTCTAGTTTTATGAAAAATAAATCTAATTCTTCTGAATCAGCATCTGAAAGCAGCATGCAACCAAAAGTCACAACTGGTCTACCTCAGAAGGCAGCTAGATAAGCAAATGAACTATTGGTTAACAGACAACCCAATCAAGATGAACCAACAAAATAAGTTATTGGCTAACAGATTAACTACCTAAGATGAATCAACCAAGTAATCCATTAGTTAACTAAGTACCAAACCATGATGAGGCAACCAAGAGGGCCATTTGTTAACAGATCAACCAAGATGAACCACCCAAGTGGTCTATTAGTTAATAGAAGAATCAACCATGAGAAACCAACCAAGTGGATCACTCTTTACCAGAGAAACAAACCAAGTGATCTATGATGATGCCATACACAGTTTGATCCAGGAGAGAGAAAAAAGAGAAGCTCCTGAGGAGCCCAGACACACACTGTGAAACCTGGAGGTGTGACCACTGCAGGGGTCACTACGCGGGACTGGAAATGGATCACACAGCTGTACTTACGAAGATTATTTATGGGGGTTCTGGTGTCCATGTTCTCATAATGCTGGACGTGGACCACGATGTTGAGGTCTCTCTCCATGTGGTCGGTGTTGCAGTGGCCCTGTGGCCTCATGACATCTGCAAGGGCCCTGGAAGAAGAGAGAATTTAAATCTGTTCATTCAAAACAATGACTGGCACCACTGTGCTCTGGGCACGGGGCTTATGAACAAAAGACCAGTCCCCTTGGAACTGCCATTCTTCTTAGAGGCAAAGGGCAGAAAAAGACAGAAGTCAGTCAGTAGGATCACTGCCATTAGAGATTACGTAAGGGCTTCATGAAGAACTGTTCACATGCCTCTCACAATAGCTGTGTCATAGCAGTGTTACCTGCTTTATAGCTGTTAAAAGGATTAAATAATGAATACATGTAATGCGTCTATACCCGCAAGTTTAGTCCCCTCCTATAACTAACTCTAGATACCACTACGTACAGCAATGACCCACGATTCATAACCATAACTAATATTTATGGGGTACTTACCATAAGTCAGGCACTACAGTAGTCACATTACATGCCTTAATTCAACTAAGCAGCATACAAACGCCTTATGAGGATTATTACTCCTTCTTTGCAGATGAGTAAACACAGGCTCAGAGAGGTGAATTAACCTGCTCAAGGTCATACAGCAAATAAGATGTAGCACAGGGATTTGATCCAGAGTTTGTAGTCACAGCCCTGCACACTGTGTGCACTGGGTTTCCTGTAGCTCTGGAGGATCTGTCACACCCCATGCTGGTGCCCCTTTAATCAGTAGTAGGGGGAGGGGAGGCCTAGAACCTGGGCCACCAGCTGCATTTTGAGCCCTTTCCATTTAGCATCGTATTTAATCCCCTTGACGCTCACCTAAGGGTCAATATTCCTATTCCTATTATTTTTACAAGTAAGGAGAAAGGGGGGGGGCAGTGTTAAGTGACTGTGTCAGCTTCCCAGGGTTGCTGTTACGAAGTACCACAAACTAGGTGGCTTAAAACAACAGAAATGTGTTGTCTCACAGGTCTGGAGGCTAGAAGTCCAAAATCAAGATGTTAGCAGGGCCATGCTGCCTCTGAAACTCTAGGGGAAGCCTTCCTTGCCTCTTCCCCACTTTGGTGGCTTGCTGGAGTACGCTGGTATGCACTGCTTTGCAGCTGCATGGCTCAGGGCTCTGCCTCCGTCTTCACAGAGCGTTCTCCCTGTGTCTCTGTCTTTACAGAGACGTCTTCTTATAAAGGCACACACCAGACATACTGGATTAGGGCCCCATCCTTCTCCAGTATGACCTCATCTTTAACTAACTATGCCTGGAACCATCTTATTTCCAAATCAGGTCATATTCTGAGGACGAGGGCGGGTGAGGACTTCAACATATCTTTTGAGGGGCGGGGGGGTACACAGTTCAACCCATAACAGTGACCTTCACCATTAAATATCAACTTAGGAAGGACATTCAGTGTTTGCACACAGAACAGAGCAGAGATAACTGTCACACAGAAATGCACCTACGATCAGACCACACTAACGTGTTTTCTTCTCTTTATCTATCTTCCATGCATTTATTTAGATAGATAAATATCCTCAAAAGACATACAATCAGCCCTTGAATGATGCAGGGGTTAGGGGTACAGTCAAAAATCCACCTGTAACTTACAGTCAGCCCTCCTTACACTCAGTTCTTCCTCACACTCGGTTCCTCCACATCCCTGGTTCTGCATCTGTGGATTCAACCAACCACAGATCATGCGGTACTGCAGTATTTACTATTGGGGAGAAAAATAACCTGTATAAGTGGACCCACACAATTCACAACAGTGTTGTTGAAGGGCCAGCTGTGTGCTCCTGCAGATATTATTGGATATGTATGTGTCTTTTACTCACTCACAAGTGCTTGCTAGTATTCCAACACAGGCAACCCCCGTCATTTCACTTACCAACAGAGATGACTGTCTCAGTATACAGCAACTAGGATGGTGGAGGGACTAACCAATCAGAATGGGTGCCACAACTGGATAACCAATCAGAATGGAACCAGCAGAACATCAGTCCTGCTTGTTCATATGTTTCCCTGAGTCTGGACACCTAGATGGTCGCCAGCTCCCTGCCTCTGTAAACAGCACAAGAGTCAACATCCTCATACAAGCCCCTTCCGGGACCAGGGAGAGTCTCTCCAGGGTACGTAGCCACAAGTTAATAGTGCCATGTTTTAGGGTTTATCTGGATGTTTTCAACTGACTGGAACCCTCTGAGTCCACATCAAGGGAGGCAAGGCCCACACATCCCACCTGTGAACTCTGTGGGCCCAGGCTGTCTGCTGAGATTTATACTCCTCTGCAGCAGTGATTCTCAAAGCTGTCGGCCAACCAGCAGCAACAGCATCATCTGGGAACTTGTGAAAATGCAAACCTTTCAGATCCACCCAGACCTACTGACTCAGGAACTCCAGGGGTGGGGCCCAGACATCTGTGTTTTCACAGGCTGTCCCTGTGAGTCTGTATTAGGGTAAGAGAGGCCCCAAGCTTGGGGGGATGGCTGCTCATGGGACACTGGGGCGATGGGCCAAGAACCACAGCCAGTAAGAAGTGTCAGATGTGAGACACAGGTCAACACAGCAAGAGCCCCCATGAATCAGAGGAAAGACTGAGTTGCTAAGAGAATCACAGCTCCCTTCACTCATTCATTCATTCACTTAACAAATATTTACTGCTTACTATGTGCCAGGCACTATTCAAGGATGTAGCAGTGTGCAAGCTGGACAAGGTCATTGTCTTCATGGAGCTTATATTCTAGGGGAGAGGATAAAAGTAAGTGTCATCAACAAGAATGGATAAAGAAGATGTTGTATGAGTGTGTGTGTGTGTGTGTGTGTGTGTACACGCAACAGTATATTCCTCAGCCATAAAAAAGTGAAACATTGCCATTTGCAGCAACATGGATGGACCTAGAGATTATCATACTAAGTAAAGTCTGACAAAGACAAATGTCATATGACATCACTTATATGTGGAATCTAAAAAAATAATACAAATCAACTTATTTACAAAACAGAAACAGACTGACAGATGTAGAAAATAAACTTACGGGTTACCAAAGGAAAAAGGCGGGGAGAGATAAATTAGAAGCATGGTATTAACAGATACACACTACTATCTATAAAATAGATAAACAACAATGATTTACTGTACAGCGCAGGGAACTACATTCAATATTTTGTAACAACCTATAATGGAAGAGAACCTGAAAAAGAATATATGTTCTTCTTTTCACTTTCACTTCCTTTTTTCACTTCTAAACAGGTTCTTTATATGAGTTCCAAGGGACCTCTGAACCCCTCTGGAATTGAATGGTAATTTTGTTAGTGCACTTTTCCCAAACAAGAAGCCATGGCTTTCATCAGATTCTCTAAGGAGTCTTCTCCAAATTTCAAAATATTCAGATATTCAAGAGGATAGGGAAGTAAGTAATCAGGATGGCTATCCATGAACTTGCCATTGGCAGATTCCCTGGGCTTCCTCTGAGTGTGAAAATTCATGAAATTTACACAAAAGCCACGGATACTTTTTCCCAAGGCAGCCCTTCCCAGAGCATGTGGTGGAGACGGAGATTCCTAGAGACCTCCACATCCTGGACAAGGAGTCTTCAAGGTGTGGGTCACTCACTCAGGGACTGCCTAAAATCATCTGGCATAGGGAAGGAAATACGAGAACTTCTATATATGGCCTTTAGTCATTAAAAATGAGAAATTGATTTAATATGTGAATTGATATTGGTGGCTTCACTCGGAACACCCACGTCAGCTGGTAAAACTGAGAACCCTGGACCAAGGAGGGTGACTGGCAGCGGCACCATCATTAGGGTGTATCTGTGGTGTTGTAGCTATGTGCACCCCTAAAGGGGACATGCAGGTAAATTATCTAGTTTTATTAAACTAACCATCACTACACGGACATGTAGCTTAAAAATAAACCACCCCTTATAACAAAACCACAGCCTGGAGGTAAAACTGATGAAGCAAGCACAGGGAAAAGACAGACTTGACTCTCCCCTTTCTCTTTGACAGCTTCTCACAAAGTTAAACCAGTGATGGTCTATTCAGATCAAAATGAAGTCAGCCAAAGATAATCAAAACTCTTGTGAAGAATATTCAAAATATGGACTTAATTATGAATGATGGGTTTCATCCTCACCACACATTAGGCTCTACGATATGAGCTCACCACTGCACGAAATCATCACCATTAACAAATTGTAAATATTTACTTCACCTTCAGCTTGGGCTCAAAACCCCTGTGCTTTAAAGAATCTGAAAAGAAAATACATGTAGGTATGTATATGTATAACTGAATTGCTTTGCTGTACACCTGAAACTAACACTGTAAATCAACTACACTTCAGTAAAGAATAAAATTAGGCTTTGAGAAAAACTTTCTGGCCTTTACAATGGCACCTGATTATCGTTCACTGATATGTGCATGCACTTACCAGTAAAACAAACGTGCATATATTGGGTTGGATACTAAAAACTGTGTCCCAAATAGGGACATGTTTTGAAAAATCAGTAAATTAGACAGTGGAAAAGCCGACTAGGTACAATAAGCCAAACAAATGCCCAAGCTGGTCTTTATTTGTGGCACGTACTTTGGGTGCTTCTCAAACTTGAATGTGCATTCAGATTACCTCAGGGTCTTGTTAAAATGCAGATTCTGATTCAAGACGGCTGAGGCAGGGCCGGAGATTCTCCTCAAAGCCCCAGCTGATGAAGATGCTGCTGGTCCCCAGGCCACATCTGAAGATCAAGATCCTAAAGGGACTATGATGGTAAATTTTCTGGGTGCCACAGGCTGCCCAAAGATTTGGTCAAACACTCTTCTAGATGCATCTGAAAGGGCATGAGATTTTTCGATGAGATTAACATTTAGATTGATAGACTGAGGAAAGCAGATTGCCCTCCATCATTTGGGTGGGCCTCATCCTATCAGTTGGAGGCCTGAATAGAAGCAAAACAAAAGGCTGACCCTCCCCTAAGAATGAGAGAATTTTCCTGCCTGATGGCCTTTGCCCTGGGACGTCAGCTCTTCATGATTCTTCAGCAACCTACTGGCTTTCAGATTCAAACTGGGACATTGACTGCAGATTTTGGATCTGCCAGCCTCCATTAGCAGGCTAGACAGGTTAGGCAATTCTACACAATAAATCTCTCCTATAAGTTGTTTCTCTGGAGAATCCTGACTAATACAGGCACCTTATTGAAGAAACTACACTTTTCCTTGATATCCCTTAACCTAGTTCCAAAAAATTATGTTGAAACATTGCCATTTGTGAGGTCAAAGATGTTGGAATATTGGCAATTTCACACTGTTCAACTTAGTGTCAGTTCATTCGTAGGCTGACCTGTGTGTTACCTGCCTCCCGCCATCTGATTGTGAGCTCTGTGCCTGCGTATTCACTGTGTCCTCAGGGCCCTCGGCACAGTGCTGGGCACACTGTAGGTCCTCAGTAAATACCTACTGAGTGAATATATGAATGAGCAAAGGAATGATCAGATGAGGAGCTACCTGATGTCATGTAAACCGGGATGCCAAAAACCAGAACTCCTACGTGACAGGTACTGTTCAGGGCACTCAGGTGACAACAGGAAAGAGACGGTTGGCATCCCCACTCTCCTTACTGTGAACGGTAATGGAAGGAGACAGATAATAAACTAGTAAACCAGTAAATTAGTGAGTTAATTTCAGACTGTAATGTGAAATGAAGCAAATGACACTGAGTGATGGCCTGGAGGGGGTGGGGGGGTACTGGGAAGGAAGCCTGGGTGGTCAGGGACATCTTCTCAGAGAAGGTGACATTGAGTGGAGACTTGCATATAGAGGAGGGCCCAGCCAGAGAATTTGAGGCAAGCCAACACAACAACTCCAAGGCAGCAACGAGCCTGACACATTTAAGGAACAAAAAGAAAAGGCTCATAGACATAGAATACAAACTTGTGGTTGCCAAGGGGGTGGGGGCTGGGAAGGGACAGACTGGGAGTTCAAAATTTGTAGATACTGACAGGCATATGCAGAACAGATAAACAAGGTTATACTGTATCGCACAGGGAAATATATACAAGGTCTTGTGGTAGCTCACAGCGAAAAAAAAATGTGACAATGAATATATGTACATTCATGTATAACTGAAAAATTGTGCTCTACACTGGAATTTGACACAACATTGTAAAATGACTATAACTCAATAAAAAAAGTTTAAAAAAAAGGAAAGAAAAGGCCGCATCCGTTTTCTTTCCAATTACAGTGAGCACATAAAAGACCCCAACATTTCCGAACAGAGCTCAGAGTCCCAGCATCCTGCTTCAAAGGGCTTCCGAAGCCTAAACTATGTTCTGGGCTTTTAAACACTTGAGTAAGATTCCTGAGAATCGCTTCTTGCACCAGAAGCATCAGTTATGTTACAAGAATCTAAGGGTCATGGGCATGAGGTAACTTTCTGGAGTAGTGGTCAGACGGATGCAGACATTTGTCAAAGCTCATCAGTCTACATAATGTGTGTGCATTTTATTGTACAAATTATACTTCAATAAAAGTTAATTTTTAAAATGTAAGGATGCAGTGCCCAAAGAGAAGCAAACATATTCTGCAAAGATAAGTAATTTATAGAGACTTTCTCATGGCCATCGGTATATGCATACCTGGGCTTCTCCAGCCTGCAGAGCAGGTGGAAGGCTCAGGATAATCACAAATGTGTAGGAAGAAGGAGAGAGGGGAGGAAAGTTGGAATAAGGGAGAAAAGGCAAGGGAAGGAGGGACATTTATCACTTGGTGCCATTTCTTTGCAGGTGACTCTAGCTCTTTGTGAAGCATGTTTGAAAAATGCACAGGGCAAGGTACTCTGTAATTTGCCGCTCGGATTTCTGATTCTGTTTGAAGGTGGGCAAAACAACAGCACATGTTCCCTAATGGCTTCAAGTGTCAAAAGCTTCAAACATTCATTCCTGCCCCCAAGGTCATTTCTCACCAATGCCTCCACCAAGAGGGCTGGCCCGGTCAGGGGCAGATGCAGAAAATCTTCCTAGTCTTGTCTGACAGTGGCTCTGGCGCCTCGAACTGGCTGGCCCTGATGCATGCACTGTTATTTGCAGGGCATCGAGCACCTTTTGTAATCTGAGAAGACTGAGGTCCTCCGTGTTTGTGCTCCAAGGCAGTGCAGCCTAATGGTCAAGGACTCGTCCTACGGCTTCAGACTGTCCGGCCTTCAAGTCCAGCTCCTCCGCTCACCAGGGCCATCACTCAGTGCATCCTCTTAGAAAGCAATCTGTGCCTCTGTGAAAGGCAGATGGTCACAAGGCTGACCTCACTGGGGAGGGACATGAAGTTAAATGAGAATTTACATACAAGCTTATGGCAAAATAGCAAAACGAGCAGGTGTTCTTCAATGTCTCCCAGGCCAAAACTTTGTCATGTGTCTAACGTAGTCATACCTGGATCCAACATCTCTCCTGTTCAGAACCTGCCACCTCTCCTGCTAAAGGCAAGCCCAGAGAGGTGACGAGAATTGGCCAATGTCACATAGCTAAAGAGATGTAGCAGAGCAGGGGCTGGACAGCGTTCCAGGCTACAGCATCACCCCCCTTCAGTAGATAAGGGGTAGAAAATTCCAATAATAAGGATAATGACAAAGAGTAACAGTCACTGAGCAGTGACCATACGGTAGGACCATATGGCGCTAAGAGCGTTCTAACGTCCAGTCTCAGTGAATCCTCACACAAGCTTATGACATAGGGACCCTCATCGACAAGAACCTGAAACTCAGAGGAGTGAAGTAACTTTCCCAAAAATCACAGCTGTTAACGTGGCTGAGCTGGGACTGAATCTGGAGCCGTCTGACTTGAGCCCATTTCTGTTAAGATCAGGCTGATTGTCCTCTCTGGGGACTGCAGGTGACCGGACTGAGTGAATGGGGGGAGGGGAATGGGTGGTAACTGAGAGGAAGCAGAGAGGAGCGGTCCCGCTCAGCAGTAACCGAACAGCCGCGGTTTGAAAATGCAGGTCCAGTGTTACCCGACCTATCGCTTTCTCAAGGCAAACCCGAAATCTGGATTTCTGTGTGGAATCTCCCAGTTTTTAAATGTTGGCAATTGGTTCTAAGTTGGTTTTAAAACACTGTACATAATAGAGACTAAAGAGATTTCACAGCCAAACGCAGTGAGCCTTGACTGGATCCCGGTTTGAAAAACCAAGCTCTGAAAGACATTTCTGCTGTATGATTGGGAAAACTGTAATATGACTGGACATTTGATGATCTTAGGGGATTTTTGTTTTTTCTTGGGTGTGATACTGGAATTGTGTTATGTGTGAGAATGCCCTTGTTCTTAGGAGCCCCACACTGAAGTGTGTAAGATAAAATGTCCCATCTGCAACTCATTTTCAAATGCCTCAGGTGAAAAAGAGAAAAAAGGAGAGGAGGGTGGAGAGAGGGAGGAAGGGAAAAAAAAAACAGAAGGAAGGAAAGAAAGAAGAATATATGGAAAGAGAGATAGCCATAAAGCCAACATGACAAAACACTAATAATTGTTCAATCTAAATTAGTAGTTCTCAACTCGGAGCGATTCTGCCTCTGAATTTGCGCAACATCTGAGGACCTATTTTACTGTCCCGACTGGAGTGTGGGGTGGGTGCTACTGGCACCTCGTAGGTAGAGTCCCGGGATACTGCCAAACATCCTGCAACGCACAGGATGGCCTCCCGCAGCAAAGGATTATCCAGCCCCTGTGTCGAGGGTGCCGAGGGTAAGAAGCCCAGCTCTAGATGAAGGATATACTGGAGTTTGCGTTTATTCTTCTTTCAAGTTTTCTAACTGTCTAAAATGTTCCACAACTTTAAAAATTGAGGAAAACTTAAAAATAAGAATACGTGAATAGAATGACCTTGCAGACCAAACAAAAAACGTGTCTGCACCATTTGTTACCCATCGCTGACCACCATTTGTGGTCACTTCTTCTAATAAACAGTGGTTGAAGGTGACTGCTGTTACAGCGGCTCGATGAGCGTCTGTCCAGTTTTCCCAACACCACAGACGAGGCCCGCACACCCTCCTGGAATTGCCGTCTCTCCCCTTTTTCAGTCCTAATCAGCCCAGAAAGAAGAGGGTGATGTGCCCAGGGCTCTGAGCCTGGAAATTGACATCACCAAACTCAAGCACACTGGGCACCAGGAACAGTTAGTGTTTGACGTGGGAGCAGCACGTGCTGTAAGTCTTTGAGGAGAAGGTCCTTTTAGATGAGGTTAAGAACAAATTCCCCATTCCAGCGACCTTAGCAGCCTGAGACAAAATAAACAGATTGCAGCCAGCAGGTTAATTTTACCTGGAAGCCACTGCATCGGCTCTCTGATGCCAAGCTTGGTGTGCTGGACCCACCCAAACATCCCATAGCACATACAGGCAAAAGCTAAGGAGCACACCGCTGTGTCTGGGACTTGAAATGATTAACTGCATGAGCAGCGCATGATGCCTTTGGTGAATACTCGGGACAGTCCCCAGCACCACAGAAATACACATAAAGGCTACACACTCGGGGCAAACCAGCAACAGAATGTAAATAAGAGTCACACTGGTTTAATTCATCCATCCTCAACCCTGTAAAATATTCCCAAATCAAGACCAGTATTTCTCCAAGTGTGGATCACTTCACATGAGCCATTCAGGGAGGTGGTTAAATGCAAATTTCTGAGGCCCAGACTGGTGGATGCAGAATCTCTCCGGATCAAACTCAAGAATGTGCATTTTAGGAAGCTTCTCAAATTCTGACACTCATTGAAACAGAATACTGTGTGTCCCAGACATAGCTGAAACCAGGGGATTAGGGATTGTACAATTTTTCCATGTGACCTTGAGCAAGCTACCCAACCTCAGCCATGATTTGCACCTATGTAAGGGGGGTGCTTAAAAATAGCATCAGTCTCATAGCTGTGCAAACTGAGAGGTTTACACACACACACACACACGCACATGCACACGTACACACCCCTAGTATAGTGCCTGGCACTCAGAACTGCACTCAGCAAATGTTACTTCCTTTTCCTGGACAGTGATTGGCTGAACACTGTAAAACCTGGAGGAGAGCTTTAAGAAAGTGTGGATGTTCAGGTCCTACCCCTAGAGATTCTGATGTGAACCGTCTAGGGTGGGGCCCTGGGCAACAGGATTTTTAGAAAAGCATTCCAGGTGATCCTAAATATTTGCCAAGGTTGAAAACCATATCTTAGGAGTTAACCAGTAAAAATCAACCATCCTTTCTCTTCAGCATTTCCATTCCATTCTGGAATTCCCAAAATGTATGCAAGCAGAGCCTGCATTGAGGCTCTGTTACCCCAGGACTGGGTATCCCTAGATTTCACCTCCAAGCAATCCTTTCCTGGTACCTGCAGAAGGTGGCTGCAGCCTGCTGGGCTGGAATAAACAGAGCTGCAAGGGGGCAGGACCAGGAAGTTGAGTCCTTGCCGGCCTGAAGCTAGCATCACCTTCTCCCACAGACGCCCAGAGGTTAGCTCCGCACCCCATACCCTCATCCCTCCTCCCACCTCTCCACCCCCAACCCTACCCGAAACAACGAGGAAGATTCCCGGAAGCGCTGGTTTGCAAAGCCAAGGCTCCAGGGAGATTTCAGCAGAGGAATTAACCCGAATCTGCAAGGCAGCCTACCTCTCCCTGAGTGAATCCTTCCCTACCAAGGCAACAGTCGCTGCTGCAGTCCTGCTTCCGTATCTCACTCTCACCTTAACACAGACCCCTGGCGAGGACTGCAAGGGTTGGAAGCGAAACCAGGCGGCCCGCCTGGCCCGCAGGGTTGGCGACGGGGCACCTGGGGGTTGCAGGAGGTGGGCGTGGCTCGCGCTTTACTCTTTTAGTAGGTCAGGCTTTCTTGAATTCCCTGGGAGCTTACTTCTGTGCCTCCAGACCTCACCATCCATCCCCACATTCTTGCTGACCCAAACAGAGATGAACTTCCTCACCTCTTCCCCCAATCGCTCCCGTCTGGGGGAAAAAAATATATCGGATACTCTGCGTATAAATAGAAAATAATTACTAGTGAGATGGTGATGTTCCTTCGCCTATTTTTGGTGGGTCTCTTTGTTGAGATTTTTTTAGGCAGGCACACGGAGCGCGTGCAGACACACGCGCGCGCACAGGCACCCGGAGGTGCGGGGTGTGTGTGTGTGTGCGCGTGTGTGTGTGTAGGGGGTGGGGACATATGGCAACTCTGCTGCCCAAATTCGGAAAGAGAATAAACCTGCGCCCCAGTCATCCAGTTGTTCACAGGCCGCCAGTGGCACTTCAACCCCGCCCGCCCGGACCTCACGCTAACCCTTGGCCTCTCCCTGGCGAGGGGCTGAATCCTAGCGGCTGCGCCCTCCGCCTCCAAGTTACTGGGTTGTGCGAATCGATTTAGACACTCAAAAAAAAAAAAAAAGGCAAAAGGCAATAGCTCTATTAATCCCCAGATGCCTTCTCCCATCTGCTGCGACTTGCTCGTGCTGGGACTTGCATAATGAATAAGGCAAAAGGGAAAGTTGACGAATCAGGGTGTCTGGGAGGTGAAGGCGCGCGGGGAGGGGGGTCTGGCCCTTGGAGGCCACGCCAGCCCGGGAGAGGGGCGCAGAGCGCAGTTGAAGTCGCTGTCCTCGGCAGGGAGAGGTGGCGACAGAAGAGAGGGACGAGGGGGTTAAGGCAGGGGATGGGGGAGCGAGGTCCCAATTTTCAGGGACCTGGCAGCTCAGGGAAAGCGAGGCGGCCGCTCCAAGCAAAGCTTTTGTTCTCGCCCTCCCCGCACTCTCCACCTCCCTCGCCACATTTTCGCGAGTCGTACGAGTTGCAGGCGGCACACACTCCTTGCCTCCCTCCCTCCCTCCCGCACACACGCGCGCGCGGGCTCACACACGCCCCCCTTCCCTTTCGGGCTTGGCGGCCCCTGTTTACCTAGAGGATAGTATCTGGAATGCGAGGGCTGGACCCCCTCCCCAAAACCCAAGATTTCGGAGCCACGGGCTCTCAGGCTCTGTGTCTCAAGTCCTCTTCAATCCCGGTGGGAGGGGGCCGCAAGAGGGCAAGGATGGGGGAAAACCCCAACACACACGCGTATATCCACACCTGTGCTGAGCCCAGCGCCCCCTCTCCGCGCTCCTAACCGAAGTTGGCTCCCCGAGTGACATTCCCCGCCGAGAGGCCGGGGTTGGGGGAGAGCCATTGCCTCCGGAAAGGTGGAGAGGGGAGAGTAGGGAGTGCGGCGCCCAGAGGAGAGGGCAAGGGGGGAGGCAGCCCACCTGGACATGTGCTCCCTTTGGGGCCGGTGCGCCTTCTCCAGTCCCAGCTTGGTGAAGATGCCCACCAGCACCATGACGGCCACCACCCCGCAGATGATGTAAACGATCAGGTTGGTCTTGTCCTTGGTGGGGTCGTGTAGGGGGTCGTCCTTGCGCGCGGGGGGCTTGCCGGTGTTGAGCCAGAGCGGAGTGTCGTAGTTGGTGCAGGTGCTTTGGTTCAGTCGTCGCTTCTTAAACGTGCAGCAGAACCGGAAGCCACAAGTCCCGCAGCAGAAGATGAAGTCGCCCGAGCTGCAGTTGAACGGCGGGTCCCACTGGCCCATGACATCGAAGTAGCCCCGGCAGAAGTCCGGCGTGGGCGCCCGGGTCGGGGGCGCGTCCGAGACCCCCACGCCCTCGCCAACCTCTCCGGAGGCGGCCCCGGAGCGGTTGCCCCCCGCCAGCACCACCACGCCGCCCAGCTGCGCCAGCTGCCCGTGCCCCGCTCGCTCCTGCGCCCGGCACACGCGGGCGCACAGCTCGGTGAGGAAGCAGCCGAGGAGCAGCCGGAGGACGCGGCGCATCGTGTCTCCCAGCCCGGGCTCGGCCGCTCGGCCGCCGCTGGAGCCGCTGCAGCCGCCTCTCGAGGCGCGGCCGAAGCTGCCGAGGCTGCTGCCGGGGGCTGCGAGCCGCCGCGGGCCGCACATGCAGGGAGCCGCGCGGGGCGCTCGGTGGTCGGCGGCCACTGCGCTCGGCTCAGCCCGCGTTCGCCTCCAGCGCGCCGCGCGCCGAGGGGCTGGCCGGGGAGGAGCGCGCGGGGCCGGGCGGGGGGAGGAGGAGCGGGTGCAGGTCCGGCTGGCTGCAGGGGGAGGCGGGGGCCGGAGAGCAGGGGCGAGTGGGTCTGTTCGCGCCTCCCCAAGGCCGGCGGCTACAGACTCGCCGCTCTAAGCCGGCTCGCAGGATGCCTCTCACCTCTCCAGCTCGCCAAGTGCGCCGGAGAAAGCGAAGCGACACTTGTGGAATGAAGGGAGGGCAGGAGGGAAGGGGGAGGGGGAGGAGGGCGGGCAGAGGAGGCGCGAGGGGGGAGGGGGCGGGCTCGAGAGGGGCGGGGGCGCGGGAGAGGTGACTCGGGCGGGCGGGAGCCAGTTGGGGGGCGTGCAGAGCTGAACCAGGCTGGCGGGCGGAGAGGAGGAAGCTCCGGCAGCCGCCGAGGCTGAAGGCACAGCTCGGATTTCCCGGCAGGTGGAGGACGGCGGCGGGACCTCCCGCGCCCTCTCTGGGCGGGAGCCGCGGCTCAGACCTGTTCAGGGCGCAGAGGCGGCTCCGCCCGTGGCTTCTTCCCTGGAGCGTGCGCAGGAACTGCGGCTCCAGTCGGCCCACCAGGGAAGGGGTGACATGGAGGGTTTAGGGGCAGACTAGGTGGCTTCCACTCCAAGGCAGACTGAGGCGCAGTCTGATCAGGATCGCTCCTCCCAGGTGTGCGGGCCCGCCTTGCCCTTTCCCCGACTGTGCCCTTTAGCCAGAGGCGCCACCCTGCTGGCTCAACTCCCTGGACCCAGGGGGGACCAAGGTTGAGCTGGGGGTGGCAACCGCCTGGGCCCGGGGTAAGCACCCCCGGGAGAGGGGCTAGGGATGAAATAAGTCACAGAAGTGCAGGGGCAAGGAGAGGCAACGGTCAAGGCGGAGGACGAGACAATGACCTGTACCAGAGGGCCTTTCGTTGGGACTCTCCCAGGCCCCTGGACCTGCTACTTTCTGTCCCTCTTTGCCCTCATCTCCTTCCCTGCGCTCCACAGGAGGGCTCACCGCGGCGCCGCCTCTGCGCGCCCACATCTGGTGCAGCGCCAAGGCCTGGGCGCCCATCCTTAGCCGCCCTCCGGTACCTGGAGTCCGCGGGCATCGGTCTCCGAAGCTGGCTGGCCCCTGTACCCGCTGAGCACCCCCGGACATCCTCACCCGGAGCTGCCGAGCCCGATCTTGCTTCCTCGGCTTCCAGACTCCCGTCGCCCGTCAGCGTTTCCAAATCTGCCCTCTCTCAAATCAGCCGATTCCAGCCATCCTCCGGCCCGCTCCCATTTCTCCCACTACTTCCTCTCCTCGGCTTGAATTTGACTCCAGTAGCCCCCAAAACAGGATTTGTACTAAAGCTGCTACACCAAATTTAGATCCCTACCCGCCCCTGCGTTTTGTTTTTTAATTGCATTAACCAAGTATACACTTTGCAGTCGGCTAGGGGATTTGCAGGGAAATGATGTTTCCACCACCCTCCTCTCCATTTGGCTGCAGTCAAGGGCTTCTCCGGGCATTTTCAAAGAACGAAGAGATTGGGCCACATATAAACTGACATACTGGGGGAGGGGAGCTTAATTGAAAAAAGCATGGGGAGTTTTATTGGGACTCCATGGGCAAGCTTTCTCAGAATGAGAGGGATTTTGGCTAATTGTGCCTTCTCTTTGAAGAACTGGTCACCCACTGTCTCCCCAAAGACTTGCAGAGAATGACCCTATTCCAATAAAAACACACCAGGGTAATATTGACAGAGCATGTCCAGGGTGTACCAGCCCTGCAAGACTCACTGAATTATGGACTGCATTACGTCCCAAACCCACCGACAGAAGGTGGGAGATTGTGTTGCTGAACTCATCGGATTCATCAAATGGGATCCCCAGAACAAGACAGTGTGGTATTCTTGTCCACCCACACCCACCACCACTGTGTGAGTCTCCAAACACAAGCACTGGTGTGTGAGGGCTGGATCTAGCTGACATTTATTCAGTGCTTGTAACATACCCACTAAGCTTAGTTGTTCTAAAAATCACCTCCTCACGCATGCTTAGAGCAGTGCCTAACATCTAGCAGACCATCTGGAAATACTTGCTGAGCCATTGAGTGACAAATCTCATTTAACTCTACCCATTAGGTAATCTCATCAAGTCCACACAGTAGAGGGAGAGACTGAGGCCCAAAGCAATTAAGCCAGGTGCCCAGGGTAGCTAGGCAAGGAAGTACTGCTATTGGCATTTGACCCAAGAAATTTGACTCAGGAGCCTGTGTTCTAATCACTGCAGGTAGTGCCTTCCTAAAATAGGCCTGCAGACTCTCCATCCACCTGACATTATATTATGTATTTGTTTTCGGTCTGTCTTCCCACATTGAAATGTAAACTCCAGGGCAGAAAAGGCCCTGACTCTTCCAGAGTCCCAGCACCTAAAACAATTTGGATTTGGGAAGCACTCAAAAAATATGTACAGGCTCTTTTAATGAGCTCTTTAAAGTCTTTTATGCAAGACCCTGTCTTAAACTAAGAGAGGAAAGGAACACTTAGGGCTGAGACAGACGTGAAGATGGGGCTGGGATACACACAATTTCAGAATTGGAAAGGGCTGCTCCAGCAAGTTTGCTACAGTCCAGGAAGCTGAGGCTCAGAGAGGTTCAGGGCGTTGTCCAAGGTCAGACAGCCAGCAAATGGGAAAGCTGGTTGCAGACTGCTGGTCTCCTAGTCTCAGGTCTCCTGCCATCCTACCCCACTGCACCCCGTGTGACGCTTCCCAGTAAGCATCAGGGCTGAGAGCTGTGAGCAATGACCCCATAGAAGGATAGGTCACAGACACCTTCCTGCAAGAGTTGAAGGATTTGAGGCAGTTCTAAATTTGATTTTAAAAAGAAAAGAAAAATCTTAGCGAAAAGAGATAAAATCTAGACAGAAAAGTCCATTTCAGAATCTGCCCCCCATCTCTGTAAAATACTGCCTGTCACCGGGACATTTGAGTCGAGTCCTCAGAGGAGACTGGCTCTGAGCTGCTGCTCCCGGCTTTAATTAACAGATACTGCCCCCTGTTTGTGACAAGGAGAGTGCAGGGATCTGGCTTTGGAAAGAAGCAGACCTGATTTACTCTGTGTGGCTTATTTACCAGATTCCAAACCTGAATCCCCGTGAGCTTTGCCCAAACCAAACTCCCTTCCTGCTCCCAGTAGCTGCCAAAGCCCCTTCAAATACTGCATGAGCCTATGTCTAAAGTATTTGAAAAATATTTAGGAGAGAAAAGAATCAGCGTTTGGTTCATTTCACTCTACAAAGGAAAAACGCTGATTTCCTCTGGGTATGTCAGGTCAGTAAATAGAATCACTGCTTCCTACTAGATGTGTGATTATTGGGAACACGCTCCCACTTGGAACCTGTGATTGAGAAGGTATTCCTTTCAGGGCTTCTGGGGGTGGGGGGCACATTTATAAACTTCCTAATTAAAACACCCGCAAGTGTTAATGGAAGATGAAAAATTGTCATCAAATGCCACCCCCCACCACTATCCAAATGAATTCATGCAAATGTGTTGAAATTAAAATGCAGCTCTTAATGAAAGTGCTTTCTATGAAAGAGATGATGACTTTATTATTTACAAGACAGGGGCTTTTAATACCTAAAGAAGACTCTCATTTGCTCTAACCTTAATTATGTCCGACTGCAGTGCACAAGGCATGGAGAATGCAATTGTACTCCCCAACAATTAGGGGAGGGAGCGATGTAACAAAGGATGTTTGCTTACCAGGACTTACAACCAACGTCCAGAAGCAGCTCAACAAATTAGATTATTTGTGCTGTGGCCCTCACTCAAAGGAGCTTTTGGTTAATTGTCCTCATCAGGTGGCTTTTGGGGCTTCCAAGAGGTTTCTAAGCAACTGTTAGCCTTGAGGGAAAAAAAAGAGTTGAAACAGAAGCTGTTGGTTTATAACCTCAGGGAGCTTCTCGGGTGATAATGGAAACTGGTCCGTCTCAGGAGAGAGACGAAAGAAAAAAGCAGCCACTTCAGATTGGCAGGATTAATAAGCAAGGGAACTTACAGGTGAGTTTGTCTTGGGTGATGGCTGCAAGAGGAGTAGACCTCTGCACCCATTTACCAGGATCTTAACAGTTTGTTTAGACTTTTCGTCCTTGAAACAGCTTCTAGTGCAAGAATGGTGAGTGGAATGAACGTATGCATATTTCAAGGACAGAGGAGGGAGCAAGGAGCCTCTGACTGCCCTGATCCAGCTGGCGGGTGGTAGGTGGTCATGTCCTCTCTATGACCTTCCCCAACAGAAGCCAAAATGTAGCTAACACCTTGCCATGTTCAAGCAACACACTGATTTGATATATTTTATTCCCTTGTTCCAAAAAGGTAAGGAAAGCCTTATGGAAGAAGCGACGTGAAAAAAAAAAAAAAAAAGCAGCAGCAGCGACGTGGGTCTACAGTATAGTTCTCTCACAGACTGGAGGTGGTGTGTGAGATGATTTTGGGTAGTACCCAACAAAGGTTTTTTTTATTAGTTTTATATTTATTGCAATGTGTATCGGGGGAAAAAATAATGACATGTCAAACACATGGCTTAAACGTTTAAGGTGTAGTTAATTCTTTTAGGTGTATCCATTTAAAGTCCATTTTAAAAAAAGAGAAAAATACATGATAGTATTTATTAATGTAATACAAACAAAAGAATATAAAGTAGCTGGTACTGAAAACCCAAGTTTAGGAAACTTGGGCTTTGGTATCAGAGTGGGGTTTCTCAACCTCAGCCTCGCTGACGTTTTGGAGTGATGAGTTAACTCTTTGCCGTGGGGGCCATCCTGTAGGATGTTTCATCCCTGGCCCCTACCCATTAGATGCCAGCAGCATCTCCCGGTCATGACAACCAAAAACTGTGGATAAAATAGCCCCTGGGGGCAAAATTGACCCACTAGCCTATGAGGTTTATGACCTTGAAAAAGTCACTTAGCCCCTCCAAGCCTGTTTCCTCATCTATAAGATGAGGATAAGAATGGTGCCTCTGCCCAGGTGTGTTACAGACACTCCAGACCTCCTGTACAGGGCTCAGCACAGTGAATGAAACCTTATGCAGACCCTAAAAATAAAATGGCCAGGTTTTTTTTTTTTTTAACAAACAAAATGGGCTTATATGAGAATATCATAGAATCACAATTTGGGACAAACAAAGCTATAGGCAAGTCCAGCAAACGTAGCAGAGGAGTGTTACTTTATAGAGAAAAAGGAGAAAGTTGGTGAGCGGAGTGCTTTGAATGAAAATCTCCTTGGAGATAAGCCCGAGTTCAGGCTGGCGACGGCTCCCCATTGGCTCCGTTTGGACAGTTCCCATTGGCTGGGTTTGTTGCGGGGCGGGGGGAAGTCTTCCTTCTGCCTGCCCGGGTGGCAGAGACACCTTCCAGCGGCGAAGGGGAGGGCAAGGTAGGTCTCTGCCTGTTGGGTCTGTGATTGTCTGAAGTTACGTGGAGTCCTGAGAGCTTCTCCTTCTAACCTCCAGACTCCATTTTAAATGCGGTTTCCTTTATTCATTTTCACACTAAGCAGGGCTTAATAAACAAGCACTGTTGTTACCATAAACCCGAAGGGCACTGCACTGAGCGCTAGGAAAAGGGATGACTGAGACAAGATTCTTGCTCTCCGGAATGGCAGCGTCTCCAGGGCCAGATAGAATATCTGCTCTGGAGGGAGGGCTGGTTTCCTGGGTGTACAGTCTGCAGTCTGGCAGGGACCCATGCTCAGGAGGGCCCCGTTCTTGTTTTAATGCTCTATAATTGCCTTCTTGAAATTCCAAATGATTTTTGAACAAGGGGTCCCACCAGTTATGTAGCTGGTCCTGTAAACAGGTGATGCAACTCCAGCAGAAATAAGAGGTGAAAATTGTGGAAACTTGGAGGAGGGTGTTTAGCTCCAGCAGCACAGGAAAGGAGAACTTCTCAGAGGTGGTGACATTTGGGCAGTCCTAAGTTAAATGTATGTAAGCATTCTCAGAAACACAGCAGGAAGAATTTTGATAGACCCCATTTAAAGGTGGTTCTCAAAAGTTAGTCCCCAGAACAATACTAATATGTGTGGAGGTTTTCACTGGGCCATAGAAAATTGAGAAAACGTAAAGCTGATCAAATAAGTGTTCAAAAACACCTCTTTTAATTATTGTATATTCTATTTGTATTACAATTTACTTTCTAAAGTAATGGAGTTACTTGATATTAGTTTTGTATTTAGAGTGTGTGTGTGTGTGTGTGTGATTTTAAAAATATTTCTTGTCAAGGAAAAACTGGCAAACCTATCCTTCCCAATTTTTGGTCATTTTATTGTAGATGAAAACCCAGGGTCTTGGACGACTAATTTAAAAAACATCACAGGAGCTTCTGTTCACAAGTAAAGTGGTAAGTTGAAGCAATTATCTGAATAATTTAAATCCCTTCAACTCTACTGAAACCAAAATAGGTTTGGGGTCATGCATTTTTCCAGCTGGCTATATTGGTTAAAATAACTACGTGTATCCCTAGGAATCAACTGAGGCTAGATGAAAACCCCACAGCTGGCTACTCCCCAGACCTGCATCTCCCTGCTCAGACAAATGCCTATAAATACAGATTGTATGGTTAGTTTTCACCATGTAACAGATCCTCCTAAAACTTAGCTGCTTAAAACAGCAACTGTTTATTAAACTAACAGTTCTATGAATTAGCAGCTTAGATTGACCTGAACTCAGTGGTTCTTCTGGTCTTGGCTGGGCTCATTCAGGCGTTTGCTATCAACTGCCAGGTCAGTAGGGTGCTGGTTGGTCTGGGACAGCCTTCAGTTAGGACAGCTCCTCCTCTCTACTCTATGAAATTTCTCATATGCCATCAGGCCAGCCCAGGGATTTTCACATGGCGCCTGGGAAGGGTTCCTAGAAATTGAGAGAAAGCGTGCAAGCCCTATTGAGACCCAAGTTAGAACAATCACACCATCCCCTCTGCCACATCCTACTGGTACAAGGCAAGCCATGAAGTCAGTCCATATTCAAAACATAGGGAAATAGACTTCAGTCTCTTGATGGGAAAAGCTGCAAAAAGTCACACTGAAGTGGGGTATACATACAAGGATGTATGACTGACTGTAGCCATTTTTTTAAAAAAATTATTCGTCTTGATCCAATCTTGGTCAAAGAGCCATTGTTTGCTTTCCACAATTTAACCAGACATTTCATTTATTTATTGTTGTTGTTGGGGGGAGGTAATTAGGCTTGTTTGTTTGTTTATTTGTTCTTAATGGAAGTATTGGGGATTGAACCCAGGACCTTGGGCATGCTAAGCATGTGCTCTACCACTGAGCTATACCCTCCCCCCAATGCAGCCACTTTTAATGTCAACTGTCTTTGTCCGTTTGGGCTGCTATAACAAAATATCATGGTCTGGGTGGCTTATAAACAACAGAGTTTTATCTTGCCCAGTCTGGTGCCTGGAGAGTATAAAATCAAGGCACGAGTATGGTCACATTCTGGTTAGGGCGTTTTCCTGGTTCACAGCCAGCAATTTTTCACTGCATCCTCACATGGTGGGAGGGGCAAGGGATCTCTGTGGGGTCTCTTTCATAGGAACACCAATCCCATACATGAGGGCTCCATCCTCATGACCTAAGCATCTCCCACGGGCCCCATCTTCTAATACATCACATTGGACATTAGGATCTCAACATATGAATGTGTCAGGGGCATAAACATTCTGGCCATAGCATCAACCTACCCCCAGCTCAAATGCCATTACTACCACAAGTAGAATAAAAATCTCCATATCACCAAGCTTGCCCAGCCAACAGCATTCAAGGAGAAACTTATATACATGAATTTTGCTGCAACCAAAGAAGCAACAGTCACACAGAGCTGTGTTTTCACCTACATATTCAGAACCACCCTCAGACATTTGAAAGCTCAGTGCATCAGTGTGTCCCTCCATGTGTCGAAACCAATAAACTGGAAGGTCTTTGATGCCACATCTTTTATCTCAACTTCCATATCCTATCAATCACCAAGTTCTGTCAAGTCTCCCTTCTAAATAAATATCAGATCCTTCCCCTCCTTTCATCCCCATTGTCACTGCTTCAGTTCAGCCATCATCATTTCTCAGTGACAAGGACACATCCCCCTAGTTTCACCCAGCCACTGTGTCTTCATCTTGAATCAAACTCCCTTTCATTCACTTAACAATCTGCTATTGAATATTTACTTTGTACCAAGCACTGTGCTAGGGTTGGGGGAGGAGGGTACAAGAGGAAATAAGATAGAGCTAATAATTTGGTAAAGAAAAGAAACAAGAAAACAAACTTACTGGTCAGGATAGATCATCTGCTATAACACACAAACAAGATCTTAGGGGCTTAACATTGTAGATGATGACTTAGGAATCCAGGTCCCTTCCATCATGTAGCACTGCCATCCTGAAGTCATTTACTTCTAACCATGTGGACACCATGGGGGGCCATGTGGATGAAAGAGCAAAAGGATTGAGTAAGGCAGTTTATGGCTGTGTCTGGAGGGGACCTACATCATTCCCACCATTTTCCATTAGCTGAACTTGATCACATGATCCCAACTTAAGTGCAAAGGAGGCTGGGAAATGTAGTCTTCCTATGAGCTCAGAAGAGGAAAGAGAATTGGTGAGTATATAACCAGTCTTTGCCTGAACATATGATTGTAATGCAAGTAATAGATGTTATGGTTGGGAAAGGATAGCATCCGATGGGAACCAGGGGGCAGTTTTAATACATTTAATATATCCTGGGATTCAAGACTGTATGGTGGTGGGCTGAATATTGGCCCCCAAAGATATCCATGTCCTTATCCCCAGAAAATGAATCCAGTACCTAGCAGAAGGGACCCTGTAGATGTGATTAAGTGAAGGATCTTGAGTTGGAGAAATTACCCTGGATTATCCATGTGGGCCCTAAATGTAATCAGAAATATTCTTATAAAAGGGAGACAAAGGAAGATATGACTATAGAAGAGGAAAAGGAAATGGGATGAAAGAGGCAGAGATTGGAGTGATGCTCTTTGAAGGTAAAGAAAGTTTCCTCAAGCCCGGGAAGCTGAAAAAGGACACTTGAAGCTGAAAAGGCAAGGAACAGATTCTCCCCTGGAGCCTCCAGAAGGAATCGGCCCTGCTGACACCTTGATTTTAGCTCATTAAGACTCAGCTTGGGCTTCTGGCCTCCGGAAATGTAAGGGAATACATTTTTCTTGTTTTAAGACACTAAGTTTGTGGTAGTTTGTTACAACAGTAAGAAGAAACTAATACAGGCGGTCATGCCAACAATGAGTTCCAGAGAGGGATCACTCATTAGTGAGCCAGGCACAAAGACAGGCAGGTGCATAGGGTAGGGGGTGGAGGTTAAGGCTAGGAGGTAGCCAAGGTCCAGATCTAACAGGCTTTGGGAGGAAGGTTAAATTTTAACCCTAGGGCACTGGAGAGGCATTGACGCAGGTGTGGCCTGACCAGGATTAGCACTGTTGAAGGATGACTCTACCTGCTCTGTGGAGAACAGACCAGGGGAATTAATACTGGAGGTAGAAGGCAGTCATTTGCTTTATAGAGAAAAGTAGGAAGGCAATAACCCAGGGTCATGGCAGAGGACTAATTCAATACGTAGGGGGACCCAACAGCAAGGTCCTACTGTAGAGGACAGGGAACTATATTCAATATCTTGTAATAATCTATAATGAAAATGAATATGGAAAAGAATATATATATATATATATATATAACTAAATCACTGTGCTGAGCAGCTGAAATAACACAACGTTGTTACTCAATTATACATCAATTAAAAAAATACACAGGTGGACTCAATAGGACTTGATGATGGACTGCCTGGGCTCCAACTGTTTACCAGGGCAAAGGGGACATCCTCTCCATCCATATCAGCTGTACCAACCCTGCTGGTCAGCAGTATCTTCAGACGCCATAACCAGCTTAGTCACCTATTCAGGACAGAGACGAAACAGGGAGGTCTGAAGGAACAGGGACAGTGCCTATACCACTTGAGATTCTCCTCCAAATCCTGTTGCTTACCAGGGCCACCATGCTCTTTGTAAATTTGAGCAAAATAGTTCAGATATCATCTCTATGTAATGGGAAATCCAGGACTGAGCCCCATCTCCACCCCACCCCATCATCAATAGGGGTTTGTATTTCTCCTAATCTCCTCTGGCTCTTATGTCCTGCTTCTGCTTGTATAGTGATGCCTTACTGGTGCCCAGGATGTTACATATTTAGATACACACACACACACACACACACACACACACACACACACACACATTCAAGATATGGTAAAAAAAAAAAGGCAAGGAAAAAATAAAAACACATTTGTTGTTAGACTATATGGACTATTTCTGGAAAGATATACTAGAAACAGTGGCAGCCTCTAAGCATAGGAACTAGAAAGAAGGGAGAATTACTTTCCTCTGTATACATTTGTGCACCTTTTTTTTTTAAACCATCTGTATGGTTTACCTATTCAAGAAAAGTAATCAAAGAGTATTTAAAAGGAAAGAAAAGGAGGGATGGGTGAGGGTAGATGAAAAGGAAAAGAAGAAAAGAAAGAGCCTCAAAAAACTCGACAACTATCACCGCCTGTGTTCTGCTCCTGACGCCCCTATGATGAGAGATCCTTGACCTTGACCAAATCATCTCCCTTCTTTGGGTCTTGGCTTTTTCATCTGGAAAGTAGGTCAGCAGGATTCGATGCTCTCTAAGGTCCCAACTCCAAAACTTCACCGACACAGCTAATAGCTCAGGCAGAACTTTCAAATTAAAGCCGTGACTGTGCCGGCTCCCCACCGCCACCTGTGATGTTACCATCATCATGTGAAATGGCTTTTTCTTTATTAGAGTCATCTTTGGAAACTGGCGCCTTAAAGGATAGAAAACGAATCATAAATAATATATTTGCAAATCATGTAGAATACGGATGATTTTTTTACAAGAGGCACATTTGAGTGCCTGACCAGCCCTTGACCCCTCTTCAGAGAAGTCTCTGCTCTCCCGTCCTTTATAGCCTGATCAGAGATGCCCCCAGATGCCTGACCCAGAAGGATCCAACGAATTATAATGCTACCTCAAAGCCAATTAGATTTCCCCCTCAGGAACTTGAACTAAGAAACAAGATTGGGGGAGGATGAAGGTGAAGAGGCCCGTTACATTAGTGCTTAGGAACCAGACTGAAAGTTGCATGAGGGCAGAGATTGTACATACCTGGTGTCTGCCACCATTTTGGCACACAGTAAGTGCTCAATAAATGACAGCTGAAAGAAAAAAGACAAAATATCCATAAACTCTTATTGCTGCAGATCCCCGGTATCACCCTAGCTCCTTTCCATTTTGGGGGGGGTTGTTTTTTATGTATTTATTTTTCATTGAAGCATAGTCGGTTTACAATGTGTTAGTTTCTGGTGTACAGCATAGTGATTCAGTTCTACATATATTTATATATATTCCTTTTCATATACTTTTTCATTATAGGCTATTACAAGATATTGAATATAGTTCCCTGGGCTCTACACTAGGATCTTTCTGTTTATCTATTTTATATATAATAGTTTCTATTTGCAAATCCTGAACTCCCAATTTATCCCTCCCCACTCCCTTGCCCTACTGGTAACCATTAGTTTGTTTTCTATGTCTGTGAGTCTGTTTCTGTTTTGTATGTAAGCTCATTTGTGTCATTCTTTTCTTTTCTTTTCTTTTTTCTTTTTTTTTCTTTTTTCCATGAGCACATTTGTGTCATTTTTAAAGATTCCACATATAAGTGATATCATACAGTATTTGTCTTTCTCTTTCTGGTTTACTTCACTTAGTATGATAATCTCTAGGTCCATAGAATTGTGTACTTTAAAATAGCGGGGGTGGGGGGGAAGGACTCAAGCCTGAGTTTGAGGAAGGTCATATTCTAAGACAGATTATACTGACAGCGGTGAAACTTGGCAGGTGAGTGTTGTTTTATACATGGGGACAATTCAGTAAATCAATACAATGATACATATGGACAACATTTTTTTCCCATTTAAGAGTAAAATAACTGAAGAAATGGGCCCTCCGTTGATTGGTGGTGAATACTCTTTCCAGTCCCTGTCAGTGAGAGTATACAATTGTACCACCATTTACAGGGTGTGTGTTGGAGGTGAGCATTTCACTTCATCATCTAAAATATTTGCTGCATGAATCTTGGTATCAACAATTCTCCTTTAAGGAGTCTGTATTTCTGTGCAAGATGCTTGCATCCTTGTACACAAGACTATAGACAAAAAAGTGTGTTGTAACACTGTGTTAATGAAAAATTGGAAACCACCTTAAATTTCCAGTCTCCTCTTCCATCAAGGGGAGACTGGCTAAATAAACAGAAGAATAAATAAACAGGGTAAACCACTAGATTGCTTACCTCTAGGCAGTGCTACTTAAGAGGGAGATTTTCCCATTCAATTTTTTCATATCTTACTTGATTTCTTGTGGCATGCCTTACTTTTGTAACTTTGATAAATCCACAGGTTTTCTTTAATCAAACATGGCTTTATTGAATCCCATGGGAAATATGTGTATTCTTCAACTTAGCTTACTCACTTTATTGAACGGAACAACGTTAATAAAACAACGAGGTCTATCTTTATTTTATGCACATTCGAGGCAGAAAAATACTCAAAGCTGGGCATGTTTTAGAGATGGCAACCTGAAAGATACTTCTTAATCTTGCATTAGATTAGGGCCATGTTATAAAACCAATGTCTGTCATCTACTAGTTGTCCGGTGGTGAATTCATAAAATACATACAAATGACTAGATTTGTCAAATCAGTGATTTTGGACCAGGAACTATTGGTGCTCCACCCACATCCCCTTGGAGTCCTTTGAGCATGTCTTGTGACCCTTGCCAGCACTGATGTGCTTTGGCTTCTGTTGCCATGCGCAAGGAAATCTTCAGAGGAAGAAAACTGTCTCAGGCTATTGGAGCAGATTGGCTTGGATGTTCTAAATCACAAGTACTCAGAGGTTGGCTCCCTCTGAGGAACATTTGGTCAAGGACTTATGAGCTCAGGAGTATGAAATTCCAGCTCTCCTGCCTTGGGTCAGAACAAACTCTGAGATATATGTTACACTCCAGCGTCCCCTGCGGGGTCAGGCTGGAGTTACCCTCTGTGGAGCTTTGCCCAAAGTCACACTTTTGCTTGGCTTCTTGTCCTTCCCTGGTGGGGCTCTCCTGCAAGTGATCTTTAACAAATCAACAACATATGGATTCTCATCCCAGTGTCATCTTCTGTAGAACTCAGTCTTGGGCAATCATTCTTATAAATTTAAACTCAAAACCAGAAACAAAAAGTGCAAAAACCATTGCTCCAAGACCAGCTTCAGAAAGATCCAGTTCCAAGTTTTCACAAAACAGGATGATTCGAATCATGGCTGATATGATAACAGTTTCTTGCAGCTTCAACTCTAGTATTTTCTACCTAGACTCCAGTCTACTCATGATTCTGTCTATGAAAAGATGCATTATCTTCTCTTGCCCACATGTATAAGACCAGTAGGTTGCATTAAAGAAATCAGTTAAGCTGTCCTTGAAACTATCAGCATCTGGAAAGTCAGTGAAAACCATGGATTCTTTTATTTCTTGCATCTCTCTATCTTGTTTAAAGAGTAGTATTGCTGTTCTAGTTCAATCCAAAATCATTTTGCAAATCTAAGGGGAGAGATCTTATTTCCCTTTCAGGGGACCTCGCAAGGTTGTTCTGGGGGTGAAATGAGGTAAGTACAGACCCTAGTCTAGAGTTACGGCTCGTGGTAGGCCCCCAACCAATTAGTCAACTTCCTACATTCTGAAGCTGTAACTGAGAAGGATATTCTAGATCTGTGATTCCCGAAGTGTGGTCCTATGTGAGAATCACCTGACGTGCTTACCCAGTGCAGATTTCTGGGCTCCATCCTTCTGAATCAGAATCTCTGGGAAGGACCCAGAAATCAGCATTTTGTAAAGCCTTCGGTCTGAATTGTATGCATTGTAAAGTTTACAAATCTCTCTCTCTCTAATTCAATGCCTTCCACCTAGAGTGATCATGAGAATACAAGTGTCATAATTAAGTATGAAATTGTTTGAAAATGACAAACTCAAGTCAACCAACTTTAGCTAAAGAAAAAAAAGAATTGGGAGGATTTCGTCACAATCTAAAAAGTCTAAGGTTAGGTTTACTCCTGGCTAGATCAAATGCTGCCTTCAAGATTCTCTCCTCTATCTTCTGCTCTCTTATCATCTCATTTGACTTCATTCCTGGGCTCCCCATGTGATGAAGTGATAGCTACCAGCTGCTCTATCTCACCTTACCTTCATACTAGTGATGCTCAGAGGTAGGAGCATATCTTTTTCCTGGGAGGGTTCAGCAAAAGTCTCTGGGAGATATCTGATTGGTCTAGCTCGAGTTACATGCCCATCTTTTAACCAATCAGTAGCCAGAAGGATACAGTGCTCTGATAGGTGAAGCCTGAGTCATGTGTCCATTTCTGTAGCAGAGATGTCAGTGGTGACTCCACCTAAGTCATGTAAATGGATTTCCCCCAAGAAATATGTCCTGTTGCCAGAAGAAACAGGGGAGGACTGTTTGCCCAAACACATTGCTTGTTCACTGGCATCAAAATCTATGTTCTTTGAAAGCCCTCCAAATGATTCTGCTTAACACCCACATTTGAGGACCAGAGCCTGGATGTTCTTATGGGTCAGCAGGAGAGTGCCTCTTAGCAATAATGAGGGAATTTTATGTGTGTGTCTGTTTTGTTTTTTAGTGCTAATAGGGCTAAACTTGTGAACATGTGTCTTTGTGAGTATCTGGTTTTAAGGTGGTAGCCTCCCTCCTCTGCACCCACCCCCCATCACAATGAACAAGGGTGGTTGTGGTAAACCTCAGGGATGCATTTACCTTAAAATGACTTAGAGAATCTGAAAACTACTGATCTGGCCTCACAGGAGAGTTCTCTGGTTCAGCTGGGGATCAATTTTCTGTAAACCATGTTAGCTCGAGTATATAAGCCTGGACTGTCACCACTTAGCAGATAGTAAAAAGGTTGCCATTAGAAGCAGCTTAGAAAAATGTGTCTGCTTTTCCTCCAGGGAAACAACAGGTTAGTGTAACATCTACCAAGCAGGAATAGGGGCAAATGGCAGACTTGGTGAAAAGGGGAAATCCAATGGATATAGATGACTTCTTGATGCAAAAGTATTATATTTCGGTTAGTACAGTTGGATTTCTCCCTTGCTATGTGGCAACAGAGGAGAATCTTTTTCTTGGACTGAAAAAAAAAAACACCTGGTCCATTTGTACATTTCTTGTTTATATCAATGTCAGGGAGGGCAGATAAAGAAAAGTCCATGAAGTAAATCCAGTGCCATCTTCTGCAACTGGCTTGCCCAGAATCATGATGCTCCTATTCCTGGAGGAAAAAAAAAAAAAATTGAGGTAAGATCCAAAAGGACTTGGAGTCTAATTTGAAAAGTACATCAAGACGTTGGGAGAAGATGTTGGAAAAGTTGCTGAGAGAAGGTCCTGGTTGTGTCTTTTTGTGGTCAATTTGCTTGCATCAGCGTGTCATACGTAAAGAGCAAAACACTGTCTTGTCTTAATATCACACTTAACTGCCTACACATACACAAGAGATCGTGGTGTTAGCCAATTTAAAAATTTTCATCTCAAATGCAGGTACAGTAAACCAATAGTTTTTAGACCAGAGAGCTGGAAGAAATCTGTAGTTCCTAACACAGTATCTGAGGCATTAAAAAATGTTGCAACAAAGATAATGATTTGGATATTGAAACCACGTTTTGGGGAGGGTTGTGACAGAGGAGGATGCTTAAAAGAGGACAGCTCAGTATCTTATAGGGAAGTGTGGGGGATAGCAGGGGTGTGTGTGTGTGTGTGTGTGTGTGTGTGTGTGTGTGTGTGTGTGTGTGTGTGTGTGTGTGTGTGTGTGTGTGTCGGCTCCACCTACAGACTTCATCCACCTAAGAGCCAACTGGCCTCCTTAGTGGTAGTTGCATGAATTTCATCTTGTGCAAGATTTAAACCCTCACCAGATGGGATTACTACTCTGACTCGCTTGGGTTTGCCCTTACTGCTTTTAAAGTGCCCTCCTCCAGATAAGAATGCCCTTCCTCTCCCTTGCAAATAGAATTGGGTGTTCACTTAGTCATTTATTGTAAAATATCTGTTAAGGGTCTGCTACGTGCTATGCATGGTATTAGGCACCGAAGATACAGCAGTGTCAAAAATAGACCCGCATGGAGCTTATGTTCTAGGGGTACACTGTCCAAGATGGCAGCCAGGAGCCACAGGAACTACTGAGAATTTGAAAAGCAGCCAGTCCGACTTGAGATGTGCTGTGACTGTAAAATACAGGGTTTCCAAGACTTAGTATTAAAAAAAAAAAAAGTGCAAGATATATCAGTTCTTCATATTGAAATGAAAATATTTTGGATATTACTGGGTCAAGTAAGAGGTCATTGAAAGTAATCTCACCTGTTTCTTTTTACTTTTTGTGGCACAGCTACTAGAAAGTTTAAAATCGTGTAGGTGGCTCACATGACATTTTTTTGAACAGTGCTGTTTTACAGCAGTGGTTCCCAAACGGGGGTGATTTTACTCTGTTCCCCAAGGGACATCGGGCAGACGTAAACACACGTTCCTTTTATAGCTCCGGATCTGTCACCGCTTTGGAAGTCTGAACTTGCAGGACCAGTCTTTGAGAGGATTTTAGGCACCATGCCTTGGAATTCACGGAGCTGCCCTCCCCCAGCCCCCAGGTGGAGTCTAGCTTTTTCTGCAGAGTTTAAATACCTGACACTGCTACACACCTAAACTTCAGTCACATTACAGGGCTTGTAGTTCTTCTTGGCGTGTGTGTGTTTGCGTATGTGTGTGTTTTGCACAAATCTTCTTGAGGAAGAAAGTGTAACAGCAAAACAAATCACTGATTATGAAAAAGCATGATGCGAATTTTTTGAGCAGTGCTCTGGGATGTAAATCAAACCATCAGTGCTGTGCACGTTACGCTTACACAGTGATCTATGTCAATTATTTCTCCATTAACTGAGGAGGGAAGCCTTGACATATCACAGAATTTTCCACTCCTAACCTTTTCCCCTGTTTCTACTTTATTTCATTTAATGTGATCAACATTTATTTTTACATTTTGATTGTGCAATATGATCTTTTTTTTGGTGTGTGTATATATATATTTTTTTAATTGACATATATAAAGTCAGTTTACAGTGTTGTGTCAATTGAGTATGGTCTTAAAGCGCAAAAACCATGAATAAATTAAATAAATAAATAGTAACAAATAAATAGTAAGCAAATATTCAGATAACCATCACCAAGGTCAAGAACAGAACGTTTCCAGGGGAAGGGTATGGCTCGGTGTTACAGTGCATGATTAGCATGCACAGGGTCCTGGGTTCAATCCCCAGGATCTCCTCTAAAAATAAATGAATAAATAAACCTAATTATTTCCCCCTTAAAAAAAAAGATAAATTAAAAAAAAAAAAAAGAATAGAATGTTCCCAAAACCCCAGGAGTCCCCAAGCTCATTTCCCCATCGCGACCTCTCCGTCCCTGTTGGAGGAGGTCATTGAGATATTGTTATGTATATTTCTTGAGAAAGAACCGGGACCCTGCCCCCAAGGCTGCACTATTGTTTCTTGACTGTTCCTCCCTTGTTTCTGCCTCTCCTCCCTTCCCTGATTAGCAACTGTTTGAATCCACCCTTTGGAACTCAGGGAAGGTCAAGGAGGCTGAATGATGCCTATTTCCTACAAACAAGAAATGGGGGACATGGAGTGAATTTATGCCAGGAAGATCTCCACAGGGTCCTGCTGTGTTTGAAGACCATATGTTTTCAACAGAACACATCTTGGGGTTTATATAGATGTATAATTTATCCTTATATTATTCAGGATTTTTTTTTTGTACCTCAGAGTTATCTTTCAGAATATAGAAGGATTCAACTTACAATCCTCTGTACAAAGTTCAGGATATCAGTTTACAGTTTAACCAGCCAAACAGAAATGTACTGGAATATTCTCTTTTCGAATATTTGTTTCATTTTTCTTACGTCAAAAGCAAGACATGACGTCCAGTTAAAGATTTCAGCTAGTTGGGTATATGACAACAAAAATTGTATTGTAATTTGCAGAGGAAAGTGTAAAGAGAGAAATCAGATCTGTAGAATATTTTCCTCACTCCTCCCATACCTGTGGCAGGCATCACTAATTGATTCCAGCACTCATTGCCTCTGAGAGTGTCAGGGACTCAAAATCCTTTCCAAGATAGCACTCCAAGCAGAACTGACCCAACAGGTGAAACACATTTGCTATTTCAGACTGAAAAAGTGCCAAGAAAATTTTAAGCAAAGGGTCATCTCTTGCTTCTCTACATTGGATAAGAGTATATCCAAGCTGATACTAAGGATGGCCCTAACATACTAAATATCAGTGTGAAACAGATGTTTTTCTCCCCCACTGGTGCTAACTTCTCCCTGAAGGTCTTCTTGGTTTCTCCAGCCTATGCTGGTTTTTTCTCTTCTCTCATTGTTAATGGTCCTTAGAATTTGTGCCAGACAGTTTAGTGTCCAATTAGATTGCAAAGTTCCCTGGGACCAGAGGCAGCATCTTAACTTGTGGTAAACATGGCAGAATTCTGAGCACATCCAGCATTCTTAGGTGCTCACTTACGTAGTCCCTTTTTTGACTGTTGATGCATAAAGGAAGGAAAGCAGAAAGAGAAGGGTCTGCTCTGCTTCATACATTTCAAAGAAAAAAATACCTGAATAAAAAATTTAGGTGAGGGATTAAACTAAAATAACACCAAAATATTTCCCCTACCCGTTCAAGCCGAGTATCTTCAAAGTATTTCTAGTCAAACGGTGGAGGGAAGTCACTTCAGAGACTACACTGCCCAAAATTCAGAAGACATTCTGTTAATGCTGGGCTTAATAATTTAATATTTCAAATAACCTTTCCACACCTCATGTCCAATGAGATTATTAATGCTGGATCTTTGTAACTCTGAATTTAAAATTCTGCCGCAGTCCTTCCCTGGAGCACACTCTTCTGTTAGTGAAGCTGCTTGCTCTTTCTGAGGTTTGCTTGTTCCCTCTCTTTTTTTTCAAACTGAAGTTTAGTTGATTTACAATGTTGTGTTAGTTTCTGGTGTACAGTGTAATGATTCAGTTATACATGTATACATTCTTTTTCATAATCTTTTTCATTATAGGTTATTATAAGGTATTGAATATAGTTCCCCATGCTATACAGTAGGATCTTGTTGTTTATCTATTCTGTATATAGTAGTTTGTATCTGTTAACCCCAAACTCCTAACTTATTCCTCTCCCCACCTTTCCCCTTTGGTAACCATAAGTTTGTTTTCTCTGTCTGTGAGTCTCTTTCTGTTTTGTAAATAAGGTCACTTGTATCACTTTTTTTTTAGATTTCACATGAGTGATATCATATGATACTTATTGTCTGACTTATTCACTTAGTATGATAATCTCTAGGCCCATCCATGTTGTTGCAAATGGCATTATTTCATTCTTTTTATGGCTGAGTAGTATTCCATTGTATATATATACCACATCTTTATCCAGTCATCCACTGATGGACATTTAGGTTGCTTCCATGTCTTGGCTATTGTAAATAGTGCTGCTATGAACATTGAGATGCATGTATTTTTTTGAATTAGAGTTTTCTTCAGATGGATGCCCAGGAGTGTGATTGCTGGATCATAGGATAAGTCTGTTTTTAGTTTTGTAAGGAACCTCTGTACCATTTTCCATAGTGGCTATACCAGTTTACTTTCTCACCAGCTTGTTCCCTCACTTTTGCTCAAGTTGTTTGAAATTCCATTTCTTGTCTGTTGGCGTGTGTCCTGATCCTGCCTGGCCTTGGAGGTCAACCCTCTGCCATAACACCTCTACTGACTCCCCTGTGGAATGGCGGGACTCTCCCTCCAGATGCCCACAGCACACTTTCTACACCACACTTAGGGCTGGGATCCCACAACACATGACAGCATAGGCTTCAGAGTTTGGGAGACACCTGGGCCAGGATCCTGGCTCTGCCACTGACTGGTTAAGTGACCGCGAGCAAAGCTCTTATCTTCTTTAGGCCTCAGTTTCTTCATCTGTGAAATGGACATAAAAAGAGCACTAACCTCAAAGAGTTCCTATGAGGATTAAGTGAAATAATGAATGCAAAGTACCCCTCAGCTAGGCACTTAATTAAATGTTAGTCGTCCTTAGTATCATGCAATCTGATAGTAGTTTATAATTTTAGTACCTGGCCTTTTATATTACAGACTTTTTATGTTTCAGAATATGTTATCTCCTTTAATGAACTTTAAACATCTCAAGGGTGTTGGTGAATTCCTCTTCCACACCTGTATTAGTTAGCTGCTGCTAGGTAACAAACCACCCCCCAAACGTAGTGGGTTAAAATAACACCATGCACTTAGTGGTTCTTAAACTTTAGCATGCATCACAGACACCTAGATAGCTTGTTTAAAAAGGTCACTTGGGCCTGCTCCTGGAGTTCATGATGCAGTTGTTCTAAGGTGAGCCTGAAATTTTGCATTTCTAACAGGCACCCAGGTGATGCTGATGCTGCTGGGCTGGAAGATACACTTTGAGAATCCCTGAGTTAGCTCATGATTATGTGGGCTGGCAATTTGGGCTGGGCTCAGCAGGATAGTTCTTCTGGTCTGGGCTGTGCTCACTCATGCATCAATAGTCAGCCACAAAGCTCTGTCTCTGGGGGTTGGTTGGGTGCCAGCTAAGATGACATGTATGACTGGGCCATATGTTTTTCATGCCTTGGCTGATCAGCCCAGGACTGTTACTGGAGACAAGTTCCTTGTCTCTCCCAGGAAAGAAATCAAGAGTGATCCATAGAAAAGTGAAAATAGATCTATTCAGGGAGGCAGACAGAGTGCATTCCATCTCAGAAGATGAGAGTGCCCCGGGAGATGGGGCCATATCTGAAAGTGAGAATAGCCACAAGGTGTGGGTATGTTTAGTTTTTATGGGCTGGGTAATTTCACATGGTAACAAGTGGAAGGATTATTCCAATTGTTTTGGGGAAGAGGCAGGGATTTCTAGGAATTGGGCCCCACCCACTTTTTGGCCTTTTCTGTTCAGCCTGGAAACTAACATGGCACCTGTGGGTGTGCCATTTACCATGTTAATGTATTACAGTGAGCGTGTAATAAGGCCTAGGTCTACTGGAAGTTGAAACTTCAACCATCTTGGGCTGAGTTGGTTTTAACCAGTCTATGCCCTATCCTCAATGGCTGTGTCATTCTTTTAATGGTTGTGCCCTGCCCCTTCCCTCCTGGAGGGAGGAGCTCATAGTGTTCCCATGGAGCTCATAGTGTTCCAAGAGACCAGAAGCTGCAAGGCCCTTTGAGATCTAGACTTGCACTCTATCATGTTGCAAAGAGGTGCAGCTAAAGAGAAAGGAGGCATGGGAGGCCAGGTTTGCAATCTATCTCACCACCACTGAGTCTAATACCTAATTGGTATGCAGGAAGTACTCATTGAATGAGCAAATGATTCTACTAGCAACTGAGCTTTATAATTTGCAAAGAGTATCAACTTACTTGAGCACTGCTGTTCAGCATAGCATGCATAGGGGACTGCTGATGAGTGCTAAATTTACACTTATTGGCCACGTGACCTTTACCTCCCGACCCCAGACTCAGAATTTTCATATAGGAAATGGAGATTTTAATTCTCATCTCACAGAGTGGTGATAACTTGAGAAACAGTACAACTTCATCTCTCTACACCTCAGTTTCCTCATTTGAAAAAGGGGTGCCTGTCATCCCCATCTCACAAAGCTTTGGGTTGGATTCAAACTAGATGGTATGTGCAAAGTTCTTGCCTTATAAAGTGCTCACAACTCTTCTTGGTTGGATCACCTTGCTTAGCACAGTGGTGGCAACACTCAGTAAATGCTGGATGCAGCATAGCATTCCGGCTAGAGAAATCCCAGCTTCTGTTCAACTTGCTGCCAAAAGAGCCCTAAAATTCTGCTGGTTAAGAACTCCAGGTGCATGAACACTGCCCAAGATGCCAAGCTTTGAAAATCTGTACCTGCAAGCAGCCACCACCAGCCAGGCTGGATAACCTGTGGGGCCTCACCGTTCTCGCCAGCTGGACGCCTCTGCCCACCTCTCTCATTCCTCTGGCCCACAGCTCCACAGCCTCCACTTATAAAGCAAAAGTAGGTCACCTCGATATTTTAGATTTTAGAGGCAGGCGGGATACAGGAGAAAGGGATGGAGTGGGTAGAGCCAATAGCCAGGAATAAGAAGGGGAGAGCTGGAGAATTCATAGATCTTTTTTAATTTTCTTAGGCCAGGAGGGGAGGGAGGGAGGGAAGAAAGGAAGGAAGGGAGCAAGGGAAGAAAGGAAGGAAGGAAGGGAGCGAGGGAAGGAGAAAAGGAAGAGCGAAGAATGGAGAAAGGGTGCAAGGGAGCCTGGTAGGCAAATGTTTGATTTACAGGGAGTAGAGCAGACACTCACCAGCAGCCGTGACGACCCAGAGGCTGGAGATGCTAAGGGAGCAATCTTGTCGCTGCCCATTTAATTGCCTGGGGAAGCAGCAGTGGAGGAGGAGGCTGCAGCTCCGCCAGAGCTTTCTGAGTGGTCCCTGGGGCTTCACTCCCTCCAGGTGATTCCCATTTAAGCCCGTATTAACGGGTCCCCTGCTGAGAAGCCCTTGTCAGGTGGTGCAGTTAAAAGTCCCTCGTTCAAATACTCACCATTAGAAACAAAGGCCTCTGGGCAGGAAAGGTGAGCTCAGGCTGCTGGTTTGAGGCCAGCTTGGAACAAGGCAGCTCCTCAGCCAGTAACCCAGGCTCTTCTCGCCCTCCCTCCCCCAGGGGGACAGCAGGGCTGTGCAGACTCACAGTGGGTCGCACTGCGGATGATGCTTTAGTACAAACCCAGGATCAGATTTCAGATCAGGCCCCTGAGAGCAGGAGGGCGTGAGGAATCTGGAATTTTTTCCCCCAGGGAGGCTGCAGGCTAATACCCAGGGTTCACTCACCAGGTGCTTTGCAGGTGCTGGGGATGTGTGGTGAGCCTAATGGCGAGGCCCTGCTCTCAGGATGGTAAGGTCTGGAGCAGGAAGCACAGAGGTTAAGTAAACCAATGAGTAATTGAAATGATTTCAGAGTGAAGAGAATACATAGGTCGATGTGGACTGGCCTGGAGTGGAGGCCATGAGGAATAGCAGCGTTAAGAGTGATTAGGAAGGGCTTCTCTAAGAAGAGCCCTGAGCTAAAACCTGAATGTTATGAGGAAGCAAAGATCAGAGGAAGGCAATCCAAGTGGAAGGAAGAGCTGGCAAAGGGCCTGAGTTGGGAACCAGCTTAGCATATTAGAAGAACAGTAAGAGGGTCAGTGTAATTGTTGCAAGAGAGTGGGGCGCCAGAGGATGGTCATGTCCCAGGTCTAGCCTGGGCAAGTCCAAGGGGGAGGCTGCCAAGTAAGGGTCCTTGGCTTTGTGCAGGAAAAAATTCAAGAGCAAGCCATAGCCAAGTGAAAGCAAGTTTATTCAGAGAGATACACATTCCATTGGCAGAGTGCTTTCAGAAGGGAGAGTGGCCCCGGGGTGTGGGGGCAGTTAGTTTTCATGGGCTGGTAATTTCATATGCTAATGAGTGGGAGGATTATTCCAACTATTTTGGAGAAGGGGCGGGGATTTCCAGGAACTGGGACACCACCCAACTTAGGCCCTTTATGGTCAGCCTGGGAACCGTCATGGTGCAAGTAGGTGTGTCATTTACAATGCTAATGGATTACAATGATTATAATGAGGCTCCGTGTCTAAGGAAAGTCGAATCTTCTGCCATCTTGGGCTGAGTTGGTTCTAATCAGTATTTGTCCCATCCTCAATAGTTGTGCCATTCTTTTAATAGTTGTGTGAAGGAAAAGCCGGGCTGGTCTAACAAGATAACTCACAAGTCTAGAAATGTGAAGGAGAGGCTGGGCTGGTCTAACAAGATAACTCACAAATCTAAGTATTGGAATACTGATCTGAGTTCTGTTGGACTAACTTGTAAATATAAGTTAATTAGTGTTGGTTTGCTGTTCATGTTTTTTTTTGCTAGCCAGCTGGATTTTCAAAGATATATATCTGCTTTGGAATGTTGGTTTGCTGCCTCCCTGCCTCCACTTTTGTGACAATGATGCCGCTAAAGCTGTTCCATGCCTATTGGCTTAATACCCCAAACTTGTACCTTACCCTATAAAATCTCATGCGCACGTCTTGGAGGTGCTCAGAGCTTTGGAGCAGAAGCCCCTCTGAGCCCGCCGGCGTCATACATCTGAGTACTCCAACCCTCCGAGTGGTGCTTGTTTCTTGGCTGGCCTGTCGTTTCCATAACAGTTGTGCCCTGCCCCCTTCCCTCCTGTTTCATAATGAGAGCAAAGTGAGTTCATGGGAGATGGAGAAGTTGCTCATTGTGGTAGTGTTACTCAACTTGTTCCTGTGCCCAACGCACGGTGCAGGCCAAACAAACCAAAAATCCGAGTTGGGAGCAGAGAAAGGTTTATTGCAAAGGCCAAGCAAGGAGAACAGGTGGCTCACGCTCAAAAGACTGACACTTCCCAGTGGTTTTCAGGGAGACGTTTTTGTAGGCAAAATTTGGCTGGAGGGCTGCAGGAGGTGCGACTTTCTTCTGATGGGTTGGTGGACAGATAATGGGGCGCTGCTCCAGGAATCCTGTGTTCAGCCTGAAGTCACCACCCTCCACCTGGGTGGGGGGGCTTAGTTCCTGCAGAAGAACTCAAAGGTATTGTTATGTATATTCTTTGAGGAGGAACCATGACCCTGCCCCAAGGCTGCACTATGGTTTCTGGACTGTTCCTCCCCTGTTTCTGCCTCCTGTTCCTTCCGCGATTAGCATCTGCTTGAATACGCCCTTTGGAACTCAGGGAAGGTCAAGGAGTCCGAATGAAGCCTATTTCCTGCAAACAAGAAAGAGGAACTCGAAAAGGATTTGTACCCAGGAGGGCCCCACAGGTCCTGCTAGGTTTCAGCCGCCAGCCTCCAGAATAGCCCCCAGTGAGCATCGAGGACTGATCCACACTCCCTAGCTCACATCAGGATTTGAGTCTGATACCCTGAAGGGACCAGATTTCTCAGACTTGAAAGAGGCCAGACTTTCTACACCACCGCACTGTACCTGAATCCTGAGCCCCACTTAGCCTGGAAGGGTAGTCTGTGTTTCTTAATTAGCGTTAATGGAGCATGCAGGCTTTCTCCAGGCGCAAGGACTTTCCACATCTTTCTGATTATTCAACCACAGGACCTGTTCCCAAAGAATGGGTCAGACTGCCCCCAAACAGGGTTGGGGCACGGTCTGTGAATCAGCAGCCGGCGGCTCTCAGTGCCGATGACTTCCTGTGGGCCAGCACAGTGACGGGCATGAGGAGAGAGCATGGTGCGACAACCAAGAGTACTCACCGTAAGAGAACACAGGTCAGGTTTTACATCCGGCTGAGCCTTTAATGAGCTGTGTGATTTGAAGAAAGTTAGTTGACTTCTCAGATGCTTCCACTGTAAATTTTTTTTAATGAATTTCACATTCTAAGTACTAGCGAATGGATTAAATGAGTCAACGCATGCATCTCTGAACACCGACGACAAAGCTGAGTGGTCCCAAATGAGGGCTCTGGGGTCTGACCACCTGGCTCACATCCTGCATCTTCCCTTGGTTCCTTTATGACCTCTCGCCAAGGGCATGCCCTCTCTGTGCCCCAGTTTTCTCATCTGTGTTGTGGAGGTGATGACACTACCTACCGTGTTAGATGGGTCTCAGAATCAAGTGAGATGGGAGAAAAAGCACTTCGAACAGTGGTTGGAACACAGCAAGTGATGCAGGAAGAAGGATGTGGGGCCTGAGGAGGGCCGTGTCCCAGGTCTCGGCTGAGCCCCTGGGACGTGCCCCGCCAAGTGTGGGTCCTTGGCTTCGCGCAGGAAAGAATTCAAGAGCGAGCCACAGTTGAGTAAAGGTAGATTTATTCGGAGAGATACATACTGCATAGAGTGTAGGCTGTTTTAAAAGGTGAGAGAAAGGCCATGAGGTTTGGGGACTGGGTGCTCAGGTTAAAGTAATAAAAGTAGGTACGCAGGCCGTCTCCGAAGAGGAGGGAGCAAGAAAGGTGGCCACAAGGCGTAGTGTTGCCTGTTTTTATGGGCTCGGTAGCTTCACGCCTACGAGTGGGAGGACTATTCCAGCTGCCCTGGGAAAGGGGCAGGGATTCCCAGGAACTGAGCCCCCGCCCGCTCTTTGACCTTCTGTGGTTAGCCTTGGGACTGTCATGGCGCCTGTGGGCATGTTATTTATCACGTTAACATGTGACAATGAACATATAGTGAAGCTCAAGTTCTACTAGAAGTCCAACTTCCCGCCATCTCAATCCTCAAGGCCAACTGGGAGTTGAATCTTCCGCCATTTGGGCGTTAATTGCTGTCATTCTTTGAATGGCTGTGCCCTGCCCCCTTCCCTCCTGTCTCACAAGCACTCAGTAAATGCTAGCTGCTGTTATTTTAATGTGCTAGATACCCGAGACTTCGTAAGCTCTAGATAAATAGTTGCTGACATGAGCAGAAACAGCCAGCCAACAAACAGAAAACTTTAAATTCATCAGCACCGGGAGAGCCGCTGCTACCCTGAACCGTTAGGCATGGACCGGATGCAGCTGTTCCTGCTTGCTTTTTTCAAATGAAGTCCTGGAGATTGAACTCAGGACCTCATGCAGGCTAAGCACATGCTCTGCTGCTGAGCTAAAGCCTCCCCCCAGCTGCTCTTACATTTGAGCAGGCACCAGCATCACCTGGAGGCTTGTTCTGGTACCGAGGGCTGGCGCTCACCCTCAGGGTTTCTCATTCAGTTGGTCTAGAGTAGGGCCCTGATAACTTGCATTTGTAACGAGTCCCAGGAGAAGCTGGTGCTGCAGGTCTGGGAACACACTTCGAACCACCTATTTACTAGAATTCTCAGGGAACCATCTCATTTCCAAGTTCTGGCCCTGTTAGCCAACCATCCACTGTGGTGCTGTCTCACTGTCCTGTGCAGCTCTGTCAACTTGGAAAGAGGCCACCAGAATTTCTTCTCACATCCTTTCTGATGCTAAAAGCTACACTGTCGCCTTACAAACAATCACCAGCCAGCCAGGGAATTAATCTAAAAAGACCAAGTCCTTCCTTGCATTCCCTCAGTGAAAAAGTAGAATTTTCCAGAGATACTTTAGCAGCTGTTCAGCCTCTGACCAGTTCTAGTTCAGAAAGGGTTAATGATTTTTTGTTGTTGTTTGTTTCAATGGACCCCAAATATGAAGGGGTAGGAGTTCCTCTGGCTCCTACCCTAAATTTAAATTCATCTCTCTAGGGAAAGGTAAATCTAGAAGGACTTAGAGCTATATTGTTTTATTCATTAAAAAAAATCCTTTCATTCTGAATTTCATTAGCTTTGTGTTAATATTGTGACCAAAATTAATTTTAGACCCAAGTCAAAACCATTATTCTTTATTTTCCCTAAAATATATTTTACCTTCAGAAACTTGGCAAGTAGGAAAGTACAGTTCACTATAAAAATGGGCTTTGCTAATTTGCAGTATAATCTTTGGACAAGCATTGAAGAGAAAAATAACACAGAGAATTATAGAGAAAAATTTGGAGGAAAAAAAATGAGACAGATACAAAATAAATAAATAAATAAATAAATAACACTGAAGACCTAAAGGAACAGTTGGAAAATATTTTCCATAAAAAGCCAGATAGTAAATACTTTCAGCTTTGTGGGCCATACGCTTTCTGCTGCAACCACTGAACTCCATCCTTGTTCTACAAAAGCAGCCACAGGCGATATGTGAGCAAGTGCGTATGACTGTGTTCCAACAAAACTTTGCCTGTGGACATGAATTTCATGTCATTTTTACACATCACCAACATTATTTGTCTTCTTTATTTTTCCCAACTATTTAAGAATGTAAAAACCGTTTCTAACACATGGACTGTATAAAAAGAGATGATAGCTGGATTTGGCCCACAGGTTGTAGTTTGCTAATCCCAGACCTAAAGAAAAATCTAATTTAAGTATCATCTCTGCTTTCTAAAATGCTGTGACAGTACTTTAAGGAAACTTTGGACAGCCTTTTCCTCTCTTGCCTACATGATAGTGGTCAGTAAGTGGTTAACCCACTGGGCTGTGGGGCGGGGGGTGGGGGCAGGGGAGAGGTGGTAAGGAGGTGTAGGCATGAGAAATATGGAGGAATCTGTGTCTCTGCACAGTGAGAACTTTCTTTTCAGCCCAGATACCAATCAGGTGATGGCAAACAGAAGAAGTCTAAGTGTCTTCTCCTGGCACTTTGTCACTCTAGGTTTCAGTGCCAAATGAGAATATCCTTGGGCAAGTGATCTCATTTCTAAGAATTTTACCCATAGATGCAAGCAAAAATATTTGTACAAAGATAGTCCTGGCAACCTTGTTTGTCCTGGAGGAAAACCGGCTGTAGCCCAAAAATCCACATTCGGGCACTACTTAAGAAATATATGGGGAAAAAAACAACAACAACAAGAAAAAAAATCCATACGATGGAGTAGTACTCAGCGGTTAAAAAGGATGAGGTCAGCTTTTATACACAGAGGTAGGCCAATGTCTAAGATGTGCTGTTAAGGGAAAGAAAAGTAAGTTGTAGAAGAGTATGTTTTAGAGGGGAGGGTTTAGCTCAGTGGTAGAGTGTATGCTTAACACGCGCAGGGTCCTGGGTTCATCCCCAGTGCCTCCATTTAAAAATAAATAAATAAACCTAATTACCTCCCCCCAATAAAAAGAGAATTCTAATAAGAAGAGAATTTTTAGTGTTGCTGCTCTCTCTATATATCTGTCTATATCTATATATAGTAAAAAATGTCAGGAAGAAAAAAGCCCCCACTATAAGCAGCAATGATCTTTGGAGAATGAAACTAGCAGATAAAGACAATGATGGGCTTGAATGTTTTATTTTAAACATTTCTGTGCTCCAAATTCTGTGCCACCAATTTTTTGTTGTTGTTACTTTATGTGTCAACTTGAGAGGGACAGGCGGCATCCAGATACGTGGTTAAACGTTAGTTCTGAGTGCAACTGAGGGTGTTTCCAGAGAGGGTTAACATTTAGCCTGGGGGACTGAGTGAGGTGGATGTGCGTGGGAGTCTTCCAGTCTGTTCAAGACCCAAACAGAGCAGAAAGGCAGGGGAGGGGGACTCACTCCTCCACTCCTGCCCTCAGGGTTCCTGGTTCTCAGGCCATCAGATCAGAAAGGATTCTACACTGCTGACTCTCTGCGGTCTCTCGGCCTTTGAACTGCACCGCTGGCTTTCCTGGGTCTCCAGCTTGCAGACGACAGATCGTGGACTGTTCCCCCTCCATAATCCCATGAGCCGATTCCTTATCATCAATCTTACTCTAGATATAGCTGTACATATACATATAGCCACAGATATAGATATAGATACAGATTCAGACACAGATATAGAAATAGATGTAGATGGGAAAAAAAGAAATAGAAGTAGGGGATACAGATACAGATAAAGATTTAGAGACAGAGAGAAAAAGAGTTCTCTACCTGTATATCTCCCATTGGTTCTGTTCTGAACTCTGACTTTTGTAATAAAGACATTAATTTTTTAAAAGCCCAGACTTTTATTATTTTATAAGTATACTTCACGGGAGTTAGGAAGGAAGCCCATAATAACTGTAAGAGCTAGATGGTGTCATCCTTGTATTAAAATAGAGGCTTCATTGTGTCACCTTTACAAAGTCACAGAATTAATAAGTGCTTGATTTGAATCTAGATGTGTCTGACTTCAAAGACCATGTTCTTTCTACCAGTGGCAGAGACCAAGATCCTTTCTCCCCTTTTGTCATAGTAATAAAGTCCCAAGTTTTTACTTAGGCACATATCCATCCAGAACAAAGATTACCTGTCCCAGCCTCCCCTGTAGTTAGGTATGACCATGTGGCTAAATCCTAGGTAAGAGAGGAAGTCATCTATAGGAGTCTATAGTGGCTTCTAGAAAATGTTCCTAAGAGATGGCTACCATGCACAATTTACCTTTTCTTCCTCCCTTTCTTCTTCCTGCTGGCTGGAGCACCAGCAGCCATCTTGGACAATGAGGTAAAAGTTATGTTTTAGGGAGGGGGAGGGTATAGCTCAGTGGTAAAGTGCATGCTTATCACACATGAGGTCCTAGATTCAATACTCAGTACCTCCATTAAAATAAATAAGTAAATAAATAAAACCTAATTACCTTCCCCAAAACAAATAAAAAATAAATAAAATATTTTAAAAATAACTTTAATAAAGAGAAAAAAAATTTTTTAAGTCATGTGTTAAGTATAAAAGGAGCATGAGTCCCTGAGAACTATGGCGCTGCCATCCCAGCCTCAGACTACTTGCCTCTACGCTCCATTCATATAAAAAAGAAATACATTTCTATTGTTTAAGTCACCATCATTAGGGTTTTATTGCAGCTGAACTTAATCCTTTTATATTATTATAACATGATGCCTTCAAATTTGTCATCACTTGGGAGAAGAAATTCTAAAACTACTGTCAATAACAATTTCACCTCAAGAGAATCTTGGTGGAATCAGATGGCATAAGGCAATACCCAAAGTACATAGCTTATTCAAAGGGAATGCATAATGGAATTCTTCCTGAAACAATTGGTGTTGATCTGTGTTTTCAGTAAACATTGAGATTCAATGCTCACCGAAATCAAATATTGACTCCCCCTTCACTTTGCTCAGAATTCATCCTCAAAGCAATAAACTAAGATGGAATGTGGGGAAGAGAGGTCAAGAGAAAGTGCTCTCCCTGCTTCTCCATAAGCACAGTGCTTGGGCTGGATCTTAATAAACCTATTAGGAAAGATCAGAACTTAAGCAAAGTAAATAGTTCTGGATTATAGATGTATTGAGGACACGCACATTATTTTAAGTGTATCATGGCTATATAGTATTTACTCAAGACTTCTGTTTTCTCCTTCTGAGAAAGTCAAGGGACTTTACTGAAAATATTCTTTTGTCCATTTTAGGTAAGTATAAACTTATATCTGGGAATTTTTTTAAGTAAGGCTAACCTGAAAAAACAGCAAGAGAAATGCTGTAGTTTACAGCCTTGGTACTTCATCCAAAATCCTAAAAAAGTACCCTACCTAGCATTTAGAATTGATAGAGATGTAATACTACAAACATAAACGGACAGTTCCTACTGAAACGTTTTAAAGGGAGATAGAGAATTTCATTATTATTGCTTTTGTGCTGTTTTTTTAAAATTGCATTTTCAGTATCATGTTTTTGTGCTACAGGAAATAGCACCCTGAAATATGGAATGAACACTTAGCTTTGAAATTTCCTATTTAAAATATTAAAAGATCAATAAAAGCCAATCATTATCTACTTTAAGCTCTGCATTCATTTCTTAAGCATGGTTCTTCCAGCAATTCCTAATTAGTGATGACCCCCAAGTGGGTCATTTTACTCCATTTAGTCTCATTTTTTTCCTTTATGATACTTGACTTGTTAATTTTCAGTGTAACTATGAAAAAGAAGGGTGATTTTTTTCAACAATAGCTAACAAACAGAAACCAACAATGAGCCTCTGTATTTCAGAAGGTCCCAAAACAATACACCGTAAGACTAGATGTAATTACTAGGTCACATTATAGCTGTTCAGTCTTTTTTTGTTTGTTTTAATCATCATGGCTCTTGGAAATTTATTTGACTTTTTGGACAACCACTTTTTTTTTTTTAAATACTAATGCTTTTGCCCCAAAACACATTAAATAAATATGCTATAAGAAATGATAATTTGACACTATGGTTTCAGGCAAAGACAATTAACCCAACATAACAGTTTCAAGTCAGAAAGTATCAAGTGGAACAAATTTGAATTGCAAGTCATGTTTGGATGAACCTGGAAGATTTTTCCTGCAAATGTACACCAAGAGGGAAGGATAAAAAGGCAGTGTCTTCTATAGCACCCCAGTGTGCTTTCCACATGTACTCTTTTCCACGAGCACACTCCTGTTTAGTCTTGTTTTGTCCTAAAGGTGTTTATCTGAGCTCTAATGTGATTTCTTGTGTACAGTTTGAGTGCAAGATAACCAATCCATCAGCCCCCAAATGGTTTAGAAATTACCAAAGAAAATGGTGCAGAAAGAAAAACGCACTGAAGAATGATTCCCTGGCACATTTCCCTGTCAGTTAAATCTTACCTTCCTCCTTTGGCAAGTACAATAAAGCTTCTTTACATTACATCTTATGTACAAACTATATTTATTTACTCTCTGTTTTTTAAATTATTACTTATATAGAAATATGTTTTCATTGTTCAAGCAATGCATTTTTCTTTTGAAAATTGCAAGAATATATGCTTCATAATTTTCCCATTAAAAGTAATGGAAAAAATGTTTCCCATTTAATGAATTTTTCACTTAGCAGCAGAGTTTTCAGGAATGAATGAGAGTCATTAAAAAAGAGACAGGTATATAGATTCTTCCCCTGGCAGAAATAGACCAACAAATACTCTCTCTTAGTCACTTGCTCTCATTCTGACTTTATCCCCATGTGTTTGACAGAATCTTAATAGGAATCCCAAGATTTTCTGCCCCCTGGTGTAAATTGCCCTGCATAATACCCAGGACTATAAAAATGATGGATTTTATTCCCATGATTAGGCTGTGGTACTTGGCCCAGTTGACCTGAAATAAAGAAATAATCCCAATGACACTAGTCTAATCATATGAGCCTTTTAAAAGCAGAGAGTTTTCTCTGACTGGTCATAGAAAGGGAAGCCAGGGGAGGCCCAAAGAATGAAAAGGATTCAGTCTCAGGGAGATTCTTGGTTGTCAAAGGAGGAGGTCACATGGTAAGAACCTGAGGTTAGCCTCTAGAAGCTGAGTAAGGTCCCAGAAAAACAACTAGCAAGACAGTGGGAATCTCAGTCCTACAGCCACAGGATGTGAATTCTTCCAGTAACCCAAGGGAGACTGGGAGTGAAACTTCACCCAGTCAAACCTCTGGATTAAGATGCAGTTCAACAGATACCTTGATTTCAGCCTGGTGGCATCTTTAGCAGAGAACCCAGCCACATGGTGTCAGACTCCTGGCCTACAGAACTCTGAACAAATAAAAGAGTGTTATTTTAAGCTTGAAAGCTTATGATAATTTGTTACACAGCAATAGAAAATGAATATACCCCATATTAGTCAGGATAAACCGAGTTATTTTACAATTTTAAAATTATTTAAAAAAAGAAAACAATTTCAGAATCATGAAACAACTGAAGTTTATTTCTCACTCACACAAATACCTGTTGTGTTTTATTAGAAGGGCTCCTCTTATTTTTGTCACTCAGGGACCCAGGATGCTGGAGGCTCCTTTTTAGGATGTATTCCATGATTGCTGGGAGAAGAGCAGAGCAAAGGGGTTTCACAGCAGCCTGGCAGTGACACATGTCCCTTCTGCCTACAACCTATTCACCAGAACTAGTCATATGGCCTTGAGCAAGGTCAAAGAGGAGAAGTTCAGTCCCCCTGCTCTGGTGGACAATCGTCATCTCAACCACAACCATCAGAGCCTACTGTCCTCCTTCATCCTCTTGCTCCCAAACCTTGGCAGACTCTACCAACGCCATGCATGGGGGGCTGCGTGGAAGAGCGTGTCCATTCAGAGGGCTCAGACTAGCCATTTATGGGATGAATCAAGCCCATAGGCATATTCCGTTAAGCTTTCACACTCTTTACATTTTTTAATTAGTTGCCAACACTTTAAAAATTGGAATTTTTTCCATAAATATCTGAATATATACCTTCTCTCAAAACATTCAAAGATCTTACAAAGAACAGGGTAGAACTATGTGGCCTGACATACAGTGTTTTCTAAAGAGCATTGTTACATAAGAAAGAATCAAGTAAAACTTTTTACAGCACGTTTCTCCATACAAATCCATAGAAAAAAATCCAGAAGAATACACACACCAACTACAAATCATAGTTACATACTGGCAATGGAGTAAGATGGGGGGATTCCACAGCAGCCCAGAATTTATATGAAGTGTTTTATCTGGCCGTGAAAATTCACCAAGTTTGGGTGAATAGAGATAAGAATAAGTTTATGCCTTTTTTAAGAATTGAAGTTTAGTTGATTTACAATGTTGTGTTAGTTTTTGGTGTACAGCATAGTGATTCAGTTTTTTATATAGATATACACACACACACATATATATATTCTTTTTCATATTCTTTTTCATTATAGGTTATTAACTGATAATGAATATAGTTCCCTGTACTATACAGTAGGACCTTGTGTATCTGTTTTATATATAGTAGTTTGTATCTTCTAATCCTGAACTCCTAATTTATCCCTCCCCTTTTCCCCTTTGGCAGCCGTAAGTTTGTTTTCTATGTCTGTGACTGTTTTGTAAATAAGTTCCTTTGTATCTTTTTTTTTTTTTTTAGATTCTACATGTAAGTGATACCATATGATATTTGTCTTTCTATTTCTGGCTTACTTCACTTAGTGTGATAATCTCTAGGTCCAGTTTATGCCTTAAACTGAGAAAAAGGTCTTACTACCATTATTTTTAAGATGTTTTATTGTCTTAATCACAGCAGAATAAAATTTCCATGCACTGGTGCCCTCACCTAATCATTTTTATGAATTCTACCTTCCACTTTTATTAGACAAGGACAAACAACAAAACAACTTAGGCAGGATTTTTTTAATTCAAAGTATTTTACAAGCCAATACAAACCACCTTCACTTTTTTCTTTTTTTTGGGCAGAATATATAAAGCACTCTTACAATTTATTAATACAAAGATTTTTATATGGGCAAAGGATTTGAACACACATTTTCCCCAAAGAATCTATACATGTAACCAATAAGCATATGCACAAACACTCAATAGCATTATTCAACACGTAATATGCAAATCAGACACAATATGATACCAAGTCACATCCATTAGAATATCTTAATAAAAATAGGTACATAACAGCAGATGTTTGGCAAGGATGTGGGTAGGGACATAGAGCAGTAAAGATGCCTTGAAAAATAATTCATGAGTTCTTCAAAATATTAATGTTCTTCAAAACACCTTCTCTTGTATTTCCTGTTGAGCACTATATCCAGTTGGTGGTAGTCATAAGACTGGTCTTAAGACTGAAAGAGCATGAATCATCCAGGAGATTTCACTGTGATTTTGCTCTATAGCTGATAGTTATAGTTTCATTCACTCAGCAGCCCTCCCATTTTCTGAAATGACTGATCTCCCTATCAGTCAAGGATTTTTGTCCCTTTTGGCCACTTACAAATTATTCCTGCTCTTCCAGTACTCCAGTTTCCTTTTGGAAGTTTATCCCTCATCCATTGTGTTCAGAATCCCTGATTGGTAAATCCAGGTGTGTACCCTCTTATGGTAGGTGGAATAGTGATTGCCCATAAAGATGTCCATACCATAATCCTCAGAACTCATGAGTATATTACAGTATATAGCAGAGCAGAATTAAAGTTTCAGTTGGAATTAAGGTTGCTTATCAGTCAACCTTGAAACAGGGAGATTGTGCTGGATAATAAGGATGAAGTAGATGTCATCATAGGGTGTTTAAGAATGAAAGAGGGAGGCAGAAGAGGAGAGTCAGGGAGATGTGAGAAACAAGAGCATTCAGGGAGAAATGCAGCTTTGCGTGACTTTGAAGATGGAAGGAGGGGTCCATGAGCCAAGGAAAGCAGGTGGCCTCTAGAAACTGGGAAAGGTGAGAAAACAGAGCTCCCACTTCAACCCCAAGCTTCCTGAAAGGAGTGCACAGCTGTTAACATCTTGAGACCTATGTCACACTTCTGACCTCCAGAACTATAAGATAGTAGATCTGTGTAGTATTAAGCCATTAAGTTTGTGTTACTTGTTACAGCAGCAATAGGACCCTAATACATCCCTTGCTGCTGGAGAGGCCAGTCTTTCTGGAAGATCCTTCTTGTCACCCTCAGAGGGAAACTCAGAAGCTTCTCTGCTTTCTCCAAGTTTGAGAACCTTTTCTTTCTTTGTCTGACTCTCAAGTGTCCTTTTCGTAAATATACCCTTTAGTTTAAGTTTGTGGAAATTATGCTCCTATTACTTCCAGTAAAGTGTACTGATCATATTTGCTAAGTCAGGCAGATGAACATTTTTCAATAGATTTTTTATTTCCAATGATTGTTATGAAAAAAATTTTAAGTATTCATTAATCCTTAGTGAACCAGTTAATGACAGTAATTAGAATTCCCTTTAGGAAGCCAAGATTTATGTGGATGAGACTTGTCTTTGTAGGATGTCTTTGTTATCCCGTATTTCTCTGGTAAAGGAAAAGAAGAAAGACAGGATAGTGTGGTAGAGAAGAGTCTGGGCTTTGGAGCCCCACAGATCAGAGTTCAAATTCCACCTCCTCCGCTCACCAGCTGTGTGACCTTGGCCATGTGACATGTTGGGAGGGGACCTCCATCCACTCAGGCTCTGTGTTTCCAAGTGCTGTTTTGACCTCCATGTTTCGACTCCTGTCTCCAGTTTGTTCCAGGGAAGCTTACCTATTGCTCCCCTAAGATGGTTAAAGTCTGAACATTTTCTAGTCTCCATTTCCTCCTCTGAGAAATATGGATGAGGCCATACAGATTTTGAAGATTAAAGGAAATAAGACCAAAACCAAATTCCACCCATCCTGGCTCATAGCGACTCCTCAGTGAATGCTAGTTGACATGCATAACACCAAGGACAAATGAGCCTCTCTGAGCTTCTGTTTCCTCATTTTTAAAATGGGATTGGCATCTCGCGTACATAGTACTGCTAGGATTTTAAAAGATGAGGTATTTAAAGTGCCTGTCCAGCACAAAAATTTTGGTTTCCTTTAGCCTTCCTGTTCTTAGGGAGGAATGTGATCTGGTTCCTTTTCCCCCTTTGACCTAATTGCATCGTCATTCTAGTCCTGAGAGGACAGAACCCGAGTTAGGGCTGTGCTCATTTCTGAAGCTATTTGCCGAGTACATGATCAGCTCATCTTGCTTAACCCTGTCCACGCTGAGGAACCTGAGGCAATGAGGCCTTTCTGATCTTTCCAGAAAGTCAACTCCTCAGACCCATTCTATTCCCGCGGTCCTCAAAAAGTAGATCACATGCCTGTATGTCTGGATCAACTGCTCATCTGAGTCTGAGGTAGTGGGTTAAGTACCCTTAAGTACCCTGTTTGGCAGTCTTTTTTTTTTTTTTTTTTGCTGAAATTCATATAAGCTTTGACTAGAAAGTTAAAGGCAAGATGACTTTAAAGAAAAAAACAAAATATTTCCCATTGATATATATATGTAGATATATATACACATACATACACATACATACATACATATATACACATACACACAGTTATTCTGCTACTACCATTTTTGTTGGCACATAAGGCATGCAGGTACATAAAATATATTCTAATTCTATATTACATGCATTACCTGTATTGAAAGTGATTTTAAAGTAGTTTTTGTTGGGAGTAACACATTAGTTTTTGGTTGATTTAAGTATATTTTACTGTGTGTTAAAATCTAATAGAAAATTATTAGCTGTAGATGTGCAATAATATTGTACTAACCCAGAAATAAAGAAGATATAGCTTAAAGAAATATTTTGGCACCAATGATTAATTTTTCATAGCAAAGTTAGAGTAATCATAAATTTAAATCTAATATATTAAGGAATTAACCTTACTTTCCCTCTCCTCTGCTGTATGGTCTGTGGTTTACTATTTTTGTTAAGAAATCTACCTTTAAAAATATCTTATCCGTACTGTGATGGTTTGTACTGCAGAACTAGGCCACTAGGGGCAGCATCATCTGTATTTTTCTTGGATTGCTGAGTAATTTGGGTGTACACTTTGTGTGTGTAGGGAAAACACAGCAGCTGACTTTGTGACTTTGTGAAATCACTTCTCTTTGGACTTAAGTTTCTTTAGGAAGGATTTGGACTAGATGAGCTCTGAGGCCCTGATGGTTAAAATTCCATAGCACCAGGATTATTATTTTGTTGTTTTTAAGACAGATAGCAGAGAGAACTGAGATATAATTCCAAATATGACATTACTTTCACTCTGTGATTTAAAACAAGTCAACTACTCTCACTGGTTCTTAGTTTTCTGAATCGTGAAATAAGATGAAGTTAGTGTTTCTCAAATGCTTGTTCCTCTTGCTATATGTTGATGATGGTAGTGATGGTGCTGATGATGGCGATGATGACGATGGTGATGACGATGCTGATGATGATGGTGGTGATGGTGATGATGCTGATGGGAAGAAGGAGACTAAGAGAAAGAAGATGAGAAAGAAGATAGGACAAGGCAAATAATTATGAGCACTTTTTAAGTGCCTTATCTGAATTATTTCTTACAATCCCCTCTTTAGAAACCCTATAATAAAGGTACCATGCTCTCCCTTATCCTCATTTTGAACCAAAGAAACATAGGCTCCAAGAGATTAAGAGTATGGCCTAAGATCTCTCTACTGGTAGAGTGAGTCTGCGATTCAGCCCAGTTCTGATGGGACCCCGAGCCTAAGCTTCTAGTCACCATGCTATCTTGCTTCTTACAATACCGCATGCTACACTTGAGGGTTTCAAAGTTTGATAAGTGCACCTTGCTTCTTAGATGTTTATCTCCAGAAAATGATAAACCGATTTTTGCCTAAGGGGGGACAAGTACCACCTGTTGTACACTTACAGATTTTTGGTGATACACAGCATAAGGCCACATGGGGATAACAGTACTCCTTTTAAAAATATGCAACTTTTTAAAAATTTTGGGGCTCACAGGAGGTTGCTGCAAAAGCAGTGCTTAGAATCCCATGAACTCTTCACCTAGCTTCCTCCAATGGTGACTTTTTTTTTAATTGAAGTATAATCAGTTTACAGTATGTCAGTTTCTGGTGTACAGCATAATGTTTTGGTCATACATACACATACATATATTCATTTTCATAATCTTCTTCATTATAGGTTACTACAAGATATTGAGTATAGTTCCCTATGCTATACAGTAGAAACTTGTCGTTTATCTATTTTATATATAGTTGTTAGTATCTGCAATCCTCGAGCTCCCAATTTATCCCTTCCCATGCCCTTTCCCCTTTGGTAACCATAAATTTGTTTTCTATGTCTGTGAGTCTGTTTCTGTTTTGTAAATAAGTTCATTTGTGTCCTTCTTTTTTCCTATGGTGACATATACAGAAGCCCCTATCAAAGCCAGGACACTGACAGTGGTACAATGTTGTTATCCAGACTACAGAACCTGCTCAGATTTCATCAGTTTTTACCTGTACGTGTGTGCGTGCATCGCTCTATGCAATTGTATCCCATGCATAGCTTTGTGTAACCACCACCAGCAGCCTGACTCAGACTGGATTACCACAAAGGAGCTCTGTCGTCTGTATTCCCTCCTCAAGATTCACTTCTGACTTCAAGGAGAACATCCCCATCTGCAGTCACTGTATCTTTAACACCTGGTGCTTTCCACCTTCCCTCTTTATCAGAAACGTCATGAACCCCAGCCCCTGCGTCCTCGTCCTAGGCAGACCCCAGAAGCTGTCTAACAAGAATTGACATTAGTTTATTTTCCCCTCAAATTTTACACAGGTCTGTTTGTGGTGGGAAATGTCAGCTTACCAGAATCGTGATGAGCCAGATGAAAATTTTTTCTTTTAAATGAAGATGTTTCAGTCACAAAAGTCAGCGACAGTAAAGAAAGCCAGGAGGTAAATTATAATCAGGTGGTGTGCGGACAGGGCAAAGAAAGTGAGAGAAGATGATCTGCAAATGCTTGATGTTTGCAGAACACGGGGTTAAGAGAGAACTCTGAACTTAACTCGGATTTGGAAGCATTGATGACATTGAACAGGAAGAAGAAAATGCTGGTATTGGGCGTCGTCCCTGGAAACGCATGCCCATTAAAACTGGAAATTAAAGGAATGTGGGTTTTTCTTTTTTCATTCCTGCATTTCAAGGCCTTTTTGTTACAGGAGATTTCAATGTGGCCGGTCACTCACCGCGCTGACTCACCAGCCGGGCTTTGTTTCTTCGTGTTATTAAATATTGCTGCTGCCGGGGCGGGTGGCACACTGGGGCTGGCATGAGGCTTATTCGGAGGATCTGGCAGAAGCCTCTGACAAAGGCTTATGATCTGAGAGGGAGTGAGGTCACCAAAAGGCAGGTCTGCAGTTTTCGCGAACCAGCCAGGAGGGAAATGGGGAGAAAACACATCAAGTCTGTCCCCAGAAAAACCGAATATGCAGGGAAGCTGGCACTGCAGAGGTGATACTGAGAAGCAACAAATGCACGGGGCTCATAGAGATGGCTCAACTCAGTGTTTAACTCATTATTTCCACTTTTGTGTCTCTTATTGTTAGGGTAATTCAAAGAATGTATTACGGCAGTTTCAGATAAATGGTTTAAACCCACTCTAAGTGAGTCAGAAAAATCAATTAATTTGTAAAAAACTTTACTGCTGGAAATAATTTCGGGTCCATCCTTTTCTGGGCAGAGGATTTTTCAAGGCGGTTTGGTTGATGGTCCTTAAAGTTTCGCTTTTGTATCTGAGAGAATAGAGTTGGTTTGTTGGCGTAACCATTCATTCATTTCCTAATTTATTCCAGAAACCTTTGTTGAATTCCAACAGTGTACCAGACACAGTCCTAGGCACTAGGGTTAAAGGGATTGGATTAAAGTAAACCTTCCTGGAGCTTGCATTTCATGGGTGAGGCAGAGAGTAAACAGATACATGTGCCGTGTCAGGCCACACAGTCGCATGGAAATAAACAAACAATACATAGCAGAAGGGGAGAGAGAGAACTGAGGGCCCGTCCAAGGGGAGGGTAGACTAGGTCACGAATCCTCAGCGTTTACTGAACACTTACTATGTGCTCGGCATTCTGTGGGTGATGGGAGGAGTTATAGAAGAATAAAAATGCTTACTGGGCATCCACCTTATGGGCAAGGTGTAAATCACAAAAAATGATGATTATGAAGGATCAGATTCGGTGCAGCATTTTTCCCAGTATCCTTCCAAGATGGGTGTTATTCCCACTTTACAGTGACGATTTGGGGATTCAGAACATTTTAATTACGCTTCACAGCAGAAAAGTTTCAGCACTGAGAATCTAGCTCAGGTCTGCTCGCTTCTTAAGTGATTTCACTCATGCCATGTTCCCTTCTCTGTCCAGACAGAATTGGAGAAGGGAACAAATGAAATATCCAGAAAAGTAACCAAGACATAGTGGATGCTCAATGAACAATTTTTGAATAGTAAATACATTTCTTAGCACAAGGAAACAAAGAACAAGCTACAAAAGAATGTATACTACAGTCAGTTTACGTGCGTGTATAAATATACAAATACACAAACTGACTGTGCATGTACACATACGTAACTATTAGTAAGGCTAGGGTAGGTTATACTGCTGTAACAGACAACTCTTACACGGGACAATCTGTGTCATTTCTCACTTACCCTGTGTGTTCATCACAAGTTGTCTGGGAGCTCTGCTCTGTGTCACCTCCTCTCTGGAGCTTGGCTGATGAAGCAGCTACTCACTGGAACATTGCCGGTTACCACTGCAGAGAGGACAAAACCCCTCAGGGGTCTGACAGCAGCAGTTAAGTACTCACAGTTCATTGGCCAGAACTAGTCACGTGGTCTGACCAAACCATTAAATAGCCAGCAAGTGCAATCATGCTATGTGCCTAGAACTGAAAATATTTGGCAAACACTATTCACAGCCACAGACACCATACTGAAAAATACCCATGGAATTGTTCAAAGTGGTTACAACTGAAGAAGGATTCTGAGGAGGAGCGAGGGGTTAATTTTTCATTTTTATTTTGCATATTTCTGTATTTTTAACATTCTGCGAATAATTTATTCTGTAATAAAATATTTTTAGAAGTGGGTATACATTTTTAAAGTATCCATTAATATAATGAAACATTCTACAATCTTAGAAATGTTTAGGTAGTATTTTATAATGTGGGAAAAATTTTGTGCTGTGATCTTAAGTGGGAAAAGTAAGATAAAGCATCTTTGTATAGTATCATTTTGAATGTCTGAAGAAATGCTTAGAGAAAGAACACGAGGAAGAAATATGCCAAAATATTAGTCGTGTTTTATTTGGGTGATAAGATTATGCCTGTTTCCTTCTTCTTATCCTCCTTCTCCTTAATATTTCTTTGGACTCTGCAAGTTTCCCACAATGATTAAGTGTTGCTATTATAAAAAGAAAAAATATAAACTAAAAAAAAAAGGCTCATCTCCAGGGAAAAGATGACCCGATATGTCAACTTTAACTCTTAAAACATAAGTGGACAAACATGCTCATAACCATAGCTTTTCAAAAAAAGATCAGTAATGAGTGAACATTTCCTGTCTCAAAAAACCTTGAGTTTTTTTTTTTAATAAAAACCCTAGAAATAGGAATGGGATAATAGCACAAACAGTTCTTCTCTAAAGTTGTTCTTTTAATACAAAATGGGAAGGAGGTAACTAACTTTTATAAGTTTTTATACTTTCAACTGTTGTTCGGAAGTAAGATTTCTATAAAACTTCGTATAACAACAAAAGATAAATTTTCCATTTTGCCAAAATAGATCAAAATTGTTTTCAACTGGCTTGATGCGAACACTCAGAAACAGCGTTTATGTCCTATTTGTCTCATATACATAGTTGTATGTAGATAAGTTTCACGTTAGGTTGAATCAGAGAATTTTAAAGCTGAAAAAGGCTCTTAGAAATAACCCACTGATTGAAATGGAAGCTCCAAGAGGCAGGAAATAATAGTAGCTCGCATTGACTGGGTCCTAACTCTTTCTGAAGTGCACATACAACAGAATTTATCACCCTTGGGGCCTTTGATATTTGAGGCCAGGTAATCAAGTCTCTGCTGTGGAGGCTGCCCTATGCATTATAGGATATTCCGTAGCATTCCTGGCCTCTACTTCCTAGATGCCAGTAGCATCCCTCTCAGTTATGACAACCAAAATGTCTCCAGGCATTGCCACATGTCTGCTTGATGACATTTGAGAACCTCTGCCACGAGGTCTTTTAAAAAAAATACCTCTTGACAAAGGAGACATTATGATGCCCATTTTACAAACGGGTAAGTACCTTGCTTGTAGCCACCAAGCTAGCATGCGACAGAAACCAGGACTCAAATCCAGCTCTCTGTGTACTCTATGTTTTAATAATGTTAACTACCAATGAGGAAGTATTTATCCATCGTGTTAGGCACTAAGCACTTCACCTGTGTATACCTTTGGAGAACCTTCATAATAACTATAGGAAGTGGATACGCTCATTATCCCGTTTTGCTTTTGCTTTTGCTTTTGTTTTTGTTTTGTAGGAGCAGACTGAGGCTTAGTAAGGTTATCTAGCTTGGTCAAGTTCACAGCGCTAAAATGCTGCAAGCCTGCATTGGAATATAGCTTTGTTTGACTTCACAGTTGACATTCTTTACCTTCAGCCTGAGGTTTTATTACACTGCACTTGTTGCCAAGGGAAGGTGAGAGAGTTGAGAAAATATGATTTGCTCAGTTAGATGTAAGGTCAGCTGTAACTCCGCTCATTGGTCATTCATTTACTCATTTGCTCATTGCACGTGCCCACACGCTGACGTGGCCGCGCAGCTTCATCTAAAGAGCATGGTCTTATATCCTGCTCCACCAATTACTAGCTGGATGACCTTGGGCACGTTGTTTTAGTTCTCTGAGCCTGAAGCCTCATTTTCTTCATCTATGTAATTGGGATAAGTGCCTACTTTTTAGACCTATTATAAAGAGAGAATGAAATAATGCATGGAAAATGAGGAGCATTGTATGAAACACCATCAGTGATCGATAACATTTTAAAGTAAATGTTATTATTGTTGTTGCAACTTCCCAGGAGGGATTGAGCTGGCTAAGTTCTGAATGCATGCAGGGTTGAGTAATATTAAAACAGCCAAAGACAAATCATCATGCAAGGGAAATGCAATTGAAATGCCAAAGCAATCCCAAAGCAGTCTAATATAGCATTTACCTGCTGTTCTATAAGTTAGTTCTAGGGGGAAAAATTCACATTTATCCATCCTTCTTATTAAAATTAAAAAAAAAGACTTTATTTTAGTAAATGCAATGAGATATCCTTACAACACAATTGCACTCTAAAGAAACTAAAACGTATCGACAATTTTCTAGATTTCTTATCATCATTTTATCTGTTTCTACTTTGAGGATTCGGGGGCGAAAAAGAAAACAACTTCTGTTGCTAGGAACATTTCAATAAATGAAGACATTGCTCTGCCCACAGAGACGCTCCATGAACCAGTTCTCCTGTTCTCTCCCAAACCAAATCACACACAGATGTGTGGCTAAGCCTGAAGATGTTCATTAAGTCTGGTCATTTCAATTCTGAATTTAGTTACAGATTCAAGACAACAAATAGGAGGGGGAAAAAAGATTGGACGAATAATATAAATTCTTTCTCCCAAGGAAACTTTGCTTTATCTGCTTTAAATCTAATCATATGTCCAATTTGTATTTATCCTTATCCAAATTGGTCAGATGTTCTAAAAAATCATATGCAAAGGCTAAATCTAATATCTAGGAGTCAGGATTTAGCATCGAAAGTCTTATGGTCATTAGCCTCACTTTTTAGAGTTACTCCTAAGTAAAATCCATGGAGCTAGTTTATTCACCCATTCTGGATGGATATTTCAGCTTCCCACTTGGGAGATTAAATTTAAAAGGATAATCCATTTGGAAAAATACTGAAGTCCATATTAGAATAACCAGATTAATCTGTCTGAGTTGTAATCAGGGTAGTTTGCCTGGGAAGGCAGCAGAGCATAGGGATTAACCTAGGAGAGCTTCAGACTTTGAAATGACTGGCTTCAAATCCCAATTCTGCTATTAAAGGTCGTGGCAGGTAGAGTCTGTAATGTCCTCCAAGGATTCTCACCTCTTGGTATTTATGCCCTTATGTAACCCTCTCCCTTTGAGGGTGGGGTGGCCTGGTGACTCGCTGGCTTGCTTCTAACCAGTGGAACATGAGAGAAGTGATGGGATGCCACTTCTGGAGATGAGGCCACATAAGATGTGCATTCTGCCTTGCTAGAAGATGCTCTTCCATACTGGCTTTCATGGAGAATGCTGCCATGTTGTGAGCTGGCGTGTTGGAAAAGGCATGTGCCAAGGAACTGAGGGCAACCTCCAGCTAACAGCCCATGAGGGAACCGAGGCCCTCAGGATGACAACCCGTGAGGAACTAAATCCTGCCAACAGCCAACCATGTAAGAAGATTGGAAGCAGATTCTTCCCCAGCCAAGTCTTCAGATGACTTCAGACCCAGCCCTCGCAGCCACCTTGATTGCAGACCCTGAGAGCCCATGAGCAGAGCTCCTAGCCAAGCTATGACCTGACTCCTGGGAAAAAAAATAAATTTTTTTTGTTTTAAGCTGCTAAGTGTGTGGTCATTTGTCATGTGACAATAGATAACTAATACAGGGGCTGTGCCATCTTGGATAGCCACTAAACCTCTCTGAGCCCCAGTTCCTCATCTGTAAAATGGGAGTGCTAACAACTATTTCTCAGGGTGGCTGAGGATTCAGTAAGTTAAATGCTTAACATTGTAGTTGGAATCTTGTAAGCTTACTTCTTATTTTATGTTATTGAGAACATTCTGTATTCACAATATACACCAATCTCAGAAGTTAATGAATGCAATATGCAAGAGACAAACATATAAGCCAATTTTTTTTAATTGAAGTATAGTTGATTGTAAGAGTATAGTTGAAGTAATATTGTGTTAGTCTCAGCTGTACCTGAGATTGAATATAGTTCCCTGTGCTATACAGTAGGTCCTTGTTGTTTATCTGTTTTATATATGGTACTGTGTATTTGTTAATCCCAGATCCCTAGTTTATCCCTCCCCACTTTCCCCTTTGGTAACCATAAGTTTATTTTCTATGTCTGCAAGTCTAATTCTGTTTTGTAAATAAAGTTCATTTATATCATTTTTCAGATTCCACGCATAAGTGATAGCATATAATTTTTTTTCCTCTGTCTGACTTACTTCACTTAGTATAATCTCTAGGTCCATCCATGTTACTGCCAATTCCATTCTTTTTTATGGCTGAGTAATATTCCACTGAATGTAGACACAATATCTTCTTTATTCACTAATCTGTCAGTGGACATTTAGGCTGCTTCCATGTCTTGGCTGTTGTAAATAGTGTTGCTGTGAACACTGGGGTTTATATGTCTTCTCTTTTTTTTAATTGAGGTATAGTCAATTTACAATGCTATGTTAATTTCTGGTGTACAGCATAGTGATTCAATATATACATACATATATTCATTTTCATAATCTTTTTCATTATAGACTATTAAAGGTATTGAATATACTTCCCTATGCTATGCAGTAGGACTTTGTTGTTTATCTATTTTATATATAGTAGCTTGTATCCACAAATCTTGAATTCCCAATTTATTCTTCCTTACCCCTTCCCTGCGCCACCCCCATGACCATAAATTTGATTTCTATGTCTGTGAGTCTGCTTCTGTTTTGTAAAAATAAGTTAATTTGTGTCAGTTTTTTAGATTCTACATATAAGTGATATCATATGGTATATTTTCTTCTCTTTCTCACTTACTTCACGTAGTATAACAATCTCCAGGTTCATCCATGTTGCTGTAAATGGCATTATTTTATTTATTTTTATGGCTGAGTAGTATTCCTGTGTGTGTGTGTGTGTGTGTGTGTATGCCACAACGTTTTTATCCAGTTCTTTATCCAGTCATCTGTCAATGAACATTAGGATGCTTCTGTGTCTTGGCTATTGTAAATAGTGCTGCTATGCGCATTGGGATGCATGTATCTTTTATCTTTTCAAATTAGAGTTTTTGTCTCTTTCAGATATATGCCAGGAGTGGGACTACTGGAGCATATGATAACTCTACTTTTAGTTTTTTAAGGAACCTCTGTACTGTTCTCTATAGTTAAGCTTTTTTTTTCTTTTAGAAATCACATTTCAGGCAATTCTGTTAGTGTTGACATGAAAGTAAGCACAGTTCAGGTTTCTACTTCCTTGTTCTTCTTGTTCTTGTGCCAGGATGAGGGGACTCAGTTGTATATCTCTATGCCAGAGGAAATATGACCTCCAAGGGAGGCAACTGGAAACAAAATTTCCACAGAAAAATCTAAAAGAAAGAGGAGTGCATATGTAGTTGATAAGAGTGAACTGGTCTACCCATGGCTTGGTGGGTAGATGGTAAGTATGGAGGGTCATTGGGAAGTCTCGTACACTATGGGTGGGAATAGAGGGTGTGCTGACAAAGCCTATCAACATTTCACATGTATACCCTTTAGCCTAACAATCCAACTTCTAGAAATTTATCCTTATCAGAAATCACACTGATGACATCACAGGGAAAGTCTCAGTTCTAGAATGCCACCATGTTAGCCATCACTATAGTTTTGCTTGTTTCTAGTTTCTCTGAAATCTCTCCAACATCTACTCCTGCTAGAGACTCCTTTTGTCTCAGTCACCCTGCACTGTCTCTAGCCATCTACCTCTCCTTCTCTGTCTCCTTTATTATCTTTCAACTGCCTCCTGTCCTTAGCCTTGGCCATCCTTAACCGTGGGTGAACATCCTCTACCCATGGTTCTCTGCTCTCCTTTTTCTTCATTTACACCCATGGTGTAGCTCAAGGGTTTGACTGTGCCCTCTCATGTAATTCCTAAATCTGACTTCTCACTGGACTTGTATTTCCAACTGAATACAGAGGTAAAATTTAGACTTACTGAACTGAAAGGGACTTGAGACAGCATCTAATCCAGGGTTCTCAAACTCAGTTGCCTCAGATGGGCCAGGAAGGAACCTTACATGTGTGACGCAGCCTGGGTATAGATGACGACTGGCAGCTGATATTTGGCCTCAGTGCCAGAAGACAATAGGGCCTGGTGGAGGCTGTGGGAAAACATGTCCACGGCCCGTCTAAAGGAGGCAGCTGATGATCAGTGTTAGCCAACTGCTCGAGGCAGGAATCTGGGCTTTTGTGTAAAATCTCCCAATTTTGAAATGTTGGCAGCAAGTTAAAGTGTAAAACCCTGTGTAGAATGAACAAACCACATCTGCCACCAGTTTGTCTACTCTGGTTGAATGCGGTGCCCTCAATTTTTAAAGATCAAGTGCCTGGGGCCTCAAAGGGTTATGTGTTGGATTCACTGTTAACATGTGGCTTAGCCACAATCAGAATCCATGTTTCCTCACTCCAAACTCCCTCCAATTCCACTTGCTCAAAAACTAACTCATCTTTTTTTTATTATTATTTTTTTTACCCTCCCCAAACTGGCTCTCCCTTGAAATCAAGCTGTTTCTGAGAGCAGGTTCATTTTTTTCTTCTGTTTTCTCAGGCTAGAAACCCAAGCCTCTGATTCCTGTCTCAGAGTCCCTGCATCCATCCTGCCACCTCTGTTTATTATGATCTCTGTCCTTCATTTTTCCTTTTCCATCTGACTGCCAGAACCTTACCCCTAGCCAGCTGAGGTTTCAGTTGTCCTCTGAATTCATGTCCAGTTCCTTCCAAGCACAATCGTGGTCTGATTGTCTTAAGACAGCACCTCTGCCCAGCATTCAAGGTTCTTCCCAAATTGGTCTCAGCCTTACTTGCCATTCTTCCCACGGGGCCTTCCCCTCCTTATCTCTTCACATCATTTGTTACCCACGCTCACCTCTAGGGGGAGCTCAAGGCCCTCCTCCCTTCCCTCCAGTTGACATTGTTGACCAAAGGCAATTGGGCCACAATGCGGAGTGATGTTTTAGTACAAAATCAGAAGTAAATTCCGATTCCTCCTCTTCTGGTCAGCTTCACCTATTGTTAATGCCAATAATAATGACAGTCATAACAGGTACCATTTTTGAGAGCAAGTCAAGGTGTTTTTCCAACAGTTTCTCATTCAGTTCTTTCTAAAACTCTATGAAGTACTCTGTTTTGAAGATGGGGACACTGTGGAGACTTGCCTGAGGGCATATGGCTAGTTAGCGTAAATTCATGGTGGGGCTCATGTATAACTTCTTTGTATCTTTCACACTGCCTCAGTTTTCTCATCTGTCAAGTGGCAATAATACAGATCTGTGTTAGGTTCCTATGTCTGCCATAACAAATTACGACAAACTGGGTGGCTTAACACAACATGGTCCATGAATAAATTTCCCTTTTCAGCTCTGGAGCCTAAAGTCTAAAATCAAAGTTTCAGCAGAGCCATGCTCCCTCAGAAGGCTCTAGGGAGGAATCTTCCCTTGCCATATCCCCAGCTTCTGATGGTTGTCAGCAGCCCTTGGTGTTCTTTAGCTTGTGGCTGTATCACTCCAATGTCTGCATCTGTCATCACATGGCCTTCTTCTCCTTGTGTCTCTCTGTGTCCCCTCCTCTTCTTGTAAGGATACCAGTCATTGGATTCAGAGCCCACCCTCATCCAACGTGACCTCACACAGACTTGATTACACGTGCAAAGACCCTATTTCCAAATGAGATCACATTCATGGGTTCCAATGCACACGAATTTGGGGGGACACGATTCAGCCCAGTGTACAACCTTTCAAGACTGTGGTGAAACTTAAATGGGGCCCCTTATTAAAAGACACATAACCCGGTGCCCAGGGACTCAGCAAATGTTACTACACATCTCTCATCACCCCTGCAGCAATCAGCTATAATTACAGTTGACTTGCTGTTCACTTGACTCAGGTGTTGGCCTCATCTTAGATTCCAGACAAGCAATTCACCCCCCTCCAGCTGCATATCAGAATCACCTGGGACTTTTTTTAAGCCCAGTGCTTGTGTCTCACCCAAGACATATCCAACCAGAAGCTCCAGGGTGAAGTCTGGAATGGATGCACTTGAAAAGCTCCCTGGGTGATTGATTCCAACATGGAGCCAGGCTTGAAGACCACTCACTGAGACTAACATTGTCAGAGAGAAAACCTAGAACTGTGTCGTTGGAGTGCCTTTGGATACAGGCCTTCTTCCTCCAGAACATTAGCTCAGTAAAACACTAGGCTAGATCTTTGGGAAGACAAAAACCAGTAAGAGTTGTCAGATTCAAACCTACATGTGGTCAGTCCTTCTTGTGGGAAGCAAAGCATTGTTATGATGTTAGCAAACACATGATTTGCTTTCAATCAAACAGTGTCCAGTAGGGCAAAGATGGAAAAATAAAATGAAGGCAGAGAAGGGACAGGTGTGTTTACAAAGTTTTCCAGCGAAACCCATGGCTTTCAATTTGATCCTGAGTCCCCCAAAGCCAGAAACGTCATCCAGAGAGGGTCAGGAATCAACTGTGGTTACTTTGCATGAACACATTACAAATTAAAGAAAGCATAATGCAAGAGGCAGGCATCAAAGGGTGTAGAATTCCCTTGCGTCATTCATCTTGAACTGATCCAATACCAAGGCACATGGGAAAACTGAACGGAATTTGAAATCTGCCCTTAAGACTCTCAACATTAGTAAGTTTGAGAAGCAAATTCGACTCAAATCAAAACGTATCGATTGAGGGCTTCTTTTGTGCCGAGTCCTGTTTTGGACATTTGGTCTATTTCATGGAGCTTTTATTTCTGCAAGGAGCTTAAATTGTACACTAACTGTACCACTGAGTTGAGAGGATTGGCGTTTTAAGGAGAACTCTTCTTCCCCTTGAGAAAGGGTGGGAAAAAAGGATTTTTCACAGCCCAGAGTGAGTAACTGTAAATTATTTAAATGTTTCAGGAGACCAAGTTCACTATTCAGATAAAGAAAATGAAGATTGGAGAGTAAGTCCCTAAAATCGTGACAGGTTTTATGCAAGGGCTACTGAGCAATGTAGGGGAGATAGAAAAGAAAATAAATGGATGAACAAAAGCCTTCGTGAGGAAACTGAAGTTTCTGGAAGAAAAAGTATTGGAATAATTAGTATCATCTGTTTCAAAAGACTTTCTGTAACTTTATTATAGCAGTTAGGGAGACTTCGGCTGTTTGTATTCTGCCAATCACGTGCCATCGGACAGAAGAACAGAAGTGACAGATGGGTTCACTAGCTGTAAGTTGCTCATTGACGTTCTAAAGCACTGCTGTCCAGTAGACATTTCTGCAGTGATGGGAACGCTTCACATCTGTACTGTCCAATATGGTAGCCACCAGCCAGATAAAATATGGATGCCCAGCTAAATCTGATTTCAGATAAACAACAAATGACTTTTTTCATCCAAGCAGGTCAGAACATACTTTATCTGAAATGCACATTTAATTGAGCACCCTGTATTGGTTTTCTCCCTAACTCTGGTCACCATAGCTCCGTGTGGTTATTGAACTCTTAAAATGTGCTTGGTGTGACTAAGAAACTGTCACTTAATTTTAATTTTGATTAAGTAGCCACATGCAGCTAGCAGACTGTATATTGGTCAGCTCAATCTGAAGGAACAGAATAAGCGGGTAGATTTCAGTCAGCATGAGACTCTGTCAGGGATGGTTTTGGAAGTCCAATTCTCCGTTCCAGGTTCTGAATGTCAGGGAGCTCCGCCCCAGTGCACAGGAAGCCGAGTGTGCTGGCCTGCTGGGAGGTCCTCGATTGCTTATCTGAAGTAATAACACGCAATTTTTTGAGCAATTATTATGTGCTGCGATACACACTTCAAATATTCCATGTTAATGAATCTTGCCAGTACCTCTGTAGGTAAATGGGATTATCCCCACTTAAGGGGTGAGGAAAACAAAGCTCAGAGAGGTTAAGTGACTTGCCTAAGAGCACAGAGCTAGTAAGTGGGCTAAGCAAGTTTAAATTCAAGTCACATGATGACCATCCTAGACCCTAAATGACTACGTCCTATGGGCACAAGTTTTCAAAGTCAAGACATAAGAAACTCGTAAAATCAAATGTCAGGCAACGAGGAGGCTTCGTACAGATCTAAAGAGTATTTAATAGGCATGGAAATTGACCAGAAGAGGCAGAAAAAGCATGGAAAGAGGAATCCTGCCTTTGCCACTTTTGGTAAATGGTGGGCTGACTCCAGGCAAGATACTTAGCTTCCTTGAGACTCTGTGATCTCATTTTTAACATGAAGTGAAACTTCATTTTGTTTAGGGGATAAGAGGAGAGAATGTGCATTGAAATGCCTTGCAGACAGTAGTTATATTTTATTTCTAATAATGAAAACAAGAATTTGGAAGCTGTACAACTCACCTAAGAGAGTTGCAATGATGTCCAAAAGGTCTAAACGACATTCATGAACTTCCACATTGGGGAACATAGGTATGCCTGGAACATTTCAGAAATTTCTCTAACATCTTGAAAAGTGGGGGAAAAAATGTGAAAGTCTTGTCAACACCAATCCTGTGACAATATCGGTGAAGTTAATACATTTAAAATAAAAACAAAAACACTCACCACTTTGGGGGTGGTCTGAAGTACACATGGTATTTTGATCTGTTCGAAGTTATTTATTCTCAGTTTTTAAAAAATGATCAAATGTGTAAAACTGACATCTTGACGGACTTCTCTTTACCCTGGTCCCATCCCATCCCCTAGTCCATCATTCATGAGTCCCACCTGGAGAGAGTCAGGTCAGGACTGAGTAAAGGTGAGGGGTGTCTGGGGCCCACGTTGCTTAGTACTTACACTGTGCTTTCATGTTTCCGTACCTCTCAAGTGTGCCGCATCAGGGTACCCCCTTCATTCCAGAATGATGATACCAACCTGAATTACATGCCCAACTCTGGCATGACTCTTAACGCTTCCAGAGAGACCTCTGATAGTCTGTATCAGTCAGAATTCTCCAAAGGAACAGAAACAGTAGGATGCATAGATAGGGAGCAACATTTATTTTAAGGAATTGGCTCACACAATCACGGAGGCTGGCAAGTCCCAAATCTGCAAGGTGGGCCAGCAGGCCCAGGAAGAGCCGATGCTGCAGTTCAAATCCAAAGGCCATGTGCTGGCTGGATTCCCTCTTGCTTCATCCACCTTTTGTTCTATTATGAACTTCAGTTGATGGGATGAGGCCCCAATGCATTATGGAGGGCAATCTGCTTTACTGAAAGTCCACTCATTTAAACGTAAACCTCATCTAAAAACATCCTCCCGGAAACATTCAGAATAGTGTTTGACGAAACATCTGGGCCCAGTAGAGGGTGGAGGCGGAGGCAGCCAAATTGACACATAAAATTAACTATCACACAGTCTAACCAGGAATGATCACGCTCATTAAAGAAAAGCCCAAGTGGGGAGGGTATAGCTCAGGGGTAGAGTGCGTGCTTAGCAGGCTCCAGGTCCTGGGTTCAATCCCCAGCACCTTTGCTAATAAATAAATAAACCTAATTACCTTGCCCCCACTTTTCCCCCCCAAAACCCTGAAGCCCAAGCTCTCTTCTCTACGTGAGGCCTTAGGCCAAGCCCACTGGCTGAAATCCATAAACCAACCTGGCTCATAATCCTAACAACCACTGTTGTCTGGTTTCACAAACGTGGGCAGATGAGAAATGAGAGAAGAAGCTGGAGAAAGTGAGGACCTGCTGGACACAGATGCCAGAACAGTGAGAAGGGACAGCTCACAGCCTGACAGTAAGGAGGAGACAGAAGATCTATAAAAAGTAGACAGAAGAACTATAAAAGCTCAGCTGCCCAGGGCCTTGAGTGTTGGTGTGAACTGTTCTGCCGGACTCTGGGTCTCTAAATAACACATTCGGATTAGCTGTTAGAAGGGGTTGGATGGAAGAAAAGGGGCCATTTTTAAGGATGGGGAAGGGGGCATAATAGTCACTAGCTGATACGCATTCCCTCCCCTCCAGCCCTCTCTCGTGGATGGGCAATGCTGAGGTTTTTTTTAATTGAAATATAATGGAGCTAAAAAAAAAAGAAAAAGAAATATAATTGAGATAGTGTTCCCTTCGGCAGCACATATACTAAAATTGGAAGAGGATTAGCACGGCCCCTATGCAAGGATGACACGCAAATTCGTGAAGCGTTCCATATTTTTGAAAAGCAATATATATATGTATATGTAAACATTACGCTGTACACCAGAAATTGACACAATATTGTAAACTGACTATACTTCAATTAAAAATATATATATATATATATATATATATATAATTGACCTAAAACTCTGTTAGTTCCAGGTGTATCACATAGGGATCTGCTATTCCTATACATTACAAAATAATCACCACGACAGATATATCTAGATACCATCTGTCACCATACAAAATTATCATCTATTATTGCCTATATTCCCCGTGCTGCACATTTCATCCCTGTGACTCATTTATTTTGTAGCTGGAAGTTTGTAACTCTCAATCTTCCTCACATATTCCGCCCCCTACACCCGGCAACCACCTGCTTATTCTCTTACACCCCTGGGATAAATCCCACTTGATCACGATGTAGGATTTTTTAAAATGGACCATGGAATTTGGTTTGCTAATATTTCGTTGAGGATTTTGGCATCTGTGTTCATCAGTGACATTGGCCTCTAACTTTCACTCTCGATGGTGTCTTTGTCTCGTTTTGGTATCAGGCTGACGTTCGCCTTATAGAATGAGTTTGGAAGTGTTCATTCCTCTTCAAATTTTTGGATTAGTTTGAGAAAGATAAGTGTTAACTCTTCTCAAAATGTTTGGTAGAATTCACCTGTGAAGCCATCTGGTCCTGGACTTTATATTATTGGGAATTTAAAAATGACTGATTCAATTTCACTACTGGTAATTCGTCTGTTCATATTTTCTATTTCTTCCTGATTCAGTCTCAGGAGATTGTTTCTAGGATTTATTTGGGCCCTCTCTCTTTTTTTTTCCTTGATGAATCTGGCTAAAGATTTCTCAATTTTATTAAACCTGGCAGACAGCTGAAAACAAGAGTGTATAGACTAAAACAGCACAGCCAGAGGACAGTGGAAGCCCTAACCTGTATAGTGATAAGGGGAGGATGTGGGAGGCAGTGAGGCTAAGAGGTTGCTGGTCTCAGTGGTGGACAAGTTGTAATTGCAGCCATAACTATCATTAAGTGGTACTCATGCAACTCTGAAACTACCATCACTGCCAAGAGAGCTATCCCCAACCACGCCCAGGTTCCAAACAGGATTATCTTGCCAAGATATTCATCATCCATTTATCCATGCCACAGCTGTTTTTGAGTCTATTACTCAAGCACCTGATTTTGCGAGCAAGACAATCAAAGTAACTGCACTCCTGGACCTTACATTTGAACTGGGAAAGGTGACATTAAACAAACAGTTATATCTGTAAACATATAATAACCAGCCACGCAAAGGGCTATGATGGTTGTGAGGAGAGTGCTACAGAAGGTATGAGAGAGACCTCGTTTCGATCTGAAGAGAGTGTGTAGGTGTGCAAGTTCATGGGTGAGACGCTGGCAAGGGTAGGCTCTTGCAGGGCCTTGAGGCCACCACTGGGACTTTGGATTCTCACTCACTCATTCCTTCCTTGAACATTTCCCGAGAATTTTCTGCAGGACTAGGCCATATGCAGTCAGTAGGGACACGATGATTAATAATGGGGATAATAATAGTGGCCAATAGTCATAGAGTGCTTACCACTTGCTGTTAGAACTATTGTTTGAGGCACTTTGACGCCCCAACCCATTCAAGCCTCCCAGCAATGCTTTGGCCTCCTCGATACCACTGTTGTTCTCGGTTGACAGAGAGGGAAACTGAGACCTGAAGAAACTAAGTAATTTTCAAAATCAGACAACCACTAAGTGGGAACACACAGTCTGACTTCAGCGCTCTTAGGCATTTATATTCTTTAAAACATTTTAAAAATTAATTATTATTTATTATTTTTAATAGAGGTGCTGGGGTTTGAACCCAGGACCTCGTGCATGCTAAGTATGCACTCTGCTGCTGAGCTATGACCCACCCCTTGGCACTCATATTCTTAACCACTATGATTTACTGCCTCTTGTCTAAGATTGGAGGACAGTTTGGTCATTGGAGCCACCAAAATAATGCCTCAGATGTAGACAACTAGTTAAGAGAATTTCCCAAACTTGACAGATCATAAGAACCCCTGGGGGGAGTTAGGAACAGATCCTCATTCTGGAGATTTAGACGTAGTTTAGTGTGGTTGCTTTTTGCTGGACAGATCCTAGTTTGGCTGGGTGGCTGCTTCACTACTTTCCTGGACGTGTGTCACCTTGTGCGAACCATTTCACCTCTCCGGGCATCCGTCTCCCTTTCTGATAAATGCAGCTAATGATAGCACCTTCTCCTAGGGCTGTTCAGTGGAGTAGGTGAGCTGCTTTGCAAAGTGCTTAGGGCAGTGCCTGATGCTTAGTGAGCGATGATGTCAGTAACGTGTTACCCAGCAAGGGCTCATGTGCCCGCACACAGAAAGCCAAACTCTGACACGGAGTGTTTGCAGCAAAGTCAGGGTTTATTTGCAGGGTGCCACCAAGGAGCTCGCCATTGGCTTTCAGGCAAGGGTTTTTTGTTTTTGTTTTTTTGGTCTGTTTGTCTGTTGTTTTGTTTTGAGGGGGAGATAATTAGGTTTATTTACATATTTATTTATTTAAATAGAGGTACTGGGGATTGAACCCAGGACCCCATGCCTGCTAGGCATGGTAGACACCGAGCTATACCCTCCTCCTCAGGCAAGGGTTTTTAAAGTTTTTAGGGGAGAGGGTCTTAAGATGCAGCAAGTAGACTTCGTTCTGATTGGTTGGTGGTAAGGCAACATGTAACAGTTTCTGGAATTTCAACCTTCTGGTTCCAACTAGTCTGGCGTCTCTCTGCTTGTGTTCAGCTTGTAGGGGTTGTAGTTTCTACAGAACAACTCAAAGATATGCATCAAGTTGTTATCTACATCCCTTCAGGAGGTACCAGGAATCCTGTGACTCTGTTGTCCTGATCTTTAATTGCTTGAGCCTGCTCTCTGGAATTTAGGGAAGGCCTAGAAGGCTAAAGCCTTTTTTTCCCTACAAACAAGAAAAGGGGGACATGGAGGAGCTTTTACACCTGGGAAGGCCTGATAGGGTCCTGCTTGATTTCAGCAACCCCCCCTCCCCCGGCCCCATGCCTTTGATGATTTTCAGTCCTGAGGTAAACAGGGGCGGGACATGAAAGAGAATAAAATTTTAGATAGAGAGATTAATCGTAAACTCAGTAGGGAGTTCAGCTTTTGCGGGACTTGGTTTCAAATGGACCTATGATTAAGTGAGTCAGGTGTCAGAGATCACAGCTGGTGGCTTGGAGGAATGTCCTGCCCCTGCCCTTCAAGGACAGGACAGGGCCAGGTCCTCTTGACTTTGACGCAGGGTTCCCAGATAAAACAACAGGCCTCCAGTTAAACTGTTATTTCAGATAAAAACAAAAATTTCAGCATAATCTTCTCCCAGTACTGCATAGGTCACACTTGTCATTCATTGTTTATCTGAAATTCCAATTTAATGGGCGTCTTGTACTCTTCACTTGTTAAATCTGGAAACCCTGCTCTTCGGGAAGGGCTGCCCCTCAGCCCCTAGCCCAAAGGCCCTGCTGCAAGGAGGGCCCAGACGAGCGGCCTCCACCCGCCAGGGGCCCTAGTCGATCCCAGAGGGGCCGCTTACGCTTCCGCCCTGCCCGGGCAGCACTAGTGGCGCCCCGAGTGACCGAGCCCTGCGCGCCCGCCCAGCCGCCCGCACGGAGCAGAGGGCGCACCTCCCAGCCCCGCAGGCCCCGCCCGGCGGTTGGGCTGTGAGGAGTCCCGCTGCTCCCTCCCTCGCACTGTACTGAGGCGAGAAACTCGCTCGGCATGTCGGCTGTGGAGGCGGGGGGTGTTTTCCACAGAGCCCGGGGAAGGACCCTGGACGCGTTTTCCTCAGGTACTGCGGGCCCTTTGCCCCGGGAGGGAATGATTTCAGGGGTGCGGAACCTTCAGCCAGGGGGGAACGTTTGGTTGGGATGCGCGCCTCCAGCCGGACCCCATCAGGGGCTGCACCCCGGGGCTGGGGACTCCAGTAGCGGCCGCACCGCCTGCAAGTAGGGCTTCTAGGGGCACTGTTGATAAGAAGGGTGTCAGGGCTAGCGGTCCTGTGATGGAGCCTCGCTGGCCTTGACCGGAGTTCCCTGAGAGAAGCTAGAGTAAGGTAGCAAAGCAGTTACTAGTAGCGTGGGCTCTGCAGTTAGACTTGGTTTCCAAGCCCTGCCTTGGCCACGTTGCTCAGCAAGTCTTGGCCTCAGTTTCCTCATATGTGAAACGGGAATAATACGAGCGCGGTTACATGTGGTGCTGGATAGGCGCTCGGGTCACGTTAGATGTGGTTATTTTTTATTATGGTCGTTCACCACGATGTAGTTTATCCTCCCTGATCCTGGTTATTTACTATGAGTCATCCACCAAAACGTTAGCAGTGCCTATTAGAACAGGAGAGAGGAGAGGCAGTCAAGAGTCGTGTTGGAGTTAAATGCTTGGACTTTGGACGTAGATAATCTTGCTCGCTGTAAAAGTGGGTTTGTTAATACTTCTTACGGGAGGGTTAGGGGATTAAAAGGATTTCTGTAACCCAGTGTCTGACACAGGCTAGGTGCTGAGTGAATGGTAGCCCTCGAGCTATAAATTGAGAGGGACATTTATTCCTGATTCCTTGGTCCTCTTAGAGCCTTTTGCTGCGTAGAGTCAAATCCCCTCCCAGAAACTCACCAATTTTCATTATTACCCCAGGGAAGTCACTCCAGATGTCCTGCATGATCTGGCTTGTGCTAACTTTTCTTGCGTCATGCCAGCCATCCTTTCCCTTGCCCAGTTCTCCTATTTTTTTTTAAATTCACCGTTTTTTTTTTTTAAACTCCGTTTAAAAGGGCCAAGTCCTTTCTCTTAGTGCTTTGGCGTTTGCACTTCTCTGCCCACCTAGCTAATAGTTGGGCTAGTGGGGTTGGCTCTTTCTCCACCTTCATGTCTTACCTAAAGTTCAGAAGGCAGCCTGTAGCTCAGTGGCAGAGTACATGTTTAGCATGCAGGAGGTTCTAGGTTCAATCCTCAGTACGGCCATTAAATAAGCAAATAAACCTAATTACTGCCCCCCCCCCAAGAAGGTCTGTCACTTTCTCAAACAGGTTTTTCCTGGCGACCCTTTTCTAAAGTAGGTTTCTCCTGTAATTCTCTGTCCTAAAGCCTTGTTCTTTTCCTTACAACTGTTGGGGGTAGGATAGGGTGGGTGGCAAGGTTCTGGAAGAGCAGGTGGGGCCAGAAATATATTTCAGGTGAATTTTTAGAAAATACAATCTGTTGTAGGGCACATTCTCTAAATATTTTAATATGCTTCTTTCACTCTGTTGTCAAACCCAAGATTGTGTACCCGACACACAGCAAGGCGAAACACAAAAATCAGAGTTTGGAGCAGAGAAAGATTTGCTGCAGGGCCAAGCAAGGAGAAGGTTCGTTCTCAGAAGGCCTGAACTCCCCTTGGTTTTCAGGGACGAGTTTTTAAAGACAACATTTGGGGTGACGGCTGCAGAGGATATGACGGTTTTTTTTTTGATTGTTTGTGAGGTAACAGGGTGGTGTTCCAGGAATCTCAATCCTCAACCTGGTTCTGACTAGTCTGGGGCCTCAACATTCAGTTACCATTCTTCACCTGGGTGGGGGTCTTAGTTCCTGCAGAACAACTGAAACATCTGTATCCGATTGTTAGGTTTATCCCTTGAGGAGGAGTTAGGACTGTTTCATGGCTGCACTTGTTTCTTGTCTGCCTTTCCTTTGTTTCTGCTTTCCCTCACTTCCTTAATGAGTAATTGCTTGAATCTGCTCTTTGGAACTCAGGGAAGGTCCAGTAAAGAGACTACAGCCTTTTTCTACCAACAGGAAATGGAGGAGATGCAGAAACTTTTTTTTTTTTTATGATAGAGGAGGGCCCAGCGGGGTTCTGCTTGGTTTCAGCCCAGTGTGAGGGTTTTGAGACTTATCTGTACTGATATAGGTGGCTCTAGTTTGCTCATTTTCCTGTTGGGCAGTATTCCATTGTATTAACATATACTTAATAATCTGTTGCTGGAATCTGAGTGTCTTCCCTTTGCTTCTCCAAATATATTCTCTCCCCAGCTGTGCTTTAGGAGGTTGACTCCATGGGCTTCACCTGTGGGCTTCTTGCCCTCTGGCCTCCTGTTAAGTTCAGAGGGGAGTCCAGACTGGAGATTGGAGGAAGGGAGAAGCAAAAGTTGGAGTGTGTATTCCCCGGTTTATTACCTGTGGGATTGCCTTGGGCTGGCTGTGTTCCTTCCCTGAAATACACTGCTGCTTTAAAGATAACCTGAGCTGGATATCAGATTTGGATAATCACTTCCTCCCTCTTTTCAGATGTAGTTCTGCTTTTCGGTGTTGAACTCTGAAACTGCCCTTTGTGATTTTTCTGCGCTCAACTCATCCTAAATAATCCTTTTAAAAACACTCCTTTAATTATCCTAGTTTGAGCATGCCAGTGATTTCCTGCTACGATCCTGATATAATAGACTTTCAGTAATCTCTGGTTTTCACTCTTGGCACCTGTGCTGTTATGAATATTCTTGTACAAGTCTTCTTGTGGATACAAGGGAAAGTTTCTCCATGGCATATACCCAGGAGCAAAGTTCAGGGTTGTAGGGTATGAGCTTTCCCAGCTTTACTAGATCTTGTCAGATCACCTTCAGAGTGCTTGCACCAATTTATACTCCTACTAGAAGGCTATGAGGAGTCCTTGTTACTCTGCAGTGTCTCTTTTCAGTTCAAGAAGTATTTATGATGTTCCCATGGCACCCTCTTGTACCTTGTGAAGAGTAGAAAAAGGAGAGGGGAAGGCCAGCAACACACCCCCATGGGCTCATAACTAGGCATCGAGCTACGGCACAAGAAGTAATTCTTGGCTGTAAGTGGGATTTTCAGCGTCGGTCCTGGGTAATGGTGAGACTGTCAACTGAAATCAGGGAGTAGGGCCAGGTTTTCTGGGATTGATTTGGCAAGTGGTGGCTTTGAGGTGCCATCAGGAAATCTGAGGCAACTTGTGGGATGCAGCACCCAGCTGGGGATGGGCGTGCGGGTGCCATCCATAGAGAGGGAGTAGATGGTCTTGTTGTAATAGTCAGTGGTACTACTAAGGGAAAGGTGTGTGGAGTAGGGAACTGTGTGTGTGTGTATGTGTGTGAGACAGAGAGAGAACTTAGGATATTGCCAATGTTTAGGGGGTAGGAAGAAAGAAAAGACACACTGAAGGTATCAGAGCAGGAAACAACCAGAAGTTTTGGAAGATAAAACCAGGAGCCGGTCTTGGTACCGAATCTGGGGAGAAGGGCTTAAGGCAGGGTGGGTCATAGGGTCAGATGCTGCAGACGTCTAGGTGAATGTTAGCCAAGCAAAGGATGGCACGTTTGATTGTTACGTCACCTTCAGCAGAGTTGTAGGGGGAAGCCTGGTACACGGTGTTTGAAGAGTGGTAGAGGGTGAGGATGTGAAGTCGGCTAGGCTGGGATTCTGTTTGGAGACATTTGGGTGATGCATGGTAGACTTAGGGTAACAGCAGCCTGAGGGAGGAGCAATGCTGAAGGAAGGCTGAAGGGTCTGAAGCAGTGATGGTGATGGTAAGACAAACAGGAGCATCCAGCATGTATCAGGTGTGCTGTATGTGGATTATCTTGTGTAATCTTCAAAACAGTCCTGGTCAGCTAGCTCTTAGGATTATCCAGTCTTTATAGTGGGAAAAAAAAATCAATCTCAGAAAAGCTAGGCGACTTGCCCAAGGTCGCATGATTGGTCTGAGATGGATCTGGGGTTGAAAAATGCAAAAGGCAGTATAATTGTTGGAGAGCAGTACCAGAGGAGCAGGGAAAAGATAGGGTGGAGAGCTCAGAAGAGGGGTTGGCCCTGGGAACAAACGTGCTCTTTGACCATCTCTCCCTGCTACTATTCATCTACCTAACTGTTGGTCTGTCCATCCATTTGTCTATCAAGCCATCCCTCCACCAGTCTGTTCATCATATGTCCATCTTTTCATCTGTCTGTCCATCCATTTGTCTACTGTTTTATCCATTTGCTTACTCATCAAATGTACTAAGCACCTCCCTTGGCCCAGGCATGGTGTCAGATGCCAGAGTGCAGTGATGAGTGGAAACCAGATGTGATTCTGCATCTCTGGCATGTGACTACTTGGAGAGGCCAGCACCATCCTGCCATCACACAAACCAGCAGGTCACGCTGTGGCAAATGTCAGGGAAGTGAGGGGACATTTTAATAAGGCCAGGCAGGGAGGGCTTCCCTGAGGAAGGGGTATGTCATCTGATTGCTGAAGGATGACGTACCTGGGTTGAAGAGAGGGAAGACCATTGTAGACCATGGGCAGAGCAAGGGAGAAAGTCTGGCACCGTGGATGGGACAGGGAAGGGTGTTGGTGAACGAAGCCCCTAGTCGAGCTGTGTGGTGTGGGGTGAGCCTGGAGCCTGAGGCAGGGGGCAGTTGAGGAGTTTTGTCATTATCTAATTGCAGCAAGTGGTTTTAACGACACAAGGCCTCATGATCAGATTTCCGACTGGGAAAGAATGGTCTAGCTGTAGCAGTATCAACAGAGGAGTTTCTGCTTGTGAGGAACTTGAGGTGCAATCTGATTTGAAGCTGGAGCTCACCAGCTTGTCTGATACAAGGTACACAGTGTTCACTTCGAATTTGTTGATGGTGCATGTGGTGGAGATCATGGGGCTGCTGAGGTGGGAAGCTTCCTAGCCCACTGGAGCTGCCCCAGGGCTGCTGTGGGACCAGAGAATAACAGGGCCATTCACCTGGAAAAGAACGGTGGGTGGGGTTGGGATGGAGAGAGACTTAGAAGATAAACTGATGAGCTAGGAAGAGGGAAAGGACCCTGAACTTCTCCAGAAGTATAACCTGCACTTGGTCTCCTCTCTGGGCTGAGTAGCTCCAGCGGGCGTGCCCAGTATGGGTCATATAGCCCAGGGCTTGTAGAGGCCCAGCTTTGGAGGGGTAGGCTTAGAGCCCCTAGTCTTGTGGGTTCACTTTACTAGGTGTCGAACACCTAGTCTCCCCCTAAGCTGTGTCTGTCCCTGCCTTTGTCCCCATTAGCTAGTTCCCCATTAGCATTGCTGGTGACTTTGAGCAATGCTTTTGGAGGGTCCACCAGTTCAGGCTCTGTGGGAAGGTAGAGACTCGAGTTGGTGAGCTGGTAGAGTTACCCCAAGAGCAGGCTCGGAAGAGGATGGAAAGGATCTGGCTTTTTCTGTCTCTTGCCAAAATACATACTGCCTGGCAAAGAGGTTTGGTTAACTCCAGCAACAGTGCCTGAAAGCACAGCCCTGGTAACCCTCACACTTGCTACTGGAAGCCTCCTCCAGAACAGTTTGTTTCTCAAGTGAAGCTTGTCGAATCAAGCAGGGCTGTTGTAGCCAGCTTGGGCCACTGCCACAGAACACCACGGGCTGGACGGAAATGTATCGCTCACAGCCCTGGAGGCTGGAAGTCCAAGGTCAAGGAACCCGCAGATTCGGGGTCTGGTGAGAGCCCTCCTCCTGGTTCACAGACGACCATCTTCTTGCTGTGTCCTCAGCCAGAGGAAGCCAGGAGTGGGCACTCTAAGGGTCTCTTTTATACGGGCAGTAATTCCATGTCTAAGCCCTCTTGACTTAATTACCTCCCAAAGGGCCCACCTCCAAATACCATCACAGCGGGGGTTAGATCTCAACATAAGAATTTTGGGGAGACACACAGTCAGTCTATGGCAAGCACTTTACTTTAGGACCGTTTCCCCTCTGGTGCTTTTTGAGTAACAATATTCTCATGCCCCCAACCCCCCCCCCAAACCCAACAGTATTCCCATGCCCTTCTTCCAGGAGTGTCGTTCGTGACGCTTGGCTTCAGTCATCCATTTCTTGTTAACACAATCTGCTAGGCTCTGTCAACAGATGTTTCTAAAAAATAAATTGTACGTGTCTCACCTGAGAAGGTTCACAGTCCTCAGGCATGTTCAAATATTCATTTTAATTAGACAAATTGATAATTATATATCCTTGACACGTATCCTAATTAAGACTACTTTCTCCTAACAAATAATTGTCTCTGAGAAGTTTCCAGCATCTGTTTTGAAGAAATTCTCAAAGGGAGAAATACCAAGATAAACTGTGTTTTCAAAATTACCTACACTTAATTGTTTTCAGGTCCTAATCTGTCTTTCCAGTTCATTTTACCCCCTGAATATTTTCCCCCTTAGAGAACAGGGCTCTTCAGCGGTTTACCTGCGAAGATTATGCCCCTAAACATTTTAAACCTCCCGAGCTGTTTCAGAGGAGCCAGCTACATTCACAAATCCTGAATGTCTCTTGATCCTTCTGGCAACCCTCTCACATATAAAGAATAAATGAAATCTCTAAAAGATAACGTACTCCATCCCTTCCAAGTCTCACCTAAGAACTTCTCTAGAAACAGTAGACCTGGGAGTGTTTGTTCAAGTTTGAAGAGGGTCACGGTGCAAAAAATTCTAAGGTAATAATGAAGAAAGTGAAGTGAATGCCTTTAATGATGCCACACATGTAGGCCAAACCAGTTCTCTATTTGAGAAGGGTTCCCATGACTAAACTAAGAATTTTGATGATTTATGCCTCCTCATTATCATCATCTGTAAAAATCAGTGTCACAAAGTTCCCATGATAGCATTTGCAAGAGACAAACAAACTTTTAGTTTTGAATGCCTTTTCCCTTTGTTTTTCTGTTTTTAAATAACTTTATTGAGGTCCCATCACATTTACTCATTTTAAATTTTGCTTGTTTTTAATAAATTTACAGAGTGGTCGTAACATCACAATTTTAGAGCAGCTCAGTCTCCCATAGAACTGAACTTTATGCATTTTTCAGTCTCTTTATGTTTCCACTCCCAGCACAGTCAACTAGTAATTTACTTCCGTAGCTTTGCCTTTTCTGGACGTTTCATATATATGGAATCGAATAACCCGTGGTCTTTTGTGACTGGCTTCTTTTGCTTAGTGTAATCTTTTCAGGGTTCACCCACGTTGCAGTGTCTATCAGCACTTTTTTCCTTTTTAACTGAACAGTTATCCCGGTGTATGGATAACAGCATTTTGTTTATCCATCCACCCACTGGTGAACATTTGAACGTTGACGGACATCCCTCCATCTGGACACTGGCTGTCATGAATAAAGCTGTTATGAACGTCCACACAGAGGTCGGTGTATGAACATGTGTTTCACTTCTCTTAGGTAGACTCCTAGGATTGGAGTTGCTGGGTCGTTTAAGGAACTGTGTTTAACAATTTGAGGATCCAGCAAACTGTTTACCAAAACAGCAGCACTGTTTATATTCCCACCAGCAGCACATATGAGCTCAATTTCTCTGTACCCTCTTCAGCACTTGTTACTGTCTGTCTCTTCGATTATAACCAAGCAAATGGGTGTGAAAGGAAACTTCTTTGTGGTTTTGATCTGCATTTTCCTAACGCCTAATGCCATTGCACGTCTTTTCACATGCTTATTGGTCATTTGTAATCTTCGGAGAAATGTCTATTCAGGTCCTTTGCCTGGTTTTTAATAGGGTTATTTCTCTTTTTATTGTTGAGTTGTAAGAGTTCTTTATATATTCTGGATACAAGTCCCTTGTCAAATATATGATTTGCAGTTTTTTTTCCCATTCTGTGAATTGTCTTTTCACTTCCTTGATGGTATCATTTGCAGCACCAAAGTTTTAAATTCTGAGGAAGTCCCAGTTATCAACTGTTTCTTTTATTACTTCCGCTTTCGATGCCATGTGTAAGAACTCTTTACCTAACACCGAACTTGTGTTGGTTTCCTCCTGTGTTTTCTTTTAAAAGCATTATGATTTAAGCTGTTACATTTAGGTCTAGGTCCATACTGGAATAGGGTCAAGGTTTAATTAAACAATTTCCTTTTTTAATTTTTTCCAACTACAGTATAAGCCTGGTAGTTGATCAATGAATAGAAAAAAATTAGCAAAAGAGGGGAATCATTAAAAAGTTACACATTTTTTACATTTTGTTTTACTGTAAACTATAAATGTACATTCACTTACCAATCTTTTGATGTCAGGCCGGGGATGTGACCTGGAATATGATTTTACCGGTGGGCCTGCCCGGGAGTCTTTCTTGCATAAACAACACCCATAAGATATCTTTCTCCGTTTGGATTTTTTCCTGTGGAGTAGTCAGTTAAAAATCACTTAGAAAGCACTCTAAGTGAAGAATTCTTCTAGGTTTTTACTTTCTTTTTCTTCAGATCTTTTACACCTGCCTCCCGACACCTAATTCACGAGTATTTTATTTTTACCAGCTTGCCTTTCTTGAGTCTTCTCAAAGCATCCACCTTTGTTTGATTGGAAACAATCCTTCTTATAGTCCTGTTTCTTTGGCTTTCATGTTTAATTAAGTGATTTAAAAATAAGTGCTAGCATGAACAGTTCTGGGAACAACTTCAGACGGACACTCCTGAAAGGCAGGGGTGCGTAGAGCATGGGGAGGCCATCAGCTTGCCCTGGGTCCTGGTCAGTGCCTCCGCAGAGGGCGTGGGGAGCGTTGGTGACTTCTTCACGTCGGTCCAGTGGACGTCTGTTAAGAGAGTGTCTTCTTCACAGAGAGGACTCACTGACAACTTGTTATATTTGTGCAGAATGTGATTTTTAACTTTTTCAAATCCTCCAGTGAGGAAGGGGCAGTAACATGGGCCCAGGGCAGCTGGAGACTGCAGGGCCCCAGAAATGCTGCCAGCCATGCTCAGAACCGTCTGATGTGGAGTCAGACCCTGGGAAATATTTAGAGTAAAAGAATGTCCTGACTCCCCATGTAGCCTTGTTTAAAAGAAAAAGAAGAAAAATCCTCGAGGTAAGGCTGCAGGTCCTCACTTGTAAAATAGGGGCAGAGTGTTGGCCAGATCCGCCTTATGGCACAGCTGGGAAAATGGGATGACGCATGTGCTGACCTCATCTATGTGAGGGCACCGCTGCCCCTGGGTGATTTTAGGTCCCAAACCAGGAAGCGGAGGGTCAAGGAGAGAGCACAGCTCTTTTGGCCCCAAGCCTCTGGCCTCTCCAACAGAACACGCTGGGATAGGACAGAGCACCTTGTCCTCCCCCCGTCTGCTCCTTCCCAGTCTCCCCCAACTCATCTGTTCGACCAGCTGCCGGGGAGTCATCCCTGCCCTCTGCTTCTCCCCTCCCATGCCTTCCATGGCCCAGCTGTCCCCTGTCTTTCCATTCACCTCCAGAGCACACTTTGGTTTTGTCCACCTCTCTGTCGCCCAACTCCCAACACTGGGACCCCAGCGCCCTTGCCTCTCACCTGGACAGTTCCAACAACCTCTGTGTCTCCCCTGGTCCCTCCAGTCCATTCCCTGGACGGCATCCCGAGGCATCTCTTTGAAGCAGAAATTGGGTCTGGCGGCCCTCGCCGTGGCTGCTGTCTGTCCCTCTCCCCTCCTCTGCTTTCTCATTCCTCAGGCCGCAGTCTAAGAGGAGCCTGTGCAGATCCTCACCCATTCTTTCCTTTTATGATACGTATTACAACTTAGAGTTGTGTGTTTATTGCTGTGACTTTGATGTCTGTCCCTGCCTCTAGATGAGAGATTCCTACTGGGCAGGAAGCCCAGGCCTAGGATGGTGTCCAGCAGCAGTGGACCTTCAGTGTCCATTTGTCATGTGAATAAATGAGTGAAAATGAATACACTGCCCCCTGGATGTAACCCATGGCTTACACACACCATCAATTCTCTGGACAAAGCAGCAGAATCCAAGGTACTGAACCAGTCAGCAGGACCCTTGCAGACCACCCTGCTGGCTCTGCAGCTGGTGCGGTACTCAGAATGCCTCCGCTGCGGGCGACTCTCACGGGGCTGCACCTGCCCCTAGGAAGGGGGGGTCTTCTCTTTGCATCCAGGTCCTCTGTTTGCCCAGCCTGTGCCTGCAGGGCTGCCCCTGCCCAGAGCCAGTGCCTTCTTCCTGTTCTCCGGAGGCACCACCTGGGCCTGCAGCCGCCTGCTCTCTTGGCAGCGGAACGTGGGCAACGGTGCAAAATAGTCACAGCAAACCTCCACCCCAAACGCGCCGGCTTCTGCAGAGTGAGAGAGGTTTGGAAAATGTCTCCTTGCCCGCCTGAGACGTTGTCTGGAACAGTGTCGGCCAAAGCCACCGATGCCAAAAGCCGCCTGGCCGAGCAGTCCCGGCCCATCTGCTCTCTTCACTTCTCTGAAGGGTTGCAGATAAAGATGCTGGCAGGTCCCTCATCCCTACGAGGCAAGTGCGGCAGCCAAGCTGTGACTCAGAAGCTTTTGTGTAGCTCGGTAGCTACCTTTAGGATGGGTGTAGGCCAGGAAGAGAGAGGTTGAGTAGATCCACTTTGTTACTTAGGAAGCGTAATATGGAGACTCTGAGGATTCTGCTGTCACAATTATTCTGTGGGGGGGGGGGAGGGTGTCCTGAATTTTTTTAAACAGCCAAGTGAACAATTCAGTGGTTTTTAGTCTATTCACAGAGTTGTGCAGCCGTCACCACAGTCAAGTTTAGAACATTTTCACCACCCCAAAAAGGAACCCCACACCCCTTAGCTGCCACCCCCCACCTTCCCCTCCCGCCAGCCATAGGCAACCACTCATGAAAGACGCTGGTAACTGCCGCATTAAGTTCTGGCAGTCTTGCTGTGGGGACATTTGGATTATTAAACCAGAAAGAGTCCCAAAGTGGTGAAAATTGTTTTGCTGCTTTTGCGTGTGTGTTTTTTTTAACCACTAAAATAAGATTAGTCCCCAGAGAAGATGAGGGGTATTGCTGAAGACATTTAGATTGTGATTCACTGTGCAGATTGCTGCTGTGAGACACTGCAAAAATTGCATTTCGTTGGCATTTGCTCTTTAGCCAGAAAGCCTCCAGGCAGCTGTAAAGTTACCCATCTTTGCCATTTTATAACCAAAGCAGTTATCGACAAACACGTGAGGGAAAGATGTTAAGCCCAAAGCATATAAATGTACGTGTGTGTGTGTGTACACGTGTGTATATCATCAGATACTTCCTGAGCCCTACTGTGCTCTGGGGAACAAAGAAATGGGTGAGATTTTGGTAGCTCTGTTCTACGATAGGGGTCGGAGTTACCATGAATAATGAATGACAGTCATGGAGATAAAAGCTCACACTTGACTGCTTTCTGGGTGCCGAGTCCAAATGCTTTACACGTATTAACTCAGTAATTCTTCACACCAACCCTTCTGAGGACGGTAAGTTATTCTTTACAGATAAGGAGACTGAGGCCCAGAGAGGTTAAGGGACTTGCATCAGGTGGCAGAGTTGGTAAAGGGTAGAAGTGGGATTTGAGCCTGGGACTCAAGCCTCAGATTCAGGGCTGTTCTGGGACCTGGTCAGGGCTTTGGAAGACAGAGGCCCAAAGTGGGTCAGGGGCTTGAAGCCCTTCCCCAAGCCCACATGTGTGGGTATGGCCTGTCTGTCGCCTGCCCTACATTCATATTTGCCGCTGGTCCCAGGGTCTGGTCCTCGCTGTGCCCTGTGCCTGGGGTACGTCCCCACAGCCCCTCTTCCCTCCCCACCCCCCATGCCTGGCTCTTTCTCGTCTCCAGATCCCATCTCCCGAGTTGCCTCACTGCTCTGTCCACTGCAGAGCTCTCCCACCCAGCAGCTGCTCTGTCCATGGTTACCCCGATTACTTCTGCGGCACTGAGGAGCACATGAGCTTAGTTGTTGACCTGTTCTTGGCCCATCTCACCACCGTTCTGTAAGGTTTAAAGAATGGGACCTTGCCTTGCCCACTGCTGAATGTCCAGTGACTAGAGTGGCACCTATCCTCAGATCAGACTTGCTGAACGAGGAAAGGAGGTGGAGCTGTGTCAGCTCACAGGGGAGGGAGGGACGGATGTTTGAGCTGGGCTGGAGAGGTAGATGACCGTCTTTGCAGGAGGAGTCAATGGAATGGAGAGTGTCCCCTGGATGAAGGGCTGGGAAAGGATGGGGTGTGTCTGAGGAGCAGGTAAGGGTCTGTTTAGAGGGCTCCTGTGCTGCGCCTTGTGCAGGTTCCCCAACCTCAGCACTGACCTGCGTGGGGTCATTCTTTTTGTAGGGCTACCCTGTGTACTGCGGGTTGTCCAGCCCCATCCCGGGCCTCTGCCTTCTGGATGCCAGAAGCACTATCGCTGTCTTATATTGTGACATATAGAAATGTCTCCCGATGTCAAATATCCCCTGGGGATCAAAATCATCCCTGGTTCAGAGCCACCAGTCTAGTGGGAACAGTAATCAGTACAGCTGGAAAAGTTTTAGGCTACATTTTAGCCCCAGGTGCCAGAATGAGCGAGGATCCATTGATGTCTTCATTTATCCCTTCACCAAATGCTTACTGAGTGCCTGCCACCTGCCAGCGACCAAATGCTGCATGCTGACGGTATGCTGGGAGGGAGAGCAAACTCAGGCCTTTCCTCGTGGAGAGTAGAAGAGAGTGGCCCATTAGCAAAGGAGTTTGATGATTAGGATAAGGGTTTTAGGAAGAGTCATAATGGAGGTGGTTGCCTGAGTAGGTCAGGGCGGGGAGTACTGCGTGGAGCTGTCTTGGTCACCCCAGTGGGAATGATGCACGCTGACCCAAGGTGGTGGCACTGTCAGTCAGTGCTGAGCTAATTCTGCAGCTTTTAGTCAAATGGAGATAACGTGGCCTCAACAGTCCCAATCCGAGGTATGTATAGCTCAGTGGTGGAGCACGTGCTTAGCATGCACAAGGTCCTGGGTTCAGTCCCCAGTACCTCCATTAAAATAAATGAATAAATAAGTAAGTCTAATTACCTGCCCCCAAACAAAAACAAAAAAACCAGAAACAATAAATAAAATATTTTTTTTAAAAAACAGAACACAAAAAGTAATCAAAAAAAAGAAGATCCTATAGTCCAATTCATGTTGTCATTTTGAGTCAGGTAAGTTAACAGGAGTCAAAATGCCAAATTTGTAAATATTCTGAACCAGTTTCTTACGATTTTAACTCTGTCTTGCAAAAGTCAAACTAGATTTAGAAAACAAGACTTTTAAAAATTAAATTATTATCTTTCCACCTTGAATTGTTTGAGGTTGTCTATAAAGTAATAGGTTAAGCACATCATGAGAATATAAATTATTACAGAATTAGGTATTAATCAGTGACATGGCTGGCTCCCGTAGGCCTTTTTCCTAGTTGCATGATGAAAGTAGTGATTCATTTGCTTTCAGGGGTGCATTTATTATTGTTAGCCATTGATTAACTGATAATAATGAAAGGATCAATGAAATTTCTGATTCTTGGTATATATTAAAAAGTCAGCTTTCATCAACAACTGGCTAATATGCCCAAAAGGTATAATAAAACTGAATGAGAGGAAGTATGTTGGCAGAGACAAATCCAAGAAAACACCAAGTTTGTGATATTAAAAATGCAGACTGTAAAGAGTGATTGCAATTTGAGTATCTGTCTTTCAGGCAGGGTATTGGCACATAAACATAATGATAAGGAATCATGTGAAGTTTTAAAGGTTTTTTTTTTTTTTTTTAAGATTCTTCTCTGTAGACAGTTGCTTTGTAGCCAGTAAAGGCTTAAAGGAGACTCGCAGGCCGTTCCTGACCACCCAAAATCCGCTGTCCTTTTTAATCCTCCAATTTTGAAAGATTGTTTCTATGGCAGTCTCTTTCCATTAGCTGAAAATTGGAGTGGCCAAATCTTGTTACAACGGATGAGTCAGATTTCTTTATATGGCCAATTTTTCCTTTAAAGAGTATTTTCAAATAAATGTTAACATTTGACTTAGGCTGTGGTAACACACTAAAATATGGCGCTGTATTCTGGTAGCTTGGAGCTTGCTTCTGGCTGAGTCTTCTCTGTGATCTCACCTGCCCTGAAGTGGGGCTCTGTGGTAGTCATCCCCGAGCTTCTGCACACCCCTCCCCGCCCTGACCCTTGTTAATCTTGATCAAGTTATTTACCGTTGACTCTGCGTCTCTCACCTCCTGTACCTCTAAGCACAATGGAAGGGTTACTGTAGATAAAGGCTTCTCATCCCAGAGGTCTGCAGAGGCCAGGTATGGACCCTGGTGAATTCCAGAGCACTCACCCCACTAAAGGGACAATTACTGCTCAGCCCCAGCCAATCGTTGGCACACTCCTAGTGCAGCCAGATTTTCTATGAGATTCCGGAAAGCCAGGTATATATGTGAAACTCATGAATTTAAGATGTTGGCAACAAATTCAAAATTTTATAAACACTGCGTGGGCCAAACAGAACACATCTGCTAGCCAGATCGCATCCAGAGACCCGGAGTTTGCAGTCTCTAGAAGAGATCACCAATTAGCATCCCACAGAAGGCGGATGTCCTGGGCCCCAGCCTGTACCCCTGAATCAACCCTTTGCTGTTGGCAGGGTCTGGGAGCATCACAAGCTTGCTGGGGAGAAGCTCTGGGCCTTGCCAACATTCTCTCTGTGTACAGCTTTCTTACTCACCAAGATGTGCCACTTAAAGGAAACTTTTTGGAGACAAAAGTATCTTTATGGAGGCGGGCAACTTGCAGGCAGCCCAGGGAACATTCCGTCTTCTTCATGGCTCTCTCCGGCAGCACTGAGATACTGAACAGGAGAGGCTGCTGCTCCTTAACTGTGTAATGTTGAACTTGATCCATGACGAAGGCCCCTAGCCAGGCCTCAGTTAAATGAGAGGATTGGTTAAAGTAACTCTGAGCATCCCTCCAGCACAATTTGCAGTTCTTAAGAAGGAAACAGTGGGCTTCTATATGGTAAGTCCTCAGCTTTTATAGGATAGGCTGCAACGAATGAGTTCAGGAGGGTCAGGTGTAAACTCATGGGTACCTGATATTAGTTAAGTAAGTGCGTTAGTTAATATTATCATCTGTGGCAGACAGACCCTGCCTCCTAGTGGTCCTTGACCCCTTGCGATCTCTGTGTGGTCCCCTGCTCCTGAGTGTTGTGGGCATGACGCAGCGGGCCGGTGATGCTCGGCCGGTGATGCTGGTTGGTAAAAGAATTACCAGAGACCAAAAAATGTTTAGGAAAGTTTAATAGATATACTGCTACAGGCAACAGCGGGTCACACAGGCAAGAGGTGCCTGAATGAGCATTGGGGCAAATGCGCAGGGTCTTCTATTGGGGGTAGAGGGGTGTGCCCACAAGGAGGAGGAGCTGCACCATCAGTTCGTGCACAGGTACCTGATTGCTTGTAAGATGTGTCAGGGACTTCTCTGAACAATAGGTTTTACAACTCTGCTCAGGGCAGGATGTGAGGCCTTTCTGCTTAAGGTATCGTGTGGGGCGGTTTAGCTTTGTTAGGGTAAACACACATCAGGAGATAATTTTTATCTTGCAGAAATGCAGGTATGTGAAGGGTCCTGCAGTGGGGAGTGGGGGGTTAAGGTGTCAGTGGGCTCCAGGCACACAGAGAGCCCAGGGGTGGGGTTTTATGACTCTAGAGAGTGCCAGCCAAGGCACCACAAATGTGGGCTGGCTGAGCGACTTGACTGTAATGTGACAAAAGTCGTGGGCTGTCACTTCTGTCGTCATGTTACCTAAGATGGTAACTTCTGTTTGCTGGCAAACCTCACTGGCTTTGATGAAGCAAATTTCCACGTTATGAGCTGCCATGTGGGAGAGGCCCACATGGCAAGGAACTGAGGGTGGCCTCTGGCTGACAGCCAGCAGGGAACAGGTGCCCTCAGTCCGTTGCCAAACAACAGTTCCTGTGCGCTTCGCACAGTGAGGCCCAACAAGCCGAAAGTCTGAGTTTGGAGCAGAGAAAGGTTTATTGAAAGGCCAAGCAAGGAGGCAGGTGGCTCGTGCTCGAAAAACTCAAACTTCCCCATGGTTTCTGGGGAAAAGGGTTTTACAGACAAAATTTGGGGTGAAGGCTGCAGGGCGTGTGACTTTCTTCTGATTGGTCGGTGGTGAGGTAACTGAGCGGTGCTCCGGGAATCCTGTGCTCAGCCTGAAGTTACCACCCTCCACCTGGGTGGGCAGGGGCTTAGTTCCTGCAGAAGAACTCAGAGATACTATGTATATCCCCAGAACCCTGCCCTACGGCTGCAAGATTGCTTCTTGACTGTTCTTCCCTAGTTTCTGTATCCCCTCCCTTCCCTGATTACCAACTGTTTGAATCTGCCCTTTGGAACTCAGGGAAGGTCCAGGAGGCTGAAGCCTACTTCCTACAAAAGAGAAATGGGGTACAGGAAGGGTTTGTAACAGGAGCGCCCCGCATGGTCCTGCTCCATTTGAAGTCCACCAGCCCACAACCTCCTAAGTGAGCTGGGAAGCAGACCCTGCCTGACCTGCGTCTTCAGATGAGACCCCAGCCCTGGCCGACACTTTGATAGCAGCTTATGAGAGGCGTTCAGCAGAAGACTCTGTGTGGACCCTGCTCCTGGGCGGTGGTGTGGGCACAGCGTCTCTGGCCAGTGATGCGGGTTAATAAAAGAATTACCAGAGACTAAGCTGTGCCCAGGATTCCTGACCTACAGAAGCTGTGAGAGAAATAATGTGTATTGTTCAAGGTGCTGCATTTGTGGTGCTTTGTTACGTAGCTAATGCACCATCTCTTTGAATTTGTTTAAAAAATTCACATTGAAAAAATTAAATGCACTGTAAACATTCTTACTTATAGCAGGTTTAGGTGTTTTAGTTAAATAAATGTATGCTTTACTCTGTCTCAGCACTGGGAACCATACAGGCATTATCCAGAGGTTTGTGGCAGTGTTTCAAAAGATTACAGTCTTGTTTTGCTACCATCACGGTCAGAAATGAGATCTTAATTTAATCAACTCACTTCTTTAATTCATTCATTCTGCAAGTACTTAGTTTATCTCAAAATTTGACCTTGGCTTTATCATAGTCACCAATTACAGTCCCTGACTGCATTCTTTTATCAAATTTGGGGGGAAAAATACCTCTCTGTGTTTTTGAAAACACATACTTTACTGAAGAGTATTTTTATTATATGCTATGAAGTCACGTGAAAATCTAAAGGGTTACAATTCTCTAGTTAGTAATGCATTCCCTGATTAAGTTCTTACCTTGGGAACTCTTACCAAGAATATTGAATTGGTTTTGAAAGGTGATTTAAAGGGAGATGATTAGATAGCAATGGATAATACCAAGAAATGTTTAGGACCAGATACTTGAGCTGGACAGAGGCAGGACATCAGAGTGAACAGGAAAATATGCAAAACAAAACACAAAGCAAATCAGAAAAACACAACCACTAATAGCAACAATAACAACAACAAATCCTCCGAGATATTATTTCAGTTCAGGGGAAACAACCACTTTGCATCTGTTTGTTATAAAACACACAGTTCCTTGATTAGCTGCACCCTTTGCTTCTCAAACTTGGATTTGCATAAAATCACCTGCATTTGTTAATGCAGATTCTGACTGAGCAGGCCTGGGGCGGCCTGAGTGATGGTGATGGTGATGTGCTGGCCCATGGGCCACGCCTCGGGGACCGAGGTGGAGGCCCAGCAAGCATGGCTGCTTCTTGCCTTCTCCCTGTCTCTCAGCCTCCATCTCCAGGTAATTCTGCTCCTTTATTTGGGTTATCAGGCATTTCTCAGGTTGTCTCACATTAAGGTTCTTTGACTAGGAAAATTAAAAACAAAACAAAACAACAAACAAAAGAACCTCTGGATCTTTAAAACGTTTTTTAAAATGCCCTGATTTCTCTCAGGTGCTTTAGGAATGCACCTCACTGTCTCCAGACTTCCACGGTTTGAACTGCAAGAGCACGGCTTGCAGGGAGAGTGAAGGGAGAAGCAGGGGGCAGGCACTGGCCCTGCCCTGGAGGGGCTGGCGTGGGCAGCTCCCCCAGGCTCTTGGAGATGTCAGTCAACTCATACCTACTCCCTGCCCTGGGCGTTAACTCTGGACTTCGGTGAAATAATTTTTAATGCAAATGTTAAGAATTCACATTCCTAATATAAAAATTTACTCTTCCGAGGGGTGAGGAAGGTATAAATTTACAAAAGTTTCCTTCAGCTTATTAGTAAGCATTACAAGCCTCCAATATTTCTAACTCAGCCTTGATTAAAACTGAGATGAGACCAAAGATCACAAACTTCTATTGCAGGAATTTTAAGAGGATCCAGGTGCTTTTGAGAATGCAGAACCCCAAGTCAACAAATTTCCTCAGTTCGATAGATAAGGTAGATGGAACAGTGGTATGGGAGCTGGCATTCATTTTGGGTCAAATGTATTTATTTTGTACCTTGTCATAAAATTGAGATTCTATCTAAGATTTTACGAGTAAGTAAACAAGTAATAATGAAAGATTTATTTTAATAACTCCTAAGACTATTGACTTTTTGAGACTATGACTGTTTGTCGTAGGGAACTATATTTGTTAAGAACATTCACTGTAGAAAACTGCTTATAAATTCTGTTTGGTGCAGCAGATTGATTTATGCCCCAACCTTGGGGTGACGATCATCTCCCTGATTAATTTATCCAGTTTAAACAGTTCTGCTTACTGCCTTGGAAACAGGAACACAATATTCATCATGCAAAAAGCTTATTATTCAAGTAAAATAAATGATGCCAATAATTAACACAAATCAGAATCTCAGTGTTTTTTTTTTTTTGTGACACCAAACCTCAGCTCTTGAAGTTTTGCTGACTCCTCCCTGGCCCTTTATCTAATCTTTGTGTATACCATATAATAAATTACCTTGAGACTTGACAGCTTGAGACAGCTAACACGCATGACCTCACAGTTGCCATCAGGAATCGGGGTGCAGCCTAGCTGGGGAGTCCTGCTGTTGGGTCTCACGAGGGTTCAGTCAAGGTGCCACCTAGGGTGTGGTCTCATCTGAAAGCTTGCCTGGGGAGCGTCTTCTTCCAAGTTTACTCCCGTGCTTGTTGGCAGGATTCAATTCCCTTCAGATTGTTGCATGGAGGGCCTCTGTTCATCACAGGCTGTTGGCCAGCGGCCTCCCTCAGTTCCTTGCCCCGTTGGCCTGTCCATAGTGGGACTCATCATGGCAGCCCTTTTCCTCCAAGACGAGGGCTCCGAGAGAGAGAGAGAGAGAGAGAGAGAGAGAGAGAGAGAGGAGAAAAGAGGAAAGTAAGAGTCTTTTTTTTTTTTTAAGCCTAAGCTCTCTCTTTTAAAAAAAATCACTGTATTGAAGTATGATGACATATAAAATGCTGCACATAATTAATGTGTACAAGTCAGTGAGTTTGGGGCTAAACCATCACCACCATCTAGGTCGTAAATATCCGTCTCCTCCTACAGTTTCTCCCTGCTCCTTTTATTGTTGTTGTTGTCATATTGTGCATGTGTGATAAGAACACTTAAGATCTACCTTCTTAGCGGATTTTAAGTGTACAATACAATATCGTTGGCTGTAGGCACCATGCTGTAGAGTAGATCTCCAGAACTTCTTTATCTAACTGAATGTTTGTACTCTTTAATCATCATTTCCCCCACCCTCCAGCCTCTGGAAAGCACCACTCTACTCTCTGCTTCTACGAGTTTATCTGTTTTAGATTCCGCATGTAAGTGAGGCCATGCAGTGTTTGTCTTTCTGTGCTTGGCTTATTCCCGTTAGCTTAATATCTCCAGGCCCATCCTTACTGTCCCAAAGGGCAAAATTTCCCCCTTTTAAAGGCTGAATAATATTCCATTGTATGTATATACTGCATCCTCTTTCTCCATTCATCCACTGAGGAACATTTAGGTTGTTTCCATGTGTTGATCTAGCCAGTCTCTAAAGGTACCTCCCATCACTGTATTCTGCTTATTAGAAGCGAGTCACCAGGTCCAGCCCACACTCAAGGGGAGGGGATTGCACAGGGATGTGAATATTAGGACCCAGGGACCGTCGGGGGCATCCTGGAGTCTTTCCCCCACGGGTAGGAAGGGCTCAGTGAATCTGAGTTGACTGCCTTGTTGTGCTGGATGGCCGTCCTTGGCAATGAGATGCATACAGCAGGGTTCTGATGCAGACCCTGTTCAGACTGAGTCTAGGTCGGTTGTATTTGACTGAACAGCTGGCGTTCTGAGCTATAGGTCAAGAATCCGTGGATTCCCACACATGTACAGTTTGTTCTCAAAAGTACGTGTTGACGTGTTGTCTTCTTAAGTCCTGGAAGAGGAATTAAGGAAAGGTGGCTGAAAGCCTGAGATCCGGGTGACAGTAAGCTAGGCCTAGTTGGTGGGAGGGTGGCCGTGGAATTATAAAAGCTTAGGACATCTTGACCTCGGGGATTTAGATCCGGCCACCTCAGGGAGGCCTTCCCCATGCATCCAATTTAAATTAGCCATCGCTTCCCCTTTAATTCTTTGCACACCTTAGCATTTCCTTGTTAGCATCTGTGTTTGTTTTTTATTCCCCCAAATATTGACTAAGATTTCATTTCTGACACTGCCTTTCCCACCAGATAGCCGGAGCTTCCGAGCTCCAAGTTTCATAATTAAGATTTTATCACGTGCCCCAAAATAGTGCAAATTGTGCTCTTAAGCCTGGCATAAAAGATTTGAAAGCACTTCACCTAGTAATTTAAACGTAAGACTTTTGGCAGCTTTCAATTTGGGGTATTTTTAATTCTAATTAAAAAACTATTGAACATTAATATCCTCTATACAGCAGCCGTTGTGCCTCTGTGCTCGATTTTGGCCGTCAAGCTCTTAAACAAACAGCTTGGTTGTGTGGCTGTTACGGCCCACGTGGTTTTTCTTGGCCTTTGGGAATCGCCAGGTCCCAGGCATAATTAGTATAAATCAAAATCCTCTAGACTATGACAGGGAAATGGTATGTTTGAACAAGCAGCTTATTAAAATGACCTACTTAATTTAAGAAAAATATTGTATCCACTCGCACAGTAACCTGGATGCTTTCCCTGACAGATTTTATAATATTTCTTCTCTCTCTCTCTCCTTCTCTCTCTTTTTTTTTTTCCTTTTAAGACAAGGAAAGGGAATGGAAAGGCCCCTTCTACTTCATCCAAGGTGCAGACCCACAGTTTGGACTGATGAAGGCCTGGTCCACGGGGGACTGTGACAGCGGTGGTGATGAGTGGGGGCAGGAGATCCGTCTGACTGAGCTAGCTGTTCAGGCCATCAACAAACTGGACCCCAAGCCCAAATTCTTTGTTCTGTGCGGGGATCTCATCCACGCCATGCCAGGTAAGACTTGTATCGGTGCTGTGACCTTTTCTCCTTCACCCAGAAAGAAAAAAAATTTTTTTCTCTTAAAAGACGTCTCTATTCAGGAATGGCTGGTTCCTTTTCACGACTGTTGCAGTATCATCAAACATCAGAAAACACAAACTCGTTTTATATTTAGAATTTGGCAAGATTAATCACAGTAATTAGGCAGAGCTACAGTTCTGATGATCTGAGCTTACTATGAAAAATGGAACAGATTCCCACGGGTCACCTTTCTTCATTTCTAGGGGACAAACTTGAATTGCTTTCAGGTCCCATATCCATAAATGTAGTCTCTTTTCATTTCTCTTCTCACACTTTTATTTCTCCTGTATTAGGGCTTTTTCAGTTTTAAGTTATAACCTAACTTGAACTGGATTAATTTTTTTTTGAAGATTAGTGTTACCTTATGGGACTATATAAAGTCCGGGGGCAGATCTGGGCTTCAGGTCTGGCTGTATCCAGGGACTCAGAGGTTGTTATCAGGATTTGGTCTCTTCGTCACTCAGTCCTGCTTTCCTCTGGGTTGAATTCAGTCTCGTGCAGGCTTTCTCTAGGTAGTGGCTCCTGGCAGCTCTAAGCTTATATCCCTCTTACTGAAACCACAACAGAGATTGTCTTATTCTTGGTGGCGCAGTCTGAGTTCCAGACCAACACCCATCCAGCTCCTGTGGCCCCATGAAGCCAGGGTCTGGGGTCGGCTCTATTGCAGCCAAGTGGTCAGAATAACAGGATGGTTCCTCTAAAGAAAAGTGAGATACTAGGAATGTGAAAATAACAGATGCCTTTTAGAACTTCCTTCCTTTTTGTTTTTTTCCCCTTTCCTACTCTGATATCCTTCTCTCCCAGGTAGGTATAAAGCTCAGTGAGCAAGTATAAGCAAGTGGAAACCACCCCTGCTTGTCTGGGAGGCAGAGCAGATGCCCATGGTCACTCTTATCTGTGTCCTAGTCTCAATGTAGTGGAACAGAAATGACCCAGAGACCATTGCAGAAAAAAACACTGCAGTTGCTGTGGATGTTTGTTTTTGGCTAACTACCTTGTACACAAAGACTCCTGTTACGATTTCTAAAGCCTGTGGAATCTGAGACTCTCTGCAGCAAGCCTGGGTGCATTAATTCCTCCCCACCAGGGCTCGCTTGTCTGGCTAGCCTACCTATCCAGAACAATCCCAGAGCGGACATGTGAGGATGGAAAAGGGACCACCCAGAATGGCTCTCCCTGAAGTCCAGGGAGTGTAACTGGCAGGGAGATCCCTCAGACCTTCCCTCATTCTCTGTTTATGCATGTTTTACACCAAGTCATGATTGTGGACATGCCCACGGCATGGACTCCCACTGGGTAGAATCCAGTGATGCCATCCCTAGAAGAGCAGCCTGTCCTGCTGTTGGGCCTGTATGAAGGTGGCAGGATGGGGAAGAGAGGAAATACGGTGAGGGACAAAGACCTGAACTAGGACTCAGGTGGCCAGGATGCCAGCTCCACTGAGACGTTAGGCGCACTTGGCCAGACCCCTTGCCTTCTTAGAGCCTCGGCTTCTGAGCCAAGAGCCCATTGATGCAGTAAGGATTTAAAACCGTGACAGTCTGGGGCCACACAGTACAGGGCAGACGACTCTGTACCTCCGTGCAGGTGCTGAACATCTCAGCAGCTGGGTACAGAAATGCGTTCACAGGATGGTGCTGAGTTTTGTTTTGTCAAGAGGTAAAATCATAGCCAACTGTGAACTTGGCCGTCCTTGGTGACTCTGGCTGAGGGTTCCCCAGTGCTGAGACTGTACACTGCTAAAGTGACCACAGAGTACCCCAGTTTCTAAAGGAGTTAGAAATCATGGCAGGACTCGGAGTCTCGGTTTGCAAGGTAAACCAAGGTAATGTGTTATTTGGTCCAGCAGAATAATGGTACTTCCAAACAGTCTGATTTTCAGTTAGCTGGTTTCTTTGGAATCATTTGGCCCGATATGCGCTAGCATCAGCTCGAGCTCTCCCTCTGGACCACACAGTGAGCAAACTTCTGCTTTTATTGGATCCTTGAACACAGATTCCAAGTTTACTGTTTTTCTGTCCAGTGGTTGTTTTTTTTTTTCCTCTGAAAATAGAATATTATGAGGCTCTCTACAATTATATAACATGTTCTTGTAGATGTTTACCGACTGGTTCTGAATTATGTTAATATATTCAGTCATATTTCAAAGTAAGATTTAAAAAAAAAAGGATTCCGTATGATTGCATTGCTGCTTAAATAAAGTGTGCTGAACATAAGTCAATTAAAAGGTAAGAGTTTTTATGATCAACTCTACCAGTGGGTCAGAAGACCTTATAAATGTGAACTGGCAAACTTTTTGAGTACTTGTTTTATATTCAGTGTGACTCGAGTGGAATTCATATCTGTTCTGAAAATTTGGACTGTTTTGAAGTTGTAACTGAGCCAGGACTCAGTTGCAGGACTGTAACTGTTTTGAATATTGTGGCCTGAGATTTAAACAGAACATTTTGAAACTAGTTAACCATTTGTTTTTGCATTTAATTGCATTTTTTAATATGCAATTAGTGGCTTCCCCCTCACTTAGCTCATATGCAGGGGCAGACGCTGGAAAAGTAATTATTTGCTTTGACTGCTTAGCACATTGTTAATTATCAAATGCACATATTAATAGACAAATACAATCAGAGCGCATATTTTTAATTCTACCATAAATAATATCTTGGGCCAAGCAGTTTTAAGTTCAAATTGAAGAAAAAGAACAAATCATGCTTTTTCTAAGGAAAGTCATAATTCGCTTTTCCATTGTAAATATCCATCATAATATTCGCTCATCTACAAATATTGATTGTGTGCAAACGAAGTGCCAGTTACAGCACAAGATGCTGTGGATGTAATAGTTGGAAATGAGAGACCAGCCCTGTCATGGAGCTTACAGTCTGGTGAGGGAAGTGCAAAGTCCAGGGTGGCTAAGAGGCACCTTTGGTGCCATGGCCTGCAGGAAGACGTCTAAGAAGTGCAGGGTAGAGTCCATTTGGTCTTGAAACGTATGTTTTCATTCTACAGGTGTATTTTTGGTGGTCTTGGTATTTTCTTGTTTTATAAAGCTTCTCTGTGGGGATAAAGCACATTATAAATAGCAGATGAAGACTTGTACAAATATTGAGACCATTGATTTTCAGTCCTTCACTCTGAAGCGCAGGGTGACTTTCTTCAGTCCGCCCGACACTGAGGCATCGACCCACTGACGCTGTCCCCAGGAGCCTTGTTAGATTTCAGTAGTTACGTGAGAGGCCGACAGATCGGAATGTGATGATACAGTCAGAGGGCAGGAGGGTCCCTTCAGCCTTTGGAACAGTTTGCTGTTAACGCATGCATCCATCCCTGTTTGGTAACAACTGCCATAACTGAACAAAACAGATGTGGGAAGAATTCTTCCTTGCTGTAAAGTCTCCTTGAAGACTTTGTTGTTTTTGACCTCTGCCTGGGCAGCTGTCACACCGTGTTGTTTCCGCTGACTCAGCCTCCGCAAGTCCTCTGTTAATGTAAAGTGAGGCAAGCCTGCATTAGCATCGTTTCGATAGATGGTGTATTCCTTTCCTGTGGCCGCTGTAAAAATGACTGCAAACTTAGTGGCTTAAAGCAACACAGATTTATTCTCTTACAGTCCTGGGGGACAGAAGCGTAAAATGAGTTTGCGGCGCTGCGTTCCTTCTGGACGTTGCAGCTTCTAGACCCATTTCTTGGGTCAAGGCCTCTTCCTCCATCTTCAAAGCCAGCCACATAGCATCTTCTCTCCTCGCTGACTGTTGATTCATCCTCTCATTTTCTGTTACTCCTGCCCTCCTGCTTCCCTTGTGATTACATCGTCCTATTCAGATAGCCGAGGGTAACCCCTTCATCTCAAGAGCCTTAACTTTATCACATCTGCAAATTCCCTTTTGCCTTGTGAATTATCATATTTATAGATTCCGGGGATTGGGCTGTGGACAACTTTGGGGGACCATTATTCAGCCAGCCACAGCTGGCATGGATGAATTCTGGGTCTGTTATCTGCCGCATGGAGGTCCCTTGGGGAGGTCGAGCTTCCTCTGCAGCTGGAGACCCCCAGGTGAATCTTAATGGAGTTTGAGAAGCACTTAGTGGACTGAAATGCACAGTGCCCTGGGGTTTGTTTTGTTTTGTTTTATTGTTCGCTTTCCAATGTATTATGAACAGTTTTTGTGGGTAAGCAAGTGGTTTGTGAAAATTCCCTTTAACTCTTAAAGATAGTGGTATTTAGCAGGAAGACCCTCATTGCTTTAGACTTAACCATGCTCAGCTTCAAAGGGAAATGGTTTAAGTTTGTAGGTTTTGTTTCGCTTTCTAAAGAACGGTTTGGATATCTGTAAGGCAGAGTGACCTCTGCTATGCAGGACTTCCAAAACAGGACTTGACCAAAATAGGCAGGAAAACAGCCACACCTCTATCTGTCTTAAAAGGATCTTTATGTGGAATGGTTGGGGAGCTAGCACTGGTTCTTTGGTTTGGGTCATGTACGTGGACATAATCCTTTATCTGCCATCCCAAAGTTCAGAAGGGTCTGAACTGTAAGCGTTTTTGCTTACTTTTGAAGCTAACTCAGTTGGTGGCAAAACTGACCTGAACTGACATGAGGCTATTTATAGTCTCGTTATTTATCCTACTTAGTGAGAACGTTCATATGTTTTGCTAGTGAAATACTACTGTGTTCTGTTACGGGGTGCTCTCTGAGGCCCAGCCGGATGTGTTATTTAAGGTGCGCCCTACGCCCATATTGCTATTTTAAAGTTTAAAAAACTCCAGATTTCTAGCCAGATCTGGCCCACAGCATTTTGGATAAGAACATATGGATCTGCAATGTTGATAATTTGGAATTTAGAGACGAAGAAACCTTTCATCACTAGAAGCAGAAGGCTCTTTCTTTCCCCTCGTTTACTGTCATCCCCTGAGTTAACGCTCTGCACACCCTTTGCACAGTAACCACATTTCAAAGTTAAAAGGCTCCCAGGCATCTTTTATTTGAATTGTGGGGACCATTCCTGTTGGGACCCAAGTGACTGACTGTGAAAATGGTATTGAATTCAGAAACGATTCTGACAAATTCCAAGAGAGGATATGGGCAACAAAGTGAAGGTTGCTGTAGTGCAGAATAATCCGCTTAGGTGGAAAAGTCTTCACTTCAAGGCGGAGGAGGACTGGGCTTCTGGAGATACGGCTGCAGCAGGCAGGAGGGGAAAGGCACCAGTGGCGTGGTGTTGGGGGGTTGGAGACACCAGGGGAATGGAGAGTAACACTTCCCGTATGTGGGATTGTGGTTTTCCCAGAAGACCCAGGTGGGACCCGAAAAGTTCTCTCTCCTTCTAGTTGGGGAGCGCCTCCCCTTAAATTAGATGTGAAGGGCTGGGCCAAGGTCCAAATGCATGTAGCCATGGCCAAGTGACCTTCCCCTCTTGGAATGAGCCCCACTTCTCATTCAATGATGAGCGAATCAAATTGGGAAGTAAAGCAAGATAGGACGCTTTGGTGTGCCAGGCTTCAGACCAAGAATAAGCCATTTGTCCTGCTGTCCTTCACACCATCCAAGAAAGTGGGTATTTGTTTTCCCCGAGCCAGGCAGGCACAAACACGTGAGCGCAATTCTGGAACAAGACAGACTATGATGAGCAAAGCCTCGGAGAAGTAATTTTGAAAACTAAAACCCGGATTAAGGCTCTGGCCAGGAAAAGGCCTTATCTCCTCCCTCCAACCTCTGAGTTCATCTTCCCCTGGAAACTTGCTTCTAAGTTCCTCAAGGGCAGTAGGTGTGTGTATCTGTGTTGGTGTGTATTTTCATCTAGTGCCCAACACTGGGCACGTGAATGGTGCTCAGTGAATGCAGGTTGAGCAAATCACTGTGTGTTTCTCATGGTCCTTAGCAAGTAGCTCACATGTGGTATGCACCCGGTACAAATTTCTGGATTAAATGAGTAATCAATTCATTTATTTAACAAGTTTCTATTAAGTGCTGACTTTGTGGCAGGCACTGTTCCAGATGCTGGCGCTCCATCAGTGAATAAAACCGACAAAAATCCATGCTTGACCTAAAAAATAAGGAGCATGGACCCATTGAAACATGAAATTATTATTATTTTTCTCATTCTCATCTTTTGTAGGATTCAAACTCAAGTAGCTGTTGATCTAGTTTACTGTTATTTTATTAGGTTTTAGAGTTATACAAGTAATATGTGAATGTAGTCTCTTTGTGATGATTTAAAATCCGTATCTAGAATAAACTGTGTAACCCCCACCCAGGTCCTACCCTTGGGTCACCGTAATTAAAAGTATATATGTTTGTAAGCAACCTGGTCTTATATAAGTGTCATCATTCTGTGCACATTGTTCCATGACTTAATTTTTTTCCCCCTTGCAGCTATCTAGAAAATCCTTTTACGTTGGTACACAGAGGCTTATGTCAGGCTTTTAATAACTGCATTGCATTCTGTGGCTCGGAGTCTCCTGAGTGGGTAATCCTCCCTCCTGGCCATCGCCAGGAGTGATCATCTCAACCACGCTGCTCTCAGGGGTTCTTCTTGTCTACTCAGGTCAGGTTTTCTTTAGGTTTGAAGTCAGAGGAATTGGCTGGTTTGGGACCTACCTGCTCTAGCTCCTGCCACGAGAGAACAGTTGGCAGGCAGTTCGCTCTGCAGCTCCCGGGAGGACCTCTCGCAGGGACTGACCACACCTTCCTTCCGTATTATCTGTTCTGTGCACCAGCATCTCAGCCCCTCATACAAGTGAGGCGCGCCCGCACTGCCCACCACATTTTGGTCCTCAGAGTTTCCACTGAACGGAAATCCTTTTGCCCCCATTGCTGTAGGATTTGTTCCTGTTGTTGTTTTTAAAAGAAGCACAGCTAACCCATATTCAATTCCTCGACTGTGTAATTAGCCCTGAGTTGTTACTTTTTAAGTGCCTATTCTAGGCTCCACGAAATGCCGCTACTTAGAGACAATTTACCACACAGCTTGCCATACAGAAACATAAAAGGCAGGTTCTGTGTGTGCGAGGAATTGACATGCCGCGGTTAAAACATCACCAGGCCCCCGAGCGGGCCGCGCTGCCGACCAGCCCTTCCAAGCGGGTAGTTTGTGGGCCGAATGCTGAGCAGGGGCTACCCGGAGCACTCAGCCTGCCTGGGGCTCCTGGGCTCCTTCACCTCCATTATAAGTGCTGTTGAAGCATCCAGGCAATCAGTGACAATGCCTCCCTTCTGCTGAGGCTGATTGAAAGTGGTTTGAACTAATTTACGTAATATTACTAATTAGAGAACTCGGAGCATCATTGGAGAAGTTATTTCTGATTATGTGTGTGATCTGAAGTAACGTCTCTGGGAGCGGAGATCGTCCCCCCTCCCGCTGCCCCACGCCAGCCTCTGCCACATGGTGTCCTGGCAGAGGGACTGTGTGCTCCCGGCCCCAGTCAGGACATCGCAACCTGCTCTGTGCCTCCGACCCCTTTGGCAGCTTGGTGAAGCCTCGGGACCACCTCTCAGAATAATGTTTTTAAATGCATGAAATCCAATGCATAGGGTTTCACAGGACACCAATTATCATATTGAAATACAGTTATCAAAATACTTTAAAATTTATTTGATAGAGTAAAAGACATGCTCCTTTGAAGGATCTGTTATTGTATAACACAGTCTAACAGCAAGGCTAATAGCTGCCATAATTTCAAAGTGGGGCTGAGCTTAATCGAGCAACACTGTGAGGTATACGCCACGACTGTAATGGGTATGAAGAATCCTCGTGATTTCTGGGGGTGACGGCGTCACGGGAGCATGAATACCTCTGTGGTTTTCCGCCTAACTTCACAGTAGAAGGAAATGCTGAGTATCAGTTAGAGGTCAGTGAAAATGTACTTTTTCCCATCCAGGTTCACAGATCCGCGTGGATTCCCGATTAAGAGCCCTTACCTGTGTGCACATGCGGACACACTGTGTGACTAGTTGGAGTTGTCTCTTCATAGTCAATATTTGGATATTGTGATTGACCAAGGTATAAACTCAATGGCAGAAACTCTGTTTTTAATTAAAGGCTTAAAGTCGTCTTAATTGTAGCTAGGAAAATGTGGACGTTTAATTAGTCACTGAAAAGAAATGAACAGAATAACAGGAACTAGTTAACCATTGTCTTTTGATTAAGGGGGAAAAAAAAAACTTCCATACTCCTCTCTCTCTCTCACTGGTCTCCAGTGTTTGGCTCAAAAACTGACAACTGGAAGAGTCTTGTCTTATTTGTTCGTTTGTTCCAGGCTTAAAAAAAAAAAAAAGAAGAAGACTTAAAACAGAGACAGACAATGAGAAAATAAAAGAAGCAACCAGTCAGGAGCAAAGAAAATCACGTTAGGAACTCAAGACCAGAGAGAGAGAGAGGCAGAAACAAAGAGGCAGGTCTTCAGGGCTCTTGTGGTTGGTGCGGTGGAGGGTTTGCCAGGGAGAGGAGCGAGAGTTGTCAAAGACACAGATGCACACCCATATCTAAGAACACAGCGTTTCCTAGAAAATCGTAGATTAAAAGAAACTTTTTATGAGGATCCTATCTGCTGCACTGAGTAACATGACATCAAACAAGGGGACTTCAGAAGCTAGGATTCTTTTTTTTTTTTTTTTGACAGTTATTACTCCATGTCATCACTGCACTAAATGCATTTCATTAATTCTTTCATTTAATTTTCACAGTAATATGGAATAAATACCCTACTTAGTGCTGCCTTCTCTATATTAACTGTGTATGGCAGGCTTGATAGAAACCTAAAGGTTTTTCTCTGTTGAGGTGTTTGGTTAGCATGTCCTTGAGCTGTCTGAAAATGGACATGGTCTTCAGGAATAAGGAAATATTCTTACCAGCTTTCCCTGTAGTCGGAACACAGTTAACTTCCCAATGAGAAAACATCATTACCTTGGCACAAGACACAAGCTAACACATCCCTCTTCGATCACGCAGAATCTCACCTGTGCATCTTATTTTTTCATACGGAAGCTGGGATTCTTACCCCAGGTGCGAGGTCCATGAATAGGCTTCATCTGGACAGCGAGCTCCATCAGGCTGGGCAGAATCCAGTGTATTTGCAGAGATACTTTGGGGAGGGGAGTTGGGAGAAGATCTGCGTAGCTTTTTCCTCACTCCGTGACTCAGAAGAAGAATAAGGAACCAAGGAGCCAACGTCACTTCTGATCTGAGTATTCCTGTTTCTTGATTCTCATCTGAGGACCCTTTTTCTTAGTTGTTTAAATGCACCAGTTTAACCTCAGTCTCTTCTTCCAAAGCTGTAAAGTGCATACATTTCCTGTCAATAGCATTTAAAAATATTACGTGTTCTATCAGTTTCAGCTTCTTGAAGAAATTTCTCCTAGAGCTCTGTTTCCTGGCTGGTTACTCTCCAGGTCTAACAGCTGTCATCTTGGGACCTCATCCCCATCCTAGGGACTGACTACGTTTCCCTCATGCTGGATCCCCATTTCTTTCCTTTGTAGCAGACAGTGATTGTAGAGGCCGTTAGGCAAAGAGCCCGTGGCAGGCTGCTCAGAGACACTGGACCAGCCCTCTGAGCAGACCAGGCCACTGAGCAGAATAACCCTGGGGCCCAGTTCACCCTCCACCCATCCTTGAGGGCTCCTAGGAGGTGGCGGATGGATGCGACGGACGCTTGCAGAATCCCTGACAAGCTGATACAGTGTCTGCAGAACCACAGTCTTTCCAGCTTATGCTTAGCTGATTGGAATATTTACATTTTCCCTTTTATTGTTTTTGCTCTAAATATTCGTTTTCTGGAAGCGGGACATTTCACCTCCTTAATGGGCCTATTATCTGAGACTAAATGAAATACTAAAAGGAAGCATGATCCCAAAGGCGTTCAGTTACCAAATAATTGCTCAAGTGATCGGAATGTGAAATGAAAAAAAAAAGAGAGGTTGGCAAAGGGAACACCTTTCAGTGCCGGAGCCACTGAGGACACGTATTTTGTAGCCCCCAGAATTTAGACACTCACCTGCGTGTTTGGAATTCCGTATTGTTCCTCTTAGTTCCTGAATAGTTTACTGGCAAACCACGGTAAGTTCTTTTCAATATATAGTATTTGGGTTGTATAAAAAAATTACCACTCCTTTCCTTCTTTATATGCTATTTGGGTGAAATACTGCTGTCATAATGCATAAATATTCTTGTGAAGAGATTTTGTATTGATCTGTAAGGTAGCAACTTTAGAAATTTCACTTGGACAATACATTTTCCTTAACCTGCTTTTTTTTCCTCCCCAAACCCATGAAAGTATATCTTATAACAAAGGCTCCTACTGTGTCAAACAGTTTATTTTATTAATTGTATCCTAAGTTGGTTCAGGGTACAGATTCAACAGTGATTTGCTATAAATGTCCAGGAGTAGCCCGTGTAATAAATCGTAGCTGTTAGGTGCAGAATTAAATGAATCTTGTGTAATATGTGTAATTTAAAAACCGGTAGAACCTGATTAAACTTGGATCTGATAGCAGTGTGGTGCCAGATCACCATGTGAGTGATATTTATGCTTGTGAAGTTTTAAATCACTAAACTTCCATACCTAATTTCAATTAATTAGGGAAAGATAATAGAAGGGGTTTGAGATGGAAAGGATGATGGCTTCATAAATTCTCCGGGACTAGATGAAAGTAAATGCTTTTAGTTGAAGGAATGAGTCATTTTCTTAAGCCCTGCCCAAGGCTGCTTATGCCGCTACGGTGCTTTGCAGCAAAGCGTCCTCCCTTTCCACCAGTCACCGCCCATGCCCTTGACCGCCGGCCATTGAAGTCAGGTAATTCGACCTTAATTCACTTACTCGTTGGTTTGTCTGATTGAGAATAGCAAGTAAGCGTGGAGGGTCTGCTTATTTGCCTGGCACTGCTTAGCAGGAAGCCAGCCCAGTGCCTGTCCGCAGGAAGCTTCCTGTCTGGGAGAGAGGAGGGTTGGGGAAAGCCATACGAATACCGAGTGAGTGACACTAGGCGTGGGCCCTGATCCAGGGGGTGAGAGAAGGCTGCCTTGAAACTGGAGTAGTGTCAGGCAGCCTTCCCATGCCACGTTCACAGTTCAAAAATTCCAATCAAATCGAACAGGACTGAAAGGTACCCAGGAAAAAAAGGCAATGTTCCTGCCACCACTGACCTACTTCTCAGAGGAGACCCACGATGATTAATTTTTCATGAAAAACCGCAGAAAATTGTCAAGCTTAGGGCTTTACACGCATGTAGAGCAAAGAGTACTTCTGTGAAAAGTACAAATGGAAGCAAAAAGGATGTGTTTACTTGGTTTCTGGTAGCAGTAGGTACTTCTCAGTGGACGAGATAGCAGCCTGTGTTTGAGCTGTCCCCAGCTGGTGGGCATTTATGTTCTGTCCAGTGTCCTGTGGTCCCCAGGGCCCCAGCTTGAGCCTGCACCCCTGTGTGCATGTGTGGCTGTTAAGGACAAGGGCTATGAAGTCTGACTGCTCGAGTTCAAATCCTACGTCCCTCTTCCACGAGCCGGGTGACCTTGGGCAATTTACCTTATCTCTCTAGCCGAGTTTCTTATCTGTAAGATGCAGATAATTAGGGCACTACTTGGTAGGCGGCTCATAAAACTTGGAAAAGTGCTTGAACACTGTCAGGCATTTAATACCATCCAATAACTACAGTTACTTTCACTTTTTTTTAAATAAAAGCTTTATTGAGATACAATTCCCATATCATGTAATTCACCAATTTAAAGTGTACACTCCAAGAATATACAATGGAATAAAGACAGTCTCTTCGGCAAATGGTGTTGGGAGAACTGGACAGCAGCATGTAAAACAATGAAGCTGGAACACTCCCTTACACCATACACAAAAATCAACTCAAAATGGATCAAAGGTTTAAACATAAGACAAGATACAATAAGCCTCCTAGAGGAAAACATAGGCAAAACACTATCTGACATACATTTCAAAAATTTTCTCCTAGAAGAAATAAAAGCAAGAATAAACAAATGGGACCTAGTGAAACTTACAAGCTTCTGCACAGCAAAGGAAACCAGAAGTAAAACAAGAAGAAAACCTACGGAATGGGAGAAAATTTTTGCAAGTGAAACCAACAAAGGCTTAATCTCCAGAATATATAAGCAGCTCATATGACTCAATAAGAAAAAAATAAACAACCCAATCCAAAAATGGGCAGAAGACCTAAACAAGCAATTCTCCAAGGAAGACATACAAATGAGCAAAAGGCACATGAAAAAATGCTCAATATCACTAATTATCAGAGAAATGAAAATCAAAACTACAATGAGGTATCACCTCACACCAGTCAGAATGGCTGTCATTCAAAAATCCACAAATGACAAATGCTGGAGAGGCTGTGGAGAAAGGGGAACCCTCCTACACTGCTGGTGGGAATGCAGTTTGGTGCAGCCACTGTGGAAAACAGTGTGGAGATTCCTCAAAAGACTAGGAGTAGACTTACCGTATGACCCAGGAATCCCACTCCCAGGCTTGTATCCAGAAGGAACCCTACTTCAGGATAACACCTGCACCCCAATATTCATAGCAGCACTATTTACAATAGCCAGAACATGGAAACAGCCTAAATGTCCATCAACAGGTGACCGGATAAAGAAGAGGTGGTATATTTATACAATGGAATACTACTCAGCCATAAAAACCAACAATATAATGCCATTTCCAGCAACATGGATGCTCCTGGAGAATGTCATTCTAAGTGAAGTAAGCCAGAAAGAGAGAGAAAAATACCATATGGGATCGCTCATATGTGGAATCTAAAAAACAAAAACAATAACAAACAAACAAACAAAAACAAAGCGTAAATACAGGACAGAAATAGACTCACTCATAGACAGAGAATACAGACTTGTGGTTGCCAGGGGAGTGGCGGGTGGGAAGGGATAGACTGGGATTTCAAAATTGTAGAATAGATAGACAAGATTACACTGTATAGCACAGGGAAATATACACAAAATGTTATGATAACTCACAGAGAAAAAAATGTGACAATGAGTGTGTATATGTCCATGAATGACTGAAAAATTGTGCTGAACACTGGAATTTGACACAATGTAAAATGATTATAAATCAATAAAAAAATTAAAAAAATAAAGTGTACAATCCAGTGGCTTTTAGTGGATTCCCAGAGTTTTGCAAAGAACACCACCATCAATTTTAGAACATTTTCATCAGCCTCCAAAGAAGCCTCACTTCATTCCGATTAGCAATCCCTTCCCATTTCCCTCCACTCCTGTCCTCATCCCCTGCCCTAGACAGCCACTAATCTTTGTGTCTTTATGGGTCTACCTGTTCTGGACATTTTGTTACGAGTGGAATCATATACTGTGTGATCCATTGTGAGACTGGGTTCTTTCACTGAGCATGGTGTTTTCAAGGTTCACCTGTATTGTAGCGTGTGTCAGAACTCCATGTCCTTTTACGTCTGAATAATACTCCATTGTATGGCTAGAAAACATTTTCTTTACCTACTTTTACTTCTCATTGTCATTCTGCGAGCAGAATTCTTAGAAATAGATTGTTGAACCAAATGTTATTATTAAGGAAAATGGAAACTAGGCCTTAATATTTTTACTCCATTACTAAATAATATCCCTAGTGGCCCAAAGATCAAATTCACCGTATTCTTTGTACTACTACCCCTCCTCCCCACAAAAGGCTCAATAAAAGAGAGTGTTTTTAATTAAAGGGCACTGAGTAGAAGGGAGGGGGTGGAGAGTGGACCATCTCCCTGCCTTCAGGCAAACCTGTTTTCCATCTCAGAAAGCTGAGAGCCTATTTTTATAAGACTCCAACTCTTCATTTCCCCACAGTTTTTATTAAGAATATTTTGTCTGAAAATAAAACTCAGACTTTTGGAAAGTAAATAGCAAATTTGCTCAGTTTCATTGAGTTGCCAGTATCCATAGCCACCTTTTGTTTTTTTTTAAAGTAATCACTTCAAAACTGTCTTCTGTGATTCCTTCCTTATCATAAGTTATTTGGGAAGAGATTGATAACTCTAGACAGTGCAGAGCCACAAAAGTAGCCATACGATGATGCAATGATAGTGCTTTTAGCCCTTCTTCCAGAAGAGCAGACTATCACTGCCCGCTGGGGACGTGGTGATGTGGCTGGGCTCAGCTCAGTGACTCAGGGCCTGGACTCCTCTTACTGGACCATCGAGGAGCCGCCGCCATCCTTGGGTGAATCCCTTTATCCGCAGCCCTCTGACAGGCCACAGCTGCATGAAAACTAGGAAGGAGGTGCTGGAGGGGGAGGGCAAGTGCTCCCCACTGGAATTTGATGATGGCCAGCCCTAGATGTGCTCTTGGAGTTAAACCTACAGAATCCGGAGTGGCCTGTCTCTGTACTGTGGATGCAGAGCACATAGTAAGGGTGAAGCCATGTGTCTGTAAGTGAAAACCGGTGCCCTTTAGTCACAATCTAGGCCGTCCTGCCAGCCGTGGGCCGCATCAGCGTGCTCAGGTTTAGGCTAATGGGATGATACTGGCATGGGAATTGCTTCTCTTTGTTTAACAGACCAGGGCAGCAGTACTCAAAGATGTCACATTTTAAAATTTCACTTATCGGTAAATTAAAAATGGTCCCCAGAGTCCCTAATCCAGAGATGTCCAAACACTTGGCACGTGCCATGGGAGAGTCGCAGCAGCTCGGAACGAAAGGCAGTTTTGTTATTCTTGGTGACCAGGCCTGCTGCCCTGGGGTCACTGGGCCCCCAGCGGCAGAAAAAACAGGCTGTAGCCATCCCTGGACTCCACTAAGGATGAGTGCGACCGTTTGTCCAAAATCTTAGCATCGCCATCTTTAACTCTTTGTTCATTCTCGGACATAGAAAATGTTTCTACCTGTGAAAGGCAAATTTAACAGTCAGCGATTTAGAAAAAACAGAAGAACAAGGCACTCGCAGTGGACATTTATCCTTCGTCCTGACCCCCCTACTACTTTGTACTCCCCTTTCCCCCCCATGTGTGTCTTGGAGGGAGGCAGAAACCACCTGCTGTGACCGATGCCCTGACACTCTTTCCATCCTCCCCTGCGGCTAGAACTCAGGCTGCTGACCCAGTCTCCACCACCCAGACCCCCTGGAGCAGGTTTTGAATCTTCGGCTGTTGACGCAGAGGGGCCAGGATCTGTCCTGGGGAGGGGGTTGGCTGCTGCCGCCACTTGCCAGGGGCAGCCGTGGGCGGGGACCCAGCGTTGCGAGCATCCAGCATCACCATCTGCAGCGTCAGCAGGCAGGCCAGGAGGGTCTGTGCCCAGGCCAGCGTTTCTCCCTGGAAGCACTTTTGCATGCGATTGGAGGTGCTGTGTCTGTCTTGGCCTCGATACCTGGTTCTCCAGCTTTCCGTTGAGACTCACAGCAACCTGATGTCCTTTATAAATTGCTTCTCTGTTCAGACTAGCCAGAGTCAGTTGTGTGCAGCAAAGAACCCCAAAAGTGACTTCCACACCCTCTTCTTCTAGTGCCTCCCAGTTACCACACTGGGGCCAGATTTCACTCTGTGCTTCTCCCTTGAGATCTGCCTGCCTGTTCCACCCCACCCTCTGTTTCCTCGTATGAAAACCAAACTCTCTCCTTAGAGCATCCTCCCTGTTTGGTGGTCCGTCGCTGTTCCCTCCATAATAAGGATGCGAATTCTTTGGATTCATTCTTGAGCTGTCTTTCCTCCCACCCTGCCCCTGCCCAGTCCCCCTGTAGGCTTGACTGCCCTCTGTCGTATTGGCCCCAGACGCTCCTGCCTTTTGCAGCTGCCTCCTGACTGAGCTCTCTGCGGACAGTGCGACCCCGCATCAAATAGCCCCTCCCACTGCCCCCGGTCCACCTCCCCTGCATCACACTCTTGGCCCCATCCCCCTTGTGGCGTTCTTACTACACAGTGGCCCCAGCCCTACACCCCTCCCTGCATCCCCCCCTGCAGCGTGACTGCAGCTCTTGCCGTCAGGGGGTGGAGTGTATCTCCCATGTCCCTTTCACCTTGTGTCCGCAGCAGGGCAGTGAGGTGCTGGTCGAGAACACAGGCCAGGTGACCTTGCGCCGCCGCCTCTGTCAAGTGAGGCGGATAATAATGGTACCTGCTTTACAGGCTCGCTGTGGAGAGGAGGCGAGATGATGAACGTAGAAGGGCTAGCACAAAGCAGGCACTGAGTAGGCAGTGGCTGAACCGTCCACCTCCTCCATCGCCCTCCGTCTTCGCTGTTGCTGCCATCACCCTCATCACCACGTCTTCCTTCGACATGCAGCTCCGGTTCCCACTCCCTGAACACTTCTTCAGGAGTCCCGGTTTTTAGCGATTCTTTCTACTTGTAAGCTAGATGGTCTCCTTCCCTCATCTGGGTTTGCCCTCAGGCCGTCACCTGCTGGGCTTGTCCGACGTGCAGTCCAGTTAAGAGTCTGGGTTTTGGAGTCAGAAGACATGGCTAATTCAGGCAGTGACTTTGGGCTACGTACTTAACTATGTCAGCCTCAGACTCTGTAGAACATGGGAAGTGGTGGCTGTATCAGTGGACAGCTGGACGGATTAACTGCAACACTGACTGGGGAACGGTTCTCGCGCTGTCTGGCCCCTGACAGACACTCAGTCGCTGTAAGGACTGTTACTGTGCTGTTTGCATTTTTTTCCCAGCTCAGGAACCTCTTGAAGACAGGTTCTCTGCCATTTATCCATTTGTAGTATCTGACACACAGTAGGTGCTCAAAGCACTCAAGCTTTTTGGAGACAGGCAGACCTGGGCTTAAAACGAAGTGTCCTTTAAGAGCTGTTTGACCGAGGGAAAGGTCCTAGACCTCACTGAGCGCCTGCCTCCTTATGTGGAAGCCAGAGGAGATGGTATCTACGTACCTTGGTTATCTGGTGGCTCAGACAAGAGCATAAATTACGGGGCCCGTGTCAGACCTTGGTGGTAGCAGGAAGAGAGTGATGTCCTGGCTTGTTTTCCGTTATCCTCACTTGACACCAGGCTAGACCAGGCAGTAGTACCCCGTCCCTCTCCCTGTAGGAATTAGAAATGTGAGGAAGAGAAAGAGGCTTTTGTTTTTTCCTTCTTTGACCATCCCGCTGTTACTCAGAATATTCCAAAAGCTTGCATGGAAAACAACAACCAAGAGAGGTCTGTGATGGAAAGTGGGTACCTGATTACATGATTCACCTCGGTGACTAGTTCCTCTTCTGCCTTCACTTGCCATAGATTTTGTTCCACTTTAGGGCAGCCCTAGCTATCGACCAGATTTACTTGGAAACATGGTCTTTTCAGCGCAATGCTCCAACACAGCACCATAATCTGTAAATAATGCCACGGCGTTTAATCTGCATCATCTGACCATGTGCTGGGGGACTTTTAAAGGTTGCCACTAGGACAGGTTTGATCTGGAAGGAATGAAGCCCATGACGGGTGCAAACTGTTCCTCATTCACATGCCTCTGCCGCTGAGACCCCCCATGTGGGTATCATTGCCTCAGGTCTGAGGCTCGGGCTGTAATACACCAGTGCTTGAAAGGAAACCAGTCAAGGTGTTAAGTCATGAGGGCTTTTATCTTCTTTTTCTTTTTTCTGCCTTCATTTTTGGACTTGAATCTTTCTTTTCAGCTGAGGTATAATTAACATGTACCTTATATTAGTTTTAGGCATACAGCATAATGATTTGATATTTGTATATACTGTGAAATGATCACCACAATGTCTAGTTAATATCTGTCAGCATGCATAGGTGCACAATTTTTTTTTCTTGTGAGGACTTTTAAGATCTGCTTTCTTAGCAACTTTCAAATACGCAATACGGCATTATTAGCTATGGTCACCATGCTGTATATTACATCCCTGCGACTGACTGAAGAGCTTTTATTTTTGAGTGTAAGTCAGTCCTCCTGTGCTGTTCAGGTGGGCAGACCGTATAGGCAGACAGCAGTATGTGGTGATCTTCTAGTATCTGTGGTCATGTTTGTAGGTAGTACTTAAGAGTTCTGTATTGCTCTACTTTAGGGCCGCCAGCCAGCCTGGTTTGATGGGGGACTGTCCTGGTTACAGCACCAAAAATGTCTCACATCCTGAGAAGCCCCTCCGTTGTGGGCAAACTGAGCTGGTGGGTCACCGTCGATCTGTTATAATGGGGTTCTCTCAGACCCAGGTGGTAGTTTGTGAAGAAAAACATTTTTTCAGGGCATTGTAACTAAGACTTTCAGAAGTGAGACATGAAAAATTGTTGATGACGTGTGTTTAGTAGGAGTGTTCACCACTGTATAGGAAAACCCACCCATCAGGGACATACTTTAGGAGAGCATCATAGTCAGGGGTTAAATTTATACCCTGAGCTTCCCATAATACCCTTTAATTGCTTACTGTTGTCTGATTTATCTTGTCGCTGGATGGCTTTCCTGGCATTTCTCGAGAGGATCACTAACTATTGGTTAAATAAATACATCTCTGCTGCTGCTTCCCCGGGAGCAGTTTGCACAGAACTGCCCATGTGCGATGCAGCTCTGGTGCAAATCACTCCTCTCTTTTGCTGCCTTTGCCCTTGTGACTTCCCGTTTGGGGCTCTTATTTAAAACCATGAGCTGCCAGTGTCCACAGCTTCTCGGTCTGCACAGCATGCCTTCCAAATCGCCTGTTCTGTGGACATACCATTGTACCTATTTCAGCGGCTCTGCGTCTGACCCGACTTCTGCTCCTTTGAGGCCCCTGGCAAAGTGACAAGTTCAGGACCTGAACCCAGATCTGATTCTTCCTGCCCTACTTACACCACTGTGAAGTGGCCGGTGGTGGCCCCTGGCTTCCAAAAGACTGTCAGCGTGGCTGGAGAAGGGAGGCTCTTTGGAACAACCAGTGGCCCAGATTTCTGGTAGAGCCGTAGAAACCAGTCCTGGGGGCCCGGGTTCAGGGTCACGCCTGCAGTCAGTATTCCAGGCAGCGGAGAGGAACTGCGGGAGTGTGCCTGGAAGCCTGTCTTGTCCGCAGCATCCTGCCCTCTGCCGACATTGTTCTCCGGACCTTCCCAGCGCAGGGCCTGCACATTAGGGATTTCCAGCAACCTGGTCAGAGCCCCCAGTGCAAATTTCGAATATGCCACTTAACCTGGATTTTATGTCACACTGTCCCAAACATCCTTTCCAAAGCTGCTGAATGTGTCTAGCCATTTTCATGTGATAAAGCAACAGAGAGGGAATTAATTTTATTATATGTATATGAACCTTTTCAAAAGCATTTCTTTTGCCAAAATGGTCTCACAGCGTAGCTGGCAGATATATAAAGATACATTTTGAAATGCTCGTAAGAGGGTCACCCTGAGAGAATTTCCGTGATTAATCTACGAAGGTCACTATGATAGCAGTCATAAAAATGATGCAATTCCAGTGCCAAAAGACACCCATTGGAGACCTTTCGACCCCATTTTTGCTGTCTCACCCCCAAGATAGAACTGTACATCTTAGTCTTGAATAAGCCTCCTTCAACTAGCAGTGTGCAGGCAGTGAGTCTCACAGTGATTCCGACCCCACCTTTTCCTGCTGTGCTTTAATATTTTCTTTAATTGGCTCCACTGTAAGGTCAAAGATAAGCTGGTATGCTCCCTCTTGGCCTCTTTCTCTCAGGCGGTAGAGAATTTACTGTGAAATTTGAATTTTTGTAAATAGAGTGTGGTAGAGGGTCTTAGAGGGTCTCTTCAGTTTGTTGTTTTGTAAGGCCAGGGATGAGCTTGTACTGTGCACCCATCCCCTCACTTTGTTTAATGAGATTTGTGTAGATCAGATTTAGAAATTTTGCCGCCCCCCTGACTCCACAGTGTGTTGAATACGACTGCTGTTAGTGGGAGGGGGGCTCTTCTTACAGGAGGAGGAGCGGCCCCCCACCCCCCAAAAAAACTAACAAGCAGTTGCTTCTGAAAGTTGCCTTGAACTAAGAGGGCTTCATTTGGTTTTGGCTTGGCTTGAAAATATCCTGTCAACATGATCTAGAGACAGAGCAGCTTTTAAAACCAAAACTTATTGTTCCATTTGTCATCAAACAGAGACCATGAAACCTTGAATGGGTGGGCTCACAGGGCACAGTGTACTGGCCGTGGCTCTCCGTTATTGTGATGCACTTTGAGGACTAAATATCTCTGTTTCCTTCCACCTGACAAAGCTGTGCCACACAGGGAAAGAATCAGAGCCTAAAAGAACTGACAGCCAGAGAGGAAAGCTGTCAGCAACCCCAGGGAGGTCACATGCATTGAAGGAAAGGACCACAGTAAACTTTTTAGTAACCTAGAGCCTCATTGTTTGGGCTGTTTCGGTTCATTCTTGTCCAAGGTCTCCCCAGTCCGTACTGGAGGAACAGCTACATTTCCTCTTTTCCCGGATCAGCCACCAAATAGGGTTGGATTTCTCAAAGGCCAGACTCTACAGGCGTGACCTTCCTGGGGGGAGCAGCTCCCACGAGAGTATGACCTGGGTAGAGGAAGCACAGTCTCCATGTAGAAAATAGGACGTACGTTCAAATTAACCCATACGGTGGGGATAGCATGTGGGGAGGGTGCAGGGATTCTGGAGAAAGGGGACATTTATGGGGATCTGGAAGAAAGGGAAACCTACTCAGACTAGCTTGAGGGGGAAGAAAGTGCTGGGGTTGGGGGCGCAGTTGGGTCTCAGCAGGACTTCATGGATCCAAGGGCAGGAGGGCACTGACACTGTGGAAGGAGAGGAGGTGTGGGGACAGGCAGGAGAGGCATCGTTCTGTCAGTGACTTGTGCCGTCCCCGGGCCCACGTGGCCTCTGCTTCATCCACGGCCAGCTTTCTTGGTTTGGGTGCACTTACAGGATGATCCCCAATCTGCCTTCACGTTGCTTCACGTCTCAGCTCTTCACTGAGATGAACTGATTTCAAAAGGTTCAATTTCAGACTCCCAGGGGAGAACATGCGATTGGCTCATCTGCGGTCAGATGTCTCCTGAGACCAACCAGCTACTGCCAGGTGCTAGGGTCACACTATACGGACATGACGACAGGCATTCATCCCCATACGTGTGCACGGGGAGGGGCGGCAATGGGCTGATACTGTCCACGAGAAGGCATCGACTGAAAGCTGCCTGGAGGAGGGAAGAGGACATTTCAATTTGTTACTTAGGATTCTTTGGTTGTAAGCAACAGAAACCAAATGGTATATTTTAGGGGAGAGGGGGAAAGGAATTAATGGAAAGAATTAAGACGTGGTTCATAGGATTGAAGGAAAAGCTGAAAAATAGGCATTTGGAAAGTGGAAGGAGCTGACTAGCTCTGGGGAACTGGGAAGCAGAGCTTAATGGAAGCTCCTTCCGTGGTACTGCTGTCCGGGTGCCTCTGCTTCTGCCATTTTTCTGATCGAGGGTCTCGTGAGAGCCCTCTTCCTGGTTTGCAGACAGCCACCTTCTCGCTTCCCCACATGGTGGACAGCAGAGAGGAAGCATGCTTTCTCGGGTCTGTTCTTATAAGTACACCCATCCCATTCATGAGACCTCTACCCTTATGATTTAATTACCTCCCAAAGACCCTCCCGCCCCCCTAATTCTATCACACGGAGAGTTAAGATTTCAACACAGGAATATGGCAGGAGACAGAAACATTCAGTCTGTTACAACATGTTAAGAAACCCAGTAACTTTTTCAGAGAAATATTTTTGGTGATTGATAAAGTAATAGGATAGGAAGAGAAAAAATTAAACTCACACTGTACTGAATTTATGATGGTTCAGACAGGTTGAATTTGCTTAGAAAACTTCCTTTTGCTGTTGGTCTTCAGCTTGTAAATCTGGAAGGCAAGAGAGTTTGGAGTTGGTATATTGCCACACAGGCAGAATAAAATATACAGAGAATTTTTCATACCATTACATTCAATCTCTCTCTGTTTATTCATTTGTTTACCTGCCAGGAGAGCCCTCAAGTCACTGATTTTCAGAGTTTAATAAATCTGATCTACTCAAACTGACACAAATTGATTTATTCCCATCAATCTGAAGACAACTGTGGTTGAACAAAAAGCAGTTAGGGAGAATTAAGTGGGAGCTGTCAATATTAGACAAAGCTTCCCTATTTGTGTGGTAGGGTAATAGATAACATGAGAGTTTCTCATCCAGCCTGGTAACTCATGAAAACCAAACAGCGATCCAGGTGCCACGTGTATGTTATGAACTAACATCAGGTAGGCTTTTTAAGATCCAAAGGATGTTTTCAACCAAAATCCAGTTACAATCTGTGATGTTCTTTTAATAGATTTTCTTAAAGAAAGAGTGAGCCTTTTCATTTTAAAATAGCACTGGAACCTCTGCTCTATTCCTGTTGTGTTTGATTTCATAAACCAGAGCTAGTTTATTATGAGAAACTTTTATCTTCAAGGGAAAGCTGTGTTTATCTACTTATTAATTTAGGGTATGTTGGGAAATGCTTGGACCTGGAGGTCAGACAAAACTGGGTTTGAATTCTGGCACTGCTGTCTACCACCTTGGTGACTCTAGGAAGCTTTCTTTTTATTTTTGATTCAGTTTATTTATTGAATTGCCTACTGCAGGCATTTCTCATATTTTATCATTGGGTCTTCAAAGTCTTAATGAGGATTAAGTTTTGGGCTAAGAGTTTTAAACATTTCAGCATTTAAAAAAAAGCTGAAAAACTAAAAAGCATAAAGAACACCAAAAATAGTCTAAAGATTAATGTAGTGAATACACATGTATCTACCAGCCAGCTTCTGAAATAAAACATTAACAGTTCTGTTGAAGCTGCCTGTGTGCCAGTTTTAGTTAGAGATTAAGGGCATGTGACAGAAAATCCAAATAACAGTGGCAAATATGTATATTCTCTCGGGTAATGAGAATTTTGGAGGCAGGCATTCCTGGGACCCTGGCTGTTGTAGCTTTGTGCTCCTTCACCTTTAAGGTATGGCCCTTGTTTCCATGCTTACAGAATGGCTGCTGGAGCTGCAGCCATCACATCTGAGTTCCATGAAGGAAAAAATGCCAATGACAAAAGGGTTTTTCAGGAATGTACATCCAGTGACTTTCATTCCAGAGACCAGAATTGTGCTGGAAAATGTGACTATCAGCAGAGACCATTTTGCTGCCATTAAAATCTACATTCTACTAGGAAAAGAGAAGGGTTATTAGGTAGGCGGCTGGCAGCTTCTCCTTGAGAGGTTAAAATTATCCTAATTTAAGAGGTTTTTTAAAAAAATTTGTCTCTTTATATTTTTACTGTAAGTGTATGTATCCCTCAGAAATACATAGACTTATTTTACATGCTTTTGAACGTGATGCAAATGATATCATATCCTGTATATGTTCTTCCACAACTTGCTTTTTCCCCCCTCATTCAGCTGTATATTAGTCATCCACATTCATGTGAATCACTCTGGGTTATTTATGCTTTTTACTGTTGTAGAATATTGCAGTATGTGACTGGACCATAATTTACCATTATCCATTATGTTGTTGTTTTGGACACGTAAGATATTTTCGTTATTCTGCTGCTTTATTTATTCTCTTCTGTTCCATTAATCAATTAATTGATTTTTCTCCACGTGGGTGTTTTTTTCCCACTTCTTTGCAAGTCTGGTAATTTTTAGTTGGATTCCAGACATAGTGAATTTTACCTGATTGGATGCTAGATATTTTTATCTTCGAATAAATATTTTTGAGGAGTCCTAAGACAATAGTTATTTGGAAACAGCTAATCCTTGCAGTCTTGCTTTTAAGGCAGCACCAGAGCAGAGGTTGGTTTGGGACTAATTTTGCCCCACTACTAAAGCAAACCTCTTTGAGCCGTCTACCCGATTGCGAGGTTTTTCCTCTCTGAACGGTGGGACTAAGCATTGTTCCCGGCTCTGTGTGAGCCCTGGGGACTGTTCCTGCTGGTCCTTTCAAGTGTGTCTTTCCTTGGCCTGGGGGTGGTTTCCCCACCTGCATTGGTCAGTTCTCCCTGAAGGCTTGAGGCGGGGACCCCCAGCAGCTATCTGGGGTTCTCCGTCAATGTGGCTCTCCTTGTTGATTCTCTGCTCTCAGACTCTCGATGCCTGGACTCCAGCTCTGTTTTCTTCACCCAGGGAGGCTAGCTCTCCCTGGGTCTCCCCTCCCTGCAGCATGGCCTGCAGACTTTCCACCCAGTGTCACCTCTCTTGCTTCCCGTCTCTCATGATCACTGATGGCCGTGGCGCAGTTCCCTGTCTTGAGTGCCATCGGCTCATAGACTTCGTCCGGTGTTTTAACTGTTCCAGGCAGCAGGGTAAATCTAGTGTGTGTTCCTCTTCGCGGCTGGAAACAGAAGTGAGTCCTCATTGTTGTTTTTGTTTCCTCTTTGTAGTCACTGGAGAGGATACGCCTCTTTTCACATGTTTTCTGACCACATGGATTTCCTCCTCCTGCAGAGTTTGTTCATCTCAGCGTCCCCCCTCCTCCATTGAAATATATGTTATATGTCCTTTTTTAGTAACTTAGAATAGTTCTTGATACATTTTACAGATTAATCTTTTGTCAGCTTACATCAGTTGTTGCTAACTTTTCTTAGATTTAATTATCTTTTCATTTTTAAAATTACATTGTTTTTTGATGAACAGAAGTTTTAAGTTTTAATGTGGTCCAGTTTGTCAATTTCCTTTAATAAGGCCAGTGCATTTTATTTTGTTTTATTTAAGAAATCCTTTACTCTGAAGTCATTTAAGATATTGTACTAATTTTTTTTCTGAAAGCTTTAAAAGTTCTTGCAGCCAGATCTTTAATTCCTTTGGAACTGACATTTATGTGTAATAGGGATAGAGACCCAATTTTGTTCTATTTTTTTTTTCCAGTTGGGATTTCCAGTTGCCCCATCACTATTTAATAAATAGTCTGTCTGTACAGAAAAGAGTCTGGCAGGCCTGAGACTTCCTGCCTGAAAGGCCTGTTCACAGGGTTGGCCCTTGGCTGGTGTCTGGGAGCCTGGATTTCGGGAGGGTCCCCACCCTTCCCAGCAGGGATAAGGGGGCCTCACTCTGCCTGGACGGCACAGGCAGTGTGGTTTATGCTGAACACCCTTTCCTTCTGCGAGTCTGGAATGTCAGTCTGTGCCCGGCTGAGGCTCCTGTGTGACCAGCCCCCAATGAAAAACCTGGACACAGCCTCCGTAATGAGCTTCTTTGATACACGACATGTCACATGTGTTGTCACAGCTCATTGCTGGAGGGGGTGAGCGTGTCCTGTGTGAGTCCCTAGGGAGAGGACTCTCAGGAGCTGGCGTCTGATTTCCTGCGCCCCGTGCACCCGATCCCTTTGCTGACCTTGCTCTGAATACTTTTGCCGGGATAAATCACACCATGAGTACTAGGTGCTGAGTCCTGTCAGTCCTCCCCAGTCATCAAACCTGGGGGTGGTCCTGGGGACCCCCAACACACTCTCCTTTCCCTGCTACTGTTAAAATAATCCTGAGAAGCAGGTATTGGGCAGTGTCCTTAACTACTGTTAAACATTCATGTCTTCATCTAAACATCTAAAGCCCCCTTCTCTTTCAGGTGTTTTAGACAATGCCTGGCACATACCCTGTACCACTCAGTAAGTGATGATTGACAACCATAAAGAAGGAACAGGTATTGTAGTTTGGAGGAAGGTTAAATAATCATCTGTAAATCTTTCCAGTGGGCATATTTTATGTTTTTGCAATTAGTGAAATGCATTTTCCCATCTCTATTAAAGGTTAGCAATTGTAAATTTTTTTTTATCATCTTGGGACGTTTATAGTCCCTTTAATATCCTAAGTTAGAAACCTTTGCTCCTTCCTTAATCTTGTCTGAGAATTTAAAAACTCATTATTTAACATGCTTCCCACTTTGGCCTTTGTGTCATGCTCTGTTCTGAGTGTCTGTGTCTCTCCCCCCCGCCACCCCCGAATTCATATGTTGAAATCATAACCCCTAATGTGATGGTATTTGAAGATGGGGCCTTTGGGAGGTGATTAGGTCATGAGTGTGGAGCCCCTGTAATTGGGATTAGTGCTCTTATAACAGAGACAGAGACCCCCAAGGGCTCTCTTACTCCTCTTGCTGCCATGTGAGGGCATAGCCAGAGGTCGGCTGTCGGCAGCCTGGAAGAGGCCCTCACCAGAAGCCGGCCACGCTGGCGCCCTGATCTTGAACTTCTAGCCTCCAGAACCATGAGAAATAAATTTCTGTTGTTCATGAACCACCCAGACTGCAGAACTTTGTTACAGCAGCCGAGCTAAGACATGTCACTGTGTGATTTCTAACGGAGCAAGCCAGCTGTTCGTCCAGCCAGTTGCTTATGTTCATTTAATGTTTGTTTAGGTCGTAGTTCATTATTAGTTAAGCAAGTTCATTTACATGTTTTCTTTTTCATTTACATGTTTTGAAAGACATGTCTACAGTTATTCAAAATCTGTTTTCTGCAAATACTATGGTCATTTCTACATATTTCTCTCATGATGTGTTTGTAAGAACGTCTCTATTTTGTCATGTTTTAAACACTGTTGACATTGACCACGCACAGGAGGTGAGCGTGCATACAGTGACTGGCACAGTTACCTGTAAACCCTCTTACCAAATTCTAAGAGATGTCTCATTTGTCCATTCAGTGTCTTTTGTCTCATAGAAATTCACACGCCCAACCTGCTTTTTGATAGTGATTCTTCTCTAGTGGCTTGTATGCACAGATCAATAGTGTCCACCCATTTTCTTCCCCTAACGAGGGGAAGCGAATAATCATGCCTGCCCATTTCAAAAACTGCTCTGAATCGAGCTTAATGCCTGAAGTCACACCCACAGTGAACGGAGTCCCTTTGTCACTCTGAACCGCCGCCATCTCTCTCCGATCACATGTGACTCTCTGTGGCGCTCAATAAACAGGTCCGTCTCAGTTTCCTTCTTCTGCAAAGGAGCATCCAAAAGAGAATTTATTTTTTCTGCCCACTTTAAAAAATCTGATATAAAACCATTCTGAGCATCGCTCGTGTCATTTATGAGGCAGTTCTTCTGATGAGTGACTCTGCTGTCCTGCCCACTGCGCTATAACTGTCATCCGGCTTGTTGGCCCAAACTTACTGCTGTACTTGGTCATAATTGGGCCTCGTTGTTTTGCTGTGTCAGGCAGTTTTCCTGGTTTAGAAATGGGAATGTTATCTAGTGCGGTGCTGGCTCCTTAGAGCTATTAGGCAAATTACCTACCAAGCATGTTGAATAAGCGTGGACACTTAGCTTTTTCTCCTTCTATCAGGTGAAGAAAGTTGGTGTATCCCATTTGGCTGCAATGAACAGACCACCGAAGGGTTGTCAGCCCAAACAAATAGGGGTCTACAGTTCATCAGCCCACACAGTGTCCTCAGGGGCCCCGTGTATTTCCTACCTGAAGCACCACCACCCTTACCTTGCTGGCTTCCATCTTCCTGCTTGTTGCCTTGTGGTCCCAGGGTGACTGTACTGGCCACGTGTGGGTCCCCTTTGGTTGGGAAAGCGAACGCCTCCCTGGGACTATGCCCTTGGTGCACATCTCTATCCCCACCTCAGCCCCACCGCTAGGTCGATTTCTGCTGGGGTCCCGTCCGCCAGATCTGGGTCCCATGGCCGTTCACAGACCCCAGGGAGTCTTGGAAAACAGGGAAGAGGAACGTGCATTTTGGTGTGGGCCAGGCATCGCTCTCAGCTGGGCACAGCACACGTCTGCCCGCAACAAACTTGGGCTTCTGCTGGCCAAGGGGGAAGGAAAATGGACACGGGGCACACGGTTGGTGGTGCTGGCCATGGATACGTGTTCTCAGTCTCTCTCCTTCTCTCCTACTCTACCCCACACCCACAGACAGAGATCATAGAACCACCAGAATCAAAGCTGAACCTGTCACCTCTTTGCCAGACTCACTTACGTAGCTTCCCCTGCTCTTAGGTGAAAACAAAATACAAAAACCAAAAACACTATGTAAAATAAATACAAGGTCCAGGGCGATCTGGCCCTGCCTGCCTCCATGGTCTGATCTCATACTGTGCTGCTCCATGCTCTCTCTGCACTAGCCCATGGCTTTAAGATCCTCATACTTTGTACCTTTCTTCCTGTCACAGGACCTGCACCTGCCGTTCACCCCTACCTTCTTCAACATCAGCACCACCCAGTCAGGGAAGCTGCCTCTGACCTCCTCAACTGCTTCAAATGCCCTCATATGTGAAGGAGAGAGTTTCAAGCACCCCTTCCCCAAACACTAATAACATAGTCACCCCCTGTTATCCATGGGGGATTAGTTCCAGGACCCCCTCCGCATTTCAGATACTAAAATCCATGGAGTCTCAAGTCCCTTCTATAAAATGGTGTAGTATTTGCATATAGCCTGTGCATCTTCCACTGTACTTTGAATCCTCCCTAGACTACGTCTGATACCCAATACAATGTAAAAACTATGAAAATAATGGTAAATACAATGTAAATACTCTGTAAACAGTTGCCAGCGCACAGCAAATTCAAGTTTTGCTTTTTGGAACATTCCAAATTTTTTTCCCCAAATATTGTTCATCTGCAGTTGGTTGAATCTATGGATGTGGAACCAGCGAATTTGGGGGGCTGACGGTAATTCTAATTTTGCGTTTATTTGTGAGCCCTTTTTATTGTCCTTCACCAGAACTAATACTCATGATGTGTATTCTTTAAGAATGCTTTGATTGCAGGTTTTTTTAAAAATAGCTTAAATAAGGTAGAGCTTATATTTCTTATATAGTAGCAAGTCTACATGTAGGTATCTCCTGTCATTGATGAGGTTCCTTGACACTGTCATGAACAGTGTCTCTGCCATGTTCCTCTTACTTTCCACATGGTTGCAAGATGGCTGCTGTAGCCCAGCCATCTCCTCCTCCACGTTTAAGAGAAGAAGGAAGGTAGGGAGACAGTACCACTGACATCTGAAAGCAAAAGTTTCCCTGGAATCCTCCCAGCCAGTTTCTACGTATGTCACTTTGTCACTTGGCCACTTCTAGCTAGAAAGGAGTCTGGAAACCACATGTGTAGCTTTTCCAGCTTCTGTAATGGAGGTGAATAAGGGAGAAAAGGGGGAGAAATGGGAGTTAGGCTAGCCCACCAGTAGTGGTCTGTCTCACCTCTGTTGCCCCAGTATTTACCAGAACAAGTACTTTGGTATTAGTGGACGAGCAGGGGAAAAGCTCACACGCTTTTGGTTACCTGTTCATTTGTTCATCCACTGTCCAGCATGAGCCAGTCTTTATACTAGTCAGTCTGCAGCTCTCCTCATGGCCGTCCTGGCAAGGTAGACTTGGTATACTTCTGTTTCCATTAGAAATGGAATCTCAGGAAGAATAAATGACAATCCTAGGGTTATGCAGCTCTGGAAGGGGCAGAACCAAGGCTCAAACCCAGACCCCCCTCCCTCTTGGTCTCACCTTCTGCAATACTGCACTGCTACCAGGATGATTACAGCGGATCCTGTGAAAACACCTGCATCTGAGGTTTTTTTCTACCAGGGGGCAATGATTAGTAGCCCAACAGAGTTTTGCTTCTCTGTTAAACACATTTTGTCAAAAACAATTTTGCTAATAGTATTGCAGCTGTAATTTGGGGTGATTTTATATTTGGGATCTAATGAGGTGACATTCATTCTATGAGCGGGGCTATAGTTTTTAGCACAGGGCCCTGTATGGTAGACTACTTAATAAGCATTTACCCCACAGTTAGTCCATACTCTAAGACTAAATAATTTGCATAATCTTTTCCTGTTTAAGCACATAAGGTACTTTGCCAGGAATTTTTGCCCTTTATTATTTCTGAAAAACCCCAGCATTCTTATTTCAGAATAAATGAAACAGGGATCATCTATTTCATGCCCACAGCTTACAGTTATGTATTTGTGAACTAAAATATTTAGAGATATTTCATCCTTGCAATGTGTTTTTTTTTAATGTGTGGGGGTTTTGTGATTATAGCAGTAATATATGCTCAACTGAAAGAAGTTTGGGAAGAAGGATAATGAGAAAAATCACTCATAATTCTATACCACCCAGAGGCAGTAACTATGTTAACGTTTTTGGCATAATCCTTCCTAATCTTTTCTTAAATCTGTTTCTGCATAGCTGAGTTCATGCATTATTTGTAGTTCCGTGAGCTGTGAGTTTTCATGTAACCTAAACAAACCTCGTTACCATAAGCATCATTGTGAATGGCTGCATAATGTCCCTTCATTAAGAACATACCATCGTTCATAGTTTTTGAATGCTCACTAAAATAAAACAATGAGAGAGCTCTTTAAGTAAAGAAACTTTCAATATTATTCTGTAGACTTCAAGACAGAAACATTTTCTTGATAGATAAGCTCCAGGATCTGCCTCTTCATTTTTTAAGATCTGGTAAATGTGTTCTGTGGTGTCACAGACCAAGGTAGATCCCTCTCTGCCAGTCTCCCCTTTACTCCGGCAATGTTTGTTCTCTTTCTAAACGTTCAGTGTCTTCCTCATTTTGTAATTCACCACGATTGCTTCCTGTCTCCCTGGCCCATCTGACACGTCTTGATTTCCTCCTGTCCAGCAGGCCCTAAGGTGCTACCCTCAAGTCCAGGTTTACCAAGATAGACGTGGGGAAAGCACGTCCTCTACTTGGCCGTCCTCATTCCTCCTCTTCTCAACCTTTGTGTTCAGATTGCCTCCAAATAGAGTGACTCACGGACAGCTGGACCAGGGCCCTCAGAGCTGCAGAGTACCCAACTGACAGCTCCTAGAGTTCTGAATAACTGCAGCACGCGTCGGGGGAGGGTCACTGTAACTTCCGTGGCCAGGGCTGATGCTAAAGTTAGTATGGAGGAAGTATTTTTGGTTGTTTGTTTTGGTTTTGCAGTTCAAGGCCTGGAAAATAATTCATTCTCCTCTGTGATATGACGGATGCTCCAAATATGAGAACCCATCAGATGAGAGATTTTTAAATTTTCAGAAAAATTTGTTACGTATTTCCTTTAAAAGACCATCATTTACTCCTACATTGTATGTGTGATTAAAGGCTTGATTCTTAGCAACCAGTCTGTAGGATGTATCCCAATCTGTGTTATGAAGAAGAGTTAAGCACTGCTACCTTGTACGTTTTCCTTCCAGTTCCAAGCTCTTGCCTGTGACCTTTCTTTTTTTTCCCTCTCTGGATGCCTATATGAACCCGTGTATGATTGCATCACTACTATCAAATAGCCTAAAGTACTTTTGGAGTTTGCAAGTGGTGGTTCCCAGCACAGAAACCAGCGCTACCTTATAGAGCCTTCGGTCTGATGATTTCTGTGTAACAGAAAGCCTGCCAGTCTTTGAGTGGCTTGGTGCTTATCAGTCCCGTCCTCAGGCCCGTTACTGACCAAGCGTTGACAAGAACTTCAAGACCGTCCCTGCTCTGCGCTGTCGTGCCTTGTGGTGTGGGCACTCCTGGGCCCTCCCGAGAGGCCGGTCCTCTTACAGAGAAATGCGACTACCGGCCAGCCATGCATTCCTCTCTCATCCCATGGATAACATTGTAGATCTGCAGGCTCGGTGGTGAGCATAGAGTGGTCGGAGGCTGTCTTTACTGAAAGTGAGCACAGCCTTTGAGTTGCCCATGCCTTTATTCCTGCCACATCTGGCTCTGTAATAGAAAATTATTTAAATGGAAGGGCGCCATTCCATGTCAATGGTTTAAAGAACCCCTCTTCACAACCCACCCCCCCAAAAAGAGAAGAAGAACACTCCATCCTTTATTGATGGATGGTTGGATTATCTCATGGATGTCATGGTGTGAGCCTTGAATTGCTAACATTTTCGAGAGGAAGAAGAATCTACATCCTGACACATCCACTCACGGGCCCTCTACTGCATCAAATACCGTGTTAACAATTTATCACGGGTGAGCATCAGTCATTCTTATTGTCATGATGACTTTTCCTTGGGAGAACAAGATGCTGACAATTTTTATGTCGTAAAAAAACAACCAGATCCTTCAGTCTTGCAGGCAGGTGTCCCCTGACACCAAGGGGATGAATATTAAGAGGTCAGAGAGAAAATCACTCATGTGTTCCCTCCAGCTGTTCCCTCCTGCTGTTCCATATCTGGCCAGCATCTGGTGGCCTCGAGCCCCATTGCCACTCCTCTCCAATGTCTCTTTTCTTCTCATCACTCAGCTGGCCCCTCCAGCCTCTACAGCCTCACATGATTAATAGAATTTCGGGGGAAGGAAAGGGTAAACTTAGACTGTCTGTTAACTTTTCATTCTTCAGAAAAGTTGTGGGCAATAAAAGCACTGCAGACTGAGAAGTTATTTGAAACCTCAGTTCTAAATATGCCCACCCCTGCTTAAAACCCGTCTGGGGCTGCCCATTGCTCTTGGAATCCAGACAGGTCCTTACAGTGGGCCACAAGGCTCTGCGTGGCCTGGCCCTGTCTGCTGCGTCTCCTGTCACTCTCCCCTGAGCATTCTGGCCTCCAGCTGTACTGACTGCATTTCACTTCCTCTATGGACTGCGTCCCTCTGACATCCTGTCCTCATGCATACTGTCCCCTCTTCCTGGAAACTCCTCCTCCTTTCTTCCTATACCTGAACTCCTGCTCGCCCTCCACGTATTTGTTGTCTTACCCTCAAGTCTTTGTTCACACGTCACCTTTTTATTGAGATTTCCTCTGACTTTAAGATTGCAGTGCTTCCATCCCCCCCCGCTCTCCCTAACACCCACCCTGCTCCATTTTCTTCTGTAACTCTACGTACCACCCAACACACAACACACACACTTACTTGGTAACTGTACTCATAGTCTGTCTCTCTCCACTAGTAGGTAAGTCCCAAGAGGGCAAGAATTTTCCTTTGTTCTGTTTTCATCCCTGTTCTTTGTGCCTCATGTATTACTGGGTCCAGGGTAGCTGTTTATTAAATATTTGTTAAGCCCGTGGGGAGAATATTAAATCTAAGTCACTCCATTTTCTTTGTGGTCTTCTCTCTGGGTATTTAGTTTGATTCTTTTAAACACGATAGCTGGAAGTTTCTAGACAACAGGAACCAAAATCTAAAGGTATTTCGGTCTTCTCATATGTGGGCTGTGCTAAGCAGCAATGGGATGTGCTACAGACAGTTTTCAGCCCGCTGCTTGAGAAGATGGTTCTCTGAAGGTCGAGGCCACCCTAGCTATGCCCCCCACCCCAGCTCTTTCATGCCCCACTCAGTGCAACCAAGTCAGAACACAGAAGTCCGGGCAGCAGGCTCAGGCAGGCTCCCAGGGCCCAGGGGCTTTGGTTTCTAAGGTGGTAGATGGTCTGATCTACTTACACCTCCCCCTAGGGCCGAGCTCATGGCCCATAATGGTATCCAGGCAGCTTCTCTCCCACTATTTGGAATTATCTAAATATAACTTTATTTCCTCCCTAGAGCGCTGAGCGGGGCAGGCCCCCTTTTTAATCTCTTCTGTAAACATTTCCTCAGCACGAGAGCACAGCTTCTGGACAGAGAGTTCTCACAGCACCTCTGCAGACACACCAGGTTCTCTTCCCTCACATTATTTTATTCATATAACTAACACTTACGTCGCTTGCTATGTGCCAGGCATTGGTCTGAGTGCTTTGCAAAGAAGAACTCACTTAATCTTCGTAACAGTCCTAGAAAGCAGGCAGTGTAATTAAACATGTTGTTACACGGCGTGTAATTTATCTTTGGGGAAAGGGTGCCTGGATCTCGGTGCAAATTGCTTTGTAGTCCTAGGCTGCCCATCCCATCTCTTTTCCCAAGAGATGAAGAGGGGAAAATAATCATCCTTCCATGGAGTGTGTCAGAGGGGCAGATTTTCAGGCCTGTAAGAAAGGCTCTGTACCCAGGGTCTCCGGGACACCTGTATACTTGTGATGACAGCGACTTCAGCCTTCCCAGCTGACCCTGTAGTCAGTACCCCTCACTTCTTCTCTGCCTGTTGGTGGGCTTCACCCCGTTTCCCGTCCTGCATTTTCCGGCTTTGGCTGGTCTCAGAAGTCTGGTGCTGGGCACGCGAGAGCAGCTGAGCCCAGGGTGAGACAGAGGAGCTCTCTAATCTCTGGCCCCGGCTGACCTCCGATTGCCCGGAAGCTCACTCACGTGGGGCACACACTGTGATTCATGACCCCTTGTGTTCAGCTTCCACCACTTTCCTCATCTGCTCTGATGGGGGATCGTGGGAACCCTGCAGACACTTGAGGGGAGTTGGACTATATTCTGGAGCCAGGCATTTAAGTACCTTCAGGGCCAGGAAGATGATTCTTTTAATTACAAAAATCATTGTGTACTCATTTATCTAAGTTATGGATTTGCCATTTTATAGAAAACCAAAGAAGAGTTATGATTGAAAGTTTTGCATTTTTGATCTGATTTGTCATCTTTGTCAACGTTATATATGCAGGCAGATGAGTGAGTCAGATGGGACACAGAGCGTTTTGAGAAGCAGCCGCTCACGACGCCTCACCTGCCCACTGGTCATTTCCCAGAGGCCACCACCGCCAATGACTTTAGCCAACAGCGCTCATCATCACTTCCACAGTTCTAAGTGACCTGTTTCTGCTGCTATTTGTGGATCTGCTTATTGTTATTTATTGAATTTGCATCTTCATTAAAATCTAATTTTGGCTGTATCAATATTCAGTATTTCTGACAGTTCATGGGTGTATACACACAGTATTTTAAACACTGCTCACAACTGAGCCATGTGGTCAGTATGCCATGATTATTTCTCCTGCGAATTCTAGTTGCATTTTAAGAGTAAAAGTTCTTAGTTCTTTTATGTGTACTAGTTCAAACTCAGTCTCTTCTTCAAAAGATAAAATAAGTGCATACACCTTTAGAAGATACGTCAATACATTAAAAAAAGTATTAAGAGTTCTATCAACTTCAGCTTCTTGAAGAAAGTTCTCTTAGAACCCTGTTTCCTGATGGGTTATTCTCTAAGTCTAACAGGTATCATCATCTTGGGATTTCCATCCCTGTTCTAGGGACTGACTACCTCTCTCTCACGTTGGATCCTCATTTCTTTGTAGATGAATCATACCCTCTCGTAGCTTCTGGAGAAGAATTTACATCTGAAAATGTCTTCGACCTCCCCTCGTTAAATTGATAGTGTGATAGTTTGGCTGGGTATAGAATGCTAGGTAAGGAGTCCTCTTTCTCGCAGAATTTTGAAAGCTTTGCTTCCTTGCTTTTGCTTGTTCAGTTAGAAATTAAGATGTTCGATTCCATTCTGATTCTTGATCTCATATATGGAAATGACAACATGTGGGATCTTCTCTTTGTGCCCAGGGTTCTGAAATAAGGCTGTGAGGTGCCTTGTGTGAATCTGCTTAATCTGTTTAAAGTCATGCCTTTGGTTCCGACATCTTTTTGAGTTGTTTCATTGGTGATTTTCCTCTGTACTCCCTGGTGCTCATATTCTTCAGGTGTTGGACTTCCTATACTGGTCCTCAAATATTATTTCCTTTTTTATTTTTTTCCTGTTTCCTTGCTTATTCTACTTTGTGAGATGTTTCCTCAACTTTATCTTTTAAGCCTTCTAGTGAGATTTTCATTTCTTTTGCCATAGTTTTCATTTACAAGAGTTTTTTTTGGTTTTAGAAATAGCATCCTGTCCTTTTTTTGATGGAGGCAACATCTTCTTTCCTTTCTCTGAGAATATATGTGAAAGTTTTATTTTTTTCCCCCAAACAGTCTGTTTCCTCCTGTTTTGATTGTTTTGGTGTGTCTTTCACGTTGGACGCCTTTCTCAGGTGTCTGTTGATCTGGCTGCCTGCTGCCGTTTAAGAGTGTAGCACACACACAAAACCAAGGCAGCACTAGAAAGCTGACTGGACCCTTTGAGTGTGGGAGGGCTTGTGCTCTGTGATCTTCACCAGAGGGTGGTGAAGGCTCCCCACCATCCCCAATACCAGTGTCTTTAGTTCTTTTCTTTTTGGCTCTCAGATGCCCCAGAGTGGACTTTTCCTACCTCCTGCTAGAGGGCTCCACCTAGCCTCTCTCATTTTGAAGACAAATGGAGGAAAAAGGCTGGGTTCACAAAATCAGGGTAAAACCTTTCATTTTAATCACCCTGTCTTCGCTATGGTACCTCCACCCTCAGCTGTACCTGCTGACTTTGAGAATCCCCCTGTTTACTCTTTACGAAAACTAAAGCCCACATCTGCGTTAAAGGACTGGTCCAGCTTCATGGCATTTCAAGCCATCTTTCTTTTTTGCTCTTCTACTCACATTTCCAAGGATACCTTTGACCACAAACTGCTGGGCCTGTGGGGTATCTGGAACATAAAGCAGATTTTTTTTCTTTTCTTTTTTTTCTTTTTGTTTACTTTGAGGATTAATATGAATAAAGTGAAATGCAACTAATCTGAAGTGAAGAGCTTGAGAATGGGAATCCACCCTTAACCATCATGCAAATTGAGATCTAGAATATTTGCCACACACCAGAAGCCTCACTCATGTCTCTTCTCTGTCAATTACCTGTCACTATCAGGTGGTTTTGCCTGCTGTTGAACCTCATAAAAGTGGAACCAGACAGTGTGTACTCCTTCTGGCTTCTTTCACTGTATGTAATGACTGAGATTCATCCATGTTACTGCATCCATGTTTTTGCAATTGTTAATGCATCAGCTGGCTCTTTGTTATTGCTGTGTGGCATCCATCTAGCATCCACAGCTTATTTACTCATTCCAGTATTGATGGATATCTGGGTCATTTCTCTTTGGGGACCACTGTGAATGAAGCTGCTGTGAACATTCTTGTTCATGCCTTTCAATAGACCTACGCACTCATTTCTTTGGCTGTATTTTTTGGGATCGGAATTGCCGGGCCGTTGGGAAGACGGAGGTTTAGCTTTGGTAAATACCACCAAAGAGTCTTCCAAAGTGGTTGTACTAAGCCATTTGCTTCTTGACTTTTCCCACCGCCAGCTGAACATTTAACTTTCTGAATTGGCTAAACCCATTAATACTTGTCCATCTGCTTTCTGGTTTCCAAATATCTGTGGCTGTTTTTCCTTCCCCTATTATTTTTGTCCTGGGGAATTTACTGTCTTTGCAGTAGGGTTTGTGGAAGGAACAGAGCTAAGTGTGTGTTTTCAATCTACCATCTTCAACTGGAAACCTCTGTTAGGATTTTAAGATGGCTTTTAGCTCTCTCAGTCACACCAAACATAATCATCCCTGTGTTTTCTCTGAGGCATTTCTGCTTAATGGTTTTATAAAAACAAGGCTTTATGGCTCTCAGCCTTTCACAGCTACTCCAGACACTGCTTTCTGTGTTTTGCATTGCCAACACAATGATACTTCTGATTCCATGTCGTTATCAGATACAGCGATCAATAAAGAACACAAGCTGAACATACAGTTTGTTAGGATTCTTTCCCTTATTTTTTTTCTCTTTAGTTTGCAAAACCCTGAGTTGGCTATTAAATGTAGGATTTTTAAGCTGATCAGATAATGTTTAAGTCTAGGCAAATCTGAATACCGTAACATTCAACCTTGTAGCATCCCAGCCCTTAACCATGTAATATCCCAAGCGTGTGCCCCAGGTGTTCCCATCGCCCCTGGAGATTCTTCACCATTTCGGTTTGTACACTAGGACCAGGAGGCACAGTGGAAACTCCTAGAGCCATGAATCGGCAATCAGATTGTGATTCCCCAAAGAACCAGTGGTGTATTTTCACCCCTACCGACCCTCTAGCCCACTCTGGCTCCTCCTTCCTGTGCAGAGTTGGTGGCAGAAGGCGCAGAATGGCAGCAAGGAGTCCAGGACATCTTGTGCACAGTGGCGGTGACCATGTGGCAGACAAGACAATAGGCACCCTAAGTGCCTCAGATGCTCCTGAGCTCTGGATGTCCCTGTCCGGGTACCACCCAGGCCCTTCCTCAGGAGACCTAACCCTTTGTCCTCCACTTAAATTCCTCTTTATCCGTCCTTCCTGCGTTACAGAACTGGCAAGACCATGTGGCAAGACTTCACTGGATGTGGTTTTACTCATTAGAATAATATTGGCATGAGGAAACGCCCCAGTCAGCTGGTCAACCAGACATGTAGTGGGTTGTAGTGTAGCAAGTGCTTGGCACGTGGTAAGAATTGAGTGAATGACAGCTGATACTGTGTGTATTATTTCTTCTTACACACGGAGCTTCTGAGTAACCAGGAGAGTTAACATGCTCTACTTGGTCAAACTCCAGCTGACCTTGACTCACCTGACTCTTGCTTTGGAATCTCAAGAATGTAATCAGCCTGCAGACTCTTCATTTTTGTCTCCCCTGCTTCTACATATTTCAGAGCTATGTTATCCCCACACCACTAATTTCGTAGTTTACTTCTATTAATGTAACAAGTAATATTTCTAAGTATAAATAACCACATAATTATACCTTTCCTGACCCTCTAATCAGATGCATCTAATATATTTATTACTTTACCTAATACATTTCTCTCCTCTAAATTCCCTTATGATCACTGGTACCTATGGGTATAAATAGTGGTTAGGTTCGTATGCTAGCTGGCAAGAGAATTTTTGAAAGGAAGAAAAGGCACAAAGTCTGGCAACAATAACAAACCTCAAATATTTTGCTGGGAAATAAACAGTGTGGCCAGGGAGAAAAGCTTGATTGTAACTCTTATACAGTTGAATTAGTGCATTCATCTGTGTTGTGATAGAAAAAACAAAACAAAAAAAAAACTAGGTTTTTGTGAGTTAGCTTGAGATGTAGTCAACAATTGCAGTATTATTTCTGTGGCAAACCCTGCTTGCATTTCAAACAGCCAGTTTATGAATTAACTTTTGCATGTAATATATATTTAAAGTGAAGACCATGCTAAGAAGTTTAAAGAGTTTTATAATTCTAGTGTCTTTTCTGTTTCTTTTAATACTACTGATGCTGCAAGGGAGGTAACTTACAAATTTTACAAGTAATAAATCTATATATAATGTTCATAAGTGAAGAATTATGATGAAGTTAAAAATTTGGAGAGCTGCATCTTGATTTGGAGAATTGACATTGCTCTATCAGAATAGAATGCTTAAAAAAAAAATGGCTTTGATATCCAGAATTTCCCCCTGCAATTCCACTGACTTCCCTTCGGCAGATTTGACGATTTGGTGAAAGGATCGCTGCTATGTATTTCCCATCAGCACTACCTGAAGTGCCTGTCTGAATGATTAAACTGGATATATTCCAACAATGTCTAGAATCTCCCTAGATTTGGATTTACTAACCACACCTCGTAAAAACCCAGGGGTCAAGCTGTCGGACTGCCAGAAGTCCATGAGGGTTGTTTGTTGTTTATTGTTGGTGAACTGGCTATTCCTTGATGGGCGCCCCGAGGTTGGACCTCAGCATCGGATGGAGTGGTCCTTGCTCCTGAAGCTCCAGCAGAGCTCTGCTTACACCCTCGGAGCTTCCTGGGGGAAAGGGGACTGGGTCTCTGTCTCTATCCTGGGCACCTAGCCCTGCATACACTGTGCCATTGTTTTCATCTTTTCCCCCGTTCGTTGAAAATAGACGCGGCAAGTTTACTATTGCTGCTTTATACCTGGAGAAGTGGAGGCAGCACACAGTTAAGTAAGGAGTGGTGCCATGGTGACAGGACTGTGGTCACGATGAAATGTCAGGTGTGAAGTGCTTTCCTTGGTGCCCTGGCAGATGGAAACGTGCACTAATGATAGTGAAGGCCCTATTTATGGTTGATTGTTGCTGAAAGAGCACAGCTAGTTGGTCCCACAGTGAGACTGAGAACACCAGGTCTCCCCACTCCCAACCAGCCCACACCTGTGAGCCTCACTGACGAACCAGCTCCCAGGCCAGTCCTCTGTGGCTGAGCCCTGGGCTCCATGTAGCTCAGCTCGGAGTCCTCATGCCCCGTGCTCTCCCTACAACTGCAGTAAGCCTTGGTTTCCTTATCTGTAAACAGTGGTAACAGAACAATGGGATTGATGCTGTATGAACCCAAAATAGTATGATACAACCCCCTCCCCGAAAAAAAGAAGCCTCTGTGCTTCAGCTTTGAATACAAATCCCTTCAATTAAACCTTCATCAGGAATCATGTCATTTCAGAGCTGGTGAAAACTATTGATAAGTAAAATGCAAAACTCCTTGTGCTTTTGCAAAATGGCAGACACACTGCAGCCGGTAAGCAGTACCGTCCTGTACCAGGAGGAGTCTGCAAATGTGCGAGTTTTGAATTGGGCAGGATTTTCAGAGAATGTCTCTTGCATAAGATAACGGCAGGGCCAGCCTTCATGCCATCAAAGCGATGATGTGAGGATCAAATGGGATAAAGTATAAGAAGATGAGGTTAAGTCTCTGAAACTTTGAGTGGTTTATGAGTGGGAGAGGTAAGCAATTCAACAGGCTGGTGACCTGGCTGAAAAAACTCATGCCTGTGGCTGTGTGAGAATGGACCACAGAGGGGTGCTCCTGGCAGCCCGGGCCGCTCAGGAGGTTTTTGCAGTCCTCTGGGCAGTGAGCTATAACCAGGAGAGAAGAAACGTGGTCTTGCCGGTTCTGCGAAGCAGGAAGGACGGGTAAAGAGGGATTTAAGTAGAGGATAAAGGGTTAGCTCTCCTGGGGAAGGGCCTGTATACTCTACACAGTTACAAGGGTTAGGATTTGAACATGCGAATTTGGGGGAAAACAATCAGTCCACAGCAGGCAGATGCTACTACCTGCCACAGCGTCAGATTGCAGTAAGTCGTGCCTTCAGTTGCCTAGAAATTGGCCACAGCTCTGTTAGGGAAAGAAACTTCAGGTGGTAGGAGCAGGGTGTGTGTGTAGAAGTTGGTCTGGGGCTGGGTGGAGAAGCTGCGGGACTTCTGTCTTTGTCAGAAAGCCTGGACTGAGGAGAGAGGGTTCTGAGGCTGCCCAGCTGACAGCCTGCTGCTGAAATTAGGAAGAGGGGGTGGTGGAGAGGACATAGCTCAAGTGGTAGAGTGCACGCTTACCGTATACAAGGTCCTGGATTCAATCCCCGGTACCCCCTCTATACATAAATAAGCCTAGTCACCTCCCCTCCCAGAACAAACAAGGAAAACCTAAAAAAAATTAAGTTACAAGACGAAAAAGAAAAATTGTTCTTAAAAAAAAAAAAAGGAAGGGGAGGATGAAAGGTGCATATCCCAGTATCTTCCTATTAATTTCCATACTCAGCCGATCCCAAATGAGACCAAATCCATACGCATCTACCAGCCATCTTCATTGTGCAAAGAAAGCTGCCGGAGACAGCTGGTCGCTGCAGTGCCCAGCCGCGGGGAAGGCAGCATCCGCGTGAAATCCCAGGTGGAAGGAAGCCCCTGAGAGCGGGGGCAGGCAAGAAGTTTGTGCGGGTGTGAGAAGGGTTTGACAGAGGGCAGGACTGGTCTTGCGGCCAGGAAATCCTTCCCCGTCGCAGACTGAGTCGTCCGCCTCCCCTGCGCTGGCCTCGGCTGGAGAAATCATCTGGTTTGCAAGTAACTGCTCTGAATGTGCATAACTCAAGGGCCGTATTGATTCTGTTGTTCTTCTCTCTGCTGCTGGTATTGAACCGGGAAGTCCACCATTCTAGATCCCCCCGAATGAGTGGCCCATTGCCTCACCCGGCTGTTTCTCTACTGACGGCTGTCACCTCGCGATTTAAGTTTTCCCGACAGTGGCTGAGCGTACCAGCGTCAGCTCTCGTTTTGAGTTCTTGGGTCTCTGGGTTCTGGGGAATCTTCATTAACTAAAAGCAACATCCTTTCTTGTCACTTTGCTACAGAGAACATTGGTTTGCCTGTTCTTACTGGAAAAAAAAAAAGAGAGAGAGCCAAACTTCTTACTAAAACAGTAAATAGATTCATAACCCTGTTGAAATCATCTCGCCGGGCCTGTTATCTCGACGACCTCCACGGAGGAGGGAGCAAGTTTTGAAGGTCTCGGAGGTGAATGGTTCTTAGCCGTCCTCTGCTGGTAGAATTGTGCATCTGGCTGCCGTGGACTGAATTGTTTTCTGAAACACAGGAGTTCGATGTTCCTTCCCTGTTCTGCCTTTTCTGTACCCGGGTGTTATTCTCCAGCGCTTTGCCGCAGCTTCTGTTTTCCTTTACCCCCAAAAGGGAAAACAAATGTGTATCATCATGAAGTTCTGTGCTTGGCAGATAAGCACAAAAATGTCTGCAGTATCTGCCTGCACTTCTGGGCGTGACATACTTTTAAGTGACACAGAATGGTATTTCCCCTTCAGGAGGTAGAGCCCTAGTCTAGGGGAAAATGGCGGTAACACAAACACCTGTGTTCTTGGAACTGGAGTAACTACCTGGGTTCTCAATAAACCCTAAATCCTAGTGCATTAAAATCCTAAGAAAAGCTACAAGGCCAAGAGTTCATCTCACCCTTCCAAGGGTTTTAGCATTGCTTCTGAAATATTAGGGCACTGTCTCACGAACAGCCGTCCCAGGTATATTGTGACGTCTCTTTTTAGCCTGCCATGCCCAGAAGAGTCTCGTTGTGGAAGAACTGAACTGGGCATAGGATTTTTATGCTAATAATAACGTAATTTTGTTTAATTGTTCGGGCTGTAAACTAAGCTTTGACAGAACCTGTATAAAATCAAAAACCCAAGTTGATGCCAGAGGTTCAGAAAAGAAGGTTGTTGAACTGAAACACAGACCCCTGGGAGAGAGCGCTGAGCATTACAGACACAGAACACCTCTTTCAGAAAAGCTTGCCGGCAAACGAAGCCAAGCCACACATGGGTGTCTGATGTCAGGGACAGCTAAGTAGGACCCAGGAGAGAACCCGACATTCTTGTATTTTAGGGCAAAAGCTATCTTCTCCACAGGAGACAAAGCCGTAGATGAAAAGGGCCTGGTCCCAAACCGCTCTGATCAGTCTCTCTGGGGTGCCATCCCCTGGGGAGAAAAATGATGCCGGGTAGTCACCGAGCCCACAGCACATCCCCCAAAGGTGGTGAGCTGTGCAAAGTCATCTGGGCTCTTGTCCAGGCTCATCTGGCAGCTATATGAAAAATCACCCAGTTTTGTTCAGTTCTAATGGTTGTCTGATTAAAAACATATGTGTGTGTGTGTGTGTGTGCATGCAGTGTAATCTGTGTGTAACATACATGCACTTAATTGTAGGTGTTTAATTTTTAAGTTAATATGTGCATATGGGGGAAAAATCAACTCCTGTAGATAAGCAAACACTCCCAGACACCAGTTTTCCTCCCACAGACAACTGTCAATTTCTTGTGTGTCTTTTCCAGATACATTTCTAAGCATATTTGCATATTTTTCCTTATTTTATTTTCATAATTTGATTTATTTACATTTTGAATAGAGAAACTTTATATGGATCCACGTTCAAAAGTTACAAAAGAATGTATAAAATCTTCCCTCCTAACCCACTTTCCCTCCCTAGAGACAACACATAGTTCCAGTTTTTAAGGCATCTTTCCAGAGATAGTGTATGCACATATGTATGTGTATTTCTCCTTGTTTTCAAATACAAGGTAGCAAGTTATGCACAATGTCTTCATCTCGCTTTTTTCCCCACAGTATAGACAATCTACTTTATTTTTTGTGTGGCTGCTTGGTATTTCATTATATGGATAGACCATAATTTATTGACGTGTTCACTTGGTTGTCAGTGATAATATGCTGCAGGACTAGGGGTACAGTGATGCAAGAAGGACATCTGGAGAGCAGAATTTAAGGAGGCACTTGCTCTCAGGGTTGTGCAAATGCAAGGCCAGCACTTGCACAAACCCAAGAGTGAGCGCCTCCTTAAATTTCGCATTCACTCTCCTCATCCCATCCCATTCCCAGCCCTGCTATGCTCTTACAAACAAGCTGCAATAAAAATTCTTGTTTGCACCTTTTTTTCTGTTTTTGCACATACTGTTGGGAAAATTCCCAGGTGTTAAAATGTTGAGGTCAAAGGGTATGTGGGTTTTCAAATTTGAGTAAAGGAAATTATTCACACTCCAGCCAACACTGTAAGAGAGGCCCTGTTTTCCCCTGCCCTCACCAACAAATTATTTGGGGTGGGGGCGGTAATTAGGGTTATTTCTCTATTTAATGGATTGAACCCACTACCTCGTGCATGCTAAACAGGAGCTCTACCACTGAGCTATACCCTCCCCACCTAACAAATGGTATTGTTAACACTTTGATTGTTGCCAGTTGGATGGATAACAACGCATCAAGAAAAATGTGGTCGAGCTAATTGTTTAAGGGATTGGATTGGAAATCAGAGTCTTGCAGCTCAACATAGAAACTCGGGAGTTAACTGCAGCTCGCTGTCTCCTCCCCCAGCAGTATTCAGCCTGCATCTGCTGTTGGCAGTGACCAGGAGATGGGACGCACCCTTTCACAGCGGAGAACACCAGCTCTGTGATCAGGCTGGGTTAATCCAGGTGGGACCTACGTTTAGGGTTACCAGATTAAGCAAATAAAAAACAGGAATACAAATACTGCCGGGGACGTAAGTTACAACAAAAAATATCATCCGTTTGAAACCCACATTTAACTGGGCATCCTGTATTGTATCTGGCATCCCTACCTGGGTTAAAATCCAGGTGCGCCGCTTATGAGCTCTGTGAACTTGAGTGAGGTCCTTACCCGAGCCTCAGTTTCCTCATTTGCCTGTTAATTCTACCACATACGGTTCTCCTGGGAGCACATGAGATCATCTGTGTAAAGCACTTAGGGCTGAGTGCACAACTGGCACTCCAAAAATCTAAGCTCTTTTTATTACTCTGGCATGTATGGTCTTCACTGCCTGACTTCCCAAAAGACACCAGCTTCTCTTCCTGACCTCTCTGCCTTTACCCTGCTCTTCCATTTGCCTAGGAAAGCCCCTGTCTCTCTCCAGCAGGCACTGATTCTTCCTAAGCCTTCACATATTTGGTGGGAGTGTTTTCCCCTCCCGGAAGGCTCTCACATACCTCCTGACTTATCAGTTACCCAACCCTGTGCTTCCACAGGGCCCAAGTGCTAACTTCACAACTCATGTGATGCCTTGTCGTCATGGCCCGTTTCCATGTCTGAGCCCCCTCCAGACTTTGAGCTTCATGAGAACAAAGATAACTTCTTACCTAGCACAGGTGTGTGTAGCAGGTGTGTGTTGAATAAATGCTTCGCTAGACAAATAATTTCTCTTCTTCTAGCCATGCGATGACTGGGGCTTTTAGATTTTTTGCCTCTGGCTTTAAAAGAGCAGTGACTGTATTTGGAGTTTAACTGTGAATCTCCTATTAACTTTTCCTTAGATTGTGTGTTTAAAATCCCAAATGGTACGTACCAAAGATTAAGGGGCATAGAAGCCAGTGCCAGAGTTCAGATTATAAAGTGAAATCTTAAAGTAAAAAGAGGCACTGATTTTAAATAAGACCTTTTCTTCTTTTTTTTTTTTTGAGAAAAGCTTTTATTTTAGTTTCCACATTCCTATCCATTAAAAGCAAAAACCTTTAAATTCTTTGTTACAATTTCTAACACCAGACTATCAAGGAGACTGATTCAGAGAAAATACAGTTTAACCCAAGATGAGTCAATATATTAACATGAATCATGAAATCTGTATTTTTTTTAGTTTTATGCTTTTTGAAAAAGCATTGTTTAAAAGTGCACATTTTCATCATACTTTATCTTCTGATTTCCCAATAAAAAGGAAAACTTCTTCTAGAATTACCATCTGAATCATAATTGAAAATGTTTACATAAATAAATTGTACTACTTAATCACTCTGCTTTTTAACACTTAACATGGTATTTATACGTTAAATTATTCACAAGCAAAACTTTAATTTCTATTTTTAGATTATTCTTGCTGATAGTACTTCTGTTTTAATCTTATTTGAAACCTTGGCTATAGGAGAAATTTTATTTCTTATTTTATTTTTCAAATATATTTTTATTGAAGTATAGTCAGTTTACAATGTGTCAATTTCTGGTGTACAAAACAGTACTTCAGTTATATAGGAACACGCATATATTCGTTTTCATTTCTTTTTCATCATAAGTTACTACAAGATACTGAATATAGTTCCCTGTGCTCTACAGTGTAAACTTGTTTATCTATTTTATGTGCATTAGTTAGTATCTGCAAATCTCGAACTCCCAGTTTATCCCTTCCCAACCACTTCCCCTACTGGTAACCATAAGTTTGTTTTCTATGTCTGTGAATCTGTTTCTGTTTTGTAAATAAGGTTGTCTTCTTTTTTTTAGATTCCACATGTAAATGATAATCATATGGTATTTTTCTTTCTCTTTCTGCCTTACTTCACTTAGAATAACATTCTCCAGGTCCATCCATGTTGCTGCAAATGGCATTGTTTTATTATTTTTTATGGCTGAGTAGTATTCCATTGTATAAATATAGCACATCTTCTTTATCCAGTCATTTGTTGAGGGACATTAGGTTGCTTCCATGTCTTGGCTATTGTAAATAGTGCTGCTATGAACATTGGGGTGCAGGTGTCTTTTTAAGTTAAGGTTCCCTCTGGATCTATGCCCAGGAGTGGGATTGCTGTATCATATGGTAAGTCTGTTTTTAGTTTTTTGAGGAATCTCCATATTGTTTTCCATAATGGCTGCATCAAGCTACATTCCTACCAACAGTGTAGGAGGTTTCCCTTTTCTCTACACCCCCTCCAGCATTTATCATTCAAGGACTTCTGAATGATGGCCATTTTGACTGGTGTGAGGTGATACCTCGTTGTAGTTTTGATTTGCATTTCTGTGATAATTAGCGATATTAAGCATTTTTTCATGTGCCTATTGGCCATTTGTATGTCTTCATTGGAGAATTGCTTGATGAGGTCTTCTGCCCATTTTTGGATTGGGTTGTTTGTGTTTTTGCTATTAGCTTGTATGAGCTGTTTATATATTCTAGAGATTAAGCCTTTGTCAGTCTCATCTTTTGCAAATATTTCTCCCATTCCATAGGTTGTCATTTTGTTTTGCTTATGATTTCCTTTGCTGTGCAAAAGCTTATAAGTTTAATTAGGTCCCATTTGTTTATTTTTGCTTTTATTTCTGTTGCTTGGGTAGACTGCCCTAGGAGAACATTGCTGAGATTTATGTTGGATAATTGTTTTCTTCTAAGAGGTTTATAGTATCTTGTCTTATGTTTAAGTCTTTAAGCCATTTTGAATTTATTTTTGTGTATGGTGTGAGGGAGTATTCTAACTTCATTGATGTACATGCAGCTGTCTAGTTTTCCCAACACCTTTTGCTGAAGAGACTGTCTTTATTCCATTGTATGTTCTTGCCTCCTTTGTCAAAGATTAGTTGACCAAAAGTTTGTGGGTTTATTTCTGGACTCTCTGTTCCATTGATCCATATGTCTGTTTTTGTACCAATATTATGCTGTTTTGATTACTGTAGCTCTGGAGTATTGTCTGAAGTCTGGGAGGGTTATTCCTGCAACTTCATTCCTTTTCTTCAGTATTGCTTTGGCAATTCTGGGTCTTTTGTGATTCCATATAAATTTTAGGATTATTTGTTCTAATTCTGTGAAACATGTCCTGGGTAATTTGATAGAGATCACATTAAATCTGTAGATTGCTTTGGGTAGTATGGCCATTTTAACAATATTAATTCTTCCAATCCAAGAGCATGGGATATCTTTTCATTTATTTAAGTCATCTTTAGTTTCCTTAGTCAGTGTTTTGTAGTTCTCTGCATGTAAGTCTTTCACTTCTTTGGTCAGATTTATTCCTAAGTGTTTTATTCTTTTGCATACAATTTTAAAAGTGATTGTTTCTTTCATGTACTGATATTTCATTGTTAGTGTAAAGAAATGCGACTAATATCTGTATGTTAATCTTGTATCCTGCTACCTTGCCAAATTATTTTATTAGCTCTGGTAGTTTTTGTGTGGACCTTTTCACACATCTGACACTCCAGAAGCTGTAAACAGAAACGTATTGTGCTCATTCTTTCCTCTGAGGGAACTTGTCAGGACCAGAGGGGAATCTGCTCATAACTGCCTTGGGGCTTCTTTGTTCCTGGGTGTTGCGTTGTCTCCTAACAGCATCAGGCTTAAGCATTGTCTTGCACATACCAAGTGCCCAGTTGCATTTTCTTAAATTGAATATTCTATCCTTATGTATGTATACACCCTGGAGTAGCACCAAGATTGGCTCTAAAGAAGACAAATACCAGATAGAGGATCACTTTGGAGGGAAAAATATTTTACAGAAGACCTTGGCCAGCAGCAACAAGTTCAGAAAATGGCTGAACATTTACATACTTTCTTCTCTGTGTTTTCTTATTCAAACAGGGTAAAGCTTACACAAATTTTGATGGTCTCCTTTCTTCCCATTCCTAGTATCATAGCCCTGTTCCAGTCTTTATTACCTCTTGGTTGAAAACCATAAAATTGCCTCCATCAGCCCTTCCTCTACTCACCTCTGTCTAAACCATCCTATCTGCCTTTGGCAGATGAATCTTCTTGAAGACTTGGTCCTCCTAACGTGACACCTGTCACAGAACATGTCATGGGTCCCAGTGTCTCCACACCCACACCCTCTCTGCCTCCCTTGTCTGTGTAGTGCAGATGCATGGGTGGTCGGGACATTTTTTTCAGAAGCAAAAGTCATCTTCGATCTTTGGGCATGGGCCAACCTGCTGCGTGGTGATCCAATCCTAGAACAGCCAGCATGGCTTTGAGTGTGTCCGCAATGAAAGACATTCAGATAGGCTTTCCTTAAAAGCTATAAGTTTCTTGACTGGTAGACCTTGATCTTAGCTCTCCTTGATTCCACAGTCACCACAGACTGATCCTGAAATTCATGGAGAAACTCAGGAGACCCAAATAGCCAGAACAACCTTGAAAAAGAAGAACAAAATCAGAGGACTTGGACTTCCTGATTTTAAACCTACTAGAAAGCTTCATAATCAAAACAGTACTGTACTGACATAAGGATACACATATTGATCAGTGGAATCGAACTGAGAGTCCAGAATTAAGCCCTCACATTTAGGGTCAATTGATTTCTGACAAGGTTGCCCAGACAGTTTGGGGTGGGGGAGTGGTGGCAGGTGGGATAGGATAGTCTTTATAGCAAATGGTGCTGGAACAACTGGATATCCACATGCAAAAGGGTAGATTTGGACCCGTACCTCACACCATATACAAAAATTATCTCATTGTGTGTCAAAAACCAAATAAATGCTAAAACTATAAAAACTCCTAGAAGAAAACATAGGCATGCATCTTCATGACTATGCATTAGACAGTGATTTCTTAGATATTAAAAAGCACAAATGATAAAAGAGAAAATAGATGAGTTGAGCTTTATCAAACTTGAAAACTTTTGTGCTTCAAAGGACATTATTAAGAAAGTAGAAAGACAACTCATGGAATTAGAGAAAATAGTTGCAAATTATATATCTGATAAAAGACTAGTATCCATAATATATAAAGAGCTTTTACAACTCAGTAATGTAAAGGCAAATAGTCCAGTTTAAAAATAAGCAAAGACTCTCAATAAACCTTTATTTAAAGAAGATGAACAAATGGCCAACAAGAATGTTGATACTCAGCATCATTAGTCATTAGGCACATGCAAATGAAAACCACAAGATACCACTTTATACCTACTAGTGTGGCTGTGACCAAATAGATAGAAAATAACAAGTATTGTTGAGGATGTGGAGACATTGGTACCCTTGTATATTGCTGGTAGGAGCATTAGGTGGTGATTTGGGAGACAGTCTGTCAGTTATTTAAATGATTAAACAGAGGGGGGATATAGCTCAGTGGTAGAGTGCATGTATAGCATACACGAGTTCGTGGGTTCAATCCCCAGTACCTATTTAAATGATTAAATGATTAAACATATGATTAAACATATGACCCAGCATTTCAATGCTAGGTATATACCCAGGAGAAATGAAAGCATACATCCACACAAAAACTTGCACATAGTTGTTTGTAGCAACATTATTCACAAATGCTTATCAGTTGATGAATGGATAAACAAAATATGGTTTATCGTACAATAAAGTATTATTCAGCAATAAAGGAATGGAGCACTGATACAAGCTCACCATGGGTTGTGCTCAGTGAAAGAAGTCAGTCACAAAAGACCGCATATTGTAAGATTCTATTTATATGAAATGGAAAAGAATTTAAAAAAAAACACCTTTCTGATGCTTTGTTTTCTTTCATTTCTCAAAGTGGAGAACTTACCTTACACATTGGCCTTGTCATTTATTTTATATTTGTTCCCATTAGAATCATATTTATACTTGTTTGCCTAATGAGATCTAATTCTAGCCCATTTGTGATTTTTTTTAAACGTCTTGATTGTTTTGTAATTTTAATTATAAAATTAATTCATGCTCATTAAAAGATTTCAGACTTTATAGGAAACTGAAATGTTTTCTGTCATCCCCTTTTGCAACAGATAATTACTATTAATTGTTTGTCTATATTTTTCTAGAAATTTTATCTCTGAATATACTAACTTGTTGGTTTATTTTCAACAGAATTATATCATACATACTGGTTCTTGCAACTTGTTGTTTTCACTTAACCTCTCCACCCAAGCCATAGCTCCCAAAATCTCAGCAGTATATATTTACTTACCTGTTTATTGTATTTTATATTATATTTTATATATAAATATATATTATTTTGCTTATATTTACCAGTTTATTATATATTTACATTACATATTTATACATAAATATACATTTGTATTACTCATATTTACCCGTTTATTATTTCATAGTAAAGACTGTGAGGAATATTTAAATCATTTCAGATTTTTCTATCTTCTCAAGTGATGCTACAGTGAATAGTCATGTTTTGCACACATGTATGTTTTTGTAGGATAAATTCTTGTAAATAGAATTGCTTGGGTGCTAGATACAATGTTTATTGAATTTTAAATGGATCTTTCCTAATTAGTCCCTGAAAGGAATTTTAATTTATGATCTTAACCATTTAGTAGATGTCTTAATGTTTCCAACCTTTTTGTGTTGAAGGGCTGACACTGAAAGTTCTTGTCTTTAGCAATTTTCACCCTCAGTTCAAGTGTCTTAGCACTGTCCATCCATTCATCCATCTTCCTGCAGTGCCATGTGGCTTCCAGACATCACAAACAAATTGCCAGGTAAAGGTGAGCTGGATAGTCTTCCCACCCATGTGCTAGGGTGTCAGCATGCGTGTGTGTGCTGTTCTTCCCAGCACAGCTCAGGGGGCAGCAGCAGCACCAAGGACCCTGAGAGTAAGGAGGACACAAGGGAGATCTAAGGTGACCTACGGTCTAGCTTCACTCCTCCCCTGACTTCACTAGGAAGACTGGGTGGAGTGACAGTTAGAGCTTGGGGAAAGGCAGGTAAACATATACTACAAACACATTAGTCACTTAATGCATGATCTCATCTCACCATAAAAGAGGTGACAAAATTTCCATTTTAACAGCTAGAGAACTGAGGCTCAGAAGGGATTGTGCCCAAAGGACACTCCTTATAAAGGCAATCTCACAACCTCTGAATCCAGAGCCCACCTGTGCTTGAAATGCAACCCCACCATATGAGTGAAATCTTGTGGTATTTGTCTTTTTGTTACTGGCAAGTTGTCCTTGGTATAATGTTCTCAAGATTCCTTCATGTTGTAACATAGGTTAGAATTTCCTTCCTTTTTAAAACTGAACTGTGTGTATATATACCCCATTTTGCTTATCCATTCATCCACTGATGGGCATTTGGGTTTCCATGTTTTAGCTATTGTGAATCATGCTGCTGTGAACATAGGTGTACAAATATTTCTTCAAGACCCTGCTTTGAATTCTTTTGGGTATATACCCAGAAGTGGAATTGCTGGATCATATGATAATTCTATTTTTAATTTTTTGAGGAGCCAACATAAGTGTTTTCCACAGCAGCTATATCACTTTATATCTCTAACAGTGCACAAGGTTTTCAGTTTCTCCACGATCCTCAACAACACCTCTTATTTTCTGTTTATTGCTTGTCTGTTTCTGTTGCATCCATCTTAAAGGGTATGAGGTGATATCTCATTGTGGTTTTGATTTGCATTTCCTTCATGACTAGAAAATTTTTCTTTTCCCCAAGGAAAAGATGTTGAGCATCTTTTCATGAGTTTATTGACCATTTTTATATCCTCTTTGGAAAGGTATCATTTCAAGCCTTTGCCCATTTTTGTGTCAGGTTGTTTGTTGTTGCTGAGTTTTGGGAGTTATCTGTATATTCTGAACATTAATACCTTATCTGATACATGATTTGAAAGTATTTTCTCCTATTCTGTAGATTACCTTTTTATTCTGTTGATAATGTCTTTTGATGCGCAAAAGTTTTTAGTTGTCATGAAGTCCAATTTTTTCCTGTGTTGCCTGTACCAATTTTATATTGAAAAAGCTTTTGATTTTTACCTCTAATCTGGTTCTTCCCTAGTCTTTCCCATGCCAGTAAATGACATGACTAAACTTCCAGTTGCTCAGTTGTCTGGGATTTATTTTTGAGTCTTTCTTCTTCTTGTAATCAATACAAGGATTTCTCTTGTTTCTACCTCCTAAATATCTCTCAACTCCTTCTGTTTTTACCTCCAGTTCTTCGTTGCCAGCATATAGAAATACAACTGATTTTTGTATATTGATCTTTCATCCAATAACCAAGCTAATTCCCCTTATTAGTTATAGGAACTTTTTTGGGGGTAGATTTGTTGGGGTTTTCTATCGAGACAGTCATGCCTTCTGAGAATAGACAGTTTTGTTTCCTCTCTTCCAATCTGTATGCTTTTTATTTCTTTTTTCTTATCTTATTTCACTGGCTAGCATTTCAGTATGATGTTGAATAGATGTGATGAGAGCAGATACTCTTACTTTGTTCCTCATCATAGGGGGAAAGTGCTCAATCTTTCATCATTAAGTATATGTTAGCTATAGAGCTTTTATAGATGCCCTTTATCAAGTGGAGGATGTTTATTTCTCATCCAAGTTTGACAAGGGATTTTATCAATGTATTTTAAAGCTATTTTGAAAACAATAGGATAATAACCTCTGCTTTAATGAATACTGACATTAATTAATTACACATTTCATGGTACTACATCATGTTAAAAATTCAAAGTCAATGAATGGTATAAATAAGTATTTTGTTACTATCTTTATAATGTTCTTTACTTCCTGGTTTTATTTTAACTCACTGAGTTAAACATTTTTTAAAAAACGTAAAACACATCATAGCTTTCCACACTGCCCTGCCAGTCCCATCCAGAGTTCTCCTAAGCACGTAGCAGGTGTGTGCTGACCTCAGGATCCCTGTTTTCTTGGTACCCGCGTCTCAGCAAATGCCCCTCATTCAGTTTAAATCTTACCCAGAACAATCCTTCTCCTTCTGTCTTCTGAGTCATTTCTTGCGATTTTTCTTCCTTAGCCAAAGTTTTATTTTCCTGCCCCTCTCCCAGTCTTTTCTGTGACGTGCAGAGCCTTGCTCATTAATCCGAAACTCTTGGGAGCTCTATATCCTTGGCCAGGTTTTCGTTTTTTTTCCTACTCCTGATGCTCGTGAGGCTTGGCTTTGGGCTTTGCTGCAATACTAGGCTTTTTTAGGAAGCTGAGCTCAGATGTGCTATAAGCTATGTTAATTCTGAAGTGTTATTGATATTCTGACCTTCTGAAAGAAATTCTGATATACATAAATGAGCATGTTGAACATAATGCACATGTTTTCATTAGACTTGGCTTTTTATCATCTAGGATATACTCCTTCACTTCGAAATTCTTACCTAAAAATTATTTCTATCCCTGGAGAATGTCCTCATCCTTTCAGAAAGGATATATTGATGGCTGTGTGTACACAGTTAGGTCACTGATTAAAAGGGAAGAACTCATACATTCAGGTGTGGGGATGGAGGGAAGGTAGCTAACATTTTACAGACCTGTTTGTACCAAACTCTGGAAATCATCTTACAGCTGCCCTTTAAAGTGTGGAGGTCTCCATTCCCATTTCACACACGATGAGACCAAGGCTCAGAGGACCCAAGGCTCAGAGAACTCAAGGCCACACAGCTCGTAAAGGGGCAAGAGCTAAGGTTCAAACCCAGGTGTCAGAGACTCCAGTCCACACCTTGCCTCCAGATGAGGGGTAGAGAATGTTCTGGAAAATGTACACAAGAGAGGCTCCTCTTTGATTGAGGGGATCCAGAGAAGGTGGGCTTCATGTTTTTTAACAGGTCATTAGGGAATATTTGTGATTTCCCCAAGAGCAGAACCCCTCTGAAGTTTGGAAACTGACAAACATCCTATTATTGCTGTTAAGTCGCAGCTCGTCACTGTAGTCGTTCTGTAGACAAGGTCTCCTTTCCAAGTTTTGAATAAGTCTTTCCTTTAAAGTGCTTATTTTTAGCTTTCCTCTGTGAGGTCCTTGGCTACTCGAACATTCTTTGTGCCTGCCTCAGTCAGTATGTGAAGCATCGTGCTGAAATGTCTTTTGAAAATCAGGAGTGGGAGACACTCTGCACCCCAGTGTATTGCGAAGTCCTCGTCCTGTGGGTCAGGACTTTATAACACACTGTGACCAGGACACTGTAATAAGGCAGCGCTCTGAGCTGGAGCACCAAGTTCAAGTCCCCCCCTGGCTGTCAACTGAGTTAACACGCGTACAGCTCTGAGAACAGGGCCTGGCCTGGCGTAAGTGCTAGGCAAGTGGCAGCTAGGGCTGAGTGTCAGGGATTCCCCCAAGGCAGTATGAATGGAAAGAAGGAAACATTCATGGTGTCCTTGGGGTCTTTAGGAAAACTGGTTCAGGAGTGTAGTGATGAATTAGCCCTGGTCCATGGAGTCCTGTTGAAATGGTTTATCATGTTCAAGGCCATGAAAGATTTATCCTCTCTAATTAGCAATCTGTTCACATGGGAAGAGAACTGACCAGCGGGGTGTTAGAGGGGATTGTGTGAGTCAGCACAGACGCCTACAGTCCAAGCTCGGCTGAAGAAGCAACACCACTCCAAGGCTTCGTCAAACTGGGAGCCCCAGGGCCAGCCTGGACCAGTGAGGAAGCAGATGGGGGCTGGAGGCAAATCCCCAGCACCACTGAGGGAGAGGCCTCCCGGTCCCTGGTGCCAGGCAGGACCTGCTTCTCCCCTCACCGGCGCTCCTCCTCTGGGCGCCAGCCAGCCTTTCCCCAGCAAATTCCACTCACCCCAGAGTTTGGGATCTGCTGGAAATGCAGTCACCTGGCTGGCCTCCCCTGAATCTTCGTTAGAACTTAGGATCCTTGGGCAAAGGATTTTTTTTTAATTCAATGAAAATAATATATAAGCTTTTTAAAACTTAATTCCCTTTTTAAAAAATTTAATTCTTTTTTAAAATGAAAATGATACATAAGCTTGGAATAAGTGAGAGAGAGAAGGAAAGAACTTGTAAAATGTAGTATAAAGGGTTTTAAACCAAATGTAGTATAAAGGGTTTTAAACCAAAAATGTAGTATAAAGGGTTTTAAACCCCACTTCTGTTTCCCAGATTTAACCAGAGCTAATAGTTTTCTCTGTATCTTTGAAGAAGTTCTATCCATAATATATGAATACTTACATAATATATGAATACGTAAGCCTTTTAAAAATGTTTGTGTGATTTTTACTCCTCCATGTCTTGCCATTTTAATTTAATATCTATATTAAAGATCTTGCCAGAACATCAGTATAGACCTGCCTCTTTCCTTTCTTTTTATTTGTTTATTTCGTGAGGATTAAATATGAAAATACTTCAGTGAGACATGGGAATTCTGAGCTCTTATGCATCTAACAACAGAGCTAAAATTAAGTGGACACCAAACTTGGCAGAATTACAGGAAGGGGGTCAATCAGTCCGTAATCACAGTGGCGACTTAACCAATAACCAAATCTTTCAGAACCTGATACAGATCAATAGGCCAAAAGCAAAGAATAATGACATAGGAAATTTGAATCACCCCATTAACAAGTTTGATTGAGTGGGAATATGAGGGGCCCTGTATTCAGCAGTTAGAAGATTCACATTCTTTACACCTTCACACGGAGTATTCAGAAAAACAGACATATACTTGGCCGTAAAGGAAATCTCACTACTGCTGATCTCCTTGCAGTCATAATTTCTGAAATGGCTTTGTCTTTTCCCCTCTGTTTCCCTCCAGAGTTAGTCCTACCAGGCGCTGTTTCACATCTGCCCGTTTTATGACCGTCTAGACTGAATTCCTTTATTTCTGCTTTACAGTCTTCTTCCTTAGCTGTAACTGCTTTGTAAAGACTTTTCTGCTTCCTTTTAAATTCATGATGGGAAAGGAACGTGGGGTGTAATTTTCATCTGCTATGGCAGCATTTTTCAGGTGAGTTTTTATCGTCCCTCGCAAAGTTGGGCTGTTCTCTTTCATCATTTTTCTTATGCTGTCTTTGCGGGATGCTAGGCATATTCCTCAGGGCTAATGGGAATTATGTCCTTTTTCTGCTTTGCTTTTCTCAATAATGCTTAATAACATCGATACAGGTGGGTGTGCATCTATAATTTACTTGACAAATGATCTGACTCACCAGTTTGAAAGGAAGGATTTGTGTCGCAGTGGCTCACAGCTCATCCCAGTAGCTAAATCAGTACCTTATACATAGATGGTACCCAAGAAATATTGGTTGAATAAATTAGCACACAAAAAAACGCAGATCTGGAATTAAATTGGTCATTTCGAAACCCATTTATTAAAGCTTTAATACCTTATTTCAGGAAGTGTGGAAGCCCAGAACCTGTGGGAGTAGGAACCCACGTAGTTTACAACTCTGTCCAAATAAGAGTTTGGTGACTCCATACTGACTCCCAAGGGCCAGAGGAACGTGCTTAATATTAAGGCTTTGAGCCCTTGCACTCATATACACTGTTAGTGGGATGTGAAATGCTTCTTCCCCCGTGTGGGGAAGATTTGGCAAGACGCACAGGCCAGTTAATGTAGACATTTGAGTTCTAAGAATTTTTCCCATAAAGCTGCTCTCACACTGTCTGCAGGGTCATGTGTATGGTAAGGAAAACAGCCCTCATTTGAGACTAGCATTCAAAGCTGGGTCCACCCACCTCAGGGGTGCACTTGACGACCCTTTGAAACAGGGCAGAAAAGCCACAACTATTTATGTTCATCTTCTAAATAAAAGATAGAAATTAAGCTTCACTAATATTTACTGTTAGAATGACTCTACACCCTCAATCAGTCAGCATCGTTGGGTCAGATGGCCACTTAGACATTGAATTTCCACAGGAGAGGGGAGCAGAGGTCCCCCCCTCACTTGTGGAGTTGCTTTTAACATAGACTACTTTTTGCAATTTCCATGTGCCCAGTTGAGTGGATTTCTAGATTATTCTCTTATTTTATGTTAGTAAAGGCATATACAGCCTCAGCTGTTTCAGGACATGACCCTCCCTATTCCAGGGACCCCCTGGCGGAAGGAGCAGACGGAGGACCTGCAGCGGGTGCTCAGGACCGTGGACAGCGAGATCCCACTGGTCTTCGTCAGCGGCAACCATGATGTGGGCAATGTCCCCACCCCCGAGACCATCGCAGAGTGGCAGCAAACTTGGGGAGACGACTATTTCAGCTTCTGGGTTGGGGGCGTCCTGTTCCTCGTCCTCAACTCCCAGTTCTTCTACGATGCCTCCATGTGCCCTGCCTTGAAGCAGGCCCAGGACCAGTGGCTGGACCAGCAGCTGAGCATCGCTGGGCAGCAGAGGTGCCAGCACGCCGTCGTCTTCCAGCACATCCCACTGTTCCTCCAGAGCATCGACGAGGAGGATGACTACTTCAACCTCACCAAGTCCGTTCGGAAGGAGATGGCAGACAAGTTCTCCAAAGCAGGTAGAGGCCTGGGACCCCAGGGGTCTGGGTAGAAGGGTGGTCTGGAGAGGAGGTTTCCAGATCCTCCTCCTCCCCCTCTGCAGCCTGGCAAAGGGGAGAGAGGATGGGGCTTTGGACAGAGCTGAGTTCTAATCCCAGCTCTGCTGCTCACTGGCTGTGGACCTTAGACAAGCGGCCTAGCCCTTCTGAGCCTCAGCGTCCTCAGCTGTAAAGCAGGAATAGCAGAAGGAACTCTCTCCTGGGATGGTTGTGAGGACCCAATGAGAAGAGGCCTGGAAAGCATTAGAACAGCCTCTAGCCTGCCGAGTCCTAAAGCTGTAGCTGCTCACAGCTGAGGATGGGGGCTCTGCAGGTAGTGGGTGATTGCAGTGGGGACGGGACGTGACTGAGCGTGCCTAGGTGAAGGAAGATGCAGGAGTATCTTTTTCTTGTTTCTCTGGGAGGCAGCAACTTGCCCAAGGGCAGGTGATATTTAAGAGACAATCTTCCTACCAGTCTGATGCAACCCAGGAAATCCTAGGACAGGGCTGTAACGGGCAGGTTTTCCTTTAGTGAGATGTGGACTGGGTTCTCCTCCTGAGTAGGGAGGAGGAGTCTATTTAGTTTGGTCTTAACCTTGCTGTAATTTTAAGCTAATCATCTGTGTGACACATATGTACACACACACACACACACAAAACGAAGGCACTCCATTTCTAGAGATCTCTGCCCCTGATCGTGCTCCATGCAGCACAAGCCCACGCGCCTCACTTCTCCTGGTAGCGCCTGCAGCTTCACTGTCATGAGAAGTGGTGCCTTGTAGGCTGATTCCCTGCATTCCCAGTGACTTGGCAGGATTCCAGTTTTGACAACTGTTGTGTCTCTTGCGTTTTTGGTCATAATGCCTCCTTTCACGTCTTTCCAGAGTGTACTATATCAAACGCCTCTAAAATTTAAATATATTCTTTTATTTGTTAGCAGGTAGGGAGAGGGAGGTGGCCTGACCCAGTAGCAAGCGTTCATTTAAAAAGAGGAAAAAAAACAAATTAACAAACCCTGACGCTCTTTTCATCTTTGAGCATTAAATGTGTTCACATTTACTTGTGAGAAGTACAATAGGCCCTTCTGTATTTTTAAGGCATTTTACAAAAAGCTTGCATAATTGGAGACATTTTCCAACTGTTCCATGGAGATGAAGTTGGAAAACTTCTATTAAGGCCTTTGAAATTTTATGCCATGCTTGATTTGGTGCAAAAGACCGTTTTCGATGACAAGGGAATGAAGTGTCATGATGGCACCAGCACCACCACGGAGACGATTTTGTAACAGAGACTAATGCCAGAGAGAACACTTACTGCCACTGAAACGATTCCTTTCATAGCAAATGTTAAATGATGCAAATGCCGTCCCTGTTGGCTGCTCTTTGTTCTCCTTTCTTGTCAGCCACATTCTTGAGTGGCATGTGGTTCTGGGTTTCCCATCGTAGGAAGGAGCTCTTGCAGCTCACCAGCACCCCCAGATACTGAGACCTGGAGACGGTTATAAAACAAGAGCCACTAGCGCCAACAGGGCATCCTTGGGAGAAGCCTGCTGCACACCCACCAGGAACCCCAGAGGGTGGCATTGCATTCGGGATGCACCAGCCACTTCCTGCATCAGGTCTGCAGCCCCACAAGCTCAGGAAGGGTTTGTCGGCACGCCCAGAGCGGGTCTGTGTTTCAGAGGTGGGCTCCAGTTGCCCCAGCTCACAGACACTCATGTCTACCACCAGAATGCCATTTTATTAATTTAGAGCAAGACTGAAACCCTCCCCTTAACCATAGCAGTGCAGTCTCTTCGGATAGTCAGAACAACATGGGAGGCCAAATTATAATCAGAAGGTTGCTAGCTAAGCATGAGACAGAGCAGGGGAGCTTGTTTTCTTCTCTGCTCTTTTTTTTTTAATTGAAGTATAGTTGATTTACAGTATTGTGTTCCTTTCCGGTGTACAGCATAGCGATTCAGTGTTTTTACAGGTTATACTCTAAGTTATTACAAGATACTGGGTAAAATTCTCTGCACTATGTAGTATATCCTTGTTGCTTATCTATATGAAGTAGTTTGTATCTGTTCATCCTACACCCCTAATTTGCTCCTCCCCTCTTCCCTCTCCCCTTTGGTAACCACAAGTTTATTTTCTGTATCTGTGAGTCTGTTTTTGTTTTGCATATACATTCATTTGTATTATTTTTTAGATTCTGCATATAAGTGATATTATATAGTATTTGTCTTTCTCTGTTGGACTTCTTTCACTAAGCATAATATTCTCCAGGTCCATCCACGTTGCCGCAGATGGCATTATTTCATTCTTTTTTATGACTGAGTAGTATTCCATTCTGTGTGGTGCATCTTCTTAGTCTAGTCCTCTGTTGATTGGCCCCTGGCTGCTTCCATGTCTTAGCTGTGGTAAATTGCCTTAGTCCCTCTTGACGGCATCAGGCTCTGGAGCCCTGATGGATCTGCCTCCAGTAGGGCCTCCTTGCCCAGGAAGACTGATGTTTCATGTGCCTTTAATTCTACCTCTTTAATAACCCTCCAGCCTGTCCACTTCTTTCGGCCACCATTCCCTCTCATCTGGGTCATAGCAACAGCTCCAAGTCCCCCTGTCCCACCATTGCCCCATTCCTGTCCACTCTCTGCCTAGCAGTCAGAGGGGCATGTAGCCCCAGAGCTTTCACCCTTCTGAGGCCCCCGCCACCCCCAGGATAAGGGCAGCTCCTCACCCTTCACCATCGTCTCCACCCCTTCCCTTTCATCTGGCCGCCGCCGCCTCAACTTTCTGGATGAGGTGCCCCTAGCCCTGCCCCGCCAGGTTCTTCCTGAGCTTCCCTTGATCCCAGCACATTTGTAAGTGTTGACTTATCTGAAGCCCCTGGCCTCTCAGCTCCTTGAGCGCAGGGGAGGCCTGCATCATCAGTGTTTGTGGCATGAAGGAAGGACTGAACCTCTGACTCACGCTTCTTCCCAGATGGACACAGCTCATTTCTCTGTTGAGCACCCACTGTGTGCCAGCCACGGAGCAGACCAGATCCGTGTTCTGTGGAGCTCCTGGGCACAGCCTCTCCATGGTCTGTGTTCCAAGTGTCGCACACACATCACGTATTCTCCTGGTCCTTTGGTCTGGGCTGAGGCCACACATGACTGTTCCGATCCACATGCTCATGGTGGCCTTCCAGGTTCAGCCAGGAGTCAGTATCTCTCTTTACAAGCGCCCCCCCCGTTCCCACCAGCCACCACCTTCACGTGTGAAAAGTCATGCTCTTTAGTAGCCTTAGAATCTTCATCTAGATGGGCTTAACCAGGGAAGAGCAGAGAGCGGGGTGCCCTTCCTGTAGTCACCTGTCAGCTTGAGTGGCTTCCCAAACCAGGCCCTTTGCTTCATGGCCTTTCAGACTCAGAATAAACCACGGGCAGCACTGGGAGGAGATCAGGAGCAGATGTGAGTGACCCGCCTGGTTTGGAAGCCCAGGGAGGTGGGCTCTCAGGGGAATGCAGGCCCCCGTGACTCGTAATGCAGAAGATTGCTCAGGTCACAGCCGTGTAAATCTTGGACTCATTTTGGAAAGCCAGAAGTTCAAGTGACATTTCGTAAAATTCATTAACGTAAAGACCGTGATCAAATCGGGGGTAATGATGGCAGATGGTATTTAACCCTGCCTCCAGCTTTTTCTCCCCACAGCAATATTATTCCCTAATACCATTTCAGTCCCATTTATCTCCTTGTGCTAAAATGCCAGTACTCAAAAATATGTCAAAAGCTCATCAGAATATCAGGGTAGCTTTTAATTATGATAATTGTGTTGTTATAAAATACCCTTTTAAAGAGCACATCCCTCTTCAACCCACCGTGGGGGTAACACCCAGCTTCCTTCCAGCAAGCTTAATGAGTAATTCTGAATCACTGTGTGGGAAGAATAAATGATTTAATAACGAACATCAACAATCATCTCACATTGTTGCATTAATTTTTTTAAATGGGATGAGGTAAATGAGGAGGAGGGGTGTTACTATACAATGGGCCACTGTGTGTGGAGGGATGTGTTCTGTGAGTCAAAGCCCACAAGCTTCCCAGCGCAGGTTTCCCTAGAAACGGATGCATTCTGTTTCTACTTTTGAAACTCAATAAAACCATCTTTGTATGATAAAAAAATGCGGTCAACAGCCAGTACACATAAACAGTCATCGGGGCAGGACAGGTGCACAGATGTGAAGCGGCCCCGTTATTTCCTGGCTTCTTCTGCGCTGCCTGGGGATAATCAATTTCCTCACGTCCACGGGATGTAGAAACTGGTTTTCCCCGTAATTCACCTGATACCTGGTTGGAGTTGCAAAGACAGTAGATAATGAAATCTTGGTCGAATCCAGCCATTGTCTCCACCCCTCATGCCTTTTTCAGCAGAAGGTTAATATGTGACCCAGTTAATATAGATTCCAATTTAAAAACTCCATCTTAAAAAACAGAAGTCTAGCTCTTTCACTGACCCTGTTTCCCGCGATGACTTGCTACCTTTTCTTTTTCCCATTTCAACACAGAGATTAGGACTGGATGGTAGAAAGCCCAGAGCAAATTTGGCAGTTGTGAAAAGTTCCAGTGAGCTGATCTTTCCTGTGACAGCTAATGAGTCATTCCACAGAGTTACAGTTTCATCTCTATTTATGCTTTAATAAAAAACGAGAGAGAGAGAGATCGTAGCCCATGTAACATTATGATTTTAGAATGTCAGAGTTTTAAAGAATAAAAATGTCAGGTTTCCAGGGTCTGCTTAACAGGAAAAACAAAACATCAAATCCTACTCCAGCATTTTACTGAGTTGTAGTGAAATTCTTTGTTTCCATCCTGAGTCCGCCAGGAAATGGAGTCCCAGCTATATTCACCCCTATAAGCCCCACTCCTAGGCAAGACTGTCGCACAGTAGCTCCTCAGTAAGTAAACCTGGAATTGAATCAGACTTGACTCCCATCTCCTCATCAGCAGGGTCACAGGTCCATGTTACCTCTGGACTGATACTTGCCAGCTGACTGTTGGATGGGAAATGTATCCCCTAGAGCAGGGGTCAGCAGACTTTCCCTGCAGAAGGTCAGACAGTGAACATTTTGGGCTGTGGTCTCTGTAGCGACACTGCTCAACTTGGCCTCTGTATCATGAACATAGCCACAGGCACTCAAGGGGGCGTGGCTGAGTTCCAGTAAAACTTTATTTACACCAACAGGTGGTGGGCCTGAAGGGTCCCAGCCTTGGCGTAGAGAAATGTTCCCAATACAGTGTGACGCTCTTTCTCTCCCCTGAGACCTTGTCAACAATATACACATGTCTAATTCCAGCACACTTTCGGTGACCCCACTGCCACAACTGCCTGGCTCACTGAAGGGTCTGCTAGAAGGCGCCTCGGGTTCCTAAGTGGAGGGCATACCTGGGTGAGAGGCTCATCGCACTGGAGGCCCATGACGGGATGTGAGGGTGGGAGGATACCGCGTTCTTAAAATTGAATGCCTGGGTATTTATTTTTATATGTGTTAGAAAAAAATAAAACTAGCTCATCAAATTAAAGAAAAATACCCAGTGATAAGTAGCGTGGGGGGTGTGCAGGTAAGGCAGAGCTCGGGACGTTGGCGCAAGGGGCGACGTGCCCGCGAGGGTGGGACTGGTGAGGCCATAGGACATCGCGGGTCCTTTGGTGCTGCTCCCCAGCACAGTGGCTTCACATAATCTGCTGAAGATCTTTCTCCCTTAGTTTACTCACCTTTAAATGTGGGGGTACTTGTCCCAACCTCATAGGGTTGGTGTGAGAATCAAGTACAGCGAGGCATTTATAAAAGCACTTAGCACGGAGCCTGGGGCGTGGCATGTGCTTGATGAAGGCTGGTTTGTTGTTACCGGACTCTGGACGGCGGTGCGAGCCCACAGCGGCCAGTGAGCTTTACTCTCGGGGTCTGGCTTCCTCCTCTGGTTGGAGCAGCGCTTCTCACCCTAGTACTGGCAGGAGGGACAGGGTCTTCTTGCAAGGGTGTACTGGAGCGTCGCCAAGCAAGGAGAGGCGTGCCGAGTTCAGGGACACACCTGCACTCTGCCAGCATAACTTTGTATATTGAAAAAGGAAGAGGAATTAACAACTCTTTTCATTGTACAAACTGTAGGGAGTGAAGCTCGACAAAAAACCTCTTGGCTTCTGCGACATGCAGGGAGATAGACTGTGTCTGAGGGAGTCGGGTTTCTCCAGGTGAATGAGGAATGTATGTGGTTTTCAGTTTTAACCCAACCAGGTGCTAATTTAAAAGGTTGGGAAGCACTGAACTAGATGAAAAATTCCTATGGAATTTAGTGAGGGAATTTGACCCCGCATCTTTTTTTTAAAAGCACACACTTCACCAATGAATGTGCTGGTAAACACTCCTTGGAAGGCATAATTTCATAGTTAGATTTTTCTGAATCCACCAGATGGGTCCACAAAGCAGTAGCTGTCATTGAATGACGCCCTCTGTTTAAAATGCAGTCAAACAAACAAACAAAAACTATCTTATTGGTTCTTTTTTAAACTAACTTTCAAGTGAGAACTCAGTCTTTTTTTTTAACTTTTTTTATTGAGTTATAGTCATTTTATAATGTCGTGTCAAATTCCAGCATAGAGCACAATTTTTCAGTTATACATAAACATACATATATTCATTGTCACATTTTTTTTTTTGCTGTGAGCTACCATAAGATCTTGTATGTATTTCCCTGTGCTATACAGTATAATCTTGTTTATGAACTCAGTCTTTTTTTAAGCATCTGTGGAATTCAGAGTTTCTGGGGGCATGTCAGCTTGAGGAATTTTACCCTCCTTTGTTTATATCTGGTCTTGAATTCATCTCCCAGGGTTGGTCTGTTTCAACCACTTCACCATAAAACACCAGGCTGTAGTCATTTGATGTCTGTGTCTCATTCCCTGTAAACCCAAGAGAGGAGACCAACTGCGGAAGCTGCATCTGGTGCGAAGTGGTGGTCACATTTCTCACTTAGGAGGTATCCTTAACAGTTGGGCTAATTAAAGTTAAAATCAAGTCCCGATGGTACATACTTATAAATCGAGAATCTGGTATGTGTAAGTGTGTGCTGCCAGTTCCTGAAGTTAAGTCGGCGTTTCTCCATTCAGCAAACAGCACGGGCCCTGTGCTGGTCACCCGGGACGGGAATGCACAGAACAGAGAGAGAGGTTCCCGCTGTGATATGGGAGGTCACCCTCGAACTAAAAATTCAGCATCTTATTGAAAAATCCCATTGCAACATTTCAGAAAGGAGCCACAGGTGCGTGGGAAACAGCAGTGTCTAAGTTTTTGAAGTCAAAATATTGTAGCTTTTCTTCTTAGGTCACGTTTTAAAAATAGCAATGAGTGGTGGGATTCGCTTGTAAAAGCAAAATATCCTTTGCTTAGCCAGACACTCTTACTTCCTACACTAGTTCACATATTTTCTATTTACCGGACTTGCTCTCATTGAAAGGGCATTTGCCCCCGCTACGGCTAACACTGTACGTGAAAATTTAGAATATTGCTACTTAAAATAAGCTGGAGATTGCTTTAGTTTTGCTTTAGAATTTTACTTAAGAGAAGTATCTGCACATTGATGATTCATTTGGAAGTAGAAGAAGGGCGCCCGTTTGGGTAAAGCCTCCTGTCGCAGACATGGGCTTTTCATGCCCCATCGTCCCAACCCGAGGCCCTGTGACCGTGACCGCGTCTGCAATACAGGTGAGGTCTCTGGCTCCTGAGTCCATTCGCATTTAAATTATAAACACACAAGAGGAAACACAGTAGAGGATGGAAAAGAACTTCTCTTAAGCGTCTCCTTTACATAAGGCACTCCCCTGCACACTGCTGGGAGTCCAGGTGAGAAGGTCCTCTGCAGGAGCTGAGCCCTGGGCAGGCGGGATGCTTTCTCAGCCGCGAGCCTCCTGCTGGTCCACCTGCCTGGGTGGGCCCTTAAGCTCTGTCTCCCTCGGAGGTGGGGACTGTACCCTCACTTCCTCCGTGATGCCACGGAGGGCAACTCATACAGCAGTTTTTCTGCTGAAAAAGGCAGAAGGTTAACAAGCTTCTTGAGAGCCACGGCTAGTGTTCAGGTGTTTTTATGGCTCACGTTATTGTCAGCGGCTGCTCTCCTTGTCCCCACAGCCGGCACAGCGACCCTCCAGGTGCTGGCGTTCTCTCTGCTTTACTGACAAGCAATGTCCTGGAGGCTGGAGCACTAGTTCAGGTCACAGAGCTAGGAAGCAGGGATGTGTATCTCAGGCTTTTGCGGGGATCAGATAGGATAACCCAGTACCATGACACAGTGTCTGGTTCCTGGTAAGTGCTATTACTGACAGTGCTATTAGTATTATCCATCTCTCAACATTTTCATTATTATCGTGAAAATATTGTAGGTGACTTTAACAGCAGAGGGACTGACATGTGAGGAACACATTTTCTCCTTTGCACAAGTTCACACCACTGACCCCCTGCTGGGTTGCAGGAGTGTTGCCTGGGTTGGAACCCAAGTCTCCCTGACTGTGTTCTTTTTACTGCTCCCCTGCCCACCACGTTGGGGTCCCCTGTCCCAGAGATGGCTCCACCACGTGCCACCAGTGGGTGCAAAAAAACCACAGAGTAACCAACTTCCTCAAGTGTCAGTGTTACATCGTAAGCCATTTGAAACACAACATTACATTCACATAATGATAATCATTCCCACTGATTAAATACTCTACTGCAGGTACAATTGCTCTGATTTTATTGACAGGGAAACAGAGGCACAGAGAGACACATCAGCTCACCCAGCCTCACACTACTGGGAGGCAGCAGAGCTGGGCCCCAGTCTCAGAGCTCTGGCTCTGGTTCCTGGCCTCTTCGTCTTGCTTTTAGAGCAATAAGTAGGATGCACGTCTGGGAGGACAAGCGGGCCCAGGCCAGCCAGTGTCAGGGCAGGTCCCTCCTGCTCACCTGCCACGTTCACTCTGCACTTGGGCTGCTGCGGGGCGCTGCCTCAAGCAAGGAGCTGGCCCAGCCAGCCACCCAGGCTCAGCAGCACGATGTTTGAAGGGCTCCTGCTGGGTGCGGGTCCAGGGAGTTCACTCAGTGTGTACAATTCCTCTCTGGCCTCAGCCAGCAGCAGTCTTTTCAGAAAGAGCCCCTCAGCTCATCCTTTCATCTCAAGTGGGTGTGCTGTGGCTTCACAGAGAGAGATGCTATTTGAAATAAGAAGGGGTCTGTACCATCCCGGCAGACACTAGCCGGGATCCCCCCAGGATACAAGTCCAGGTTGGCGCCTCTCTGAGGATGAAGGCACTGGAAAAACCTTGTTTAAAAAATTGGCGATTGTAGCTCACAGAAAATAGTGATAAAATAAAAGTAAAGGTTGGTTTGAGACATTATCTTGAGAAAAGAGACAAATGATGGCAATCAGTTGATTTCAACTTGCATTTGATAAAATGTTGGTTGTTGTTGCAAATGTGCACCGACTCTTAGGATGAACAAAGAGTGAATCAAGCGTTGACTTGGTTTCCTGGGTCTAAATTGTCTGAAATAATTGTTTGACAGCATCCTGCATTTGATGTTGGCAGCAGCATAATCCAGGGTCATTTTTGTAGGAGAAAAAACTATTTGCAGGTTTCGTCAGTTTTCCTGAGGGACTTTTTCTGCATCTATCAGTAATCTGATTACTGCCCTTCTCTGGAACGTGTGTGTGCACGTGACTGTGTGTGTCTGATTGTTCTGCCAGAGATCTTGTTTACTGATGATGTCACTGTGATTCGGGCAGCTCCCCAGTGTCACTTTCACTGGCTTTATATAAAATCCTGCGTCTTTAGTATGATTTGTGAGTTAACACAAAGGTGCCTCTGCCTGGTTGCACAGGTTTGAGGGGTTGGGGGCGGTGTTTAGTAGGGACTTGGTTTATAAGTAATTCATTCATTAATGTTTTCGTGTTATTAAGAAGTTCTCTTTTCATACAGCTAAGGTCATATCATATGAGCATTTTAGAAACGTAAGATTACGTCATACAAAGCATTATCTCATGTCATTAAAAAATGACCTGCATTGAACTCTTTTGCCATTATTGGACGCTTGAGTTTTTTCCACTTTTTCTCTGTGCTAAGTACTACTGTCATGAAGTTCTTTGTGTACAAACAGGTCCAAATCTTGAAATTTTTATTTTAAAATGCTTACACTTTTTTTTTTTTATGAAACAAGTGCCTGAAATTGGTGTTAGTAAAGCCAGGAGTGACCTCGAGGCATGTTTTGCTGAAGGGGTTCAGCACTCTGATTGGCAGCGTTGTTGGAGCTCTTGAGGCTGGGATTGGGCACTGTGCTCATTGTTACGTTCATCTTTGCATTTTGAGCACTTACTGTGTGTGTTCTGTGCGTTTGGAAAGTAGGGGAACCAAGATGATTAAGTGTTGGTCTTTTCCTCAGGAAGCTCAGTCCTAGGGGCCAAGTCGGAGAGGGAACTAGAGAATTACAGTCAACGTGGAAGTCTTAGAGTGGGGACTTCATGGCACGTTAGAGTCTTGTTTTTAATGTTTAAATTCCTCTCTCCATAAATCACTTGTAAAGACGTGTAAGTACTTTGCTCGCGACCTGTTTGATAAGGGCGCGGTTTCCCTTTAAGACTGTGCGAATTGCGCTTTGCCTGTTGCCATGGATGGCCTCCACGTCAGGGACATTTCATCCCTCCTTCCTTTCTCTGTCCTCTTTCCTTCCTTCCTTCTTCCTTCATTCTCCCCCCCTCCCTCCTTCCTTCCTTTAATTCACAATGACCTTTACTTGGTGGTTGGGTCTTCATGAAATCACTCCATCAGATGTTAGCTTTGGGGGCACCCATTCAATTACCTCAGTACATCGGGGTTTGCCTCCTCTGTGCTGATCCCACGTATCACGGCAAAGACTGCTTTCAGGGGAAAGAAATCCTTTTGCATGACTGATCCATCAACACTTGGAAGCTTTGTGATCTATGTCCCTGTTTCCTGTTTTCTGATCAAGGTTATAGAATAGCCGTTCTTAACCTTGTTGAGGCCACTGACCTTCTAGCTGAAAGTGCCCATTCCTTAAAGGTGACACCAAGTGCCTCTGGGACAGCAGGGCGCGGTCAGAGGGGACGTGGGCTATAATTGTATACAAATTAGATAATTACAATTTTTTCTTAAAAATTGTGAAAGCAGATCTTACAAGATGTTAATATTTATTATCAGTGGGTGGTGAGACTATAAATGTCATATATGTATATATTTTTATTCATCTGAATCTTCTAAGTCTCTCAAAAAATGAAAAAAAAATAATTTAAAAGAATCCCTGTAGTGAAGTCTAGGTCAGGGGCTGGCTGACTATTTCTGTAAAGGGCCAGACAGTGAGTATTTTAGGCTTTGTGGGCCAAGAGGCAGAATTGAAGACGATATGTAGGTGCTTATATAAACTTAAATGTAGCCGTTTAGAAATGTAAGAAGCGTTCCTAGTTCACACACCTTAGAAGCTAATAGACAATGAACTGAAGTTTCCCAGCCCCTGGTCTAGGTACTTAAAAAAAAGATCAATCTCCAGTGACACTTGCATTTAAGGGTAATCGTTACAGAGTCATCCATTATTTTCAAAAGATTGTGCCACTTAACATTTTCCACCTTAACCTCTTCTACCCACAAGTAAAGACTGAAGTTCTAAGGAAGGAGGAGATTTTCTTTGTTTTCAGCGGACCATGTTTTGGATCTCTTAATAGCACACTCTGCCTCTGACGTGTGTTGTCTGTTCCTCACTTCCAGATTGCCTCCGAGCTGTCATATAGACATGGCCTAAGGCTGCCCAGCCCCTGTCCCCTCCCGGGCACTGCCTTGGGTCCCACTGAATGCTTGATGCTTGAGAAAGCAGTTTCACAAGTCATAGAAAGGATGTCAGGAGGCTCACTGACAAAACAGCAGTTCTGTTGGAGTCCTCCTCGTCAAGGAAATGTCCTGGGACCGCTTGCATTAACTTGCAAGAGCCTCCAAAGGTCAAATTATAGTGTATTTAAAACCAGATAACTGGTCACCCCAAAAGGAGCATTACTGTTCTAAAAAGTACAGGGCAGTGTTCGTTCCTTTTGGCTGTACATAACAGGGAGCTCCAACTTGCCCAGATCAGTTTATTATCTCGTGGAAGGAGAAGGCTCGGGTTGGGCAGGCTCTGGGACAGGCTAAGTCAGGGGCCGGGTCCTTGCCAGGATTCTGCGCCCCTCCCCGCATGTCGCCCTTTCCTCAGTTTGGGTCTCAGATGGCTGCTATAGTTCTGGATGTCACATTCAGACTGGACATCTCCCAAGGAGCAGAAAGGGGACTTTTCAAAAGAAACAAAACCTCTCCTGGGACCCCCCCCCCCCAGCAAATACCCTGCCACAGCTCCATGTGCAGACCTGGGCCAGACCCTGCCCCAGCCCCATGGGAGAAGAGAGCTGCCTCATACCTGGTTCTGGGGATGAAGCCTGTGACTGCCCAGAACTAAATCAGGGCTTTTTTTTTTAAAAAATGGAGGTACTGAGGATTGAACCCAGGGCCTTTGGCTAAGCACGCTCTACCAATTAGGCTGTTCCCCTCCCCACCCCAGCAAATAAGGATTCTTTTAGCAAAGAGAAGAAGGAAGAGTGTGGATACTGTGAGGCAACCAGCATTGTGTCCCTCGGCCAGGAAGAAAGAACCCACGTTCCCACTGATTTCAAAAACAGCACCAAAAAGTGTTTTGTCCCCATTGTGCATTAGTGAGCCTGCGCTGGGTTTAAACACATCATTTCTGCAAGTCACAACAACTCTGTGAGGGGTCTGTTCTCATCCCCTTTTTAAACTCGAGGAAACGGCTGTTCAGGGAGGTGAAGTAGCTTGTCATGTGGCATTTAAGTGACAGACAAGCTTCAAAATCGGTGCTCATTCCATCATCTCATTAGAACATCAGGCCTCCTCTTATAGGGAACATGGCAGTTCTTTTGTAATATCAGAACAGACTGGAACTCTACTTTTCCTTAGGTAATGCTGGCAAAGGGGAGGTTTGTCTCCTGCAGGACACCTATTAAAATGCAGCTAACGAGTTGCCACAAATTTCCTATATTCATTCGCTGTCTGACCATCTGTCCATCCAACCATTCATTTCCTAACAGTCATTTATGAAGCTGCAGCTGCATTGTATTCATTCTGGGAATGGATACCTAGTTAAATAGACTTGGTCTCTGTCCTCACAGGCCAGGAGGGGACACCAGGGTGAAAGCAAGACACTGCAGGACCGAAGTCAAGGAATGTGCCAGGAATGGGAGGGAGGGCAGCCAGCTTGGTCCGGCTCAGCCCGGGATGTTTTCCCTGAGGAGAGGAGCAAGCAGGTTCATAAAGGATGAGTAAGTTCATCAGGCAGATGTGCACAAAAAGAGGGCATTCAGGACACAGGGCGGAGAGGGGGCTGAGGCTGGAGCCCCAGAACAGCCGGGCATGTATTGGAGGTGACACTCAAGTTGCTCAGGGCCTAGAGTGGGGCTCAGGTGTCAGATGACAGGGAACAGGAGCCAGATCCAGCCCCAAGGTGATGGAGAGAGGCATGGGCCAGTTCTACGTGACGGGGCACGTTTGGGTTTTGCATTTTAGAAAGATAACCTTGTAGTCTGTCCAAGATGCATTTTCGCTTCCTTCCTTCCTTGGTTTTGTTCAGGACACCAGTGTGACAGATTGGAAACACTCCGCTCCAGACCCCCTTGCACCTGCGGTGAAGCTGTTGGGGAGAACAGGTGCTTGCCTCGAGCAGGAAGGGATTCAAAAGCAAGGCATGGTGGAGTGAAAGCAAGTTTATTTAGAGAGATACACACTCCATGGACAGAGTGCAGTCTGTCTCACTCAGAAGGGAGAGCAGCTTAGGAGATACACACTCCATAGGCAGAATGTGGGCCATCTCAGAAAGGTGAGAGGGAGAGAAGCCGAGAGGTGTGCAGTGTTTAGTCTGAAGTAAAAGTAGATACACACTCCATAGTCAGAGTGTGGGCCGTCTCAGAAGGCGAGAGAGAACGTGACAGAGCAAGAGCGACCATGAGGTGTGGCGTTGTTAGGTTTTATGGGCTCCGTAATTTCATATGCTAATGAGTAAGAGGATTATTCCAACCACTTTGGGGAAGGGGCAAGGATTTCCAGGAAACACCCCCTCGCCCACTTTTTGACTATTTATGGTCAGCCTAGGACTGTCATGGCACCTACAGGTGTGCCATGAGGCTCAAGGTCTACTGGGAGTCGAATCTTCCGCCATCTTGGTTCTAGCCAGTTTGTCCTGTCCTCAATTGCTGTGTCATTCCTTCAATGGTTGTGCACTGCCCCCTTTCCTCTCACTTCAGCTACATGTCCCAGTCCTGAAATTTCACAAGTGGAGCTTCCTGGAAAGCTTTTCAGTGCCCTTTCTCTCTTCTTTGTGCTTGGAACTTGGTTGTAATGCCTGGAAGCCCTGCAGCCATCTTGCAGTCTTGAGGACAAAGCCCCAAGCTGAAGTTGACAGAGCAGGACAGAAGGAGCTTGGATTCTTGATGATATCCTTGAGCAGTTGCACCCACCCTGATGGCTGGCCTCCTTTCCCTATATGGAATGGATAGGTCATTGGTAAATACAAGCACACCCTTTGCTTGTTGAAGCCACTGACAGCTGCATGCCATCCTGACACATCTGGGGGGCAAAAAGGAGAGTAGGCCAGATGGCCAGTAGGCCTGAAGATGGAGAGCAGAAGGGACTGTGGGTAGGTTCAGGCAGAAAAACCAAGGGGACACACGGCCCACATCCCTGACAGGTGGCTGTGTGCTGCCCCAGGGAAGCCCACGAGGAGGAATGGGCATTGGGGCGGAAGGAGTGAGTTTGCAGTACTTGCTGGGACAGCAGAAAGAGAGGTCCTCCAAGCAGCAGGAGAACTAAGTCTGGGTTGGGAAATGATTCGGGGTCCTTGGCAGGTAGGGTTGCCGAGGTTACAGCAGAGGGTGCAGTCCTCCAGTGAGCAGAGAAGGGCGTGGACAGAGCCCAGGGAAGGCTGCTGTGGAAAGGGCTCCTGGAAAAGCGCACTAATTAGGCAAATGCCGTGCTCCTTAAGGCATCTTGGAATCTTTCCCCAGTTTTTAAACCAGAAATTGACCCTCCCAGGACCCTCATGTTTCATTGGCCACAGCGATCCTCTTCTGGACCCCCTGGCTTGAGTCTGAGCTACAGCACTTGCCCCCCAGTAAGTTTCATCTTCAACACTGCAAAACATCTCCCTTCCGTGGCTTGCCACCACCTCCATCTACCTCCCTCAAGTATTTTTGGACAGATTTCCAATTTGATACATGAACATGCCGTCAGTCGAAACAATCTTGTTAATGAGCCTCTTGTCCTGACAGCTGTGTTTAAGATAGGGCATGGAAACCGGGTAATGGAAAATCTTGAAAATTGTCCATTCTGGATTGAAACCTTAATGTGTGCCCCACGCTCCATCTCACTCGCAAGCCTGCCGTCTTCTTTTAAAAATAAAGAGGAAATTATGAATAGCGAAAAAGATGTAATTTGTGCAAATGAAAAAAAGATCTTCTGATCAGATACTTAGAGAAGGGTGAGAGGAAGGTCTCATTATTGAACGTTGCCTGAGCCCGTCACGTGCAGCTCCCTGCCGTGTGACCTCGGACACATCTCTAAACCGGGGGCGGTGGGGGGGAGGATGGTTGATATTAGTCCTCCCTTCCAAATGCGGGAAATGGAGGCTCAGAGAGATTGATGGACGTGACAGGCTCACACAGCTTGGCAACAGTAAGCTGAGGTCCAAGCCCGCGTCCCCTGAGCCTCCACCCCAACCTGCCACTGTTTTTCTGGCCACCAAATAATTTGTATTAATAAAATACAGCCTTCGCCTTGCATATTCCACGCAGGTTTTGAATTTCCAAGTCATTCGGAAAGGGAAAAATTAAAAAGTTGAGCTTACCTCCCATGTAGAAAAAAATGTAAGGTGGGGTGAGTCTGAAGGTTGTTAGAGTGTAATTAAGCCTCAGGTCCAGGTGGGAAGTCATGTTGTGCTGCTGCTTCTGGGGGTTCAGATGCTTGAGGGCAGCCAGGCACCTCCAGGCCCTAGAGGAATTATTCTCCAGCAGCACCACTCTGTCCCGGGACTGCGAGCTCACGTGCCCCAAAGGCAGAGAAGGCCGAGGCCTTGACAGGTGGAAGTGGGGTGTGATGGGTGGAAGTGGAGACGTGTCGGAAACAGGAACTGGGCCCCTCTCAACCCGCTCTGGGTGTCAGCGTGGCGACTGACCAGTGCATCTCTCTCCACCCGCTCCTCTTTGGAACTTTTCCGGCAGAACCTCTTCCATCCTGATTGCGCTGGAAACATTCCACCCCTTGGTGTTCTCTGAGCCACTTCTCTGCTACTGAGAGAATTGTAGCTTCATCCCCCCTCCCCGCTTCTCATAGTTTCAGCTCGGAGGAGCCCTGGGAAGGAAGAATATCATTTTTGTTGATGATTCTTTGTGGGGCGGGGGTGGCGAAAGTGGAATTTACATGGCTATTTTATTAGGAGACAAAAGTGGGGGGAAGTTTTAAAACAAAAGAGATCTCTTCTCCTAATACCAGCTCATACTCTAGAGAAAAGAAATCTCTTGGCCGTGGCTGAAGGTCGTTTCAATAACTGGGCCGTTACTTCCTACCCAAGTGAAACAGAGGGAGAGAGAGGTGGGGGGAGAGAGAATCCCAAGAGGGGGCTATGAATCCTCAAGACAAGCCAGATGCTTCCCGGCACGTGGACCTGGCATCTGGGCCCGGACCTGAGGTGAGCAGACGTCTGTGTGTTACACAGCACCCCCACCCCCACCCCAGGTCAAGTCAGACAGCCGCAGGGCTGTTGGCTTGGGTGCTTTTTAACCTGAGAGAGTGTCTTATTGTGCTCATGCTCTTACAGTAAACAGAACCAGATGGGCCTCCTCAGAGACCTGGCCACGGGGACTGGGCACAGAGACGCCTTCCTCCCTGCGGGTCATCCCCCCCAGGCCCCCCAGGCTCTCCAAGAAGCTGCACTGAGTGTCCCCAAGTACCTGAGCAGTCCCTTGAGGGCCGAAAGCTCTGAACAAAATGACCTCCCAGTTTAAAGTACAGAATGATCATCTGACAGCCTGGATTTTGCATACTGCAAATACGATTTTCAGGGGTTTATAAGGTAGCCTGAGATAGAGCTATATGTCCTGAGGGGAATAATTAAAAGATATATTGTTCAGTGAATAAAAGCAAGTTGCAAATCCATAGATAGCAGATCCCATTTTTGTGAAATTACATGTATGTGTGTATTTCTCTAGACCTATATCTAATATGTTTTATCAGTATAGACATTTAAGTTATCTGGACAATACACACTGAACTCCTAAAATAAGAAGAGAGATTTCAAGAGATTTCCCTCCTTTTTTTTTAAATGCTCTGGATTTTACAATATTTTATTTTATTTTTAGCAAGAATGCATGAATTGCTTTTTGGAAAAAAAAACCTTTATGCAGAAATATTTTCAAAGCCTACAGAAAAGTTGCAAGTAAAAAGAACACCTGTATACCCTTTACCCAGATTTATCTGGCATTTTACCCCAATTGCTTAATTTTTTTTTATTATTTGCAAGAGATGTTGCAAATATGTGTAACATTTTTCCGATCTATTTGAGGCTAAGTTGCATGCATCATGTATTTATTTTTCCCTTATACAAAAGGTAAGCTACCATAGATTCCTTTTTTGCACAGTATTCACATTTTTCTTGGCAATCATTCCATATCAGTTCATGGAGATCTTCCTCAGTCTTTTTTAAGGCTGTGTGTGTACCATAGTTATTCAACTGCTCTCCTAAGGCATGCATTACTTTTGAAGGCAGAAAAACAAAGATAAATAGTAGAAAAGAAATTTTAAAACCATTCTGAAAAAGAACAAGCCCGGCTCTAACAGGTCTTTGTTGTTTTTGAAGTGGGTGGGCTGCGGCAGAAGCCAGGCGGCTGGGGAGCCCTGGAGCTGTTCCCGCGACTCACAGATGGAGCAATGGAGGCGGCAAGGGGTCCAGTGGATCTGACTGTCTTAGGTCAGGGTGTCTGGAAGCAGAGACTGAGATGGGGTTGGAGGACGTGTGAGGGAGCAGGGTAGTAGGACACGGGGCAGGGCAGGCGACAGAGCTAGGAAGGGCATGTGCTCAGCTAGAGTCAGACTTCAGCCTGGTCTACCAGGAGCTCCACCCAGAGCACGGGTCCCGCCACAGAGGTGGTCCCACCCCCCACCCCCAGATGCAGTAATACATTCTGAGAATGTTGACGTCTTAAAATTAATACACATAATGAGGCTTGTTCCTGGTGCCCGGCCCACAGCAGATCTTCAACAAGTGACAGCTGTTTTTATGACCCTGTAAAGAAACCTGGTTCCTTCAGTCACCCCTCCCCCGTTTCCTCCTCTCCCTCCTTCTCTGCCCTAGGAGTCTACTTTCTGTGTCTATAGACTTGCCTGTTCCAGACGTTTCATACAAATGGAATCATATGATGCATGGTCAGGGGGTGATGTTTTGAACCCTCGTATCATTCAGTCATGAGCTGTGCCCCTTCCCCCTACCCCCACCCCCCCAAGGGAGGTGACCTCCTGAGTCAGGCACGCAGGTCTCCAGAGAAGGGCAGCTGTGAGCCATTAGCAGCCAGCCTGCCAGTAGCTGGAGGATGGACACACTGGCCTGTCAAGGGGCCTAGCAGGGACGCCGTCAAAGTCCATCAGAATAAATCATGTGAAAGGGCTTCATTAAGAATTAGATGGAAGGGGTTATCCAGCATGATGAAAGAGCCACAGCAGTTACTCAGAAGTTCTGGATAAATAGGAGCGTATTTTATGTTGTCCTGAGCAGTCTCGCTTTTAATCCTGACAAGGCTCTTCCTCCCAAGATCGGCAAGAATGAAAATCTCAGTGACCAAAACTCTCACACCCTTGGTGGGAATTTATTTATTTGGTTTTTATTTTTTTAATTTATTGTTAACATTTAAAATCAACCGTTCTTCAATTAAAAAGCAAACAAACAACCCATTTAAAATATGGGCAGAAGAACTGAACAGACATTTTTCCGAAAGAGGAAATGCAGATGGCCAACAGGAGCATGAAAAGCTGCTCAGCATCACCAATATCAGGGAAATGCAAATCAGAATCACAGTGAGACACCAGCTCACACCTGTCAGAATGGCCATCCTCAAAAAGAACACAAGTAACAAATGTTGGCCAGGCTGTGGAGAAAAGAGAAGCTTGCACACTGTTGGTGGGAATGTAAACTGGTGCAGCCACTAGAGAAAACAATGCGGAGGTTTCTCAAAAGCCGAAAAACAGAGCCACCACATGGCCCAGCAATTCCACTGCTGGGTGTATACCTGAGAGAAACAAAAACATTCATTCAAAAAGATGCATGCACCCCACTGATAAAAGCAGCACCGTTTACAACTGCTGAGACATGGAAGCATCCTAAGTGCACATCAACAGATGACTCGATAAAGAAGATGTAGCACATATATGCAACTCACCTACAAAAAGGAAGATATTTTGCTGCATCCCTTTTTTTTTTTTTTGCACTTTAAAAACCAGAATTTTATAGCTGGCGTAAACACTTACATTGCAACAAAAACAACAAAATACCTAGAAATAAACCTAACCGAGGAGGTTACCTATACTCCAAAAACTAAAACATCGATGAAGGAAATTGAAGATGATACAAAGAAATGGAAAGATATCTTGTGCTCTTGGATTGGAAGAACCAGCATTATCAAAATGGCCACACTACCCAAAGCAGTCTACATATCCAATTCAGCTCCTGTCCAAATACACATGACACTATTCACAGAACTAGAACAAATAATTCCAAAATTTATCTGGAACCACGAAAGACCCCAAATTGCCAAAACAATTGATGGGAATTTAAATTGGTTCGTTTTCTGAAGGGTCATTTGATAGTCATATCAAAAGCCTGAACTATGGGAATGTGAAAGACTAAATTATTCCCCTGAGATCAGGACCCCTGTTTCACGTCTTACTGGAGATTCCAGCTATGACAAAAAGCAAGAAAAAGCGTAAGATTCAAAAGAAGAAGTAAAACTGTCCCTATTTGTAGATAATCTGATTGTTTACTTAGAAAATCGTAGGAATCTACAAAATAAATACTAGAACCAAAAAATTAACAAGGTCCCAAGATATAAGATTAATAGACAAAAGTCAATTGTCTTCTTACATACTAGCAGCAAACAATTGTCAAGTGAAATTGTAAAAATAATTCAATTTACATTAGCACCAAAACCCATAGAATACCTAGGAATAAGAAGAGAGATCTAAGGCCTCTTGTTAATACGGCATTTTCCCCAAATTGGTCTGTGTGATACAACATAATGCCAATCAAAATTCCTGGAGTTTTATTTTGAGTAGAAACCCACAAGCTGATTCTAAAATTTCTGTGGAAATGCCAAGTACCTATAGTAGCAGAGCAATTTTGAAAAAGAAGAACAAAGTTGAAAGACCTAGACTACCTGATTTCAAGATTAACTATAAAACCTACAGTGTTCGAGACTGTTTGGCGTTTGGTATTAAATGGTAAACAAAGAGATGAGTGAAACAGAAGAGAGAGTTCAGAAATAGATCCAAACTTACTGGCCTATCAGTTTTCATCAAAGTGCTGAGCCAATTCTGGAAACAACTTGAGTGTTTGAATGGGTGAAAAAAAATTATGGGGTATCTGTACAATGGAATATTTCTCAGCAATGAAAAAATGAACTATTGATACATGGAAGAATCTTTCAAAGTCATGTATTCATGATTCTTTCATGAAATCTTTCAAAATTAGGCTGAATGAAAGAAGCCAGACCCCTCCCCTCCAAAGGTGCACAGTATATGATTTCATTTATATAAAATCCAAATTTATCCATAGGAACAGAGAGCAAGTCGGTGATTGCCTGGGACAGGGATGGAGGAGGGGGAGTGACTCCAAAGAAGCAGAAGGAAACTGAAAGAGGGAGATGTGTTCGTGATCTTGAACTTGGTGATGGTGTCCAGGAGGGTCCACGTGTTAAAACTGATCCAATAAGTGCAGTTTCTGGTTCTTCAGCTCCACCTTAAGCTGTACCCAAGAGGGGAAAGCGTGCATTTACCCAGCCACGCCTCCCTCTCCAGCTGAGCCAGAACCTGACCTGGAATCCTGGAGCTGCCACCTGCTGCCCTGGGAAGCAAGCCACTTCTCCCACGCTGGGTGTCTGGTGAGGATTCGAAAGGCTGGAGAGGAAATGCTGGTGTCCAGTCAGCAAGAGCCATAGTTGCTTAGCTCTGCGGCTTCCTGAGCACGCCCGGCTGCTGTCCTCTGTCCGCGGTGTGCCCCTTCCCCGGTGGGCCCTTCTTTCACCTCCGCTTGGCAGGTGTTTTGGTTCAGAGCACTGACTGGGGCCAGATTCCTGGGTTCAGGTCCCAGCCCTGTCACGTACAGGCCGAGTTAGGCTAACTGCTGAACATCTCTGCATCTCAGTTATCCCATCTGCAAAATGGGGATGGTAACTGTGGTTTCTTCATAGGGAAATTGTGAGGATTCAGTGAGTTTTTAAAAAAAAAAAAAGTGAAGCTGCTCAAAACACTGTCTGGAATGAGCAATCCATAAATAATGCTGCTGCTTCTCTTCCTCCCGTCTTCCTCCTCCTCCTCTTCTGCTTCTGTTTCTCCTCCTCTCCTTCAAGCTGAGGGTGTGTTTAGATCAAAGCCACCCACTCCAGGAAGCCTTCTCACTGGGCCCCAGCACCACCCATGATCCTTGGCACTTCGTACCTCTAGGGTGGTAGACAGTCTACTTTCGAGTCAGTCTGATTTAGGTACGGATCCAAGCTGTGTGACCTTGGGCACATAATTAACCTCTCTGTGCCTCATTCCGTCATCTGTAAAAAGGGATTGTATCTTCCTCTTGGGGGTCCTTATGAGGCTTAACTGAGGTGATGCATGTGCAAAGTGCTCAGCTCAGAGCCAGTGTACCATACTCCTGAAGATGCTAATAACAGGGGTGTTATTTTCAATTTCTGCATTTTACTATGAAAGTGCTTTACACTACGACCCAGCTGTAGATTTGACATTCTTAATTGCTAGGAATGGTTGAGCTGGATGCTCCACTACTTTCCACCAACACCCGGCATCAAGAGGAAGCTCAGCAAATGTTTACTGCCTTGAATTGGCTGAAGAAACAGCATCTCACCTCACCCAGAGAAGGGGGTCAGGCCGTTTCCTTTCTCCATGGTCCCTGACAGCCATGGGCCATGGGCACCTGGAAAGATACCTGCCAGTGAAATTCTGAGAGTGATTATACTGGAATCTAGAACTCCCAAATAGGCAACTCAAAATCGTAACGTAATAGTGAAGAATGTCTTACTGAATGAGTCAGGTGAGACTTCAGCCCTGATATCAAATTAGCAGCTGACCTGCTGCCTGGCTTAAGAAGCATCTGTTTCCCCCCTTCACCTCATGGCCGTCCCAGGCCACCGGCCGCTGGCAGGGGTCGCCGTCTCCAGGCCTGCCTCTTGGCTGCCTGCCGAGGAAACTCCTTACCTGCAGGGGGGATTAGTAATAGCTGCTTTCTGTAGGTTCACACCAGCCTGCCTTTTTTTGTTTTCCTTTTCTTTGTTTCTTTTATGAGTCACATTTTTTTCTTTACCGCCGAGACAGAATAAATTGATTGTGACTAATGATTTGTGACACAGTTTTCACTGTTACAGCTGGCAAGGTAACGACGCAAAGCACTTTCATAAATGTGTACTCAGGCAGGGTAAGAGTAAAAACTGTCCAATTAGAATCTGTTTATAGCTTTCTGAGCCTAAGTAACACTAAAGGCAGGACAGGAGCCAGTTTTTAAATAACAAAATTGTACCAGGGTGCGTTCCGATCTCCTGATTAACTTGGGACAGGTTTCCAATATTAGAATATTAAATTTTATGGAGATTGCACCCAAACCCTCTGAGTGATTTGAAGTGAATTTGAATCAAGACAGCTCAAAAATAGCTTTTATAGCCTCTTCATGACTTGACACCATGGAAAAATAAATACGAAGCTCATGTCACGGAAGCCCTGTCTTCTGCCGTTGCCTGGGCTGTCTCTGCTGCGAATACTTCTGGTAGTAATTTAAGACGATGCTTGTCATCTCCTTACAGCAGTTCATAATTCAAAAACAATCTATACGTAATACTCAATTAAGGAACCGGAGAGGCATGTCGGCCACAGATGACAGATGAACAGCTCGAATGGAAATTCTGCACAACTCTTGAAAACACTGCTAAAATCAATGCCCCGTCAGGGAAACCATGATTTACTAATACATTCCTTACCTCCATTGAGTTGCGAATCAATGCGTCCCCATCAAAAGCTAATAGAAAACCAAGATGGGTAAAACTTGCAAGTCCTCTGGGCAGGATTGTAACTCAGGAGCCTGTGCGTGGCTTGGCCAACTGGTCGTGTGTGTGTCCGTGTCCCACCCCAGCAGTGAGCAGTTGGCCCTGTAGTGGAAGAGGGGTGATGAACACCTGCTGTTTACCAGCATCCGTGTTTTCCTCCAAACCTTGCTGCCACCATGAGATAGGTGTTGTTATTTGTCTTACAGATGAGGAAGTTGAGACTCAACAAGGGTCAGTGTCCTGTCCAAGGTCTCCAAGGGCAGAACCTGAGTCTGCGCGGCCAATTGACAGCTTGGGCTCTGACACCCGAACACCCGGGTTCTGACCCTGGCTGCCCTGTTTTCTAACAGAGTAACTTTGCCTTAGTTTCTCAACTTCTCTGGCCTCAGTTTTCTCACCTGTAAAGTGGAGACAGTTCCTGGGTCCCTAGGGCATAGGTCCATTGGGAGGATTTGGCGACGTGGTGGGTGAAAGTCCTTAGTGTCCTGCCACTGTCCTCCTCCCGAGTCATCCTTGACCCGCTCTGCCTCAGTGTTTGCCCATGCTTGAGACAGGACTAGGAGATGACATGCTGGGATTCAGGGACTCCTGGATTTCCCAGAAGGTGGGGAACAGACTCAGAAACTCCCAGTACCAGATACCAGGCTTCTGGTTCTGGTTCCAACCCAAGGAGAGACTCCCCCGCCTCCCACCTGAGTCTCTCATCCCTGTGTTTGTCTTTCACTTGGGCCAACCAGGACTATCCAAGGGCCTTGAACTCGGCCCCAGAACCCAGGAGAATGGGGACTCATTCATACGTCCCTACCTTGAGCCAGACTTCAGCCTCCTGCCTGATCATCACTTTATAAATTTGTCATATGGTCATTGCGTGGTTTCCCTGTTCAGGACTCCAGACTGTCGAGTGCTCATTGTAATTTGGGGTGGGGGTGTCGGCGGGGACTCTGTTTCACCAGGAGCAGAAAGGTTCTGAACACAACGGCTCTGCTCGCTGGCAGCCTCTTTCATCTATATTTCTAGTTCTCTTCAGGCATCTTTGCTGATCTAAAAATCCTCATTCGGTCACATTTTCTGTGACTTGGGACATTAAAAATGACTTGGGCCCCGGGGGGCCTCGGGTGGGAAGTGGATGGGACAGGCTTATTGCCGAGAAGCCCGCTGTCCACAGTCCGCCGAGACCCCTCTGAAAGGCCTGCCCGTCCCTCGAGCAGTCCCCGTGAACGCTCCTGTCTCTGCGAGTGCCAATAAATATGGCGTGAAATTTAAACCGAAAATGAGTTTTTACAGCTAATTACGGCTAATGCGAGCTACTCTCAAAAATGGCACACATTCCTTCCAGAATAGTACATTTTGCAATGACGAATTAGGCATAAAGAGCCAAATTTCATAAACATAGTTTAGCATCGAACAAAATAATAATACCAAGTGCTTTCCGACCGGCCATTAGGGGCTTCCCGAGGTGGGTCTCATCAGGCGCCCTCCCATTTGGGCCTCCGAGGGCACAGGCCGTGAGGCTCTGAAACCCCGGGAGGTTAGTGGAGGAAGCAGTCGTTTCCACGGCCCTCTGCTCTGAGTGATCAGGGGCTGCTCCCTCCCCCCGTCTACGGTGAGACACCCAGCCCAGCGGTTGCAGCGGCAGCGTTTGGCCACACGGCTCCGCCCCTTGTGTGAGGGACCTCCGCCCCTCCCGTCATCCTCTCCTGGTCCATGTCACCGTGATGTTTGTGATCTCCAGATTAATCCGTGATCACTGCAGGCATTACAGTAATTAAAATGCAGAAGGTGACCTCCACCCCACCCCCGCCTCACTCCACCCCACCACGCTGGCCGTGAAATCGCCAGGGTCAGGAGTTTCCTGTCTGTTTCTCTCCCACACAGTTGGGGGTACAGCTAGATGCACACACACCCTCTTACCTGTACGTTATCTTTACTTTACAAAAAACAGGATCACACGACACTTTTGTTTTACATCTTGCTGTCCATACTTAATGATATGTTTGGGGCTCTTCAATGCCAGTACATGTGAACCTACCTTTAAAAAAATATATACATACTATAATTTATCCAGTTTCCCATAAATGAACGTTACAAACTGTGCTTCAGTGAAGACTGTATGTTTATGCCCACTGACCCAACACACCCACACCTCTGGACTCTTCTCTGGGTACTTCTGAAGCATCACTTTATATGAAAATAGTGGTATTGGGTCAAGGGAACTACACAATAAAACCAAATAGCACCTAATTACCCTCTGAAATGAGTTGTATCTGTTTGCATCCTAATGGCAGTAAGTGGAAGTAGCTGTTTCTCCCCACCCTGGGCTATTTTAAGTGGGGAAGCCTGGGTCACCTTCCTTTCCATCCCTAGCTGTGGACCTCAGCTAGCAGACAGTCACACCTGCCCACAGGTGGGTCTCAGTTCCTGCTGCCAGAGAGTGGCTAGTCTAAAGAGCCCTCTGTTCAGAGTCCCCCAGAATCCTACTGACCAGAAGCAGCTGCCGTAAACATTTTGAATGTTATTTCCTTCATGCCTTTTTGAATCATTGCCAAGTGCAGAACAGTTCCATCACCACGAGGATCCCTCCTGCTACCCTCCAGTAGCCACACCCAGTCCCAACCCCCCTCAGCCCCATCCCTAACTGCTAGCAACCATATCTATAGTTTTGTCACTTTAAGAATGTCATGTAAGTAGAATCACACAGTATGGATCCACTGTTGCATGTGTCAGTAGTTGATTGCTTTTTTATTGCTGAATAGTATCCCATGGTGTGGATGTACCACAGTGTCACCGTTCACCCACTGAAGGCCGTTTAGGTTGTTTCCAATTTCTGGCTATTACAAGTAAAGCTGCTCTGAACATCTGTGTACAGACTTTTGAATGAACATTAAGTTTTTATTTCTCTGGGATATAAGTCGAAGAGTTCTGTCACTAGATCGTATGATAAGTACACGTTCAGTTGTGTAAGAAGCCGCCAGCCTGTTTTTCTAGAGTTGCTGTATGACTTTACATTCCCATCAGCACTGTAGGAGTGATCCAGTTTCTTTGCACCAGAGCCCACATTTGGTGTTAGTAACATTTAAAGTTTGTTTGCTGTAGTTGTGATTTTTTTTTCTCTCTTTGCTGATTGAAAGCTATGTGTTCCATTTCAATTCTTTTAGAAATTATCCATTTTTTAATCAACTTTTAAAATGTAGAACAATTTTAGATTTACATAAAATTACAAAGATAATACAGATAATTCCTATATAACCTGTACCCAACTTTCCCCACAAATTTTTTAAATTGAAGTATAGTTGATTTACAATGTTGTTTTTGGTATACAGCATAGTGATTCAGTTATACATGTGTGTGTGTGTATATATACTTTTTCATATTATTTTTCACTATAGGTTATTACAAGATACTGTATGTAATTCCCTGTGCTATACAGTAGGACCTTGTTGTTTCTCTGTTTTTATATAGTAGTTTGTATCTGCTAATCCCAAACTCCTAATTTATCCCTCCCCCGCCTTTCCCTTTCCCGTCATTAGCATCCTCAGCAGTATGGTACATTTGTTACCGTTAATGAGCCAATACTGATACATCTTTATTAACTAAAGTCCGTAATTAGATTCTCATACTCTTTACCTAATGTGCTTTTTCTGCTCCGGGACTCGACGTTGCATACTACATTACATTTAGTCATCATACCGCCTTAGTCCCCTCTCGGCTGTGAGCATTTATTAGACCTTCGTTGTTTTTGACGACCTTGACAGTTTTCAGAAGTACTGGTCAAGTATTTTATAGAATGTCTGTTGGGATCTGTCTGATGTTTTTCTCGAGCTGGAATCATGGGTTTGGGGGAGGAAGACCACACAGGTAAATTGCCATTTTAATCCCAGTCATGTCAGGGTACACACTATCACCATGACTTTTCATCACCATTGATCTTTGTCAGTTCCTCTCCTGTAAAGTTACTTTTATTTTTTTAAACCCCTCTTTACACTATACTCTTTAGAAGGAAGTTGCTGTGAACAGCCCATAGCTAAGGGTGGGGAGTTATACTCCGCCTCCTTGAAGGAGAGATTTATGCATAAATTATTTGTTAACTTCTGTGTGTGGGATATTCGTCTCTTTCCCCCACATTTATTTATTTATTCAGTCATTTACTTGTATGAGTATGAACTCACGGATTTTTTTTTTAATACATTTCCTCCCCCAGTCTTAGAAGTCAGCCAAGGATCCATAGTTCCTTTTGTTGGCGAATGGTATTAGAAACCAAGATGTGGGTGCTGGGTGTGCTCATTGCTAGTGTATGTCCTGGCTTCTAGCAGACACTCTCACCTGACACAGCAAAGAAGTGTGTGTCTGCATACTCACCGTGTATGTACACATCTATAAATATTTCCAGATGTAAACAGGGTTTTGATGTTTAGCTAACATGAGTTCATGGTGATGTCTCCAACTGTAATCCATTACCACATGAATCATTCTAGCCCCCTCTCCTTCCCATACAACTTTTTACATTTTTTATTGAGCTGTGTCATTCACGTACCATACAGTTTACTCCAGAATTCAGTGGTTTTAGTATATTCACAAGGTTGTGCAACCATTGCCACTAATTCCAGACCATTTTTACCATTCTGCAGAGAAACCATGTGCCCATTAGTGGTCAGTCCCCACTCCCTCTTTCTCCTCTTCTCCCAGGAACCACTAATGTACTTCGTTTCATTATGGATTAGCCTCTTCTGGACATTTCTGATAAATGGAGTCATTCAGTACTTGGCCTTCTGCTTCTGGCTTCTTTAACTTAGCATAATGTTTTTGCTTTACGTTAGTGTAATGTTTCTGGAAGTGGTTTAACTCTTAGTCTTGATACGTCCAAACATGTATCTGTTTTGCCATTGCACTTGAATGATGCTTTAGCTAGGTATAAAATTTGAGGTTCGTAGTTACCTGACTTCAGCATTTTGAAGGTGTTGCTCCTTGACCCTGTTATTGCTAAGGTGCCTGCTCTCTGTCTAATGGTCTTTCCTTTATAATATTTTTGCTGTGATATCTTTTTAAGATTTTTATTTTTGATGCTTTGTAATTTACCATGATATATGTCGGTATGAATTGATTTTTATTTATTCTACTTAGTGCTTTTCATTTGGAGACCCATATGTTCCTCTTTTCTGGAAAATTCCCAGCTACTGTTTGTTCAAATTATTCTCGCTGTTATTTCCTCCTTGCTCCTCATCCAGTGCCTCTTTAGCATCCATTGATACCTCTTAAAATAACTCATGCTTTGGGTTCTTTGAGCTGCTCGCTCATGTTGCTTGTGTCTGGGTCTCTGTGTTGTCTTCTGATTCTGCTTCTCAGTTCTACCTTTTAATTCACTAATTCCCTGTCTGATTAGCATCTAGTCTAGGATTTATCCCATTTATTGAGAGTTTTGTTTTAAAATTTTAACTGTTACATCTTTCATGTCCACCATTTCTAAATTTTCATTATCACCTATTCTCATTCCGTTCACACCTGTTTTACTTCATAACATCTTATTCTTCTTTATGTATGTTAGCCTTTTACTGAGGCTATTTGATATCCTAAACATTTAAATATTTTTCAGACAGTTTTATACCATTGATTTCACCTGAAGCAAATTCCTGTTCCTGATTGAAGAGTTTGTAGACTGTCTTAACTTAGTGTGAGATTTTCATGGGTGGTAAAATTTGTTTCAAATTCAATATGAGTAAGAGGTATTTTGGGGTTGTTTCCCCTCGCTTTTTCTGTTGACTAAGTGTCTCCCTGTTTAGTGGTTCTGGCTACTTCCACCCCAGCCCCCATCTGAGAGCAGGTCTTATAATAGTGCTGTAGGGTCCTGGCCCCACAGTCGTCCTGGGAAAACATGTTTCAGTTCCTAGACTTGAGCCTGTGTCAAGACCCGTAGATTGCTGCAAGCCTTTGCCCAGGGCTGTGCTGGAGACAGCTCCCACCAGCACGTAAAGCCAGTGATTAAATGCTAAGGAATTTTGTGAGTTGGCTGTTAAACAGCCATTATTAAAATTTAATTATACAGACTCACCACTAAATAAATTATATTAAGAAGCAAAGGTAATAAATACACTGAACACTTGCCATTTTCTAATTATCTCGCTCCGTGTTACCCTCATCCCTGCTCTCTGGTTGTGTCTGGCTCTCGTGTCTGGGTGGTGGAAGCACTCTGTGATGGTGTGCTCTGGGCATCTCTTCCCACTTCTGGTTCAGTGACTCGTGTTGGTCATTTGAAACTGGCCCTCATGAGCATATCTATGCTGTGGAAATTAGTAAACATTCCAAATCGGGTCTTTTTTTTTCTGGAGCGCTTGTTGACCACACCAGCCCACCACCACCCTGGCCCAGGGCAGGGCAACAGTGGTTTCCTTCAGTCTCCTTCCGTAAACAGAGGTATTAACGCCACCCTTGTTTTGACCTGGGAGCCAAACTTTATTTCCTCATCTCCAAGAAAGTGCTTTTAGTCTCAGTTACCTTGTGAGAGCTCAGCTCCCAAGAACATTGTAACTGTACTCATTACTCTGCCTTCCTGCTTTTTTTCTGGTCCATAAAGGTATTTCTTTTGGTTTTGAAGCTACCTCTGTCCTTTGATTTTCTTTTTCATATTTTATGCGTCATGGCTCTAAGTTTGGAGAGGAAGAGGTACGTTAAGTGTTGAATATGCCATGCTGTCTTGGTTAGAGCTCCATAAACATTGTTTTTTCATAGACATGTACTGTCTGTCCTATGGCTATTTGTACAGGCCTCAAACTACTTCCTTCAGCCTTCTTCATCTCTCCCAAAGTCCTTCGCCTCGTCTCCCTCTCTCTCCTTGTTCCCTAGTGCTTTCCTGTACTGGTTATGACAAATGGGTTATAATGTATTCTATATGTAAGTTGTCCTTGAAAAGATTCTGGATGTCACATATGCTGCGTTCTTATTTATCATATACTGATAATGTTGTACATTTACTACACAAATACACTGTTCACAGAAGAAACCACTGGAGCCCCCAAGTCACCTAAGTGGAAATCCTTGGCCCTCTAATGTCTCTTCCCTTCCCTGCAGGTGTCAAAGCTGTGTTCTCAGGTCACTACCACAGGAATGCTGGGGGCACGTACCAGGACCTGGACATGGTGGTGTCATCTGCCATCGGATGCCAGTTGGGCAAAGACACCCACGGGCTCCGAGTCGTGGTGGTCACTGCTGAGAAAATCGTCCATCGATACTACAGTTTAGATGAGCTGAGTGAGAAAGGAATAGAAGACGATCTGATGGATTTGATGAAGAAAAAATGATTGCTGGTTATGATCTATTCACTTTTCACTTCTACTATTTTTTCATTTTGTCAGAAACAGCAGCTGCACACAACCCCTTATTGGAAAAAAAAAACTATACCAGGCAGATTTTTGAATTTATGTCCTTTTGCATAAATCAGAGAGCTGGGTCCTGTCCTAAATGATATTCAAAATAGAACTGTCTTCCCTTTAAAAAAGAGAGTGGAGGAGCCTGGAAATAAAAGGATAACTGACATGATTTGACTATCTCTGTGTGGGTGATTGAATCCCTTCTCCTAATGATTCTCAACTCTGCTTTGAATTAGGTGGTTTCCTGGTAGGTAGCACATGGTAAATGTCTACCAATCGACCTTTATCGCAACTTGATACCCAAGTGTGATCTTTGATAGTTCCTTGAACAAACTGTGTCTGATTATATTAAATTGTGGTCATGACCCCCCCAAAAGCTAGGCAAAACGAGGGTCATCTCCTTTCCTTCCTAACAAAACAAGTAACTGTGTCCTATTACCAGAGCCATAGACTCAACAAGGAGCTGAGCAGCCAACATGTGCTGTGAAAGTCTGAGGCTTCTGCTACCCGTGAGGATGCAGTTGATTCAAGTCCAAGCTTGAGCTTAACTTCTTGGCAGCTAGAAAAGCCACCTTTACACGTAAATTGTCAGTATTTGAAAAACCTCATCCCGGAGACAAGAACCAAAGCCCTGAAGGGCCACCTCTGCCTTCACTGGGCAGCACATCTGAGCTCGTCCACAGTCACCTTCGATGCTGCAGTAGCGCCCTCCACAGGCTGACGTCTTCGTGCAGTTGGAATGCTCCCCCATTTATGAGACTCTTAGCTCTGTTGACTTTTGACAGAAGACGTGGGAATTGGTGCCGAGTTCTCAGAAGAAACCCGGCAGAAATTCCTGCAGGGTGAAAACAGTGCATTCAGCCACGTTGTCTCAATTGGCACCGACCCTGAAGAAACACACGGGTGCAGCCTCCCTTGACCAAGGAGGGGGATGGGTTAAAGTCAGCATTGTCGTTGTGTAATCCACTTTACTGCTGCTCCTCCGCAGCTTCTGACCGCTGCGTCGTTTCATCCACATAATCTTTTCCAGCAGTCGTCCTGGTGGACAGGGCACCTGGGTATTCTCCATCCTGCCAGGAAAACTTCACAGCGCTATGCAGAAGCATTCAGTCATCCTAAAACAACTTTAAAAACCAGCTGCTTACAAATGAACTGCAAAGTCTATTAAATTAAAAGACTTTCTTCTTAAAAAGTTTCAGTCAATGTAGGCAAACCATGAGAAATTAAGTAGAAAGATAATTGGATACGTAAATTCATGAGGAACAAAAGACAAGAAGTTAATTATACTACAAATCGGTGACACACCACAACTCATTGTTATGTGGCGAGAAAATTAAAACTTTTCAAAATGGGAATTCTCTTGGTTTAGAGTTTTGCTGCGTTCTTGTGTTGTATTGCTTTTTCTTTACAACAGGTGTGGATATGAGCACTCAAGGAGAGGATTCTTGAGGTTTACTACGAGGCAGACCTCATAAGCCGTGCACTTGAGGCCTGGGATCAGACAGCAGGATCCTGAGCCAGGATTGTAACTGCAGACGTGGGGCTCCTGGGGGCAGATGGGAAGAGTTTAATCACAGTGGGCTGATGGCGCCCTCTCTGTCACATTACCTGTGCAAAATGCTATGGCACTTGGGTTTTGGGAACGATATGGAGATAATTAAAAGTAATGGAAATGAAACTTCTAAGGTTTCTTCTCCAAAAACTTAATAAGTAAGATAATTGATTTAGAACACAGTAAGAACATGCTAACAATAGGGAATCATGAAATTCTCACCATTCTTTTTTTTTTTTTCAATTATAATGATTCACTTTTATTATCATCAGTATTAAAGATCCAAGTAGTTTCATAGACCCAGAAGCTTAAAAGATTGGGATCTGGAAAATATCTAGGCAAAAGTAGGAGTTCAGGGTAGAAAAGAAAGAAAAAGTGAACATTTAGAAATAAGGCTCTTAGCACTCTGGACTAATATAGATGTTCCAGGACATAGCTGGTAACATGGTTGATCGCCAGCATTGTCTCCTCACAGATTGCCTGGATCTGAGATTCAGGGAGGGCAAAGCCGTATCTCCCTTTGTCTCGGAGTTCAAAGGTGAAGGAGTATTTGATTCCTAGGTCATAAGCCCAGTCATCAGAGCCCCCAGCAGCAGGGTAGATTGTTGAAGCTCCTGGGCCATACGTGTACTCGGTGCCATGCAGGGTGGCAAGTTCTTCCACGGCAGCTTTGGCCAGGGCATTCTCCATGGCTTTGGGCATCCTTCTCCCTCTGTTGGAATCCTCTTTCTCTCTTTGTTCACAAGGAGAATTGCCATTGTTCTTCCAGATTCAGTCTAAATGTCCCCTTCTTTGCAAAGCTGCCACGACTCTCTTACGGAGCACTGAGCCTCCCTTCTTTGTGAGGGCTCACATCTTTATCAGAGTTTCTATCACTCTGTGCTCCTCACCATTCTTAAAGTCACCAAACAGCAGTATTCTCCAGTGGTGAAGGGTTCCGAAGGGAGTCAGGGAATGGTTTTGGACAATGTGTATCATTCTGATAATAGATAATTGCCACTGTGTTCACTTATGAGTCCTTTTTCTTTTTGAAAAATGTATTTTTAAAAGAGTGCCTTATACTGTGATAAACAATAAAACCCCATGATCATAAGTGCTATGGTGTGAATGTTTATTATGTGCTGAGTACTGTTTTAAGTCTTTGGCTCAGGGAGGTGGAGCCACTTGGCCAAGGTCACACAGCTCGCTAGTGGAAAAGGAAGGGTTGCGGTACAGGCAGTCCAGTTGTTGAGTCTATGCTCCCTAACGCCGTCCTCTTTCCTGGAAAATGTTTTTCACAGCTGAGAGGTTTGCACCTGCTCTTGGCAACAGATAATTCAGCACCCAGTGTTGGCCAGAAGCCCTGGGACTTCATCCCAGGGTTTGCAAAGCCTAGGCAAGGCCTTAAGGGCCCTTCTCTGACAACAGGTTCAAGGTGGCAAAGCCTGTCCAAGGAACAGGTTGTTCCAGGCAGAGGATTTTCATTGGAGGAGATTGAAAAACTGAACTGACGCCTGATGGGCACAGCACACAGCTCTGGCCATAACAGCATGCTTCATCAGATGATGCTTTCTTCCTTGTTTACCCAGGGGACAGGGACCCGGCAGTTCTCAGGGCAAGGAGTGCCACCTAATGCTCCTTCCTCCAATTAATCGTTTTTACTTGGGGGCAAAAATAAGAGACTGCTAAAGAAGGAAGGTTATTTAAAGTGGTCTAAAAGTGGGCTGTCAGGACGCAAAAGGGTGCGTTTGTGGACAGTGCGTGGGGAGATGATCTCTAGCCGTATTTGGTTTTTACAATAGGTAAGTTTATCTCAAGTCTTCAGTCATACTTCTCCTCAAATTGGCGAACGGGGCGGGGCGGGGGGCAATCTAGTGAATTTCATGGAACCAACAAACAGAACCCTTCATAATATCTTGATTTCCAGCACTGCAAGATAATCAGTCCCTGACAGAGGGTTACAAGGCCTGTTTAAGCCTAAACAATAAACCTCGGACCATTTGCCTTACGTACCTGTGAAAGAGACCAAGTTATATATAACTGCAGAATCTATAGACACATAATGCAGTTTAATATCATAGTCTGTCTTCCGGTGTGAAATCTTTTGAGAAAAGGTAGCAGAAACATCATTTGCCTTTACTTGAACTCTTAGCACTTATTCCCCAAGTAGTGCCTAGAACAGATTTGTGCAGTCGTGAAATTAAGTAGCAATCTTGTATTGAGCTAAAGGGAAAAAGGGAGATTTAGGAATAAATTGTCGAGGCAAGTTCTATTAAAAGCTCTCTGTGATAGACCCCAGGGATTCCTTATTCAGATCACCTTGGCGGTTTTGGTTGCACATGCAAGAGAGAGTACTTGACAGATAATATTGATTTTTTTATAACTTCGTGAAATACTGTCTTTGCCATTGGAGAGCTCTTAGGTATATTTATATATATGCACAATGGAGAATTTTTTCTTGAATATAATAAATGACTCCTAGCATCTTTTTAGAAAAGATTTTGCTGACGAAATTCTCTTTTTCCTTCAATGGATTTTATTTTCATTATTCTTTTTAACATTTGTGGCTATACACGCACACACACAAATATATACGAATTGACTTTTTCCTTTAGATAAAACCTAAAGGGACTATATAAGGAAAAAAAAAACCTATGTAAATAAATTTAACTGACTGTGAATAATCACAAGTTACTTTTTATTATTCTGTCCTGTAATTTGTCTTTAAAAAGTAATTTTCTTCCTTAAAGGGGATTTGCACCTCACGTAGAACCAAGTCCAAACTCCTTGCTATGACTTCCCAGGTCCTGCTTGCTCTGCCCCATCCCCAGGTCTCAGCCCCGGCTCTGCTGACCATTCCACTGCCCTGGTCACTTGTTGTTCCCTCTGATGGGAATGGGCTAACTAGTGCTGTGGCCTCAGCTCACAAGTTACTGCTCAGAATGGCCTGCCCTCTGCCCCGTCCGTGGTTGTGCTCCTCATCCCCAGGCATCGCCTCCCCCTCCCTTGTGTATTCTCTTCATAGCACATCACTAAGAACTTTGCTTGTTTCATGGTCTTTATGTGTATGCTCCCCACCCGGCCCAGAATGCCAGCTCCAGAACAGCAGGGACCTCGTCTGTCTCAAATGCTCAAAGTGAATTAGTATAAAGGATAGCTCATCTGAAAAATAGAATGTATAAAAGTAATCACACGGGAATTTCAGAACTGAAAAATACAATAACTGAAATTTTAAAATTCCCCATGGGGGGTTAATATCAGTACAGGGATGGGCAAACATGAAGACAGGTGAATAGAAATCACTCAATTTAAAGAAAAAGAGGAAAAGGGTTGGAGATAAAAGCCTGAGGGGCCTGCAGGACAATGTCAAAAGGTCTAATACACACATCATATGAGTCCCCCAAAGGAAAGGAATCATGGAGCAGAAAAATATTTGAAGAAATTAAAGTCAAAAGTTCACATATTTGGTAAAAGACGAAAGTTTGCAAATTCCAGATGCTCAGCAAACACAGAAAGCATGAACCATGAAACAAAACATTGCCAAATTGGACTTTATAAAACATCTGTTCTTCCAAAGACATCACTTAGAAGACGGAAGGCAATCCACCGGCTGAAAGGCTTTATCTGCAACACATTTATCAGATAAAAGGCTTGTATCCAGAATATGTAAAGAACTCTTACAATTCCATTTTTTAAAAGGTTAATAAAAAAATGTGGGCAAAATATTGGAACACTTAACAAAAGAAAATTTATGAATAGCCAACAAACATGAAAAATGCTCACTTTCACAGCCAATATGGAAGTACAAATTAAAACTACAGTGAGATGCTATCTGTCACTCACTAAAATGGCTAAAGTGGAAAAGATCGACAATATCAGATGTTAACAAGCATTTGGTACAACTGTAACACTGAGACTTACAGTAAGAAATGTATATATGTATATGTGTGTGTGTGTTTGTATATACATATATATACATATTTGGTCTTCATCCCTGTCCCTGGCAGAATTCCTAAAACCTGTGGAATTTCCTAAGTGCTAAGAGAAATGCAGATACCTTTAATTATTCATAACAAGTTTATGTTAATGAGGCGACTTTTGGAAATCTGTGGAATGGGGCTGGTTGCCAAGGGAACCAGATTAGAGGATTGGAACTTTCAGGCCCACCCTTCCATCCGTGGGAGAGGGCCAAGAGGCTGGAGATGGAGCTAATCACCAACGCCCGGTCATTTAATCAGTAGCACCGAGGTAACAAAGTTTCCATGAAAACCCCCCCAAAACGGGGTTCACAGAGCTTTCAGCATGATGGCGCTGGGAGTGCACCCTGGAGAGGGCGTGGAAGCTCTGCGCTTTCCCACATACCTCGCCCTGTGCATCTCTTCATCTGGCTGCTCCTGAGCTGCATCCTTTTATACTAAACCAGTGGTCTAGTGAGTAAAATGTTTCCCTGAGTTCCGTGAGCCCTCTAGCAAATTCGCTTACTCCTACAGGGGCATTGTGGGAACCTCTACTCCAGAGCCAATCTCTCTGATGACGACTGAAACTTGCACCTGAAGTCGGGGGTGGGGCAGCCTTGCCGGACCAAACCCTTAACCTTTGGGATCTGATGCTGTCTCTAGGTAGATATTGTCAGAGTTGAGTTACATTCATTGTAGGCTGCCCGCCTGGTGTTGCAGAATTGCGTGGTGCAGGGAAAGCCCCACACATCTGGTGAGCAAAAGTGAAGTAGTCTGTGAGCAGTGAGTGAACAAAAACCAGCCTTCTTCCTGTACACGAACTCCTCTTGTACATTCTTGGCGAGACCATGAAATGGTACAACGATGTTAGAAAAGACTTTGACAGTTTCTTAAAAAAATGAAACTCCACCGTATGACCCAGCAGTTCTACTCCCAGGTATTTACCCAAGAAAAATGTAAACATATTTCCATGTAAAAATTTGTATATAGCAGCTTATTTGTAATAATAACCCAAAACTAGAAACAACCCAAAATGTCTGTCAGGAACCGAATGAATGAGCAAAATGTGATGCATTCCTGTAATAGGATGCTAGTTTGCATTAGAGAGGAAAGAACTTTTTGTTTTGTTTTGTATATATATATATTTTTTGAAGTATAGTCAGTTTACAATGTTGTGTCAATTTCTGGTGTACAGCACAATGCTTCAGTCGAATATGAACGTAGATATATTCGTTTTCACTGTAAGTTACTACAAGATATTAAATATGGTTCCCTGTGCTGTATACAATATGAACTTCTTGTTGGAAAGAACTTCTGATACATGCAAAAATCCACACATGACTCTCAAAGGTTTCTTGCTGAATGAAAGAAGTCACACTTCTTTCCATACATTTAAGTCAGTTTCATTGACCTAAAAGTCTAGAAAACACAAACTAACCTATAGTGACAGAAAGCAGATCAGTGGTTGCCTGGGAACAGGGATGGGAGAAGAGGCAGCCTCAAAAGGGGGCACCGAGAGACTAGCGGTGATGAGCGTTCTGTATCCTTTTGTGTAGCCGTCTCTCAGGTCTGTAATCTGCCCAAACTCATTGAACTAAACATCTGAAATATGTGCAGTTTAGCAGTTGAGAAATTTTGCAAAAATTGTATCTGAAGAAAGTTGTTTAGAAATCATTTTGAAGGATAGGGAATTATTCCGGCTTGGGAGAGAGCAGTGTTTTCCAAAAAAGCCTCAGTTAACAGCCAGGGAGGCGTTCCCCCAGGATAGGTGCTGTTTCCAGAGCTCTTGTGCCTCCAAAGTGAGGCCCAAGTTGACGTCCAGGCTCTTCGGTTTGACCGTGGCTGTGGATTCTCTAGACTATCACACATGTGATTCCGCAGCCCCAGCTTAGCACAGAGAACCCCAGGACCCCTCATGTGTTGAAGCTTGGCTCCTTGGAAGCAGATTTCTATTCCTGAATTCCTAGGATAGCATCACTGGCGATAATTACGAACAGCGGTGAGAATGGGCGTGGCCTTGGGGGAAGGGAAAAGGGAAGGCAGGGAGATGGACAGCAGGGCAACGGTCAGTATGTCTGTAATTCAGCTTCAGAAAGGAAAAAGAAACTGCCTTCTGGTCAGTAAGGGAGGGGGTAGCGGGGCCAGGGGGAAGTCAGCTAAATGGCCAGTCATTCTTCTAATTGCTTCACATGTAGGAACTCACTGAATGTTAAAAACAACCCTATGCAAGTAAGTACTTTTATCACCCCCCACTTTACAGGTAAGGAAACAGAGGCACAGAGACATTAAGGAACTTGTCCAAGATCACACAGCTCATAAGTGGCAGAGCTGGGAATCAAAACCCAGCCATGGGTTTCTGTGACCCATGACCCCCACACAGTACCAAGCCTCAAAGTGGCCGGCTGGCGTCTGGCACAGAGGCAAGCATCCAGCCTCCTGCAGCTGAAGGGGTGGAAACAACACACTTATCCCTTCAGCTGCACAGAGGGGACCATGTTACCCAACAGGACCCCGTCCTGTCCTCTGACACGGAGGCTCTTCTGCACATCTTGGAGTCATAGCCTGGAAAGCAAATTCTTTCCATCCTAAAATTATGTCTCCTCTGACACATGGAACCAAGTCGATCTCTTTAATTATTCAGTGCAGTTAAGTACCTTTTCTCTCTCCAACAAGTTCTAGCAATAAAGTCACATTCCCCCACAGACCTCCAGCAGAGGGGTTTCTGGGCCAGCCCTACTCACCTACAGAGACGCTGCAGCTCCTGGCGCAGATGAAAAGAAAGTTTCATTAGCCTTATTTACTTCTCCTGACATTAATTGGCCAGTGGAGGCTAAGTGCTGATGTCATGTCTCATTAGCGGCGGCCTCTGCCCTCGTGGTTGCAGTTCCCCGTCTGGCTTGTTTGTGTGCATGGAGCAGTGTCATAGGGAGCGTCTTTATGAACTAGCTCTCCTACGGAGACGCTGTAATTATCATTTAAGAAAACAAGCTTTTTGATGTTGTGGAGACAGTTCAGCAACATCTCCCCAGCAGGGCTGAGAACTGTAACATCCTTTCGGTGCGTGGTGTGTTTTTCTGAAGGTGGTAACACCAGCTCCTGGAGAACTAGACACTAGGAGCTCATCTCTGCTTCTCTGTCCCGGACACCTCGCCGATCTTGGCTCAGGTTGGGTCGTTCAAGGGCTCTAAAGCTAATGATTTGCTTTGGGATGAATTTTGCCAAGTCTCAGAAATTCAAATCAAAGCATCAGAATAATCATTGTGCCCCTGGGTATGATTTATTGTCATGAAATCAAACCCAGCAGAAAGGAAAACCATTCAATGCCTACGGGATTAGAGCAGATACAAACATTGATGGATACTGATAGATTTCACAATGCGCTTTTGTTTAAAATGAAAAAGAGCAAGGGACTCGTTTGGATTCCCCTGTAGCAGGACTCCACTGAGCTTTGAAGAGGTAATGATTTTTAACAAGGTTAATTACAGTCAGGGGGTCTGTAGGAGAGAAGCCGTGTACCACCAGAAGATCGAGGGGGCACGTTCCAGGTTTTACGTGGCCTTCCTGACTCTTTGGGTCAATCCCCAAGCACCCCCACTACGTTTTCAGTCTCTTCTCTGAGCTCTGACTACCCCTGTCCCCTCTGACTTGGCTGACTGAGCTGTCCCCTCACCCATCCCCCCCCAATTGCCTAGAGACTGTGTGCTCCCAGTTACCCAATGTGTAGTCCAAACCACCCTCCCCCACTGCCTCTCACTCATTTGTGTATCTGTGCCTCAAATTCTTGACCACTAGCTCTGTGCTGGGGATAGACCTCATGTCTCATTCTCACTGAAATCATCTCCCAATCTCCTGGCAACTCATCCCTCTTTTATGGACGGCTTTGGGACCTTATTAACAGTCTCTCTGTCCACCCCAAATCTAACCTTCACCCAGGGGGACTTAGTGGCCACGTGAACCACCCACATACCACTGACGTCTGTTCCTTATACCTGCACGGCATCCATTGCCCTTTCTGATTTTACTTTGGGGGGGTCTCCTCTCCCCTACTTTAGTCTACATTGTTTAGGTAAAGTTGGTTCCATTCTGGGCTTTGCCGTGGTGAGGAAAGAAGTGCATGTGATGTATCAGAGTGCCATGTTCTGGTGCCAGGGTGCCAGAGGGGGCCAGGTAACCCAGGAGGTTAGACCAAGGAGACATAATCCCAGGAATCTTGCTGGAAATAGTGGGAGGAAAGACTCTCTTTCTTCTAGGGGCCACACCGAGGAGAAAACCTACCTGGGAATGAAGCTAGAGCAGAGAAAGGGGGGAGAAAGGGAGAGAACAGGAAACAAGAGGTAAGGACTGAAAATGAACCCCTGGGTCTAGCCATGCCTGAAGCCCATCAGTACCTGATTGCTCAGTTAAATGAGCCAACAACGTCCTTTCTTTGCATAAGCCAGTTTTCTGTTGTTTGTAAGCCAAAAGAAGCCTGATTAATACACCATCCCACATGTTGACCTCACCTCCCATTTTCTTCTCCACTCTACCCTCTGCAACTTCAGCCCGAGCTGAAGGGGATTGTAGACCTGATGAGGGGGTGATGTGCCCCGGCTGATCAGGAGATAGCACAGACTCATGGAGGGATGTCAGAAGTTCAGCACTATATTATCTGGGGGAATGAGCCAGTGCTTCACAGACACTCATTTGTGACTCTCAGTAAGTACTGCAGGTGTTTACTGAGCATCTGCTGCTCTCCAGGCCCTCTTCCAGGTCCCAAGACACAGCAATGGGCAAGTGAGATGGACTCCCCGTCCTGGATGTCCATTATGTAAACTGGCTTGTACGTGTGACCGAAACCCTCATGCCATCATGCAACGATTGCCAAGCAGCCTCCCAGCCCTACTTGAACATGTGAAAGATGAAAATCCCTGGGTGCTTTTATTTTGTCATGAGGTTGCCACTCGGGTGGCTTTTATCCTGCCAAATAGAATAGAAACTTTAATATTTTTCAAAATCTTTCCTCTCTACAGCTTACGAGTGGATGCCCTGGTTCACGATAAGCTATTTGATAGCATAACAATATTTCTCTTCATTGATATCTTTCGTCTGGGGAGAGCCAGATCAGTTGTTCTGGCAGTTGATTGTTTCAAGAGATGTCTGGATCTGGAAAGGAAATCCTGAGTGTTGTGCAGTGGACTGAATGTTTGTATCCTCCCAAAACTCACGCGTGGAATCTCTAAGCCCCAGTGTGATGGTACATGGAAGTGGAGCCTTTGGGAGGTAATTAGGTGTGGAAGAGCTCATGACGTTGGGACCCCTCGTGGTGGGTTTAATGTCCTTATAAGAAAAGAAAAACAGACCAGAGGCTAGTTCCCCCTCTCTCTCTCTGTCTCGCTCATGTGAGGAGGACACAGCGAGAAGGGAGCCATCTACAAACCAGTGAAAAAGCCCTTACTGGGAAACCCACCACGCAGGCACCCTGAGACTTCCAGGCTCCAGAACTGTGGGGAAATGCACTTCTGTAATTCTAGCCAACCAGTCCACGGTGTTTTGTTTGGTGGCCTAGGCTGAGTAATACATGCTGTGATAAGAAATTATCAGTACGAATCCCCCAAACACGATGCTGAGTGAATAAGCTTTACACGAAAGAGTATGCATGGTGTGTCTACTACGTGATTCCATTTCATGTGAAATTCTGGAACAGGCAAAACTAATCCAGAGTGAAGATAAGGACAACCGTTGCCTCTAGGGGTGGGGCCAGGAACTGACTGGGAAGGGGCATGAGAGAGCTTTCTGGGGGATTACAATATTCCACATCTTGATAGGGGGTTTAAATCGCACAGGTGTATGCCTTTCTCAAAACTCAGTGAATGTACACTTGAGATCTGCACATTTCATTATATGTAGATTGTCCATTGAAAGAGGTAAGAGCTGCAAAAAAACACATTGGACTCTCATTAATGCCATGCATGCTGAAGTGTTTAGGGGCCAAATGTATGAAGGATGTGATGCCTGAAATTTACTTTGAAATGTAACAAAAATCAGGTAGATCAACGGGTGGAGAAAGACATGGATGGGTGGCTAGAGACGTGATAAAGCAAATAAAAGCAACACATTAAGGGTAGAATCTAGGTGGTGGGTATATGCGTGTTCACTGTAAGACCTTTACAGCATTTTGTTATATTTGAAATTTTTTATTTAAAAATATTGAGAAAAAAAAAGGTATCAGAACTCAGATCTCTTTCACCCCCACGAAGGAACTTAACAGCTGTCAGTGGGCAGTTCTGGGGCTGCAGGCTCTGTGCTCTGAGCTTTACATACAGAGCCTATTTCATTTTCATAAGAGTTTATGGAGTCATTGCTCTCACACTGAGCTTACAGGTGCAGAGGATAACTTGTCCAGAGTCTGCAGACGATGTATGTCAGAGCAAGTATTTAAACCCCAAAGTCCAGTGTTCTCCCCGCTCTGTTCTCCGGCCCACAGCAGGAGTAGGAACTGGCCAAGCTGGGAGACCGGCCCCTGCCTCACTGTCTTAGTTCAGGCTGATGCAACCAGTGACCACCAACTGGGTGCCTTAAACAACAGACATTTATTTCTCACAGTTCTGGAGGCAGGAAAGTGTTTACGATCCAATCAAAACATTTTATTTCGCTGATGGGAAACTGGCGTCAGAAAGGTGATGGGGCTTACTCAAGGTAATTCAGTAATAGGAAAAAGCAGAAGGAAAGAGAAACCAAGTTGGCCTTGAGAATCCAGGGTTGTGGTTTAAATGATGGTAAGACCAGAGAGGAAAAGAAAAGAAAACGAGGATGAGACGATCAGGCTAAGATAAAACACACACACTCCCCCAACGAGAAGATCAAAAGGTTACCGGTAATTTGACGGGTGGAGAGTGTAATTATAAAGCTGTCAGAAATGGCAACCAGGGTCAGCCCCTAGACCGGCGGTCCCTCCATGCCTGGCAGGGACACTGCGGGAGGGCTGAGGGAGAGCTGCCAGCCCTCCTGACACTCTGGGGAGGGTGCTGCCCCACGCCCCGCCTCCTTTCTCTGCAGGGGAACCTGTGGATTCCTCTCCAAGACAGCCAAAGCCCGGGACAGCCCGCCGCTCCTCCGCAGCCACATGATAAAAGGCTATTTCCAGCATCCCACTGTCAGCCACACATTAAACGGAAGGGGTCCTTCCCCTTCCCGTTGGTAATGACCCCCTCGCCTCTGAAGGGGTGGCTTTTCAGTGTCTTTCTGGGGAAAAAGAGAAGGTGACTCACATCTCACAAGCCTGAAATCATTGGTTTCGGGGCAAATGCCTGTGGATAAGGGTAAATACTTTCAAGTGAATCCCTCCGTCAGTAGTCTACATTTATCAGGGAAGAGGCAGATGGCACGAGGTTTTAAAAGGAAAACAGAGATTAGGACCAAATATTCCCCTCACATCCTGGGTTAGACAGATCATTAAGGGGGGGCCGAGTTCTACTGACGGTTTAGGGAAGAATGTGTCATTCTGAAATGTTAGAGCTGGAAAGACGCTGGGAGAAAATCTACCTCTAGTGATGGCCGTAAGAGGCACTCTTACCATCGCTTCCCCTCCAGCCCCGTGCCAGACATTCATAATCTATAGCAGCACTGCTACCCTCCGAAGTCTCTTCAATGCCTTCCAAACATTCATTGTCAATCATAGTGATCACCCTAGATCTGAATTGCCTTATATAGTAAAATTAAGGCAATATTTTAAATGCAGTTCCTCAGTCATGCTAGCCACATGCTCAGGAGTCACAGATGGCTAGTGGCTGCCACGCTGGACAGTGCAGACCAGGACATTGCAATCACAGTGGAAAGTTCCGCTGGACAGCGCCGCCTTGGACCCATGTTTCCCAAGCGTCAGACATTCGTGTATCTTCACACTGTTTACTGCACCGTTTACTCACTTTAAGAGGTATCTCTTTAATAAGGAAATTTTACGTGACCAACTGAAATGGGGGAAGCCAGGAGCACTTCCTGTAAAGAGAAGGTAACAGCAGGCATGACCATGCTGGCTCAGAAGCCATATTATGTAATTTAATTCTCTCAAGATCCGGTTGCTTCCAGAATGCTCTGGTCCACAGTCTGGCAAGTTTGGCAGTGACTGGGTAGTGGTTCTCCAGTATCAGTGTTCTCTCTCTCACCTCTCAGCCCCCCTGCTTCTAAGTGAGGCTCCGTGGTGGTTTTGAACCAACTGAATGTGGGAGGAAGGGACCACACAAGCCATTCCCAGGCCCAGGAATCCTCCACGCTACTTTTCTTCCTCTGCCCGCCAGCTGGATGCAGAGGTATAAGGAAGACTCCAGGGCCTGGGGCTTGGTGGAGCCACAAGATGGAAGGAGGTTGGGTGCCTGAGTGACTGGCTGGAGCAGGAAATAAGTCTTTATTAAGTCACTAAGTTGTTTGTTAGAGCAGCTTGTCTGATTCATCCTGGCGCCTCCGCCACATGCTGGAGGGTTTAAAGACGCACCAGCCCCCAGCAGTGGCTTTCTCCTTGATGCAGGCAGAAAGACTGAGAAAGAGTTAGACATGAAATAACTTTGTCTCTAAGTGACTGGATGTTCCTGTATGCCGTGAGGGTAGGCCACCTAAAATCATGTAACGTATCATGAGAAATTTGTTTCTGCCCCTTGGGTGGTGCAAGCCCCAAAGTGGAGGAAACCTGTCCCAGAGGAAAGGCTGGGCCCCAAAAGGGCAAGAGATGTTGTGAACTTAGCTACTTAGCTGCCAGGTTGGGGTTGTAATACACCACCTTGACCCTTCCTACTTAGTTAGCAAATTGGGGGTATAATGCGTGACCTTGACCCTTGTTCCAGTGCCCTTTCACTATCACTGCTGTGTCTCAAGATCAAGAAAAGGGAAAATCAATTCTTTGAGTAAGGACTTTCAATGTTGAGCTCTCATAAAGAAAAGGCTAAGTGGTTATTTTAATTGTCTGCTCTTGGAGAACAGAACATTGTCTTGTCGGGTTAGGAGAAATGTGCCTTTAGCATACTTATCCAATCGGCTAAGTGTATCTCATGATGTCAGTGAATTTAAGGGACTGCTTTCTGCCTGTCCTGGAAGCTACTGATTCCCTTTCGGTGGCCTGTAAAATGATGGAGTAGCAAGTCTTCAAAGGTAGTTCCCAGTGCCCCATGCCTCTCAGTGTTCAAACCCGGCCTAGACCCCTCTCCTTGAGTTTGGGGTGGTCCTGTGACTCATTTTGACCCAGTGAAACATGGCAGCAGTGACAGCATGCCAGTTCTGGGTCCGAGCCTCCAGAAGACCTGGCACTTTTGTGCTTGTGGGGATCCAGTCATCAGGTAAAGAAGCCCAAGTCATATGAAAAGGCCACCCGAGGAGAGAGGAACACCAGCCTTCCAGCTGTCCCCTCCAAGGCACCAGGCACGTGAGTGAGGCCATCTTGTCCCAACCACCGTAGCCACCGTCTGATGGCAACTGCATGAGACCAAGTGAGATCAGCTGAGGAACCACCCAGCTGAGCACAGTCTCCCCACCAAATTGTGGAAGATAAAGAAAAAGTAAATGATATAATTTGCAGTTAACCGAGGAGGAAAGTGAGGCAGAGAGAGGTTCAGTAATTCCTTGAAAAACTGAAATATGAAGTCTGCATTGTTATTAACGGGGGAGACCGCTCCAGACATAGGAACTGTTCCGTGTAAATGGCCCATAGCAGGAGGGAACCATGTCATTCAAAGAACAGAAAGGAGCCGCTGTGGGGACAACGGCCTTTGACGAGGTTGGCAGCACCCAGCGATCGGTCCAGGCATGAGCATGTGGGTTCCAGGTACTTTTGCTATAAGCATCCTTGCCGCAGACACTTTTGCTGAGGCAATTTTTCTGCAAATATTTTCACTGAACAGCTAATAAGGCAATTTTGCCATAAAAGACAAAATAACAAAAAATAAGAGAGGGACGTTAAAGGGGACATTATGAAACATGAGAAATAATTAACAAAATTAAAAAGATTTCATTGCAAAGTACAAAATATTTGAATACATTTAAAATGTGCATTGATTTCATGGCAATAGTGTGCAAACGACTGATCTTTTTTTTCTATTTAAGGATTTTTATTTTATTAAACAAATTTTATTATTATTATTATTTTTTAATGGAGGTACTGGGGATTGAACCCACAGGACCCCATGCATGCAAAGCATGTGCTCTACCACTGAGCTATACCAACCCCCCGTAGGTTTTATTTTGTGGGTTGTACCAAAGCATCTGTCTTCCAAGTCTTTTGTTCATAGTATACTTTTTTTGCTCGTTGATTTGTTTCCCCGTTGAGCATCACACTTTTTCACTAAAATTTCTTCCTTCGTTGAGAGGCTATCAGTTTCCAAACACTAGGGTTCATATTTGTAACTGAGCTTTGTAGTGTGTCGCAAAAACTTTCTACACTGTGTCCTTGGCATATTGTCACACATCCACTGATGGACGTTCTAAAGTTCTGTGGGACACGTGGGTTCAACTCTGGGCCTTCTAGGGCCTCTTTCTCTTCCCTTGTACTGTGTTTCAAAATAAGAAACCGGCTCTTGGGGCAAACCCTCATCTGCAGCCCCATAAATCCATCAGTTACGTCACAGACTGGAAGAGGTGATAATGAACTTCAACCACTTGAAAACCGAACTGTCAGAACACACTGTCAGCAGGTTATCTTTCACGGCAAAACTGCCTTATGGCCAACTAGTTGTGTGGTGAAAACTTCGTGGCAAAAATGCTTGAGGTGAAGAACCTTACAGTGAAAATGCCAGCCCGGGGGCACATGACGCAGCTCTGGCTAACGAGATGTAACCGGACGTCTGCTGGGGCTCTGCGGAAAGACCGTCCTCCCTGGTTAAAAGAAGGATGTGTCCCCAGAGAACCTCTCCCTCCCTCCCTCCCCGCCCGCTTTTGGGCATCATGAGGTTGTGGTGTTTACGCAACCCTCAGAAAAGGGTAAACACAAGTTGCAGAGAAACTGTCCCAGAGTCCATATCGACATCATCCAGGGCTGAATTGAGCAGCCTTGGAACCACCTACCCCCGGGGCCGCTCATTCAAGGACATAATAAACGTCCTTGTCCTTTGGACCACTTGTAGCCAGGCATTCTGTTACTTGCAGCCCGACAACTGTTGCACCACTTTTCAGAAGAGAATTGGAGGATCGACAAGCAGGAAACACACAGCTGGCATGCCTGCCAGGGCCCTCAGCAGCCCTCCGGCTCAGAAAAGCCCGTGACCTAGAACTTGGTCCAGGGCCAGAGGAGGCTTTGTGGGGATCTCAGGGTCACGTGTATCTGGCCCACACACACTCCAGCATCTCTCAGCCTCTAAATGGGCCGTGTCCCTGTGATGCCACCCACCATCCGTTGTTTGAATTCTGAGAACTGTTCCAGCAGATGATCAAATCCAAGGAGGGGGTCCTGGGAACCTCCAGTTTGCAGCCACGTCGGACAGAAGTTGCGGGGAACCTGGAGACCTACCACTTGTGATTGGTGTCCAAAGTGTGTGTCGGGGGCAGCCTCGTGGGATGGGCCCTTTAACCTGTGGGGTCTGCACTAACTTTGAGTAGTGTCAGAGGTAGGTCGTGGGGTATCTGGCTGGTGTTGCCGAGAACAGCTTGATGTGTGAAAAACCCACACACCTGGCGTCCGAAGTGAAGTGCGGTGAGACAGGAGAGGAGAAACCCAGGGGTGTTCTTCCCAGAAGCCTCCTTTCCACCCACGCCCACTGCTCTGTTCCTCTCTGAACCTTAATTTCCTCGTCTATAAAATATGAATAATCATAGCTACTCATAGAATTATAATAAAAATTAGAGAAGATGATAAATCTGTAAGCATTTCAGAAAAAAACTATTAAATATTACATATGATCCTGTTCCTGTTAAACTGTGAATTACTTCAGAGGAAAGATGGTTTCACCTTTAAACAAATTTTCATCCTCATTTCTTAGCAAAGGATTTGGCCCGGGCCAGGGTGCTTGATAAATGTCAATGAAATAAATAGCTGATATTGAGTGAGCTCTTACTAGGGATTATCTCATTTAATATGCACAGCCCCTTAAGACAGATAAATATTATTGTTAACGCCATCTTTCAGATGAGGCAAGGAAGGCTCAGAGAAGTTGGGTTTGTTTCCCAAGGCCACACAGTAGGTGGCGGAGGCAGGTCTTGAACCGTGCTGTCTCTGTCCTCGGAGCTTACACGCATAACCACCACATTCGACTGGACACGTGGGCTTCAAGGCACAGGAGCCACTTCATAAACCCAGGAGGAGGAGTCGGCAGTGGGAAAGGACAATGGTGTGGGCTACACAAAGGAAGCAGGGAGAAGCCCAGTGATCTGGGAGCCGGTCTGGAAACTTCTGGATTGGACCTGGCAGGGCTGGGGCTCGGCGTTCTACGTGCTCAGCACACAAACCTCCCCCTGCAGTGGGGGCCGGTGACAGATGCGTCGCGTCCCAGCGGACCTCCCTTTGCTCCCCCACTCTATTAGGAGGAGCTGTCAAGCCCCATTAGAATCACCTGGGATTTCCAGGCCGGGCCCAGCACCTGCACACTCTCCAAATCGCTGCCTTCCTACCCCCGCTAATGTTTCGTTAACATTCATTCATTCATTTATTGCAATGTCACCAGCTCACTCCTTCCCCCAAATGGTGAGAGTCTCTGGGGCAAGATCTCCTTCACCCATTTCCTGATATGTGGATCCACCTTGTCTCTTTGAGATTCCACAGATGTTCCCTCGGTCCCTGTTCTGAGGCCACCTCTAGGTCGATCCTCTAACACAAGTTATTAACTAGGATAAGGAGGCTGGCTGTCCTTTAAAAGATATTTTAAGATATAATTTGGGTAATATAAATAATGCATGCTCATATAAGTGATTGGAAAGACCTCCTTTCAGTAAAGGGACATATTTACAACATATATTAAACAGCAAACACAGAACACAAAGAATGATTCTTAAACTAGGGTCTGCATCAGGATCCCTGGGATCTAGTTAAAAATACAGATGCCAGGACCCCAGCCCCACAGACCCTGACTTAGTAGACAGGATAGGGCCAAGGCAAAAATCTGTATTTTTAGCAGCTTACCAAGAGATGCTATGCTTTCCTAAAATGTTATATATTCACTGTAGCCTCAAATATGGTCAAAGAACAAAAATGGGGCTCATCCAAGAGTGAACAATACTTGTCTCTGTGAATACTTGTCTCACAATACTTGTGACTCTGAGGTTAGTTTCTTCTCTGTGCTTTTCTGTGTTTTCTAAGTTTTCCAACTCAGACACCTTTGAGGTTCAGAAAACAAAAGGATGCTCTAAAAATCTGTACCCACCCTTCCTTCCTCCCTCCACCCTTTCTTCCTGATTCAGCCCAGATTGAAGGAGACTAGAAGGGTGTGGAATTTGGCTAGAACGCCTGATCCTGGACTGGATGTGTTTGCCCTAAAGAACATCATCGGGGCAGTTATCAACATTTGAATAAGGCCCCTGGGTGAGAGGCGTATGGAAGTTCTTTGTTACAATTGTGCAACTTTTATGTAAGTTGAAAACTCCAAGACTTTATGGAAGCATCTCACCTGGGTGACGTTAATAATGCTTTTCAGCTGCTTGAATCCTAAAGCATCATAATACGCCTCCTAACACTTAAATCAAAGTCTAATATTGGGTCTTTCTAGAATGGCTCATAGATGGAAGACCATGTCCCTTCTTCCATAGAAAATATTTATCACAGGAAATTAACATTGACAGGGTATTATTATCTAATCCATGGACCAGTTTTCCAAACAGTGTCTTTTACATCCAACTCCTAGATCATATATTGTGTTTGGTGGTCATGTCCCTTTCATCTCCTTTCACCTAGAATGTTCCTCAGCCTTTGCCTTGCAGGACCTTGGCATTTTTGCAGAGTGCAAGCCAATTATGGTGTAGAATGTTTCTCGATTTGGGTTTGCCTGACGTTTTTCTCAGCCAGATCTTGTGTTCTGCTTTGCATGTCAGAGGAGGAGGTTCATGGTGTGGTTTGTCTCACTCTGATGTCCTTAACATTGATCACTTGATTAAGGTGGTGCCCGCCGTTTTTTTCCACAGTCGAGTGGCTACGCCTTCCTTTGTAATCAGCCAGGAATCTGTGGGGAGTTAGTTTGAGACCATGTGACTATCCTGTTCCTCATCAAACTTTCACTCTTTAACGTTAGCCTCCACTGATGATTCGCCACTGAAACAAGTACTATGATGGTTGCCGAATCTTACATTTTTTTTTAATTTTTCTTTTCAAATTGAAGTGTAGTTGATTTACAATGTTAGTTTCAGGTATATTACAGCATTCTTGGGAGGATTCAAAGCAAGTTATATATCAAAGGACCTGCACTTACAAGTTAGAGTTCAAGGGAAATAATGTTATATGTCAATGACATCTCAATAAGCCTGGTGGGGGGAAAAGGGAAACTATCCCTAGGAAGCAACATAAGACGTGAACAAAGATTTGGGTACAAAGATTTTCATGACAACATTACTTCTAAGAGCAAAACTTGGAAAGTCAAGCAAGCACTGTAGCAAATTGATACCAAGAAAAATGAGGCGCTCATTTAAATCAGGTGTTTTTGAAGAGTTTTTTTCACTCTAGAATGCTAATAAGATGCTAAATGCAATTTGGTATCCGGACTTGGATCCTAGAATAGAAAAAATGATGTCAGTGAAAAAGCTGGTGAAATTCAAATCAAGTCTGTAGTTGAGTTGACAGCAATGTGCCAATATTAAATTCTTGGTTTTAATAAACGTATCATGGTATGCAGGCTGTTGTTAGGGGGAGCTGGGCTATGCCATCTTTGCAACTTTTCTGTGAATCTAAAATTATTCCAAACGAACAGCTCCGTTTAAAAAATTGACTTGGGACTGATGGATCTGTTCATTATCTGATTTCTGGTGATGGTTTCATGAATGCATGTACACAATTGTCAAAACATTTTAAACTATGCATATTAAGCATGTGCAATTACTGTATGTCAGTTATACCTTAATCAAGCTTTTTTTTCTTTTAAGAAAAACTATTTGGTAAACTCTCAATTATGTTAAAATATAGGCATAGGAAAAATACTGGACTGAAATATATCAAAATGTCCATGAATATTGGTATCTGTAGTTAGTGGGATTGTAGATGATTATCATTTTTATAATTTGCTGTAGTTTCCAAATTCCCTGTAATGGACATGCAAGACTTGAATAAACAGAAGGAACCACTATTCTTAAAAGGGTGGTTTGTAACCATATAGCTTTGCTTCCTTGTCTAAAGCATCTGGCTCCTGGTAAGAGCTGAGTGCTATTCCCCGCCTTTGCTCATTAAGACAATGCAAGTAAATAAAACCTGAAATAAGAAGAAAATCTCTCACAGCTGAGGCCCCTCAGATTGCCTGGTAATAAAGAGCCTGAAAATCTGCACATAGTGATGGAGAAGGATCGACATCCCGGAGCAGTGGTCCTCAAAGTCCCCTGCGTGTGTGCGGGTTCGGGGTTACTCGTGAACGTGCAGATCCCCAGGCCCCACCAGCAGCAGCTGCGACTCGGTGGGTCTGGGGTAGCGGGTGACCGGGAATGTTTGCCCAGCACCTCAGGTGAATCTGACCCAGGTGGTGGAGATCAAGGCTCTGCCCTGGGGCCCGAGGGTCTGCCCAAGGCTCCATCAGCTGTGGGCCATCTTAATCCGCCAGGCTTAAGCCCTCCCGGCTTGGCCCTTCCGGATATCCCACCGACCCAGGAGGAGCTCCCTGGAAGCCGGAGAGGGGAGTAGTCCCTTTCTCTCCTCCGTCCACAGGGGGACATGGGTGGGGCAGGGGCAGCCCTGGGGGCCTCAGATGTGTGTCCATGCCCTTGAGGGGACCCAGCCCCTGACATTTCACTCAACTCTGGGGATGAGACTGACGGGTAGAGGGTTGGGCAGAGAGGGGAAGCCAAGAGCAGTGGGAAGGCAGCAATGGCCGAGGGGATGAAGGCTGACCTGTGCACCTGATGGGGAAGCAAAGGAGGAGCCCTGGCCCCTGTGGTGTCGCAGGGATGGACGGGCAGAATCGCTGGGAGAGGGACAAGGGTCTGGAGGCTACGTCCTGGAGCGAGGCTTTTTAAGCTGCAAGCTCCACACTTGCAGAGAGTGGAGGGGAGCGAAGAAAGGAGGGCAGCAGCCCTGTCCCTTCATCCCCTCCGCTGGCTGCGACCTAATTAGGAAGCAGCTCCTGACACCGCTGTGCTGGGAGCAGCCGCCCCCTCCCAGGCAATAACTCAACCTGGGAGACAGGTTTCTGCGTCCCCAGCTCCTGCAGCACCTGCGCCTCCGCTTGGCTCCCCTCATGAAGGCACGTGTTGTCCTTCCCAGTGAATCATTAGAGAGTCACCTTTCCCAAGAGGAACCTCTGATCCATCCTGCTGAAGCCTAGCTGGGGAGGGAGTGGGGCCCCAGGCGGAAATCTGGTATCATAAGTCAAAGGAGAGGAGAGTGGGCTTCCTGTTGGTCAGCAGGCGTGGAGGTGGGCACCAGAGAATCCAGATAAAGGACGGTTTTCATGGTCTAGTGGGGGCAACTGACCACCCAAATATAGCCTGAGAATGAGAAAAGGGGTAGAGCTGCCTGAACAAGGGCCCCAAGTCCAGCCTGGAAGGTCAGGGAGGGCTTCCCGGAGAGGGTGGACAAGCAGGGGTTTCCCCTTGAAAGCAGAACTCAAAGGTGTTAGTGGGCCAAGGGAGCAGCGTTAGCTACATGTCATTGGGGAATGAGGGGCAGGTGGAGGTGGAGGGAATCCTTCTAGAGCCAATGGTTCTCAAAGTGTGGTACCTGGTTGACGGTTAGAAACACACATTCTCAGGCCTTGCCGAGACCTGCTGACAAACGGAGGGTGGGGCCCTGCAATCCGGATTTTAACAAACCCTCCAGGTGATGCTCATGCGGGGGCTGAGGGGCAGGGGTTGGGTCTGAGAAGCACTGTTCATGGTTACGTAGCAACGGAAACATCACAGCTCAGATAATCCCACCTGCCTGCCTAGACCACGGAAGGTCTGGGCGTTTCAGGGTCTGAAGCTTTTAAGACCTGGTGGGCCTCTTTCAGAAAAGATGACAGAGTCATAGATGTAAAATCAGTTACTGAGTCTTGGAAGGGGCCTTTGGAAGTGAGGGAGGCTGAGATATCAGTAGTCCGTGTTGTCTTTGCCCCTGGTTGGGTGGCGCTCAGTGTCAGCAGAGGGGAGGCAGATGCTGGGAGCAGAAAGCCCCCAGAACCCTCTGTCCCGCTCCCCCCCCGAATGGGTAGACCTGTGGTTTTGCCCCCGCGCAGAAATTATGCACAGCTGATGGAGCTGGCTAGGAAGACCCTCTGCTGCTTGCTTGGCACAGGCTGTGGGCTCAGTAACCTGCATCACTCTTATTAACCATGGCTTGCCAGCCACCCCCACCCCCGCTGCCCAGGGTTTGATTTAGGGTGTCTGGAGTGGGGCCCCAGAGTTTGCCACACAATCTGCAGGGCCGCTTGTTCAAATGAAGAATTTCAAGATGCTGACAGCGGGGCATGAAGCCAAGCAGCAGTCCCTTCTGAGCGTAGGACCCGGCGTGAACGCACAGCCTGCACGTCTATGAAGCTGGTCCGCCTCCCAGGTGATGCTGTGGGTCTGGGGCTTGCCCTTAAGAACGACTGCCTTAGTGTCCCGAGTAAGAAAGATAAGAGTGGGATTTCTGGAAATTGAAACAGACATTAGAACGGTCTCTTCCGATGTATGGCTTAATATTTCACAGCATACAGAACATCATTACCTTTCATCCTTGTAATTTTTTATTAACAGCCGGGTGAGGTGGTAAGCATCTTTTGTGCGTTCCCCTCATGAAGGGCTCTCATCAACCAAGGAAGTGCAGGCAGACCTCCGAGATTGTGGGTTGGGTTCCAGACCACTGCAATAAAGCAAATAGCGTGATAAAGCGAGCCACACACATTTCTTGGTTTCCCAGTGCAGAGAAAAGTTATATTTATACTGTACCGTCATCATCTACTATGTGTCCTGTAGCAGCTCTTTAAAGACAATGTATATAACTTAAGTTACTTTATTGCTTAAAAAATGCTAACCATCATCTGAGCCTTCAGCAAGCCATACTTTTGCAACAGTAACATCAAAGATCACAGATCACCCTAACAAAGATAATAATGGTGAAAAAGTTTGAAATGTAAGAATTACCAAATGTGACACACAGAGACATGAAGTGAGCAAATGCTGGGGTGGGGAGGGGGACTAGCGCCGATAGACTTGTTGGATACATGGTGGCCCTAAATCTTCCATGTGTTAAAGCAAGCAAACTGTTGTAATATCGAAAGTGCAGTCAAATGAGGTATGCCGTAGTTGCTATATTATGCCCACTTCGCAGATGAGAAAATTTAGGTTCAGCAATTTTAAGTGAGCTGCATAAAAGCCCTCAGTGAGGTCCCAACCCAAGTGTCCTGGCTCTAGGGACACAGACCTGTCTCCTGACCGTCCAGCCCCTTCTGCTGGCCTCACATCTCTCCACTAAAAGAGGGTGGGCAGTGCATGTAACCCACCAGGCTGGGTCTCAGCCCCGACACAGACGGTCGTCGCTATGATGTCCCGGGGGCTTGCTCTGGGCTGAGCGCCCTGCATAACACTGACCTCTGTGAGGCAGGTATTATTTCCACTTTGACACAGGATGGAGCTGGAGTGTCTTGCTGGTGGGGCCAGGATCCTAATCCGAGTCTGCCTAGTGGCACAGCTCCGTGTCTGTGGGAACTCCCAGGACTGATCAGGGTCCCGTGGGTGGGACCGGGCACAACCCCCAGGCCACGGGCTCCTGAGCTACTGTCCCCAGTGAGCCCACCTAGAGTGGGACACCTTGTGGCTGCGGCTGGTTGCTGCCTACACACTGCCATGTGACCCTCCCCCCAACAAGGGTGCTGGGGAGGGCCCAGCCCAGCTGACACCATTTCCTTCTTTACCTCATGTAAACTCACCCAACTCCCAGGGCCTGGGAGGGAGTCCCCTCTCCTGACATCTGTGCAACCTCCCTGGGGGTCTCCCTGCTTCCCCCGGTTCCCCCATGTGGTATCCAAGAGACATTTTCGAAAGATGTGATGACCTAATGCAGGTCCCCTGCTTAAAACCTCGAAAGGCAGCTGACTGCACTGCAAATGAAACCTGAACTCTTGCGTGGCCAGAGGGCCCTCTGATTTTCGGACCCCTGCCTACCTGCCCGACGCCCCCTCCCTCCAGTGGCACTGGTCAGCCTGCAGTTCTGCAAACCTGCTGCGCACATCCCTGCCTCGGGGCCTTTGCATCACCAGTACCCTCTGCCTGGCGTATCTTCACCCCAGCTCTTTAGTTGTTCAGATGCCAGCTTTTCAAAGAAGCCCCCACAGGCCCTTTATAAAATAATCCTCTCTCTACTGAATTGCCCTGTTTTATTTTCTTCCGAGGGCTTATGGGGATCAGAAATCGCTGTTATTAATTTGTTGGCTTGGCAGTTTCCTCCCCTCTCAAGTCTAAGTGCCAGTGAGGGCAGTGGGGTTTGTTTATTTGTTTTGCCAAGAACACATCGTGATGTTCAATGACTATCACCTGCCATTATTACCTGCAAATCTCAGCTCAATCCTCCCATTACCAACCGTTGTCTTCTGTGCAAGACCAGATCAGCCTCCCTGTTAAAATCTCTCATTATGCCTTTCTTCTGTAAGTTATAATTGCTTCTAAAATATCTGAACATACATCTCCTTGTGTTAATCAGGATGTGTTAGGCTCTGATGCTGTACCAAACCCCTCATCGGCTTCATACTCGAGGCCCCACCCCCACGCTGTGAGATCACTCTGCTGCACTCCAGGTGGTGGCTCTGGGTCCAGGCCAGCTCCATCCGCTCAGTGCTCCGCCTGTGAGGAGAGCTAAGGATTGTGTCTCATCTTCCAAGTGCTTCAGCCTAGAGTCGACAACCTCCCCTTACTGTCACTTAGCGCTTCTAGGCTGGACTCAGCCAGAGGTCCCCCCCATCTAACTGCAGCAGGGCGGGAGGATGGCAGGTGGAGGAGGCCGTGCACGGAGATGGGGCATCAGTGCGTTTTATCGGCAGAGCTGCCTGTTAGGGACTGAGCTCCTGTGACTCGGGATCACATCTGTCCTATTCCTCTATCCTGCATGCCTACTCAGAGCCTGACTCTCGTGATAGGTGGCCCCAAAGTGGTGTTTGGAGTGAGCTTTGAGAGTGAACTCATGCTTTAGGACGTGGTTTGGTACCCGACTCTGCCATCCACATACTCGCTTTATGATCTTTGATGCATTTCTGTCTTTATAGCCTTAGTTTGCTAATCTGTTAAATGCAATTGGTGACATCCAGTCTGTAGGGCTGTTATGAGACTTAGGTGTGAAAATACAAGTGCATGCCCAGCGCAGTGCTAGCACACAGTAGGTGCTCAGCGATCCACCCCGATATGCCTTTGAAATGGTTCAGCATACGTGGAGTGCATGCGGCGGTGAGAGGCAAGGCTCTGCCTGACACGTTATGGGTTATACTCGGTTGTGACCAGAGACCCGAGACCAGTATTAGATAAACTGAGAGGCAGAGACTGGGGCAGGGGAGAAGCACCACGCCTGACAGGCTTGCCCAAGCATCGCTAGTCACACGGAACACAGACTCGCCGATGAAATTCCAGCCCCGCCTCCTAGCTGTTTGCTCTTGGGTAAGTCAGCGTTCTATATAAGGCGGGGAAATGACAGTTCCCAGTGCAAGGGGCCTGTCGCCCAGTAGGCTCGCACATGGTGGCTCCCTCAGTTTGGGCTAACGGTACTCAGAGAAGAAGCAACACTGTGGATGGCATCTCAATGCCCCTGATCCCGCCGTGGGGGCCCCTGCGGGTGCCTGCTCAGGGGAGGGAGCCTCAACACACAGCAGAACAGCAGGGAGAAGGGGAGAGAGTGTGGGGTTTAGGGCGGGTTAGCTCTGTTTCCAGCGGTGAGTGGCTCTTCCACTTACTGATCGTGTGACCCTAACATGTTACGCTTCTAAGCTTGTTCCCTGTCTGTAAACAAGAGGGGTGCAGGTTACTGAGTGGAAGGCACTTGACGCCACCGTCTGCTCAGCAGATAGAACCCACTGTGCTTTATTATTATTCCCGTTGTTATTTACCACCTAGGGTCTAAGAACTCAGGACGTGCGGGCGCTGGGCTTTGGGCCTCGTGGGAAGGCGTCACAGCAGGAATGGAAAAGGATGTTGGGGAAGGATCCCCTGCAGGAGGCGTGTGAGTCTTGAAATACACATGGATATCGATCAGAGCCTGTGTGACAGGTTTCAGGGGGCTGAGTGGAGAGCTGCCTCTCCCGTCCCCACCAGGACGTGGATCTAAGTGGACAGATTTAATCTAGAACTGCGTTTTCAGACACTGTGTGGCTAGTGGGACTGAGAAACTGAAGTTTCATTTTAATTTGGAGTCAATTTTAAAACCTGATGCTCAGTTCAGTTACTGGAAAACTTTAAGTATGTTTGGTGCAACTTGGGTACCTGAATCTCCTTTTTCAACTGAAGATGTTACAAGATTTAAAATAAGATTTCCATTCTGGATTAAGATGCTGGAAGTATAAAATATATCCTATCAAAGAATTAGTACTCCACCAAATAGGAATGTAAATATCTCATTAACTTTATAGCAAGCTAAATAACACTTTCAATATGTATTGGGTTAAATAAGTGTATTATTAATTTCACCTGTTTTTATTTTTAACATGGATCCTGGGAAGTATTAAATTATATATGTGGTTTGCACTGGTGCATACGGATAGCACTGCTCTAAAGGGTCTGTCCTACTTTATTTTTGGCAACATTAAGTATTAGTGATACTTTTTTATTCTGTTTTTCTTTTTTTTAAGTGAAGTATAGTTGATATATGGTATTATATAAGTTACAGCTCTACAGTATAGTGAGTCACAATTTTTAAAGGTTATACTGTATTTATAGTTATGATGAAATATTGGCTACATCCCCTGTGTTGTACAATATGTCCTTGTAGCTTTTTTATTTTATACATAGGAGTTTGTGCCTCTTAATCCCCTCCTCCCTTGCCCCACTGGTAACCACTAGTTTGTTTTCTGTATCTGTGAGTCTGCTTCTTTTTTCTTATATTCACTAGGGTGTTGTTTACATTCCACATATAAGTGAGATCATACAGTATTTGTCTTTCTCTATCTGACTTACTTCACTTAGCATAATACCCTCCAAGTCCATCCATGTTGTTGCAAATGGCAAAATTTCATTCTTTTCTTTAATGGCTGAGTAATATTACATTGTGTGTGTATATATATAAAAATATAAAACACATCTTTATCCATTCATCTGTTGATGGACACTTAGATTGCTTCTATATCTTGACAATATTACTGTTATTTTTAATTTTGGCCAATTTGGTAGCCAAAAGGGGTATCTCATTTGTTTCTAATTTTTCTTTCTTTTTTTTAAAACATTTTTTATTGATTTACAATTATTTTACAATGTTGTGTCAAATTCCAGTGTAGAGCACAATTTTTCAGTTATACATGAACATATATATATTCATTGTCACATTTTTTCCTCTGTGAGCTACCATAAGATCTTGTATATATTTCCCTGTGCTATACAGTACAATCTTGTTTATCTATTCTACAGTTTTGAAATCCCAGTCTATCCCTTCCCACTCCCCGCCCCCTTGGCAACCACAAGTTTGTATTCTATGTCTATGAGTCTGTTTCTGTTTTGTATTTATGTTTTTTCTTCAGATTCCATATATGAGCGATGTCATATGGTATTTTTCTTTCTCTTTCTGGCTTACTTCACTCAGAATGACATTCTCCAGGAACATCCATGTTGCTGCAAATGGCATTATGTTGTCAGTTTTTATGGCTGAATAGTATTCCATTGTATAAATATACCACATCTTTATCCAGTCATCCACTGATGGACATTTAGGCTGTTTCCATGTCTTGGCTATTGTAAATAGTGCTGCCATGAACATTGGGGTGCAGGTATCATCCTGAAGTAGGGTTCCTTCTGGATAATTTTTCTTTCCTGAGGTGAAATTTTTCTTGGGTTTATTAGCTTATTATTGTAGAAATTGTTTATGTCTGTTTTGCTATTAGAGAATGTGTGCTTTTTCACATTGGCTTGGGTAATTTTTCTGTGTTAAATGTGGTCTCTGTTGCTTCTGAGGTTTGTCATCTGCCTTTTGATTTTTGCTTACATTATTCGATGTAAAGGAATTTAAAGTTTTTATGTGGTCAGATATTTCCTTTATGTTCAAGAGCCACATTGTTGGGGTTTTTTTTTTTATGGTTTCATCTTGACTATTTGACTGTTTCATCTGGACTTTTTTTTAAAGAATGTGGTGTGAGGTATCGAACTGATGAGAAATTCTGAAGGAAAAACAGCTATTTTCAAATGAGTTTTTAATTACTCAATGAGTATGTGCATACTTGTTCCTGGTGTCTGGCTTTTTTGGTGGGGGGCGGTGTCATATTTTATGTCTTTATAGTTTTTACAGCTTTCATAGCACTTTTGCTTACATTATCTCATGTAAGACTCAACCCAGGAAGGTAGATGGAGCCTGCCATGTTGTCTCATTCTATGCATACAGAACCATAGACTTGCCCAAAGATTGCCAGTTCAGAAGTGGTGGCATTGGGATTGAATGTGGGAGTTCTGATTTTGTACCTGGACGCATGCTGGGTTACTGGGCACCAGAAGACATATTAGTTTTTAGTTCATTAGGTTGATCTCCAGGAACTTGAATAAGCAGAATATTCTACTCCAGAAATTGGCTTACTCGAATTAAGTAGACCCAAGCTCATACATGTGAATCTGGTTCCCCACTCACATCTGTTGCCTATTTCCTTAGGATTCAAGCAGATACTTCTCAAGATCCTTTTCAAGACTTTAAACATATTGACCAAGTGTGAGTTGTTCTCAGTCCTTTCAGAGAACTGCATCCTTCACAAGCTGGATTGTTTGGAAGGGGTGGTTTGTAAGATGATAAAGTCTTTGACCACTAGCCGCGATCCCAGGCATCCCCTCCTTTCCCTTCCTCTGGCGTGATCTCTGTCATCCGTTTGGAATGTGCCTTCCCAGGCCTTTTCCTATGCATTAATATCCATAGTCTTAGAATCTGTTCTTATTTCTGGTGTCAACAGTATGATGTACATTTTGTTCTTCAACTTGCTTTTTTCATCACTTCCACCTCAGAGCTGTATCAGTATGCTCTTTCTAACCGCTGTACAATGTATTATGGTACAGATACATCAGAGTTGATCTCGCCATCCACCCAGTGGTGGGCATTTGGGTGGTCTTCTGATTTTGCTGTTACACACAACGCAATGGACACATGTGTTCAGGTTTTCTTGTTGACGTGGGCAGATGCTTCTCCAGGGGGAGGTGGGAAACCTCCATCCTAGGGTACACACTTATTTTACTGCCACAATGCTCTCAAATGGTTGTGGCAATTTACCACCAGTGATGTATGAAAGTAATGATCAGATTTACATTTTTGGCACTTTAATAGGTAGAAACATTATTTCATTGTTTAAATTTGCGTTTACAGATTGGTAAAGAGTTGAACTTTTCATATGATCATTGGGCATTTGCATTTCCTCTTCTGTGAGTTGCTCGTTCATAACCACTACCTAGTTTTCTTTTCATTTATTTTAACCAGTGAAAAAGGGTTTTCTTTACCCAAAATTATATATATTTTTTCTCTAGGTAATGATTATCGTTATATGTTAAAAATACCTTCAGGGCCACTTGCCTTTTAATTTTGTTTACATTTTATTTTGTTATGCAGAAACGACATTTTCGTATGGTCAAACTTACGTCTTTTATGGCTTTTGAAACATCGTCTTTGTAAAAGTCCTTAAAGCCCAAAGTCAAGCATTTGTAATATTTTAATAGTTTTGGTTTTTACTAAAATTTACTTTTGTATCTCTTATGAGGTAAGGGTCCAACTTATTTTTTTCCCTAAATGGACACAAATTATTATCTGTCTCTGCTCCTCATCTAACATATATTAAGCCTTTATTTCTACTTGGGTCTATGTGCTCCTTCATTGATTTTATATATCATAACAGCTTGTATCACGTAACTTTGCAATACATATATTTTTAGTACCTGGTGAGAGAAAATTCTCTTTGGTCCCCCCCCAACCCCAAATTGTCTTGGCTCTTCTTCTGAACTTCAGAATAAGCTTGTCAAATTATATGAAAAATAATCCTGGAACTCTGATTGGGACTGCATTAAATTTATAAAATATTTTGGGAAGAACTGACTGACATGAATCCTCTCATTCATGAACATGGTATAGCACCCCATTTATAGAAGTCTCTTGTTCCATAAAGATCGACCATTTGTCTTTATAAAGAATCTATTTCTTAAAGTTTAAAGTTTTGTTGCTATTCAGTTTTTAAAAAATTTCCTATTGTACCTTCTACTTGTTTTTATGTTGGTCTAATATCTGGCCACTTTGCTCTGTTACTTTATAAAGAGTCTATCAGTTTGTTCCCTTAGAATTTTCTAGGGAACACCTTCTATTATATCTTTTGTAAATAATTAGCTTTGCATCTCCCTTTCTCATAGTTCTTCTTACTACATAGACTGCAGCCTTCAGTACAATTTTGAAAAGTAGCAGAAAGACAGTGTGAATCTTAGCATTGTCTCTTTTACAGAATTATACTGGGGTCCATTTTAAGGCTATTGATTCAGCTTTATTGGTGGGAGGATTAATTCTTATTCTAATTTCACACTGCTCTATTTATTGCAGCTTAATATTGTTTTAATATACAAATGGCTTAATCACCACCAATTATTATTCATTTTTTTCTTTAATATTATCTTTTTATTCTGATAATGCCTTTTTCTCAGCTTTAAACATGAACAACAGCTTGGTTGGGCATAAAATTATTACATCATGGCCTTTTCTCTCAAAATCCTTTAGATTTTGTTCTATTATGATTTTTTTTTTCAGAAAAAAAAAATTGTGGCCTATTGTGGGTTAACTTTTATTTTATCTTCCTGGATATTTTCGGAATTTATTTTATCCTCATAATATAAAAACCTTAAGAATATTCTTCAGGGCCAAATAATTTCCTCAACTATGTCCTTGTTTATTTCTTCTGTTTTGATTTCTTGGGAAAAACCAAGATTTTTAAGATTCACTCTTCTTTCTTATCCTCCCTAATCATCGTCTTCTCCTTTGCTTTCTGGCCTTTGGCCCTGTCTTCTGCTTTGTGGGGCAAAGGAATTGTGTGCTGTGTCAGGTCTGCTCATTATCTCCAATGCTGCTGACTCGTCGGTTCACCTCCTTTACCTCTTCTGTAATGAGGGACACCTTGAGTGGGGCTTTGTTTAGACACAGATGAGTTCTTAAGGTCATTCTCAGTGCTGAGAACTCTTAAAAGCTAAGATTGAGGATAACAGTGGAATATATTGGCACATGTCTTCTGACTGAGTGCTCTGACACGTGTCATCTGATTTGATGGCCACAGTCATGCACTGGAGGGATCAGTGTCCCCCAGGTACAGATAAGTACACTGTTCTGTAGCTCCTCCAAATGTCCCAACCCCTTAGTGAAGGCAGAGCCTGCGTTTCCTAACTCCTGGTCCTCACATTTGCTCATCACTGAATTGCCCAGGCACCTTCCTAGGAGTACTCTTGCCAGGGATCGATTCCTTAGGTCTGCTTACAGGAAGTGAGCACTAGCACCTGTGAACGGCAGGCTCACCCAGTGGTCAAGAGCACAGGCTCTGGACTCAGAGCACGTGGTTTAAATCCCACTGTGTAACTTGACCCTCAGGTACCATGTCTGTAGAATGTGAAATGGACAATAATAGTACCTACCTGTGGGATAGTGGGGATGGTTAAGATAATCCATGTGTTATGGATTGAGTTGTGTCCCTCCCCACCCCCCCATCCCCACATTCACATGTGGAAGCCCTAACTGCCAGTGTGACTGACTGTATTTGGAGATGGGGATTTTAAGGAGGTAATTAAGGTTAAGGAGGTCACAAGGGTAGAGCTCTAATCTAACAGAACCAGCGTCCTGATAAGAAGAGGAAGAGACGCCAACACTGTGTGCACACAAAGGAAAGGCCACGTGAGGACAGAGGGAGAAGGAGGCTGTCAGACAAGCCAAGAAGAGAGGCCTCAGAAGAAACCAGCCCTGCAGACACCTTGACCTTGGACTTCCAGCCTCCAGAACTGAGAGAGAGCAAGTTTCTAGCGTTTGAGACACCCAGTTTGAGGTGCTTTGGTGGTTACTATTATTTATTACTATTCCATAATCTCGTACGATGGAAATGGACAAATCACATTTAGAGCCTTGATCTTTGTTGCCAGCTCTTTCCTTCTTCTCGCTGAGTACCTCCTGTTGGGGCACATCCACACAGATGTGTAAACTTTCTCTCGTTTTCTTAGACGACGTGCACGTAGTTAAAGACCAACGCCGTGGTCGCTTAGAGTTTTCTGCCCTGGAGTGAACAAAGTTGGCTGGCCGTGAAATGTGAGCTGCTTCCATGAGAAATCCGAGGCTCCCTCATCATGAGATTAGTCTGTGCAGATAAACACTTAAGTTTCAGAATCGCTGACTTCAGTTTACAAACTGATGTTGCAGAACCTCGTCAAAAACTAGTACGTGTGCCCAAAAAAGTAAAGCAAGTATGCGTGATGGCGGCTTGGATCCTGAGACTTTTTTTTTTTTTTGAAGTCTCTTCTTGAAACTAAGCCATATAGAAATTAAGTAATATGCTCTGGGGTTACACACCCAGTATGTGTCAGCAAATTAGGATTAGTGAATTATGATAACAGGAACACTTGTCTTCCAAGTACTGACATCGGATTACAAAATACTGGTGTATAGTGCTTTTTGAATTTTTTTTTTTAATGCGGGTTTGGAAAGAGCAAACTTCATAAAGAAAGATAGGCCCAGAATCAAAGGTGTGTGTGTGTGCACACACACATATATACACGCCACACACACACACATACACACATATACTATGTACAATTATTATCTGTGGGGAGAATAAGAATAAGACAGGCTTATTGGAGTCTTGATGAATGGCACATCAACACAGATCAATTATTTCAAGTCATATAAATAACTTGCCCTTAACCATGCTACTGACCACCAGTTGTAAGTATGGTGAAAGATGAAAATACTGAGAATACTGAGATACTTGGATGGTGTGTTCGATAGAAAATTAAACACGTGCGTGTGTTTAAAAAAAAAATAGTCTCTTCTTGGATTGTTTACCCCAGACACTGGCCGTTGGAAGATGTCTCATGAACCAAGGCGGGCGGTGCAGGGTATGGGAAGGAAATGAGCAAGAATCTGTCCCTCAGTCCTCGAGTTCAAGGGCAGAGGCACGCAGGAGTCTGCTGGCTGACGATGACGATCATCTCTTGGTCTGCACGGTTCTTGGTGGGAGCAGGACCCAGGTGTGCCTGTCTCTTACTCACACCCTCTGGAGGTGGTTTCCATCTCATGTAGAGTTTATATTATAATTACCAAATCTCAAAGCAAAAAGACCCTAATCTAGTCTAGTGATTTAGGGGGTGAAGGGGGAAATGCAGCAGCAGTTGCCTGGGCCTGTCACCTCCTATTTCAACCAGAATGGCCCCGCTTATCAACTTTACACATATTTTGATGTAGAGCCCCAAAGTCAGTTGCAGGTCTCCCAGCCCCTTAAACTCTAGGTAAGACTAATTTTTTTAAACCCCTATTCCATGGATTTTGGGACGTTTCGAGTACCCTCCAGAATTTTCCCAAATCTCTAGAAGTCTCTTCCTGTCTCATCATGACCTCTTCTCTGATTTGATGCTCCTATAAAGTTCCTCCCTGGGTTGAAATGGTGAGCACACAGCCTGGACTACCTCGCACCTTCCTGTGCTGCTACAGGATGGCCTCGGTTCCTCTGCGTGTGATGTGGTTTCATGGTGTCCACTGAGATGACTCTGCAAGGTCACTGAGGGCACAGCAGATGCAAAGGCACTGTGGTTCTTATTTTTTGGCCTCATGAAGCTTTTGTGTCCATTGTGCCCTGAATACCCAGCAGTGACCTTGCAGAGTCATCTCAGTGGACATCACGAAGCCACTTCACACACACGGGAAGCAAGGCCAGACCAGATGAGAGCCAGCAGGGCACAGTGGGAAGAGAAGAGGCTTTTGTGTTGGAATCTTGACTCTACCTGTTCCTGACTGTGTGATCTTTGGCCACTTCCTTAACTCCTCTGAGCATCTTTATTTATCTGGAAAACAGGGCTAACTCTTTTCTCCTCAGAATTATTTTGAGGATTACAATGAATGAATATACGGCTCCAGACAGTAGACACCGAATTACAGGTAAATGTCAGTATTCTCCTGTCTTCAGTGCAGATGTTGTTCATTTTCTTAAGAAAGAAGGAATAAAGAACATGAGCCTCATCCTTTGAGATCTAATATCCACCCCTGTCTCCACAGCTGGCTTTTAAGAAATTGCTTATAGTGTGTGGGGCTCAGCAAACTTCGGCCTGTGGGCTGAATCCAGCCAGTTCCCCCATTTTACAGAGTTTGGTTTGAACACAGCCAAGCCCAGGCATCCAGTTGGGTAGCTGAAACGAACGTCTAACGTCCTGCAGTGCCTAAACTATTTACTAACGGGCCCTTGAAGGAAAACATCTGCTGACCACCGATCTGCAGCACCAGTTTCTTCCCAAGCTGGGATTTACAAGATTATCCGCTTGTTTAATCAAAGCTGGTAAAGGTTCATTTGATGGAGAAATCAGCCGACAAGGACGAACTGCTCTGGCCCAGCGTCCAGGGGGGGAGCGCGTGCACCCGGGCGGTCGCAGGACCAGCGCTCGTGGCCCTGTGCTTGGGAAGCTTCTGATCTGCTCGTGGGGACAGACGAAGCACGTGTGAGCCGCAGACCAGAACTTCAGTCCCGTGCGCCAACTAGCTTTGACCTTTTCATCTGTCTGGGCCTCAGGGTGCCTGTCTATCAGATGGCTGTAAAAACGGGACTCACCCCTTCCCCCATAAGATTGTCATAAAGACTAAATGAGTTACTTTTAGAAATTCTTAATTTACACGGTATTTGGGGGTATGTGACCATCTTGCTTACCCTTATTCCCTACTTTGTGTGGAAAACCACGTCCATCCTTCTTAGAATGATGTGCGGGCCCCCCACCCCAAATCTGTCCTGGAGCCACTTTCCCCGCCCTTCACTCCTCCTTTTCCCTGTACGTAGCAGCATCTGTAGCCAACAGACTCGTCATCCCCCAGCCAGGCATCTCCTCAGATGTGGTTCCTGCCTGGGTGTCCTCTCATGGGCTTCCAACGTGCACAGACCACCCCGGTGACCCCACTCTGTTTGAAACGGCCCAGAGCCACCTTCAAGGCGAGGATCACAGAAACTCCATCTGTCTGCTAAGGGCACTGCCAAGGACATCTGGGTCCCTTTAGCTCAGACGTCGAGACTGCAACACTTTTAATTAAATTGGGGTCACCAGTTCCGTCTCCCTATCCTGGTCCCTCCCCGTCCCCAAAGCACCAGAGCAGATGGCAGTCATCTCCTTTTGCTCTCTGCCTCCCTCCTCATGAACACCCCTTGTCCTCCACTGGGGCCTCTCTCAGCAGATGGTAAGTGACAACCCCAGTACCGTGTCAAATGTTTCTCTGGGGCAGGGGAGGAGCTTGCGGTGGCTTCAAGGAGCACAGAGCAGCTTTTGGAGACTTGAGGTTGGACGTGGTGGAAGGAATATGGTAGAAGGGACGTGCCAGGAACCTCAAACAAGACATCACCTCCCCCATCCCACCCCAAGTCTAGGTGAGCCACTGCTAGACTGTGCAAACCTGTCCAAGTGTCATCACCTCCTGGCTCCCTGGTCCAGGCTCCGTCATCTTCTGCGTGGATGCTGCAATAGCCCCTCGTGGGGCCCCATCCCATCCACTCTCCACAGCCAGGGCGGGCTTTGCAAAAGGCAGATTTGAAGAGGCTGTGCACAACCCAACTGAAATCCCCTAAGGCTCCCCGTTGTGTTGGGAATAAAGTCAAGGACCCTTAACATGGCCGCCACCTCCATCCACGTTCAGTGTTCACTCTGTCCTCTCATGCAGAAAACCAGCTGCTTTCAGCTTCCCGGGCACCACCCCCTAGCTTGCTTTTCCACGCAGGTCTCTGTGAAAACTACAGCATCTTTCTTCTGTGGCTTGAACCTCAAGCTTTAGCTCAGACGCTGCCTCCTCTAGAAAGTCTCCTCGATTCTCCCCCAGGAGTAGGTTTGGTGGTCTTGTATTCCCATCACACCCAGCACCTACCCTGTGCCAGGAAAGGGGCTGGCTGGTTGGTGTCCCATTGCTGCAGTAACCAATTATTATAACTTCATGGTTTAACTACACACATTTATTATCTTACAGTTCTGTAGGTCTGAAGTCTGAAATGGGTCTCGCTGGGTTTAAAATCAATGTGTCAGCAGGGCCACGTTCATTCTGGAAGCTCTCTGGGAGAATGTTTCCTTGCCCTCTGCTGCTTCTAGAAGCCACCTGCACCCCTGGGCTTTGCGGCCCCTTCCTCTTCCTTCAAAGCCAGTAATAGCAGGCGGAGTCCTTCCATCATGGCTCTCTGCCCTCTTCTGTCTCTGTCTTCATTCTGAAGGACCCTGTGTTGATACTGGGCCCACCCAGATCATTTCCCCATCTCAGACCATCCTTAATTCCATCTGCCCCCTTAACTTGCCTTGCCACGTAGCAGAACATACTCAGATGTTCGTGGGATTTGGACCTGGATGTCTGTGGGGCCATTCTTCTGGCTGCCACAGACTTGTTTATTAGACTTGAATTTTGGCCGGCCTGGCATGTGTGAAGTGATGGAGCATTATGATTTTAATTTGGATTTGTTAGGGGCATATCTGGGGCTTAGAGGCATCAATACCATCCTTTTAAGTGTCAATAATATTGATATTTGGGGGTGTCTTCCTGGTTTTGACCCCAAGTGAGATGGACACGTGGGAGGAGCACCCAATTTGGAGCTGGCAGCCGTGGGCTACATTTGGCTCTGACTCTCTCTCTATTGTCTGTGTGATGACAGACATGCCCTTACTCTCTGAGTCTCACTTCTCACCTTACAGAATAGTTTTTAAATTAATTAAAAGACAAAATGAAAACCAATGGCTTTTCCTTAAACCAGGGAAGATGAACAGAATCAAGTTGGGATCTGTCAGGTGAGGATGAGGGCAAAAGATGGAGGGTCCTTAGCTCAGGAATCCAGGATCTGAGAACTCAAGAAAACACGGGCGAGCCTGTCTCTCTGGGTTTGGTTTTGCCTTGATTCTTCTCATTGTGAAGGGAGGAAAGTTTGTGATATCGGGGAACTGACACTAACACTGGTAATTATCCACCCGGCAGCCAGCCCTTAGGCCAGAGGCGGGTTCTTCATTATCTAAGCAGGGCTCTTTGAGGTGTGGTTACAGAGAGGTTCCCTTACATGGCCAAGCTCTGTGGGTAAGGCACGGCGGCTGTTTGGGGTTCTGATGGCTTTTCCTACCTCCCGTTGGATGGAAATCCTAGACCTCCGTAAGCAGTGCCCAGTACGCAGTAAGTACTCAATGGGAGCCGACTTGATGGTAACGGAGATGCCTAGAAGATGGCTTTCTCTGCACAGGATCCTTGGCTCAAGACAACCAGAAACTTAAGGACTGGCAGCAGTGGTTGTTTTTTGTTTTTGTTTTTTCCTCAATTTTTAAAGATTTTTTAAATTGAGATACTTACATACAGGAGAGTGCACAGATCTTAAGCAGACATTTCAGTGACAGAAGCGCACATTGGTATAACCCTCACCCTGACCGAGACGCAGAATGTTCTTATTCCCAGAAGGAGGGAGCACGTCCTTCCCCAGGGACCCCCACCCCCAGCTGAGTGCCTACCACTCTTCTGATTTCTTTTGCTGTAAATTTGTTTTGCCTCTTGTAGGACTTCACGTAACAGAATCAGTGCGTCCTGTTTTTGAGTCCAGCCTTTTTCAGGCAGCCTGTTCTCGCGGTCCCTCTGTGGTGTGAGATTTACCAGCAGTCCATCCTTTTCTTGCTAAGCAGTGCTCCACTGTGTGAACGCAGCACGATGTATCTATTCACCTGGGGTTGAGCCTGTGGGGAGTTTCTGGGTTTAGGCTATTATGAATAAAGCTGCTGTGATGATTCTTGTACAAGGCTCTTTTTTGGATACATACTTTCATTTATTTTACCAGTGGAATCTCTGGGTCAAAGAGAAGGTTCATGTTCAATGTTATGAGAAACAGTCATTCTGGTTGTACCATTTTACACACCTCCACTGCGTGCGGGAGTTGAGTTGCTCCACATTGTTGCCAACATGAGGTTGACAATCTTCAGTTTTAGCCATTCTGATGGGTGTGGAGTGGTGTATCTCATTGGTTTTATTTTAATTTTTTAATTGAAGTGTAATTGGTTTAATGTCCATCAACAGACGGTTGGATAAAGAAGATGTGATGTGTGTATACACACACACACACACACACAATGGAATACTATTCATTGATTTTTAAATTGCATTTCCTTGCAATTAATGATGTTGCATGCTTTTTCATGTGCTTGTTGGACGTTCATACATTTTCCTTGGTAAGGGAGTCTTCAAGTCTTTTGCCCATTTTTATTTTGTTGAGATATAAGACTCATTTATATATTCAGGATATGAGTCCTTTGTCAGATACACATATTATGGCTATCTTCTCCTAATCAGAGCCTCTTTATTTTCTTAATGATGTTCTCTGATGTCCAGAACTTTTTTGATGAAGTATATTTTAACGTTTAAAAAATTTTTGTGATTACTTCTGTGTCTTATCTAAGAAATCCATCACATCGTGCATCTTAAACTAACACAGTGTTGTATGGCAATTACATCACAACAAAGCTGGAAGTAAATTTGTAAACAAAAATGAAACTTAAAAAAAAAATCTTTGCCTAGCCCAAGATCACTAAAATATTCTTCTATGTTTTCTAGAATCTTTATAGTTTCAGTGGTAATATTAGGATGTTGATCATCTCATTCTAATTTTTGTTTATGAAGTGACATATGGACCAAAGTTGACTTCTTTGTTCTGTACAGATACCTAGTTGTCCCAGCACCATTTGTTGAAAAGATTTTCCTTTCATTGAACTGTTTTGTCACTTTTTTAAGAAATGCGACTGATTTCAGAGGCGTGAGTCTACTTCAGACCCTCTGTTCTGTTCCATTATTTTATCTGGCTACCCTTTTGCCAAAGCTATACTTCTTTTCCAAAATTGTTTTGGCTATTTTAGATCCTTTGCATTCCTATATAAACTTCACATTCAGCGTGTCAATTTTAACAAAAAAAATCCTGCTGAAATTTTTATTGAGGTGGCTTTAAATCTGCAGGTGCATTTGAGAATTGACCCCTTAACACTGAACTTTCCAACCTGTATCTCTTCATTTATTTAGATTGTTTTCTCTTAGTGGTGTTTGTAATCTGTAGTGAGGTTTCTAATGTATCCATTGGAACTCGTTCCTACGTGTTGCATGTTCTTTGATGCTGTTGTAAATGATACTTTTAAAATTTCGTTTTCCAGTTATTCTTCGCTGATATAATAGAATGATTGTTTTCTATGTTCACCTCGTGTCCTGCAGTGTTGCTAAATTTCTTATTGGTTTTAGTGGTTTTGGAAGGGGGGTAGATTCCTTAGGATTTTCTGCATGTACAATTAGCTAATGCATAAATAAAGAGTTCCAGTTCTTCCCGTCTAATCTTTATGCCTTTTATTTTTTCTAGGACGTTCCATAAAATGCTCAGTAGAAATCCCCATGTTAGGGGGAAGCTGTTTTTCACAAGTGAGTATGACGTTAGTTGTAGGTTTCTTGTGGATACATGTTACGTGGTTTTCTGGGAGTTTTTTTTTTTTTTCATAAATGCACATGGACTTTTTCCCCAAAGCTTTTTCCTGAATCTGTTGAGATGATCATACGGTTTTTCTCCTTTATCCTCTTAATGTGGTGAAGTGTATTGATTTTTCAGCTGTTTAAGCCAATATTGCATTACACTCAAACTTCATCTGATGCTGGGTGTTTGTCTTTTGACTAGTTTGTTGCTGTTAAGAATGTCTGTGTATGTATTTATGAGAGAGGTCTGCGGATCACTCGTACTGTTGGACAGAATTCCTTAAGTGCCAGGTAACATTCACCAGTGAAGCCCCCCGGGCCTGGAGTTTTCTTTGTGGGTGCTTTTTGATTATGAATTTGAATATTTTAATAGCTACAGAACTGAATAGCTCTAAATAGCTTTTCCATTTCTTCCTGGTTGGTTTTGGTAATTTGTTTCATTCAAGGAAATGACTGAGTTTTTTTTTCACTTTGTCACATGTGTTAAAGTAATTGCTCATAAAATTCTCTTATTATCCTCTTAATGTCTTTAAGCTTGCACCAGTGTCCTTTCTTTCGTTCCTAATGTTGATAATTTATTTTATTTCCTTTATATCTTAATTAGTCTAGCCTGGTGGCCTATGAATTTTTTCCAACAATCAACATTTCCTTTAGCTTTTCTTTTGAAATAGAGTTGACCTACGATATTAGTTTCAGGTGTACAAATAGTAATTTGATATTTTTATAGATTAGACTCCATACAAAGTTATAAAATATGGACTCTATTCCCTGTGTTGCACATTACATCCTTGTAACTTATGAAAAGATGCTCAACATCACTAATCATCAGGGAAATAAATGAAACCACAATGAGATAGCACCTCACCTTTTTTTTTTTAAATTGACTTTCTCTATTACATGTTTTCTGTTTCATTAATTCTCATTCCTTCTTGTTTCCTTCCTTCTGCTAGCTTTGGGTTTTAATTTCCCCTTCTGTTTATAACTTCCTAGGGTAGGGACCTGAACCATTGATTTCACAGACTTCCGTTAGAGCTGCACCCTTCCATCTAAGCACTGCTTTAAACATCGAAGCCCTGCCCCCGTCTTTCTTTTCCTCTGACACTAATTGCACGTGGCAGACTGCTACGTACCCTCCCTTCTCTGCTTCAGTTTGGATAGTTTCTATTGTTCTGTTTTCAAGTTCATTAATCGTTCTCTCTCTTGCTTTTTTTTTTTTAAATGCCACGTCTGAGCTTCTTTTAATTCCATCCAGTGGGGAAAAAAACTCCATTTTAGACATTATAATTTTTGGTTCTAAAACTTCCAATTAAAAAAATGTTTTTTCATTTCTGTATGGAGACTCCCTGCCTGCTCCCTCATCATGCTTCTTAAATCCTGGAATATACTGATCATGGGTGTTTTAAAGTCCTTGTCTGCTGATTTCACCCGATCTCATTTCTGGATATGTTTCTGTTGACTGATGATTCTCTGGGTTGTGGTTCTGTTTTCCTGCTTTTTTCACATGTGTCTGTCTCATCGTACGTTGGACGTTATGGGTTCTGTGTTGTCAAGTGCCTGAATTCCGTTGTTGGAATGGAATGTTATTTCTCTTATCTGTGAATCGACGTGGTGCTTTAGAAATATGTTCATGTACATCTGGGGTAGCCTTTACTCACCCTGCTCCTAGGTGCAGCCTCTCTGGGGTCTCTCCGAGAAGCTCCGTATGTTGAGTGGGACCTCTCCACTCTGGATGCTCAGGACTCAGATGCCTCCCAGCCCCATGGGCACTGTTTGCTCAGCTCACAGCTCCCTCGTATTTTTTCCTGGATCATCCTTCCTTCAGCGGGTGCTCACGGCCAGTATTGTGGACGGATCCTGGCATTCACAGCCTCGGCCAAGTACTCAAAGGGATCTGATGTAGATTTCTGCATCCCCTTCTCTGACAGCTCCCTTCTCTCCAGGACCCCTCCCTGCAGATTCCAGCCAGCTCAGTCCCTCCAAACTCCAGTCTGTCTCCTCCTTGCTCTGTTTGGACTCCATCTTCCTTTGCTGTGTCCAGGAAGAGATCTCCAGGCAGAAAGCTGGGCACTCCCTTTTTCCTTTGCCTCAGGGCTCGCAGTCCTGTACAGTCAGCTGCATGAAGTCTGGGCACAGTTCTCTCATCTCTCTTGCCAGTATTATAGTCATTTGCTGCAGGAGGGTTATTTGGGAACCAGTTACCCCATCATGGCTGGAGGTGGACAAGAGGGCACTGTTTCCACGTCTGAACAAACTAATGAGATGAAGTGCTTGCTGATGAGAGAAGCTCAGATAAGATACAGCCGAAACATGAGCTCAGCTCTACCTTGAAAAACCACAGTGCGGAGACAGGAGCATCTCAGACTAGGCTCCTGGGTCTGCTTCTTCTGCTCTTCCCTGCTTGTCCTCAGGACAAAGCGATGCTTGAAGATTGGCTTGGCCACAATTCAGTCTTCCCATTGTCCTCTTTTCCCTGAATTCTCCACCTTTCAATTATATTGCTAATCCTGAAAATAGCCATTTTACAGATGGTACAATTGAGTTTGGGGAGACGGCCAAGCTAGTAGCGTGCAGCAGTCACAGCTCCCTGCCTGCCAAGGCTGTGCTCTTTCCGCCGCACATAAAGCGGATACGGGTGGTTTCATGCATGGTCATCCTTCTTTGAGTTGGAAGAGTCTCTGGGGTTTTCTGGGACCACAGGTGTCCCAGCACCAAGAGACTTTTGCATGTTCCTGACAGACGGTGTCTAACCTCTGCATGGGTAGAGTTTGTTGATGGAAAACTCAACCCTTATTGAGAGAGAAACCACAGCCTTTAGAGTAACACAAACCCATGGGTGACCTCTGGGAGAACTGATGCAAGGTCTAGAATATGTTTAGAGCCAGGTGTGTCTGATGAGGATTGTAGGCCCTGGGGGATCCGGGGATGAATGAAATACTGTTGTGGCTCCCAAGGAGTTTAAACATATTTAGGGCTGGAAGCTGGCCTTTCTCATCAAGGTCAGTGTCTCCAAAAGGGTTGGTCCAGCCTTCAGGTGGACATCATGGCTGCCACATGAAGTTGTCAAATCACATTAAGGGGAAGTTACTCATTTTTTCTTCTCCCTTTTTAGCCTGATCACATCAAGGAGAAACTCTCACGTGGGTGCTAATTTGCCTTTGACACCTAACACAAATCCCCTCCACTTTATTTTCTTTAACAAATTGAGAGCAGGCTTCAGACAACAGATCTTAGAAGTTAGTCATGGGTTTTATTTATTTAAATTCAAGATATTTAATAACAGGGGTGGCATGGGTGCTGACCAATGAGAACAGACGTGGATGGCCATCGTTCTCTTGTTGTTTCTCTCAAGTGATAATTTAGCTTTTCATTTAAGAGCATAATGTAATTTTCTTTTTAAAAAATATCCCGTAAGAAGAAATCGAATGGCTTTAAAGGAAAACAATGGTGCACGTGGATATAGCATAAGGCAACAGAGAGCCGCTGAAGGACTTTTTAAAAGCAGCGTTATTGAGAGAGAAGTCTCATAACAGACAGTTGACCCATGTAAAGCTATTCAGTTGCTCTTAGTATATTCACAGAGATGGCACAACTATCCTCAGTATCTAATTTTAGAATAATTTCATCACCTCCAAAAGAAACCCATCACTCCCCGTTCCCTTCCTCCACTGCCCATGGCAACCACCGATCTATCTTCTGTCTCTATGAATTTGCCTAGTATGGACTTCCCATATCAATGGAATCATGCCGTATCTGCCCCAGTGTGTCTGGCTGCTTTCACATAATGTTCCCAAGGTTAATCTATGTTGTAACAGATATTGGTACTTTATTCCTTCTTACAGCCAATTATTCCACACTGGGTAAGACCACATTTTGTTTCTACATTTCCCAGCTGATAAGACAGTTAGATTGTTTCTGCTTCTTGACTATTATGAATTATGCTACTATGTTCATTTGTGTACAAAATTTTGTGTGAACGCATTTCAGTTCTCTTGGGTATGTACATAGGAGTACAATTATATGGTTATATAATAACTATGTTGAACCTTTTGCGGACCCCCCAGATTGTTTTCCAAGCAGCTGCATATTTTCACATTCCTACCAGCAAAGCATGAGTGTTCCTACCTCTCCAAATCCTTGTCAACACTTGTTACTGTCTGTCTTTTTCATTATAGCTGTCCTAGTATCTCGCTGTGGTTTTGGTCTGCATTTCCCTAATGGTTAGTGCTGTTGAGTATTTTTCATGGGCTTATTGGCCATTTGTCTACTTTGGAGACATGGAGAAGGACGTGAATTAAGGTCTACACGGTGAACAAATCTGTGCTTTGGCAATGCACACTGGAGGACAGAGTAGAACGTGATGACTTCACCAGGATGCTGAACGGAGGACGCCTTGCCTGAAATAGAGCGGATCCTCAAACATCACTTTTCTTCCCTTTCTTCTCTATTAACTGCAGTTGTTTAAAAGGGATTTTTCTTTTTGGGACCAAAATATGCTTTCCTCAAATCTCATTCACTCATTAACCAATTTAACAAATATTCTGGAGGTACACAGAGAACGCCCACCCTCTTCTGTTCCTGGCTTCCTGGGACAGGCCTTCAGGTGTTTCACCTCAATCTTCTGTTCGTGGACTGACCATCTTTTGGGCCTTCAGATGTTGATTTTCAGACACAAGACCCAGACGCCACATTATCTGGTGAACCTCTCTGGATTTTCTCTAGTTTGTCAATATCTGTGTTACTGACATAACTTCAGCTGTAAGCAAGAGACTCGAATACCAGCAGTCTAAACAAGTCAGACGGCTCTGCTCTGCAAAGCTGTCAAGGGCCCAGGCTCCTTAGGTTTTGCGGCTCTGCCATCCCTAGGGCATTACCCTTGTTCACGTGACCCAAGGTGGTGCCTCCTTGTGGCCACATTTGAGCCAGCAGGCAGGAAGAGAAGGAGGGCAGGCATATTTCTTTTTAAATAAATTGCACATTTCACTTCTGCTGACATCCTCTTGGCCAGATCTCAGTCACATGGCCCCAGGTAACCTCAAAGAATCTGAGAAATACAGTCTATATCCTGAGTGGGCAGGTGTCCCATAAAAAATTTCATCTTCTGTCATTAAAGAAGGGGAAGGGAGAATGGACACGGAGGGATTTCAAGTCTCTGCTGCAGAAGCCTCGAAAAACACTCTGGGTGACCATCCAGAAGGAGTCCTCTGACCTCAGTGTGTAGGCTGCCCATTGTGTTTCCTTGTCCATCTGCCTGGCCCAGGCAAATGCGGCAGTCTTACCTAGAATGCTCTAGAAGGAGATGGAAGAAAAGGAGAAGGATGTATAGATGAAAGGAAAGGCTGGAAAGGGTCTCAGATGCCTTTAGCCCCGTTCCAAAGTGCTTTGTCATGGCGAAGGTGGCTGGTGACGGCTGCAAGGTTACTGGTCCTCCTGGGACAACACCTTCTGCTGCTGGGCCCCCAGTCCCACCTCCAGTTCCTTTGCTGCGATTGCTCTCATGGGGCCGAGGGAGAAGAACCTTAAAATCTTCATTTCATGTGGCGGTTGCCAAGATGGAGTCCGTGTGCCCCAAAGGTCTGTGAAGACAATTCAGTGGGAAGAATTCTAAGTAAAAGCCCCACTTTTGAAAAGTCTCACTCTCCGAACACTTTTCTTTAGGGGTATGTGTTATAAACAGCATGTTAGAACGCATTTCATAATTTCTAAATTAGAAGAACTATACTGTGAGTCCAAGCTGAGAAATTTGCAGGCAAGATCATGTGATCGAGAACTCTGGAAGCACAGGCCAAAGAGAAGCTGACGGCACGTCCCAGACCCCTTCCCCTCTGTCCCTCAGAGCCAGTGCAGCCTGTCACTGAGTGCCTTTCCCTAAAACTCTCACATTAGAATCACAGGATGGGGGTGTTTATCTTCCGCAGTAAAGGTTAAGTGGTGCTGACTCACCTCCTTCGGTCCAGGGAGTCGACATGAACAGCGTTAGAAACGAAAGCGTTTGTCTAGTGGAACCACAGCCTCCGGCACAGAGCTCCCTCTGTCCATGGTGGGTCTCAGATCCGAGCAGCGTCACAATCTGCCTTCTGAATACATGCACTTTTTGCCTCTGCTTTTTCCTTTTCCCCTAAGTTTGTTTTATTGCCAATAACAGCCATCTGCCTTCAACAAAACCACAGTCAAATTTCAACAGCAAAACTCTAGACCTTGAAAGCAAACTGTAGCAAGTAAAATATGGGCAGATGAGAAGTCTTCCTTTCAAATAATCACGTGTACTTATTGGTGCGTTCTCAACAATGGTCTCCTGCCATTCAGCGTAATTTTTGCCGTCAGAGTAGGAGAGTAAATGAAACGGCTAGGCACAACAGTAAAAGTTGATTATTTCTCCTCTCATTTACACTGATATTCATCCATGTATCCATCCAACAAATGTTTATCAAGCACGTCTTCTAGGGGCTAGGAATGCAGACAGCAAAACTAGAGTCACCGCCTTGTAAAAGTGTACGTTGGATGAGTGGAGAGACAGTAACAAATTAATAAGTAGAAGATACGATGTGTAAGAGGATGATAACTTATGGAGAAACAAAGGCAGGGCTGTGTGGAAGGAATGTCCTGTTGAAGAGTCACTTATAATTTTCAACAGGATAGTTTGGGAAGGCCTCCCTGGGAGAGTGGCATTCATTCCAGCAAAGACCTCGAGGAAGCTGGAGACCAAGGCACGGTGGCACGTAGGGCGGACGTTCTCAACCTCAGCCCCCTGAGCATTCTAAACTGGGTAATTCTCTGTTGTTGAGGCAGTTGTGTGCACTGTGGGATGTTTAGCGGCATCTCTGGATCCTACCTGCTAGATGCCAGTGGCAACCCCCAGGTGTGGTCATCAAAGCCATCTCCAGACATCCCCAAATGCCCCTGGGCGGGGTGTAGAGAACTGCTGCTCTGAGACAAGAGATTCCCATGCAGACGGAACAGCAAGTGCAAAGGGCCCAAGAGAGGAGGTTTCCTGCTGAGTTCAAGAAATAGCAAGTGAGGGCGGAGCAGAGTGAGGGAGGGGTGAGTGGAGGGAGGGGAGGTCAGAGGGGCCTTGGAGAGCCTGAGCGTTGTAAGTCACTATGAATAATGCATGTATGAGTATTCTCACGCATGACTTGCATTGGACGTGTACTAATTTCTGTTGGGTACATACCCAGGAGCGGAATTGCTGGGTCATAGGGTACACATACGTTCAACCTCAGTGGATGTGTTGGTCTTCCAAAGTGTCTGTACCAGTTCCCTCTCCAACCAGCAGGATGAGAATTCTAGCTCCACTGCATCTGGGCCAACACTTGGTATTTCCTGTCTTTTTTCATTTTAGGATTTTGGTAGGTGTGGAGAGCTGTCTTGTTTCAGTTTTAATTTACATTTCCTTGATGACTGGTGACATTCAGTACTTTTCCATATGTTTGTCATCCACTTGGGTGTCCTCCTTCATGAAGTATCTCTGCAGGTGTTTTGCTCATCTTTTTCTCGGGTTGCCTGTCTTATTCTTACCATTTGGTAGGAGTTCTTTGATCTTCTGGATCTGAGTTGTTTGTGGGATATGTGGCTTGCAAATATTTTCTCCCACTCTTGAGGTTTGAAGGTTGTTATTTGTTTTAGTTTTCTATTGCTGCATAGAAAATGACCATAGACATAGCCACTGATACGTGTTTCAGCTCATGTCCGTGGACTGAAAGTCCAGCAGAGTTTGGCGAGGTTCTCTGCTCAAAGCTAAACCAAGGTGTTAGCAGGGTTGAGTCCTCATCTGGAAGACAGAGTTAAAATCAGCTTCCAAGCTCATTCTTGTCACTGGCGAAGTCAGTCCCTCATGTCTGTAGGACTGAGTTCCCCATTCCCTGTCAGCTGGGAGCTGCTCCCACGTGGCCCTCTCCATCTGCAAAGCCACCAGCAGGTGCCAGAATGTTCTCCTGCTTTGACTTCCTGGCTTTCTCTGTCTCCTATCTCTAGACACAGATTTAAAGGGACTATGTGATTCGGTCATGCCCACCAGATTCTCTCCCTTTTAATTTACTCGAAGTCACCTGATTAGTAATTAACATCTGCAAAACTGCCTTTGCCCCATGTAGATAATATAATCACTGGAGTGATATTCCATCATTTCATAGGTTCCAGTCACTCTAGGTGGCCACTGGGGACTTAGAGTCCTGCCTACCAAATATTCAAATAGACTGCTCAGAGTGGGCCTTAGCCAGAAGGTGATACGTGAGCAAAGACCTGGGAGTAATGTGTCCCGAGCAGAAAATACAGCCACTGCAAAGCCCTGAAGTGGGAGCGTGGTACTGCAGGAGCCGGCGGCGTGGCTGGAGGAACTGAGGGAGAGTCTCGGGAGACAAGGCTGGGGTGCGAGGAGGAGGGTATTAGGGACTGTACAGTTAGTGCCTTATAGGCCATTGTGAAAACATTTCAGGTTTTATCATGAAAGAAATGGGAAGCAGTTGGAAGGATTTAAGAAAACGTGTGACATCTTCTGATGGAGTTTTTAGGCTGTTGGGTTGAGAATCAACATTAGGGTGCAAAAGTGGGGGCAGTTCTGAGGCCAGTGCAGTGGCCCAGGTGAGAGGTGCAGGTGGCTTGGAGCAAGGTGCTAGTCACGGAGATGGTGAGAGGTGCTGGGATTCCGGATATGACAGGGCCACTGACGAACAAGATGTGTGAGGCACAAAACAAACACATAAACAAATGAAGGTCAGAACTGAAAGGTGCACATTTTCACATTCCTACCAGCAAAGCATGAGTGTTCCTACCTCTCCAAATCCTTGTCAACACTTGTTACCGTCTGTCTTTTTAGTTCTAGCTGTCCTAGACAGTGTGGAGTGGTATCTCACTGTGGTTTTGGTTTGCCCATCACAGTTGCTCAGGGACCCTCAGGGGGAACAAACAGGGATGGAGCAGGCTTGCAGGGATGATCAGGAGCTGCATCTTTACATGTCAACTTTGAGATGTTGATGTGATGCCACATGGAGCTGCCAAGTGAGCAGGTGAAAATGTAAGCTGGGAATTCAGGGGGCAGCATGGGTAACGGATATACATCTGGGGGTCATCAGCATGTGGCAGCCAGGAGACTGCTCAAGTCACTCAGAAGTGGAGAAGAGAGGTCTGTGACCATGCCTGGGGGTACACTGTGTAGTAAGAGGTCAGGGAGATGAGGAGGAACCAGCAAAGCAGACCAGACCAGAGTGTCCAGAGAAGTAGGATGGGAAGAAAAGGTTACAAGAAGAGGGAGGGAGCAGCCTCATCTGACGCTGTTAATGCTCAAGTCTCATGGGGACCAGATTTGACCATTGGGTATCACCATGTGGGAGTCACTGGCAGTCTTTATGGAGTCGCTTCAGGGAAGTGGCTGGGAAATGCTGGATTAAAGGGGTTCAAGAGTGAGTGGGAGGAGAGGGAGGTAAAGAAGTACATGAGGAGAAAATGATAGTAGTCAGGATAGGCTAGTTATGCTGCTGTAATAAACATGCCCCAGTGTCATTGTCTTCACACATGACAACAGTTCGTCTTGTTCCTAATACGTGTTCAGTGGAGGTCAGCAAAAGGGATCCAGCCCTTGGAGCTACCCTGTTGCCCAGGCCAGTAGAGGATCTCTCACTACAAACTTGCACGGTCACCAGGGCAGAGGGAAGGAGAGGTGAATCGTACACCAGCTGTGCAAGCTTCTACCTGGAATAGACATACATCACTTCCTTTCAAATTTCACAGGCCAAAGCAAGTCACATGGCTATGCCTAACATCACAGTGCCTGGAAGGAACCAGGGAGACTGATGAATAGCACTCATGAACAAACAGAAAGCATAACCCACAGTTGAACTTTCTTGTAAATCCTTTCTTTCATTTATTCAACAAATACTGAAGATGTACCACTATGCTGAGTTCTTCTAGGGACTGAGATTATACTGGCATGTGAAGCTGAGTCCTGCCCTCACTGAGCATGTGGTGTAAGGGGTGGGCCAGTCACATACAAAAAAACAGTAAGCTAATTCAGGATAAAATAGAACTTGGTGGTGTGTGTGTGGTGGTGGTGGTGTGTGTGTGTGGTGGTGGTGTGTGTGTGTGGTGGTGGTAGTGCAGTGTTGTTTTACAACAGGAGGGCCAGGGAAGGCATCTCTGAGGAGACAACAGTAAGACTTGAGAACAGGATGAGAAGGTTTCAGAGATAACAGCGTTGGACTCGGAGGCCAGGGGGAGCCAGGCATACTTGAGGAAGAAGAGGGCGGCTGCGACAGGGTAGTGGAGCAGGGTCAGGGGCTGAGGGTGGTCAGCAGGGTTCAGGGCCACGTAAGGCAAGAGGCCAAGGTCAGGGATTGTATTTCAACCTCAGCCCACAGGAGGCTGTGGGTGCGTGTTAAGCATGGGGATGACATGATCTGATTGTACTTTAAAAAGCCTGAGTTTGTCCAGTGGAATAACACGGAAATAAGAGATTGAATTATTGCTCTTCTCGAAATCATGGATGAGTCTCAGCAAGATTACATGGAGTCGAAGGTGCTGGATACAGTGAGGATATACCATATGACTTGATGTATATGATGCCCAGAAATAGGCACACTGATTTATTGTGATGGAAATCAGAAAGTGGGTGCCTGGCGGGGTGGGGTGAGAATTAACTGTATAGGGGCAGAAGAGAACTTTCTAGGAAGGTGGAAATGTTCTCTGTCTTGTTAGGTGTAATATACATGTGATATACTAGTGTACATTACACACACGACATATACATACCTATTTATATAGAATTTGCACTGTATGTATATATGTGTGTATGCATATGAGTATATGTACACACACATATATACCTGTGTGTGGGGGGATGGAATAGAGAGCAGCTGGCAGGCTGTTGGGTGCTCCAGGTGAGGGTGACGGTCACCTGGAAGGGACTAGTGGCAGAAGTGGATGGATTTGGATAGTGTATGAATTTCCTGGGACTGCTGTAACAAATGGCCAGAGACTCGGTGACTTAAAATTACAGAAACTAATTCTCCAATGATTCTAGAGGCTGTGAGTCCCAAATCAAGGTGTTGGCAGGGCCATGCTCCCTCTGGAGCTGGGAAGAGGGAAGGGTCCTTTCTTCCCTCTTCCCAGCTTCTGGTGGTGGCCATGCATGCTCGGTGTTCTTGGCATGTAGCTGTATCTCTCCAGTCCCTCCGTCCACCTCCACACAGCCTCTGTCTCTGTGTGTCCTGTCCTCTTCTCAGGACACCCCTTAGTGGGTCTAGGGCACCCTCACCTGGGATGACCTCATCTTAATCCCTGATTACACCTGTGAAGAGCCTATTTCCAATTAAGGCCGCATTCTTAATTTCTTCGTTTTCTTTTGGCTTTTGAACTGAAGTATAGTTTACAATGTTGTGTTAATTTCTGGTGTACAGCACAGTGATTAAGATATATATATATATTCCTGTTTATATTCTTTTTCATTATAGGCTGTTGTGAGGCATACTTCCTGAGATTCAGGTAGACATGGATTTTCGGGGGACACAAATCAACCAGTGTGGATATACTCTGAGGGCAGAGTAGAAGGGACTCTCTTTTTTTTTTTAATTTCTTTTTTTAATTGAAGTATGTAGTTGATTTACAATGTATTAGTTTCTGGTGTACAGCAAAGCGATTCAGCTACACATGTACACACATGCTCTTTTCCATTATGGTTTATTACAGGATAGTGAGCACAGTTCCCTGTGCTGTACAGCAGGACCTTGTTGTTTATCTGCTTTATATGTAGTAGTTTTGTATCTGCTAATCCCAGACTCCTAATTTATCCCTCCCTCTTTCCCCACCGGTAACCGTAAGTTTGTTTTCTGTGCCTATAAGTCTATTTCTGTTTTGTAAATAAGTTCATTTGTATCATTTTTTTAGATTCCACATATAAGTGGTATCATACATTTGTCTTCCTCTGTCTGACTTCACTTAGTATGATCATCTCTAGGTCCACTCATGTTGCGGCAAGTGGTATTATTTTATTCTTATGGCCGAGTAGTATTCCATTGTATAAATATACCACATCTTCTTTATCCGTCATCTGTCAGTGGACATTTAGGTTGCTTCCATGTCTTGGCTATTGTAAATAGTGCTGCTATGAACTTCTGATTGGAGTATTTAAGAACTTTCTGATATGTTGAATGTAGTGGGAGAAGAGTGATGGAAGGGGAGTCAAGTGTGACTCAAGTCTTAGCCTGAACAGCTGCAGGGGAGGCGCCCTTCACCTTGAAGGGAGACGAGGAGGAGCGAGTCCGGGGAGGCCTCAGGGTCCCATTTGGGGCACATTTAGTTCGAGATGCCAATTAGACATGCCCACAGAAGACTGCATGAATAAACTGGGGCATCGTGAGTGTATAGATGGTGATCAATGCATGAGATCCTCTAGGGAGAGCGCAGACAAAAGAGAAGAGGCTGGTACCCACTCTTGAGTCTCTAACACTGACAGGTTTCAAAGTGGAGGAGGAGACAGATGTCCCAGCCGCATCTGTGGCCGCATCAAACACTCAGAAACAGAAATGCAAGTTACAGTAACAACAGAAAAAAAAAAAAGGTGGGTTTTGAGACATAGCAGTTGTATGGCAGAGATAAATCAGAATTATTTTCCACATGTTCTTGTACCTTGACAAAGCAACCTACTCAAATTCACCTAATTCATTTCAAGTGGGACAGGGAAACACTTCTCTTTTTCAAAGGATAAAAAAGCTCTTCCAGCATTCAGCATCAGAAAACGTTCAGCTTCCGGGCTGATCCAGCTTTCACTTTCCTCTTCCTGGCTGGGGTTCGATCACCACAGAAAGAACTTTTCTAGAGACCCACCCTGCAGCAGACACAGACCCCCACCCCCACGCCCTGGCACAGAATCCAGGGAGCCCCGTTCTTGGAGACAGTCTGTGGAGCACCCCTTAGGGATGAGGGTAAACTGAGGTCTCATGGTCCCAGGGATGTGTTTGGGGCCTGCATGCACCCCATCCCCGGTTCAGGGTTCATAGACAGCTGAGTTGGGTGTCTAAAGATGGGCAAACCTGAGCAAACCAATGCATCACTCCCATTCACAGAGCACCTGCTTGGGGGCCAGGCAGGAGCTGGGGTGCACTGATCAGTAAGACATAAATCAGAGCCTTTACTCTCTGGGCTTTTACAGTTTATGGCCAAGGTCCAATCAGCCTCTTGGCCAGCTTTTCAGAGAAATCTCATAGATGAAGGTAGATAATCATGCCTTTTAACCAGGAGATAACCCACAGAGGAACTTATTTACAAAATAGAGACAGACTCACAGACATAGAAAGCAAATTGATGGTTACTGAGGGTACAGGGGAGAAAAAGGGGGCAGGGGATAAATTGAGAGTTTGGGATTTGCAGATACCACTATGTATAAAATAGATAAACAACAAGGTCCTACTGTAGAGCACAGGGTAATATGTTCAATATCTTATAATAACCTATAATAAAGAATATGAAAAAAAAAACTGAATCACTATGCTGTACACCAGAAACTAACACAACATTGTAAACTGACTATATTTCCATTTTAAAAAGTGATCATTCATTCATTCATTTACTTAACTATTCATTAACTTAGCAGACGCTCAGTAGATCTCTGCTACGTCCCAGCAATGAGGATGCAATGGTGCATAAAACCAAATGGTCCATTCCCTCCAGAGCAGTGGTAGCTGCTATCATAAGTAAGCACACTTGCAAATAAATATTTAAGGAACCATATATACTAGGAGAGACTGATGGAGAGGGGATGATGGCAGACCAGGAGGTCAGGAAAGGCTTCTCTGGGGAAGTGATATTTAAGTGGGACCCAAAGAATGAGTGAGTCGGGCAGAGAATGAGCAGGAAGAACGATCTAGGTGGGGGGATCAGCATGTGCAAAGGGACTGGGGTAAGGAAGGGCTTGGCACACTGGAGTCACAGGACGATGAGGAAGGTGGGTGGAGAGAAGTGGAGGGGGTGAGCGAGGTAGGGATGGGGGGACACATACCAGAGGGGATTCGTGGGACTGTCAGTGTGTCTCCAGATGCAAACACCAGCGTTAGAGATTCTAGCCCTGTGTTTCAGTCCTGGCCTTCGCTCTCACCAGCCAGGTGGCCTCAAGCAAGTTCCCCTAGCTGTCTGATCACAGGGATCCTGCCCGCCAGGATGTGGGAGGATCTGGAGATAATGAATGTGAAGCCTGCAGCGCATGCCTGGCACAGAGTGATTTCTCCATATTGGACACAGTCATCCTCGTCTCCAGAGCCCAGGCTAGGTCAGCAACCTCTGAAGGGGCAGGGGGAGGGCGGAGGGCACAGGCACTGCACTCCGACCTCAGTGGCTGCTGCCCCTGACACTTCAGTGATCCCTGACCCCCGGCCCTCCATCATGTGCCTGAGAGCTGACAGGTCTCAGAGGTGGATGTTCCCCTTCCGTCCTGGACAATGTCTCGGGGGCCCTTCTGGCCTTGATCTTGATGCTCCTGTGCCACCCTGGGCCCCCTCCTCCTTCCTGTCTTTCCTCCCATCCATCCAGTCCATCTGAAGAGTACTTACGGATCGCCTACTCTTTGCCGGGTGACAACCTGTCTGCTGACTTGGTGAGGATCCCGCTCACCTCTGGCATATGCTCACTCATGGGCTCTGCCCTCACCAGCCACCCAAGTTCAGGTCCCCAGGGCCATTGTCCCCCACTGCAGGCAGGCAAGGGGCGAGGGGAGGGGTGCGGTATTGTCTGTGACCACACGTGAAAGAGGTCTTTAGTCTAGAGCCTTGAGACAACAGCGCAAGGATGCACTGAAGACACCTGAACCCGCACAGGGCCTGCGAGACCTCAGAGGTCAGACTGCCTGGGGAGCTCGTTACAAATGCACATCCTCGGGCCTCATCCAGGCCCAGCAGCTGGGGTTCAGCAGACCCTCCAGGTGACGGCAACTGTCAAATGAGACCCACAGGGTCCTGGGATGCAGATGGTGGGGTTTTGAGCATCACTGACAGGAGACCAGGAGCCGAGGGCCGGATGCTGGCAGCACTGATGGTGTCAGACCCCACAAAGCCGCTGCACAGGCTGCCCCTCGAGGGGCCAGGAGCCTGGCCCCCAGGGCTGTCAGCTTTGGGTGGTCCCCGTCCTTGTCGCCAGTGATGCCCTGTCCCCCACAGTGATGGGGACAACAAGGGTGTTCCTGAGGCGGAGAGTGGCCTCTATGCACCACAGCCCCAGCTAGTAGTGTCCTGGGGTGACAGCTGTCAGGCCATCCCCGGGAAGGAGGAGTGTACAAATTAAAAATCCTGCACGTATAGCTCTTACCCAGAAAACTCTGATCTGATCACATAAAGACACAGAACAGGAAGTGATCATTATCGTGCTTAGGAGACGGCGAGAGACAGGAGACACAGCAGGTGGACAGATAACGGAGAAGTCGAATGTTCATGGAATAACAATGCAAAAAGAGCCAATTCTCTTTTTCACCCCCTCTGGAAAAGACCCGTGGAGGTAGACCTCATTTCCACGCACCCACCATCCTCGGGGAGGGAGTCTGGGCACAGGTGCGGCCTGGACACAGCAGCCCCTCCACCACCAACTGGTTGTGCTTCGGTTTAAGTCGGCCTTGGGCATGTCCCCAGCCCTCTCTGGGCCTGTTTCCTGTGAGGGGTGCTCTGGCGGGGCTGCTCAGGCTCCATGCCAAGGGGACGGGAAGGACCTTCTCTGTCTGCTCAGGCATCTGCGTGAGTCTCAGTCCCTGTCCTTCCGGGACCTTGGCTGAGCTTCCTCAGGGTGGTTTAGTTTGCAGGGCGCTTCCCTTCCCCTGGCGGTGGGATAGGGATGACCGTTATCTCTGCCCCCTGGGATGGTGAGGATTTGAAATAAGAAGCTGGCGACATGATTTGCTGGTGCATTCACTTCACAAAATGTTCTTGCTCCCAGAACGTGCCGGGGGCGTCTCACTGAGCATCAGATTCAGGGCAGAGAAAGTGAGGAACAAATGTGCACCCAGAACATGCAGCCTGGGGGAAGATGCGTGATAAACAAGGGACGGGAAATGAATGTGAGATGCTGCACACCCGGGCGGCAGCTGCTGGAGATGCCCGCGAGGGGCGGCGCTCGGAGGGCTGTGTGTATTTCACTCACTCAACCCACTGACCCAGAAGGAAGGCGTGCTGTTACTTTCATTTTACAGATGGGGAAACTGAGGCCCAGAGAGGTCAAGGGACATGCCCATGGTCACACAGGAGGTGGCAGAGCTGGCGTGCAGGTCCCTGCCTTGCAGCGGTCAATGCCTTTTCATCATAGGCGCTCAACGGCTCCTTTCTTCACTCCTTGATGGTTGGGCTGGCTTCTCAGAGGAACCAACTTTGCCTGTCATTCCTTCCTTGGCACTCTGGCCCCCAGGACATGCCTGTCTCCCTTCCCCCCGGGCGGTTAGAATAGTGGCAGGCCACAGCAATACAGCTAGTCACGTGATTTTTTGGTTTCCCGGTGCATATAAAAGTCAGTATAGCGTAGTATACATTTATCAAAGTTCATCAGATTGTTCATCTGGCATTTGTGTAGCTTACAGGAATTATACCACAATAAAGGTGTTAAAGGCAGTATTCTGTAGTCTAAGTGTACAATAGCATTATGTCTAAAAAAATGTACATACCTTCATTAAAAAATACTTCCTTGCTAAAAAAAAATGCTGTGATCTGACAATGCAGAGCTGCCACAAACCTTCAGTTTGTAAAAAATGCGGTATCTGTGAAGCATGATAAAATGAAGTTTCCCTGGGTTTTAGAAGTCATCTGGTCCAAGCCCCAGCTTGAGTAATAATTTTCCAGCAGTCTTCTTGATCGAGAGCCACTCACTTCTTTTTAATCACAAAGTCTACCTCTTTCAAGCAGTCTTTACACAGCCCATTAGACATGTTTCTGTTATGAGTTTTTCCATTATACTGACTTGAAATCATCAGACTTTGAAGTCCAAACTAGTGGCACAGAGATCCATGTTGGTGCAGGATAGAAAAATCCACACATTAGTGGATTTTCATTCAACTTTTCTTCCCTTATTCTTTTAATGCCCTTTAGTGAACAGAGCTAACATTTGGGCATGGACGAACTTGGGTTTGTATCCCCAGCAATGATGCGTAAAAGCCACACCCACTTGGGCAAGCTACCTCACTCCTCTGGGCTTTGATAATCTCTTCTAGGAAATCAGGATAATTATTTTAATTGTGAGAAAGTACATACAACATCAAATTTACCGTCTTAACCATTCCTAAGTGTGCAGTTCGGTGGCATGAAATTCCTCCACATTGTTTGCGACCATCACCCCCATCTGCCTCCAGAGCTTATCCATCATCCTGCATCCTAAAGCTCTGGACCCATTGAAAAATAACCCCTCAACCCCACTTCCCCTGCTCTGGCAACCGCCATTCTACTTTCTCCCTGTGGATTTCACTATACTAAGTACCTCGTGTAAGTGGAATTATTCAATATTTGTCCTCCTGTGTCTGGCTTATTTCACTTGGCATAATGTCTTCATGGTTTGTCCATTTGTAGGATGTCAGAATTTCCTTCCTTTTTCAGGCTGGATTCCATCCATTGCGTGTTGATACTACATTTTACTTAACCCTTCATCTGTCAATGGACACTTGGGTTGCTTCCACGTTTTAGCTACTCTGAACAATGCTGCCGTGAACATGGGTGTACAAACATGTCTTCAAGACCCTGCTTTTAATTCTTTTGGATATAGATCCAGAAGTGGAGTTGTTGCATCGTATGGTAACTCTGTGCTTCATTTTTTGAGGAACCACCATACTGTTTTTCACAGTAGCTGTACTGTTTTATGTTCCCACCAACAACACACACAGTTTCCAATTTCTCTGCATCGTCACCAACACTTATTAACCATCCTAATGGGAATGAGGTGGTATCTCATTATAGTTTTGACTTGCATTTTCTTAATGATTACTGGTATTGAGCATCTTTTTGTGTCCTTTTTGGTCACTTGTATATCTTCTTAGGAGAAATGTCTGTTCAAGTACTTGGACCATTTTTGAATTGGTTTTGTTGTTGTTGAGTTTTAGGAATCCTCTCTATATTCTGGATATTAATATCTTATCAGACATTTGATTTGCTAGTATTTTATTCCATTCCTTGGGTTGCTTTGTTTTTATTCTGTTGGTATTGTCTTTTGATGTACAGAATTTAAAAATTTTTCGTGAGTCTAATTTGTCTGTTTTTCCTTTGGTTGCCTGGGCCTTTGGTGTCAGATTCAAGAAATCATCGCCAAATCCAATGTTGTGAAGCTTTCCCCCTGCGTTTTAAGAGTTTTATAGTTTTAGGTCTTTCATTTAGGTCTCTGATCAAGTTTGAGATAGTTTTTTGTATGTGGTGGTAGGCAAGAATCCAATTTCCTTTTGCACTTGGACGACTAGTTTTTCCATTTGTTGAAAGACTGCCCTTTCCCCATTGAATGGTCTAGGCAACCTTGTCAGTAAATCATTTGATCATACATGCAAGGGTTTATTTCTAGGTTCTCCAAGCTATACCTTCTATGTCTGTCTTCATGGCAATACCATGTTGTTTTGATGACTGCAGCTTTGTTAAAAGTTTTGAAATAAAAAAAAAATGTGAGTCCTCCAGCCTTGTTATTCTTTAAGATTGCTTTAGATCGCTGGGGCCTCCTGAACTTCAACATGAATTTTAAGAAGGGTTTTTCTATTTCTGCAAAAAAAAAAAAAGTCATTGGTTGATTGGGGTTGTGTTGAATCAGTTGATCGCTTTGGGTACTGACATCTTAACAATATTAAATGTTCTAATCCATGAACATGGTATATGCTTCCTTTTATTAATATTTCTCTAATTTCTTTCACAATGTTTTGTAGTTTACTGTACAAGTCTTTTACCTCTTTGGTTAATACCTAAGCATTTTATTCTTTTTAATGCTATCGTGAGTTAAACTATTTTCATAATTTTTCTTTCAGATTGTTTCTTGTTAGTGTACAGAAATGCAGCTGGTTTCTGTCTGTTGACTTTGTACCTTGCTACTTTGCTGAAATCATTTACTATCTCTAGCAGTTGTGGGATTTTTGTTTTGTTTTGCAGAATCTTTAGGGTTTTCTACATATAAGATCCTATCATCTATGAATAAGATGATTTTACTCCTTCCTTTTCAATCTGCATGCTTTTTTGTTCCTTGCCTAATTGGCCAGTACTATGTTGAACAGAAGTGGCAAAAGTGGACCCCTTTGTCTCGTCCCTGTTCTTAGAGGAAAGGCTTTCAGTCTTTCACCAATGAGTATATATGATGTTCGCTGTAATTTTTTTTTTGCCCCATATATGATTTTTATTATGTTGAGGTAGATTCCTTCTATTCCTACTTTGTTGAGTATTTTTTATTATGAAGGGGTGTTGAATTGTGTCAAAAGCTTTTTCTGCATCTATTGAGATAATCAAGTGATTTTCTTCCCCTTCGTTCTGTTCACGTGGCATATCGGGGAAATGCTGGCGTCAGAGAATGGGTGAGAATGTTCTCTCTTCAACATTTTGGAAAAGTTTGAGGATTGGCATTCGTTCTTTAAATGTTTGGCAGGATTCATCAGGGGAGCCATCAGCTCTAGGCTTTTCCTTTTTAGGGAGATTTTTGATTCCTAATTCAGTCTTCTTACTAGTTACACACAGATTTACTCAGATTTTCTATTTCTTTGATTCAGTCTTGATAGGCTTTGTGTTTCTGGAAATGTGTCCACTTCCAAGGTTACCTAACTTGTTGGCATAAAACTGTTCATGGTACTCATAATCCTTTTTATTTCTGCAGATCAGTAGTAGTGGCCCCATTTTCATTTCTAATTTTACTGACTTGAGGCTTCTTTCTTCTTTAGTTCACCTAGCCAAAGGCTTGTCAATTTCATTCTTTTCAAAGAGCCAACTTTTAGTTTCATTGATTTTCTCTGTTGCTTTTCTGTCCTCTGTTTTGTTTATCTCTGCTCTAATTTTCATTATTTCCTTCCTTCTGCTAACTTCGAGTTTAGTTTATTCTTCTTTTTCTAGTTCTTGAAGTTGTAAGCTTAGAGTGCTGATTTTAGGTCTTCCTAGTTGTTTAATATAAGCATTTACAGCTATAAATCTTCCCCCAGCACTGCTTTTGCTGCGTCCCATAGGTTTTGGTTTGTTGTGTTTTCATTTTCATTTGTCTTGAAGTAGTTTCTAATTTCCCTTGGGATTTCTTTGATCCATCGGTTGTTTGCATGTGTTTATTTTACACAAATTTGTGAATTTTCCTTTTCCTTCTGTTTCGATTTCTAACTTCATCGCGTCGTGGTTGGAGAAGATACTCTGCTATGAAATCTATCTTTTAAAATCTGTTGAGACTGAACTGTGGCCTAACATATGGTCCACCCCGGAAAATGTTCCACGTGCACTGAGAAGCATGTGTGAGCTGCTGCTGTGAGTAGAATGCTCCGTGCACATCTGCTAGATTTAGTTGGTTTATTGTGTTAAATCCTCTATTTACTTACTTCTGTCTGATTGTTCTGTCCATTATTGTGCTTAGGGTATTGAAGTGACCAGCTATTACTGTACAGCTGTCTGTATCTCCTTTCACTTCTGTCAGTTTTTGCTTTCTACTTTTTGATAATCTATTATTAGGTACATAAATGTTTGTAAGTGTTTTATCTTCTTGCTGTATTGAAACTTTCATTAAAATCTGTTTTGTCTGATATTAGTACAGCCACTCCTACTCTCTTTTTGTTACTATTTGCATGGAGTATCTTTTTCCATGCTTTCATTTTCAATCTATTTGTGTCTTTGGATCTAAAGTGCATATCTTGTAGACAAAATATAGTTGGATCATTCTGTCAGTCTTTGTCTTGATTGGAAAGTTTAATCCGTTTACATTTAAAGTAATTAGTGATAAGGAGGGACTCATTCTGTCCACTTGCTGTTTGTTTTCTGTATACCTCATGGCTTTTTTGTCCCTCATTCCCCGTGTTTAGTTTTGTTTTTGTCATGATTGTTCAGGTTCCTTTCCCATTTCCTTTTGTGTATGTTCCATAGCTGTTTTCTTCGTCATTACCATGACTACATCTAACCACCTAAAATTACTTTGAATAATTTGAAGTTATATCAGCTTAACTTTAGTAACATGCAAAAACTCTGCTCCTTTACAGCCCCACCCCCACTCCTTTATACCTCTTTGTACATTGTGTGCCCCCAACCACAAACTAATAGTTCCTTTAAATGCTTTAGTCTCTTAAATGATGTAGAAAACAAAATGTGGAGTTACAAACCAAAGTTACAAGTAATACTGGCTTTTAGACTAGGTTGTTAATTGGGCCTGACTATGGCTGGGTTTTTGCCAAGCAAGTGTGAAAGAGGGGCAGTGGAATCAAGGATGCGCGGAAGGGAGTGATTTATCATCCCCGCCCTCGGAATCAATGCTGGGAAAGGTGGGGGCTTGGCAAGAATATGTAAGGAGGACAGGGTTTTAAAAGATGACAGGTTACAGGCCTGACGAATTTGAAGAGTTGTTGCTGTGCGGGCACTAGAGTGAGGTGCTGGGAGGGCAGAGAGGATCAGTGCGGAGAATCTGCAGTTGGGGTTTGGAGGTGGTGCAGCGACGCTGCGGCGTCAGTCTAGAAGAGCGGCAGGTGGCCCGGGGTAGGGGGGAGGCCCTGCAGAGGGAGCCGCTCACAGAGCCAAGACAATGTAGGGTGTGGCTGGGGTGTGCGGAGGGGCCCAGGAGTGAGGCAGGAATCATCAGTGAGTGAGAAGCAGCTCAGAGGTCAACAGATGAGGCCAAGCCCAGGGGTAGAGGGGAGATGGCATGAGCTTCAGAGGAACTGATGTTTTTAAAGAGGCAAATTAGCTTGAAGCAGGGGAATTGAGAATTAGGAATATGGATTAAGGGAGAATAAAAAAGACAGCCTCTACTCGGGAAGCTCAGGTGAATACTGTCCTGGGGAGACAGCTGGGCTTGGAGATGGCAGGGAAGCTGGGAGACTTCACTGAGGACAGGTCGAGGATTTCAGGAAGTCTATTCAGTACGTACTGGAAGTGAGAGAGGGGAGACTGGGACAGATCAGTGTGGCTAAGACCACCCAGGCTGTGGGCACAATGGAACAGCCCTCTGTTTCTCCTCCACCTTGAGGCTGGGGGACCCCGGGCCCACATTCAACCTGTACTAAGTTTTGTCATCTGTTCAGGTACGGGATACACAGTACAGGCTGGCAGAGGAGTAGCAAGCTGGAGGCTGCACAGTGCAGGGCGCAGTGCTGTCCATGCACACGTCTCAAAAACCAGTGTTGGTCCCACCCCTTCTCCCATTTTATCAGTGGCCTTCCCCCGGCACTGGGCTCAGGGCTCTGCAGGACACCCTCTGTGGGACCCTGGGCAGAAACCACCCAGGATTAGATGTTACGACTTTTATATACTGACCTTATGCCTGGGCTCTTATCCTGAGAGCTTTTTTTCTCCTTAGTAATCATAATCAGGTTTAAAAGGTTAAATACCTTGCTGTAGGGTCTGAATTTTTAAGTCAGTGTAATTTGGGGGTGGGGACAGTGTGGCATTTTTTTTCTCATCCTTCATGTCACAGCTGAAAGGTCACTTCTGCCAAGAGAATCCCTTGGTCTTGCCACATGGTTCCCAATGGGGGGACCATGCCTCACTCCTGGGGCATGTGGTCACATCTGGAGACGTTTCTGGTGTCGCAACTGAATGGGTTCTCCTGGCATCTAGTGGACAGAGGCCAGTGATGCTGACCCTCATACAGTGCACGGGACAGTCCCCACCGTGCAGAATCCTCCAGCCCCCAGGGCCAGCAGTGCTGAGGGTGAGAAACCCCGGCCTGGACAGTTTAAAGCAGATCATCTCTCTAAGCCCTGCTTACCCCGTCACGGTGCTTGCCGCGGTCTGTAACTGGCTGGATGGCTGACAAAAAAATGTCTGTGTCACATTTTATTGTCACTCTGCCTTACTTGGAGTGTAACCCCAAGGTGGCAGGGGTCTTTTCTGTCTTGGTCACTGCTGTATGCTCAGTGCCTGGCATGATACCTGGTATACAGTAGGTGCCCAATAACTGTTTCTGAGGGAATGAATAGGAACCTATAATGAGGGTTCTTTTTTCCTGTACAGAATTTTGATTCTGCATCTCCAGTTAATGCAGACCTGCCTAGTAACTCAGACTAGGACTTTGCTCCACTTCAAATAAAACTGACGTTCGTCCAGTCGGGGTAACTGGGGGAAATGGTGAGCGACCTTCTGGGAGTCTGCACAGCGCATATATCGGGAGTTCACCTGATCCCTAATTGCTGAAAAGGAACTGAGACAGAGACCATTAACCAAGTATCTAACTTATAAAATGTCACCGTTTTTATTTTGTCGCTGTAAAGAGGTGTATCTCAAACCAGATTGTAACAAAATTACCACAGCTTATTCCAAAAGAAAATTTTAATACAAGAGATTTTAGAAAATTAAACACATTTGTTTAAAAATTCTACCGTGTAAACCTTAACAGAAGAGGGTGGTTAGGATAACACTACATGTTTCAGAGCGAATCTGCAGGCTTCTAGGCCTCGTTTACATACAGACGGGGGACTAGACTCCAGCTGTGTCGCCCTGTGACCTCCCCCCACAGTCACTGGAACCCGATCGTGGGGGACTCCGGCTGGGCCCAGGGCCTCCGCCGGGGACTCCCGTGGCACCTGCAGTCAAAAGACCCCCTCCTGCAAGAAGTCAGCATCTGGTGAGTTAAGCCAAGTGTTCTACCAACAGGCTGGGCCAGGGCTGGGGGAGCTGAGGCTGCAGGGGTGAAGACATTCCTTCTAGGATGAATCCTAGGTAATAAAAAGTCCTAATTATCTCCACCGCCCACTCCCTGCTGGCGCCGCCCGCCCTCCAGCTCATCTCTGAGGGGTTCACAGCTCCGGCTGCAAACGTGTGAGCCGCCATCTCGTATCCTTCCATGGCCCCCTTGCAGCTCTTGCCAAGGTGCCTCCCCTGCGGCTTCAAGTGGCGGCTTCCTGCCTCGTAGCTGGCGAAGGCGGGAAGCAGACCTGACCGGATGCAGGGGCAAGGGGGGGCCTGGGCGGGCAGCTAGTGGTTTTCGATGATGACGGCAAAACTTTCACGTGCCACTGAACCCCTGGACCTCAAGACACTCCTGAATCCAGCATGTTCTATGGGGGGAGGGTGCTCATCATTGCGGTGGGCTCAACTGTCTTTCAGGCAAGCCGGATTTTTTTTTTAAACTCTTTAGAAACTGGGGAGGTAAGGAAACACTGAATGTGGGTGTTAGGATTCAGAGACGAAAGTAAGGGCTCCCTGACGGAACCGAGAACCAGCGACACCCAGCTGGCCGCGGCCATGGGCGTGGCCGAAGGGAGGGGGCGGGACCCCGGCGGCGGCGGCGGCGGCCAACTGAGCAGGCGCGTCTCGGGAGCCGCCGGTCTGCCCAGCGCACGGAGCACGAGCTCGCGAGCCTCCACCTTCGCTTCTGTTGATCCAGTAGCTGGAGTTTTAGTTTAGAGACAAGCAAGATCACAGGTTATCAAAACATGAACGTTTGGCACAGGAATGTTAGATAAAATGTACGGTGCTACAATGGTGCCAAACAAGCAGAGAAGCCGACATCAGGTTTAATGAAACAATGGGCATATTCTGAAAAACGATCATTGCCAAAAGCCCTACCTGTGAGCAGATGCCTGCTGGCCGGGAGTGCCCTCTGTCCCCCGAGGCACAGACTCAAAGGCCCAGCGTGTGTGTGTCTGTGCCCCAGGAGGAACACTGAGACGCAGTCAAAACAATTATTGCCTTGGGGGTGGGAGCTGAGCGTGACTGCTCCTTCTAGAAGGCCCGTCAGCCAGTCTGATGCTCTCCGGCAGGTCCAGCTGCGGCTGAGGTCCAGCCTGGTCTCTGCCTTGGCTACCCGCCCAGGCAAGATGGTGACTTTGGAGGAGAGCGGCCCTCCTGCCTGGCTGAGGAATGGAGGAAGGGTTCTGGAGGGGACTGGTTGGGAGAGGCCTGCTGGGACCCCAGGGACCAGGGCCTGGCCTCCACACAAGGGGGCCCGCTGGCATCCCTGGGCTGCACCCCGACAGGAAGGTGAGCAGGTGGGCAGATCGCCCCAGGAGGAACCGAGAGAAGGAGGCGGTCGCTGACCTGCCCTGGGCTCAGAGCCCTGGTCCTGGGTCTCGGAAGAAGTAGCTGCTTCATGTTATCTGGGCAGGCCGGCTGGTCTTCCCGCCAGGGCCTGGGCCCCAAACCTGGGGGTGCATTCTTGACTCTCCAGGCCCTGGTGCCGCATTATCAGCCCCACGATGCAAACAGCTTTGATCGCCTGTTTTAAAGGCCCCGCCCAGCCTGGCACTGCTGGGAAGTCGGTGGTCATCGAAGAACGCATCTTCCTGGGCTCGGAGCCATGCAGCAGGGCCCTGCGCTGTGTGACAAGCCCCTGCCCACACATCCGGGCCCAGGTCCCTCCCTCTCAGCGTTCCGGCCTCTTTGGGGTCTCACAAGGTGGTATCGCGTCTCTACAGCTCAGTCAGGTGCTCCTTTTTGTAACCAGGAAGCCTGGATGGGCCTGGTGATGGTGCTAAAGGCGACCACCAGGGGAGTGACAGCCACCACCGGGTAGCCAGGAGCCGGTCTGAAGGGCTGGAGTCTCTGTCCGGCTGCGGGAGGGGTGGCTGAGCAGGTTCCCAGCCTCCGACCTCCCTTCCTGGGAGCGTTGGTCCTCTCTTTTCAGGGAGACATCCCTGCCCAGCCCTGCTTTTCATGGGTTGGGGAACAAGCAAGATGATGGCAGATGGGCCCTGCTGAGGTGCTGCCCTTTTCTTGCTGGCACAGCTCCTGAGCAGACAGCCGGGCAGTGGCCGGGGACTCTTCCTTTAGTACAGGTGTGGCGCTGGGGGCTCCTCTCTGAATGGGGAGAATTTCCTCTCTCAGATGCCAACTTTGGAGGCACCAAAGAATCTTCTAACCAGCTTAAGGAGACAGAAGCAATGTCCACTTGTCCTTTCTACGGGGCTCTCTCCCCTTGGTGGCTCGGGGCGGGTGGAGGACATCTCAGCCTCTGAATTGGACCTGGGTTGAAGGGCAGACGATGACACGTCCTCAGGAGGTGGCGTTTTGTGCACCAGATCTCAGCCTGGACCTTGGCGTTTTATTCTCTTTCTTGACGAACTGGGGCCTCTGCCCCTTCTAAGTCCGCCCTGCCACCGTGGAGAGCTGGGTGGGAGTATTTTGAGCAGCTGGATGGACTGAGTCATTGCAGGACACGCGTGGGCTTCCAAAGTTAAGGCTTTGAGGCGGTGCTGTGATGTGCATGTCACGTGCGAATCTGAGCTAAAATCCGAGGGAGGGGTCTGTGTGCTAAAGACCAGGTCGAGGTTTTTGCATGATGACAAAAATGGGGGTACAGATAGCAAGCAGCCTGGAGGGTCCGGGGGTGCCCAAGAACATGGTTTTACAGTCCACATTTTGGGAGATCAGGGCAAGTTTTCTGTGAATAATCTTTAAGAAATGGAGAGGCAGGCAGAGTTTCTCCTCTGTAAGTACAGGCTGAGACGTGCTTGTCCGCCATAGCTCTGGGCACCTTCTGTTGTGGTCGCTCTGTTTCACTCCCTGCGCAGAATGTCAGAGCCGGTTCCTGGCGGGGCGGGTGGAAGTGAGGTCAGATTCACACGCAGATGTGTTTTGGCGGATCAGGTACCAGAAAAGGCTGGTTGATCAGAACCTCGAGCCCTGGGAATGTCGGGGGGTTCTGTTCCGTGTCTCGTACACAGAGGCGACAAATTGGGTGCAGAGTCTGCTGGGCCAGCCCGCCACCTGGTGTCAAAGTGACCACTGTGGAAGGACCCAAATGTGGGGGCAGGGCTCTGGAGCAGGGCTCTGGCGCAGCTGGAGTTTTCAGAGGGTCCCGGAGGATGATTTGGCCCAGGAGGGCTCTGTGTTCACGGCCAGTCTGCACTGTGGGACTTGGGATTCAAGCGGAGTGTGTGTGGATTCAAGCGGAGTGTGTGTGTAGTGGAAATACCTCGGCAAAAGGGCCCCAGCCACACGCACTCCCGCGCCCATCCGTGGAGAACGGCAGGCTCGTTCGCTCGCGTGGGTCCGGCTCACCTGGTAGAATGTCCCCTCAGAAGTTCCTCAGGCCTCCGCGAGTCTCCAGAGGGCTGTGCGTGAGGCATTTCTGCTCTACTTAACTGCTCTGACAAGGTTCCCTCTGGCTGACGGGGGAAGACACAGCGGATTCCTTCCAGTTCACCACTGGGGAAGGGCTCAATGCTTACCCAGGGTCGCTCGCCAACTTGTAAGGTGATGAGTTGAAACAGTTCCAGGCAGAGCCCACAGTCAGCTTTCTACTGACCACCTTTCACATGTGTTTACATCATTAATTCCCCTACGACTCTAGCCTCTTCGGGTCAAACTTCTCCCTATGTAGTCAGTGTCCCCCAGAAAATGTCTCTCTTCATTACTGCAGGAGCGCTTGTCAGGGCGGGAGACAACTTCATGATTCTGGATGTTAAAACTGGCCGAACAGCTCTGGGCCCGAGAGGCGACCTGACGTGGGAGTGTCGGAGGGGCCTCCTGCTCCCACCTGCCAAGGGGCCCGGCTCTGAGGCGGCAGGAATCCACCTCGGGGGCACACAGGGCCCTGTTCCCACGAGAGGAGGCTGTGTTGCAAATCTGTGTCTTTAGGGGACAATCATGATCTATGTGGAGTGGATGCTGTGTCCAAGTTCACCGAGAGCCACGCTGAGCTCCACAGAGCCCTGGAGCCAGGCCCCCCTGTAGTGCCTCCTGGAGTCTCTCACAGCCTCGAGGCCTCTCCTCTTGGCTGTCAAGGCCCAGGCCACCGATTCTGGGCTAACCCAGGGCTCTCCGCCCAGGGTCACCAGGTGCACAGGGGCCTGGGTGGCCCCAGGTTTCCTAAATGGAGGAACCATAAGGAGGTAGGGGAAGTTCTCCAAGAACCACAGTTCAGCATCACTGACGGCTCCTCCTCACAAAAGCTATGGGGCTGTCCCCATGAAGCATGGCAGCAAGAACTACTGTCCACTGGCGGGGAGGGCCTGCAAAGGAACAAGCCCCCACCCAAACCCTCCACGTCCCTGGGCTGCAGCAGGCCATTCATTAAGAAGAAAAGGGTAACAGTCATTCGACTTCCCACGTGGGGAAGAGGCAAGGGGTGGTTTCTGAATGAACCTTCTGACCAAATGAAACATCAGACTTGTGCATCTCCACCAGGGCACTCCGTGCCCGACCTGGCGCCCACCCCACCGCTGGCCCCTGAGCTGGAGGAAGGGGAACGGAAAGCCCTCGCTGCCCAGGGCAGGGCCAGGGGAGAGCGGCGCCCGCGGGTCGGAGTCCGTCCAGCGAGGACGCCCGGCTCTCACACTGCCCAGTTTAATCAGGGTGTCATGTGACTGGTGGGGAAGGTGTGCTCTCTGGGGTTCACCGGGCGGACAGGGTCGTCACTCCGGGGTGGGGGCGGCTGGCGCAGCACGTAGGGCCCGAGTCTGGGATGCCGCCGAGGTCAGAGGTCGCCGCTCTGGGGCTCCACGTTGCGGGTCTCCCTGGGGTGACCCCGGGACAGCTTGGGGAAGCGGGGTGCCACTTTGGGCCGGCTGTTCTTGTTCAGCGGTTCTCCAGGAGGGGTAATGTCGCTGTAAGACAGAGCGGGGAGAATCGGGTTAAGTCAGGGGGTCCAAGCAGCATGGAGATGTGGGAGTCCATATTGTCACGGAGACCGTGTCCTGCAGTGGTATCTGGCATGGCTGTGGGGCCACAGGGCTGGACCCTCTTTTCGGGCCATGAAAGAAGTTACCAGCCCTGGCTTTCTTCTCCCCATTTTTACTTGTCTTCCAGCCAAGGTACGTTTTAAAGCCAAAGGAAAAAAATGCGTTGGAGAATATTGCGTTTAAAGTCTAGAAGAAGCATGAACCCAGGAGAGGGGATGCTGATGGTGCTGATCCTAAGAGAATGATCAGGATGTCAGTCAACGCCTAACTGTGAGGGCGTTCACCACAGCACCGGGTGGGAAACAGCTTACGTGTCTAAGATGGGGGGGGTCACTGATGTCAGTTCTAAAACACCATCACCATAGACAGCAGGAGCCATTCAACACGGGGACATGGCGTGATGTGTGAGGCCAGGAGGCGCCCTGCCCGTAGTGACCAGAGTCTTTCGGGCCCCGGAGGAGCGGGCTCCTGGGAGAGCCCAGGAGAGGTTGGGGCCTGGCTGGCGTGAGGGGACAGTTACCAGTCAGCAGGGCCAGGATGCCCGCACCTACGGTGTCGGGTATAGGGCCGGGGATAAGGGTGGGGCCTCTGAGCCAGAACGCCCGCAGGTCCTGCCGCTAACTCACTGTTTCCTTGGGCAAGTACCTCAGTGGCTTTGAGCCGTGGCTTCCAGGCTGGAATAAAGGTAGAATTAATTTGAGTGTTGCAGGGATCAAGCTGATGCCTGGCTAGAGTCACCGGTCAAAAAACAAGAGCTGTGTTGCCAGAACCCATGCTCGACACTGAGGAGGGTACAGAGGTTAATGTGAGTTTGAACCCACCATCTCACCGGGTACGGGCAGGACTAGGCAGACCCCTGGAGCACATCATGACAGTGGAGCACAGTAGATGCTTTGGGGGTAAACACCAAGTATTCTGGGCTGGGCACAGGGTGTGGGTCATTGGGGTAATCAGGGAGGGCTTCCTGGAGGAGGAAGAGCAGGAGCTGTGAAAGAGGAGCAGAAGTGAGTTGGATGGTTGGCTGGGAGAAGAGCCCTCTAGATGTGAAGGCAGAAGGGCCCTGTGGTGGGACGGGTGGGCCTGGAGCTGGGCAGATGTGGTGCAGCTACTTCACTGTCCTGGAGACAGGATGTCCCTCAGCGGTGGAGTGAGGAACTACTAGGATGCTGTTTGTCAGCAGGCCTAGCCCGGCACCTGGGGACCCTCTTCAGGGCACAGACTAGGGGGCTGGCGACAGTCCCTTAGAACAGTGCTGGGCATGGGGGACAGCAAGCAGTGACAGGGAGCTGAGCCGTGTTGGTGGCGAGGATGCACAGGGTAGGACTCGGGCGGAGGCTGCGGCAATAATTCCTAGAAACACAGGAGGGGAGGAGGTGGCGGTGAGGCTGCTGGAGGATGGGTGTAGATGGGGACACAGCGAGTGGATGTCAGCTGCAGAAAGTCCAGGGGAAGCAGGAGGCCACAGTAACTATCAGGTGGATCAACAGGTCTGGTTCTGCTGAAAGAGCTGAGCAGGAGAGGAGCGTGAAGAGTCACTGGCATAGATAAGGCCGAACCACACGGAACTTCCCTTCTCATAGGTCAAAAACTAATATTTCTATACGCTTGTTGGCCATTTGTGTGTCTTCTTTGGAGAAATGTCTCTTCAGGTCTTTAGCCCATTTTTTAATAGAAGGGATGCACACCACAACCACGGTAAGGGATCACCTCACACCTGTCAGGACGGCTATCATTTAAGACGCCAAGGGTTGGTGAGGCCGCGGAGAACGTGGGCCCCCTGCACACTGTTGGTGGGAGTGTAAAATGGTACAGCGGCTGGGGAGAACAGTATCGGGGGGGCCTCAAAAATTACAAATAGAACCACCCGATGGTCCAGTAACCCTCCCTCTGGGTATTCATGCCAAACAGAAATCAGGGTCTGGAAGAGACAGGTGCATGCCCACGTTCAGCACAGCACTAGTCACAAAAGCAAAGATGTGCAGACAACGTACATTTCCATGAATGCATCCGAAAAAGCCCCCCCAAAGACAGTGGTCTATCCATACAACGGAGTATTATTCAGTCTTAAAAAAGAAGGAAATTCTGACATATGTGACAACAAGGGTGAATGCTGAAGACAGTATGCAAAGTGAAATAAACCAGGCATGAGGACATTACTGTATGATTCCACTTGTAGGAGGCACCTGAAAGGTCAGACTCAGAGAACCAAAGACCAGAATGGTGGTTATTAGATGCTGGGGGAGGGGCAAGAGGGGAGTTATTAACCAACGTGCATGACGATGTTTCAGTTAAGATGAGTTCTAGAAACCTGTACAACATATTGTCAACATAAGGGCCATGCTCTTAACCAACCGCACATGGTTTACCAGCAGCATCCAAAAGCATGGGATTGTGTATAAGTATTTACTTAGAGGAGGCAGGGGTCTGGGGTGGATGGAGGAAAAGATAGGGATGCTCTGAATGCGAAGGGCACCTGGGATCTTCCCTGGGTCCCCTCCCTCTAAGAGAGAGCCAGGGCCAAGGCCACGTGCACCCCAGGACTGAGGTCCATCAGCAGAGCCTAGGGCTGTGCACAGGTAGCTTCCAGGAAAGGTCTCACGTTTACAAGGACAGCCCTAAATAATACACTAGGGCTCAGTGCAGCCACCACATCTCACGTCCTCAGACTCCAATTCTCATCGCTCACAGCCTTTGTTAGCCGCTGACTCCCTGCTTTGTGCACTAGTGAGACCTAGAGGAAGATGGTGCCCTTTCTTACCCAGCCCCACAGAGAGAAATCAGGCCCCTGAGAAGCTCTTTGCTCCAGCTGGCATTTTTATAACAAAGTGGGCTTGTGGCTCTTGGTCTGGGCAGGAGCGGAACCAGGGAGCATGGTAAAATTACGGTCCTGATCCGCCCGATTAGTTTTAATGCAGACGCTACGTCTACCCCAATTTTGCAGGAGTGGAGGCAAGAAAGGCCCCACTTCCACCATAAGAATGGATTTCCTAAGGCTGCATGGAATAATATTTAAAGTCAGAAAAGCTGGTGCCTTCAGTCAGACACTTTAGGACCTTGGGGGAAGATATACAACCTCCCCGAGACTCAGTTTTCCGATCTGTGAAAAGGGGATAACACTGGCCCTGCCTACTGTTCATACGTCATTCAACACATATTGAGTCTGTTACCAACAGGAATGGATTTGGCTCTTTCAAGGCCCCAAGATCACTAAAATAAAGATGCAAAGGCTGGCAAGCCAAATCTTAAGAACTTTGATGGTAGAGGCATCGGTATATCAAGGGAAGAGGGCAGAGGCTGTTCAAAGATTTCACAAACTACAGAAATACACCACGCGACCTCCCATTCCTCTTTCCAACGCAACTCAAGTCTTACATCTGACCTGGGGGGATGGGGCTGGAGGCAGAGGAAGGACCCTCTCTGAAGAGACCAGTCTTTCCGGAACACAGGCCCTAACACTCTGCAGAGATAGGAGAGAAACGGGTGTTTGGCAGGGATGTTTGGAGGCTGCTTAAAGAAATAAGTGAGCAAATAGGTGGATGTTTGGCCTTAAGGTATGTCTGTGAACAAGGGCAGAAAAATCGTGGACATCCTGCAATGAAGACCAAACCACAGCTTCCCTGGAGATCAAAGCAGGAGTCTATTTCTACCTTCAAGCTGCTCAGACCGGGGTGAGGGTGGCGGAGGGAGAGAGGGCCAAATAAAGGAGCAGACGGAGACTACACAGCATGAGAGCCGGGGGCGGGGCGGGTCCCAGGGGCGGAGAAAGGCTCAGCGGAGGGCCGGGAAGGAAAGGGCCGAGTCTGCCAGGCAACGCAGGCCCCAAGAAGGCCTCGAGGTGACACAGACACGCCCGCTCTGTGGGTTTTACAAAACGCTCCTCCGGAGGTGTGCACGCAGCCTGTGGTGAGACCACATGACGGCAGCAGAACTCAGCACATTAGGTTGCTAAACTTGCCACCTAAATAATGCACATGAACACAACCCAACTACCCTCGCTTTGCACGGCCACCGACACTAACATGACGGTAATAAAATTATAAAATCTCAGAATATAAGCCACTGCTTTGAGGACACACTGCACTTAGGTTAGGGGCGATCTTACTACAGTGCTGTCCATTCTCCACTTGGAGGGCACGCCCTCTGGGCTGGGTTCCAGCCCCACAAACAGGACGTCACCGTCAACAGTCCGGGTGATCCTGAAGCCCCTCTGGTACCAAGGTCAGTGATGGAGGTGGCGGCCGCTTTGGTGCCCACGGTCACCCCGCCCAGAGCTGTGATCAGACCATGCAAACAATGTTTCCCAGATTCTACTTTTATCATCTTTTATGCTTTCCACTGCCCCCCCCCATATTTCCTATGTACTGTTCAAGATTTGTCTTTACCTTTATCTTTAGGTTACTTTGGCCTATACAAAAATATCCATAAGCATGGATTTAATGCATATTACTTAATTTTTAAAATTCCTATATATCACCCCGGGTTCAATTGCCACCTCCAATACTGAGTGAGTGTTCTCTCCTTCAAAATGTGTGTGCTTGGCAACAAGGATAAATCTCAGAATTATGCTAGATGACAGAAGCCGGGCTCAAAGGCTACACTCCATCTGATTCCACTCATGTGACATTCTGGAAAAGGGAGACACGGCAGCGGGCGCCCGGGGGCTGACTACGCAGGGGGCACTAGGGAATGCCAGGGGCCGGACAGGCTGTTCTGTATCCTGGTGGGGGTGGTGACGTGACTCCACGTATTTATCAAAACTCACAGAACTATGTAATAAAGGCAAATTTTGCCACATACAAATTTTACTTCAGTCTCAATAAACTTGACTGAGAAAGGCTTTTTTTTTTAAGTCTCTGCTTCTTCAGCAGGAATGAGCACCTCTCATTCACTCTGGGTCTCCCAGGAGACAGTGACCTCGTCCCCTTCCCTGGCTAGACTGTCATTTACAAGCTGACTACCTGGACTGGTCACTGACGCTCCCTGGGACTGTAAGAAGAGGTCACATCACAGTAAAATCAAGGGGGTAAAGCATCTGAACAGCCACTTCTCCAGAGACAAGGTGCCCATGACCCATCAGCACATGCCAGGATGCTCAGCGCCATCAGCGGTCAGGAAATGCGTTATCAACACCACGGTGAGACACCCCGTCACCCCTACTAGGACGGCTGCTAGCAAAAAGACAATAAAGAATGCAGGTGAGGAGGTGGGGAAGTCAGAAGCCCCTGCACTGCTGGAGGGACCGTTAAATAGTGCAGCTTTGGAAAACAGTCTGGCAGCTCCTCTGATGATAAAACACAGAGTTACCCTAGGACCTGGCATCTCTACTTCTCAGCATAGACCCAAGAGAAATGGAAACACATCCACACGGAAACGAGCACGTGAATGTTGCAAGAGCATCGTTCACAACAGCCAGAAAGTACAAACCACTCAAGTGTGGGTGGGAGGAAGGAGAACCAAACTGTGGTCCACCCATAAGGTGGAATATTACTCAGCCAGAAAAAGATCGAAGCCCTGATACAGCTGACGGTGGCAGAATATTCCACCCCCTCCCCAAAATGCTGCCCTGCATACTGACAATTTTAGGGTTTAAGGCACTTGAAAAGCAGCAAATGCAAGTAAACAATCTGACCTTCCCCCTTCTTTTCCCCTCTGAAGCAGGAGATGAAGTTCCCATGTGAAAGATGTCTTTCCTCCCTGTACCAGAAGGAAAGTAACATTCTTATCACTGAGGACGAGGAGACAAGGCAGAGAGACTTCTGTACAAATGGATTTTGTTAAAAAAAAATTGCCTTCCTTTGTTCTCCTCATATAATTAAGTTACTTTTCCACAACTAACTCTCTCTGTTCAACCCGATATAAAATCAGGTCAGAGAAGAGAAGGAAGGTTTGGCCGGGCCATGGCTTTGGGTTGTCACCTCCTTATGAGGCTCCAGTCTCACGTGACACCTCTGTAAACATGGTTTATGTCTTCTGTGGTTCCGTCTGAAGTCATTTTGATTCAGGCCCAACTGAAAAACCCTGAGGGAGGTGAGAGAAAATGTTGCCTCCTCCCTGAGCTACAGCATGGATGGACCTTGCAAATACTGTGCTGAGAAATGCTAGACTCCAAAGTCCCCATATCATGGTTCAGTTCGTGTGCACACCCACAACAGGGCAATCCTTAGAGACAGAAAGCAAACATGTGGTTGCTTGCAGCAAGGGAGATGTCGGCTTTCTTTCCCAAGTGATGAAAATGTACTAAAACTGACTGGTGGTAATTGTTGCAGGTATCTGTAAATATATTAAAAAGTATTGATTTGTGTGCATTTAAGATGGGGTGAATTGTACGGTATGTGAACTCAATAAGGCTGTTTTAAAAATGGCACTTTCATGAACACAACTATGGCTGATAAAAGAATTTGGCAAGGCAGCAGGATACAAGATTAACATACAAAAATCAGTTGCATTTCTTTAGACTAACAATGAATTAGCAGGAAAAGAAAGTAAAGAAACAATCCCTTTTAAAATTGCATCCAAAACAATAAAATACTTAGGAATAAATCTGAAAGGAGATGAAAGACTTATACATGGAGAACTACAAAACACTGATTAAGGAAATTAATGATGACTCAAAGAAATGGAAAGATATCCCATGCTCTTGAATTGGAAGAATCAGTATCATTAAAATGGCCATAGTACCCAAAGCAATCTACAGATTTAATGTGATCTCCATCAAATCACCCAGGACATTTTTTTACAGAACTAGAATAAACAATCCTAAAATTTATATGGAATCACAAGAGACCCAGAATTGCCAAAGCAGTACTGAAGAAAAAGAATGAAGCTGGAGGAATAACCCTCCCAGACTTCAGACAATACTACAGAGCTACAGTAATCAAAACAGCATGGTATTGGCATAAAACAGACATATGGATCAATGGAACAGAAAAGAGAGCCCAGAAATAAACCCACAGATCTATGGTCAATTAATCTTCGACAAAGGAGGCAAGAATATACAATGGAGAAAAGACAGTCTTTTCAGCAAGTGGTGTTGGGAAAACTGGACAGCAGTATGTAGATCAATGAAGTTAGAACACTCCCTCACACCATACACAAAAATAAACGCAAAATGGCTTAAAGACTTAAATGTAAGACAAGACACAAGAAATTTCCTAGAAGAAAAACATAGGCAAATCATTCTCTGACATAAATCTTAGCAATGTTCTCCCAAGGCAGTCTACCCAGGCAACAGAAATAAGAGCAAAAATAAATAAACGGGACCTAATTAAACTTACAAGCTTTTGCACACCAAAGGAAACCATAAGCAAAACAACAACCTACAGAATGGGAAAAAATATTTACAAATGATGCGACTGACAAAGGCTTAATCTCCAGAATATATAAACAGCTCCTACAACTTAATAGCAAAAAAACAAACAACGCAATCCAAAAACGGGCAGAAGACCTAAACAAGCAATTCTCCAATGAAGACATACAAATGGGCAAGAGGCACATGAAAAGGTGCTCAATATCACTAATTATCAGAGAAATGCAAATCAAAACTACAATGAAGTATCACCTCACACCACTCAGAATGGCCATCATTCAAAAGTCCATGAATGATAAATGCTGGAGAGGATGTGGAGAAAAGGGAACCCTCCTACACTGCTGGTGGGAATGCAGTTTGGTGCAGCCATTATGGAAAACAGTATGGAGATATCCCAAAAAACTAAAAATAGACTTACCATGTGATCCAGCAATCCCACTGCTGGGCATATATCCAGAGGGAACTCTTAATTCCAAAAGACACCTGCACCCCAATGTTCATAGCAGCACTATTTACAATAGCCAAGACATGGAAACAACCTAAATGTCCAATGACAGATGACTGTATAAAGAAGTTGAGGCATATTTATACAACGGAATACCACTCAGCTATGAAAAAGAATAAAATAATGCCATTTGCAGCAACATGGAGAATGTCATTCTAAGTGAAGTAAGCCAGAAAGAGAAAGAAAAGTATCATATGATATCACTCATTTGTGGAATCTTAAAAAGAAAAAGAAAGAAAAAGAACACCATGAACTTATCTACAAAACAGAAACAGACTCACAGACATAGTAAACAGTCTTACGGTTACCAAGGGAAAGAGGGTGGGAAGGGATAAAGTTGGGAGTTTGAGATTTACAAATGTTAGCCACCATATATAAAAATAGATTTTAAAAAGGTTTCTTCTGTGTAGCACAGGGAACTATATTCAACATCTTATAATAACCTTTAACGAAAAAGAATATGAAAAGGAATATATGTATGTATATGCATGGCTGGGACACTGAGCTGTACACCAGAAACTGACACATTGTAACTGACTGTATTTTAATTTTTTAAAAAGGCACTTAAAAAAAAAGGGAGGAAGGATGTCACAGGATTGTCTCTGGTAGGTTTGTGTGACACAGCTGAGGAATGACATTCAGCGCTAGGACAGAGCAGGGCACCACAGGGGGTGCTTAGGAAATGTCCCTGTCCTTCACCTGCTTCTGAACTTGGCTTTGGCCAACCTCCAGTGTGGCTCATTCTCCCTCTGAGAAAACTGTCCTCAGGTCATAACTGAGTCCTGTCCTGTCCTTTGGGTCTGGTGCTGCTGGAGTCATTTCTGGGTCCAGCAAGGGACAGTCCTGGAAACCCAGTTCAAACCAGTGGGCAGGAAACCAGGGAGAAAATGACACAGAGTCTGCCTTCCCCAAACCCACAAGATGCCAGCTGTCCTGGGCCATAGGGACTTGCTGTCACAGAGGTGGGGAGCTCTCTGGGGACGCTGTTTCCCCATGGCTGACACATTGCACCTGGCGCTCAGCTCAGCTGGACCTGGGCCCTCAGCTGGAAGGCAGTGGACAAACAGCCACTTGAGACCCGCTGGTTGCCCAGGAGACAGCCCAAGTGTCCCCATCGCGCCTCCCCTCCTCTCCTGCAGGTCTAGGGGACTGGAGCCAAGGCAACGAGCCCTCTCTTCCTGCCTGGTCTTCTATACTGAGACACATTCATCATTACTTCAGAAACTCGCCAGTCTCATCAATCTCTCCCCACTGCTGGCCACCATCCAGGTGCCAAGGGAGGCCACGTCTGTGGAAGCAGCCCCTGCTGGGAGCCCTAGGGAGAACCATTCTTTTTAATAAGCCTCTTGGACACACTGCCATGGCGTCCCCGTCCCCAGCACACAGGTGAAATTGATCCGATGGTCTCAACCACCCGTCAGTGAAAATGACCACGGGGAGAGATCTGCTTTTCATTTCACTTATAAAGTGGCTTTAGACAGCCGGTCAATATTCCATTTGCTGGGAGCTGCCTTTTGCGCTTGGAAGGTGGCTTCGCATGGGCCACGCCTGCTGCTCTGCTGGACCCTGGGACACAGCTGGGGCTGAGCGGCCTTCTGCAGAAGATGTGGCCACTGTTCTCTGGTACCTGGCTCCCTGATGAAGTCTGTGTTTGCAGGAGTTGTGAGAACTGAGCTCTGCCTTCAGGATGTGGAGACCCTGGAGAAGGGCTGCCCTCTCTCCATCTTGTGCCCTCAGGTCTATGGGGTGGGAGGGGGAGGCCTCGCCCTTCCCCCACATCGGGGGCTTGGGGGAGTATGGGAGACGGCGCTGGTCAAGGTGTACCAGGCAATACAGTCTTCGACTTCACTGTATGCACGTCTTCAGGCTCAGGACCGCCTGGTGGAGATCCAGTTCTCCCCACGCACTGCCTGTCACTCCGCTAACATCCAGTAAGATTCCTCCCTGCCAAGTGCATCCGGGGGGTTTGTGGAAGGAGGCCTCTGCAGCATTTCCTCTCTTTCCTGCCCCTTGATTTGACCTGGGTCTGCAGAGTATCACCATCCAGATGTGACCCAGAAGTGGCCCCGGCAGTACCAAGGGTTCTCTGAAGGTAGGACTCTGTCTCGTCCTTCTTTGGGTCCCCAGAGCCCCTGACCCCAAGAGGCACTCAGAGATTTAACTCTTCAGGTGGATTAAAGAAGGCCACTGCTTGTCAAGTCTTGGGCTGAAAACGATACAAGTTCTCACGCGATCTGTACACCAGCCTCGTGAAGGAGGGGCTGCGGTCATCACCTCTGTTTCACAGATGTGGACAGTGAAGGGGAGAGGCTAAGTCACTTGCCCGGGGTCCCCCAAGCGAGTATGAAGCAGAGGCTGGTCTGGGAAGTACAGACTGACCCCAGAGCCCACAACTAGATGACACAGGAGAGCCATAGTCAGGCGGGGGTAAAGAAGAGGGACACAGGCTCACGTGGGGAGAAAGCGGAGCAAATACGCACAGGTGGGAAGAAGGGACGAGAGACAGCTCGGACCCCGCCCTCCGTGGAGGGCCACTGGCAGTGCGGGAGCGCAGGTTTCCCCATTTTCCCTGGGCATTTCTTGTAGTCAGTCTTTCCATATGAAAGGGTTACTTCCTAGATAAACCTCCTTTGAGATCTGATGTCCCTTTAAATCAAGGCACTCTGTGCACGGAATGCCACGGATGTTGGTGATGTGGCCTGGAAGAGAGTGGTGACAGTGATGACGTGTAGCTGTGACAGGTCCGTTTGCCGAGGGCTGGCTGTGTGTCAGGTGCAGGGCTCAGCACTGTTACTGTATCTCTTTCTCCCTCCCATCAACCCTGGGAGGCGAGGATTTTGTTTTAGATGCAGAAACTCAGGAAGTTACTGTGGAGTGTGCCTTCCAGAGCTGCAGGGACCCGTGTGATATCACTCGTGTCCTGTGTGACAGGGCGGGGCACAAGCCCAGGCCCCTCTTCTCATCCTCTGGGCTAAGTGGCAGATGACAGCGTGGCGTCTGCAGAAGAAAGAAGGCCCGCAGGGTTCTGGGGAGATTTAGCAATTTGTGAATTTACTTGCCTTACGTGAGCCTTTCCATGCTCCCCCCAGATCTCTGCAGCTCCTCTCTCATCATCTATTTAAATTTCTTTAATGATCATTATTACCAGGTTCGCCTTGTCATAAGCTGCTGCTTGGAGACCCCCAAGGGACACTTTCACCGGGTTCCTTCCTTCTGCACAGGGATGGTGAGTCCACGCCAGGCGGGCCCGGCCCATGCCACCCAGAGCCTGAGCCAGCCTGGGGCACAGCCCAGCAGGAGTGAGTCTGAGCTGTTTCTCAGGGACTGGATCTGCTTGTAACCAGTGCAGCTGCTCACCTTCCCAGCAAGCTCGGAGAAGACCGAGTTGTCTTCTCCGTCTCCTCTGTCTCCAGTCATGTTGCATTTCCATCCCTATTTGCCCACTGTCTCAGTGCCGCCTCCCTGCACAGCCCGGGTGGGTAGCTCCAGGCAACCGTGATCTTGAAAGGTCTCCCTCCTCTAGCATCACCCCTAGGAAGAACTGCAGTTGTGCACTAAGGATTCAAAAAATCCCAGACAGATCACAGAACCGTGAGTCTGATGTCTGCGACCACACTGGCTGGCACCCCAAGGCCCAGCCCACACCACACAGCCAGCCTTAGAACCATCACCTCTGACCAGGTATAGATAGCTTCTGAAAACAGAAGGCTGATCCCAGCACACTGCCCTGATGACTGCCCCCAGAGGCTGCCCACTGCACTCTGAACAAACCCCAGCTCCTTGCAGCCTGCGGACGAGGCCAGGCTCCCTCCACCAGTGCGGCGCTGCACTGGGCAGGGCCTCGGTATTTTTCAGAAGCGCTCCAGGTGAACCGCTGTGCAGTCCAGGGCTGAGGGCCGCAAATTAAAAGACCAGCTATAAAGAGAACAATTCCCTGCATCTCAAAGGCGGGTTTTTGGTGGCTTGGCCAACTGGATGAACATTTGATAGCGTCAAGTCTCTCTGGAGAAACAGTTTAAACTATCCTTGGAAGAGAGCAAATCTGAGCACAGTGCATGGAGCTTCACTGGAGGGAGAGGCTCACAGACGGCACTGGGGATTTTCCCACGTTTCTCTAGCAGCTGTGGCCCCTGGCTTCATCATTCCAGACTAGCTCAGGCCTCACCCCCGGAAGATGAGGACGCCCTCCCCCCACACTGGGCTGCACCCACTTACGAGCACAGGTCACTCGGCCTGAGATGCAGACACATTTAGACCACTGCCCACGGTGCCCCGAGCCTTTCCGCCTCTACAGTTTCAACTGGAGATTTACTTCCATCTAAATATAACTGGCAAACTGAGTTTCTCTTGCAGGCTTCCTTCCACTACCAGGAAGGGTCTGTTATGAAAATATCATTCAAATAAAAAAAGGTCCCATTAAAAAAAGAAAAAAAGATAGTAGCTCCACCTTTCTGAAAAAGGTAAAGAAAATAAAGCAAAAGATATTCCTTCCTCCACCTTCCTTCTCTTAATTCTTAGGCCTCAACATACTTTTTGACAGAAATTATTTTATTTCATTATTTTCTTGAATGAAGAACACCGAAGTGGTGCAAAATGAAAAAGCACGCAGAGGAAACATATAAAAAGTGCGTCTCCCTACCTGCCTCCTCCAAGGTGACTCTTCAATGCGCCTTTCTAGAGCTGTCCCCTGCACACACAGCACACACGCCGGCGTGTGCATCTGTGTGAGGACATGTACGTATACGCACCGCGTAGACATGTATCTCATTTGCTGCTTCTAAAAATGATCATTTGTGCACAGGGCTACATCTTGCTTTTCCCTCCTAACGGTGTACCCTGCGGATTTTGCGTGTCACTACACATACACCGGCCCCAGTATTCGAGTCCAGGGGTGGGCCAACTTTCTCTCTAAAGGGTCTGACAGTAGGCATTTCAGGCTTCGCACGCCCTCTGGTCTCCGTTGCAGCTACTCAGACAGTCTGTAAATACACGGGAGCACCAATAAATCTTTATTTACAAAAACGGGCAGTGGGTGAAACTTGGCTCGTAGGCCACGGTTTTCTGACCCCTTTTCTAAACTCTGTGGCTGTGTGTGATCGCAGCTGTGTCCATCCATCAGTGGCTGCACAAAACCGAGGCGGCAGGGCCCGCTGGCCCCAAGTGCAGAGACCGAGGATGGGCCTTTGTCTTTTGTGAGCACTTGACGCAAACAGAAATCAGCCATCTGTTAATCACCCGACACATTACGAGCTAAATGCTGGGACGGATTCTGCCTGGTGACTCCACTGGCCCCTGGAACAGCATCCAGGATGCCCAAATGCCGGGCACCGGGGCTGCCTCAAGCTGCCGTAAGCAGCTTTGTTTTCTTTTCAGGGAGATGTGCAGGGGTCAAGAGCGCTGAGACTATGGAAGGCAGAGGCACCAGCGTTAGGCCTGGGCCCCGGGGCGAAGGCTGAGCTGCACTCCAGCCCTCATCAGCCCCCGGGGAGAATCGAAAAAGACACTGATGCAAAGTGTCCTGAAGGGGCCTGGCCTGCAGACGCTCAGCAGACAGTAACAAGGTGACGATGATGAAAAATGTCATATCAAAGGTCAAAATTTGACCCCAGGATTTTCCACCTGCCCTATCGCCAAGAAGTAACATCATTTAACATAAATCCAAAATGCTGCAATGAAAAGCCAGCTGCAAGTGTGGCGGTGAGTTCCAGCACGTTCCATCATCTGTTCCTTTGTGCCCCCAGCCCCCGCTTGGCTCCATGTTGGCATGCTGGCCCAGATGTCCTCACCTGACCAACTGTCCCTTCTTTGGAGAACTCTCCCCTGACCCCTTGCCTGTAGTTACAATTACCTGTTCGATTTCTTTGCTGCCCCCAGCAGACCAAAAATACCAGGGAGGCAGGGACTCAGCTATCATCTCTTCTGTGGTTTCCCCAGTCACCTGCAAACCCCCAGCTGCCCAAATGCATGGCAGCATCTGCAGGATGCACACCCAGGACCCTGGCTGGAGACTCAAGGAACTGAGAGAGAACTGGGCAGGGCCAGGAACACCGCGGGTCCACCCTCTGACCCAGAGCCCCACCGGGTCCACCTGGGGAGCAGCTGGGGAGCAGGGCTCACACAGACAGTGCCGCAGAGGCCTGGGCCTGCTGCCCCGCACTCCTGCAGGATGCCCTACTGCACTGGGACCAGATAGGGGCCTGGACAGAGCACACTGGCCTGGTGAGTTCATGTGGAGTAAGAGAGAAGAGACTAATTCAAGCCGACTTGATGGAGAGCTGGCAGGAGGCACCAGAGTCATTTCCCAGAGGGCTTTGCCCTCAAGGCACACAGGTCAGAAGAGACACAAACTGTCACCAGTTGTCCCTACACTCCTGTAGGGGCCAGACAATGATGGTGCTGTCGGTGAAAAGTGCCTTACCTGCCACAGAGATGCAGGGAAGGGCACACGGGGCCAGTCACAAAGATGGTGACATCTGAACTGGGGCCTTGGAAGGTAGACAATTTCAAAAGGGGACGCAGCAGGGGAGATAGCATGATCCCGGGCAGAGGGGAAGCAGTGCTGTATTAGTGTCCACTGGCTGCTGTGACATGTTACCAAACATGCAGTGCCTTAAAACAACGGAGACATATTCTCTGAGAGTTCTAGAGGTCCCGAGTCCCAGATGAGCCTCACTGGGCTCAAACCAAGAAGTGGATACCGAGTTCCTCTGCCGAGCTTATGATCAACCTCTCTATCCAAAATCTTATTCTCTTTCTTGTCCTCAGGGTGGAAGATGTCAAAGAAAAGGGGGTACTGAGCCTGTATACAAGTCCCCATGTCCCTGTCCTGTGAAGCAGAAGGCTTTTGCCTTAGTTAGAGCCAGGCGTCCCTTGAGTCTCAAAAGGCTGGCTCGAGACTGACTGATGAGTAAATGTGAAGATGTAGAAACAAAGAACAGCTCCCAGGCCGGGAAACTGGTAACAATTTAGACTATAAACCAGCCCCAGAGTAGTCACTGAACTCCCAGTCTCTGAGGGATATAAAGGCCATGCATCCCTAAGCTGGTTTTATAGGAAGCAGACATCCGCCAGATGAAAACTGCTGACTGCAAGCACTTAGACCCCAGATCTACCGGAACGGAAGACTGATGATGCTCAAACCAATCAGGCCAAGAACTGTGCATGATCATGACCCCCGCAGCCCCTCCCTCACACTGCCTTTAAAACCCTTCCCTGAAAGCGATCTGGGAGTCAGGTCTTTTGAGCGTGAGCTGCCCATTCTCCCTGCTTGGCGCCCTGCAATAAACACTGTACTTTTCCACCATGACCTGGTGTCATTAGATTGGCTTTACTGCACATCGGTGAGTGAACCCAAGTCCAGGTTAGGTGACAGTGTCGGCAAGGCTGCATTCCTTCTGGAACTTCTAGGGAAGAATCTATTTTCTTGCCTTTTCCAGCTTCTAGAGGCCGCTTGCATTCCTTGGCTTATGGCCCCTTCCATCTCCAAAGCCAGGAAGGGCAGGACCAGTCCTTGCCTCATCACATCATGCCAACACGGGCTGCTCTTCTGCCTCCCTCTTCTGCTTTTCAGAACCTTAATGATTATGCTGGGCCCACCCAGGAAGCCCAGGGTCCCCTCTCATAGTGAGAAGTAGCGAGCGTTTTGTAAAGAAGAACTGAGAAAGAGTAAGGAAAGCAGCCGGCCTGGGGGTGGCCCAGAGTAGCAGCTGATGGCGGCTGTGGCCACTGCTCCTCCCTGGAAAGGGGCCAACCAAGATGTGACTTCCGCGCTGTCGGTAGTGGCCTTTCTAGGTCAGGCATGAAAGGAGCGATTTCTCTCTGTTCGGATTTCTCTGCCACCTTCTTCCTATATATGGAGCAGGCATCACAGGCTGCAGCCCCAATGCTACTTTTAGCCGTGATGCAACACAACCGCCCTCATATACTTTTGGGGAGGACCCTACAAAGAGGAGCTACAGCAGGGACCAGGAAGGCCTGGGCTCTGGAGTTAGCAGGGTCTGCTTTGGAACCTCAGGCCATTCCCTTAATCTAGGGAGCCTCAGCTGGCTCACCTGTAAAACAGCCACAACAACGGTAGCGATGTCACCGGGTTGAGAACCCACAGAAAAGGCAGATCCCACAGGTTCAGAGATGGGGGTGCTCTCCATGAATGACAGCTACCATTACTATGACTACTCTTGTTATTGTCTGATAAGAACCACAAGTCAGTTCATCTTTAGATGCAACACTGTTCCACCAGCAGTGCCTGCCCGGAGCATGGTGTTGACAAGCATGCTGACTGTCACCTCTGGGCTTCACCCGCAGCGTCAGCCACAGGGTCGCCTGGGAAGGCACACATGTGGGTGGTCCCTAGGTGGACCCAAATGGATGAGCGTTTGGGTTGCTGATTCAATACAGCTGAAGTAAAGCCACTTTGGGGTTGAAGCCACCTCCCCCAAGGAGCCCACCGGGCTGGTAAAGCAGCCAGGATATCTAATCCACTGCCAAACTTCAAACCTGCTTAACTTAGGGCACTAGAGAGGGTCTCAGAGGTCCCTAGTACAATACACCCATTTGAGAGGTGAGGAACTGAGGCTCAGAGAGGCGACATGAGGCATTCAAGGTTTTCCTCCAGCTTTTCAAAGACAGGTGCAGCCCTTCCTTTGCCCAGTGGGCCTTCTTCCTGCTCCTGCCGGGGCTCCTTGCCTGTCACCAGACTGCCCTTAGAAGTACCCTGCCCTGGACAACCGTGCCAGCGCCCTGGTTTCAGAAGAGACCTTCACTGGCTTGGAAGCTGAAGATGTAGAACGTGGCCCCAGGAGAGCGTAACCCTGTTGATACCACTGCTTCATTCACAAGTCAAGGGTACCGTTCGGAAAAGAATGAAGACGAGGGGACCCCAGGCTGAGGCAGAGTGTGCTCCTTGCCTGGGTGATGGAGAGACGATGAGGCATTGGCTTCATGGGAGGAGCCTGGCCCAGCCTGGGCTGCGCCAGTCTCATCCATCATACCACACTTCTCTCCTAGTGCTCCTTGCAGCATCTGGGGACTGCTGGGTGCTCTCAAGGGCCAAAGACTGGGCACTGAATGGTGTAACAGGGAACCATAGCTCTGCAGCATGACCAAGAGGCTCAGAGGATTCTTACTGAGATGGACATTAGTGTCCTGTTACAGATGGGGCTCTCAGAGGGTCACTGCCACAGGACCCACACAACTGCATCTCAAGCTCAGGGCTGCCTGAATCCCAAAGGCAGCTCTTTCCCCACATCACAGCCCCCAGGACAAAGTTCAGAGGATCTTCTGGGTGCGAAGAGCCCAGCCCTGTTCTGCCTGCCCTCCTGCCTGGTGCTCACTCTCCTGTGATCTGTAATTGGATCCTTCCCGGAGCGCCCAGGTTGCTGCTGCTCTTCCGTCTTCTTGGCTGGTCCCTCTCAGGTACCAGCCTCTACAAGGTGGATGTGCAGGGCTCCATCCTCACTCCCTAGGCATCCTCACTTCCTAGGCTCGTGGCATTAAGTGCCACCCACGTGTGATGACTGCTAAGATTCTATTCCCAGCCCAGCCCTCCATCCTGAACTCCAGGCTGTTAGACTCAGGGCCCACTCGCCAGCTCCACCCAGATGTCTGACAAGCACAGCAAAGGTAACACGTCCAAGGCCACCCTCTGACTCCCCTGCGGAACTTGACCATCTCCACTTTGGAAACGGCAACTCTCTTCTGCTGGTTCCTCCCACCAACAACCTTGGTGCCCTCCCGACTCCTCTCTTTCCCTCACGCCCACACTGACCCATTGGCAAACCCTGTCTGCACTGCTCTCAGGATACTTCCGGAATCTGACTGCAGCTCACCACGGCCCCTCCCAGTCTGAGCCAGCCACCATCTCCCCCATCTCAGTGACCACATTGTCCCCTGCCGGCCTCCCTGCTTCTTTTCTGGTCCCATATCATCACTCACAACAGAGTTCTTTCCCTCTGAGGGCCCCCATTTCACTCCAAGTGGCAGCCGGGGACCTCCTTAGACTACAGGGCCCTTTGTGATGTGGCTGTCCTCATCGCCTCCCTGACCTCACCTCTGACACTCATTCACTCTGCTCCCACTGTACTGGCTTCCTTGCAGTTTCTCAAGTGGGCTGAACATGCTCTGCCTCAGGGCCTTTGCACTTGCTGTTTCTGCCACCTGACTCAGTCCCTGAAGTGTCCACACTGTCTAGCTATCCTTGTAATCTTCCCCAACCATACAGACACATCCCCACCAGGCCCCTTCCCTAACACACCCCCTAGGGTGCCCTTTCCTGTTTTATTTTTTCTGTAGTTAATTACTACCTGACATACATGTATTTACTTGTTCATTTAAGGTCGGTCTCCCCCACTAGAATGTCCATGAGGGCAGGACTTTGTTTTATTCACTGTTGAACTACCAGGATCTGAAATGGTGCCCAGCACATAGTAGGTACACAATACATATCTGCTGCATGGGCTGGATGGGTGGACAGACTGAGGAATTTCCCTCCCCATCATCCCTGCTCCAGTCCTACCATGGCTTCCATCTCTCTCCTGGCCCAGCTGAGGCTGAAGCAGCTGTACTTGTCCCTGGAACTCTGACAGATCCTGGGGGGAACCAAGCCAGCCTGAGCGTACCTTTTCGTGTTTAGATTAATTTTAATCTCTTTTATTTTTACGTATTTTGAAAGCAATCCTAATCATTTATCTTTAAAATTTCCCTTAATGAATGTACCTGCATAGACCGTGGCTGCTTAAATGTCTCTGCAATTTTATCATGTTTTCTTAGTTTTCCAGTCAAAACAACAGCTTTAATCGCAGTGGTTCCAGATGTATTGAGAAATAAAGATTTTCCTCCTTTGTTCTATGTAATTGTTTATAATTATCGATTGATCAAATTAGTATTTATACTCTACTCAGGTTGAACAAAGGACAGAGAAGGGAAATTACGTTTTCCTTTATGGAGCTGAGCACCTACTATGTGCCTGGCTGTTTTATATTCACTGCGTCAGTACCCACTGCCATGCTGGGAAGGCTGAGCAATTGGCACCATTTTCTGGATGAAGAAGTATGGGGTGGAGAGAAAAGAATAAATTGCCCAAGGTCAGGGCTAAGTGACAGACTAGGGACCTAAACCCAGGACCTCCCCACTCTTTCCAGCTGTATGTTCTGATACTCAAATTACAGTCCCCACCAAGGTGCAGAGCAAGCAAATACCCGAAAATACTCGGGCTGCTCAGGCCGCCCACTGAGACTCATCCCTTCCTGATACAGGCAACGCCGTGGAGGTACCATGGGTTCAGTTCCAGACCACTGCAATAAAGCAAGTCACACAATTTTGGTTTTGGTTTCCCAGTGCAAATAAAAGTTATGTTTACACTATACTGTCGTCTATTAAGAGTGCAAGAGCATTATGTCTAAAAAACAACCAATGTGCATACCTTAAATTAAGAATACTTTACGCTAAAAATGCAAACCATTATCTGAGCCTTCAGTGAGTTGTAATCTTTTTGCAATAGTAACAAAGATCACTGACTGCAGGTCACCATAACAATATAATAATCATGAACAAGTGGGAAACATCACAGGAATTACCAAAATGTGATACAGAAACACGGAGTCAGCACAACATGCTGGTGGAAGAACGGTGCCGATAGACCTATCAATGCAGAGTTGCCGCCAACGTTCAACTGGTAAAAAAAAAAGCAGCAGTGTCTGTGAAGCACAGTGAAGTGAGGTGTGCCTGGGTTTCTTCTCTCAGGAGGGTCTCCCAAGCCTAGAGGCAGTGCTGTGGGGCGGGCTGGGGGTGTCTGGAGAGCCAGACACAAGGCCCTGTGATGAGGGAGGACTCACTGATGGTGGGGGTGGGGGTGGGGGAGCAGGGATGCCCTGGGTCCTGCTAAGGCTGGAAGCATAGGAAGTACAGGTTTTGAAAACAGGCCAAGGCGGCAGGGAGGATGTGGTGTCTGCAGGACCTGGCTGGCTCAGCCAAGGATGGTCGCTCCTGCCCACTGCAGCCTACAGCCTGGGTGCTCAGGGTCTGATGAGGAAGCCATCCAGAACACCCACATGTCCAGTGAGGGAGAGAGAGCTGGATTTCAAAGGCTGCCCCTGGATCTCGGGCTAGAGTCTAAAGGCCTGACCGTGACCCCTGAAGCCCGGCCTAGGCTCTGACCTCACCTCCTCCCCCTCGCCCGCAGCCCCCACCCTCCAGCTCCTCTCTGCATCCCGCCCACTTTGGTCGGCTGGCTTCTGCTCATTCTCATTCAGCAGCAACTCCCTGAGCTCAGACCAGCCTAGGCTACCGTGTCATGTCTTAGGGCACCTCGCGTGGGTCCCGTGTGGCACCTACAGGTGTAACTGAAACCCGTCCCTGGGGAAAGGGGTCAGGGCTCACTCTGCCTAATGGCAGTGCCAAGGCGCCACCCCGGTAACACCATCCCCAGTGGTATAAAGCACTAGTCAGACAGACTCCTGGAAAGCAAGGATGGCTCAACACACAAATATCAATCAATATAATATACCACATTAACAGAATGAAGGGGGGAAAAAAAGATCTTTTCAGCTGATGCAGAAAAAGCGTTTGACAAAATTCAACGCTCTTCCACAATAAAAACACCTGTGCACCCTTGACTTCTGAGCACAACCCTGTGCCTGACTGTGTAGCAAGGACTTTAAATGTATTAGTCTCACTCAATCCTCTTAACAACCCCATTTTATAAAGGAGGTAACTGAGGCCCAGTGACTCACCCAGATTCACAAAGCTCTAAGCAAGAGAACTAAGAGCTGGACGACACTTTGACAACATCATCCCCATGTTCCTGATAAAAATAATCACAGCAGCCACGTGGCAGAAGTCTGTACCACATTTACCAAGGGCCAGGCACTGCTCTAGGTGCAGTCCTCGCTGCGACGCAACAAAGCATGTGCTACTATTAATTCCACTTTGCAGACAAGGAATCTGAGACCTGAAGAGGTGAAGTAACTTGTTCAAGGTCTGATGGCTAGTCAGGGGCAGGGTCTGAGCTGGAACCCAGACCTGGCTCCCAGCCTCATGCTCCTAGTCACAATCCTATACTGTCTGCTGAGATGGGAACCAGCCTTCCTCTTTAACGCGCGGTTGGAATTATAAAGTCACGCTTCCCTGCACTACTGGGAACTGTGCAGCGCAGAGGCTGGTAAGCTTCTGTGAAGGGTCAGACAGCAAATATTTTAGGCTATAAGAGCCTACGGTCTCTGCAACTCCTCACCTCTGCCCCTGCAGCGTGAAAGCAGCCAGAGATGGTACCCAACAGAGGGGCATGGCTGTGTTCCAATAAAACTTTATTTATGAAAACAAGCAGCAAGCTGGATCTGGCCCCAGGCTATGGTCTGTGGACGCCTAGTTTAGGTGATGGTGGGGCCAATTTTGAATCATCCTCTCCTTTATTTGGAGGCTACATGCCAGGTAAAGGCCACGGTCTGGGCTCAGAGAACAGAAGAAAACAGCCTGACCTTTGCTTTCTACATGTACGGATTCCAGAGGAAACAGGCTCTTCAGTCTGCTTCTAACTGGCTCTTTCCAAAAATCCCTGCTGGCAGCAGCTCTCATCACCTGCTCTGATCAGGGCACACAGTCTACAGAAGGGCAAAGTCTTGCTCGAGGCTGCAGACACTAGAACCAGCGGGGCTGTGTGACACCAGCCCATGAGCCAGGCGGGGCAGGCTGGGAAGACGGGTGTGTGTCGCAGTGAGCTGCTCCCATCTGTGTGCCCTGGCAGTCACCACTGCCCCTCCGTGGGGGCTGCAGGCCCTCCATGTTTAAATAGGTCCACGTGGCAAGCCAGTTACTCACCAGAACTCTGAGGGGCTATCTGAGCGCAGGGGCTGTCTCCAGGTCATCCGCCCCTCTTTCCCCTAATCCTTTCTTTTCTCTGGGGGGCTAGCAGAGTGTCTGCACTTAGTAAGTGTGACAACGGAGCAGGCTTGGAATGTGGAGTCTCACAGAGTAGCCATTAAAGCCCAGCTCTGCTGCCTCCTAGCTGTGTGAGCTCGGGCGAGTTGCTTAAACTCTCTGAGCCTCAACCTTCTTACCTGTCAGTAAGTGCACAGAGAATGGAGATGATAACATACAGTGACCACTGACTGCTGGGTTGCCCACCAGGAGCCAGGGACAGGCCACATGCAGGTGGTGTGTGATCTCCCTGACACTTGGTTCTCTGGTGAGCTAGCTGCGGCGGCCCTCCCAGTTCCTGGGCTTCTGAGCCTGATCTACACCCCTTGCTACTCCTACCCCCTGGGACTCGTGCAGCTCTGACGTTCCCACACTGAATAAAGTGAGTTAATTATCACCCTCCCCTTGCGAGCTACGGGCATCTCACTGAGTTCTTGCTGAACTCTCTGGCACCAAGCACGCCCTGGCAGGGTCAGGAGCCCGAGCTTTGGAATCACAGCTCTGCTGTTCACCGGCTTTGTGACCCAGAGCAAGTCACTTCACCTCTCTGGGCTTCATTTTCTTATCTTTACCAGTGAAGATAATTTGAGTAATAGCTCTCCCAAGGACAGAAGGGAGAAATAAACAGGATCTCCCAGGAACCCACAGATCCCAGGGTCTGACAGAGAATAGGGAATGGCAACTGATTATTAAACGTCTGCGAAACAAATAAACAAACGAATCCCTTAATGGAACACCCTGGGCGAACTGCCTGTACCTTGCGATGCCCACGTCAGAACTCCACTGAGGGTCCCGCTGAGGGACCCAGCCTCTTCGGAAAACGACAAGGGCTACACAGGAGGTTTAGTGTCCCCACAACCGGCAGGGCCTTCCGGTTTCACCAGACAAGCCCAGGACCCCGTGCGCTCCGGGGCATCGGCCCTCCCTTCCAGCACTCTGACGTCTGCTGCCCCTGACTCCAGGGCCGGCCTTCCCCGACATGCCTGGGCGTCAGGGCACACCCGTCCCGGGGGGCTCTGAAGCAGTTCACAGGACAGTCTAAGGATGTGTTGGCCCATGACAGTGAGCTGCACCCTGGGCGTTAAGGAACCAGGTGTCGTGGTTCCTGGTCGACGTGCATGCTTCCCTTTCCCTCCTGCCGGGTGTTCTTCTAAATGACGAAACCTTACTTTAACACCTGAGACTGTGGACCTATTTTCCACAACGGGCTTCAGCAACCAAATCTGCTGGAAGACCTTTGCCCCTGCTGACGTGAGGAACAGCAATTCCTGTGGCTCCAGGACGTGACACGTCAGAGCTGGGTCTGGATGCAGGGCCTCTGTGGTCGAGTGGCGGCGTGAGCCCCTTCCCTCCTGTCCCCCACTGCCCTCATTGGGTCTGTTCCTCATCTGTAACAAGAGGGCACCAGATTCCACCTTTGTGGCCCAGGGCGAAGGGGCACGAGAGTTCCTGGGGTGCGGGAGGAGACCTCTCAGCTGGACTGCCCTCCTCCGAATGTGAAGAGAGTTCCTCCCACCTCCACCCCATGGGCTGGGAGGAAAGAGCAGCAGAGAGGCCTGGGAAATCCACTCTACAGCCCCAATCCACCCTACAAACCCTGCGACCCCCAAATGCATTAATCCGTCCTGGTGGATACTTTACAATTAGACCGCCCTACCGAACATGGCTGGGAGTGTGTCTGAAGATCGCGGAGGCCGCTGGGGGCCTTAAGGCCCACTTCCCACTCCACTAGGAAGACTCCTGCATAGAAGTGTGATCGTGCGGCTCAGTGGGCGTGGAAGGCTGGCCCAGAGGCGTCACAAGCTTCTTACACAAAAGTTTACCACGGCAGCTGACTGTGGCTTTACAACGGACCTACAGAACGGACATGTGTTCACCTACCCACCTTCTCCGCTTTCAGGGAACCCCCCCCCCTTCTGTAACAACCATGCTCAGTCCATGAGTTGAGGTGGCTGAATGCCCCTCCCCTTTTTCCCAGATTCAGCGAATCACGGGACTCCATTCCCTGGGCCACAGTCATTGGCTTGGAGATGAGCCAATGACCTGAAGCTCGGCCAATCGGAATCTGCCCTAGGACTTTGGCAGGAGCCAGTGAACAGGATGTTTATCCTTCAGGACCTGCATCTCTAAGGTCTGCAAGGGCCTGTAGCTGTCAGGGGCCATCTTCCACCAGACAGAGAAAATCTGCTTGAAAATGAAGCCAACACAGGGTCCTGCTGATATTATCTGAGCCCCTGGGTCCAGGCACTGAAGCCACCACTACCCCTGCGCTTTACAGTTACGTGAGCTAATAAGTACTTCTTCTCAGCTATAGCTCATTCAAAGTGGGTTTCTGAAATTTTACAAACCAGAGTCCCTCATGGCACATGTCATGCGTCTGGGACCTCTAGAGACAGATGTTTAGCATTCTGAGTGCCTCTCTTGGGTCCCGACACCTTACTGGATGCCTTGACCTCATTTCTCCATTTGGCTAATAACTGATTTCTGTAAAAAGCAATGAGAGTAGAGAGCTTCTATGCATGGAAGGCCTCAGAGTCAGAGAGACCAGGAATCACAATCTGCCTGGGCCAAAGTCCACTCTCCCAACACTTTGCCTCCAAACAGCACAAACTTAGGAGTCACACCTAAGTTCAAGGCCAATTCTGAAACGTGCCAGTTGTGTGATCCTCGGGGAGTCCTTCAACCACTCTAGGCCTAACTTCCTCATCCGCAAAACAGGAATAGCGGTAGGTTCCCCCTGCCCTGCCACTTAGAACTGCAGGTTAAATGAGAGCTGCCTGTATGCGTAACACAAGGCCTGCTACACAGCAGGCACACTGGGTGCCGCGGCTGATCACGTAATGCTGGCTGTGTTCAGGGGTCAGTTTGGGAGGAGACAATATTGCAGGATTTGGGTTGACTGGTGATTAGCCCTATCTCCGCTATAGTAATTTGAGAAGAAAAAAAAAAAGAGAGAGAGAAGAGAGAGAAAAGTAAAGAAAAAGAAAACAGAGGCAGTGTCCCAAACACGAGCCCTTCAGGTTCATCAGACAAGTCTCCTTAAATGGACCACACACCCGGCCTGGGGAGCTCCCTGCTCCCCAGGGAATGAAGCCAACACGGAGTCCAGCTGGCATTATGTGAACCACTGAATCCAGCACAACCCCTCGGCTTTACAGTTACACGAGCTAATGAGAACTTCTTTTCAGCGTAAGCTAGTTCAAAGACGGGAACCAGAAAGCAGCTTTTGGTTCACTATAAGAACTATTCATTGAGCACCTGCCATTGCCCAGCCCTGTGCTCCACAGCTGAGATAAAAGGGGAAGGCGGGGGTCCTGCCCTCTGGACGTTTACACTGGAGGGGGTGAGACACACACGTCCATACAGCGAGTCAGCTGAGGCACTTGTGAGCGAAGCACACAAGGGGATGGGAATCAGGAGAGGGCTCCACATCCCAGTCTGGGGGGGCCAACTACTAGGTATAAAATACATAAGATGCAAGGATGTAACATACGGTGCAGGGAATATAACCAACATTTTATAGTAACTTTAATGGTGTATAATCTATAAAAATATCAAATTGCTATGTTGTACACCTGAAACTAAGAAAACATTACAGTATACAAATCATATAAATCAACTATACTTTTAAAAAATGGGCACAAGACTGGAACAGACACTTGCCAGAGACAATACAGCAGAGAAAAGTATGTACGTGAAGAGATGCTCAGTACCACCAGGGAAATGCCGAGGAAGACCACAATGAGACACTGTGATGCATCCTTTTAAATGGCTAAAATAAACACTGGGACAGTGCCAAACTCCGATGAAGCTGCAGAGCATCTGACACTCTCACATGTTGATTGTGGCAACGCACAATGGCACAGCCACCCTGAGACACAGTGGGGCAGTTTTGACTCCATATGACCCAGTCACCCCATGCTTAGGTATTTACCCAAGAGAAATGAAAACTTTAATTCACACAGAAAGTTGCACACGAGTGTTTATGTTAGCTCCATTCAAAGCTGTCAACGACTAAAAGCAACACAGATGTCTTCTGTGAATGGATAAACGAACCGTGGGATATCTGCGTGATGGAATACTACTCGGTAAGAAAAAGGACCAGATACTGATACACCAGCCAGCCTGGGTGAATCTCAAAGGAGCTGTGTTAAGTGAGAGACTCCAGTCTCAAGGGGTTAGTTACTGTATCATTCTATTTAGATGACATTCTCCAAAACTATAGTGATGAGAACAGAGCTGTGGTTGCCAGGGCTTAGGGATAGGTGAGCATGTGGCCATGAGGGGGGACAACACAAGACGGCTTTTTGGAGTGATGAAACTGGTTTACATCCTGACTGGGATGGTGGATGCTCAAATCGATGCATGTGTTAAAATTCACAGAACACACACATACAGAAAAAGTCAATTTTACTGTATGCTAATTTAAAAAATGAGTTTCTGAAAAAGTCAAGGCAAACAGGATTCTGGTCCATATATTAAGGTGCTAACTCCGCCCTTTTCCAAAATGCAGTGGAACGACCCCCCTCTGAGCCCGCTCTCATCACCAGTCTCCCTTCCATCTTCTTACTGGTTGAAATAGTACCAGGAGAGCCTTACAGGTCTGCCTCCCCTATGCTCTTTCCCCTTCTACCTAGAACAAGTTATTCATCTGTGGAAGTTGCACCAATGGCCCCAATGATTCACCCTCTCTGTGTCTTGTCCTTTGACTGTGACTTTGCAGAGCCCTCCCCCTCTGATTCTGGTCTCTCCGCTGTGGGACTTCCCTCAGCCCAACATAGGATGTAAGCAAACGTGACACAGTCAGAGCTTGGAAGGTGCCATGATTGGGCGTTTCCTATTCTCACCCTCTGCCATATATTCCCGGGCTGGCCTGCTGGTTCCAGCTGTCCCATTATTCCAGTCAAGGCCATCCTGGACCAACTGACAGTGAGTTGATCCCCCAGATAAGGACGCAAATGCAGTCAGGATCAGCTGAGCCTCCTAGCCCATCACCCAATGTGTGAGGGACATGTTATTACTGTATGCCACCAAGGTGTCCAGTCTGTTTGTTACATAGCATTAATCTGGCAGTAGGTAACTGATACATCATCCAGTTAAGTAACCATTCTCAGCTACCACCAAGAGATATCATTTGAAAAGAGTGTAGGGGGAAATGCAGAACACTGTGAAAGCGTCTGACCCACTGAGAAGAAAGCTGTTATTGAGATCGATGACAGTTTAGCAGAACAGAATACTTCAGTCTGCAAACAGCAGTCAACTTCTTGTGTGTTGTGGTCTTCCCCCTGATTAGAGAACTTGTATTACTATTATTTTTTAACTAAGCCTAAATTGGATGGAAGTTATTGTGCCTAAAATAACTTAATCTGCTTCCCATGCTCCAAACTGAATTTTCAGAGGCTCCAATGTTTAAAAATAAAAGACATGAAATAGGACAAGTAATTGTAATAAACCCGAAGCTGCCAACTCAAATCATTTTGAGACTGAGTGAGAGTCTGAACAAAGAAGTAAGTGAAATGTGACTGCAGCTCAAACAGCTCCCTGTGGACAAGCTCCTACTAGGTAACGTTTCACGTAACCCTCTCAGCAAGTCGGCAAGGGCTGTGCCCCATTTTACAGTTGGGGACACTGAGGCACAGCGAGGCCAAGGTCACAGGCCATGAGGTGGTGCAACTGACACTGAACCCAGGTCTGTGTGACTCTAAGTCTTGCTCTTTCAGTTAGATACCACGCTGCTGTTCAGATCCTATAAGAACTTAATAACGGAGCACTGGCTTATCTGTTATCACGAAATCTATCCTTCACACTGAACAGTTACTGGGAGTGACTAGAAGGTGTGCTACTTTAGGGGAATCTGGCACTTTGCTGCCTGGTCACTGGGCTCAGCAATGTAGGGCTTGGCCATGGGGCTGCCGTCTTTATAATCACAAAGCCTTAGCCTCCCAGATCAACTTGACTGATGCTTGGGAAGAAAGAGAGTGAGCATGGCTGGGAGAGTCACAGAGAAATCTATACTGCCTCCAAGCACATCCCCAAGTGCGTGTGCTTGCTGTGTGTTCCTCTGGTCCTCATGCCTTGGAAATGCCACAGCTCCAAAGTCCGCTCTGGTCCTAAGGAGCCCAGAAATGAGCTGTGTATACTCCTGTTAACAACAGAAGCAATCGTTTTATTCCTGCAGCTACAGCTAAGCCAGTAAGTGTCTGGTGTAAGTGTTTCAGCATAGCCTTGTTAAAGCTCTGAATCTGCCTTCTGAGGTAGGTTCTATTATAGGTCCCATTTTACAGATGGAGAAATCGAGGCACAAAGTCCTTACAGGGTCTAGTCCAAGATCACTGAGCTAGTAAACAGCATGGCCTAGAGTGGAACCCAGAGCTGTGTGACTGCAGCTCTTTCTCTTAATGGCGTGGCATTAGCGCGTACCTTTAATGTGAAAGTCATAAAACAAGCCACATCCCAACTCTGACAGAATGCCTCGTTTCCTGTCGCATTAGTAATTTCTCAACCTGCCTTTCTAGAGCAAGCTAGTGAAGAAAACATCCACAACTCTGTCACAGCAAGTTTTCATGTGTGAAAAAGAAAAATAAAAACAAGGAATTCTATTCTTACTCAGCAGTCCGTGACCTGCTTTACCTTCTGAGTGACGCTCACCAAGCCAGCAGATGGTGTGTTCAAAGGAGAGTGTTCCCAGGGCCCAAGCAGGACCTCGGTTCTCCTTTCAGGTCTGGTTAAAACATCCTGGGTGTATTGGATTAACGAAGAACAAGAAAGGGGCCGAGGCTTGTGAGCAAACCAGATCGGAAGGAGAGGAGTGGGAAGTGCGTGAGGAGCAGGCACCTAAGACCGCTTTTCTCAGCTGGGCCAAAGCCCTCGTGAGTTCCTGAACCCACCTCAGCCCTGTTTTCCATTCCTTCCCGCAACATTTACTTTGGGAGTTAACCCCAAAGAGAGGGAGCTGGGTAGGACCTTGGACAGCGCCAAGCAGTGGCCCCTATGACAGCTGTACAGTAAGAGGCCACAGTGGGAATAGGACTCAACCAGTGGCTGAAGCCCACACCAGAGACCCTGCAGAGGAAAGGCAGGTGGCCAAAGAGGAATGTGATGAAGCCAGGCTTCCTTCCCTAGGGGTGTGGAAGACCCACAATTAGAATCCCAAACTTGGAAGCAGCCAATTAGAAGATATTTACAAATACTCTAGCACGTGCTTCATTTTGATGTAAGGGTGACACAGAGTAGAGGCTGTCAAACCATATGAACACAGCTTACACTCCCCAGCCCACCACATCCAGCTGTGAGATGACGGCGGGACATGTCACTGTCAGAGATTCAGTCTCCTCCTCTGAATAAAGAGAACAGTAACACCAGCCTCAGAGGGCACGTGTGAGGACTTAATGAAAGAACAGCTGCCGGCTGAACACCTGGTGTCTCTTCCTTATCTCTTTCTTGGCCACGGAACCACAGGGGTTTGCAGCTGGGTAAGTAAGATCCAATGACGGACCAGCTTCTTGGGCTGGATCAGGGTTCCTCAGCCTTGGCACGACTGACATTTGGGTCAGGTGGCTCTCTGCTGTGGGCGGCTGTCCTGTGCGCTGTGGGGCACAGAGCAGCGTCCCTGGCCTCCCCCGACTGGGTTCTCGTAGCACCGCCCCTCCCCCCAGCAGGGCTGTGACAGCCAAAAATGTCCCTGGGACTGGGAGGAAGGCGATACTGCCTCCAGCTGAGAACCATGGGGTTAGAAGTACAAGGAAACCCAATGGGGTTTAGGAGGGCAGGGGCAGTGAGTGAGGAAAAAGAAGCAACCCCAATGAAATCATAATAAAAAGTCCCATGACAGCGATTCTGCGAGAAACCCCTTCAGGTAAACTGTACCCATGAACAGAATTTGTTTCTTGAACCTAACAGGTGAGAATACCACACTTCCTTTTCAACCCTAGAACTTGTGACCAGTTCCCTGGAATAGACACAGCTGCCCTCTGAAGACCCATTTCTTCTTGCTGAGCTGCTAAGAAGGAAACCACAGAATTAGTGGCTGCGTTCTTTTTACAGGGAAACAGGCACTGCCCATGGTTACACAGAGACAGCCAGAAACAAAAGAACCACCGTGGAGAAGACATGGGAGACTCAGGCAGGCACTTTGCCCGGAGGCCGAACATCTGGCTGGTCATGGGGCCTGTCTCTGGAAATACAGTACCTTCCACACAGAGGGAGGGGGCAGGGCTGACGGGCCGTGCTTGGATGCTAAGCAGACACCTACTGCCTGTGGTCTGTTCTGGTGAGCCCGTTACCTATCAGGCCCACACTGTCAAGGGGACCTTAGTCAGAACTGCGGAGGTTGCTGTGTCCTGAGGGCCTGGGGTGAGAGCTTCCCTGGTTGTTATCTTGTTGTCATTGTCCTCTGGGATTGAGTGAGTCACTGCCTACTTCTGCCCTGCGTTTCTTCAGGTGTTAAACAGATTCACTGAACGTAGGCCCATTTGGCTCTAGAGGGTGTTTGATATACAGTAGGCCACGTGCAGCCCACAGGTGTTTGGCCCACAGACAAATTAGTTTTAAAATCTTGATTTTATATCAAGATAGGGGTTTCTGTCTTCTCCTAGAAACTTCACAGATCGGCAACCTGCAGCCTCATACAATGATAATCGACTAGGGTGAGCGTGGCCGACTCTCTTTGATGGCGTCTCTGAGCTTCGCGCCACACGCCTCCCTATAGTCACAACTCCCTGGCTTTATTTATTTACACGACCTGCATGGACCTGAGTTTGCCACAATCCCCCAGGCCACAGGGATAAATTTGGGGTGTTTGTCTGCTCTGTTGATCCTGGATGCTGGGAAGGTGCCAAACATCAAAAAGCAAGATGCTGAAAGATCACAGAAAAAGTTAGGAGGGGGCCTCCCACCAGGGCATACCTGTCCCATTTGGGATGTCAGTCCTGGTGGTGAGCTGCCTCCTCTCCAAAATAATCATCTGATTAATAATGACAAGGTAAGAGGTGGAAGATGAGACAACGATAAAGGCTGCAATGAGAAAAAGACTTCTATAATTTATACAAGTCTGTTCACGGTCCCCTTGGAGCTGGGGGTGAGACATCAGTGCTCCGCCGTATTGAATCAAAACAAAGTGCTAACACGTCAGAAAAGGGGTCAAAGATTCAGTGAGCCCAAATGGCTTCCATCCGATCTGAGTTATTCCAGGACCCAGTCGGTCCTGAAAGGGGGCCAGTACTGGCCCCACAGCCTCCAGAGCTGACTCCCTGGGTGGAAGCTCTGAACTGTGTGAAGTGCCCCACCTCAGAGCAAACTGCCCCATCCTGCAAGACAAGGCCAACAGTCCTCCAGGACCTCGCACAGCTGCCAGGCCCCAAATCTGGTTCCTCCAGAGGCCTGCCTGTCAAAGGCATGCATGCCTAAGCAGGGCTGCGGAGCTAACTGCTCCTCCCCCGCCCCCCAGGCTGGGTGGGGCCCTCAACGACCTGTTCGCGGCACCCTCCCCCAACGCGGGTGGCAGGGATGCCACCACAGTTGTGCTGCGCCACCTGCTCCAAGCTCCCCAGCCAACTTGGCAGAGAGGAAGGAGGACAGCTTGCTATTCTCACTGCTCTGGGACTAGGTGTTAATTTGGCAGCTCTTCCACGCAGAGGAAGCCTTCTTTGGGAAATGCTCTCTCCCCTCACAACCCTGACCCAGCTTTCTCCGAGTTTCCCCTCCCTCTGCTCTGCTGGCTCCACCTGGCCTGCCCTGTCCCAGCTTCCACCCTGTTACCTCCTCTTGCTCTCCCTGTCTCCCTGAGCACCTTTCCCCACCTCTGTGATACCCATCCTAAGTTTGTACTGGGAAACTGTCTCCCAAGGAGTGTTTCCAAAATCCTGCAAGAGAGGACTCTGGCATCTGAGAGCGAGAAGTCAGAATTCCTGGACGTTCTGGGGAATTCCCCAAATCATATTATTCTTAAAATAGTCCCAACATTCTTCAAAGTATTTATTCCTTGGAACTATAAAGTGATTGGCTTAATAAATACGAAATATTAAGTTCAGTGATATTTCACAAAGAATCGTAGCCGAGAGCAGATATTCAAATGCTGATAAATGCTAGTGAACACAACTGGGTCCTGTTTGGATAACAGTGCAACATGCACATCTCCTGCCAACGTTGACAGTGCCACACAGAACCTGTGTCAAAATCGCCAAATTAAGGACTTCTGTGCTTTCAAAACCTACTTCTTGGAATGCCACTCGTATCGAGTATACTCTGCACATAAACTTATTAGTATTTATTTTATTTGCAAAAATGACTCATTGTTTGCAGAAGAGCTGTGAACATATTACTTAAGACAAGGCATCAGCTAAAAGCAAGACTGACTAATGAGATCGTGACCATTCCTCTCCCACGAGCTCTGGTCCTGGTTCCTGGAACCATCGACCTTGACCTCCAGCTCCACGCGTGGCAATTCCTGCTCTCATTTTTGCCTCGTCAGCGTGGATTCCTTCAAACCAGGGATGTTGATTGTTACATTTTGATTTTCAGAGGAGAATTATCATACTTGTTCCTGATTTCCTGACAGATTTTTCTTGAGATCTGGAAAAACATACGTTTCCTGAGAAACCCAGGCAGGAATTCACACCTGATGCCAAGCCCAGAGGATGCCATCCTAGGAGAACTTCACATCTCTCTCCCGCCTTCAGGACCTCACAGAGACTGGTTCTAAACTCAATGCCTCATTTTCACCTTGTCTGCTCCCAAACCAGTTTACCCTCTGTTTTCTGTCTCCCTGACCATCATTTGCCCAGACATTCAGCCTCAAAACCTTGGCATTACCTGGTTCAGGCCCTCCCACCCTTTTTCTGGGCTCCTGTGAAAGCACCCTGCCCCATCTTCTCACCACTCACTTCCGCCAGCTGCCACAATGACCCTCAGAAAGTAGGGACCAGAGCTCAGAGACCTGTGAGGGCTCCTTTCCCCAGAGACCAAGATGGAAACTCCCTCAAGACCTATCCCCAGCTCCCAGCCCTGCTTTCCAGGGAGTCCTGACCACAGGGGCAAGTGCCCTGTTCTCTGCCACAGTGGGGGCTCCTTGAGCTCTGAGCTGTCCTGCACACCTGGACAGACCATCTCACCCTTCGTGCCTATCAAAATGGGACACATCAAATTGGTATGAGAGGGTCGAGGTTAGTGATATCTTGTCAAAATTTTAAAATGCACCTGCCCACTAAGCCAGAATCACTTCTAAAAAAGTCAATCCTATGGGTCTACCTGCCAAAGCATACAGTTATTTGAAATATGCCTGGCAATACTGTTTGAGGGAGAAAAATCTGGAAACCTCTTAAATGTTCAAATGGAGCAATGGTGAAATAAATTATGAAACAGCGATTGCAGTGAATACTCTGTAGCTTTCAAAAGGAACAAGCCAGCTTTATTAAATTAAAAAGGCAAGCTACAGAACGCCGGGTAGAGCCTGGCATTGGCTTACATAAGGATTGACGATTTCTGCAAAGTTACATAAGAAACTTGACAGTGATCACAAGGGTGGGGGGCACAAGGCACATCACAATGGGGTGTGATGTTTACTTCTCCTTATATCTTTCGGGAGTGTTTCAGTTTTTTTTAATACCATGATTTTATCACTTCCTCCAAAACGTCTGCTCCCCAGACTCCCCGTTTCCCGTGCTCCCGTTCTGCTGGTAAAAAATAGTCACACACATACAGCGCTTACTACATGCGAGGCGCAGCTCTAAGAGCTCGGCACACACACTCATGGAAGCATCGCAGCCACCCTGTGAGGGGATATGTCAATCTCCATTGTCCAGATGAAGACCCCGAGGCCTGGGAGAGCTGAAGCCCACTGCCTAAGGCCACACAGCTGGGCCACAAACCAGGCAGACACATGACACATACCTAGGTGCTCTACAAAGTCCCAGTGCATAAGGGCGGGAAGAAAGGAAACAAACGCTGCCTTGTGATGACAGCATGTCCTACACACCTGTGGACCCCGAGGGCTGGGGCCACGTCTGGTCATCCGTGTAATGATGCCCCCGCCACCTCCCTGCAAGCCCAGGGGCCTGTGTGGAGAAGGCGCTACACAGGCGTTTGTGACCTGAACACAGAGGCTGTCTCTGTTGAATGATCTGGCGCATCTCCACGTCCGCCTGGTCTGGCAAGGACGCCAGGTGTGTCATGAAAGTTCTCTTCTTTCACACCCAATAACCGGTCCTCAAATCTATCTGGGGTCCGATCACCCCTCACGCTGCCCTTCTCATCACTCTGGCCGAGCCACCAACTCTACAAAAGCCTCCTGACCCAGCCTTCTCCAATTCCATTCTCTGCAGGACATCCTGAGTGAGGGTTTAAAAATGTAAGCCAGGTCATGTCACACTCCTGCTTCCAGTCCTTCCGTGATTTCCCAACCCACTTGGAGTAAACCCCCAAGTCACCGTTACAGCCTCAAAGGCCCTGTATGATCTGGCCTTGGCAACCTCTCCAGTCTCATTCTCCTGCTTTCTCTGTTCTGGCCACACTGGCCCTATTTGACACATCAAGCTTACTCCTGCCTCAGGGCCTTTGCACGTACTGTTCTCTCTATCTGACACTTTTCCCCCAGAAATTCACAAAGTCTTCCTTCAGAGAAGTCCTTCCTTACTATTTGGTGAAAACACCACCCATGTGACTCTGTGACTTTCTAGCCTCTAACTCTGCATTAATATTCTTCAAAGACTTCCTTGTTTGGCAGTGTATTATACGTTTATTTGTCCATTTTCCATCTCCTCTACTCCATAAAGGTGGAAGTTTTCCCTCCTTTTTTCTGTTTTGTTCTCTGTTATTTCTCCAGTGCTTGCTGAGTCCTTAGCAGGTGCTCAGTAACACTGACTGGATGAAAGAGATGTTTGCCGGACACAAGCCCCTTTGACAGGGGCCTTTCCGTGTATCTGCTCAGCAGAGGTGCTGCCCTGGAGATGCTCCATTCCGCCACTTTTTCTGGGACTTGTAAAAGCTGCACCATCGTCCTCTTCTTCCTCTTCATGGAGCTGATCTCTGCCCCCTCCACACCAAACAGAAAGAAATGACAGGAATGGAACCTGATTACTGTGATTACTGGACGCCTAGGGGACAGGGAGGCCACCTGAGTATGAGCGGCGTAGCTGTCGCCCTCATCATTTGCAGAAAGAGCGATTCATTCTGATCTCCGTGGGCAGGAGCCCTGCGGACATGGAGGGCCGGTACCCTGGGGACTGCACTTTCCCTGCATCCCTTAACACCGCCCCAGAAATAGCCTGGCCAGCAGATGGAAGTGATTAAGTGGCATTTTACATGTCATCTCTCCAGGTGACAGGGCGGCAGATCCCCCCAGAGAGGGGCCTCCGGGTAATGAGCTTCTGAGGAGTGGGGCGTTCTCCTGCGGGAGAGGCCTGGTCCCTAGCGGCCAGTGCGGCCATCTGGGCCCGGCCGAGCTCTTGGGCTCCCAGAAGAGCCAGAGCCCAGCTGTTGCACCCAGTTTCCCCGCGGGTAGGCCCTGAGTCACTGTATCTAGACTGAGATGTTCCCATGGGGGAAGGAGGGAGGGAAAGGCTGATTTTCGGAATAATTCATGTTATAAATTAGTGTTTCATGAGCACCTACTATGTGCTGAACCCTCAGTGTCCCTGTGTCTCAGGGCAGGCAGTGCAGTAGACTCTTGCCCCAGCCTGCAACTTTCTCTCACAATGACCTTAGGCAAATCACTTAAATTTTCTAGGCCTCAAACTTTTCACCTGTAGACATGGATGGATGGATGGATGGATGGATGGATGGATGAAGAGACAGATGTCTGTGGGGGTTTCATGGGGATTCTTTCCTCACCTTTCTCACGAGTCTCATTACTAACAGCAGCTCACACGGAGACACGCTGTGTCCAGCTCTCATACGGAATCCTCACCTAACATCCCAGCAGATCAGCGATGTCAGTATTTCTCTTTACACGTGAGGCAACTGAGACTCAGAGAGGCTGGGTCCTTGCCAGAGATCTCCCTCCTCCTTCGTGGCAGAGCTAGTGGGGCAGTGCACTGACTCCCAAACCCCCATGCTTTCCACGGGGATACCAGGGGTCTCAAACTGACCTGCCTTCGAGGGCCAGGCCGCTGACGGACCTCAGTGAGGCAGGCCCGGGGCGCAATGCAAGAGGGAGCAGTGGGGAAGGTGCCAGGCTGGGGCACATGCATCCCATCAGAAGGTATCTGCACTTGTATTTTGTTTCGCAGCGTGGCCCACACCTAACCAGCCTGCCAGTCTGGCCGCACGACTGAGACTTCTTGAATAGGGTCTGCACTCCTTTCTGGTCTCCGGGTGCTGCTGACGCCTGTGGAGCCTGGAAGGTTTGGGCCAGTCTACAGAAGCAACGTGAGTCCCAGGTCCCAGGAAGGACCTCTGTGACTCCATCTGTGTGTGAAGCAGGGTCAGCCTGGGTTCAGGTGATCCCTGGTGGCGCACAGGCTGGAGCGTTTCAACCCCGAGCCAAACCCCCGCTAACCGGGAGGACGTGGTAGCTCCTATTTCAGCATAAAACTATGTTTAACGACTTTAAGAGTAAACGTGGCAGCAGATGGAGGTGGGGAGTGGGAAATAGATCGACCATGTTTTCTGCTGAGAATCCGGTTGGGAATTTGTGCTGTGACCCACATCACTCCGGCTTCCACCCCCGGACTGCTTCCTCTCCCCTCACAGGGCAGCAGAACACGATGCATTTCCCAGGGCTGAATTACTCTGCAGAAAAACGTTTCTATAACGTGCTGAACGACAGCACAACAAATCACTTCAGGCTTCACTGCTGCGCGGTCCCCAGTTCCGCGGGATGAGTGCTTGGAATCCTGGCCTCCCTTCATTAGCGCACTTTCAAAGGAGCACCTGAGACTTCCCTCAGTATCTGCTCACGTCTGCCACGTGTCACCTCTCAGTGTCCGTCTTTCCCCCCGAAACACCATGGATGCCAGTGACATGGGGCCCCCAAAGGAGGAGGGCATTAGGGGGCGTTGTTTGTCTGCTCACCATTCTTGGGGGGCAGGCTCCGGTCCCCACGTGGGCCAGACTGATACACAGAGTCTAAAATGGAAAAGAAATGGCCCACTTCCTACTGTCCTACTTTCTAATTCCGACTGCTGCCGGCAGCAGCAAGGAAGGCAACGGGAGGCGGAGAGATCTGGAGAAAAAAATTCAACCTGCTGATTCTTCAACTCTCAGGTTTGTGCAGATGGCAGAGGACTTGGAAGTCACGATGCCCCTTGCAGAACCCAGTGAAATACTAACACATTAAACAGAAAAAATAAAATAGAGCAGAGTGTGTAAAAGCAGGTGCCATTGAATACTGGACCCCAGGCTGTACAAGCCAGAAAGTTTAAGAACATCTGTGAAGAAAAATGAGAAAATTCCGCCCACTAGGTTTAATCCCCTGCCCGCCTTGCCTCTCCCGCCCCAACCCTGGAAAGGAACCACCTTGACTGACGTTCAGCAGTGGATGAGCTGGCAGAACACACACCGGAGCAGAGTGTGAGCAATGCACCTTGGGTACCGCACATCCAAAGCCAAGACGGAGAGGCTGGCTGAGCAGAAGGTAAGAGCCAGGACTGCACATTCAAGTCTCCCCTGGCGCCAGGCAGGTAGCATGAGTGAGTATGGGAGAAAGACAGCCAAACGCCAGCGGCAAATGGCAGGGAAGGCTCAGCTCAGTGTCCAGGAGACAGCAAAGTTGGGGGCGCAGCAGCGACTGGGCAGCACTGTTTGTAGCCAAGTGTGGGCGAGTGGGAACGGAGTGAGTATCTGTCTGCCCCGGCTGCCGTAACAAAATACCACAGACAGGGCAGCTTCAGCAGCAGACATTTATTTCTCACAGTTCTGGCGGCTGGAAGTCCAAGATAAAGGCGCCGGCAGATTCGGTTCTGGGTGAAGGCTCTCTTCCTGGCTCACAGATGGTGCCTTTCCACTGCGCCCTCACGTGGCCGAGAGAGAGCTCTCTGGTGTCTCTTGCTCTTCTTCTAAGGGCATCAATCCCATGAAGGGGGCCCCACTCTTACAACTTCATCTAACCCTCATCACCTCTCAAAGGCCCCACTTCCAAGTACCACCACACTGGGGACTTGGACTTCAGTATATAAATGTGGGTGGCACAAACATTCAGTCCACAAGAGGCTGTGACCAATTCTGATTTTTCAAGAGAAGCTTGATATCTGACTTTTAAAAAATCTGACACCTTCTAATTTTTTGATATTGGCAACATTTCAATTAAGAAAAATAACATGGACTTAGAGATCATCATACTAAGTGAAGTAAATTAGATACAAAAAGACAAATATCGTGTGATATCACTTACATGTGGGATCTTAAAAAGTGACACAAACAAACTTACTTACAAACAGAAAGAGACTCACAGACATACAAAACAAAGTTATGGTTACCGGGGTGGGAATGGGGGTGGGAGGGATAAATTGGGAGTTTGGGATTGGCAGATACTAACTCCTATGTACAGAGTAGATAAACAACAAGGCCCTACTGTGCAGCAAGGGAACTATATTCAACATCTTGTAATAACCCATGATGGAAAAGAATCTGAAAAAGTATACATGTATAACTGAATCACTTTGCTATACACCTGAAACTAACAATACTTCAATAAAAAAAGATGCATGCACCCCAATGTTCACAGCAGCACTATTCACAACAGCCAAGACTCTGAAGCAACCTAAATGCCAGTGACAAATAACTGGATAAAGAAGATGTGGTATCTATGTAGGATGGAATTCTACTCGGCCATGAAGAAGAAAGAAATAATGCCATTTGTAGCAACATGAATAGACCTAGAGATTGTCATATTAAGTGAAGTGAGTCAGACAGAGAAAGACAAATATCATATGATATCACTTGTATGTGGAATCTAAAAAATGATACAAAAGAACTTATTTACAAAAACAAAACAGATGAACATACATAGAAAACAAACTTACGGTCAAAAAAGGGGAGAGGTGGGGGGTAAGTTAGGAGTTTGGGAATAGCAGATACCTACTACCATATATAAAGTGGATTAAAAGACAGCCAGCCAGACAGACAACAAAGCCCTTCCTGAGATGGTCAAATAAGACAGCTAGAGGGTCAGGCTCCATCCAAAGGCTGTGGGCTTGTCACCATGCCCCCAAACCATGGGCTATGGCCCCTGACAGCCCAAGCTCCGCATGGGCTGGTAGGTAACCCTGGGGTCACCAGGTACCTTTCCTTATCAGTATTAGGTGGAACCTTATGAAATTTTTATTGGCAACTTTGTAAGGTTCCGTCTAATAAAATGGAGATATGGTGCCCACCCAGTTAACAGATGAGATAAGCAGGTAAAACCTACAGCCGGTGCCCATAGTAAGTGCTCAGCAAACGAGGGGAGGAGGCGGGGCAGGGCCATCCTTTGTCAACAAGTTCCTTTGTGTTCAGTAGCCGGAAGGCCTGAATCAGCACTGGAAAGACCAGAGGAAATCTGTCAAGATTCTAAGAATAATCATGCTTTTGGGATTTTATTTCTTTAGTTGAGAGAGCTTTTTTTAAACTAGAAATCTCTCAGGGTGAGCATCTGAGCTGAGACACCAGACCTGCTGTTTTCTGGGCGCAGCACAGACAGGAAATGATCAGACACACCGGACTGCGCGCACCTTCACTACCCACAAAGGAAACCATCTACAAGCTCTAACCTGTGATCCCATCTTGCTAGAAAAAGACCAAGGAGGAGACGGCAGCTTACTGTGGGGCTGAGAGGAGGGCTGTTGAATTTCAACTGGGGTCTAGACCGACATTTAGTCAGAAGTCTGGTGTCAACATCGTGTCATCTGTCACACTCTCCTGCCGATGCACTTCGCGTACTTTTTAAAGCCCATGAAGTTGAGCCCTAGGTTCTCTGTGCTAATCAGGCACAAAGCTTTCTCTCTCGGCTCTGATCAATAGGCAGCTGGGACCGCACAACACGTCGGGATGATCGCATCACTGTACAGTTGTCACGAGTCTGTGGGCTGATGTTTGGTAAACGCTCCACAAGGGCCGCCTGGGCCGCCCACCCTGCAGGGGGACACCAGCTCGCCTGTGCAAGGCCATGTTGTCTTCTCAGACTTGATGGGGCAGCTGTTCTTCACATCGGGGTCTTAGGACCGCCCCTCTGACTCACTTTTTATCAGGAAATTGGGCCAAAATGCACATGACTCAGTGAGAGGCTGATTTCCATCAAGCATCGCAGGCCAGGGGCTACCTTCAAAAGAAGAAGGGGACCTCCTCTCATGAACTATTGTGGCACTTTCAAAATAGCGAGACGGAGGCCCTGGTAGCAGAAATAACTGAATAAAAGAAAAATACAGTTTTCCATATGGTGTATTCTATTTCGGGGGGAAAGGCATCTCTTTATCACGGGCAGCACAGGTAAAACTGTATCTTCGCACAAAGGTCCTGAAGCAACTAGGAAGACATAAGCAAGTGACTTGGCTGCAATTTCAAAGCCCTAGGCAGGTAAGAGGGGCAGTCCTGCCGATGTCTGTCCACTGGAAGCTCGACTTGGAAATGCTGGGAAGTTTGACGCCAAAGGCTCTCCCCATAAGACAGAAGTGGAAATAAGCCCGTTTCTGAGTCACAGCACCACTGTTAGAATGAAACAGATCGCCCAACCCTCCTCCGCATACCATTTTAAAGACCTATGGCGAAAGGAAACCTGTTCTGTCCAGCAAACCCGTGTTTCTCAAATGATGAGTCCCAGCCCCACTCTCAGAAATCCACAGCTTTGCTATATGGATTTTCATATCTTTTATTTCCGTTATGATGATAACATTTTAGAAATAGTATACAGTTGACCCTTGAACAACATGGATTTGAATTGTGTGGATCCACTGACACAGGGATATTTTTCAGTAAGTATATTGGAAAATTTTTTGGAGATCTGCAACCATTTGAAAAAATTCACAGATAAACTGCATAGCCTAGAAATATTCAAAAAAATTTTAAAAAGCCAGCTATGGCGTGAATGCATAAAATAGTTGTAGGTATACCAGAAACATACAAAATATGTGTTAATCGACTGTTTATGCGACTGGTAAGGTCAACAGTAGGCTATTAGTAGTTAAGTTCGGGGGAGTCAAAAGTTGTATAAAGATTTTTGACTGCGCAAGGGGTGGGCACCTCCAAGCCCCGTGTTGCTCAAGGGTTGAGTGTTAATCACATTCTCTAGCAGCTAAGACTCTAAAAACATCATTTGGGTTCCCTGAATCCAAGGGTGTAAATGCCTCGATGTAATAAGAGACTTAGTAGAACAGAGGGGTATCTAATCAGTGATAAAGTAGGGACACCAGTAATTTTTTTTTTTACTTTTATAAGACATATAAGAACAAGGAATTTATATGTAGTTCTAAGTTGGTTCATACCTAAGTCAAATGAATACGAAAATAACTTAAGTCTGTGAGATGTTTCCTTGGGTTCATCCCCACGTGCTTAAAAAAAGCCTGACAGAGACCATCTGAGCTCTGGAACACCTGTGAGCTACAGAGAAAATGAGCCTTCCCTTTGATCAAAATGTACAAAGGCATAAAACCACAGAGCCCCGCGTTTCTTGAGAACCTCCGATCAACAATGCTCACGTGCGGACTTGCTCTCTCGTAAGCCCTTCAAACTCCCAGCGTCCGGGCCCGAGTCTCCACACCAGCACCTGCAGGCTCACGGGCCCCGCTGGGACACGGGGTGTCCAGGACGCAGACACACGCTCAGCCCAACCTCAGAAGACTCAAGGAAGGACGTGCCGGCGGAGCACATGAACGGGACCGGTACTCACATGAAGAAGGGCACCAGCTGGACCAGGGTCTCCTTCCGGGGGCTGGTGGCAAACTCGGGGACCACCTGGATGACTTTGTTCATGACGCTGCGCAGGTAGTTCTGGAGCTGCTTCCTGCGTTCCTCCACGAACTTGGCGTCCTGGGAAAAAGGACAGACAGGCGTGCTCAGGGATGTTTTCCTCACTCATCCAAAGACTGATGACCCGCAGAACACGCAACCATCAGTCACGGCCACCCAGAGCGAGTGCTGCATGCAAAGGCTTAACACGCATAATCACATTAAATAACAGGGAAGATGCGTGCGATGTGACTACTGTTGGTGGGGAAAGCAGGTCCATGAAACTCCCCACGGAGTGCTTCCAGGAATGAACGAGGCCTCAGCACTGCAATGTGCTAAGGGTGGTGCTGGGACCCAGACAGAATCATGGGCACAGATGGTCACTACTGCAGCCCTGGTGGAGTTCGCGGACCAGGGGGGAGACACCAGTAGATCCACACATACTAATCACACTTGATGCCACCCGCCAGAGAATGCCTTCATGGGACTATTCCGAAATATGAACCCGCTGTCACTATTTAAGAAAGATTTCATTAAAAAAAAATTCCGCCCTCTCTGGAAAAACTAGGAGATGCAGCGGCAAGGCCCCATCCCCAGGACCGCTCCGGGCAGGGAGCTGCCAGTGAGGCCCCGAGGCAGGTCCAGGGCCCAGGTCTGCACCGCCCCCACCCCTCCGCACTCAGGCCCCTCCTTGCTCACACTCCTACCCATCCACCTGGTGACTGCTTGGCCCTCATTGGCAAGGCCGACCCCCAGGCGTGCGCCCTGGGCAGTCACTCGGGGTCAGAACTCAGACCTACGTGACAATCTGCTGTCCCTGTGCTGAAATTCTCAATCATTCTGGCACGAGGGGCCCCACAGATTCCAGAACCCACCCTGCTCATGCATCTGCACTGAGGACCCTGGCTTACAACAAGGAAACTGCCGCCAGCGTGGGGGCAGGAAGTGATGCTCCTTCCAGCCTGAGGGCCGGTTGGGGTGGGGGAGGCCAGGGAGAAGAGGACAGCGGGGGGGTGGGGGGTGGCAGGAGAACAGGGTCATTCACCCTCACAGGGACGCAAGAAGCCTTGTACTCTGAGGAGACTCACGTGACAAATGGAGAAATTGTGGCTCAGAGCAGGGCTGGGCTGCTGGCCCACAAGTAGACGGGGACACCCACAGCCCTCCCCTCCCCCCCACCAGTCTGGGGCTCTGGAACAGTCTACTGGATGAGCCCACGTGCTCAGAGACACCTGAGAACACACCTAGTCACCAAAAGCCCTGCCAAGGACCTGAGCACAGCAGGCGGACTCTCTCTTAAGCGTTGCCAGATTTAGCAAAAAGACAAGTTGCCCAGTGAAATGTGAATTTCAGATAAACAATGAATTTTTCAGTATTCATAACTCCATGTTCAATAATTCATAACTAATTTTTCAGGATTCAAGTATGTCCTATACAATAAAACCTTTCCATGAAATATTTGGGACACATTTACACTAAGAAATTATTCATTGTTTATCTGAAATTCAGATTTTACTGGATGTCCTGTATTTCACCTGGACACTCTCCTCTGAGTGCCAGGGGGAGGAAGGAACATGGAGCATCTGCTGCCTCAAGGTCGCAGCAAGGTCTTCTTGCCAGAAACCACCCCCTGATGCACTGCCTCAGCTGGACCTTCCTCTAGAGGGTGACGGCACTTGAACATTGCCGCCAGCCACTCCCTTGACCACCAGCGCTGTCACAGGCCGGGGCTGACATCTCCTGCAGCCTGGCAGGAAGAGCGAAGGCATTGGGCCAGGAGAGCTGTGGGTCCTGGTCCCCGAGCTCAGCCACCCGGGCTCCGCTCACTGGTCTGATGCCAGAGTCTGCTGCATGGTCTCCAAGTTCCAACCCATCATTTGGCAATTAGATGCTCCTCCTTGGGAAGGCGGTTAATGTGTCAGGTAAGCGCGGAATGGAGCTCATCAGGCCTAGTTTTTAATCTGCACGAGAAACCCTCAAGGGCAGCTTCAGAGGCTCCGCTGCGGGGAGGAAGGAAAGCGGATAATCAGCCCTGGGAGAACTCGTGGGGATTTCTCCTTTTTTGGAAGGAGGACGCTTGAAACACAAAAGCGATAAGAAGAGACTGGGGGAGGCTCCTCGTGCTGCTTGTGGGGCTGGGCTGGGCCACAGGGTCCTAGGAAGGTGAGGACCCCCAAGGTGAAGGTCAGAGGACCCTGCTCAGGGGTCGAATCTGCCCACCTTCACCTGTGCCTCTTCTCACCCAGCTCAGGGCCAACAGCGAGCTGGCAGGAAGGTTACCACCACCCTGAGGACTCCCAAATCCTTCCCCACTATGCACAGATTCCTCGAGACAGCCGGTCCCTGGAAACCCCTGCCAACTCCTGAAAAAACCCAATCTGAATCTGACAGCCGAGCGGTTTTTGCCCGAGCAGCTCAGAACAAGCAGCGGTACCTGTGCAGTCTGTCTTCACGCCCTGCGCTCAGCGCTTTCCCAGCACCACGTCCTTACAGCGCATTTGAGGCTCGGGAAGGCGAGGGGCTTGCCCGAGGGCTCAGAAGCTGGAGGCAGCTGGGCAGGGTCCCAGGTCATCAGCCGGAGGGCAGTCAGAGCTGCTCTCAATCCAGAAGATACTCTCCAATTTACAGAAGAAAAACCTACGGGCCTTCTCAACCACAGGCTTCCCCAAACCAGGATGCAGTTCACAGAACTTGCACCTGCGGGTGGGCTGCAGCAGGAGCCATTCACAGCATGCAGAGAAGGAAGACGGTCACTGTGGGGCCTGACCTCCAGCCTCTCTGCCTGGACGCCCTTGCCTCGGGTCTCAGCCTCATCCTGGAGGTGTGGACACCCCCTCCCTGAGTGGCGCACATGACCTGGCAGGACGCAGCGGGGCAGGGAAGACCTCAGAACAACTCACAGAAGACTACATTCTTCCCCGTGACTGTCCTTTCATTTTTCACTACGGAAAGTTTCAAAACATGGCAAAAAGCAGAGCGAATGGTGTAATGAACCCCCGTAACCCTTTACTCAATAAAGTCTTAACCTGTTTCCCTACTTCATCATTTTTACCTTTTTGCTCAAATGTCTAAAAGTAAATTCTGATCATCATGACATTTCACCCCTCAACACTTCAGGGTATATTTCTGAAATACTAAGAACATTTTCCAATTTAACCACAATGCCATGATCACCTCTAACAAAATTAATGGTAATTTGTTGGTGTTCCCCCATATCCATATTCAGACATCTGAGTTTTCAAATGTAACTACTGCTTCTGGAATTTTTAAGAAAGGGGTGTAGTTCACCCCAGAACGAAGCTGGCAATTCCCCAGGAGGGGAAGGCACCCTGGTTCAGAACAGATTCCCACTTAGGGATCAGCTGGGTTCTGAGCTTTTGGGGAAGATGATTCTGCCTTTTTCACCTCAAGCTGCTAACGGCTTGTACAGCCTAAAGACATTAAAACCAAGGTGTATCTTCATCAAATCCAGATTCCTGGCCTCCCTCAAGAAGTGGCCTATATTAGCAGGAAGCACAGGGCCACCATCCCACCCAGCCCACTCCCCTTGGTCTCATCCCCTATCTGGCCCACGTGGGACCCCGAATCTGTACCACTGATCCAGAAAACAGGACTGCCAGAGGCCCTACGAAACCGTCCAAGAGCCCACCCTGCGAGATGATCATGTTACAGGTGACCTGCACTGCCATTAGCCAGCTCTGTTGTCAGTGGCTCAACCACTCACAGCTGGGGTTTCTCACCTGTACATGGGGATGAGGTGCCCCCACCATTTGAGGCTAAGCACTTGGTAGCCAACATCGCCTGCCAGGCTCTGTGTCAGATGCTGATGATTCTGGATGTTGGGCAAGATGCTTTACCTTGGGGAGTTTCTATGTGTATGAGGTGGGGACGGGCAGGTGGACAGTGGGTGCCCAGGCCAGGGCAAGCGCTGGGAGGCTGCCGCCCGCAGGCCATCAGGGAAGCATGCGGGAAGTTTGCATGAGGAACGGAGAGAGGGCTTCACTTGAGGGAAGCGACTCCTGAGGGTGCTGCTTCAGCATCTCTGGGAGGAAAGAGGCCTGTGGCAGGAGGAGGGTCTAGGTGGGTGCCCTCAGTGGGGGAAGGAGAGGCCAGGTGGAGGGAAGAGCAAGTAGAAAGGCCGCAGGCGGAAGTGTGGCTGATGGGAGCGGCAGAAGGCAGGCCCGCATGGCCGGGCTTAGCAGTTCCAGAGAGAAGAAACCAGAGCAGCAGCAGGAGTCCGATCACACACAGCCTTGTGGACCACGAAAGCCGATGGAGCTGGGACGCAGGAGGGGTGTGATCTCACGGGCATTTAGAAAGACTGCTCTGGGGGTGATGGGCTGTAGGCAGAGCTCTTTTCACGACACTCTCCTGCTTGGCATTCTTGAAAGGCTCCCCATGAACTCTCCCAACATGCACATCCAAACCCTTAGCAAGGCTTGCAGGAACCTTCGAGATGTGGCCCCAGCGTGCCCTGCCGACCTCACTTCACGTCACCCGCCCCCCACTCCCACCCATCCCCACACCATCAACACGTCCTGGTCCTGCACGGCGTCTCCTCCCGATGTCTTCGGGCCTTTCCCAGGCTGCTCCCTTATCCTGGAACGTCTCGCCATTCAGGTCCCTGCTCCTGTGCCCCCACCTCCAAGAGGCCTCCTGGACAAACTCACTAAGGTTGCCTGGGCACTCCTGGACCCGTCCCTGTTTTTGTCTCTTCAGAGCTTTTACTGCTGCCTGGGAACAGCTCCGCTGCCTGGAACGGCCTCACTGGTTCATCCTGTGCCTCTCGCTTCTCCACCTCCCTCTGCGCGATAGTCCCAGGGAGGAGAGACCTCCTCTGTCTTGTTCAGCCCAGTATGGTCACAGCCCAACACAGTGCCTGGAGATCGCAGGGGCCCATAAACATTTGCTGTAAGAACATATAAATGTGGGAGATGGATTTCACAGGGTGGGGGGCAGGGTGGCCGCCAGGGAGAACAAGTCCAGACGAGAGATGACAAGCCCCCTGAAGGGGGAGCAGGGTGGGGAGATGCAGCTGCTCACCAGCTCCCTCGTTCCAAACTCCCTCCGGGCAGAGGAGTAACGAGTGAGCAAAGACAGGGAGCTGGTCCTTCAGATACCCCGTCTGTCACACGAGGCCTCTGGGAGGAGACCAGCGTCCCCGGAGGGCCTTCCCCACTGGGTAGGGGCCAGTGCACAAAGGACCACGGAGCACTAGTGAGCTTTCCGGGTGTGCTCCTAGGGCTGCGGCCAAAACGCAGTACAGGAGTGAGGGGGCTGGACGGAAGCCCGGCTCGTGGAATCTGCCAGCCTCCTCTGGTGGCCGCTTAATGAGCCCTCGCTGCCGGTGGCCCTGCTGTCACCTTGTGCTGCGACATTCCTACCCTAATACTATTGTCAATTACAGCTGAGGGCTAATAACAGCCCCGGGATTGAGTCCTCTCTTTCAAAAAGAACACTCAGGACTATTTTAATGGGACTATTTTTTCCTCCCTCCAGAAAAGGTTAATTTTATTTTGAGCTTCAAGAAGATAAAGACACCATCAAATTAAGAATAGCTATTTTAAAGACGATGGCACGCTGGGAACAAGGCGATGAACTAAGTTCCTGAAACAAACGCTCGGACCCCCGTCCCCTGCACTTTCCGACATTTTCTTTGCTGGTTGGTTCCTGACAACACAGCCTCCTCCATCACATCCCACCCCTCCAAGGGGCCCTTCCCCACAACCCCACATTCACAGAGTCCCTTCCTATTTTCATCTAAGAATATTGAAGGTCCCGTCCATCAGGAGCAGCAGGGAGCTCAGGCCCTGTGGAGAGAGGCTGCTTCGGAGTCAGTGGCTCCGAGAGCGCCTCACTGGCTAGAAGATTCCAGGACGGCGACTAGACTCCCAGAGAGCCCGGCATGAAGTCCACGACTCTGGAGTTCTGTGTCACAGCCAGCGACCCAGGAGGGACGTGCTGACGGGCTGCAATCACCCAGTCGTTCATTCGATGAGCCAGTCACACGTTAGTCCACTCATTCATGCAGCAGATACTCCTCGGGGGCCTCCTGTGAGCCCGGCCCCGTGAGCAAAGGAGTAAGTAAGACTTAGGTCCTGCCTTCACCGAGCTTACAGTCAAAGGGAAAGACAAATGAATCATTACAAAACAGCGCCATAAAGCCACGGATACCCCTGATGAACATATGCCCAAGGCCTGCTGCGGGGGCATGAGGGCCTTCCCAGAGGATCCTGCGAGATGATAATGATCACAGCTGCAGTAGCAGCAGGAGGAGGAGTCCTTAACATTAATGTTCACTGAACATTCTCTCTGCTGGGCGCTGGGCTCAGCACACTTAGGCATTATTTTATTTATTAATTATTATTAATTAATAATTTTAAAATATCATTCAATTATTATTTATTATTTAATAATTATTCAATATTTACATAACAATAAACACATAAATAATAAACAATTACTCAATAATTAATAATAGTAAATAAATAATTTGTTAACTATGTTATTTAATTATTTAGGCCCACTGAGACAGCTAGTTCTTAGTATTCCCACTTCACGGAGAGGAAGCTGAGAATCAGAGTGGGGAGCATCAGCGCCCAGACACTGAACCACTGAGGGCTGGAGGCAGGAATTAGCCCCCGGAAGGCTGCCTCCGAGCTGATGCTGTGTCCACTCTGCTCTAAGACAGAGGGAGAGAAGGGGGTTCCGGTCAGAGAACAGCCTGGAGGGAGACTCCACAGACCACAGCCGGAGGGAAGCACGGGGTCAGGATGAGAGGGGCACTGAGAGAGGGGAAGCTCGCGGGGAGGGCAGTGAGGCCAGGGGCAAAGCTGGGAAGCCACTTCAGAGAATCTGAACTCTACTTTTGGGGCAACCGGTATTTTAAGCGAGAGAGTGACAATCAGCTATTCCTCCCATGAGACTGGAAAGAGGAGGTTTCGGTTTTTAAAAGCTCTCTTTTGTCCCATCACTCTGTTCTGCCCCTGGAGCACTGAAAATCTGCCTCTCCTCTCGCCAGCACGGGTCGGCTGGGAGGTGTGGATGCTGCTCCTCTGAACCGTGGGCCCACTCCCATCCTCCTGGGGCGTGGGGACCAGCTGCAGCCACGGCAAAGACGGCGAGCTGGAACTGGGCGACGGGACAAGGGTAACGCCTGGGCTCCCAATGCCGATGCCTGAGGGCTGTTTCTGGGGGGACCATCATGCCCTTGCTAATGGGAAACTGAGGAGGGAAATCAGCACTTCAAACCCTCTAGGCAGAGACCTCTGACAACAAGGACTAGCCAGGAGTGATGGACCCTCGCTCATGACCGCTTCCCAGACATCACTCAGCCCCTGTGATAAGCATCTGATAGGGTGTTTTTAGCAAAACTGCAGAGTATCTTCACTTGCTTAACTCAGGAAAATACTAAAATTGCAAACTTCAAAAAGGAAATTCTCCTCCCAATCTTTACACCAAGACTTTGGTTTCTAGGGGTCAGCATGGAGGTCCTGACGTTCACATCTGGGCCAAACAGATGGGGGAGCACCTGGCTGGCTCACACAACTATTGTTTAACAAGCTTTTTCCCAGGTGATCACCAACTGGAAGACACAGGTGTGAATAAGAGGGGGTGGAAGAAGGCTTTATGTGGAGCAGTTTTGGGGAGGAGGGGGGAAGGCCGATGTGTCTCAAAGGCACCCTCAGTGAGAATTTCAGGCCATCGGCCTTGACAGACACCCATTAATGTAGAGGCCAGAGTCACTGCCTCTCCTGCAGGGACAGGGAAGCAAAGCCCTGTTAACTGAATTACTTTCACCCGGCGACTCGGTGCTGCCACTGTTCACCAAGCAAGCAGCTTGGTAACGGGCTGGGAAGGACAGAGGAAGACAGGAAACAGGCCCAGCCGTGGGGGGGCCAGCGTCTCCCTCTCAGAACATTTATTGCGTCCCTGAGGTATTACATAGCTATCCATCTAAGCAAACATTTACTTGACACCTCCTCCGCCAGCCCATTTAGGTGGGATGAAATACACCCAGTTCTGCCCCAAAGGCATGAATGGCCTCTCACTCATTCATACATTCAAGGGTCCACCAGGCACCAGTGCGGAGGGAGTTGCACCCGCCCGTCCACACCTGCCCCGAAGCCCGCCTTGCGCCTGGGCCTGTGGTGAGACGGCGCTGGGGGAGGGGGCGACTACAACTCCTCCCCTCTCCCAGCACATTTCTAGGAGGCTGACGTGCCCGACCCTGCGCTGAAGGTCCCTGAGATCAGATGACAAGCCCTGGTGTCACTACGGGGGGCGGTGACAAAACTGTGGCAGAACCGGGGAAGAGCTTTCAGAGTGGAGGGTGGCTCTCCCTCAGAGCTGGGCTGCTGGGGATTGGAAGGCACTTCCGGCCTTCTGGGGAGGATTTCAGCCAGTGGTGACGGAGGAAAATCATCCAGATGGAGGGCCTGAGGGGTGAGGGGGGCCGGGTGGAGGGCAAGGGGAGCCCGGCCCAGGGTGCAGGGGTGAGACCCTCTCAGTGGCGGGGGGTGTGGACAGAGGCCAGCGGTAAAGCGTGAAGTCAGGTCAGAGGGTGTGGCAGCGAGACTGGGTGCGCACACTGGGGGTCAGGCGCTTAAGACTCAGGGAGGGAAGAGGAAGGAGCTGACAATTTGATGCCTGCGGGCAACATGGACCACTCTACGTGCTTTATGTGAATTTATCTATTTCCTCCTGTGCGTGTGCCTCCTGTGAGGCTGGGATTTTTACTCCCATTTCACAGCTGGGGAAACTGAGACTCAGGGATATTACGTGCCATCCCTGCCCAAAGCCAACCAGGAGAAAGCAATAGTGCTGCGACTTGAGCCCGGGCACTCTAACACCAGAGCCCTTGCTCCTACTCACCTGGTAGTATTTTCAATAATATTTACTTGAAGGAGAAAGAGGATCAACATTTCTTAAAGGCAGTGGCTTTTTACAGTCGGAAGGCGCACTGACAGCTGGGAGCGCGTCTAACCCCCTAAACCGCAGAGCACGCTGAGAATCCCTTCCCCGTTGCCCAGGGATGGGTGGAGGGAGGTGGTGACAGAGGACGGACACAGTTACTCATCCTTTCCAATGCCTTATAAAAGGCCAGATCCAAACCCTACTCCTGTTTTCGCACTAAGTTGCTAAACTGCCCTAAATTGCCACCTCCTATTTTGTGTAGAACACTGGGTGTGGGAAAGGCAAAGAAAGCCACAAACCCTGCCTTTCTAACGGGTAACAGAAACTCCCGAGACACTAAAAACATCCTCACAATAGATGCATAATAACAGACAGCAGGAGCGATATCAGCAAAAACAGTGGTAACAGCAGCGGGAGCAGCCGCCCGCCTCTGAGCGCCTGCTACGGCCTTCGCTCCGATTATATGGTTTCTTCCTCTGCACGACTTTCCCAGGCAGGTTCTCTTGTCTTCCCATCTCACAGATGAGGAATCAGAGGTGCAGGGAAAGGAAGAGGCCTGCCCAAGCCGACGGACCTGGAGAATTACCGGGTAGGGATGTGCAGCCGGTCCTCTGACTCTGTCCACGGCACATGCTAATGCCCCCCATGGGGAGGGCAAGGGGCTGCTGGAAACCCAGCTGCCTCCCTGTTGTATCTGAAACAGAGCTTTCCACATGACACACGTGAAGATCTCTGACTGTCGGCAGCCCCGAGGTTGTGACTGCCTCTGAGTGAGACGCTGCCTGTGATGGGAAGAAAAAGGGGAATTTATCTATTTACTCCCAGGATATCACAGACCCAAAAGTCAGCTCCACACTCCCCTCACAAAAAAGGCCGGGGCGGGGGGGCCCAATGCCCGCACCAAATTCAGGCTTGCGCTCCGCTTTGATCCAAGAGCCTCTCCTCCTCTTGCTCAAACCGCCCTGGGTGAGGCTGTGGACAAGCCCCATCGCTCACAATACCTTACCCTAAAACGGTGGGGGGTGGGGCACAGATCAGACCCTCAGGGCTGCGCAGCTCAGGGAGGGAATACAGGACAAGACCGAGCTTGGAGACTGTAAAACAGCACCTATGTGGTGTCAGTGAATTACACTAACTGTCAAAACTGAAGATAAACCCTGGTCTCCGCCTGCCGTGAAGGCATACCCATCCCCCCAGCACCTGAACTGTAAACACAGGAAAGAAAGCAAGTCTTTACCTCAGAAAAGGAACAGAAACCACCCCCAACCCTGGGCTCAAGGTACCTTGACCCACCCCCCCACATGCTTCCCTTAATGACAATGATGATGATGATGATGATGATGATGATAAAACCTTTGCTGTGAGCTTACTATGTGCCGAGTACCACGTGAAGTGCTTGCCTGAATTATATCTCAGTGCACCCTGGCACCAGCTTTATGTAGTGGATACTAACCCTCTCATTTAGCAGATGGAGGAACTGAGGCTCCAAGAGATGATGTACCTTCCCTAAGGCGACCCAGCTAGGGCAGAACAGAGTCGGGATTTAGAGCCACGTCTGTCTGGGTTCAGCTCATAACCACAGTGCTACCCTGGTTCTTGGGGTCAGTGTATTCACAACGGCAGGAGTCCTACAGTTTTGCTAAAAACAGAAATAAAAAAACAAAGTAGTCCCACAGTTCACATGGGGTGAACCAAACACCATAGCTCTAAAAATGTTCCTCTTGGCACAGCGATAAGTATTTGTGGCTGGATGAAGTCTCGTCTTTGTAGCAACAGAACCCTGAGGGAGGGTTACGTACAGAGGCTTCAGAGCGGCCTCTTTTCCTCAAGGTGGGCTGGGCACGGCGGCCTGTCCCCTGCAGGTGGGAGCCAGTCTGACACATCTCTTCCACTGTGGTGCCTGGGCGCTTGACAGGACACAACAAATGATCTCCTGGCAGGAGAGCCGCAGGCTCTGGCACAGCTAAAGCCTATTTTTCTGTCATTGTCTCTGCAGCCAAGGGAGACTGCAGGCTGGACAGCTGGGCAGGGCCCAGGGGAAAGGCCGGTTTGTGTATTTACTGGGAAGAACTCAGAGGGGAGAAAAAACACTCCCCATGTGCAAAGATGCCTCTTCCCAGAGCTGCAAGCTCCAATGTCAGGTGGGGCCACCAGGGGGTCCAGGGTCAGCTGGAAAGGGGCAGCCGCTGCTTTAATCCCAGCAATTGTTGTCTCCTGGGAAAGTGGGCGCACTGTTGCCAGATCACCTAGATTTTTATGTGATATCCCAGATTTTTAAATGTTGAAAATTGTGAAAAGAAATATAATAAAATTTAAGGACCAGGTGAATCAAAACAAAACAGTGCAGGCCACACAAAACCAGCGACGTCAGATGTCTGATCTAATCAAATGCTCTTTAACTTAGAGTGCTCTCTATAGATTTATAGAAGCCTGGCCTAGGACCTGGGATTCTTCAGGAAAGCAGCATGATGTGTCCGCAAGAGTCACTCTGATTCAGCTCCAGCTGCTACTTAGCTGGGTGACCCTGTGCAAGTTACTCCACTTCTCTGGGCCTTAGTTTCTCTACCTGTGCAACACAGATGTCAAGAATGTCTGTCCCGACTGGGGTTTCAAAATGTAGAATAGATAAACAAGATTATACTGTATAGCACAGGGAAATATGTACAAGACCTTGTGGTAGCTCACAGCAAAAAGAATGCAACAATGAAGGTAAGTATGCTCATGTATAACTGGAAAATTGTGCTCTACACTGGAATTTGACACAGCATTGTAAACTGACTATAACTCAATAAAAAATGTTTATAAAATAAAAAAATTAAAAAATAAAATAAATGAAAAGCTCTCTGTACAAGTAAAAAAAAAAAAAAAAGGATGCCTATCCCAGAGGATCGCTGTGTAATCACATGAGATAATGTGTGGAAAACAAAAACTGGAGTTGTTCTCAACACACAGCAGACACTCAATACAGAGTGATTTCCTTTTCAGAAGCAGGCACAATTCAGGTCCTGCTGCCTTTAAAACTACCATAGTTTTCAGCAATCTGTCAGTATCTGGTCAAATTCAATATAGTACACTACATAGCCCAGCAATTCCCACTGTGAGTTTCTATCCCAGAGAAATTCTCATCCTGGACGGTGAGGGTCACGGACAAGGAGACTGGCTGCTGTGCTGTTCTGGAGTGGGGAGGAGCCAGGAGCTGCTTAGTGGCATCTCCAGGGGAAAGGGTAAGTGAAATGTGGCGGATGAGCACCCGAAAATATCGTGAACAGTTACAGAGGCAAAGTACAGGCACAGGTGCCCCACGAACAGAGCTTGAACAGGATGCCGAGTGGCAAAGTGAATGAACGAAGACTGTAGCACCACGCCGTGTAAGTGAAGTAAAAACATGCACAACAGTGCAACATATTCTAGAAGGAAACATACAAATCCACAGCTATGAACCAAACACACTGGAGCAGCTACTTGCATTAGGCTGACGGCGTAAGGCATGAGGAACACCAGGTCTGAGACTTCAGAGTGAAGAGTGAGATCAGGGTACTGGGAACCAAGCAATGGCATGAACTGACTGTTCTGTACCTGAAGTCCAAAGAGGAAAACCTGCAAGGAGAGATGTGGTATTTTCCTGTCTGCACCTGTTTACGCCCAGGACCTCCCTCCATCGGACCCAAAGACCCCAGGGAGATCTTGGGTTCAGATGTGTTCTGCCCTGAAAAGCTCCAAGTCTAACAATTCCAGAGGCTGACACTGAGCTGTAAAAGCCCGGTCAGAAATTCTGAGTGCTTGCGTGTATTTCCTGGGGGCTCCCTGGGGCCCCACCCTCCTCCCCTCCACACTCTTCTATGCAGTCGTTTTGCTCATGCTGGCCCCTGACCAGCACAGCCATCACTGGGCAGACAGATGGCACCGCACAGCCATCTCCTCATTATCGACAAGCAAGTTCCTTCACAGTGCCCTGGATCATTTCATGGTCTACTGAAAGCAGGATGGTCATGGAGGGTCTGGTTTAGAGAAGGTTTTAACAGCAGCGACAGCAGCATTAACACGGGACCATCTCTAACTGTCTTAATTGTAGCCTCTATGATCAGTACAAATCCTTAACTGCTGATGCCACAGGCTGGATGGGCGGAGAGACGCATCTTGGAAACAAAATGTTAACATCAGCCAGTGCGTGTCGGATGCCAGGACCTGACTGGAGACAGATATGAACGTTATTTCTAACCCCAACAACACTTAGTAGGTAAGGCTCAAAGAAGTAAAGTACCGTGGCCAGGATCACACAGCTGAGGAGCAGCAGTGCCAGGACAGGAGCTGATTCCAGAGCCCCTCCTCCTCTGTTCTGCCTGAACAGCCAGCCTCCAGGGAGGCCCCTTCAGGTGGGACACGGCTGGGAGGAAAAAGGAGGCTTCAAAGCCAAGGAAGACAAGGTGGCGAGGCAGCTGCGTCCTTCCCGAGAGCAGGTGGACAGATGCCAACACCGCCCAGCATGCCCATGCTGCAGTGGCCGGGGCGCCCAGCGCCCAGGGTGAAGGCCTGACACATGTGCAAGACTCGGAGAGAGACAGCACCCCAGGTGAAGCGGGATGCTCTCGCAGACCGCTGTGATGGCGGGTGGGGGCGGCGGCATGCAGGGCCAGCTCCTCTACTTTCTAGGGGAAGCTGCAAATCCAGATTCTTAGGTGAGATCTCTCAGTCCCCAGATCAGATGGCAGCTATTCACATGCTTCAATATCATGGTGCAGACCAAATAAAATGTATCTACAGGCCATCCAGAAGCAACAGAAAAAAACATCAGTAAACCATCAGAAACAGGTCTCTGCAAGACTGCTTTCCCCCCTGTGGTGCTTCTGAGAGGGTGGGATGGCTCCGTGCTTCTGACAGCCAAGCACCCTTCTACAGGAACAATCCAGACACCCTGGGAAGGCGTGGACCCAGCTCGCCCTCCAGAGCAGGGTTGGTGCTATTTACTGTGCTCCATGCCTCTGGACTCCTACCCGTGATGATTGCTGCTAGAGACTCTACACCCAGCACACCCACCGGGGACTAGACACTCAGATCACAGAACTGTTCTTAGCTCTCAAAGTACACTTCTCAGGCAGGGGGTAGTAGCTCCATCTTACAGGTAAGGGTCATGTCACGGTCATGCTAGAATGGTCAGAGCTAGAATTTGAACCCAGGTCCAGCCAACTTCCAGGCTCAGCTTCTCTGCTGCCCCACAATGTCCCTTTGTTACACAGGGGAAGATGACAAAAATTCCATGCAATTCACAAACTCTGACTGAGCCTCCACTATGTGCCTGGTGCCACGACCGGAGGGATGAAGCCATAGAGGGCAGGGGCCCGACCTCTCAGGCCATCTGAGTTTAATGCCAACTTGAACTGTTTTTATCTACCGTACTTCTGACACCAAAGGTGTGGAGTTTTTTCCACACCAACTACCAATTCTCAAATTTTCTGGACACAAACTGGGTGTCCCACGATTCATCTCAATTCTGACACTAACTACCTGAAGTTAGCATCAGACCTCACCGATTAAGGGCTCAAGTCCCACGAGACTGCCCTCCCTTCAGATGCCAAGCGCAAGTCTGAGCCACCTGGGCATCTGACCAACTGGCTATAAATAAGTCGTCCCCACGCCCCCCCTTGTCAGGTTCACTAATTTCCCAGAACAACTCACAGAACTCAGGAAAACATCCTACTTACTATTACCAGTTTATTATAAAGGCTGCAACTCAGGAACAGCCAAATGGAGTAGATGCATAGGGCAAGGCATTTGGGGGAGGGCACGGAGCGTCTATGTCCTCTCCGGGTGCACCACCCTACCAGCACCTCAATGTGTTCACCAACTCAGCAGCTCTCCAAACCTCATGGTTTAGGATTTTTGTGGAGATTCCGTTATACAGCAGTGACTGAGTAAGTGATTGGCCATTGGTGAGAACTCAATCTCCAGAGGTCAGGTGGTGCAGCTAAAGGTTCCAACCTTCTAATCATGCCTTGGTCTTTCTGGGGACCAGCCCCCACCCTGAAGCTATCTAGAGACTCCCGCCTTTTCATTAGCATACAGAAAGCCACTCTTTCCACTCCAGAATTTCTAAGGGTCTTAGAAGCTCGTGTCACAGGACTGAGACCAAATATTAGGACAAAAGATGCTATCACCCCTGTCACTCAGGAGATTACAAGGGTTTTACGAGCTCTCTGCCAGGAACCAAGGACAAGGAGCAAATATATATTTCTTATTAGATCATAAAATGGATAAGATGAAGTAGGAAGGATAAAGGGATTATTTTAAACTTTTACTTGGGAACTTGATTTACCCGGACAAGGTCTCGAGTTTTCCTCTCAGAAGCAAAGTAAAAATAAAGTCAGTCAGATAAGGAACCACTCTAGCTATAGATAAGACACGACCCGACTCGGGGTCTCAGCTTCTTTACCGGTAAGTGAGAGTGGGTGCTGTCATCACGCATTTATTCAACCAACATGACGTGCCAGGCGCTGGGATCCAGTGGTGGCTTGGACTGCAGCACAGAAAGCTGGTGTTCACACATGTCTATCCACTCTGTTCCATTTCTCAGTAACCTCTGCAGTGAGGCGGGGTCACAGGACTAGTTCTGGCCAACCCGACGGGCGATGAACAGAAGTGATCCCTACCAGCGGGGGCAGTCAGGGCTGGTCTGTCTCCCGCATCTCTCTGCAGGGGGTGCTGTGGTGACCTGGGGGCCACTGCTTCCCCCTCTTCCTGTTTCTCTTCAATGCTCCTTCCATATGTGCTCCACCCTTCTCGCCTCCAGCCTCAGACGACCTGCTGACGGCAGAACACCTACTGCCAACCCTGCTGCACAGGTGGGGCCTCGGAAGCACCGACCCAGCTGGCAGCCGAGACCTACTCCAGGCTCCTAGACTCGGAGTCCCCAAGAACCAAAGGGACTTCTGATCTTACGGAGCTCAGGGGTCTTCAAAGGAGGTCCCTGCAGGGTTCCCCAGAAGTGGGGGCTGCATCTGGGAGATAAGGGGAGGCTCTAATTCAACAAGCAGCTCCCCCTTTGCCTGTTTAAAGTACTGCGGATGGGAGGGGGAGAGATGAATTAGGAGTTTGGGATTAACAGACACACACTACTATACGTGAAACAGATAAACAACAAGGACGCACTGTACGCACAAGGAACTATATTCAATTTCTTGTAATAACACATAATGGGAAAGAATCTAAAAAAATGAATACAGGCATGTATACGTATAACTGAATCGCTTTGCTGTCCACCTGAAACTAACATTGTAAAACAACTACATGTCAATAAAAACAAAATTAAAAAGCAAAGTACTGCAGACGGTGACGCTGGTGCCCACAACAGCTGCCATTCACTGACAGCTCACTTAGTGCCAGGCTGAATGCTAAACAGTTTTCATGTATTATCTGGTTTAATCCTCACATCTTGCGTGGTGGGCACTTCTGACCACAAACATCAGACAATAATGTTAGCAAGGAACTAACTGGGAGTCTGGGGTTGAAATCCATGGCAACAGCTAGCTCTACCCCAACTAATATGTGTGGAGACAGGGATGAGCTAGAGGACTCCATTCTACACTGGTCCCCGACTGCCCAGACCTGGGACAACAGGACCAGCGCACAGGACCAACAGCTCCGCACAGCAGTAACGAGTCTCCTTCTCTGACCACACACAACAGCTTACACGTGTTGAGAGCTGGCTCTGGGCCAGGCCCTGTGCTGGTGAAGAATCAGTTGGGGGTGGGGGTCAGACCACCTGGGATCGAAGCCTGGCTCTACTGCTTACTAGATGTGGCCTTGGGAAAGTTCCTTCCGTTTCATAATCTCAGAAAGAGGGAGGGTGGCAGTAGACTCGGTGCCTGGCACAAAGCAAGCACTCAGCCTGTGTTACTGTTTTTATCTTCTCTGTTGGGCTATTCAATTCTCACGATCACCTACGGGTTCAGTATAATTGTCCCCACTGGCTGATAAGCAGCCGAGATGTGGTCTTCACTCTCTAATCAGACAAATGAACACAAAAATGAGTGATGCTTAGAAGGAAGATGCGCGTGTTGTGTTGACAAGCCCGAGGAAGAGGGGCGGGAGGAACGAGCAGGTTTTGGCTGAGTTTAGTGGGGTGGTTGGGAGGGAGGTGTGGTTAGCGTAAGTTTTCCAGGCAGGAGATCGCACCTCTCCAGCTAAGTCTTCATTACTACAATTTGCTGAACAGAGTTAAGGTTCTTACAACCTACCCTGTCTTAAGCCCCTGATGAAGCCTTGATGTCGTAGGCCTTTGATGAACATAAGATTCCAAAATATCACTTCTGTACTCTAAGATGCTGGCGATCTCAGTGTTTCTTTTCATCTCTTCTTTTGTAGGGTAATCAAGTGGACAGGAGCCTTTAAAATCCCGGCTCCACTGCCTCTATATCCCTTTAAGATGCCTTTACTGAAGCTGTGATTGTAAGAATTCATAATAGGCAAGTCTTCCTTCTTGCTTTCGCCTGCCCAGCAACCATCCCCTCCATGTCTCTGTTAAGAGGACTATAATAATCCTTTCAAAGACCTCCTGTTCTTCTTTTCCAGTTCACGTAGTTGGGGAAAGGCTGCCCTCATCCCTCCAGCTGCAGAAGCAGGCACACGAGTCAGGTCCAGCTCCAGGAACGTTCCCCCCGGCCACAGAGACTGGCTCAAGAATGAGCACAGAAACAAAAGAAGTACAACACTTGTACCAAAAACTACAAAACACTGTTAAAAGAAATTAAAGAAGACTTAAATAAATGAAAAACATCCCATGTTCATAAAAGGGAAAATATTACAAAGACAACACTAGCCCTCAAATGGATCTACAGATTCAATGTAATCCCTTATCAAAATCCCAGTTGCCTTTTTTCTTTTTTTTTTTTTTACAGAATTGACAAGCTTATCCTAAAATTCATACAGGAATTTAGAGGACCCAGAAGAACCAAACTATCTTGAAATAAAGAAGAATAAAGCTGGAGGACTCACATCCCAATTCTGAAACTTACTACAAAAGCTACAGTACAAAATTGTAGACTAGATAAACAAGACTATACTGTATAGCACAGGGAAATACATACAAGATCTTATGGTAGCTCACAGAGAAAAAAAATGCGACAATGAATATATATATGTTCATGTAGAACTGAAAAATTGTGCTCTATGCTGGAATTTGACGCAACATTGTAAAATGATTATAAATCAATAAAAAATGTTTTAAAAAAGCATAAAAAACAAAAGAAAAATAACTGCCTGAATTTTATCAATTTTAGGAACTTTTGTTCTGCGAAGAACATCATCAAGGAAGTAAAAGACAACTCAGAATGAAAGAAGACGTTTGTAAATCATACACCTGATAAGGGACTCACGTCTGAAACACATAAATAAGACAAATAACCCAATTTTATAATGCAAAGGATCTGAGTAGATATTTCTCCAAAGAAGATACACAGAGAAGAAAAGGACGTGACTAATGGCTCAACACCATTAGTCATTAGGGAAACACAATTTGACCACACAATGTGATACCACTTCACAGCCCACTAGGGTGGAGACAAAAAAAAAAAAAAAAAAGGCAGCTAATACTAAGTGTTGGTAAGAATGTGGAGAAATTAGAACCTTCATCCATTGCTCAGGGGAATATAAAATGGTGCGGCCCCTTTGGAAAACAGTTCTTCAAAATGTGAAACAGAGTCACCATGTGACCCAGCAATTCCACCCCTCAGTGGAATGAAATGAAACAAGAATGAAAGAGAAATGGAAAACATAGGCCCACACAAACACTTACACATGAAGGCCCACAGCAGAATTATTTATAAGAGCCGAAAAGCGGAAACCCAAATGTCTATTAGCTGCTGCATCATGGATAAACAAAAGTGGTCTATCCGTACAATGGAACAGGATTTGGCAATAAAAAGAAATGAAGAGCTTATATACTACAACGCAGATGAACCCTGAAAACACACTTTTGTGAGGTCACAAAAGACTACGTAGTTTATGATTCCATTTATATAAAATTTCAAGAATAGGCAAGTCTGTAGATTAAAAAGTTGATTAGAGCTTTTTTTTTTTTTTAAAGACGACACACATGACTCAGGCAGACTAATGAAATCTAATTTCAGAATTTTTGCTGGAACTACTGGGAAAAGCAGCTCTTTCTTCAAGGGTTGCTGTCAGGATGATATAAACCTGGACCTGCCAGAGGCGCTGTCTTGGAGAAAGCCTGACTGAGAATGAAGCCAGCACAAAGGATGCAAAGGAGAGAAGGAAGGAAGGATAGCAGGAGGGAGAGATCAGGTTCTGATGGGATCCCATGAGCCTGGGACCAGCTGGGTCTGAAGCTGTAATTCACTCCTGCTCTTTTCAATCACGTAAATCAAATTCCTCTCATGCCTTGGACAATCTGGAAGGATTTTTGTTCAGTTTCTCATTGAAATTGTTGTTCTTCCTTGGCATCGTCCACTCACTGCTCAAGTCACAGGTCCCTCCTTCCCTTGGCTTCCCATCCTGAAGCCCCACTGTGCCCTCCAGCCCCCCAGCTCTTCCACTGCACAGGTTTATCCAAAAACCCTCTCCATCAATCTCACAGACCTCTTTTTAGCCAAAGACGTTTTCCCCACCTGGATTGCACCTGGAGCAGAGCTCTGCAACTCAGCTGCTTAAAAATAAACATGAGCTGTACTAGTTCCAACAAGTTTTCCAACCCTATTAATTATTTATCCAGCACCTGCTTCACAAAAAAGGAACTGGTGGGGAAGGAGTAGGGAGAAGAGCCTGGAAAGACTAAGGCAGCCGGAAACAGCAGAGGTGGGTGGTGGCCCTCCGCCAGGCAGGGAGAGACAGGCTGTGGTGGAGAGAGACCCTGGGAATGTGAGGGAGGGGCACTGGAAGGGTTCTCTGTGGGGCCTTGGTGAAGCCCACCATCCCCTTGTCAGAACTGTGTTTTTAAACTCATGAAACAAGATACATAGGATTGGAAAGAAAAGCACTTAAATTTTAAGCACAGCTATCACAATTATGATAAAGCCAAGCAAGTGTGTCCTTGCTGGGGCATTAGTAACAAGATCAAGTGGCAGGTCTAATCACTACTTTCAAAGTAGGGGTGAGATTTAGGATACGTGAGCCACCGGCAGCCACTGTCATGTGATATGAAAATACACACGAGTGATTTCTACAGGGAACAAAGTCACAGGTACCACAACTAGTGTTATGGGTTGTGGCCTAAGTTCACGTGTCAGTTACATACTAGAGAAAAATAAAAATGTGATCCTTGTTCACTGATCACCTGGATTTTATCCTCAGACCCTAGGCCAAAAACTCCTGGGCTAGATCAGGCTGAGCCCCTGAGCAGGCCACTCTGAGCCAGTTTCCTCATCTGTAAAATGGGGCTGGAAATGGTGCCCTGTCCACTGTGGGGAGGGAAGCAGGGGGATGGCATCACAAGGGCAGTGTGACCAGGAGACCCAGGAGATGACCACGTACCAACCACCACTGGTGACTTCCGAGCCCTCACCATGGGTCAGGCGTGCTCTAAACCTGTTTCTATTAGCTCACTTAATCCTTGCAGCACCTTCAGAAGGGAGGTTCCGATACCCAAGGATGCCAAGGCACAGTGAGGTGATGTGCCGATACACGCTGGCATCAGGGTTCAGGCTCAAGTTCAAACTCAGGGGACCCCCAAACTCATGCTCTTCTCTACCACCTCTCACTCCCACCACCTCAAGGTCCCAAGGGAGATAAATGCCCAAAGGAGGCAAAGAAAAATTGAGTCAGACTTGATTTTGAGCTGGAGGCCTTGGTTCCAGACCTTACATGTCTAGATGGAACATTCTTAAGCTTAGGTCAGAGGCAGTCCTGAGCCTGGAGACAACACAGACCCTAAATTTTCACCAAGAACTAGCATCTCTCCATTCCGAAGAGAGGAAAAGCCCCATGAGCCAAGAAGGGAAGAGACTCTGACCCAATATCCAGTGTAGAGCTGCCTGTATGCCTGTGTTTGTCGCTGCCTCTGCCTGGAACATGCTTTCCGAGCCGTTCCCTACTTAACTGCTATACAGCCCCCGTGTTTCAGTTTAAATGCCCTTACCTCTACCCCCTGACTAAACCAGATCCTCCTCTCTGTGCTGTTCCTACATAAAAGCTCACTTAAAAGTATCTTTATTTATAGATTTACTTAATGTTTGTCTCGGCTAGACTAAAAGTTTCACAGGGAAGGGACCACATCTCTCTTTTCCTACCAACTTAAACACAACTGCTTAATGACTACGAATGAGTACCATATTCATGGGAAGAAGGAAAAGCAGTGAGGGACTGAGCCAGCCTGCTTCTAGGGAGCTTGCTGTTTCAATCTGGAAGGTCGAGACTGGACACAGGCACATCCTGATGTACCAGTTTTAGGCACAGTGACTCTGCCCACTGACAGGTGTGGCTCAGAGCCTGACCATCTGACAACTTGAGCAGCCATCTTCCTCCTGCATGGGAGCAGGAAGGGATGGGGAAGAGCCCTGCTGGAAGGATCCAAGTCAGACAGTGAACAACACAAACCCTGAAACATCGCTGCTTGAACATTCACGGGTACAGACTCACCTGGCGAGCCCGTTACACATGCAGATTCTGATTCAACTGGACTGAGGGGGTAGCGTGGGGCTGAGTTTCCACATTTCTAATGTGCTCCCAGGTGAGGCAATATTGAGGATACAAAAAACACACTTTAAGTGTCAAGATCTTTAGAAAAGAATAGATATGAGATAGAATTTTAAACCATCCTTTGAGGTCCTATTTGATATCATTAGTCTCAAGCCAGAGTTTGGCTGGAAACCCTGGCACAAAAGTACAAGGCTGAGAGTAAGGGAGCCTGCTGGGGCCATAAAGGAGAAGTTGACTCATCAGAAGTTCCAGTCCTGGCTCTCTGAATACCTCACCGTGTTGCCTCAAGCAAGTTATTTTTCTCTGCCTGGATCTCTGGTCAGTGGCCCCCACCACCACTTGACCAAAGTCTGCAGACCAACTGTGTCAGTATTTTCCAAGGATTTTTCAAATATAAATATTCTACGTCTTCACCCTTAGAGATTGTAATTCAGTCGGTCTGAAGTGTGGGCTGAGCATCTGAATCTGTTTACATCCGAGATTTGGGTACACACACGTCCAGGGTAGGAAAGGGGAAGGCAAATGACAGCAGAGGTGGAACTGTCCGTGGTGCTGACCAGCGCCACGCAATGTAGACTAAACACAGACTTAGGGGATCCCTGGGAAGCGATAACTTACCACTTTGAGAATCTGGAAAAGATGGAGCTATTTTTTGCCCTGCTTGGTTACCAGCATTATCAGCACACTGCAGTGATGCCTAACCCAGTGGAAAATGGAAAACAGTTATGCCCAATTATTTCCAAAATCAATGCATTTGAGGCTTCTGCAACAGTTCCCAAAGCAATGGTGACAGACATGATTTACAATTCTCCAGATCTCCCTGAACACTAATGATATTACTAAGGAAAGGCTTCAGATAGCAAAATCATTCCTTATTTATTGCTTTAGTTTGAGGAATGCCTGTGCAAAACTTGTCTGTGCTTTCTGCGGGGATTTCCCACCATAAGAGAGGAATGAGCAGAGGGAGAGGGGAGAGGATAAAAGGCAGAAATGAGGATTAAGCAGAATGCCAGGTCTGCCTGGCTGGCTCATTTTTCTAGCTGCCCCCAAAGATTTATGCACCTGTCCAAAATGAACTACAGATCCATTACCCAGCACACGAAGCCACCTGGAACATTAAACAGCAGAAGGTCAAGCCCAAATGACAGTCCATTGCTAGCTGAAAACCTACCACCTCTCTATTTTTACCCTTGTCTTTCAGAGAGAACTGAGCAATTTTACTTCGGTTGGCAGTAGTGGGCAAAAATTTTTATTTTAGTTTAGTTTAGTTTGCTGGTGTAAGAAACTCTATATTGCTCAGTTTATAACTTAACACCTCTCCTACGACCTGGGTAACCTTTCCAGGACAGTTCTAACATTAAATCTTTTACCTAGTTTATATTATTCAGAGATCATCAGAAATTATCTATATGTTTGTTTAAGTGTCCATCATCTGTCCTCCCTCCTAACCCTCCTCTCCCCCCAAACTGTAAGCCCTGCGCAAGTGGGGCCCTTATCTCTTTAGTCTCAGTGGCTGGCACATAGTAGGTACTCAAGAAAGATTTGTTGAATGAATGAGTGAATGCATGATGCTCCTCTCAGTAAGTCTGTAGTCCTCTAGGCATTTCTCTCAGCCAGTATCTCCTGCTATTCATCCTCCACACTACTTCCCCAGAAGCCTGAGGAGTCGAGATGCTCCAAGAACTCTGCCTTCCAAAGTACTGCTTCCTTTGCCTGGAATTCCCCATCTCACTCAACAGCTGGATCCTGCTCATCCTCCAAGGTTCGATTCAGCTCTCACCTCTGTTCAGACGCTTCTCTGATCTCTTTCCCTTCTCCCCAGGCTGGTCCCCCTTGCTGTTTTGCCTACACACTACTCATGCCCTTTGCTCCTGGTGACAGTGTTATATTCTTCCCCAGGGGAATCAATCTTTCCCTACCCTCCGATCTTGGGGTTGTGATGGGATTGATACCACCCCTGGACTCAAGGCTGAGCACGTGACTTGCCCAATCACAGGTATTATTATTGATCCTGGTAAAGACATGGGACTCAAACTGGGCCAATAAGCATCAATGCTAAAACTGGAACACTGAGAAAGAGGTTTACTTGATCTGCTTGAGCTACTAAGGTGATATGGTGAAAGCCTAGAGGTGTGTGGTCATAAGAAGGGAGCCTGTCTGAGAATGCAGCCAAATCAGAAAAAAAGAAGGTGGAGAGAAAAGTAGATAGGCACACAGACAAAAAGCAAGAGAGTGAGTGAGCAAAGGAGAAAAAAACTGGCCAAAATACTGACCTCTGATGATGTCACTGAGCTCCTGGATCCAGCCATTCATGAAGTTAGCCCTCAACTTCTCAGTTACATAAGCCAATACAATCTCTTTTTAAATTAAAAAGAGTTTGATTTGGGGTTTTGCCACTTGCAGTGAAAAACATCATAGATGACATACTCTTCCCTGTGTTCCCACAAAACCCTAATTTAACTTCCCCCATAACATTTACTGAGGGGTGATCTACCAATTGCCCTGTGAAACTGTGAGCTCCCTCAGGGCAAGAAACACAGCTCATTCACCCCAGTAGCCATAAGACTTGGTGTACCACAGATACCCAATAAAGATTTGTAAAATGAAAGAATGAAGTAATGTTTATCTTGAAATTAATGAAGATTTCTATTTATTTTGTTTTACTTTGAGGGCCTTTCTGATAAGAACTCTTAGACTCCTCAGGATCCCAGCTGATTCCACTCTGCTCTACTCCCTGGAGCGCTTGTTTTTCAGTTCTCTGAAGCCAGAGATTCCAGAGATGACAGGAAGGGGCAGGTCCAAGGTGATGAGAAAGCACATGGCCCACGGTCCTATTATTACCATGCTTCTTGCTCACTTGGACTTCATCCAAAGCCAAAGTCATTACTGGAACCCTACACTGTCCAGGTGAGGGGCTAGAGCACTGGGACATAGAGAATCCAACACATGCCTGTAACGCTAATTTTTCATGCTCCTGTACCTTTCCTGATGCTTTTCCTTGACTGAGGGCCCATCCCTTTCCTCTCACTTAATTCTTCAAAGCTGAGATGAAAAATCACCCCCTCCAAGGAATCTGCCCTGAATTCCCAAGGATGACAAATTCAAAAGCCTTCAGGGACCAGGAAGTGAGAGAAGCAGGGCAAACTGGCGACCTGGGAGCACAAACCCACCTAAGTGCCTCCATTTAGCTCCGGCCAACCATCACCACAAGAAAATCCAAGATCAGGAGACCAGCTTCCCCTTGCTGGGGAGCCCATGTTCTTTGAACATGGGTTTCTTATTTTGTTGTCATTGTGAACCTCATCACCATCATCATCATTAAATACTACGTCTCGGGCATCAGCTGACAATTTCTGGGCTGGGGTTTGTCCAGGGCACGATACAGGACCATCACATCAAAGAGTACAGTCACCTATGTGTGTCTGTCTTTCCTAAGGCTCCATCTCTGCAGGTCTCACCCCACCTCTCCAGGTCTGTTAATGACCCTCTCAGTCCTCAACGGCTCTGTACTAATCCAAACCTCATTGGTACCAGGAGCAGACATTCTGCCCATGCTCTGGAAGGTGTCTCCCTGCTTACCCCACCGAGCTATCCTCCACATTGTAGCAATGTCTCCAAAATAAAAATGAGATCCTATAATTCTTCCATTAAATCCTTAAATGGTTTCCTCCCCCAAAACACATGCATGTATACACACACATTTAAACAAATAACTATAGTTACAAAATGTGCTAATGTTACAAAGGAAAAAAAAAAAAACATGGGACTGAAAAATCCCCTAATGGAGAGAGATAATTTATACTGGGTAGTTAGGAGAGGTTTCCGCGAGAAGGTAGAATTTAAACTGAGACCTGACAGATGAGAAAGACCAGTCACAGGAAGAGTGAGGGATGGAGTGTTTTAGAAGGAGCTATATGTGCAAAGGCCCTGAGGCCTGAAAGAGCTCCACGGTTCAAGATCTAAGAGGGATACATGCACAGTGGCATGAGGTGGGGCAGGGATAACAATTCCTTGGCCACCAGGATGCTGAGAGGATTAAAAGAGAGTGTGCAGGCCAAGTCCTTGGCACTAGGTCTGGATGTGGTTAGCACTCAATGAATAGCTGCTATTCTTAGTAAGATGGCCCTGCGGATGTGAAGAAGGGCTTGTTTACTTCCTGCTGCTAGGAATAAGGCTGCCCAGTTCACGAGGGAGAGCTAAAAGCCAACATCAAAGGCTCCTTTATGATACAAAACAGTTCCATTTTCATGGGCTTATGGGGATCAGGCACTTAACTAAAAAAAGCTTCTAAACTCATTACAAAAAGAACTTCACTTTCCCTCAGAAGGCAGAAGAACTGAGAAAGAAATGACAAGAAAGTTCCAAGGAGGTGGCAAAGCTTAGTGTAATTGGGAACCGGTAGAGAAGACCAGCTCCCCAAAGAAGCAAAGGAAACCATGCCCCACCACTTCTAGGACACTCAAAGCTTTCTGGACCCCATCTCAGGGAGAGGGACTGTGGTGGGGGGTGGCTCTGGGTGCACATTAAGGAACATAACCTGGGGCCTAGTGTTCCTTTGTGCAAAACCCACTGATCCAGCCTCTACTGGTACTGAGCTTCATGCCAGTGTCTTGCTGTGTAGAGTCTGATAAGAAGTTATCACTCCTCTGGAAAATCAGAGCACTGAGGAGAGTAGCTGCGTAAACAAGTGCCTGCACTAAGGCATTATAGAGGCTGTGAAGGAAATGGGTGCCAAGCACATGGGAAACAGGGAGGAAGAAGAGGTGGTAGGCTCCACTGTGAGGGGAGCAAGAGAGGTTTCTTGGAGGAGAAGACAAGAGTGATACCTTTTAAAAGGAATGCACCAAGGATGGCATCCAGAAAACATAAAAGGATCAGAGAAACCAACAAGACAAGAACCCCAGTGGAAAAATGACTGAAGGATACAAACAGGCAAGAGAGGGAAGAGAAGATATGAAGGGTCAAAAATCATGAACACATCATCAGCCTTATCAGTAATCAGGCCAACAGATGAAAACCTCAATGAGATACCATATTGTTCCCGTCATGCTGGCAAACATAAATAAATGATCTGTCTTACGATGCCAAGGGTTGTTGAGAACAATGGGAATTCTCATCCACTTGGTTGGGAAGGAACACTTGGTGCCACCACCTTGGAGAGCGATTTGCAATAGCTAGGGGGAGTTGAAGACAAGCATGCCCTACGAGCCAGTGACTTTACTCACAGGTACATCTCCTATGAGTCTAAAGCATGTGTGGCAGGAGATATGTAAGGATGCTCACTGCAAAACTGTTTGGGTAAGGAAAATTGTAAACAACCTAAATGCCCATCAAAGGGAGAATAAATACGTACAACGTTGAATATCCACACAACAGAATATCAGTAAATACAGCAGTTATAGTTAATGATTAGAAGGCCATGCATCCAAATGTATAAATATTCAAAAAGGTAATATTGGTGAAAAATACAAAGTGTAAAAAGATATAATAAGACTGATATCATTTTATGTGAAGTAATAAAAAGGATACCCTCTCCTAAGCATATGTAATAAAAGTATAAAACCACAGACAGGAAAGACACACAACCATTCCATGGAGTGGTTCCCAATGGGAGGTGGGGTACGGACGACTCAGCTATATTTGAAATGTTTCATTTCTAAACATTAACATGTATTAAATCTGGATGATGATACATGTGTATTCATTACATCTTTCTCTGTATTCTAGGGCACATTTAAAATATTTTGTAATGAATTTTTAAAAGCTTGAAAGCCAATATGACAAAATGTGAACAGCTGTTAATTTTAGGTGGTGGGAATTGTGAGCATTTGTTATATTATATCTATATATTTTTTCTCTTCCTTTAAGAGATCATCACTGTATAGCCACATATCACTGCGTAAGCACCCTGGGAAACTCTTTGGCAGTATCTGATTGATTGATTGATTTACTTACTTATTTATTAAATGGAGATACTGGAGATTGAACCCAGGGCCTTGTGCATGCTAAGTATGTGCTCTACCACTGAGCTACACCTTCCTGGCAGTATCTGCTAAAGTGGAACATATGCCCACTCTGTGACCCAGCAGTTCAGTTCTTAAGTATAAACCCACAGATAGCAGGGTTTATATCCATCAAAAGACATCTACGCACAAGAATGTTAATTACAGCACTTGGTGTAATAACTGAGCCGGACTGGAAGCCACTCAAACATCCGTCAGCAGTCAAGGATAAAAAATATTGTGATATATTCATACAATGAAATATTCTCAATGGAATTCATAAAATGTGAGAAAGTCATACAATGGAATACTACATAGCATTGACTGCCATCTGCAAGAACATGGATGAAGCTTACAGATGCGACGGTGAGAGGGAGAAGCCAGACACAAAGGAGAATAGACTCTATGATCCCACTGATGTCAAGTCCCAAAACAGGCAAAATGAAGCTACTGTCCTAGAAATTAGGAGAGTGGCCACCCCGTGGGGAGAGAACGGTAAGAGGAGGCTGGGAGTTCTGCTCATGGTCTATTTCTTCTGTTTACATAGGTGTGTTTGTTTTGTGAAAATCCATCAAGCTATACACCTAAGATTAGAGGTATTTTAAAAAATGACAATAAAAGTTAAAAAAAAAAAAAAGGCCTACCACCATAAAAATGAGAGATACGGCGAGGGAGAAGAAGGCAAGAGAAGGGGAGAAAGAACCCAGCATGCACGTGACCGAGTGATCACAAATGACAAAAGAACAGCAATCAAACAAGCAAGGCTTGTCTGTAAACCCACTATTTTCTGCTAGCATTTGAGGCTGTGCTACCAGGTAACTTGCAGCGTCTCCCTGGATCCTCACAAGAGCCTGTGATGTCAGTGCCCTCGCCCCACGTGATGGCTGAGACAACTGAATCACAGACTTGCCTGACGTCACGCTGCTGGTGTGTGCCAGAGACGGGGTCTGAACTGTGGCCAGTGAGACGCCACAGCCCACATGCTCACCTCTTGGCCTCTGTTAATTCAGAAGCCAAATTGCATGGCTTCTAAAAGTGCATAAGGCCCATGGAGCTGCAGAGAAGGTCAAGGGGAAGGAGATGGCTTCCTCCATCCATGGGGGAGTCTCACCCCAGAGGCCGGGTAATGGGGAAAGAGCTAAAATGGTGGCAACCTAGGAAACTAAAGATGCTTTTTCCTCCCTAGCTCACTAAAGATGAGCCAAGATGGTAACACACAGTTCTCAAATGTTAATGGAAGTTCTGAAAGGGAAGGTAGCAATTATTCTCACTTAGTGGAGAAATGAATAAAAGCTGAGAAGTGCTCTTCCAGGTTGTGATTTTAATCAGGTGTCCAAAAATGTGAGGGGGAAAAGCAGACATAACGTGGGTTACGTATATTCAGAAGGCATTCAGAACCAGAAGGAGTGATTAAATAATGACATACAAGTAATTTAACAGCCCCAGAAAATATTTGGGGCAACACTTAATGCTCAGCAGACAGTCAAGTGTTTTATAATTCATGTCAATTTCCAAACCAATGGGTTCAGCACTGCTGTATCAGAGGCTGGATCTGAGATGAGTGAAGACGGGGAGTTGGCCACTTCTCACCGGTGAACTGGAGGGGCCAGATTCCAGTTGTGTCACCAGGCAAGGCTGATGCAAAGTCTTTGCAGACCCTCCTGCAAATGTTCTCATTCTTGGGTCTACATTCAGCAAGCAGGTAAGGCCTGAGATATTTCTATGCACAAGGATCAAAGACCTGTAAGTTACAATAGTGCAGGGACCCAAGGAGAAAGGGAACTGAAAGCCATACAAACTACTAGAAATAGATCGAGTTCACCCACAGATTTCTATGTAGCTTGAATTCATTTATTCATCAAATATGTTTAACTAAGCACCTACTACGTGCCAGGCACTATGTGAGATGCTGAGAAGACAAAGACTCAGCAAGCTGTTCTAATTCTTCTCTCTAATTTCATGGGATAACTGGGCGGAGGGAGGGGGAGGGAAGGACTGTGCATCAGGCAGCCCAGAGGGAGCATGAGGAAGGAACACAGAGGAAGGATGGCTGACACTCTTGAGTTCAGGGAAGGCTTCCTGGAGGAGGTGGGACCTGCAAAGTCTGTGATCTGAGACCACCAAGATGATTCTCTTGGACTCAAACTCTCCACGTGCTACACATGGAAAACATGCAGGTTGGGAACAGAGCAGCAGATACGCTTCTGGTTGCTGGCTCTGAATTATTTGTTTATAAAATGACCTTGATTTTTACATTGGATTTCAATTTGATATTCTCGAAAAGTCCTCCCAAGAACCCCCACCTACTAAACACACACACATATCTGCATATGTATGCATATGCAAATTTCAGGTCTGAAGCTCATCAATGTCTCTCTCGAGACAATTTTTCTGGCAAGACGTCTTCAGCAACTGCTCTCCTGGAAAATATCTTAAGAGGCTTTTACTGTATTAAGGAGAAGCACAAATGTGTGATGTGTAATAAGCCCAATTTCTTTCTTCTTGTTGTTTAATACATTAAGTCCCGGGACTATTTACACGGTGGTTGGCAGAGTGTCAAATGAGGAACAAGCTTGAGTTTATAGCTTCATTCAGCTGGAGCTTCTCGCTCCCAAATTTCTCTCTGGAAAACCTTCAGCTGCAGGGGATGGTGTGTGAGCTCCCTGTGTCTCCGTCCCAATTGGGTGGTGGTATTTGCATTGCCTTCTGGATCCTCTTCCACATGAGGGTATTTCTGGCAGAATCCCCCGAGATCATGCATTTATTTCCACGAAGAAGCCTGTGTCAACACGCGACTTTCTGCAGTGCCAGCTCCCAGATCTGGGTGGGAGTTTATGGGGTTCTTGACTGGAAGGCACAGTGCCATCAGCATGAGTCTGAGTCAATTCCTGATAGGAGCCACGGGACCTTGTGGGGAGGCTCACAGCCTCTGAGCCCGGTTTCCTCATCTATGGGACATTTTCTATGGGGCTTGATAAGAACTGCATGATAAAAAATGAATACAGAGCCTCCATATACATGACATATACATGATATACACATGACAAGCCTAGAACATGATAGCTGGCATTACTGCACACAGAAATACAGGGTTGGCGGGTGCTGGACTTGGTACTTACGTCAGGCTTGTCCTCTGCAGTAAGGCTGCACTTATGTGTCAGCCTGCTCCATCTCACCAGCGGCCCGCACGCCCCTTTAACAACCCGGACGCAGCACTCACCACGTGCAGGCGCTGTTGTGAGCACTTTACCAATGTTCCCACTTTAAACCCTCATACCACCACCAGGAGGGAAGCGCTGGGACTATCCCTGGTACACAGAAGGGGAAACTGGAACAGAGAGGCCAAGTAACTTGCCAGAGGCCACACAGCTAGTGAAGTAGTAGGAACCTTTTCTTTTCCTTTTCTTTTCTTCTTTACTCTCAAGGGTCGGCGAAGTCCTGCTAAATGAATACATGCACAAACATACCAGTGAATGACCACCTCTCCAAACACTCAGGTTCACCAGGAAAGCTTACAAGCCTGTGGATCGACTACGAAGGCAGCGGCTCTCAGCTCTGAAAATGGCCCCCACGTGAGAGCAGGTGGAGTGTGAGAGGTGGGTGGTTCAGCAGAAGGAGGAGGCAACCACGGGCCCTGGCCTCACCGGCTCCCTGACTTCTGCACCAACGAGGTTGAGAAATTGACTTATAGAATCAATATAAATGCCTACCAACTGAGCAATGGCTTGATAATGGACATTCACTCGTCCTCTAGGGTCCTCTGTAGCAGATTTGTGTGTGAGAGCGTGAAGGCTTAGGGCTCTGCAGACCATCTGCCTGGACCTATACATCAGCCTTGACACCGCTGAGCGAGATGACCTTGGACACGTCCCTTCACCTCCTGGTGTCTCCGTTTCCCCATCTGTGAAGTGAGGTAGTAGTAATAGTAATCTACTCCAGGCAAGGAAAGAGGTGTGAGGTAGGCAGAATCATACCTCCCCAGAAGATGTTCACACCTTCATCTCCAGGACCTGTGAATATATACCTTACGTGGCAAAAGGGATTTTGCAGAGGGGATTAGGGGCCTTGAGAGATGGAGATTATCTTGGGTTATCTAGCTGGGCCACATCTAATCTCAAAAGCAGAGAGCCTTTCCCTGCTGTGGTCAGCAGTTGTGACTATGCAGAAGTGGTCCAAGAGATGCAGCACTGAAGACAGAGGACGGAGCCACAAGCCAAGGAATACAGGAAGCCTCCAGAAGTTGGAAAAGGCCAGGAAACAGACTCTTTCCTAGAGCCTCCAGAAGGAACTAGCCCGCTGACACCTTGACTTTAGCCCAGTGAGACCTGTGTGAGACTTCTGACCTACTGAACTGTAAGACAATAAATGTGTGTTTTTTAAAGCCACTAAGCTCTGTGCTATTTGTTCAGGCAGCCATAAGAAGCGAACACAAGCTGCACAGAAGAAACAGGCACACGGACGGGAAGGACGTCCCCTGAGCTGCCCGCTTCCCCACCTGCTCCCTCATGTAAGGTTTATTGCCAGAACTCCTGCTGGCCTTTAGAGTATTTCCCCTCTGCAGAAAGCAGCTCTGCATCCCCTTCCTCGCTCTTCTCCAAGACCCCAAATGCACTGGGACCTTGGCCTGGCTCACAGGACTCCCGTATGAGAACTGACTCACTAGTCTTTCCCACTACCAGACCATGAACTTCGTGGAGGCACAGAGCGTACTTTAAATCATCTCCAACTCCCCGCACCTAGCGTGACACCCCTGCACTCTGGACGTGTTTGCCAAATGGAAGAATTCACCAGCCTCCGCGTTCCTCCAGATGCCCCTTGTTCCTGCCACCGTCTCCACCCGCAGCCCCACCGGGTCCTGCCGTCCCCAGGGCTGCATTCAAATCGGCACCTCTCCTGGAGCTGCAAAGGCGCTTTCCACGGCTCAGCAAGTGCCCATCAGTTCCTCCACTGCGGGTGTATGTGCTTTTAATGAGAATTTTAATGCATAATTTCTCCAACAAGTTGAATTATCTGCGGCTCGGAGGAAAGTGATCTGCCTAGCCTTAATGCCAAATGAACTTTCAGAGACTGACCCCATTATCCTAAGAACGAACGACAGTCTCTCAATTCTCATTTGCTCACTGAGCAATAATGTAGACTTTGAGTAGCATCATCAAAAGCACGCCTTCCATCTAAGCCCAAGTGCCAGCGAGATCCGTGTGGGCAGGGAGCTCCCAGGCGACTCCCTCAGATCTCGAGACAGCCAGCGCGGCCATCTGCAGAGGCTTGCCGGGCTCCTGCCTGCCCTGCGAAAAATACTCAGCCCAAAGTGGAGAACAACCTCCAAAGATGCCCTGAAAGTTATTCTACTCACTTCTGTAATTTAGATTTTTTTGATTTTGTGCCAAGACCCAGTGAAGTAAAGAAGATAAAAGGGAAACCTCTCCATTTAATTTCTGCTTGTTTATTCATTAATTCCGGCCATGAGTATCTCTGGTGTGTCAGGTTCTATTCTAGGAGGTGGAGAGAGCAATGAACAGAAACAGACCCAGGCCCCGTTTCATGAGCCTCCACTCCAGTGCAGTGAGACAGATGCTACTCAAGTACACAAATAAATCACTTCCACTCATAGTACGTGCTAGGAGATGTCAGGAAAAACGAAAACAGAGTCGGGCTAGAGAGTAGCATTAACAAGGGCGGACGCTTGGAAGGCCCCTCTCGGAGGAGTGAAACTGAGCTGAGACCTCACGAGTCGCAGGAGCTGTCCACTCAGAAATCAGGAAAAAAGCTTTCAGGCAGAGGGAGCAGCCGGTGCAAAGACTATGAGGCGAGAATGGCATGGAAGCCTTAGGTCAGTGTGGCTGGGTCTGCAGGGGGAGAGGAGTGGGGCAGGAGATAAGGCAGGGGAGGGAGTGGGGCACAGATCAGGGGACACCTCATAGGCCACAGTAGAGAGTCCTGAATTTAACTGGCACCACTGGTGGGTTTTACTTAACAGCGATTCCATCTGATTGGTGTCATACAAACCTCACCACGGCTGTGGCGTGGGAATGGACTGTAGGCAGCGCAAGAATGGGAAAAGGCAGCCATGGGAGGTCTGATGCCAGAGATGACAATGGCTGGGTTAGGGTAATCTAAGCAGGGAGGGAGGGAGGCAGGTGAACTGGAACCACTAAAAAGTGGAGGCCACAGAACCTGGTGTACCAGTTGTGGGTTGGTGGAGTTAGGTGCACATAACTTGATCCACCCAAAGATGCGTCTATACACCTTCATGGTCCAAGTGGGCAAGCGGATCATTCTTGAAGTGATCCAGTCAAAAGGTTCTGATGTGAGACACTTTGGGGGGCCCACTTAGAATCAAAGCTCTCTAGAAAATCTGCCCTCAGGGCATCAAAGTAGGTTTCCTGAGTGGTGAGGCCCAGTGGTCTCTCACCAGAGCTCCCCAGTGGCCTCTGCTGGGCAATGAAGCCCTGAATCCTGACTCATTTTGCCCTCGAAAACCAGACAGACCCTCAGATCTGTCCTGGGTGGCGGCCAAACTGTACTCAAGGGAAGCAGATATGTCAGATTATAGTCAGGACCCAACCAGCCAATTAAAAGCTAAAGGGCCACGCAGGCTAGATGGGAGGCCAAGGACCCCTGATGGCTCTGAGCTGTCAGATTCTTAGCTGTCAGATCCATGCCTGACCATGGGAGCAGGAACAAAGATCTAGTTATGAATCAGCCAGTGCACCTGCAGAAGCCGGTCATCACTGGGCCAGGCCCAGCAAGGTGGTACCTTTACTTCTGAGCTCATTTATTTGCAAACAGGGTTGTGCTGGGTGCCCTATGGATACAGATTTCTCAGGCAAAAAGGCCACTGCTGCTGAAAGTCAGTCCCGAAGGGACCGGGATGGGAGGACTGAGAGCAGGGCTGCAGGTGACCCACGCTGGAGGGGAAACTCACTCACAGTCCCTGCATCTGGTACAGGAGAGATCAGATTGATTCGTGTTCTGTCTAAATCACGTAACTCCAGAAAGCTCCCCAAGTCCTAGGGCCCGAGCTTCATCTCATTAACTCTGAGCCTCGCACACCAATGGACTTAGGGCTGGTGGCGTTCTTGGTAGCTCTGCCTTGTCTTATAGATTTTGCATAACTCCAAGGCTTGAGAAGAGAAAAGGTGGGGAGGGAGTTGCTTCGGGTTACAGAGAAAGCGTTCAGCAATGTGTGGGTCCCAACGGTGTTCACAGCCTAATCCCAGGGCCCGAGTAGCACTTACATGAAAAAGGGACTTTGCAGAACTTGAGACGGGAGATGATCATAGATTATTGGGGTGGGGGGGTGCGACGGTGGCACACAAGGGTCCTTATTAGAGGAAGAGGAATCAGAAGAGATGCGACTATGCTGACGGGGCAGAGATCAGAGTGACATGACTGCGGCTCTGAAGACAGAAGAGGTCACAAGCCAAAGAATGTGGGGGATGGGGGGATTCTCGACGGTGCAAAAGGCAAGGAATGGATTCTCCTCTGAAGCCTCCAGAAGGAACACAGCCTTGCCCACACCGTAATCGTAGCCTGGTGAGATCCGTTTTAGACTTCTGACCCCAGAACTGTAAGATAATAAACCTGGATCGTTTTAGACCGAAACGCGAGGTAATTTGTTATCGCAGGCATAGGAAGTGGAAACACAGTGAAAGACAGACGTGTCCCCAGTTCAGCCTTGTCCTAATTCCCTCAGTGAGACGCAGACAGGCCCCGTCCGCTGAGGAAGGTGACATGGAAGGGCCACCTCAGTGCAACGTTTCTGGAAACGAGAACGTCCCCTAATGATAATACGCTGGTTACGTCGAATTTTGTTTTACGACATTTTAAGACTTTTTGGATGGGTCCCGAGATTTGTATGAGCCTGCAAGCCGTTAGATTAAATCAGTATATAATAACCCCACACTTCTTTTCGTAAGAATTATTGTACTCTTTGAGTACAGGTGAGAATTCCTTAAACTACATTGTGAACAAGTGCAGAATTTCTAAGTCTTCTGTTTTGTAAGCTTAACTCCACTTTTCTTTAACAGAAAAAAATGGAATGGCAGATTTATTCTGGACCTGAAATAAACCTGCTTTATAACTGTTTAAATCATGATCCAGCAGCCCTGATGTGATCAGACTTCTAATTCGGTTCACACACAGAAATCTCCGAACATGTAAGCGTAACAGTCGGTAACAGTCTTCTCTGCGGAATTCCCAGTGTTGGGAGTGGGCCGTGGAAACTCTTGCTCTGGTTTTCTGTAATAAAGACTGCAGGGATATAAAATAGATAAAACACCAAGGTCCTACTTCCAGCACAGGGAAGTATATTCAGTATCTTATAACAGCCTGTAATGAAAAAGAATCTGAAGAGGAATATATACATATGTACGTATAACTGAATTACCATGCTGCACACCAGAAATTGACACAAAGTTGTAAACTGACTATACTTCAATAAAAAAAAAATAAAGCTAAATTGAGAAAAACAAACAAAAGGACTACAAGGAAGCCTAGGCAAGGAGCCTCTGAGAGAGAAGAACTAGGAAAGCCATCGCTTGTGGAACCCGCGCAGGGCTTCGTCCACACGACAGTGCCGTGGCGCCACGCTGCTTTGGCACCTGCACCGCCCCAAGGGCTTGTTCAAGCCAGTGCACGGGGCTCAGACCTGGAGCCTGGGGCGGGGGGAGGGGAGTGCAGGCTGTGGATCCGTGTGTCCATCAAGCTCCAGGTGAGGCCGATGCAACGGCTCAGAGGCCACGCTTTGAGAACCTCCGTCGTGGAAGGATGCCTCTAGCACAAGGCCCGGCTTCTCCCATGTCCGGGGAAGGGTCAGCTTTACCTCCTCTGATTCAACTGTCTCTACCAAGCTGGTTCATGCACTGAAAGTGACGAAGTGACCCTGTCTCCTACTTGACTCGGAGCCAAGGGTTCGCCAGCTTGGCTGCATACTGGAATCACCTGGAGAGATTTTAAACCCTTCAGTGGCCAAGCCTGACTCCAGACCAATTAACTCAAAATGGGGGTCGGGGGTGGGGGTGGGGAGTGGGTAGGTTTCAGGGTTCTCACAGCCTCCCGAGTGATCCAAAGCACAGCCAAGGTGCAGCATTGCTGCAAACATGAAGGATGAAGAAGTCACGCCTACTGGCTGCAGCAGGCAATGCCAGGCTTGGCTGTTGCCTTCGGTGACCCTGGCACGGTGGCACTTAACTGGTGCTCAGTAAATGCCAGCCGAATGAATGAACGCTGACTGACCGGCAAGCTTGTGGAGGGGTGGCACCTCCTTTCCCCAGGATACTTGGATAAATATACAGAAACAAGCTAGGTCATTATCAATCATTAACCTTTATGAGGCTGCAATAGAAGGAGCTCCTCCGAGGAAGTTTTCCTTGGGAAGTAACTCCACTTTCTTAAGTCCAAACAAGCATCATGAAAGCTAAGGATGAAAACTAGAAAACATTTTTTTTTCCAGAACAGGAGTCAGCAAACTATGTCCCACAGGCCAAATCCAGCTGCTACCTCTTCCTATAAATAAAGTTTTATTGGCACACAGACACACCCACGCGCGTCCACAATGTCTGCAACCGCTACCACAACGGCGGAGATGTGTATTTTCAGCGGACGTGGTCGGGTCCATGAAAACAAAAATATTTACTCTCTGGCCCTTTAACAGAACAAGTGTGTGCCCTCCCCTAGATCCATGCGACCCATACAAACAAAACATAACGCGATCATCTGCAGGTGGTGGGATTATGGGTGACTGTTTCCTTCCTTCCCATTTTTTCTTATTTTAGCCAATCTGTTGAGTTATGAGTTTACAGGAGCACGCACGTTGAAACCACCACCTGAAAGAAGGGGAACTCGTCTGCCTTGGTGCAGGCAGCAGCGCGCGGGCTGCCCGGCCTCCTCGGTGACGGGACCTACCTTGTTTCCAATGGCCTTTTTGGGTGGGAAGTTGTAGGCCCTCACTTGAGGGTATTTGTTCTGTAACTTGTGGTGTAAACTCCTGAACTCTGTGTACCGCCGGTAGACGTTCCACTCGTCATCTTTTATCCGGACGTAGACCTTTCAGGAAAAGGAGAGAGAAAGAAAATGTCAACGTCTCTTGAAACTGTCATGACAGAGGAGTGGGATTCAGGCAACGCTCCACCCAGGAAAACAGCTCTGCGAGGGCAGGAGCCGCATCCACCCCCTGAGCCTGGAGGCCCAGTGCCTAGCACAGAGCAGGGACTCAGTGTGCTCAGTGAACAAATGGGTCCACAAGAGAAGGACTCCACAGGCAGGCTACAGGAACAACACGCTGTACATCGTGTTCCCAATATCAGCAGAGGCCGACAGCCCGATTAACCTCAGAGACGCATTTCTCATGCTTTTGTCACGTGCATATTGTAGCAGGGACGGCTTGCTGGTGAGAGGCCAGTCATCCTCGCTGGCTACGTGCCTCCTCGTCTGTAAAGTGGAGCTGACTCACAGCACCTCCTCCCAAGGTGGTGTGGTGGACGTTCGGACATGCAAGCCGTGCGGCCATGCCCGGGGTCACACAGACCACCACACGGAGGGTTGGAACTCAATCTGGGGAAGGAGGCAGGGAGGGGGCCAGAGGTGATCTCAGCCCAGTTGGATGGAAGGTCACATCAAGATGGGATAAACACAACCCAGGCATAAGACTTCTTTATTTTAATCAAGACGTAACTCTAATGAGAACACTCCGCAGATGCAAAACGTAAGGGCCGTTCCATCAGCTTTTCACAGGCCCTTACACCTTCCAGGGACACATGGCAACTACAGCTCAAAGCCAAACAGAGAAACGGGAGAGAGATCAATGCATTTTTAAAAGTTACATGAGTCAAGAACAGCCCAGAGAGTAAAGTCTTCGATGATAAATAACTATCGTAATCTGCACTCACTGAACGTCAAGACACATCTTAAAACCCCTTTCAAGTATAAAAGTAGGCATCTCTAATGTGAATGATAAATTCTGCCTCTACATGAAAACCACTCTGTATCCCCAAATGCGTGCATTTGAACTTTGGTAAGGTGACCGTCAAGGTCTCTCATGATATTCTGTGAACAAGGTGAAGGAAGGAGAATTTAAACCAAAGAAGTTCAGTTAATGGATGGAAGTTTTCAGCGGAATTAGATGGAGAAATAGAGGCCTATCAAGTCTGTTAGAGGCCCCCAGGAGAAGAGAGACAGTAAATGTACTGGATGACAGATACCAAGTGATCTCAACTGGCCTGAGGGATGAGTCGAATGCAATATGATGAAATTCAAAAAGATCAGTGTCACATTTTATAAGACAATCCGAAAAAACAAATCCGTAAGTGTAAGATGGGGGAGATACGGCACAGCAATGGCCTGTGGGACACAGACAAAAATTTTAGTAAATTCAAGCTAAGTGAATAGTGTGAAAGGGCCAGCAAACAGCCCATGTACTCTTTAGACCTCATAAAAAGGTACGTGATAACTTCCAGAAAAAAGGAGATGACGAGTCTTGCTCTATTCTAAATCGACCTTACCAAATTAGGTTTTGGTTGCTACCTGTTAAAAGATGAATTGAAACACATTCAGATCACTTGCTACTCAAAGTGTGGTCCACATACCAGCAGCATCGGCATCACGTGGTGAGACGGTATCAATGCAACATGTCAGGCTCCACTCAGAATCTGCATTTTAACCAGAACCCCAAGTGATTCATACACACCTTAAAGATTAGAAGCGCAGGCCTTGGGAGCTGATTTGCAGCCAAATTAGCTGAAGGAAGATGGAAGACATTGGAGGAGGACAACCTGAGCCTTGAGATGCAGGAGGTAGAAATCTCTAAATTCCTGAAAAGGTTATAATAAGGAAGAGGAAAGACCAAGATGGTATGTTCTGGATGATTCCAGGAGGCAAACTTCTAGCAGATGGAAACTAGAGAAAGACAGATTTCATCAGAAAAGAACTTTATAGCAGCCAAAGCTGCCTAGAGAGGAAAAGGTATGTCTCAACAGGGTTCTTGGCACTGAGTGTCCAAGCAGTGGTAAGATACCTGATAGGACAGCTACTACAGTTACGCAAGGATCTGATTATCACACTGAAGGATACGTTAGATCCCAAAACTGCCTACAAAGGCCTGGTTAGTTGTGGAGAACAGGGGCTTCAGGCATTCAGTCTCCATAGACTGAGACATGATGAATCAGTTTGCAGCACATCTGGGGCATTCTTTGCATCCTCCCAAGTCACAGCAAGTGCTAGCTGCCCATCCAGTATCCAATTCCCCCAATATTTCTGGGGACAGCAATGTGTTCAGGAAAAAAAAAAAGTCCAGCTACATATTCCTGTTTCCCTTGCAGATAAGAGAGGCTAATGAGATGTAAGCAAAAATCACTGTTTGGGGCTTCTAAGAAAGCTCTTTGGAGAGATCTGACTCAGCTGACAAGTGCCTTTTTACTTTTCTCCCTGTCTTTTTCTTTCTTTCTCAAATGCAGATGTGATGACTGGAGCTCCAACAGCCATACTATGATCATGAGGCAATCTTGAGAATGGAAATAAAAAGACAAAAGGACTGTGGGTCTCTGATGACATTAGGGAGCCACCATACCAAATACCAGACTATCTATTCAAAACCTTTTTTTTAACAGAAGAGGAAAGTTGACCTCTAATTTGTTCAAGCTAATGTTTTAGAGGTCTTTGTAGTAGGGACTCTGATACATCTTAAATGGACTGTATGCTTGCAGCATATTCTTACACAAGTCCAAACATCCCCTGGAGAGTAGCAAGTTCAAGTGCCTGTCTGATCATCATGCACAAGACTAATTATCTAGATTAAAGGAGATAAACTATGGCCCAGTGGGTCAAATCCAGCCACATCTACTTGTTTACCTATGTTTATAGCTACTTTCACAATACAATGACAGAGTTTGAGTGGCTGAAAAAAAGACCATATAGCCTGCTAACTTGAAAATATTTACTTTCTGACCCCTGATCTAGATATTCAGAGAGTCCTCATCACTGTTATTTTTCTACTGACATATCCAAACCTAGCGTGGAGAAGGGCAGTGCTTTCCAAACATTACTAGCCCTTGGGTAAGCAACATTAACCATTTGGGACCCAGGAATTTGTAGCGTTCCAAAGCTTTCCTGGTGGTTCTGATGAGGGGGTGGTATAGTCTGAATGTTCGTGTCCCCTCCCCAAGTTTATATGTTGAAATCTGAACCCCCAATGTGGTGGCATTAGGAAGTGATTAGGTCGTGAGGGTGGAGCCCTCATGAATGGGGTTAGTGCCCTTATAAAAGGGAACCCAGAAAGCTCCCTCACCCCTTCCGCCACATGAGGACAGTGAGAACACAGCTGTCTGTGAGCCAGGAAGCAGCTTCTCACCAGACACCACATCTGCTGGTGCCTTGATCTTGGACTTCCCAGCGCTGTGGGGAATAAATGTCTGTTGTTTAAGTCACTCAGTGTACAGCTGTTTGTTACAGCAGCGCAAATGGACTAAAACAATGGGCAATTCGGGGAACCCCTGATGTAAACCAGATTATTCCACCTCTCTGACTATGCGTTTCCTTGTCGATAAAATGGAGCTGACTAACAGCACCTGGTCCCAGGGCAGTAGGGAGAGTCTTCAGGTACAGAATAAACCATGCGGCCATGTCTGGGATCACACAGACCACCACATGGAGGAGGTGCAAATTGATTTGGGGAACGAGGGAGAGGCCGGAGTTGAGATCAGCCCAACTGGATGGAAGGTGACATCAAGATGGGATAAGCACAACTGGGGCATACAACTTTTTTATTTTATTTTATTTTTAAAAAACTTTATTTTAATGAAGAGAACACTCTGGCGGTACAAAATAGGAGGGCTGTTTCATCACCTTTTACCAGCCCTAACACCGTCCAGGGACACACATTACTTCACAAGGGAAAACAGTGGGAGAGCAATCAATGCATGTTTCTAAAAATTACACAAGTTAATAACAGCTCAGAGAGCAAAACCTTCAAAGATAAATAGCTTTTATAATTTGCAATTACTGAACGTCAATATGTATCTTAAAAACCTCTAACATAATGATAAAAATTGGCAATTCTAATGTGAGTTATAAATTCTGATTCTGCATCTTTCCTAACACATTCAAGAGCCAAATCCTTCACTCCATGAAAGCACTGAGTTCCTTCTGCTTCTCCAATGGTCCCTTCCTGGCTTTCCATGTGGACCCCTCCTCTCCCGCCCCTGCCCTAAAGGCGGGAATTGTCCTCTCCCCAAGAGGAGCGTCCAGTCTCAGGTCTGTGCATTTCGGTTTTAGGTCAGTGACTCTCAGATCCTTCTCTCTAGTCTGGACCTCTGATGTGAACTCTGGACCAGACTTGGTAAAACCCTTCCTGTCTAAATCTGTACTCAGGATCTGCACAGCAAGCCTACTCCGCCTGGGACCTCGCTCCCTCGGTGAACGGACCTGAGCCAGAGACCTGGGCATCAGTGTCGACCACTGCTGTTCTTCAGCCCCCATCCAAGTACCGAACAGCAGGGCCTGCCAGGCCCACCTCCAGAGTCAGCCCCGCCCCTGCCTGGACCACTACAGCAGGCCTCCAGTTGCTCTTCTGGCCTCCCAATTTTCCCCATTCCATTCATTTTCATCTCCCCTGTTCAAACTCTTTCAACTACTATCTGTGAGGACGCTCATGCCAGAGACCGGGTCCTGGGGTCGGTACAGTGGGCAGCGTCTGCGGGCGTGGAAGGCGCCTGCGTCATAGCAACCATCTAACTTCAGGCTCCACCCCTTGCTTTGGTAAACCAGGATGGTGCCAACGGGCCTGCAGTCTTTTGAGTTCTTTAATTTCTTCAATTCTTAAAAATCTCTTGATAAGCAGGATGGTGCCAATTTGCCTGCATTCTCTAAAGACATCCTAAGAAAAAGTCCAGATCAAAGCAAATACCCTGTCCTAGAAAGAGCATCGCCCACTGGCCTTCCAGCTTTCTGCCGGTTGTATACCCTGCTATGGGGCACGGCAGCCATTCAAGAATGCAGAACCTCGAAATGCTAGGGTCAGATAGGACCTTGGAACCCATCAGTTCAACCCTTCCTTTTACAAGTCATAGGACTGCTATGTCAAGTACCCTCTTCTCATCCCATATCCTCCTTGATGTCTGGCTCCAGGGGACCCACGGCTGGGGGAAGCCACCTGAGCTGAGAATATGAGTATATGTGCCAGGGGGCGGGAAGACTATGGGCATGACGACTGGGGCAGGCAGGGGAGCAAGATCCTGGTGGCAGAGAGAGGAGGGTCTGACATCGTAAGAGTGTGAGCAGTAAGGAGCCACACTGCATGGAGCCCCCACTCCAATCCTGGCTCGGCCGCGTGCCAGCTGTGCACCCTGAGGGGGTCACTTCACCTCTCTGTGCCTCTGCTTCCTGGTTTGGGAAATGAGTATAATATTAACTCCTTCACTGGGTCTTGGGAGAATTAAGTGAGTTCACACATGGAATGGGCTTAGAACAGGGCCTGAGTGATATTAGGCAATTTGTTTCTTTCTGAGTCTTAGTTTACTCATATGAGAAATGGGTATAATCCAGAAAAAAAAAAGATGCTTGAAAGGATTCATAAAATTGCCCGAAGAGTTAACTGCCCCTGTTGCTGCTGTCATCATCCCCAAAAGCATGAGGTTCTGCAAACTGGAAGAAGCACCGCCACTGAAGCCACACCTGTCTCAGCTTTATGATCTCTACCAGAGGGTCTCTGCTTAGTAAAGAACAAGTACGCAGATTACCACTGAGCCTTAGACCCAGGGCTTAGGACAAATTATGCTGTGGGTCATTAAAAATTTCAAATAAAAATACAAATTATCATGCCCCTCCCCTAAAAAGCTCCACAAACATGAATCCCAAAACACGTTATTTCTCAGGAGTATGTGAAAGCAGCTCTGCTGCCCCCGAGACGGGATGCTGTGGCCCCTCTGGCCCCCATGTTGCTCCTGGGAGCACCCTGCTTCTTCCGGGCCTTGCTTCCTCGTGCATAAAATGCAGGGGCTGAACCAGATGGCCTCTGGGTCCCTTTACGGCCCTCCAGCTCTGGTCCTCTGAGTCCTCAGGTGCCTCATAAATGCCAAGGACTACACTGGGCCTCTTCCACCCACGTTCCACTCCCATTTCATTGTGGAGACCAAGGTGCTCTTGGAATCAGGCAGAAGGTCTGACCTCAGCCTTGATGTAGGAGGAATTCATACCCAAGGGGAAAGGCAATGGCAGACCCATCCCCGGAGTATCTTTCTTCAAAGCTCAGCTGTCTGCGAGTCGCCCAGCCAAGTGGGAGAGCAGGATCCTGGGAACAATGGGTGGTGACAACTGATGCCCAAGGGGGACCAAGAGGGTTCCAGGTACTTCCATCAAGCTTGCTGACTGTCCTGCCTGTGCCAGCACCATCAGGCTGAGGTCTTCCCAGAAGTGAAGAGTGGCCACCAGGCATTTCCCGCACCAGCTTCTGTTCTAGCTGGAGGCCGCTAGATAACAAGGGGAGGGGAGATGGTCACAGAGGCCCTGCACTGACACACTTCCGGCCAAGCACCCCGTTCTCAGCACCTGCTGTTGTCTGGATGTTGATCAAACCCTGATCTCTCTGGTTAACAGTCAATTGTGCAGCTCGATGAGAAATTCAGCAAGAGTCAAGTTACCCACTGCCAGCCCCAAGAGAGTAAAATGATACTTTTCAGAATCCCAACAAAATATAAATACCTTCACCATTAACACTTGCCACTTATGAAGCACCTACTGTGTGCTGGGTACTCCACCAGGCCTCGCCTCTCGTCCTCACGTCAATCTGCAAGGCAGACAGTGTGAACTTGCCCCTTCTCCAGATGAAGACGTGGGCTCAGAGGAGGATGCCACTTGCCCTGGGGAGGTTGGGAGGTAGAGGCGTGAGGCCAGGCCTGATGCCCTAGGCCCAGCACTTTCTATCACAGCACACTGCTGCAGAAACCGAGGTTCCCAAGGGCCCGGGAACCCCAAGCCAGCCATGCGGGGCAGCTGGCAAGGAAGGTCCCTGCTCGATGGCCCTGAGGCCCAATGCCCCTTTCCTGGGCAGATCACACATCCTTGGAACAGTCTCCTGGGTACCAGATGCTCCAACTGTGCTTTCTCACTTTTATTTCTCCCTTCAGGAACCTAATGCCATTGAAATTGCCCACAATTACCTGAACAGTTCACCCTCAACTGCAATGCTTTTAGCATCTGAAACTGGGAAACTTCCTCTGCAAATTAAGTTGCCCTTGAATTATACTTAACCAGACTGTGCACTTATTTCACTGAAGAATCGAAAGGGCTTATGTCCAAAATTATTAGGTTTTTGTTCTTGTTTTGTTTTTTTGGTAAAGGGCTCCCCATTCCAAATTAAATGTGATAGGCCCCAATTCCTTCTGCTTGAGCCATAAAGATAATAATTCCTTGAAGGAATAAAAGCATTGACCTCTTCCAGCAGAATCAAGCTCCCTTTTAAAATAGGCAATAAAAAGACACTTCCAGTCCCATCTCCTCGACTCAGCAAAAGGAAGATAAAATAGGAGGGTAATATCTGTAATCGGGAATCGGCGCAAACCCTCTCTTCCGTATTTTCAGAGGAAATTTGGATCTTGAGGTTTCTTTTCCGCTGGGGAAGAATGACCCCGGAAATGTCTGTAATAACACTGCGGTGAGGAGAGGTTAAGTCGGGGAGAAGGCAAAACCTCAGCGTGGATGCGCTGAGGCTGGATCAAACTCTTGTGTAGACAGGGCCCCTGGGAAACACTCTCAGTGCGAAGATGGACACTCCCGTCCGCTCCCTGGGCCCCTCCCAGGCAGCGCCCCTCACCTGCTTGAACGTCATCTAACTGCGCTTGCAGAGTGCACTCCTTGGTGTCTGCTTCGCTTCGCTCTGTACTGGGGGCGGGGGGGGGGTTCTCCACGTGGTGTGGATGGCGCTCACGTGTTCTTGTCCACTGCTGTGGAGTGGTCCCCGGTGCAGGCACCCCACGGCTTATTTGCCTGCTGTGCTGGGATGGGCGTTTGGGTTGTTTCCAATTGGGGCTGTTATGGGTAAGGAGCTATGGGCCATCATACCCTTGGCTTTTGCACTCAGTTCTTTGCAGATTATAGATCTAAACGTGAAAGGTAAAATCAGAAAGCTACTAGGAGAGAACCTAGAAGGCTATCTTCATGACCTTTGGGGCGGGCAAGGATTCTTACCCAGAGCGCAGGAGGACACAGGAGACTTCTGGGTGCTGGAAATGTCCTACATCTCTGGGCAGTGGTCACACAGATATATATAGAAGTAAAAATTAACTGAACTATACATTTAAGATTTCTGCATCTGATATTTACATCAAGTCTAGATTTAAAAGTAAAAGTAAAAAAAAAAAAAGCCACACCTAGACTCTCCTCAGAGAGTGAGCTTCTACCCTAAGTTGTGACTAGAGGACATCTAAACTAGACTGTGAGCGTCCACATGGGTCTGACACACAGCCAGATGTCAGTGTTGACAGGGGTGAGGGGTCCAGGGACGGGACTCTGGCCTCAGAGAGACCTGGGTTTGAATTCCACCTCTATCTTTTGCTCGCCAAGCAAGCCTGGGTAAGTTAATTTCCCTCCTCAAGCTTCGATTCTCCATATAAATATATAGATGAAAGGAGGGAGCAGGCGGAGAGGGAAGAAAGGGAGGAAGAGAATGAAGATTTACGGGCTGGCTCTCAGTGGGCTGAAGTCCCAGATCTGCCGTCAGGGTCTGCTGAGCACAGATACAGGCTTTTTGGCCAGTTGCACCCTGGATCTTAGGCAGGACCGAGCCCTGTCCTGCAAGAGGCAGAATGGCCCAGAGAAATGGCATGGATTGTACAGGGAAAGAGGCCTGGGTTCCAATACTCCAACCTCAAGACTCAGCTTCTCAATCTGTAAAACGGGGACAAGACCAGCTTTGTCGGGTGGTTGTGAGCCACCGTGCCTGGCAGGCAGGAAGCAGTGGCAGCTGTTAATATTATAGCCCCATCACCTTCATCGTCATCTGCCTTTGTGTACATGAACTTCCCTATTACAGAATTAGGGGTAATTATAGGATGTGCAATCACGAAATTAAAGCAGGTAATTACCATGCCTAATTAATTGTCAAATGCTAGGCAGGCGAGGGAACACAAACATAACACACAGTCTGTGGGCTGGGCAGTTAAGCATCCCTCTGCTTCCAAAAACTTGTCAACAGAAACAGCGGAGTTCGGTAAGTGACCTTCTCCGCTGGGTTTTCAAGTATGTAAGCGAAACCTGGGACGTGCTGCTGGGGCGTCTGACTCAGAGTGAGCTCGATACCCGGGCATTCATACAGCCCCCGTCACACAAGCGCCATGGTTCCCAGGCGAGAGTGCTTTTTTCGGACAGGGACCTCACAGGAGGTACCTGCCGGATGCTCCTAACCTCTGCAAGAACCAGACCCCACAGAGAAACCTGCCACTGTGAATGCAGCAAGAACCCGGGAATAAATGCACATCCACACACCGCTTGTTTGTCAGGCTGCCGGGCTTCCTTCAGAGTAGATGAAATGTCTGCCTCTCCACTTCCAGCTGCGTCTTATTATCCAGACTCCTCCACCTCAGACCCAAACCTTTTTTATGCACATTATGATATTCAACAGTGGAAGTTAAGCCGTACGAACGTACTCGGATTTACAGATGGGGTACCACTTAGTGGCGCCGATCACATGCTAGACGTTTTACTTAGCGTTTGCAATGGAGCCCTGCCATTTTTTACGCCTAAAAACAGAGTCTTGGAGCAACTAAGCAATGGGTCCAATATGACCCAGGGGGTGAGGGGCAGAACCAGAGCTGGGCCTTAGCTGATGCTACCTCCAAAGACTGCACGGTCTCCACCCCGTAGAAAAGCAAGCTCTGTGAACTGCACACTCCACGCCCTCCACGCAGATTTGTTAAACGCAGACAGCCAGATGACATCAGGAGAACAAAGATTCTTTTAAAAAATGGCTTTAGGTTCCTAATTCATTTTGCTTCCTTAATATCCAAGGAATGAAATGATTTGTGTTTTGGTTGGCGGCCTGTGTTAATGGATCCCAACAAAACTTTCCTCTTAATGAAATGGCTTCATGTGTTATTAACTGTAAGTGTCCTCGCTGCTAGAACAAAATGCCTGAATTGCTGTATGACCGCGCTGATGGAGTGATATTATTGCAGTCAAACGCCGAGAGTAAGATGAATAACTTGGAGAAAAATGACTTTATGGTTCACTGGGTTATGTAAATGAGGCAGACTTGTAAAGGCGGAAATGCACTATTTACTAAGAATTGCCAGCACCATCCCGCATTCCTTTTAAAAAAGGGTAGCATTAGAGCAGCTTAGGAGTGCAACAGACCCAGCCCAGTCTCTGCTCCACCTGCAGCGGTGACACTACAGTAATCACTGATGCTGGCTGACAAGCAGACCTTGTTTCAGGGAACAGATCACGGTGCACAGGGCGTGTTCCCTGGACATCTGGCCCCAATCTCACACTCTGAAAGTGGCATGGCCAGCAGCACCCAAAGGCTACCCTGTGAAGCAGACGACACTTGACTGGTTATGCAGATGATGAGAGCTGGACACTGGGTTCAGGGCATCTTCTCTTCCTTTGAGACCCTGCTCAGGGCAGCTGTCTTCTCTCCCCCAGCACCTCCAGCCCTCAGTCAGAACTGGGTGTTCCCTCCGTGGAGTAACCAGGGGTGCCTCTTATGTATGACGCCACCTCTCAAGTTCAGAGCTGGGCTCCAGGGATACCACAGAGAACAGAACCAGACATAACCGTGCCCTCCCGGAGCGTTTACGCAAATAATCTCACATGTGGACACATGTCACATGGATAATGAGCTGTAAGGAAAGGGACATGGTTCTTGCAGCTGTGCTAGGCCTGGGGATGGCCATGTAGGGATGTTCTGCTCTGGAACAAAAACAATGAGTCAGAATGGACCAGGTATGGAAGGGAAACAGATGTGGGGCAAAGGGCAGGGCATGTTCAGAGGCTAACTTATGGCAGGAGAAGCGTGGAACAGGAGAGAACTGAGCGCAGGCCAGGCAGCAGGTGCAGGAGAACAAGACGGATACGAGAGGATGCTGGCGGTCGGTAGAGCTGAGTTCAGAAGTCACAGATTAACAAAGGGGGTGGAGCCCCAGGGAATTGCTGTTGCCATTCCTTCTGTCTAGAATGCTTATCCCCTCACTCCCTCAGACATCTGAACTGACGGCCACTCCTGCTCTCCAGCACCAACCACTACGGGCACACAAGGTATCTGCCTCTTTATTTGTTTATTGTTTGGCTCTTCAAGCCAGAAGAATCTGGTTGATTTTGTCCACTGCTGTATCCCCTGCCCCAGCACAAAGGAGGCCCTAAATGTACATTCGTGGACATAAATAAATTTTGGGTGGGTGGACGAAAGGACAGGTCAGGGTGGACACAGGTGCTGGGCTCAGATGTCGGTTAGAGCACCGCCAAGCTCAGTCCCACAAAAGCAGGATGTCTGTCACCTCCTGCATTCGTGCAGGTGCTCGACCAACCTGCGTCCAGTACATGGAGCAGGGGCTGCTCAGAGCACAGGACTGTCATCTACTTCTAGCAGGTTTGGAGAGCAGATACAGGTCTCCACTTTAATGAACAACGGCCATCTACGTAAAAGTGAGTGCTCTTCTGCTAATTTAGATTACTGTAAGAGGAAACTTTCTTTTTAACACTACAGTCCGTGAACCACAGTTGGCCTGTCCACTTGTGCTTTTATTTGCCATCCTAGCTCACAGACGCTGCGCCGCTGGTCCCACGCAGAGCTAGTTAGAAGGGGAGCAAACACTGGCGCCCAGGTCTGCAATCTTCCCATTACCGACTAAGCTGGCAAAACAGGACTCGCTGAGTTCCTGGCCCTGGAATCTACCCTCTGACTCTAAAATAAAGCCTCTAACTAAGTCATGGGAAGACCACTTCCAGTGAAGGTCAGATGCAGATGGACTCTCACAGAGGACCCGTGGGGACAGTTTCCACTTCGTGTCACATCTGCTGTATTAACAGACCTTCCAACCCCTTCAGGTCCGCTGAGGACCCTCTGCTCCGCCAGACGCCCGCTGCAGCCCCTTCGGTCCCAACCACTGGTAGCTCCGGCCTGGGCCAGAGAACTGAGGAGGGGACGAGCGTGGAGTTGCCTGTTCTCTGGGATTCACGGCTGCTGACCCCGCTTCTCCAGGCAGAACCGTCCCCTGGTGGGGCAGTCACCTGCCCTCTCAAGAGAGACGGAGACCAGGGGGAAGGCAGAGAGTCACCCTCCCGAGACCCCTGGATGTGGGGGCAGCCGCTTCCAGCAACAGCGACTGTGAGTTCTCCCCCGTGCTGTATGTCTCCGCCGCGATCCCTACACTGTTGGCCCAGTTTTATTAAAAGCTCTAGCCTGGTCTCTGTTGTGCTTGGGGACATAAGGAGCAGGCCCAGCCACACCCCACCCCCAGCCAGAGGGACGGTGACTGCAGTGGGCAGCTGTGCCCAGGAGCCCGGCCACCTAGTGAGGGTCATCTTCAGCCCTGGCAGCCACATCGGGGGCCACAGAGAAAACCACAAGAGGCAGGTCCCTGAGTGCATGTGAGACAGTTCCCAGCAAACCGAGAACTAGCTGGAGCCACCGTGATGAGAGCTAATTTGCAGCAATCAAGCCGCTGGGGGCTCCAATGATCATGTTTAGGGAATTTGGGAAGAAAATACGACTTCATCCTGCAGTCACGTTCTGCAGTCTGGTTATCCGAGTCAGGCACATCATGCCGTCCTGGCCGTGCGCACTGCAATGGACGCTCACTGGCTAAAAGGTGGTTACTCTGTTCGTAGCACTGAAATTACAAACAGAGATTTAGACTCATTGAAAAAGTAGTGAAGTCTTCTGCTTCTCTCTTCATGGATACAAATACCAGCCAAGCCTTCTGGGGTAGGGAGAAGGGAGAGCGGAAGCTCGACATCTGTTTACTCTGAAATAATTTAATTTAGGGACCACTTACGATATGGTAAGTATGATTCTAACCACGTGTGTATGTGTGCAATTACATCACTGGAAATAAGACCAGAAGGATCCAAATCAAAACATTAACAGTGGTTATTTTGGAACCTTGCTAGACTTTTATTATCTTTATGGTTTTCCTGGTTTTCCAAATTTCTTCTTTCTATTGAATGTTGACTTTGATAACCAAAAAATAAAACGATATATTTCAAGTAAGTGGAACTCTGATGAGCTCTGTGAAGACAACGCATAGCTCACGCTCCCTCTTCTCTCCAAACGCAACTGGATAAATGTTCAGATTCAGAGTTATTTTGAAACACATGGCCACATCTGAAAACCAAAGGACTGTATCTGTCATTGAGGAGGAAACCTCCATGAGTGAACAGGGTGGGGAAGCAGCGTCCCAACCCGGGCTGCAGGGCCAGGGCGTGAAAGCTCACTAGGGAATGGGGGCCAGGAGATCTGTCACACTTATCTCCACACCTGCCTGAGTTCTTCCGATACAACGCAATTTAAAGGCGAGTGCTCTTGGAAGATATGATGTTCCCAATTGCTTCTCAGCCCCAGACAGCTGCGGCATGCCTGTGATGGATGGGAAGTTATCTTTCGCTCTGTATCTCCAGAGCTAAAGCCTTTGAGAAAGCGGCTGGTGTGGGAAGTAAGTTTTTGAAAACAGAGTAAGTCTCTTTGCCTCAGAGAGAAGGGTCCTAGTGAGAACTTGCTTCTATTCGCTTGAGTGGGAAACCAACCCTGCCTGTAACTCTCATCACAGTAATAAAAAGAAGCAAAACCACAGCTGACGATTCCGTCTAAGCTGAGGTGCACACACACAGGCACTGAACCTACTTCAGTTCAGCCAGTGTTTACTGAGCACCTAAGTGCCTGGGCCTGCGCCAGCTGCAAGGAGCCAGGCAGAGGAGGACCAGCAGTTTGGAGCTGTGATTATGAGGACTGGACTCCAAATCTTGATTCACCTTCCTTATTACCTGTGAACTTCAGTAATTTACCCAGCCTCTCCATGTGCGTTAATTTCTTAATGTAAAATGAGGGTAATTTTAGCACTGACCTTCCAGGATTCTGTGTAAGATCAGCTTACTTTGCTGGGCATGTGAGTTTTCAACAAAAGTTAGCTATTATTAGCCAAAGTTATGGCCTGCTCTAAAAAAGTTCACACATTAGTGAGGCAGACAGATAAATAAAGGACAAAAACTATAGTCTGCTGGAGCAAGTGCTGTGACAGAGGGAGGCCAGGAGACAAGGAGCAGCAGCACGGATGCAGTGCGGAGGCCATCAAGGGAGGCCTCCTGGAGGAGGTGATGTCTAAGCAAAGCCTTGAAGGGTGAGGAGGAGCTGACCAGGGTGAAGGGAAGGACGAAAGAGGGCAGTCCAGGTCATAGCTGCAGGAAGTTTCTACTTTGCTTGATTCTGCTGAGACCTTTCCAAATCCAATGTTCTTAAGAATAGAAAAACAGTAAAAAATGAAATCGTTATGCAAGAATTTGGCATCCGAACAAGAAGTTCACTCAACTCTGAAGATACCAAGGACATGGCTACCCTCAAAAGATACATTTCATGGCTTCCCCTTCTGAATGAAAGAGTTTCAGACACATCAGGCGCATTCGGCTACATTCGGCCTCCAAAGGCCTGGGCTGTGTGACTGGTACAGTTCAGGCAAACAGCTCTTGTGAAAATGAATGGCTAGGGAGGCAATAATTCAGCAAGGATGGCCGTTAGAGTGTCACCTTCTAATGTGAGTATTAAGTGACCTCCTCCTCCCACTGCTGCTAATTGTCCTTTAAGGAACTGGAGCTGCTCTCCACGTGTAGGTCTCCATGGCGCTGCTCTGTCTCACCTCGCTTCTGCTCCCGGCGCACTGATCCCCACCAGGAGCCAGGCTTCCTGCCTGCAGGGAAACCTGTGAGCCAGTCCAATGCTGTCCCTGGCCCTTCTCTTCCCAGTCAAGGGACTTTGATTGCTAGGAAGAAAAACCAATTCATTGATGGCTTCAGGGAAACGGGGACTTACTGGGAGGTTACAAGAGTGTCTCAGACAACCAAGGGTGAGAAGTGTTGCCGGGCCCTCTGAGCGGCTGGACCAGGGGACTGAAAATCGTCCAGAGCTGGGGCAGGGAGCTGTGCACCCCACAAAATCAAAGTTGGGGCAGGGAACTAAGCACCCCACACTGCCCTCTCTCAGCATGCTTGCTTTCTCTACTTTTTGAGCTCACAGTCCAAACACGACATCCCTCAAACCCAGCCCCATATACATTCAGAGTGACCCAGTCAGTGCTCACCCAATCCCAAACGTTCCAAGAGAGAACCTGTTAACACTGGGTATTTCTGCCTGGCTATCTATCCCCCTTCCTTCCAACAGCAGCACCTTAATTCTCCTTTAGGGACCCACTCTACCCAACCTCAGTCCCTGTGCCCTCTGTGGATCCCAATCCAGCTTACCCTAGATGCAAGCATGAGATCAAGCTCTGACCAATCAAAGCCCTGGGGGCACCACAGTAAGGGCATTTCATCCAAGCCAGATCAATCAGGAGCTTGTATGACTGGGAAAGAGGTGATGGTTTTTTAAAATTTATGTTTGGCCTGTGAGAATGTGAGTTCAGAGCTGTTGAAGACACCACTAGCAGAAAATAAAGCCAAAAGAGAGAGGGAGGAAGGCAGGGAAGGGAAGGTGGAGGAGGAGGAGGATGGAGAAAAAAGTAGGGAGGGAGAGGGACTAAGTCCCTGGATCAAGCTGCACCTGAACTCATTAGTTACTGAAGTCAGTAAATTCTGTTTGGTTTAAGTGAGTCTAAGATGACGCTTTTGCCACTTGCGATCAAAAGAACTCAGACCAAAAGGGAATGTGGCTAGGCCAGTATCTGGATAGTTTTCCCCTGGGTGAGCGTCCACTCCGGGCCATGGCAAGTGTTCACCTCTGTGTGGGTGTGCCGTGTGTAGGTGGGAGGAGGGGAGCAATTCTCAGAGAAGCAGAAGACCGGGAAAGCCCCTCAAAGGACCCCTCCTCCCTGAGGGCCTTTAACTCTTTCACACAACGTGAAGCTTCTGTTTTTTTTTTCTGGAGCCAAGATTACAAATACTTACCCTCTCAGTCTAGAACCAGGACAAGCGGTGACTGTCTAACAAAAAAGTGTGGATAATACAAGACTCCCCAGTTAGAACTGATCCTTAGCCAAACAGGTACGACTTCCTAGACAGTCGCTGAAGCAAGACTGTAGGGGATTTTTGACGAGCACGTCAAGACCAGATTTCTCCTCTTCCTGTGCACTTACTCAAAGTCTGAGCCTGGGTTTCTTCAGAATGCCCCGGCATCCTTGTCTGGGCATCATGGAGATCCATCCCCCACCGAAACGCGTTCAGGAGGCTTTAGCTAAATAACATCAGGAAGATGGCGTCGAGCTCGGGCAGGAACGCTGCCAGCTGCTAGCTTAGCTCCACACAGACCCCCGGAGGGCGCTCGGCAGATGTGCCCCCAACACGCCTGAGCGTTTCTCCATGTGCTATCGGGAGCCTAAGGTGAAGTCGCCGAAGCTCTCCCCAAAACATCCCAAAGCAACCCAGATGCATGCTCTTTTTTACACAGCTGCAAGCCTCTGCTTACAGTCTTTAATCTTCCTCTTTGAAAAGCATCCAATTTAAGAATTTCTGCAGTAATCATTTCAGAATAATGAAAAACAAACAGAACAATAGAACGTTTCAGATGTGACATGAGAACTCCGTGCACCTCTCTCTAATGTTCGCTTAAAGAGACGTATTAATTAGTCATTAGGAAGAACCCTCTTTTATCCCCGCCCCCCCACAACCAAACTTTGCCTCCTTGCAGACCACAAACACCGTCGCACTCTAACTTGGTCCATGCACTTCCTTACAGTGATGTCAGTAAGACAGCATTTCCTTTGTGGATGGGGCTGGGGTGCACATCTGGGAGCACCGGGATGTACTGCTGCTCGGGAAGGGGAAGAAAAGAGGGAAACAGCCTTGCCTGGCAGCTCAGCTTCCTGCTCACTACAGTTGGCGGCACAAGGGCAAAGGACTTGTCCCAGTCTGCTCTGGCGATGTGATTCAGACATTCCTTTGGCCCCTAGATGCACAAAGCATCTTCTCTAGACGCCTTTGGCAGAAGGATGAGGAAGGTCCCCTGCCTGCTACGAGTTCCTGTGCAGGGGGGCTTGGAGCCGTTCCCATCTACCCAGCCGTGTCTCCCTGCAGGCCAGGCCTCGGACTCCCTCCCCCTTTCCCAGGTCACAGACTCCCTGAAATAACTCATCAATAATAACTCATCTGTGGATTCTTTCCTGAAAGAAGCTGATCACACACATGCATGCCCCATGGGGTGCACACACACACACACACACACACACACACACGGCCCCACCAGCTACACACACTTTTACAAAACATTTCAGAGCATTCAAGAAAGTCTTGGGGGCCCATTCAGCTACCACGTGAGGTCTAGGAACTGGAATTCCTGAGTGTTCCCCCCAAGACCCACTGCTGCAGCGCCCCCTGTGGGCCAGCTCAGTGCATCCACACGTTCACTCGCCCTGAGGCAACCCTGCGGGCCAGTGTCACACCTCTATTTGTGAGATGGGGACTCACATCCTCTGAGAGGTGAGTGGGCACTTCTGGTTCCAAAAGGGTCCAAATAAGACCCTACAGCTTGCTTCTAGGAAATCCTCTTGCTTCAGCTCCTAGCCGCCCACCCAAGCCCTCCCTCTGTGGTGCCAGACAAGATGTGCAGAGGAGGCAGCGGAGTGAAGGCCTGTGCCCCAAACCTAGCAGACAGCTGGGCAGCCCAGTGCGATCTAGTGGCTGAGCCTCGAAGACCTCCTCACCGGGTCCTCCTGGGACGTATCTGAGCCTGCAGCAGCTGACAGCTCAGCTTTCTCTGCGGAAAGGGGCTGTGAAGACCACAGATCTGGTACCTGCTGACCCAGGTCAATGGACATGGGCAAGAAGATGTCCTTAAGTGGCTCTGGGGAGAGGCCTGTGCTTAGGGCCCAGGACCAAGCGGCCTGTGTGTCCCTGAGGGAAGCGTCAACAATGGCAACATTAATAGGGACCCAACTCCCATCCACAACCCCAAATCCAAAAGCTCTGAAAACCAAAAGGCTCTTCGTAAGTCTAGTGCAAATGCATTTGGCAGTGGAACTTGATGGACCCGAAATGAGGGCACTGATGATCCCAACGCATCCCACTTAGCACGAACGCTCCTGCCTCACGGCGGGAACATGCCGGTGTCTGATCACAGCTGCGGCCCCAGACCCACGAGCACAACCTCATTCCTTTCTAACATCCAAACAGAAAAGAAAAATGAAAACATGTATCTTCAACTATGTTGACCTCAAGAGTTTTCAATAATGGGTTCTGGACCTTTAATAGAAGACTCCATTTACATGAAGTTGAACTTTTTGTTTTAAAATCAGCCCAGAGGCAAAAAGCGAGCTGGGTCAAAATTACCACCTGGAGATCTCTTAAACGGCCCGTAATGTACAGTGAACTTGGTTTGGGTTCAATGCTGTGCGGTAATTTGGTAATTTGTATAATGCACACAGTATTATGTAATATATAAAGGCTATGTGTAAAATGTAATTTTATAAGGTTTTTAATTACGTAAAAGAGAGAGATCTTTAAACACATCACTCTGGGAGCAACTTCACATTGAAGACCAAGAAAAGGGCCAGCAGATCGTCTCCTGTGTTATGCTTCTTTGAGGATACTTAGTGAGAGAAAAGTAGGCCAGCTATGCTATTTAAATTTTTTCTCCCCTTTTCCTCTGCCGACTGTGGGACACTGAATTACTGGCCTAGTTCTTCACAACCACCCCACCCCAATCCTCCACATCATTTGCATATGACTCTGCAGTTCCTCCTACTAGAGACAGACTGAACTTCCTTTGACTTTGGGCTCGGCTGTGTTACTTGCTTTGGCCAGCAGACTATCAGTAAATGTAGCTCAGGCAGAGGCTTCAGACGCATGTGCACAGTTTGGCTGTTCTTGGCAGGCCCTGGTCAGTCTGCCAGTCCAAGAAGGATGAAAGACATGCAGAGGAGAGTGAACCAACTGCAGCTTGGAGCCAGGCCCAGCCGACATCAGCCAGCCCCCAAATAATCCACAGACATGTGAGCAGGAATAAACTGCTTTAAGCTGCTGAGTTTGGGGGCTGTCTGTTACACACAGCTGACTGATACATGTGGCTGGAATAGGTGAAACTGGGTAAGATGAATGCATATGAAGCTACTCTACTGAGCACTTACCACGCATTCACTGTTCCTCACTGCCCTAATTGCTTTCCACGCATCTTAATCATCCCAAACATCTCACAGATTGGGAAACTAAGGCTCAGAGGGGTAACATGACTTGCACAAACTCACAGTAGAAAGTTGCAGAGCAGAAATTCTACCTTGGCTTGCCTGCCCTTCAGAACCTGAGCTTCTCAGCTACTGTGTTACACTGTCCTCCTCCAGCCTCCACTGTACTGGCTGTGAAAGAGGAAACAGGGTACGAGCTCTACTGCCATGGGATCTGGGCTAGAAGGAGAAGAAATAACAGCTGATATTAATTTTGTAAGTTCTGACTGTGTACCCAGAACTATGCTGAGCACTGGAGAAGCAGGACAAATAGAAGACCTGAGAACTAATACTAATTATAATAACAACCACTACAACCATATTTACTGAGCACCAACTGTGCCATGGGCACTGGTGCTAAGCATCTTACCACATTTAATTCTCATAAGAATTCCAAGAGGCAAGTGCCATTAGTATCCCTATTTTATAGATGAATAAACTGAGGCTCCGGGAGCCAGATCTGACAGCAAAAGCCCAGACAGCTAATAACTACGCTCAACAAAAAATCTAGCACTCAGCTTTTGAGCATCCCTTTTAGCAACCAAACCCCTTTTTCCAACCAAATCCTAGGTGTCAGATCTGCTATATAGAGGAAATGAAGGCAGAGCAGCCCTGCTGAAAGCAAGGAGGAGGTAAGGGTCCCCGTCCTTGACTACCAAGGGTGGATCTGAGGCATCTCCGTGGCGGGTGAGGTCACCAAAATCCCAAATCTGAAAGCCCCCAGACTGGAAGACCAAGTCCGCAGTCCTTGACAAAGCATTGGAGGAGGCCTTTTCCAATCTCCTCCTTGCCTGCCCAACCCCATTACATCCCGTTTTGAGGTCTGAGCCACACCCCTGCTTACCCTAGAATTCTACCCCCAACCCGGGTGCTCCAGCCCATGTAGCCAACGTCTCTGCCACGCCCTCTGCCTGCAAGACCTTTCCTTCTTCAGTCTGCCTGGCAAAAACCCACACACTTCCCAAGACTCAGCTCACTCAATGCCTGTTACCCCACCCCAATTGTACTCCCAGGTAAAAGTGACTTTTTTGGTGACTAAGAGCGAGCAATGGGCTGATGTCTTTGATAGGTAGGATCAAGGCAGACAAATTTGTGTGAGATCCCCTCTGGATCTCTGTGCAAAAAAAAACTTTGTAAAGATGATCCACGACTTCACAGCAGTGAAAACTTGGAAGTCAGAGGGATAGTATAAAAGACAGGGGAAGAGGTAGGTACCTGGCTCCAAAATGCAGGGAGAAAAGAGACAAGAGCACAGACTAAGGTGGAGGAAAGAAGTGGTCCAGTTGCCACGGTGCCGAGAGCCGGAGTGGCAGTGGGTAGCCACCGCCACCTAGAGGTCAGTTACAGACACAGCGGATGTTGGCCAAACTGTCTTCCATTATTTGCTTGGCTGACCAGGAACAAGAAAGGAAGAAGAGGTTCCCAATTAAACGGCTTTTGACAGGAGCAGACCAAGGGTCTAGAAGGCCCAGCCCAGAATGTCAAGAGCTGTGGATGCTCAAGAAAATGCCAGACATATAGCAAGGTCTGATTGGCTGCCCAAGATGGGCTTGGGGCTCTATTGAGGGAAATGGGTGTCAGAGCTGGCTGACAGGCTCACATCTTCTAGAAGGAAGAATTACCCTGGGCAGGATAGATGAAGGCAGCTCTCTCCCCTCCCACCCCTCTCCTCCATGCCACAGCCAGGGCAAGTGTTCCAAAGCACGAATTAAAGCCCTTTAATGGTGCTCCATGGCACTCAAGATTAAGTCTAATCTTAATCGGGACATGGCTTAAAGGGCACAGCAGGACCTTCCCTTGCTCATCTCTCTCCTCAGATTCTCCTCTGGCTACTTCCTCCTGGCTATTTAAGAACCCAGCAATGAGCTGCACTGTCTAGTAGCACCTGACCCATGTGGGAGCTCATAACAGCTGTTGAAAAAATGAAATGAACTCTAAGATCCTTAAATCCTATATGCTGTATCACCTCTAGGTTTCTAGGAAAGCAATTTCCTTAACTTCTTTCAAAGAACTCTTTGTAGCAGTTAGGAATTGCATTTGGTTCCAAAACAGCAAGGACCTAATCATTTCGGGCATTTCTCCTTCTATACAAGCAATCTGGAGGGAGGCAGTCTGGGATTAGTACAGCTACTGCACAAATCATCAGTGACCAAGTGCCATCCAACTTTCTTACTCTTTGGCTGCAATCCTCAAGGTCACCTCATGAGCCAAGATGGCTGCTGGAGCTCCAGCTATCATGTCTGAACTCTAGACAACAGGAAGGCAAAAGAGGAAAAGAGCAAAACATGTACCACTCACATGAAGTATCTCCCTTTAAGTGGCCCTCCTAGGAGGTCACACCCAACATGTCCACCTCTATGTCACTGGTCAGATTTTAGTCATATGGCCATATGGAAGCTGAGAAATTCAGTGTTTCCCCCCACGGGACATTTCCCGAGGCTCTTACCAAAGGGTAAGAGAGAAATGGATATTTGGGGCAAACAACTAGCAGACTCTGCCACATTCCTACAAACTCAACTACCAACATTTGATGGAAGGCCAGCAGACAAAAAGAATCCAAAGACAGTTTCCCTGCTAAGAGCCCACAATCTGACTGAAGACTAAGACAAATGCAGCTGGAGAGATAAATGACAATATCAGGCAGGAATAAAATGGGCCACAAGTCATGTTGCAGTCTTGGAAGGGTAAGTTTTATGCAAATAAGAACACAATTAATTACTGAGCACTTACTGCATCCTGTGTGCTATGTTAGTCACTTTATGTATTTGTACCTCTCCTAGTGTTCATAACCACCATGTAAAGGAGGTGTCATGACCCCTGTTTTGCAGAAGAAACAAACTTGAAGCGTTCTGTGATGTGCCTGGGGCCACACGGCCAGGGAGGATTTAGAACAAGGACGGTAGATCTGCCAAGGCCAGAGTTGCCTGCCGGCTCTAGTCCATTAGTGGTGGCTGCCTAGGGCAGGTAGTGGCTGTGTGGAGGAGGATTCTGAGAGCGGGTCTGAGCTCAATGAGAAAGGTGGTGACTGATTAGCTATGACTGCCATGGACACGGTAATGGGGAGTGGTGGCCTGAGTGCCACGTATTTCATAGTTCTGCTTTTGAGACTTCTGGGGGTCAGTCTGTCTGCAGAAATGCTGCATTTGCACTCTGATGTCTACATCTGCACAGAGAGGGGAGGGGAGGCACATACTGCCATGAGGTGAGACAGTCCTGGGTACAAGGCCATGAGGTGAGACAGTCCTGGGTACAAGAATCCTTTCTGGCTCCTGTGCTTTCCGAAAGTGGGTGCCTAACAACTTTCCAAGATGAAGGCCACCTGCAAGCCCCAGATTATTCCTCCAACTAACACATGTCCTCAAAAGTAACAAAAGAAGTGACAGCTACAAGTCCAAACAAGGTATAATTTTATTCTAAACCCCGACTTTGAAAAGACAGAGCCACCACTTCAGACTGGAGCAGAGGTGACAAGTCCTGTCCTGAAGTGCCGTCCCTGCCGACACCCTGGCCACTGGGCTCCTCTCTTCACTCCCACAGACCCATGTGATGGGCGCGCAGAGGGCTTCAGGAGTCACACGCGCAGGCCACCTCGTCTCCACGTCCCCATCCCCAGGCAGGTGCCCCTCCTCTCACATCAACCAGCCAAACGCAGCTCGGGTGCCCTGTCCTGCAAGAAGGGACCCCTCCTCCCAGGCTGGGTTAGGCGGCGTTCCTCTCCTCTGAGCTCTGCCACCTTCATCGCTGCCACCCAGTACCCGAGTGTCTTGATCGCCGGCTCTCACTGTCCCTGGCACAGCACCTACCATTTGATGGCTACCCTCCCCTGACATCACACTCAGAGCCAAGCATGGTACTACGTATTTTCTGTTCATCAGAGCTTCTCAGCCTCAGCCCCACCAACACCCTGGGCCTGATACTTCTCTGCTGTCGGGCTGTCCTGTGTGCTGTGGGATGGTTAGCAGCAACCCTGGCCTCTACCTACTAGACGCCAGTAGCAGCCCCACCCCAAAGTGTGACAACCCGAAGTGCCTCCAGGTAATGCCAAATGTCCCCTTCGGGGCAAAATCACCCCCAGTTAAGAACCACTGAAGGACAGTGTCTCTGAGAAGCCCAGAAGCTTGCCTAGGACCACAGAACTAGTGCCTCTGCTGAGCACCTAGGGCCGCTCCTGTACCTCATCTCAGCCCCACAACAGTCGGATGGAGCAGGTGCAGCTACGCCTGTCCTACAGATGGCAAAACAGAGGTTCACAGAGACTCGGCAACCTTCCCAAGGTCAAAATGGGAGCCGACCCTTTCTAGAACTGAACCCAAAAGGCTCATCTGGCTAAAGCTGCTGGTGAACGGTCACCTTGATTCTAGGACAGGATGAGTGGGAGGTGCCCAGCGAGACCAGCTGGTTTGGAACCACCTGTTTCTTGAAGCAATGCACTCCTGGCATGGTGGCCTTTCATATTTATTTCAGTGCCTGAAGGCTGCTACTTGGGGTATGTTCTGTTGGTAAGAAAAACAGAAGAGGGGGTGATCTTGCACACTGAGCTCCCACCAGATTGTTACATGACGGGTTACAGGTGGCAGCTGCCACTCAGTGATAGTCACTAGGACTCCCAATCCAAGGGCCCCCCACCCCAAGAATAGTGCAGCCAAAGGAAAGGAAGTTGAACCCTGTGCAGCTGGCAGGGCAGCTAATTTTCATTACAGTGCGTCTCCATTTTCTCACAGCCCTGCAGTTGGGTTTATGAACCTCATGTGTACTTCTGGGGAAGGAGGGGAGGAGTAATGAGGACAGACAGACATCTCAAGAGCTTGGGCGCCACTGGGTAAGTGGGCTGTTGAGTAAGTAAAAATAGCAGTAAGTACTTCTAAAACTTTTCTATTCAAGGACAAAAGTGCCTACTGTTTGGGTAACGATGGACTTTCTCCTTTGCTTGTAGAAGGTGAGCATTTGGTTTAAAATCCTGGGTAGAAGCCCTGTTATTCCCCAGGACTGGTCCCCAACCTGATAGCTCAGTTCAGTGCAAATCACATTTCTCACTGGGCAAAGGAGCATGTCGAATCTGGCCGAATATGCCTCCTCCTGTGTCTTGGGTGTGTCCCCTCTTCTTTAGTCTTGAGCTCAGTCCTTCATTAACTCTTGCTGGGAGCCCCAAGAGGCCCCCAATGAACCTCACCTTCCCTGTTGCCACAGTGACTGGCCCACATCACCCATCACGTGTGCCACCGCCCTCTCAGAAGCAGTTCTCAGGCTCCAGGTCACCTTCTGGGAAGTGCCCAAGCTCCCTGCACAGTAGACAAAGCCCAGTTCACCAGCCTAGACTGCACGTGGATGTAAAATGGTGCTCTCTGTTCACTGCGGCCTGCTCTGGATGGCATCTGTGACCCGGGCCTCAGCCAGTCAGCTCACTCCCTCATTCTCTCGGCCACAGACATTGGTTGAAGAATGGTCACAGGACCTCCTCTGATTTGGGGAGGCTTTTGCCGGGATGAATGGCAAAGAGATTATTACTCTTTTCTCACTGACTTGAAGTTGATCATATTTAGAGCTGCCACAGTTGACTTGGCCCATGAGAAAGCCTGTCTGAGAATTCACCAACGGAGAACAGAGCTGGGAGATGCTGGGAGCAGGTGGACCTCATTTGAGCCCCTGATCAACCTGTGCCTGAAGCTAGCTAGCTAGATCTACCCCAGGATTAGTCAGTTACAAGAAGTAATAAATTTCCTTTTCATTTAGGCTGGTTTGGGTTGACCTGTCTGCCACTTCCAAGTGAAAGTGCCAGATACAAATCTCATTACCCACTTTAAACAACATAATCTAGTAGAACCTTTGCCAATAACAGCAAGAGCCACTTTTCCTGTTTGCTATTTTTATTTTTCTTCCCAGTATATCCACACCCTGTCCTTATGGCCACAGCATCCTGATTCTGCTTTAAGGGTCCTGTCCCTTAACCTTATGCTGAGCCAACCTTCTCCACCTCCAGGAGGGGAAAATGAGCTCTGTGAGAAGTCATTTCACTGCCGTGAAACCTTGTGAGGAATCCCCTCCACAGGGCCAGCTCTCTCAAACGAAAACATTTACTGCTGGCTCCTAGTTTGAGAAACGTTCTTGACAAGCTCGTTCGACTCTTCTCTGCTCATTGAGTACACGATGGGTGCCTCTTGGAGTGTGAGATCAACCCTGAATCACCCATTCAATTAAAGGAGGTTAATGCATTAAATCTGCCACCATGATAAAGCACAATTACTGACTGTGCGGTGCTTTTAAGACTTGAAGCAGAGAGACTAAAAGGAGCTACCTTGTCTTAAAACAAAATGGAAAGAGAAACGACTGCTGCAGCTGCCTCCCGGGCTGCGGCAAGGCTGGGCACACACTGCGAGGAGCGTTCCCCCGGAGCTGAGCTGCACGGGTTTGAATGCAACCCCCTGCCCCACCGTCCATACACAAGCTCACTTACCGGCTGGGTATCCCTGGGGAAGCCGCTTAGCCTCTCCAGCATTCCCCTTCTCCATCTGTACAATGGAAATAGTAATCGTTCCTTCCGCTTCCTTTCTAGGGTTGTACTGAGGCTGGAATTGGTTACGACCCCTAAAGCACTTCGTGCAGGAGGCTGGCACACAGTAGGCACCGTGGTGAATGTCAGCCACTTTTATCAATGATGCCTCTGCATTGTGAGGGTTGGGGAGGGAGCAGATAGACTGCAGGCAGAATTTCTGGACCACATCTACACGGAAGCCACACTTCTGCAGGTGAAAAAGCCCCAGCTTAGGTTCACCCCAGGGAGAACTCTTATCTTAACCAACTATTTACTATGCTTGCTTCATTCATTCAGTTGGCCAGACAGTCGTCTATCCACCTCAGAGGGATTGAGCACCTACTCTGTGTCTGTGCTGAGAGGCACGGGGGCCTGGGATAGTCACTGCCCTCAAGGTGCTCCCATCGGGTGGCGAGAGGATCACAGGAACAGAACATCACTGCACAGTGTCAACAGTGCTAAACCGGGGACGCCTCCCAGCATGAGTGCCCTGAAGGGGGCCACCTAGAGGAGGGGCGGCACACACCTTCTGTAAAGGGCCAGACAGTAAATAGGCTTTGTGGAATACAGTAGCTCTGTTGCAAAGACTCAACTCTGCTGCTGTAGCACAAAAGCAGCCACTGATGATACATAAATGAATGGGTAGGACTGCGCTCCAATAAAACTTTTACCTGCAAAAACTGTCAGGGGGCAATGTGGTCACGGGCTATACTTTGCCGACCCTCGATCCAGAGTAACTGTCTCTGAAGATATGATGGGCAAGGCCTGCAGCGTGGAGCCGGCACTGCCGGGAAGAGACAACGAGACAAGAGAAAGGCCTGTGGCCTGCGAGGTCAGTTTTGGAGGCGGGGGAGAAAAAGGGTCCCCCTCACCCAGCAGGTCCAGGAAATCTGTTCCAGTACCTGCGCCAGGGTGAGTCTTGAGCAGTAACTCCAGGAAGGGCAAGAATTCCCCCAGACCACCTGGTCCTCCAAAGAGGAGAAGCCAGTGCCTGCCCCATCCCAGGATCCGTGGCCAGTGTCTGAACATCTGGGTCTCTTCACACGTCACACATGAGGAAGTGGACTCAGGGAACTGCCCTGCCCTGGACTCAGCCACCTTTACCTCCCTGGCCACCCATCACAATGGGGGATGCAGTGGTAAGGAACAGCAGCAAAGGGGCAGCTAGCTTTATTTAGTGCTTGCTGTGTACTAGGTGCTGTGTCCAGAACTGAACGCTCACGACTACCCAGTGAGGAAGGTACTATCATTACCCGCTCCACAAGTGAGGAAACTGAGGCTCCACAGGCTCGGCAACCCGACCACAGTGACACAGGATAGTGTCCGGCTGAGTCCAGAGTGGCCCCAAAATTCACACCCTCCTGAGCAAGACGTGGAGCTGATCAATTAGGGTGCAATGAGCCCTGGGGTTTTTCCAGAAGAAAACGGAAAACCTGTTGCTGGTATTCATTATTGTTTGACTCATCAGAGTATCTGCAGGGAGGGCTCTCTGCTTCCCTGGGTCAGGGCTTCATGAAGTAGTCAGGGAAGAAGAAAGCAAACGTGTCACCCCAAATGTGTCTCTTTGGCGTGGGGATTATTTTAGGCTGATTATTTTTAAGAAACAGAAGGCTCAGAAAGTCTTTCTTTTCAACCCCACTCCCCTCTTTTACTGCCCAAAAGAATTTAGATAAAGGGCCTGGTCCAGGAAGAGCATGATCACCAGAGATGTCTGCAAGGAATATGGGCAGGTGAGTGGGGGGACCTTGGCAGGGCCTGGAGACCAGAGTCTACTCTGTGTCCCACTGTCTTTGCCTGGCCAGCAATATCTGTTTACCAAACACTTATTTTTCCAACTCCATGTGAAAAGCTTTCCTCCCCTTTGAAGTCCCACACCCCTACCTTCAACATCCTCTTTCACATTTAGCTGAAGATGGTATTTAAGGTGAGGGTTTTGGCCATTTTGGCGAGTGACTCAGTTTTCCTGGGTCTCTTCCATACGTTATTAAACTTCCGTTTGTTTTCCTCTTGTTAATACTGTCTCATGTCAGTTTAGCTCTTAGACCAGCAAGAAGAACCTGGAAGAGTAAAGCTGTTTTTCCTTCCCCACAGTTGGCACAGTCGGCAGGATAAATGCCCCTAGCTGATCTCTGCCTGCAGGGTCTACTGGAAGCGAGAGTGGTAAGAGCCCGCTTTCTCTTTTCTAAATTTAGATCAGTAGGAGAAAATATTTGTGGAGCCAGTTCCGCGGGCTTAGCGACTCTGGTAAAGTTGGTAGAGTGCTCTAGGCTTTACTTCCTCCCAGAGAGGGTCACTGTTTTCCTTTGCCTGGGTGTCTTGGGTTATTTGTCATAAGAAGGAAAATCCATAGCATAAGACAGGCATAGACGCTGTAAGCCTGTCGTCCAGACCAGCCCCACTGGCTGGTGACTTTGCAGGTCTCACCAGAAGGGCTTCTGTTTTGACAAATTCTGCTGTGGGTTAATACATACTTAAGGTAAAACTGCTAAGGGAAATCTCAGAAGCCAAAGCTGCAAACATTGGTGAGCATTAAGTCGAGCATTTAAGAGCCATTAGGGTGCATGCCATCTCAGGAAGGCACTTGTGGTAGGATCAGTTGTTCACAAAATGGGTTAGATAGATACCAGGTCACCTGTCAACCTCAAGATGTCTTACAATGAGGTACAATGTGCCGCAACCCATAATCCCCAACTCTGAGGCCCATCCCTCTTAGGTGTTAATTTGGGTCCAAGAGACCCAAGGCTTAGCTGAAGCTGTTAATGTGCATATAAGAAAAGCCAGATGAGGTTTTCCCTTTTGTCTTATTCTGTGCCCTGAGAGCTTGTTTTTGTGACCAATGAGAATATTCCCTCTGGTCTCTGTCACCTAGAAGGGGCGGAAGTACTGGTGTGCCTCTGACAGTCAGTCAGCTAGACTGGGATTCTCAGCGGCTGTAGCCAGTTGGAGAAGCACAGGTAACATCTCTTTGTCTAGTCGAGCCAGGTCTCAGGGGAGTTTGTCACCTGGGGTCCCAGTCCCTAAGGGGTTTTTGTCATCTCAACCCTCAATGCTTTGTTAGTGCTGGCCCTACACCATCCTTAACACCTGTATGACCAAAGCCTCTGCTTCCTTAGACTGTTTTGGGGAGTGAACTCTACGGACCTAACGAAAGCTCTGTCTTTCTGAACTCTCCTCTGGGGACACCTCTTGCATCCATGGTTAAGCTACAAAAAGGCTTATTGGTTTGAGTCACTATTAAGATCCTCCTTATCAATGGCCAGATGATGAACTCTTTGAATTGGAAAAACTTCTAAATTGGTAAAATTTTAGAAAGCTCTCATCATAAACACTGGTTTTATTGGTACCTGGGGAAAAACATCAAATTAAAAGGTGGATACAAAGAAATATAATGGCTATCCTTAAGAACTCCCTTATTTAAAAAAAGAAAAAGAAAAATTCAAGTTCGAGAAGCCTTATTGAATTTGCAAATTTACAGTCTTAACTTCCTAATAAAAACATTAGGTCAATACAACTGAATATCAAAAAACCCCAAGCAACCTGATTAAAAAAATGGGCAGAAGACCTGAACAGACATTTCTCCAAAGACATGCATACAGGTGGCCATCAGGCACACGAAAAGATGCTCACAATTGCTCATCAGAGAAACGCAAATCAAAACCATATTGACATATCACCTCACATCTGTCAGAATAGCTATCATCAAAAAGACCACAAGTAACAAACGTTGGTGAGGATGTGGAGAAAAGGAAACCCTTGTACACTGTTGGTGGGAATGTAAAATGGTGTGGCCACTGTGGAAAACAGGATGGAGGTTCCTCAGAAAACTAAAACTAAAACTAAAACCATCATAGGATACATTAATTCTACTCCTGGGTAAGTAGCCAAAAAAAAAAAAAAAGTGAAAACACTAATTTGAAAAGACACATGCACCCCAATGTTCATAGCAGCACTATTTATAATAGCTAAGATATGGAAGCAACCTAAGTGTCTATCAAGAGATGAATGGAGAAAGATGTGGTAAATACACAGTAAGATACTACTCAGCCATAAAAAAGAACAAAATTTTGCCATTTGCAGCAACAGGGATAGACATGCAAGGCATTATGCTAAATGAAATACGTCAGACAGAGAAAGAGAAATCCTGTATGTTATCACTTATATGTAGAAACTTAAAAATAAAACTATTCAATATAACAACAACAACAACAAAAATACCCAGACTCACAGATATAGAGAACAAATGAGTGGTTACCAGTGGGGAGAGGGTAGAGCAAGGAGCAAGATCGGAGTTTGGGAATAGGACGTACAAACTATATGTATTAAGTAAGTAAGCTACAAGGATATATCGTATAGCACAGGGAATACAGCCAATATTTCATAATAACTATAGATGGACTATAATCTTAAAAAATTGTGTGTCACTGTTTTGTGCACCTGAAACTTATATAATACTGTAAACCAACCGTATCTCAACAAAAAGAAATTAAAATTCAAACAGAAAAGACAAAGAAACATTAGGTTAGTTAACAAGAAAACGGGACTAGGCCAAGGGAAGAGTCAAGGGACTATTCCTAACAAGGTGGAAATTTTTAAAGGGTTGTTAAAAGAAATGAGGTAAATAAAGCAAACACTAAGAGAGGTGGAACAAAGAGGAATCAGAAAGGGAGGAGTCATAGGACTGGTCCCAGTAAAATGGAAATCTGAAAATGGTTATTAAGAAATGGGGTAAATAAAACAGATGTTGATGAGGTTAAAACAAAGGTTTTAACAGAGTACTATCTAAGGTAGGGTGGGCCAAAGGGACCCCTATTGATCCTCCAACAGTAAAGGGCCTCAGCGAAGAGGGTATAGCTCAGTGGTAGAGTGCCTGGGTTCAATCCCCAGTTCCTCCATCAAATAAATAAACAAATGAATAAATAAATAAGTAAATAAATAAACCGAATTACCTTCTTTACCAATCAATGAATAAAATTAAAAAAAATAAATCAAAGGCTTCAAACAAGTCTTCTCTATTTATCTCAGTTTAGAGAAATTTAAAAGGCCGGAAGGCAAAAATTACGCTGAGAAACCCGACCAGCAATCCTTTTGGGCAGTTAAGCCAATTAATCAAGTTAAAGAATGACAGACAGGCCCGGGACCCTTGGCTCCACCCCTCACTTGGGAGCCAAGGCCTTCTGCACAGGAATGGGTAAAATGGCCAAGGTGGGGGGAGGAGTTTCCAGGACTCCTGGAGGAGCCGTGACACCAAAATCCACTGGTGGGACTTTGACATGGGCTACGATTAGACTGAGAAAACGTACAAATGCAAGGGTTGATTATAAAGGTTGGAATGTTTGGGTGGGTGTTAAGTGAATAGGCTGTGTCAATACAGCCTGATGTTTTTTATAGGAATGGATGCGGGGTCTGGCCGGGAACGCTTCCTCTGCCCAAAATTCAAAGACTGAGACTTGTTGATGGGGCTCTAGTGGAAGCGGTTAGAGGTATGAGAGTTGAGGGAATTGCAGTGAAAGTTTGTAGGAAAACTGGTGTCTTTGCTGGGCTTTATGTAGAATGGTTGGTCTCTCTGCCTGACTGTATTGTGAGTTGGACACTGCGTCTGGTATTGTAAAACAGGGCAGGAGATCCACCCTTGGAGCAGTGTTAGTTGTACTGAACACACTAAAGGGAGCCAGCAGGGTGGCCTGAATCCACACTGTGTGAGGTGTAAACTGGAGGCCAGTGCCCTAGGGCTAACGGAAGAACCTGCCTTTGTCTTGCAAATCTCTACCAGATAATTCAAACAGCAGAACTGAATCCATACAGGCGTGGGGGAGGGGGGGGGCAGGGGAGAGGGAAAGAAGCCTGTTTTAAAAATACAAACTATAAGAAGAGTTCTTCTGCCCAGTCTCTAGACCACAGCCTACATAAGGCTACTTGTCAAACACAAATCTTAAGTCCTCTCCACAAACGGTGAAAAGACTTTAGCCATTTGAACAGAAAAACTTCACTCTTTCAAACTGCCAGAACAAAATCTGGATCCAACTGTTTTTTTTTTTTATAAACTAGTGAGTTTTATATTATTGTACCCACCTCGTGACGAAAGTTTTTTTTTTTTAAACAAAAGCTTTACGATCTCTGTTTGCATCTGTCAGTATGCTCATGTGTGTGTCTCTATGTGCAGAGATGTGTGATTTCCCCCACTCTGGGTGGTATTTCCAAAATTAATTTGTAAAAGAGTTCTATTTAACTGGCTTAGACAAACAAGTCCTTATCTAAAAATTCTCAAAAATATGAGAAACTAGAAAAATATATATATATGAGAAACTAACTCCCCAATTTTTTTTCAAGTTAACATGATATAAAATAATCTTTGGTAAGTAAAAGCTTAAGTTTATCGGTTTAATTAAGATGAGCATGTCTTCAGAGTAACCAGCGCTAGGTATAACGCCAACATGTAGCTTTTATTCTATCTGGGTTATTAATCAAATAAGTTCATGTTATCTCTGTTACAAAATTTTTCAGAAAAAAATATGGCTTGAGATGATGGCTACTTTTATCTAATATCTCATGAAAGTCTTCATAGGTAATCTCAACATATTTGTTAATAAAAAGTAAAATCAAATAGACATAAGCTGGATAAAGTTTTAGGTGAACCTTTTAACAATAACTATGTGCGATGGTATACGTATGCTTAAAAATAGTTTTCAAAATCTTTCCAGTTTACTAGAAACCTTAAGGTTTTGCTAAGCTGAGTTAAATGATGAGTTAGGTTAAATTCCCTGTATATCTAGATTGTTTCCAAAGAAGACGAAATAATAAAACATTAGTTACTGAACACAGGTCTATCTACTTCTTGCTTCCTATTGCAGAAAAACTAAGGAAAAAGTAGGGTCTATTAGTAACCCTGTGTTGTGCTACACTGAACGATTACAACACTATTTAAAAGGGCACATTGTTTCTGGAAACTATAAAAGGTATATATAAATTTGCCAAGCCAAAAAGTGCTGATGACAGTTCACAATTATTTATTTCTTTATTTTCACTAGAAATTAAAGTTTCTAATTAATATATGTGAATAAGTTTACTAGAAATAGAAGGAAAGTAATTCTGCATGCAAAGAAAGTAAAATATATTTGGGGGTAAGTAAAAGTATGAGATATAGAGATGCATTTTTACTGAGGGAAATGCAGGTGATTTTTGTCCTACAGCTGATTATTTCTAAACAGGAAAGAGAATAAGGAAAAAATGAAAATGGACACAGAAAGCTTTAGGTTTGCAAAAAAAAAAAAAAGAATCTTGGAAAATGAATTTCATGTGTGAACAAGCTGCTAAGATAGGAATACATTTAATTGAGTGAATGAATTTCAGTATCAGAGGTACGCTGGTGCAAAATTAAAATTTGTTTTTTCTCCGTTAAAAAGACAAATTTATTACATTATTTGTCTGCTCTTAATGAGAAATTGTAAACAAACATCTTCCTTTATTTTTAACGTAATCTGTCTAGAAAAACAAATATTGTATGTTTTGTCTTTGTCTAATGTCTCAGAAGGAAAAAAAAAGCTGAATCTTTTCAATATTAAAAGAGCTATGGCTTTTTACAACTATTGAAGTTTCTGTATTTGCCTGCAAAGTCTTTGTTACCACAGTTAAATGAATAAGTATTGTTTCATGGTGACCTAGGATCCTATTTAATCAAGGGTTTAAAGCTTTTTGATATTTTTGACAAACTACCTCCAAATTAAATTCTAAGCAAAGTCTTTTTTTTAAAAAACTCAAACGAATAAAGTTTCCAGAAGGCCCCTGGGACATTTGCTCTTTCTCCTTATAAAAGGGAGATAGTAAATGAACTAGGCTTGTTCGATATGTTAAATTACATGGGAAGCTGTGCTAAACAAGTGATACAGGCCCTCCTTATGCTGTGTCTGTACAGGTCTGTATTACAAACGTTCCCAAAATCATATGCGATCCCTAAAAATCTGACATGTCCTGATACAGTGATGTCAACATAATTTCAACTGTTATCTTAAAACATTGCACATCACAAAAACGACTACACTCTCTTACCAAATGAACTCTAAACATGATCATTTTTAAGTCTTTTTTTATTGTTTAGAGACAGTTATTGTTTCACTCAGATGCTTTTACAAAAGCTTCCTGTAAAAATGTTTTATCTTCAGAAAAATTCATGGAAAGGAATCTAACAAGCACTCTGAAATACCAGTTTCAGGACCTCGTGCATGCTAACTAAGCACGTGCTCTGTCACCGAGGTATACCCTCCCCTCTGTCCTGTGTCTTTGAGGTCTGTTATCTACCTATAAACTAGACTAGATCCTGAATTCTTATGGTTTCCTCATACCTACATTCCTACAACTCTCCAAACTGACATTTCCAATTTCCCCTAACCTTCTGACTTGGAATCATTAAGAACGAACATTTCCAATTTCCCCCATCCTTTTTACTTTGAACCAGTAAGAAGTAAAACTGCCCTTTTTCCTGAAGCCCTATAAACTGAAGCTAGACAACTTGGTATCAACTTCAGAGAAATCACCACAACAGCTCATATACAATCTTCGAGCTGTTGCTCTATCGGGCCACTTAAACAAGATCGCCAGACATTCAAACTGCAAACCTGGAAGCTCTGTCAGTCTGTCACTAGCTGCCCTCACTCCATCTAAAGATGCTTCAAGCAGGACATTTAAACATCTTCTCAACCGGCTGCCTTCAAAACTCAGAAACTGAGATGACGGTTTGCTCCAATCACTAACCATTGCTTTTCTTTTGCTTCCATAGAAGTGCCTTTTATTAAACACCTGGTTGTCTGTACCACAGGCCCAACCACACCACTGCCTTCTGAAACGAGTTTAACTGGACTGACCTACTGTCAGGACTAAGAGACTGGTTCAGTGAGATGGGGCAATCCACAAACTCAACTTCCGGACTGTGAAACTTCTGGAGACATTTCAAAGGTGAGACTGTAGGGAAGCAAAATTTGCCATCCCAAACTGTGTCTCTTTGGCATGAGGATGATTTTAGGCTAATTACTTTTAAGAAACAGAAGACTTGGGAAGTCTTTCTTCTTAAATCCTTTTCCCCCTTTAACTGCCTAAAAGAATTTAGATAAAGGGTCTGGTCTAGGAAAAGCACGACCACCAGAGAATATGGGTAAGGTTGAGGCAAGGAACTCGGCAGAGCCTGAAGACCAAAGTCTTGTCTTGTGCCCTATGGTCTCTGCATGGCCCAGCAAACATTTGCTTACCAAACACTTCTTTTTCCATCTCCATGTGAATTGCCTTCCTTTCTCCTGAAGTCACAAACCACCCCAACCCTGGGCCCCTGCCCCCCTGCAACATCCTCTTTTATCTTTAACTGAAGATAGTATTTAAGGTGAGGATTTGGGCCATTTTAGTGAGTTATTCAGTTTTCCTGGGTCTCTCCCATGTATATATATTACTAAACTTGTTTGTTTTTTTTCTTGTTAATCCTGTCTTGTGTCAGTTTACTGCTTACACCAGCCAGAAGAACCTAAAGGGCAGAGGAAAGTTTTTTCCCTTCCCCATAAAGCCATCCAGCAGTGCAGCATCCCTGGTTCCACATAACTTACACTGCTCTGACGTTTCAGTGCAGTACAGATGGTCCCTGACTTACGATGGTTTGACCGAGGACGTTTTGACTTTATGATGGTATGAAAGTGATATGCATTTAGTAGAAATCCTATTTCAAATTCTGAATTCTGATCCTTTCCCCAGGCTAGCGATATGTGGTACAATCCTCTGTTGTGCTGTTGGACAGCAGCAGTGACCGTAGCTCCCAGTTAGCCTTTATGATTTTAAAACTTACTAAAATCCACAGAAATCAAGACAGTGTGGTACTGTCTTAAGCATAGGCATATAGATCTATAGAACAGAACTGAGAGTCCGAGAATAAATCCATTCATCCATGTTATACTGATTTTTGACAAGAGTGCCAAGACCATTTGATGGGGAAAGAATAGTCTTTGCAACAAATGGGGCCAGGACAAGGGGACCCACAAGCCAAAGAGTGAAGCCAGACCCCTTCCTTACACCATACACAAAAGTTAAGTCAAAATGGATCAAGACTTACATGTAAGAGCTAAAACTATAAAACCCTTAGAAGAAAAACAAGCCTACATCTTCATGCCCTGGGGTTAAGCAAAGGATTCTTAGATAGCATACTAAAAGCACGAGGAGTAAAACAAACAATCAAATAAATTAGATGTCATCAAAATTAAAAACTTTCATGCGTCAAAGGATGCCATCAACAAAATGAAAAGACAACCGCAGGATGGGAGAAAATATTTGCAAATCACAAGTCCCAGATAAGGGACTTGTATATAAAGAACTCTTATAACTCAAAAATAAAATAAAATACTAACCCAATTTAAAAATGGGTAAAGGATTTGAATAGACACTCCTCAAAGAAGATATACAAAAAGTCAATAAGCACATGAAAAAAATGCTCAATGTCATGAGCCATTAGGGAAATGAAAATTAAAACCACAATGAGATACTACTTCACACCAACCAATAAAACTGATGCAGGACCCAGCAATTCCACTCTTACAAGTAAGTACACCCAAGAGAACTAACTGAAAGCAAGTGTGCACATAAAACTTGTACACGATACTTACACTGGCATTATTCATAACAGTCAAAAAGGAGACACAACCCAAATGACCATCAATGGATGAAGGGACACACAAAATGTGGTCTGTCCACACAATGGAATACTATTCAGCCATAAAAAGGAGTGAAGTACTGATAACTGCTACAAGGTGGGTGAACCTGAAAGCATTACGCTAAGTGAAAGAAATCAGACACAAAAAGCCATGTATTGTAAGATCTGTATGATTCCATTTACATGAAATGTCACAAAAAGGCAAACCTATGGGGAAACCTGCAGAGAAAGAGAGCAGAGGACTGGTTTCCAGGGTTTTGTGTGGGAGGAGGGGCAGCGATGGGGAGTGACCGCTGACAGGTACAAGGTTCTTTTCAGGGTGAAGAAAATGTTCTGGAATTAGATAGTGGTGATGATTGTCCAGTCTTGTGAATTTACTAAAAAGTAACTGAATTGGATACCTTAAAAAGGTGAATTTTCTGGTATGTGATCTATATCTCAATTCTTTTCAAAGGAGAGCGAGGAGAGATGGTCGGAGGGAAGGAGATGACAGGTGCTGCCACCAGCCCTGTGCTGTGCTCTGACTTAGGCCCTCGTGACCACAGCTTATCTGGCCTCAAAACCATCTGATAAGGTGGCGACAACACCATTTTACACAGAAGGTCTAAGTGGTGAGGCCATGAGCCACATACTCTGAGGAGGCAGGGTTGGGAAGGAAGCCCCCATCCGCTCCTCCCACACGGGCTGGGCGGGTCAGCCGGCCAGCAGGCCTCTCAGCAGCCGGCCCGCCGGGCACCGCCAGCCCCGTTCACTGACAGTCGTAGTAAGAACATCAGACAGGTGCTGGCAGCCAGGGCACACGTTTCAGGTACCCTCCATCAGCGGCAGAGTGGGGACAGAGGCCAGGGTCCTGGTGTGCCCCTGAACCTCCTGAGCCTCTGGGCCTGGGGCTGGCGGGGCAGTGGGGGGAACAGCTGTGGGTGGGGAAGGAGCCGGGGGAGGCGAGGACCGGTGGGGTAAGCTAAGCAGCAGAGCCAGGGGAAGGAGGGTCACCCCATCCCTCCCCTCACTTTCTTTGCCAGTCTCTTTCAGACGTGCGCCCCAAGACTCAGGTGACACCTGCCCCCCAAGAAGGCCTCCCTGCATGCCCACCAGCCCAGGACTCCTCTCTCCATGCCCGACCCACTGCACCCCAGCGGCCTCAACACACGATCCTCTCCCCCCCGAGACCAGGAGGGCCTGGGCCCCTCCACTCCATCCTCAGTACTGCACACAGTTCGACCCCTGCTGTACACGGAGGGTAAGAGAACGAATGAATGAGTGAATAAACTAAAGCACAGGGAAGGAAGAAAGTAAGAGAAAAAAGGGGAAAGAATAGGAAGAGATGGAGGGAGAAAGAAATACATCACATTCGTTTCGGCTGTGGTGAAACAATATAGGATTTCAGTAACATTTTACCAAAAAATAACAGGTCTTTGAGGACATGCTCTCTGCCCACGTCTCACTCTCATCTGGCACACAAACAGTCTTCCAGAATCTCAGGTCTGACACCCTACTTTCAAACGGTCAGAGATGTCACCTTGGTCTAACCCCAACCCTCAAGTTCACAGACAAGGGAAGCGAGGCCCCGAGAAGTGAACGGCCCTGTCACTGCAGGCGGGGGGCCAGGGACCCCGCAGAGATCTTCCAGGCACAGATAGGCCGCCCAGCCGCCCCGCACCCTGAGTCAGGCTGGCGCCTGAGCAATCGGGGCCACGAATGCCCACCTGAGCAACACGGGCGTCTTCCTGAACTGGCACCTGGCGGGGAGGAGAGTCGCAGGGGCCGCCCCCCGCTCCACCCGGCGGCACACACCTTCACACGGAGGTGTCATGCCTGGAGCCGACGCCAAGCTGTCACGTCTCCTGGTACCAAAAATGGCGCCACGTTCCTGCCTTCATTTCTTTTCTCTCTCCGAATAGAAAGGTCTGTCTGTGAGCTCCTGGCCCTGCTGCCTCCTGTCACCAGCCTGATGACGGGCCCAGGCGGGAGACGTGGCCCTCACCAGTGCCAGTGCCACCTTGGGGGCCCGAGTGGAGTATGGCAGTGTTATAGGGCACCCCCAGAAATCGGCCCTAACCCTCTGGGAAACCAGCCTCGAGAGATGTCGCATCTCAGTAGAAAGCTCTGGGGTCGCATGTGGCCCTGACAGAGCCACGTGCCCCTCTCTCGCCTGATCATAGCAGCTGCCCCGTGAGTGAGGAGGCAGAGGTGAACCCAGAGACCAGCTCAGGGCCCTTGGCCGGGAGTGTCCTCCCCATGGGGCAGCCGGCTCCAGGCAGGATCAGGGGCCAGACCTTCTCCTCTTCCAGCCAGGGTCACCTGGCACAATGGGCCTGTCACCTGGATTACACACTGCTCTAGGCCTTCCTTACAGGTTAACACAAATGTTCTCTCGGGACTGGAGCAACCAGAGCCCCCTGCTCTCCTGGGTTCAAGGTTGGCAGGTTCAGGGGTACAGATGCAGGCAGCATCCTCATGGGGTGAAGAGCCAAGACAGCCCCCAGCCCGCCAAGGGGCTGGCTTTTGGGGGGGTCACAAGGCCCTGGGGGCGTGAGGTGCTTGTGGGCACACCGCCCTCGTTCTGAGATAGGGCACAAAGGGAGGGATGAACAAACAGCAACGGCGCCCTTCCCTCCTGCCACTAGATACCCTGCCCTGCCTTCTTGGGGTTCAAGGCTGTCCCCAGGGCCCAGGTCTCTGATCTTGGGGCTCAAGGAACAGCCACACCCTATTTTGGGCAAACAGAGAAACGAAAGCAGTCACTGAGAGCTTACTACATTGCAGACACTGTTTAATATTTTATATCATCTTATAAAGTGGTTCCTGTTATCATCCCCATTTTACAGACAAGGAAACTGAGGCTGGAGAGGTCGGACAAGCTACCCAAGGCCACACAGAAGTCAGTGGGCTGGTGCTTGACTCCAGAGCACATATTCTTGCTGCCCCAGATCTCAAAGGCCATGAAATCAATGGCACCTGGTAAACTCACTCATCACCCCTGACCTGGGGAATGAGTCTGGGAGGTATTAAAAAGGACACCCACCTTAAGGGCCTCAAAATAGGGGGCAGAGGACACACCCTCTGGTAGGTGAGCCAAGCAGGGGAAATGAAGATCAGAAACAAGACTGTTGTGGTTGGAAAGGGAGACTTCAAAGAGGGTGGTGGGCAGGGGGTGCCAAATTTCGGCTTCTGTAACAGTTCTGGGATCTGGAAATGTTTTCACGCAGACACCAGAAAGTTGAGTGGGGCCTTTGATCTCTACAATTCTCATTATTTTCCTCTTAGAAGACTTACTAAAGAGAGTATTCCAATTAGTGGACATTAAAGCAGAGGAAGAAGGGTCATTATGTAGACTATTATTTCCCTTCAAGAAATACACCATTAAGAAAAAAAAAACACTGACAGAAGCTACTGGAGAGTGTGGCAGACCATGCTGTGACAACTGTAATTACCCACGGCGGGGGTGGAGGAGCATACCCCCACAACTGCCTGAAACGGGCGGGGCAAATACTCTCTCAGAAGAGCGCGGCTGGTTCTGTCACTGGGTGCCCCCGCCCCTCGGAATCACCTCAGCCCTACCCCGTGTCACCCTGGTGGCACTGCCACAGGCCCACCTCTATCCACACCCTAGCCCCTATGATGCGGCCCCAGGCCCAGCCAATCCCACCACCCCTGCCCCGTGTCGGTGGGCTGGCGCAGTCCACCCAGCAGGGCCCCCCACCCCCAGAGCTCTTCCCTAAAAGTAATGCATGGTCACAACACGGCAGACAGTTCCCTGCCCACTGGCCTTGCTTCCCTGGACGACCGCAGGCCATGCAGGCAGCACGAGGGACACAGTGAGTCGTGGATGGGGTGAGTCCAGCTTCCTGGCCTCAGGGATCAGAGCTGGCCAGCACTCTGTGCTCTGTGGGTTTCCACAGTACTCTTCTAGTTCCCGAAGCTAAAAGCTTTCTTGCCTACTTTTTTTTTTTTTAAACATTTAAACTAACCAAGTTCCTGCCCCTGGCACACAAAGGATCCAGACTGGGACTGCCCTGCACTTGGACTTCACAGGTGAGAGTCTGACTCTGGGCCTGCACCACATGAACTGCCGCCGTGAGCACCTCGATGCTGCTTCTGACACGCCTTTTGTTTCGTGGCTCCTGTTTGGGCCCTTCCCTCCACTCGGGATGCCCTGCCCAAGAACAGGGTGCTCCCTGCCCGATCACCCTTCCTCTGGCCCAAACATCTCTTCTCCAGAAAGTGTCCTGACCTGGCACTCCACTACCCAGGCCTGAGCTAAGTGCTCAAAGCCTGGACTTCTCCAGTCCCAGGGTTCAGCTCTCTCACCACAGGGCATTACCACGACAGCACTTACCCTCCAAATGCAGACCATCAGGCTTCCTGAGGACAAGGGTCAAGCCTTAGAATACAGAGACGTGCCAGGAGCTGCGGGTAACAACACCCTTCTGGAACGCGGAAAGCGGACTCCTTCGGCTGGGGTTGCCAGTAAGCCCCAGGGCTCGCTCCCAGGCCACTGATGAAGAAAGGCTTCCCATTGTATCTGCTCCCCAGCACTAACTGCTGAATACAACTACAGAGCTTGCTCACTTGTTTGCTTTTCGAGCTTTCTACACTAGAATGTTCTGTGGGAAGAGGGATGTATCCGTTTGGGCTCATTAGTACACCCCCAGGGCACAGAAGGAAGCCTGGCACAGAAGGTACTCAATAAATACTTGTTGGTGGGCTCCTTGGTTGGCTGGTTAAAAGAAAGGATAAATGAATGAGCGAACGAATAAATGAGCAAACTCCCAGAAAGCAGCTGTGAGCCATCCGTCCCTGCACGTGAGCACTGCCTGACCGGCTAAGGGCTCCGGTCACAGCTCAGGACACTGGCCACAGGAGCAGCGTCTCTGAATTCTCAGCACCGAAGCAGAGAATGTTTACTTCATTACTTCCTGACTTTGTTCCATGCGGGGAGAAAATGAGAGAGCATTTGACATAATACAGACGGACCCGTTTCTGAAATTCTGCAAAAGGTCAGACTTTTTAAGAGGGGATATCTTCACTTTCCGACGTTTTCCATCAAGTCGGGTTTTTCACTCCACTGCAGATCTGGAGAGCGTCGCTCTCACACTGCGGATCAATAAGCAACGTAAGAAAAGAAGGAAGGCCCCAGTCCTTAAGAATGAAGCAGGAAGAAGGAATGAACACTCTCTCCCTCCTCCTCCCCACCAGCCTCCACAGCTCAGTTAATGGCGTGATGTCGTCCGGGTCTGCGCTGATGGGACACTTGCCTGGGGGTGGGGGGTCTGCCCATTCCTCTGACAGCCCCTTCTCCTGGGCACCCCCCAGTTTGCTCTCACCTCTGGGCCTGGGAGCCTGCAGGACCCTCTGCCTCTCTTACCCACCGGGCTCATCCCAGCTCAGCGTTAAACTCTGGTTCAGGCATCACTTCCCCCTGGAAGCTTCCATGACCTCCCACCACCTCTGCCAAAGAGAGTGAATGTCTCTCCTTACTCTCCCACTGCAGTTTCCCTATTTCTGTAGAGCTCACCTACGGCACTGATAATAAGGATGACAGAAGAAATACAATAGCAACTGTGAATGAAAAATACTGCAAACCATTTCAGTAAACAAAGAACGCTGAAGCCATCAAGTCATCAGCGGCTGCCGCCACCTCCCAGTGAGGACAGGCCTGCAGCCCCGCCTCTGTAGCCATGCACAATGGTGCACTCTGAGGGGACTCAGAATAAGAAAGGACAGGACACTGGCCCTAGATAGCCAGGTGCTTGTCAAAGGAATGAGTTCAGTGAGCCCAAATGTTTGCTTCCTCCCATACATAGAAAAGCACAAAATTCTTTAAGTTGAAATGCCCGGTTTTCTTTAGGTAACAAGTAATCTTTTACTGTTCCAACTACCTGGTCTTTGTTGTAAAGCTCCTATATATCCTAGCTCCTCCCCCACCTCTTCAGAGCAGTCCCTCAGCGCATCTGAGAGGCTGTCATCCTGGCTCGAGTCCTCCCGCCAAATAAAATATAACTATCGACTTTAGGCTGTGCATTTACTACAGTCGACACAGCTATCACGTCCTACGTATGAACCCTACACGCAGGCCGGGCAGGATACGAAGTGCTGTGCATGTAATCTCTTATTAATTTCATCTAATCCTCATAACCCCTTTGTGAGTTTCGTACCACCATTCCCATTTTACAAATGAATAAACTAAGCCTTGGGGCTGTTATCAAATTTGCCCAAGGTGACAGCTCTCTCAGGGCAGAGGTGCAATGTCAACCCAGGAATGACCTGATTCCAAAGCTGGGGTGTCACTGCTGATCAGGTAGGTCTTTCCGTTCCCTGCAGCCAACAGCATGCCAAGTTATCTAAGTGTCCCCTCGACTCCAGACTTCACAGCCATCATTCCAAACTTTATCACCACCTGCAAGTTGGATGACATCGCATCTGTTGGGCAGGTGAAGAAAGCAAGGCACGGGCAATTTAACAAGTGGCCTGTGATCACGGAGCAAGAAATCAGCAGGGTCAGGATTGGAACTCACATCCATCTACCCCAGAAATCTAGGCCCTTTCTACTGTATCACACTGCCGCCCTCTCCTCCAACCACAGACCTCTAAAATACAGCAGAGCCCTGAAGGATATCATGGTCCTCTGTAATTGTTTAGGGCAGTGAGAAACTGGAAAAAAACCTAAATGCTGAACAATAGGATTGTTAAATTAATCAAACAGGGAGGCCACAGACTGGGTGTCTCTGGAGCTTTGGGAATCTACGTAAGCAAACAAAAACCTAGGTCACAGTCTGACCCTGTAAGTCGCCTCAGGGTTACAACAGCCCATCACAAACAGCCAGCGGGGCTTCCCCAAACAGTGCACCCACTTAAGCTATAGCCAGTCACATAATTCCCTTGCTTTGCATCCACATCTTCTCCATAGAACCCTTGCCCAGCTCCTGTCAGTGGAACGTTCGAAACCACTTCCAGTTTGGTCCTGATTGATGGGAATCCATGTTTGTTCAGATAAACTCTTACAGTTTTTACTACGACTCAGTTTATTTTTTAACAGTATGATCAAAGAACTTATATCACAATGGGAGAATAGCATATAGTGGTGAAAGACGATTCTGACAAAGTGCAGACTGACGGGAAAAATTACGTTAGATGAAAAAGCAGGACACAAAAGTTCATCCGTAGCATGATTCCACCTACAGAAAAAATGCATAGAGAAAAGACTAGAAGGAGATATTAATTGCAACTGTTATCTGTGTGGTGGGGCTGAGTCATTTGTTTTCCTTCCTTCTAACTTTCTTTTATTTTCCAAATTTTCTATAATGAGCAAGTGCTACTTTTAGCATTTAAAAAAATTTTTTTTTAAGCAACTGGCTATTGTGAACTAGGGCTGAGTCCTAGCTTATTTTTAATCCTTGGAATGGACGCCATTCTGAGTTTTGATTAAGGGTAATTCAAGCCTTTGAAATGTCCAAATTGTCTCTGTTGATTTTTGGAGGCGAATAATTGCATTTTATCCTAAACTTATTTGCAGCTCAAATACAGCTCAAAATCTTGTTTTGATTACTTGTTTAGGGAAAGAGCAACAGCAGAAAATGCGCAAGAATCACATTTGCATGATGGGTGATGAGGCAGGGAATTACAGTTGGGGGTAGAAAGAAATGGAAAAACCCCTGAATATTCAACAGTGTGTACAGAATGTAAAGCCTACTGCTACATTCACGTTCACACCCGACACATTTTCTTTCCCCTCCACGCAATCTCCCACGTCCTCAAAGGTAAAAGGCGCATCTGATAAACAGGGCTGCTGCAGGCAGTCGTGCTTTGAATAACCGCTCTGCGGGAGTCCAAGCGCTTCATTTGATTTTCCTTAAGCAAACCGTTCTGGGAGCTTGTCCTCAGGATGGTTCTCCTTTCTCCCGCTAAGCCAGCTGGTTTCTTTCAATGTCTCCCCAGTCCATTTTGAGCACAAGAGAATTCTGATGCTTGAGGTTGTTAGCGGATGGAAAGACCCCTTAGTTGGGAAGCCCATCAAAGTGTGGGTTCTTGCTGCTGGCTGTGAAAGAGTTTGCACAGCAGAGGCAGAGGGACAGAGTGAAAACTGCTTTTATTTCTCAAAAGCGGAAAAGGAAGGAAAGCACTTGATCAAGAAGAAGGAATGAAAAGCACTCGAGGGAGGAAAAGGGGCTGGGGCGGGGAGCCGTCAGCCAAGGCGGCCAGTGGAGACAGCTGTGGCCCAGATCAGGCCACATGGACTTTCATGAGAGGCATCCACCATCGTGTCCTCGTTCTGGGTGTGATGGAGCCAATCAGTCCTTGTTCGAATTTTTCAGTCCTCATATGGACTTCTCCAGTCGTTGTCACGGCAATCGCCAACTGTCATGGGCTGGCAGGTGTGTCATTTAGCATGTTAATACTTTATAATGAGCGGATGAGGCTCGAGGTCCAATGGAAGTCAAATCCTCCACCATCTTGGACTGGGTTCTAACCAGCTCTTGTTTCTTCTCTGCGGCTGCCTCCTGAGGCTTAGGTAAGAGTAACTGGTTTGCTCTTGGAGGCAACAGTCTTGGTAACACAAAGTAAAGTTGACTTTAACCAGCATGCCTGCAATCTGGTAGCCCCAGCCTCCCTCGCAAAGAAACCATCTCCAAAGATTCTGTTCAGCTAAGTTTTAAAGGGAAATGAAGGAATAGATAGGTAGTCAGAGTCACTGCTGTTCCCTAATGCCTTCAGGTTTGTCCTTATCAACTGCCTGAGCTTGCTCTTCTATGACTCAGGGCACCTGAGAGACGCCAGCTTTTCCACAAACAAGAGGCAGGAATTGTGGGGCGGGGGGGTGTCACACAGAGTTCTGCTCCTTTTCAAGGTCAGCAAGACACCAAGGAGGACCCCTGGGACCTTCCCCTGGGTTCCAGCCTTTCCTGATGACAGACCAGGGTCCTGGGCAGTTTTATTAACAGCAAGCAGCTCCAAGTAGGGCCCATTCTTTAGGTCATTATTTTATTTTGATTAACCACCAACTGTCAACTGAACAGTAGTTGCTACTAAGTCAAGAGCAACTCCTGTAGCTAAAATATATTTTTCCTTTCATGAATGATCTTCTTGTTTGTTTTCCCCACTATCTGTCACAGAGAAATGCCCAGTTTTGAGGTAAAGTTAGAAAAAAGATAAGGAAAGGGGAAGAAAACATACAAAATCTCACTGCCCAGAGAAAATCATTTTTGGTTCATATTGGAAACTGGATAAACTGGCAGCCCACGCAGGTTAAAAAATTTAATTACTTGCCAACATTTAAATATAAGAGATATACATGTTTAAATCCAGATTTCCATTTAAAATAAAAAGCCTGAGAGACTGGTGGACACAGAGTCTAAATTCTTGCATGGTGACGACTGGTTGGTGCTGAGAAGTAGCTGAACTGAGTCATTTCTTGCCTGCATATGAAGGTCTGCTACAGTTGATTTAGAACTTTCCATTTATTTTTCCTTATGCTCATGTATACATTTAAAAATGTTTAGGTTATTTTTTAAATGGGACTGTTATATTTTCTATTTAGTTACCTACTTCCCCCGTTTTGTCACATATAGGAGAGAACCTTCCAAGCTGACAGATCAGATTAACACGATCATTTTTAGTGGCTACGTAATACTTATCCATCCTGGCTGATTGTTCCACGTGTAAGCGTTACTTGTTGACATATATCACATTACTGCTCCACCAGGTATTCCATCTCCTCTCTCAGCAGGGCTCCCTCTCTGCAGTCCTCCCCCCCCATAAGAGGATTGTTCTTCCTGGCCCATCACCGTCAGGTTTGAGCATGTGTCCTGCAGAAGGGGTAAGCATCACTTGTGAGCAGAAACTTTCAGAGGCAAACAGTGCCTTCCATCTTCTCTCTTCCCTCTGCCGTGAGAGCAGTTCAGGACCGCTTCTTTACTTGGGATCCTGGCGTACAGACAACACGGGCGGGTGTAATCACAGCTGCCCCGGGATGGGCGTGTAGCGTGAGTGGGAAACAGACATGTAATAAACTTAACATTGTCAGCTACTCAGATTTGGGGACTGTCTGTTACAACAGCGTAATTTAGCCTCAGCTGATTGATATGTTAAAGTTATACTAAAGTAGTAAAACTTAAAAAAATAAAATAAAATAACTAAAAAACTGACTAAAACCATTTTCAAAGGTCTCTGGCCAGTGCCCGAGCCTGGCCCCGAAGGTCCTGGCAGGATGTGGCCGGGGCCGTAACTCCACGCGCTGGGTCCAGTGTAGGACGATCCACGGTGGCCCTGCAGGAAACACGCCGACTTGCGCGGCTGAGATCTCAGAGACGGTTATCTGTGTCATGGTGTCCAAGGGCAGAAGAAAGCAGCACAAAACCCAGGCAGCTGTAAGCAGCAAGGTGCTCACGAACAAGAGCACAGAACCGAACAGCGACCCAGGGAGGGGCAGGCCCCCAACACCCGTGCGGCTCAGGGCGCCCTGGGACGCGCGCTCTTCCAGTGAGAACTGGCCCGGGCCTCCCCCAGGTGCAGCTGGGCTCAGGGTCTGTCTTGCTGTCTCTCTCCCCACTGTACACCCTCCCCCAGTTTCCATTCTCTCCCTTTTCAAACTATTGTGGTCGATGTCGAGTGGACCTCATCTAACTGAAAACTGTGCACCAGGGCTCCTGGTCCTTCTCCTCCCCCAGGGGCCCTGTGGTCTCAGAGCCAAACAATTTGCTGCTTTCTTGACTAAACAATAAACAAATAGGAGATAATCCCGAGGCTGGAGTCCTCAAGCGGGACCTATGACATTTGCTGAGCTGAGGATTACCCACAGCTTCACTCTGTTTAACCTCTTTGGGATCCGCCATGCCCAGGCCTGGATCCTGGTTTCTGATCATGTGCTTGGTGATCCAGCCTTCTCCTCTCTCCTGGCCCCTGCACTGTCACCTTGAGCCCCCCTAACCTAAGCAATCTGCACCAGTCACACCTCACCACCAGGCCCCCCGAGGGCCTGCTTTGAGGGGGGGAGGTTTAATGGGGGGAAAAATCTATACTTAGAATAAGCTAGCTGGACTCAAGTTTAGATGATCCCGGTTTTGTTGACAACATCCAACCTCCAAAACACCACAGGCAGAGAGCAGCTGAACGTATGCTTCTCTCCAGCAGGCGCGATCAGGGTGCTGACCTTGGCCACGTCAAGTGTCAGAGCTTCTTCACAGCCTGTGCAGCCTGGTGCTTGTCAGCCTTGGCCTCCACAGTGAACACAAGGGTGTTGACATCTTCCGCCTTCTTCACGGCTGACTGGGTAGCCAGCGAAAACCCGATGATGGCACAGTGGCCAAACTGTTTCTCCCATTAACCACAACAGGCACCTCCAAGAGCATGGATTAGCCTCGCCTGCCTGTGTACTTAGATAAACACACCTGGCGTGTTTTTGAAATCTAGCTTCTTTCATTCAACATTGTTTGTGAGATTCGTTCATGTTGCTGGGTGCTGTTGCAGATCCTCCTTCTCCCCGCTGTCCCGTGCGCCCGTGTGAATACGCCGTAGATGCTTTGCCCGCCGTCTGTGGACGGGCATGTCACACTTGTTATTCTGCACTTACTTACGGGGTTGACGAATATTTGTTTTTCCCTCACCAGACGGTAACTCCATGGTGAGAAGGACCTACTTTATGTGTTCTCATTACTATTACCCAATCCTTAACACAGTTCCCTATCCCCAATGGGAGAGGGAGGAAAGAATGAAGGGAGAGAAGGAGGGGAGAGGGGAGGAAGGCAAGACATGTCACCAGTCCGTCCAAAGATGGGACCCCACCCCCAACTACAAAGTCTGTTTCAACAACCAAGTTGAACAATTTCCCAGTCCCTGCTTGCTGTAAGCTCCTTCTCTCCTTGCGTATTTCACATTAAATGAAGCCCCTGGGCTCTTAAAGGATTCCTGCCTCTTACTGCCAATAAAGATACTTGGATGTTATTAGTAAAAATCTGCAGGAACTATAAGTCCCTGGCTCCCAGAAAAAGGCTGCTTACCAACATTCTAGTTGCCTGGGGAAGGGCCCTAATACAGAATATTATCATCTTCATGTTATCAGCACGTTCAAGAGAGAAAACCATTCACAATTATCTTTCCAATGTTCTTTGTAAAATATGCACTGGTAGAAAAAAAGCAACCCAATAGTCAAGAAATGCAAAACCAAGCTCCTGCAGGAGGTGGAGAACAGAAAATGACAGAGGGGGTGGGGAGGGCTCAGTGGTAGAGCACGTGTTCAGCATGCACGAGGTCCTGGGTTCAATCCCCAGCACCTCCATTAAAAAAAATAAACCTAATTATCTATCCACCAAAAAAAATTTTTTAAAAGAAAAAGAAAATGATAGGGGGGCCTCCTGGCCAGGGACTCAAGGCTTGGGCTGTGGCCACCCCCTAGTGCTCCACTCCTGAAGGGCTCTGCCTCTCACCTGTGACAGAGGTTGACAAGAGGAAGTCACGCACCGCCACGTGGGAACAGAAACTGGCTTCTGGAATCTGTACAGTACACGTCCTCCTTTTTAAACGGGAGACTTTCCAGTCCCACCTGTGAGGCTCTAGCTCAGACACGGGCACAGTCGAGGCCACCTGTGGTCCTGCTACCCTCTGGCCGACAGCTGAGAAGGCCTGAGAGTGCCACTCGGTGGAGCGTGTCCTTGGTAGTGAAAACGAGGCATCACCGGCACACGAGGCCCCCACCCACCTCACCAGCTCCATCTTTTGCCCACATGCCTAGACTCTCCACACAAATTCTTGCTTTCCCAGTGCACGTATACGTATGTTGGCCTGTTCATTCATTTAATAAATACTTATCAACAGGTGCAGGTCTAGGCTGCAGGATACAGCAGAAAAATAAGACGGTGCTTGTGGAGAAAGAGTGAGAGACAGTAGACAAGCAAGCATGGAAATACATTAAAGGTGGGTGCTGTGGTGTGACAGCGAGGTGGGTACACGGAGAGGACACAGGGCTAACGAGTATCCACTATGTGCCAGAAACCGAGCTTGGCCCCTTTCTTAAACACCTCACTTAAATCTCAATCCTACACACGAGGTGGTCAGGAGCTCCACGTCACAGACGAGGGACGGAGCCGGTAAATAACACAGGTAGGATCTGCACCCCAACCCCAAGCCCACAGTGTTTAAAAAAAAAAAAATGGCAGGACCACGCCAGCTACGATTGCTTTATTTTTCATGAAAAATAAAGGTCCAAGGTGATGGGTACGACTTCTAAAAGCCAGGGCCGTGGGTGGGGGTGGGGTGGGTGGCAATTAAAAGCAGCTACTTTGTACTTCTAGGAAGTCTAGGCAAAGATCCCGTCAGGAGAGGTGTGGGAACTAACTAGGGCTTTCCGTTCCCCGGGCTCTGCCGGGCCCTTGACTGAGGACTGGAAAACCAGCTGTAATGCACAAAAAATCTTAACAGTGAAAAGATTTCCAAATCTTTCCTAATATGATGGGGTATTCAAGGGAAACACGGGCCTCTTCTTATTCCTGTAGCTGTAACTAGAACTTTCCCATCGGAGGGTGGTGTGAGTTTAAGCAGATAAAATACGGAGAGAACTTGGCACAATGTCTGGTACACGGCGAGAGCTCAGGAACCACAGCTGCTGCATCCGCAACCATCACCGTCCTCCTCAGTCATCGCCATCAGCCGTCCCCATCCTCAACCATCCTCAGCCTCGTTAACCATCCCCATCCTCCTCCTCCCCCCAGTCACCACCACCGTCGCCACCATCTACCATCCTCTTCCTCCTCATCTTTATTTCACACCTCTCTCCTTTTTTTCTTAGGGAAACTCAGTTAAGAAAGAGGCAGCATTTATCTCTTAAAGAACATATTGCTGGAAGGTCATCTAGACCGAGGTCTGCAGCTCATCCCTGCTACTCACTAGCTGTGTGACCTCGGGTAGGTTACTACACCTCTCTGACCTCAGTTTACCCATCTGTAAACAAAGATGAAAATACCTCCCTTCACAGGGTGCTGGCAAGGGATCAGAAATATGTATATGAAAGGCTCAGTAAGTATAACTGCTTACTATTATCCGTGGCCCCATGTATCTGTTTACCACGTCCTTTTTCACATAAAAATGGGCAGGGCCGGGGCAGACTTGGTAACTTGACACAGCTACATCCACAGTCCAGCACCAAGTGTCCTCCAAATCACGTGCAGCAAAATGCACCTTGTTTTCCTTTCTGCATCTTCTAGTAATGGAAGGGTTCAAACCGGGCTTCCCTCTTAAGTCTTCCCAGGCTCCCCACCTCCAGGCTGCCCCCTGCTGTCTAGGCCAGGACAGACCAGCAGCATCGCAACCCAGAGGGGAGACTCCTCCTCTCCCCTCCCTCCCCTCCTCTCCACCGCCCTGTGTGCTGGTCCTCACACCGTCATGCAGAGCAGTGCGATGGCCGTCATGCCACCGATGGTCATCACTCCGGGACCTCCTGAGAGCCCCTCCCTCGGCACCCGCGTCCTATCTCACAGTCTCCGCTCTGTTGGACCCTGAAAAAAGCAGCCTCCACGTGGCCGCCAACTTGAGCGGCTTCCTCCAGCTCCAGACAGCCAGAGCAGTCTGGCAGGATTTCACTCAGTGGGGAAGTCTGGCACGGAGCTGGAATTCACAGCCTCCCGGGATGAGTCTGCCGGCGGCACGGGGAGATAACCTTTAAAGGTTGGACTCGAAATGCTCTTCTGTGTTTGGGAGGGTAGCACAAAGATCCAAAACTTAAAGCAACAGCCCCATCTCGGTCCACCCGCTCCCACAGCTGACTTCTGATTAGGAGACCGAGGCTTCTCAAAGTCCAGACCAAGGAGGGGAAAAAACCCAAAACCACTGCAGCCTTAATGGTCTAAGTGCCTCGGTTCAGATGAACACTTACTAAGGTGATGCAGGATCTCCCCTAACGCCAGCACAATTCAAGCTCTAAAGATGCTAAGAGAACTCACCCAAGCACCTACTCACCAATGGACAGGGCTGTTCTTTTAAATACAGGAATGAAAGAGTTATTACTCCTGTGCCACAGGCCTGGGGAAAACGTTCCTCGCATAAACGTACATCATGACAGCTGCCATTTGAACAGCTACCTAGTGGCTGACCGACTGTTTCTACATCTGGCCCCCTTCACCTTGAGTGAGCCTCAGGGCGGGAGCAGGAGAGGGCGGGGATGGGGGGCGGGGACAGGGGGGCAGGGATGGTGGGGAGGCAGCATCTTCAGATGAGGAAACTGCAGATCAGCATCATGCAGACCGCGATTCACATCATCCAGTCACTATCAAACCCCACGGCCCAGGAGGGATGGACAGACACTTGTGCCCAAATATGCAATCACCTGGAAGAAAGGAGGGGGTGACCGGGTTCTGGACTCCCTGCTGGAGAAGGATAACTGAGACTGGGGCCCACCATGTGCCAACAAGTGCACATGTGTGGGTGTCAGGACACACACTACACACGTCTTCCCATCCACAGGCACACGTCTGTGCCCGAGGTGGCACGCACCTGTCCAGTTGAGCAAATGGGAACACAGACCGAGCCCACTGCATCCTTTCCACCCGGAGAGGAGGCCAGGCCCCGGGCTGGAGAACCATTTACTGCTCACAACCCCACGAAGGAAGCAGCTGCCCTATTTTAGAGGTGGGAAATCTGCAGCTTGGACAGGATGACAGATTCTGTTATAAAAGGTCACATGACTATGAACCAAGTGGCAGATCTGGGCTCCCACTTGGGCTGACTCCAGAGTCCACATCGGAACCACCACCTCGGTGCTCAGGAACCCTGATGAACCTGCGCCCCAGACGCACCACCTGCTCTCCCCTCCACGGCCGCACTGCCAGGCTAACCCGCCGTTCTCGCTCACCCAGACTCCTGCCGTCCTGATTGGACAGGTCGGCGGGCGAGCAGGCAGGCAGACAGACGGACACAGCTGGCTGCAGCGCCGCGAGCCAGTCCCCCACCTCCCTCCGCCCCAGCCTTCCGGTTCCTCCCGTGGACCAAGCCCTGTCCTACCCCAAGGGCTTTGTATGCGCTGTTCCCTCTGCCTAGAATGTCCCTCTTCCATTTACTCAGTTAACTCCAAATCGTCTTTCAGGAATGAGTAGACGTCCTCAGAGAACTGGCTTTCTTACCCCCAATTAATCAGGCCCCTTCTTGTCACCTCTGGAACCCTGTGCTGTATTCCTTTACAGCGCATACAGTTTGCACCTACGTAGTCATTTGTACATGATTTCCCCATTACTATGTTTAAAGCCTCTTCTCTGATGAGACAGCAGGGGGTGCACGGGGGCAGGGGGATCACGTCTATCAAGCTCACCGATGTACCCCCAGGACCTAGCACAGTGCCTGATCCTTCAGAGAAGCTCAGTGGATCCTCACTGTCTGCCCTTCACAAAGTCCCTCCTGCTGATCCTGAACACCTACCTCCAGGACCCAAGGCTTCGCGGCAGGTGCTGGGACTGGGGCCTTGAGTGTATGAAGGTGATCCTGGGGAAGCTGGCGGGGCGGCGGTGCAGCGGATGGTAGGGGCCACCCTTGACCACCAAACTCTACAGAAACGAGACTGCTACTACCCCACCGTACCACAAGGCAGCGTGAGACCTGGGGCAGGCCAAACTCTCTGAACCAAGGCTGGGCAAGTTGCAAGCCATGAGGAAAGTTGTTTGAATCAGTTAGGAACTGAGGCAGGATCTTGACAACAAGAAGGATCCAGGAGAGACTGGTGGTTTAGGAAAGAGTCTGACAAGAAATGCAAAATAAGAAGAGAGGGGTCTATCAGGAGAGAGCACGGTTGGAGAATTGGAGTCCAGAGTATGAAGTCAAGATGGCAGACATGGGCTTCCCACTGGTCAGGATGTTTGTAGGTTCGTTTGTAGTTTTGTTCATTCATCCATCCACCCATCCATGCATCTACCCATCCATCCAATACATACTGAGCTTGCCTCCCCTGTTCTAGGCACTGGGGCTACAGTAGCAAACACAACTGACAGTCAGCTGCGCCTTCATGGAGCTGACCTACTGGGCAGTAGCAGGCCACAGCCTGCATATGGTGGCACAATGTGGTCCTGGGCCTAGATTTCAGGGCCAGGTCCAGGCTAGGACATGGTAAACATGGTAGCCACAGCCATGCTGACTGCATGAGAACCATGGCAACAACCTACGTGGCTTTTGCTGAGATACCACAACAGGGAACAAGAGGCTATGGCACACTCTCTGCTCAGGCCACCCTGGGTTAGGGGCAAGTCTTTAGTCTACAGTCATAACTCTGCTGGCCCCAAAGCACCCAGAGGGAGCTCTTTCCAAGAAGAGCAAGGCTGGGGGTCAGTAAGCATACCAGCTGCTTCCTGCCCTCACAGCCTCAAGATGGACTGGAGGGTACCCGTGTGCCCACTTTTCACCCTGGGGCAGCAAAATCAGCAATGATTAAGAGCAGCGAATGTGCGTGTTCACCCATGCAGACCAGCAAGACGTGACAGTCAGCCAAGTTTTCACAAACTTCTAAGCTTGGAAATGGGCCTCGGAGGTCATCTGGTCCTTCCTGCATAGGGTAGGGGTCAGATGTGGCTGGGGGTCAAAATGAGCACTTGGTAAGACCATCCTGCCTTTGAAGGGCTCTCCGTATTCAGTCTTACTCATCAAGTAGTCAATGACCAAGACTGTCTCTGTCACTTACAACTCCATCGCCAGCACTTAGCCCACTGCAGGGTGGCTGGGCAGACAGACAGACAGACAGACAAACAGATGGTAAGAGAGCTCACTGATGTGCCAAAACCTATTTCTCTCCAACTTCCACTCACTGGTCTCCATTCTGTTCTTGGAAGGCAGCTGAGAGTCCAAGTAAAAACCCTATACTTGGGTGGGGAGACCAGCAAAAATCTTCCAACTTTGGACAGGTTATTTGCTTACCATTCAAACATCTCATTCTCCACCCTTAACATGAAAAGAATGTCTACAAGATCTTGGAGCTGTTGCAACAGTGAAATGAAACAAGCATAGTACTTCAGTAGGTCCACCAAGAGCCTACCTCCTTGCTTCTCAAGATTTGTGACCAGAAAACAAAAGAACAAACATTCAATAATTCTCGTAACAAAGTTAAAAAACAAGTAAGACTCCAAAACATATAATAGAAAGAATTACTATCCAAAGGACTCGTATAAATTGACAAGAAAGTGATGAACAATTCCACAGAACAATGGGGGAAAGACAAAAACAGGCAATTCACCCCACCAAAAAAGAAAAAGGCAAATTAAAGCACTGACCAAAAAACAAAACAAAAAACAAAACCACAGACACATGCTCAACCACATGAGTAATAAGAAAAATGCAAATTCAAACATCGATGAAAGCAAATTTTTCTGTATCACGTTGGTAAAATTTTGAAGATTAATAATACGCAAGTCTGGCAAGGACGTGGGGACAAAGTATTTTTTTGCCCTGGTGCTATAATTGAAAATTGGTTTAGCCTTTCAGGCCTAGTAAGATAAAAAACGCATGCACTTCTCCTCAGCAAATCCGCTGCTAGCTCTTTGTCCTGGGGAATTACCTCCGATGTACTCAGAGAGGTCTGTACAGGGACAATTCTGGCAGCTTTGTTTGCAAGGGGCAGGAAATAAAACAACCTAAATGTCCGTCATCAGAACGGATATATAAATGATTCCTTCATACTAGGAAATATTCTGCAGAAGCTTAAAAAGAGTACGGAGGAGAGAGGTCTGTTTACCGAAGGGAAGGGCATGTATCATGCGATCCCATTTATGTCCAACAAGACCAATAAACGCCTGATAAAACCACCACGGCATTCGATGGATCCCTGTGGAGCAGAAGTTCCGTGTTCCAGGGGACGCTGGCAATGTTTGGAGATATCTAGTGTTGTCACAACTGGGGAGAGGGCAGAGGCCATATCAGGTAGAGGCCAGGGATGCTGCTCAACGTCCTACGATGCACAGGTGAGACCCCACAAGGAATTATCTGGCCCCAAATGTCAACTGTGCTGCAGCTGAGAAATCTTGGTGCAGAGTCACTTAAATGTCACCAAACTGGCTCCTAAGCCAACCTGAAGGCTTCAAGGGGCCATGTGCTGTTTTTGCCAGCCTGACACCATCCCCCTTCCGCTGGTAAGAGCATCCTCGTTTTCCCTTAGGGAAACACCTTGCTCTCCCTGGCCTGCAGCTTTAGGAGGAGGTACTGGAAGCATGGCGCCCAAGTAGACACAGAGATTAGATGAGGGGCATGGCCCCTACCACCGAGGGACAGCGGGGCTCAGCTCCAGGACTACTGACAGCAATGGAATAAACAGAGGCCTTTTCCAATCGGAAGAGCTAAGCTGCGGGGACATAAGCCTGGAGGTGCCCACAGACATCCTGCCCCCACGGTCCGGCTGTGAACAGAGCCAACGCAGACAGCAAAACAATCTTCTCCAAAGACTGGAGACGGTGCATGCTGAGCATGTGCTCTACCACTTGAGCTATACCCTGCCGCTCCATCCTTTGTTTCTTCAACTGACTTGAGCTGGGTTTCCTTCTCCCACAAGGAAGAGAGTGCAGGTGTAGATCAGGAATTAGTACCCTGGTTAGAAGAATCAGGTGGTAGCTAGTTGCTCACACTGACCCGCTTTGAGGAGTCCTGGCCTGGATGTGAACAGTGACCACCTCTCAGGATCAGGGTCCTGCCAAGGAGTTGGACGCGTCAGACGCCCTGTCATCCAGATGTTCGGGACCGCTCAGATTCAACCTCTACCGCCAGTCCTTGTACCAGGACACGGTCCCCCGTGGAAACCTGCCCACAAGGGAACAAGCACAGGGACCGACATATGAAAGCATCAGAACTAAACTAAACAGGCCAGGGTCGTCGGCTGCGACGCTACTGGTACTTGGTCAGGTCGGTGTTGTGGGGCTGTCCTGGGTGTCACAGGATGCTGAGCACGATCCCTAGCCCCCACCCCCCACGGCCCAGCGCGAGATCTCAGACAAGTTTAGGCAGGTTTACAGTGCCTGCTCCTGGTGACGGGGAGAAAGAGCAGACGTCTGCGCTGACTCTGGGAGGGGGAGCCCCAAGTCTTGGGACCAGAACTGCTATCGGGCTTGTGGAGAAAACCCTAGAACATCAGGGCAGAAACGGCACAGACGACCAAACCACGCCCAGAAACCCCAGACCACAGACAGATAAAAAGGTGTCCTGCCCCCTCTTACCCACGCCACTAGGAAAACAGTTTTCTGGCAAAAAATCCTCACTGTCAACACGAACACTGTGTTGGTCTGTGTTGGGAACGGAGATGCTTTCTTTCCTGAATAGGTTAATTTAAGGGACACTGGCATATGCTTTTACAGATATCGATGAAAAGCAGTAAAGTTCTTAAGAATTAAAATACCAACCAATTTAATTCTGTACTATTTACCTCTGTAGTAGAACAATAATTGGTCATTAAAAAGTGGCAGGTGACTATCATGAGGAGTGACAAGGTAATCGTGCCAGGAAACAACGGTTTCCCAGCATGCAGGGGTCCTGGAATTTCAAACCACCACCACAGCCAGGCAGCTTAGGGCCGTCACACTTGCATTGGTGGGCTTCCAAGAGGAAAAACTGGCCCCTACCTCCCTGATGCCTTCCCTTTCCCCTTCCCGGAAGCTCAGAGCAGAAAGTCTGCAGCCAGGTGGACAGAACGGGGAACACCAGGAAGCTGTCCAGTGGCTGAAGGCAGAGAAGGCTCACCCGCCCGTGGTCCACACAACCGCAGTGGGCGGGAGCGGCAGGCTCAAGAAGAGCCGACAGGGACTCGGCTTTTGAGGGGGAATCATCCGCGGCCTTTCTGGTTCCCAGTCTGAGCAGAGCGCTGCCCGGTCTGGTTTTCTCCTCTCCCCTCGGGCTCACGTGAAGGGGCTGTTTCAGCCTCACAAAGCTGAGGATGAGGCCACATCGCTCCACGTCCCGAGCCCACGTGTCAAAGTGGGAGACAAGACTGGAGGGAGGTGGGCTCCGGCCATGCCCTGGGAAGTGCTGCTCACGCCACCGTCCAGGCTCCCCGGACAAGCTGACAGGGAAGGTTTTCTGTCCTGTCTTCTGGCCCAAGAGCTCCTCCCCAGGGGAGACGTGAACTTGAAGGCCATCAGTTTTCACCACCCTACAGGGGAAAAACCCAAATCATTCTGGGTGTTTCAAGAGTCAAGCAGGCATTCCCAGCCTGGGTCGGGGGCACGGGGCAGGTGGCCTGGGTGAGAGAAGACTCCTTCTGCCTCCCAGCTCTGACCAGGGCCACTCTGCCGGCCTTACTTCATGCCCAGGCTCAGCGAGATGACGCCCTGGGAGGTGGGGAGCCTCATTCCTCCTGCCGCAAATGATGGCAGACCAACCCCACTGTCGGGTGGATGGAAGGCTTGATGGACGCAGACGCCGGGCCTTGGATTGCACAGCATCCCAAGCCACAAATACCAACCCTCCTGCGAGGAGACCTCCACAGCTGAATTAACTCATCTTGGAATTTTTATGTTTTTATTTTTACCTTTTGTTCAGGCAAGTGGGGTAGGGAGAAGGGACAACCTGTTCCGCCTGTGTAATTACAAGGCTTCATTCAGACACATCAGATGGTGCTTGGGGTGGGCATGGAAATCAAGGTTTCCAGAAGTAAGACTCTGAGACCATCCTGCCGAGTTGGCGGGGAAGGCCAGCTCAGCAGTTACTGAGGTCCTGTCCCCATCCCCCGCCTGCAAGACAGCGTGGGCGTTTGTGTGGGGCTCAGACCATGCAGAGGGGACCTCTGACCTGCAGGCACTCGCATGCTTGCTGCCAGCCTGCAGGGTGGTCCTGGGGTTCTGCTCCCACAGGCAGGCGAGGAGTTTTGCCTGGGCTGGGACCCCCTCCTGGGCTGGGACCCCACCCGGGCTGGGACCCCACCCTCTCTCGGAGGCCTTGTCTGTCCCGGGGCTCAGCCACCAGGGTGATTTTCCCCCAGAGCCCCTACTTGTCTCCTTGGGATGCCAACAAAAATGCAACCGAGTCTCTCTATAAAACAAAACAAAAAACAAAACAAAACTTCAGACTTTCGAAAAACAACAGCCAGGCAGGAAAGCATCTTTTGTCAGGACTTCTACTCTCACCAGAAATCTCCTTTCAGACAAGGGAGGAGAGAAGGACCAGCTGGCTAAGGCTGGGGCACGTGGACAAGAGAATTACTGGAGGAAAACAGACTAACATCCTAGCCAAGCTATTCTCACGTAGGTTTTTGTTTCTTTAACGGTGGAAGTGAAGATGAGACATGGTGACCACCCTGACAAGGGCTCAGGAAGCTATGCTGAAGGCACTGCGTGAAGAGAATGACTTCCACACCCCCCTCTTCCATTCTGTAATTATTTACATCCTGCCTCATTTGGAAAAAAGATTTCAGGAGGGCTGAGAAAAACTGACACCACCATCTAAGCAGAGTAAGTGAAGGTGGTGACTCTCGGGGCCAGGCCGGCTCTGAGAGCCCGGGCTCCCGCGGGAGGCAAGGGCAGGGGGGCCTGGAATGAGGTCCGCCCGCATCTGGGCTGGTTCACACGTGCTGCCCCCTCTGCGTGTGACTCAGCGGGAAGGGGGGCACCAGGCTGTCTCCGTTGCCTTGAAGAGTAGAACTGAACACCTCCTCCTCTGCCTCTGAGATGCCACTGTCCCTTCCTCCCTCCGTTTCTTCAACAAAGGAGAAGCCGGAAGACGAGGATTGGGGGCCTGGGCGGGGAGTCTGGCAGGCTTCCTGGGGGCCTGGGAAGTGTCAGCCCCAGCTGTCACAAGGGAGTGATGGCTTTGAGCTCAGGGGCCTCAGAGACCATCTTATCAGACTGGAGGACCCTGAGTTTGGCAACAACAGCAGGAAGACAAAGTGCTTGAGGCAACACATCCACGTCCCACTCTGTGCTGCTGGCAGTATGTTCTTCTACAAGTCAGTTCTCTCGGTCTCCTTATATGAAAAAGAAATATGAACGGGGAGTTAAACGTGGATATCCCACCTGCCAAGATGGTGTGTCCACTTCACCTGCTTTACAAAGCCCGTGTCTGTCTTTTCTTCAGCCTTCCAAATATAAAGTTGTACTGAATACATCTTTCAAAACACACACACACACACACACACACACAGGTGAGCTCTCCATTTTCTTCAAACTCTATGACTTTATACATTTAGGCTGAAAGTCTCTGCCTTAATAAATTTCTCAGATTCCCAGGGACCCATCAATTCCACACTCCGGTCCTCACGGCTCTCTCTTCCCTGTGAGAATATTACCTTGTCACCAGTATCAGCTGCCCGTGGCAGTTCTGACAATGAGTGATGGGTCAATGAAACTGTGGGCAGAATTCCTTGCAGGAAACAGGTGATGGGACATATACGTACGGCACATGCCTAGGGTAGACAGTGAGCTACGTGCAGGGGATTAACAGGCAGAACAGGCAGGAAATGTTACGTGTGACCCAGAAGACGTTATTTAACCCTTAGCGCCATACCTTCCTCATCTACAAAAACAGGGGAGATGATAATAGTGCCTATCACGTAAGGTGCCCAAAATGATTAAATGGCATTTGTGAAATGAAATTCATTTTATGACATTTTATGTCAAGATAAGAAGAATCTAAACATAAAACTCCTCTGCCCTTTGGCCTCCCCTCCCCCCACACTGTGCACTGTGTATCTGCATCACACATCAACCAAACCTCCCCATCGGCAGAAACACCTGCTCAGCCCTAAAGAGTAACGTTCTCCTGGTACCAACAAGACAGCTCCTTAAAAGACAGTCTTACTTCTTGATCTTGTAAGAGGCCACAGTGACCCACCCACCACTTGGTACCTGCAGATCTGGACTGTGTGAACTGTCAATAATACATCACTTAATGTACAGCCCTATGTCTCAAAAAGCTTATATAGTTGTGTTTTGACTTCTAATGGGTAGACCCAGTTCCTGGAGCTTTCAGAGATGCTGTTCCTGGGTTATAATCCTCAATTTGGCTCGAATAAAATCTTCCATTTCTTCCTTAAATCGAATGCTTAATTTTTTGTTGGCACCATGTATCGTATAGTGCCTGTGGCAGAGGCCCCGGCGCCCTCCCCAGTGGTCAGCCTCCTGGCATTTCTCACCTGCTGGCGGAGTCTTCCACCTGTTCAGGGACTGAGAAGGACTTCTTTTTCTCTCAGCTTCCTTTTCAGTGAGAGCATGGCTATGTGACCTCATCTTGGGTCAATGGGATCTAAGGGAAGTCCACAGGAGGGCTTTAGGCAAAGATTCTCCTTTTTTTTTTTTTTTGATTTGTTAAGTTTATTTATTCATTCACTTACTGGGGGATATCCTGGTTTCTTCCATGTTTTGGCAATTATGAACAAAAAATATAAACAAAAAATTTACAAAGCTATTCAAAGAATAATGGAAATATTTTCTTTTTTGTATTAAGTTATAGTCAAAGATTTTCCTTTTTGATTAGAAAAGAAAAAGAAAAATGCAGACAAATAAAAATCTCTCTTCTTTCCAATTGGGACACTGTCCTGTAACGAGGAAGCGGAGCCACTGACAGGAGGAAGCCGTTGGACAGCTGGCTCCCGGGCTTTCTGTTGTATGTACTAACTCCTACTGGTTAAGTCACTTTGAGGGAGATAATCTGTTACTTGTGACCAAAAGCACTCCTAATATGGTGCTTATTACTCAGTAATTTTACTAGAGTCCATTTCTACCCCAATCAGAAATGGAGATGTTGTCCAAGTCCAGTATGAGAATCATTGCTGAGTCACAGAGACTGCCTAAATCAGCAGAGAAGAGAGACTCTACAGAGCAGGTGTCAAAGGAGAAGACTTCCTGATGATGATCAACAATAACCCAGTGCCAGTCGCAGAGAACTGTGAAGACGACCAGTACCCTGGGGCCACCCCAGCTGTATTCCAGATACAGAAACCGAGGACCTACATGTATATATTTAGCTCGCCTGGATTTGCACAGCAGCTGTGCCCATGGCTCTGGATAAAGAGGCAGCGTCAAATTGGGGTGCCACCTTGGGACACCTCCATGGTGGGGGAGCCAAGAGGGTGATGATGCTGTGGGGCCACATGCAGGCACCCTGGAAGGCTCTGGTGAAGGATGTCACAGGGCAATTCACTACTCAGCACATGATGACTGTGGGCTTACATTCAAAACAAGACCAAACCTAGCACCAACTGGGCAGCTCCAGGCTGGCAAAACCATAGTGGACTGGGGCCTAGGCATTAATGCTTTCAGACCTCCAGGGAGTCCCACTGGAAAAATGAACTATGATTCCAGGTTTCACTTCCTGAGCCCTGGACTCTCCCTCCAGAAGAGCTCACTGCTCTGCGAAGCCTCCATGGAGCCTCTGGGCATGGCCCTTGCATTTCAGCTGCTTGAAAGAGCCTCCCACCTCCTCACCAGAACTAGACACCCTGCACACAAAGATACTTTGCTCCTTGCAGCCCCAAAGGCGGCTGACGTAGAGCCCTTGAGCAAGTATATAATAGAGAAGAAAAAATCTGACTCCATATTGGATCTGTCCCTTCAGTTTTAACCCCTGTGCCCTGTTTTGTAGGCTCAGTCTTGCCAGCTCTGCACCTTTTGTGAAACAACATTGCCTTTAGCCTGAAATAGACAGCAGCGCCTATTCCCAGGGCTCTGACCTTTAAGGATGCTAGCACTTCTGCACTTGTGTAGAGGTGGCAAGTTGCAAAATAGAGAATAACCTTTGTTTTGTTGGAGATTTACAGAGACAACATGGCCTGACCCACATGGATGGCTTCAAGAACAAAGAATTCCTACATCAAGAAATTTGCAACAACGAACCACATCCCCTCCCCTGTTTTTTGTTTTTTTGTTTTTTTTTGTATAAAAGGAGCCTGTATTCTGACTGGAGCAGGGAGGCTCTCCATCCTCTCAGTCTGCCAGCTTTCCAAATAAAGCCGCTATTCCTTGCCCCAACACCTCATCTCCCGATTTACTGGCCCGTCATGTGGCAAGCAGAACGAGTTTGGACTCGGTAACAGCAGAGGCTAAATAAGGCCTGTTTAAACATGCAAACATGCCAGGAAACATTCAGTTCAACAGGGGAATATTCTTTTATGCCTACTTCCAGGTGTAACTGCTCAGCACAAGTCAAGTGGTTCTCAGGTCACTAAGGGTGGTGCCTGCACAGGAGCCGCGGGCCAGGCGCTGTGCTAGTAACCACTTTATCCATCATCCTCTGTTGTCACCTTGCAAGGTCGGTGGGCTCTGCACCTCCCACCCGTACCTCTCTCCCTCTGCAGCCCTCGTTGTGAGATGCTACATTTACGCGATAGACAGCATCTGTCCCCCTCGAGACTGTAAGGTTAGGGGGTAAGTGCACCATCACATCTTGCTCACTGTGGGCTCTGCAGCATTTAGCACGTGCCCAGCATCTGGCAAGCCCTCAATACACAGCTCTGGGATAAACAAAGGAATTATACCATGAAAGGGGGGAAAAAAGTTCCCTCTGTTTGAGAAGATAAAAGCAGTAACAGAAACAGTGACACGTACGTCCAAGGGGAGGAAAACAGGCTTTTCTGGGGTTTGCTTTTGTTTTCACCTGTATCAGCCTTTCCCAGAAGCCTTGAGCATCCCAAGAACAGCTGGAGGTTAATGTGCTGCAATCCTCCGAGGTGCGGAGGTGCTTGGCTTTGTGGGATGGAAAGTTCTCGAGGAAGGAGAGAGCAAGAACAAAGGCAAAGGCTCCCACAGTTTCGCTTCTCAGGCAGCACAGAAGCCAACCGAGCGGGAATGAAACGCAGAAACTGAAAGATGCACAGCCGCTGTCCCCGCCTGCCTCGTACACAGCAGTTGTGGCGGGCAGGACCGGACGTGGGGGTGGTGGGGGGGCGTCCCTGTGCCCCCACACCTGCAACGGTACCTGCGAGGACCGCAGCTGCTCATCAGCCCCCGTGACTGCGGCTGCCATTCTCGTTTCTGTGCTCGGCAGTCACTTCCCCCTTCCCTACTTAATGAGTTCCTCCCTCTCCGCAGAGCCTGCGCGCGCGAAGGGAGCAGAAAGGCGGGACCGGAGGTAAAAGCCCACTTGAGGGCCGGAGGGGGTGGGCGCGCCACCTCAGGAAACAGAGGAGGAGGGAGGGCTGAGGCACCCGAAGCCTGAAGTGCCAGCGCGCCACCATCCTCCCAACCACCTGCAGCCCCATGCAGCCCACCAGACCCTGTGATCTATTACTCACGTGAACAGTCACAGACTTTCCCTGCACCACTTAGATCAAGATGCTCCGCTAGAATAAACCTTGAATATACCTGCCCAGACTCCGTGATCTCCTTTCAGGGGTGGGGGGACCTCCAATACTGAATGTCTTCCTGGAGTACTGCCTTTTCTCTAAATCAAGACAGCCCCCCATGGTCCCTAGGAAAGGGGATTTATTCTAGAAGGAAAAAGCTTCGCTGAAACAAAGCAACCTTCTTCACAAAGAAGACCTCATTAGCGGTGCTGTGTAGATGGAATACTGCCCTGTAGCCGGTGATTCTGGTGCCTAAATTCAAAGGCTGAAATTAATCCCACGTAGAGGACTGATTCCAGCTGTACTTACACGAACGGTGCTTTTCAAAGGGAAAGACCTTAGGGTTCAGAGAGTAAGTGTATTGATGTATAATTTCATGCCAATTTAGTAGCTGTAATATTTGCTGAGGAAACAAAAATAAGTGGGTTGTTTTAAGGTCTAACATGACTTTATAAACACCACAGTAAGAAATTAAGACAGTGGACCTTGAACTTGTTTGGCAGTTGGGGTATTTGCGGAGGAGATTAAACATTTGCAAAGGTATAAACTAGGAACTAACAACAAACGTAAGGCTGTCACATGGAAGGGATGGAAATTCTAACCTACGAGCACAACTGTATGTTATGAGAGAGAGAGAGAGAGAAACTAAGCAAGGCCAGGCGGTAAACAGGGTTTGGTTTTTTCCTGTCTTATTTGTTGCTGTCCAATCACTCTTGTCTCTGGCTGGTGGCTGCTGGCAGCCAAGCATTAGCAGGGGCCAGAAGTATGAGAAATATTCAGCGATGAAAAACTGAAGCTGGGAAAGTCCTGGACATCAATTCCGCTTTCGTTCTGACAACTGATCAAGTGCCGCATTTCTGACTCTCATGCCAGAACACATCTCAGCCGCCTCCTCGGGACACGGGAGCAGAGTGTGAAAACCACGGGGTGCGGAGGGACAAATCTTCTTTAACAGCTTGCATTCAATCCTGTCAAGGGACAGCACTTTGGGCGAGACTCCTTTGTGCAAAATATAATCTCTTCCGCAAGACAAGCAGTGAGACCAGTAACTCTGGGCAGCGGGTTGGCTGTCGTAGCTGCTTTGCAATCAGAAGGACATTTCCTAAGCCTGCGGTCAGGCTCTTGGGACCCTTAAACAAGAGGTTCTGAGCGAGCGTCCCTGAAACTCTCCTGTGGTCAGAGCAGTCACGGGGAACGGGAATCTGTCTTAGCAATTTTCTAAAGCAAACCCTCCAATGCCTGGCTCTGGGCTTTGCAGGGCTCTGCTGTGTGTGCTGAGGGGGCTTGGAGCAGTTCTACAGAAAATCCCTGACTCGGCTGTAGAGGTACCCTGGGCCCATGGTCTCAGGGATGCATGTGGCCATCCATATAGGCAAGATCTTGGTCAGGCTGGGCCCTTCCTTTCAGGACAACTGTTCCATCTGCTTCTCAGAATTATAAAGAGCTGGACTCCACCCTCATTCATTCATCTGTGCAAACCAGTACCTTGTCAGAAAGTGCTTTGGGGATTCAAAATCATGTAACTAAATGAACTGCTTCTCTGTGCCTCTGTGCCTTTGTTTTCCCGTCTATAAAATGGGGAGTTTCTTACTCACAGGGTTGTGATAAGGACTGAATGAGCTATCTCCTATGACACACAGACTGGTGACAGATGGCATTTCCCAAACATTACTCATTTGCATAGCACTGCCCTAAACTTCTTGCTGTTTTCATTACCGTTTATTTAGTATTTGCCCTTAAGTGGGTCTCACTTGCTGCTTAAATTTATTTTGAAAGGAAACTGTACATCACCATGGTGAATGGAAAAACAGAATTCTGTGCCATACACAGAAATAAACATAACGAAACAGCACAGTGTTGTTAATCGAGCTCAAGTTAGTTGCCTGCCAAAGGCGTTAACCCTGAGCCTTCCTCTGTCTTTGCCAAGAAAGAGGAGAGGGCTATGCAGGCACAGTGCGGACGTGGAGACGTCCTCCTCCAGGTAAACCGTCAGCAGTCAAAGAACTGGAAAGAGAGGCCGTCTCCCTGCAGAACTTGTTTTTGTTTTTGCTTTAAATTGAAGTACAGTCAATTTACAATGTTGCGTTAGTTTCTGGTGTATACCATAGTGATTCAGTTATACACATATTTCTTTTCCTATCCTTTTTCATTGTAAGTTATTACAAGGCACTGAATACAGTTCCCTGTGCTATACAGTAGGCTCTGTTGTTTACCTATTTTGTATATAGTAGTTTGCACCTGCTAATCCCAAACTTCTAATTTATCCCTTCCCCCTCCCCCCCAGTAACCACAGTTTGTTTTCTAAGCCTGTGAGTCTGTTAGAACTTGTTATTGAACGTCCAGTCTCTGTCTATCTAAAAACCTCGCTAAGCACACGTGAAATCATCTTGCTTTCTGACACTCCAGGACAGACTGTTCTAGATCATCATTATCCAACAGGACTTTCTGCTATGACGGAAATGTTCTGTATCTACATTGTCCAGTACAGTAGCCAGCAGCCACATGTGGATATGAAACATTCAAAATGTGGCTAGTGTGCCTGAGAAACTCGTAATTTCTTTCCATTTTACTCAAATTTAAAGGGCCACATGTGGCTAGTGGCTGTCATATATTGGACAGCAAAGATCTACTGAGAAAACTACAGGGCCAACCCTTCCAGCTTGGCTCTTCAAATGAATTTATGGTTCATTTTGAGGTTATGCCTTTGACCTCCTTTGAGGGAGATATTATGAAACCTGATAGTGATTTGTCATTGGGCTACAACAGGGCATTGTCCACCTCACCCTTCATTATTACTTAATCTAAAGCCCTGTGTGGAAATTTCTTTTAGAGCTCTCTTTGAGAAACGGACATATTTTCTTCTCATTAGCAATGGGAGTATCCAAAATAGCCACATTCATTTTCACACTGGCTGCCAGGAAGCTCAAAGGAAATTTACAAACCAATGTAGGATCTCATGATATACATATATGAATATATATATGACTATGATTCCACTGTTTCCTTAATGGAAATGCTCTTAGTTTACATTTTCTCTGACTCTGATATTTCATTTCTCACTTCCATTTTACCATTCTTTCCTGTGTTTCTCTAGAAATTACCTTGAATCTTTTATGGAAATATATAGAAAGCATTTTTTTCACTAAGAAAAATAGTCCAATGGTACCAGCATTTTAAATGAGTCACTCTCTCTCCAGTATAATATATCATTTAAAAAAAACAAAAACCAAAAAAATACACCATAACAAAGGCTTTCTAAAATGCTTCCAAACATATGCTCAGCTTTTGCTCCTGAGGTACCAACCAGAGCACTGTTAGCTAAAAGGAGAAAAATGATTGCATTCAGGAAGTGCTGCTGCATACACTCCAAGATCAGGAAAGATGTCAGCGAGCCCCCCCCTTGTAGGGTGAAGTTGCTCTGGGTGATGTGGAAGCTACCAGTCCTGTGGCTCCCACGAAACCTGGGCCTCATCCTCCATGCACTGGCTGGCCCACACCCAAGCAAGCTCTGGAAACGGTCAAGGATGGGGAGAGCGTGGCTGTAATGCCACTGTGCCCACCGTGGAAACCATCTCCCAGGCAACAGCATATTTGCTGTGTCCGTGTCATTCCATTACCGCCTATCAGCAGCTAAGAACTGCCCAGGTGCTTCCTGGGGTGAGGGGGAGGAGAAAGAGTCAAAAATGAAAGGTCAAGGAAACCACTCAAGTGATCTCACATTTTAATTTTGCTCTAAAATAAAGCTGTCTGCTTCACATTTTTCATCCTCCAGGCAACACCTCCCAGCTTTCTGATCGCTGTAAAGTAGAACTTGAAGGCCACTCCAATGAGGGCTTTTTTTTTTTTTTGGTTTGGTTTGGGATAAAAAGAGAAGAGGATATTTGGAAATCTGTCATAGCTAATTCTCTTTTCAAGCCTGAGCTGAGAGCATCGCCAACACTCAGATTCCCTAACACTCATTAAAGTGCTACCGTCGCCCAGCTGAACAAGTAAACTAAAATGGCCTTCTAGTGCAAACTTCCCTGCCAAACTCTAGCTCATGTGTCCATAAGGTTTCAGGTAAGAGGCGAGCATCGTGCCTATATACCCATATACATCCTATATAACACACGCCCAAAGGCCAGTCCCGCCACCAATGACCGAACACGGCAATCATTCTGGAAGTTGAGACACGAAAACCAAGCGCCTACTGGACGCCATGTATTTTGAATCCTGACAACAGCTTTGCAAAGTAAGTATTACTATTATTTCCATTTTACAGATGAGGAAACTGAGATTTACCTAAAGGCACAACACAAAACCAGGGCTTCTATTCTTGAGTTCAGAGTCCTTTTGCACCCCAGTTCCTGGGGAAAACATCTTAATTGCTGAGATTTCTTCAATGGTCAAGTCCCCACTAAGAAACATGACAACAAAATTTGAGGCTTTTCACAGAGCTCATGGGGAATGAGACCAAAACCTAATGAGACTTGTGATACAAGATGATAGCAGAACCAGAAGCAGCCACGAGTCAAAGTTGAAAACAAACAGTCCCAGGACAAGTGGACACCAACGGCTGGAGAGCAGGTTACAAAAAGAAAGAGAAAGAAGAAAGACAAAAAGGGTAAGCAGGCTGGGCTGGAAGAGATACCAGAAAATCAGAGAAAAGATGGAAAACTGGGGTCTCAATTGTTGGGGCACAATCACCTCCAAAGCAGAGGTCCCAGAGACTCAATCCCCAACGAGAGGGTGGCCAGCTCTACCCCAGGGAGCTAGAGGGAATGTCTGCAGTTCGCCCTTGTCAAGGGTTTAGGGAGCCACCTCTCCTCTCTCTCAGTCATGTGGTCAGATAAGGTCAACTCCCACCTCAGGGCCAGTAGCGGCCACACGCTTCCAACCTGGCCCATCACAAAGAAGTCTGTCACCAACCCTGAGGTTCAGGGATGGGCTTGTGCTCCAGGACAAATCCTCAAGAGACACCCAGACAGGCCGAGCATCCAGGGCTGCTGGGAGCCACCTGGTCAACCCGCAGAGAGCGCCAGCCTGAAAAGCATGCCTGAGCAGCAGAATGGAAGGTGACGGCAGATTCCTGACCACAGATCCAGTTAGGCCTGAGGCCAGACCCGTGCCTGGGCTTTTCAATGCAACCCAAGCCAACAAATTCCACTTCCGCTCAACCAGAACGTGCTGAGTGGACTCGGCCACAGGAGGAGGCCTGCCCAGTACAAGGAGGTACCACTTGCCTCCTCCTGTCAGATGGAAGGACCACTTCCTGGGAGGCTCGGCAGGTGGATGCTGGCGTTTGGAGGCCGTGACCTTCTAAGTGCAGTATTCCATCACCAAGCGGCAAAAGCACCAGACAGTAACAAACAAGCGTGGGTTTCACCCCAGCGGCGCCATCTACCTGAAAACCAGTAAGTACCTGATACACGTGGAATGCATTTGCGGCTTTGCCCCGGAGAAACACTGACGGGATCCAGACATTGATCAGCGCCCGGTTTGATCTGCATAAAAGAAAGATCAAAATTGGTCATTTCAATTTACCCAAAAGAAGGGAGGAAATTATTTTCTCCTTTAAGAAATACTATGCACACATAATTTATGACAACATCTATTACACTTAACAGTAAGCTTAAGGGTCAGTTTAAGTCTCATTCCTTGGTCCCCCCAAGATTATTTTTAAGGAACTTCATGTATATTTATAAGGAACTTTATACACACACACACATATTTATATTTAACTCTATGTGTATCTTAAAATTTATATTTGTGGTTTGTATTCTGGAATGAGAAAAGCTGCTTTTCAGTTCTTACTGAGTGACCATGGCCCATAATTTATCTGAACTTCAGTTTGCTCATCTGAAAGGGGGACAGTGACCGGAGGAGGCTGGGGAGGCCACATGCACTAACGCCCATGGGGTTTCTGGATGCTCGGAGGAGTCATACTGCCCCCTTGCCACACCCACTTTAGGCCCTGATCCCCATTTTAAGATCAGACTCCATGGAAGAGCTCAGGAGACCAACACTCACAGCCACGCAAGTGACAGCTGTTTGGGGTTGTAGGAGGGGAGTCTAGGAAGCCAAGCACAAATACCCCTCTTGCAATTTTCTCCAAAACACTGTGCATGGTTCTAATAAAGCAGGATTTAAACTCAAATGCAAAATCATTTACTGGGTACATAGGATGCACGGCTTCATGCTTTTACCCATGTTATCCCAGTGAGTCCTTGCAGGCTGTTTAAAAAAACTTCAAGGGTTATTTCAGTTATGTGACAGGTCTGCCTTATGGGTGACTTTAACCTAACTATGAGTCACTGGGCTCACACACCCACCATCACCACTCTTCCACTGGCTGGATCCAAACATGCAGAGCTGACAAGTTCACTGTCACTGAATCTTTAAGATCAGTCATAACAGCTCTCAAAACAGTGCTGTGCAATTCTGGAAGGGCTGGGAGGTTCAAGCCCTTGCTTCTACTTAGAGTTTTTCCAGGGCTAAACACTTTTTCCAACGCTCTCCTTCTCTCCAAAGAGCAGCTCATAAAAATCTGCCAGCCTCCTGTGCTTGAAACACAATTTGAGACGCTGATGATGGAAGATTCCATGACCCAGCAACAGTCTCACAACCTCTCAAGTAAAGAGCATTTCATTTTCACAAAGAAATGGTTCTTTCCTGAAGCAGCATTTCTTCTAAGCTCTGAGCCGAGGTGCTGATCTTCAAGGGGCAAAATAAACCCTATCGACTACCTCCCCAGGGCTCTCAGTACAAACTGCAATTCTGAGCCACCAAGTTGGTTTGTATATCTGATGACGTTCCTTCTGGAAAGGTCCCCCAGATTGTACTAGTGCCTGAAGTGTCCGCCCTTCATGTCTGTTGGGAGGGGGAGGGGTGCAGAATGTAACTAACACTGGTTTTCATTAACCTTCCTGGAAGGGTGAGGACTGGACAACCTCCCAGGGCTCCTGTGTGGTCACCCAGGCTGGCCAGGCATCTCTCCCTTTCAGAGTATGTATTGCAGGGTCTTAGAACTGATTGTTGATGTGACCATCACCCTCCTAAATCGAGAAGTGTGGATCAAGGGACTAAAATAACAATCCCGAGTACGGAAGACCAAGTGAGTTGGAGGAATCCCATGGCCTGGGTGGCTGGTGTGCAGGGAGGGCTGGGGAGGCAGGGGATGGAGCCGAGGTCAGCAAGGGCCTTGTCTGCAAGTACAGGAAGGATGTGTGTCTCTATCTCTTTCTCTTTTTCTCTTTCTGGAAATGGAGCTTCCCGCTGGCTGCAGTGGAGATGAGCACCCTGCGGGGAGGAGGTTGCAGATCTCCAGGAAGAGATGTGACTGGACCAGGCAGAGGCTGCTGGAGGGCAGGCACTGTGGCTGATTCATCCCTCCACCAAGGCCCTGGTGCAGCACCTCCCCACAGCAGGCACGTGATAAGTCCTTACTTTAATAATGAGTCCCTTCCGCCTTACAAGTGACTGTCTCTGGGACCCCTCCACAGCACTCCCCACTCTTCCCACCTGGTCCCCCTGCCCTCCACCAGGCTGCCTTTCCACAATCCTCTTCACGCCCACCACCCCCACGGCCCACGGGAGGCAAACCCACCTTTGATTTTCATCCTTCACCTCTTAACCACCTTGACCCCTGTTACCCACCAAACTGATAGCCACCCCCACCTCCACTGCAGCCGCCCACACACCGCGGGCCTCAGGAGGTCCTACATGCTCTTCATAACCCCACTCTAATCGCCACCAAAGCCCCCAAGGCCGGCTGAGATCTGCGCCTTATGAAGGAGGAGACTCAGGCCCAGTGAGTTAAGTGGCTTGCCCAAGGTCACCCTGGTGTGAGTCCTGCAGCTGAGATTTCAACTTGGCTCAGCCTGGCTCTGAGCAAATGCTCTTCCGATGCCCTGCCCTCTCTCCACAAGCAGGTTTCCCCGGATGCCACCTTCTCTTGGGGAGGCTGAACCCTCCTCCCCTCAGCACAACTCAATGAGAGAGCAGAGAGTGCCTGCCTGGCCTTAACCCAGGACTCGCTCTACTCTTTTCACCAACTCAAGGAAATTTTCAGCCCCCAAAACAAGGCAACCTGATCAAAAGAGTCAGTCTGAAGACCAACCAAATTCCTTAGGGTAATCAGCAGAGGCAGCAGGTAGAATTAAATCCAATAAAAAATCAGACCAATGTACTGAACTATTGTCATTTCCAATACTCCAGGGTTGCAAACTCAGAAGTTCTAACAGGAGACACTCAGACAGTGGGATGAGTGGAGCGGGCCAGGGTCAGGCAATAGGGAGAAGTGGGGACTGTGGTCAGCTGACGCACATGCGCCCCGTGCGGAAGCCGCGACTGCTGCTCAGCTCGAGCTGACAGTGGCCTTGCCGGGATTTCTTCTTTTAAAGAAAATGGAGAAATTTACATTTTCATGTGATACCTTCCAATTCTTAATTGTCAGCCAAAAAAATAAATTGTTTTTCAATACCCAAGGAGGGAGATAAAAACACACCTGAAGGCCAGACTCCGGCTGCAGGTGAACATCTCCCCCCTCTACAATAACCAAATTAGCTGTGCAGATTTAAACAGATTTCTGCTTCCCCCTGTGGTCTTCTGGGACACAAGCCAAGCAACAGAGTCCTGTTTCTGAAGGGCCCCTCATGAGCAGACACAGAAGACTTACATTTCAAAATCCGACAAACTCTGGTCTTCGGACGTTTGACTCAAATCTCCAGGCACCTGCCGTCAGGAGAGGGGGAGGGGAGACAGAGAAAACATCGTGGTTACCATGGTTTGCATGATCACGGAAGGGTTCTGCCTCTCCATGATCCCTGAACATCTCCTGTCCGGAACGAGGTGAAAAAGCAGTTACTGGAAAACAGTAAGAGCTTCTGTGGAAGGATGGTTAGAGATGGAGTTACACTAATAAAAATATGCCACCATGAGAGATCTCAATCATCTTTATGGAAAAAGGACTGTTAATCCTATTGAGATAATCACAGGCATGTAAAAGCATGTAATTTGGGAGCTATAAAGACTTAATTAGGATCTGAGAGGCAAGACATCAAATGTGCCATGGAACAAACATTCACCGTCACCACGATGAACGTCACACACACAGACATACCTGGTGTGTAAACACAAAAAGCCAATGTCTGTCTCCCAAATAGCTCCATCCTTCCCCCTCACCTGGATGAGCAATTTGAGGCGGTGGAACAAGACTTCCTCTTCTGACTCAGAAGGGCGCCATGGGAATATGATTTGGTAAAAGAAACTAGACCACCTGACGTGATGGAAATTGCTGCATAAAGCGGCTACCAAATGGCCAGCACTAGCAGATGCTCAATAAATCGTGACGTTACAGTACCCTGGAATGAGCTTCCTTTAGTGGTAGGATCGACTGGGAACTAGAGAGAATTTAAGAATGTGGATCCAAACAAAGAGGAACTAACAGAAACCAAGTGGAACGGGGGAGGCTGCGGGTGACAAGGGAAAGGGGACGTTCATTTCACACTGTGCACCTGTCAGAGCGTTCGTGTTATCCTCCATCTGCATCAGTCATGATAATGGTTCCAGGGTAAGAGTATTGTCCCGCCCCCCATAGATGAGGAAACTGAGGCTCATGGAGGCTGTAGACCTTGTCCAAGGTCGCACACGTGGGAAAGGGATAAAAATCCAGGTCTGGCTGGCTTTTCTGCTACGAACCCTTAGCAAACAGAAGAAAAGCCTGCTATAAGGTGAGAGGAGAAGGTGAGACCTGACAAAGTCCTGTCTGTACAGAGGATGAGAAGACACCAGAATGTGGTTCTTAAAGAAACAGCAGGTTTCTTTTAGAATCAGGAGAACACAGTAATGGTGGAGCCTGGGCCCTGGGAACACACGGCTCACGGTCAAATCCCAGATCCACCTTTTCCTGACTGTGTAGCCGTGAACAAGTCACTTGACTGCTGTGTCGCAGTGTCCTCATCTGTAAAATGGGTACAACATTAGTATTCACAGGGCTATTCTGAGGACCAGGTGAGTTAATATGTGTAAGGTGTGTGGAACAGTGCCTGGCAGGTCGGAGCTTCCCCATCACTGACTCATGCTCTGTGATAATTATACAACAGCTATTGAGAAGGAAAAGCAGTATATTCTGTCAGCCTTGACACTAGACACGAATCTGCCCTGCCGTTCCTAGGGGTATCTCACCCCAAACATGGCAGCCCAGAGGGAGAATGGCCCAGTGAGCCTTTTACAGATTTATGGAGCTAAGCAACTAAACTGGGCTCCAGGCAGCAGGCTTTGCCAAGGAGCTGCTGTTGAGAGATTCTTTCAAACCCAACAAGGAGAAACCTGTCTAGCCACTTGTAAGAACATCAGTTTCAAAAGACCAGGAACTCCCTGGGCTGGGGGTCAGTGCAGCTCTGCTGTCAAAGTGACCATCCTTTTCCTCTGGGTGGCTGGGATGAGGGATGGTACAATCTATTGGGGGGGAAGCCAGGAGCATGTGTGTACCAAGATCCCTAAAAATGTCTACATCCTTAGACCAAGAAATCACACTCCCAGAATTATCCAGAGGAAACAATCAAAGACACCAACCAAAATTTACATCAAAGATCATTCCTCCTTCCATGCTGAGACAAGTAAAAGCAAAGAAAAAAGAATCTAAAGGTCCAGCTACAGAGGAATGATTCAAGAAATTATGGCATGTCCATTTGAGATGCCTGGCTTAATAAAATGAGTTACACACATGCATACTCAGGAGGGTACAAGCACAAAAATAATTCTGCAAAAGTACATAAGAAAATAGTAACAGTGACTATTGTTGGTAACAGATCAGGAGTGAGACTGGGGAGAAGAACGAGGCTGATTTTTCATTTGCTATCTTTCTGTAAGATTAAAGAAATTTATCTTTCGAGTGAATTGCTTTAGAAGAATTTAAATGTGCTTTTGAAGAATGAGATAGCATTCCACGTGCTGTTATGAAAACCTCTCTAGATAGACCATTATGTGATAGCTAAAGCAGGGTGCAGGGGTGGGTCTGATAGACTACCTGGGGTGCAAAAATGGAGAATGAAGAATATCAAACTGTATTTGTTTGTTTTTGCATGAAGAAGCTATCCAACTGCAGTTCAAGGCATCAGTCAAAGGGGCAGCAGCCTGCGGGGCCCCAGGGAGATGGGGGCGGGGCCCAGGGAGATGGGGGCGGGGCCCAGGGAGATGGAGGCGGGGCCCAGGGAGATGGGGGTGGGACCCAGGCAGTGGAGAGGGACTGAGGCTATTTATTCAACACTCTTTCATATTGTTGAGAGTTTATAAACAATCTACTATCAATTAAAAATGTAAATTCAAATGTATTCTCCCACCGAAAGAGTGCTTTCAATTAATTTTTAATGGCATAGAAAAAAGCTCCTGGTCTCTGTTTAATTAAAAAAAAATGCTATGAACTGCAAATGCCCAGTGTGATTCCTAAATATAACTTACAATGGCCGTGGATCAATAAGGTTAGGATGAAAAGAGATTTGAAAGACAAGCGGGATATCTGAGAGAGAAAAGTCAGATGCATTTGTAGCAAGTATCTGAACTTTTCTGTACTTTCTACAATGAAGACACATTAATCGTGCACCCACTAATACATACATATTATATATTAATTTAAGTGTGTATCACGTTACTATGTAAAGTAAATAAAATATTCTTTCCAATTCTCCCTCCCAAGATGTAAGAACTGTGCCTTCAAGTCTTCTTGCATCAGGGATGGAAGAGGGCCAAGGCAGGCTCTTGATGCACACCCCTCTCCACTTCCTGACACCACTCTCCCCTTGGCACTTCCACGTGGAACCCAGTGCCTTCTCTGGCGAGGCTGCGGGGTGGCTCTCAGCCTCTCTGCTCTGGGCTTCCCCTCAGCACCTGAGCCTGCGGAAGGTTCTTCTGGCAGATGTGAGGATCGGGTAAGCAGGGCAGAGGAAGGGCTCACAGGCTGAGAAGGCACCAGTGACCTCATTACACTGCCTTCAAGTGCAGCCTCATTTCAGACCGGACGTGACCAGAGCCTGGACTCAGGGAACCTCATTCACAAGAAGGAAGGTTCTGACTATGTCCACCCCACCAGGCTCAAGGGCTGGGTGACCAGAAGGACCGAAGCAAAAGATAAGGTGGGGGGGGGTTTATAAGGACAGATGTCACTTTACAATGATATGAACAAAGGGCTTCCTTAAACAGAAGGTATTTTCCTGACAGATACTTTCAGATTTCCCTTCAGGGATGCTTCTTTGCAGGGAACCTCTCGGCCAGGGGATGTAAGCATCTGGGAGTCGTTAAATCCTTCTGATTTAGGAGCTTTTCTTCTAATTACTGGCATTACTGGTATCAGCAAGCCAGGATACATTCATGTGTCTGCCTGGGTTTCAGGGACGCTGGCTGGAAAAAGAATCTGAACTTTCTGAGCTTGGTGGAATGTATCTTGAAAACCAGGCCAGGCTGCACGGCAACTGCAGGATGATAACTGATGGCCAAACATACTCAGCGTCTTAACATGTGGTCTCTTCAAGCTGCCTACCCAGAATGGAGCTAGAAATCCTCCGGGGTTTACAGTAATCATCTAGAAAGCTGGTTTGACTTCATATTCTGGTAGGGTAAGAAGTGTGCGGCAGAGATTTTGTAAGAAAAAAATCAACTTTCTACTGATACTGGCCACAAACATCCTTGTGACTTCCTGAGGCCCTGGGGAGTCTCGGAGGACACATCTCTGCGATGTAGCCTTCTCCTTGGTCCCCCTCAACACGGAGCACGAATAAGCATGGTCTTCCTTCGCTTCTCCCCGGCCCTGCAGAGAAGGCAGCTCGCCATCTGGCCTGTGGTCAGGGGAATCAGGGGGCTGTATGCGAGTGCAGGGAAAGGCAGAGCGCAATGCTGGGGAAACAGAGCAGCCAGGATTTTTGGATCTTTCTGGAGCAAACACCCCAGGAGCTGCATATGCGAGGATGTGGAGAGACCCACTGAGAGTCAGCTTCTGAGCTGCATCAGTGAAGAAGTTTTCCCACTCTCTCCTGACCCAGGATTTCCTGCGCTGCTTGGGGGCTGGGGAGCAGGGACAGGAGGGCTGATCACAGGCCCCCCTCAACGCCAAGGTGGAGCCCCAACATTGGCTCACCTGCCACTCGGAGTGGGAATTCCCAAAACTGGGGAGGGGGTTCAGATACAGGGGGTTCTGCCAAAAGAAGGACAAATGTGCTGAATAAATGCTTACTTAAACAGGAAGTTAAAAAAAGAAAGAGAGAGAGGGAAGAAGGGAAGAAAGAGCGAGCCAATCTGCCACAGGCACAGGAAGAGACCACACCTCGTCCCAGGAGCAGCATCAGGACCCAGGCGGGTGGTGACGGTGCACAGGGAGGCCTCCCCTTCCTTGGGGTCGCCCTCATTTCCAGTCCTGAGGGGCCTACAAACACAGTGACACCACCACCAGGCATCATCAAAGCCTTCCTGCTTTACAAAGTGCTTCTATGTAACAGCTCTTCCCACGCCACCCTCCTAATAGCTCTGTGGGCAGAGGTGTCACCTCCACTTCGCGGGCAAGGCCAAGATGGCTCAGTGTGAATACACACAGAGGAAGTGGAGATGCCAGGAGCCCAGCCCGACCCTCCCAGCCCACGGTTCCTCAGCAGCCTCTCCCTCAGCCTCAGTGACTTTAGGGACACCACTTTCTCCAGGTTGAAAAACTCGATAACCCCACCTGAGACCCCAGCGGACAGCCAGCACCAATGGACAGATGGATGAGCGCGCCACCTTGACTGCCCAGCTCAGCTGAGCCTTGAGGACCTCAGCCCAGCCGGCTCCACGCAATGCAGAAAACCTGAGCCCAGTCAACCCACAGACTCATGTGAGGTAAGACAATGGCTGTGTTTTTTAAGCCATGACGTTTGCGGATAGTTTGACAGACAACAAAAGATACTGCAAAAAGTTAACAGGCATTCGGCCACGAAGTGACTGAGGCGGGGCTCAAACACAGGTGGCCTGGTTCCAGAACCTGCACTTCCCACCACTAAGCTATACCACCCCCTTCTACGAACTCCTCATTCTTTGCATTTTGCATTCGTGTGCTGGGATGCCTAGAAGCTGAAGGAACCCAGATTCATACTGAAGAGGCTCAGCTGGTGTCTAGAGACCCCTGACAAGGAAAGAAAATCTGGAGGGACTCGACTGCTCAAGCGCAGACATGCACGGGTGTCGGACAGGGTCTAAGACCTGAGGCCTTTCTTAAAGCCATTTCCTTTGTCACCACAGGGTGATTTTTGGTAGGTACCAGGCCTGGAGGCCAAGGCACAGATCTGGCCCAGTCCAAGGTGGCTGGCTTTCTCCCCAGGAAGCCCCAGGCCTTCTTCCATCTCTGGGGACACAAGGCAGCCTCCACTGATTGTTAGAGAAGTCACAGGGCTTCAGCAAACTTGCTTTTCTTCCACAGCAATCCTATGGTGAGCCCTGTTAGAAAGCAACAAAGATGGCAGCCAGAGGGGGGCTGATGTGCGTGCAATACCTACTGTGCGCCAATGTTTTCACACACTGAATCCTTAGATTTACACTGCGAAGCAAGTATTACTGTAAGTCACCTTTCTTCCTTTCTTTCTTCCACCAACTTCTTTGCACAACGAGCTCTTTTCACATCTTTCAAGACTCAGCTAAAATACAACTTCTACGAGACGCCTTCCCTGGCCACCAGAACGAAGCCACTTCTCCTCCGCCACCCCCTCTCACTCCCGTCGCTCAGGGTGAGAGTACGCCACACTGTGTGCTGGTCCATCCCTGCGAGCACGAGCACAGCGGCTTCTCCGTCCTCCCGTTCACACAGCACCTGGCCCACTGTGCGCACTGACTGAGCATCTGTGACTGAGGAAACGATTCAATGATGGTGTAGGTTCCAGTCCAACTGAAATGTCAATCAATTTTTTAATGGCTCTGGAGCAAATTCGAAATTGTCATGCATGAGAAGGCTAAGTTAGTTTGGAGATAAGAGGAACCAAAGGAAGAGAATCATATTCTTTGTTTTCTAATTGCAGGGCGCTCGGTCCACTGCTCAGAAGAAAAGGCAAAAGGGTAGACAACACAGGACAACAGACCTCCGTCCCAATCACGGAGTGACACCTGTAATTTACGTTCTCCAGTCACTTCCTCACACGTGCCTCTTTTCAAATAGCCTTCCCTTCAGCAATTAGCTCTCACTCTGCACTGTCAAAAACGACAACTGTTTCCCATCCCACCAACACCCTGCTTTCTCACCTCACTTTTCCAGAAGGAACAGCGTGTGACAGGCACAGCTCGGTCTCCCAGCCTGGTCAGCTGAGCTGGAGGCCAGGAAGGCCCAGACCTGCCGCTCTGAACGTAGAGCAGGCCCGGGCTTCCCTCGCCTCCGGGAGGCAGCTGCCCGGGTCTGGACCACTCTCAGGGGTCTGTGTTTATCTGTTTGTTAACTTGTTCTTTTGTTTAACAAGTATATAATTAGCGGTATCAGCTGAGGCCAAAGACTCTTGAATGGGATACAAAGAGCTGGCAAACAAGAGCTTTAAAGAGTTTTTAATTCTACCCTCTGAGTGGTCCTGGATGCTTGCGCTAGCACACTCTGTGAACTAGTTTCGATGTGTCTGTTTTTCCCAAAAGACCGTGAGGGTCTCGAGGACAAAACTGTCAGAGCCTCAGACAGTATCAGGCACATACTGACTGCTCAGAAGATGTTGCCACTGGACAGACAGATGTACAGATGATCAAGTGGACAGAAAGGTAAATGGATGGTTGGAGGAGGGTAGGGATGAGTGGAGAGGGGCGGGAGAAAATGATCTAATTTACCAAGAATGAACATCTAGTTTCTTTCCAATTAATCAAGACACGTGGACAACGTACGTCCAAAGATACGTCACACAGGGACATTCAGTGCAGCACCATTTATGGCAATAAAAGCCTGGAAACAAGTAATGAAGTGGCTGCTGAGACACCCAGACAGTCAGAACCCGACTGCACAACTACCAAAAGAACAGCATAGATCTCTGCTGACAGGGAGTGATCTCCGAGGTCAAAGGTCAACAGGTAAGTGCAGGACACAGAGCAACACGGCAGCTGAGCCACAACTTTCAAGAGGAAGCTGGGAGCCAGGCAAGTCTATGTGCTTGGATCTGCATTAACCACTCTACAAAGACACGCCAGAAACCGCCACCTGAGGTTGCCTCTAGGGGCAAACCCTGAGAAGCCAGGGTCAGAGGCAAGAAAAAGATTTATTTTTTTTTTAACTGAAAAACTTTTACTGAATACATTTTTTATCCTATATATGAGTTGCTACCCTTCTAAAAACTAAATTTAACCACCTTGAAATTTAAAATGAAAAGAAAATGTTATTATATTGGTAATGGGGAAAAAAATAACGTGACAGTGACTGCCTCGGAGAGAGTGGCGTGGGGACTGGCTGGGAAGGGGTACAAGAGAACCTTCTGGGACGAAGGTAATGTTCCATGTCTTGACAGGCATGTGGAGGACACAGGTGTATGCACTTGTCTCAACAGTGAGCATACGATTAAGGCATGTGTATCTCACCACATGTATATTTTACCTAAAAAAAAACTGTAAAAAAAAGACATGCATGGTCAATGATATGCATGCTAAAGTATTTTGGAAAAAATATATACTAATATGTGTAATTTACTTTGAAAAGCATCCTCCTGAAAAGATGAACTGATGGGACGGGGGAGAGGGAAAGAGGGAGGGAGGGATGGATGGATGGATGCAGGGATGCATGGATGACAAAGCAAATACAGTAAAATGCTAATGGTACAATCACAAGAGTCCACTGTGAACTTTTTTTCCAAAACTACCTTAAAATTTTCAAATAGGCTATTGGAAAAAAATGAGTTTCGATCAACAGTGTATAAGAACAACTGAATTATCTTTCTAGACTCTGCACAGAAAATGATCTTATAATATCACTGTCTTTTCCTAAAGAGACTATCAGAGTATATGACTTAAAAATGTAGGAGGAAAAGTACTGCAGCAGTGCGGCAGGTGGGGAAGTAATAAAACGACTGTGTTTGTCTGGGTGCTGGGACATGGTGGTATTTATCAGCCCTTTAAAAATGATAATGTGCTGTGACTGCTTTCCTCATTCTAATAAACACTTGAATTTAAAAAAAAAAAAAAAGACTGGGCTAGGACTTTGGTCACTGGGATTGCTCTCTGACTTAGCTGTGTGGCCAAGACCAGGCCGCTGCAGCTCTCTGGGCCTCCCCTTCCTCCTGTAAAAGGAGGTAACAGAAGCTGCCCTGGAGGGATTGTCGTGAGACAGCCTGTAAGAACCACCCCGCCCAGCCCTGGCAGAGACCAGGTGCTGGCAAAGTGGCACTTACCCTCATTATTCGTGGACAGAGTTCAAGGGTACTGGGCAGGACAGACAGGCGGTTTGGGCCCAGCAGCCCCCACCTCTGAGTGAAGGGCCAGCTGTGCCACCACAGACGCACACACCCTCCTTACTCAGACACTTAGTCCACAAATTTGTCTTGGGTTCCTCTTAAGGGCCAGATGCTGTGTGTCAGGGAGGCAGCAGGGAACAGGGGAGGTGAAACCCTGGGGCTCACGGAGCATATGATCCATCAGGAAGATGGTCTTTGAACAACTGATAACACAATTACAGTGTGAGATGTCCACGGAGATGAACTGGGCTAACTAGCGTGTCTGGGAAGGTGATGAGTGAAAGAGGCTGGAGGGAAGGCGGCTAGGGCTGGGGCCTGAGGAGGAACAGCGTGGCTCTGGTCTTTGCTCAGACAGAGGGAAGCCACCGAAGGGATTTAAGCAAGAGAGACACTGGGCAAGCCCATGTCTGAGTAAGTCACCCTGGCTGCAGAAGAGAGATTGGGAGGCAGGCAAGGAGGAACAGCCAGGAAGCTGCTGTGCAAGGGTGCACACACAGACAGACAAGACAGACAGACACACACATGTGTGCACGCACATCACCATGACTGCACAAGCCAGATATCTGCCAACTTGTCTGCCCATTGCCTTTTCATCATTAGATTTTTTTTAAGGCTCATCTGTAAGAAAAGTACAAATCAATAACTGTCTATAGCTTCTCTAGGCTTAATTACTAACGTAGAGCTACTCTTCACTTATAAATTCTCAGCCAGTCTCTAGTGAAGGACTCTCTCTTAAGCAGAAGCTGAGAGCATTCGACTAACCCAGACTCGTGCCCGCTACAGGAGAGGACACCCAGGGCTGAGCAGTGGATGGGTCTCCCCGCCGCAGGCTTCTGTGAACCTGTGCCACATCAGGGGTCTTGCCTACTCCTGACAGGTTCCCAGTGTTGCCAGCAGCTGCCCCGAGGGCTCGCTCAGCGGCCAGAGCTGCACCCCTCCCCCAGCCCTTCTTCAGCAGAGGCACCTCCTATGTTGACCCATCTCCCGGATACTTTCCAAGGCAGAGCTTCTTTTAAAGAAAAGGTGGGGCCTTTTCTTTATCAAGCATGATAAAAAGAAAAAAGTTTAGAAGCACTGAACAAACTGCCTCATTTCACCCTTAACTCCCACTGAACGGCCAGAGAAACGGAGGCACAGGGCAAGCGGAAGACACCGAGGAAAAGCGGGGTTGTGCGAAGTCCAGCGTCCAAACCTGCTCCCAGTCGGATCCTGGTGTAACTGGAGAGTGAATGCAGGATTTCCTTAAAGACACTGCAAACACAACAGAAACTGTCACCTAGAAATTAGCCACGGACCGCCAAGCAGCATTTAATAGCGTTACAATGTATCACGGAGGTTTACGCTGCAGGTCTGGGGCGCTCATTGCTGCAGACGGAGGGGATCTGGGTCTGCCCGGGTTGATGTGCTGGACACGTCAGTTTGGAAGGACAACAGAAGGTACCTGCTGTGTCTGTTACCCCAAATGCTGTCTTCTTGCAAACAGAACACCCCTCAGGAGCTTGCAAGGGCAGGTGTGTCACTGGGGGAAACCCTCCAGGACCAAGAGGTGCGGCTCATACATTTTTATGTTTCCAGTCCCTAAACCCAGTACCTCCCTAGACTCAAAATCAGGGGTTGGCAAACCCTGGCCCACAGACCAAATCCAGGCTGCTTTGTGAAAAGGCTTTCACGGGAGCAGAGCGACACTGGTCTGACTGACGGGGGCGTAACGTCACTGGCTGCTGTCACTCTCCGGCTAAAGTTCAGCCACTGTGACAGAGACAGCACAATCCATGACACACAAAATGTTTACTATCTGGGCACTTATGGGAAGAGTTTGCCAACTTCTGCTGTCATGGATGGCTGAGCAGATGTAGAAAAATTACCAGCAATTTCGGGGAAACACTTCATTCCTCTTGGTGGGAGGAACAAATGTTTGAGCTCCACAGCTTCATGAAATGACTTTTGGTGTCTCGAGAATAAAAAGAGGCCCCAGACCTTGGTGGAGGGGGAGTGATCAGACGTGATGCTGGAGGATCCCGGCCCTTATTTACGTTCATCTGTGTCACCGTCGCAGCAACCTTTTACTACAAGTATGGCAGGTCCCATGTCCCACAAGGGGCTCATAGAGGCTGTGTGGTGTGCCCATGGACACAGCAAGAATTCAGAGCCAAGCCTGGCTGACTCCTGAGCTGTGCTCTTCCTACTACCACATGTGGTGCCTCCCCCTGGAGAAACACAGCTTTAAAACAAGAATCCAGGCTAATCTCTGAAGGAAGGAGTCCCTAAAAAGATGACTCTGAAAAGTCACCCCATGGCATCTCATGGGGTCTGTTTTGTCAGTTTAGACCTATGATGGCCATCTGTCACCGCAGCAGTCGTCCGAAGCACAGGCCTTTTCCTCCACCCGCACGTCTGCTTGGGAGCTCCGGGACAGCTGATGGAGACCCAGGCGGGGGTGACCGAGGGCCGCTGGGCGCAGCTCCTGTGCACTTCGCTCGCCAGGGGAGAGGCTGCTCGGGCCCAGGCCAGGTGAGAGCCGAGCTCGGCCCTCCTCCCGCCACCCCGGCCCCTGTGTCCTCTTCTCAGAGCCCTGGAGCCCTGTGGGACATGGCCTGAAACGCACCTCCCTTGAGAAAAACTCTAGTTCCCAGAGGACGCCCCCCCTTAGGCACACCCTCCAGGAACTCTGTGTTGAGATTCACTTACCGACACCGGCTGTGTCCCCTCCAGGTTCCTTCCTCATGTAATTCCCCAGGCCTGTGCTTCTCAAGGCTGGCATCTTTCGAACCCTACATGGCTCAGGTGTCCCCCACTCAGTAAAGCCTCTCGTACGTGATGTTCCTCTTTTGCGAAGAGGCTGCCCCGTGGTGTTCCCACAGCACCTTGTAGGTGTGTGTGTTACAGCGCCTCCGACGTGTGCAGAGATCACTGGTTTACCCTGTTTCCCTAGAGGCCTGCGAGCTGACCAGGCGCCAAGCTGTGCTTTCACTCGCCTCAGACACCCTGGACCTCTCATGGTGTCTGGCAACAGGGTAGTAATCTGTGATGATGATGTTTATCTTTCTATCCTAACAGAAATGTCTGGAAAGATGCCCACTGAACTCATCAGGACCAGGATCGCTGGGGAGGGGAATAGAGTTGGGGTGGTCGCCAAAGAGATTTTAACTTAACATCTGAATGTGCACAGTGAGAATATATTCCTGTAATGTTTGTGCTTTTAAAAAACATTTTAAATTTTAAATGCTTTTAAAAAACATTAAAAAAAAAAACCAATAGCAGCTGTAGTGAGTTGAACAGTATCCCCCCCGAAATGGTATGTCTGTATCTTAGGTCTCAGATCCTGTAAATGTGACCTTATTTGGAAAAACAATCTTTCCAGATAGAATTAAATTAAGGATCTTGAGAAACGATCATCCTGGACGATGCAGGTGGGCCCTACACCCAATGGTCAGGCTCCTTATAAAAGACACACAGAGAGAAGCAGGGGAAGGCCACGTGAAGGCAGAGGCAGAGACTGGAATGCTGTGGCCTCGGCCAGGGAACGCCCGGGGCCACCAAAAGCCAGAAAGAGGCAAGAAAGGCCCTTCCCTGGAGTCCCCAGATAAGGTCTGGCCCTGCCAGTAGTGGCACTGTGATTTCAGACTTCTGGCCTCCATAACTGGGAGAGAATAAACGTGTGTTGCCTTAAGCCACCGGGTCTGTGGTGATTTGTTCTATGTGTTGGTCTCTTGCTCGGTGCTGGTGCCAGGCTCCGTGTTACACATTTTAAATGCACTGTTAGCCTATAGGGTTGATACTATTATTAACCTCATTTTACAGAGGAGGAAACAGACTCTCAGAGAGCTGATCTAACTTGCTGAAGGGATAGGGCTGTAAGGGGCAGAGCCAGGAGGGAACCCAGGCAGCGTGGGGTCCAGAGTCCACGCTGGGCCACAACACGTCATGAAAAAGCAGGGCTTTGGGATTCGGCAGGGCGAGGCCCGCCCCGACTCTGCCGTCCTAGCCAAGGCCCCCGACTTCTCAAGCCTCACTTTCCTCAGTTATAAAGAGGACAAGTGTTACTTCCCTGCAAGGCTTATCATGGATTAAGTGAAAGGATGACATACAGTCTGGTGTATTGTGTCCCAGTGCCGGGCACCGAGGAGGCACTCAGCAAGCATCTCCTAGGGGAAAGAGTAAGGAGGTCACGGTGTGACTCGCTGGTAGGCATGGTCATGTCAGAAGCTGGGGGGAGGAAGTGGCTGGAAGACATGTTCTTCCATGATGAATGCAATGCCTAAAGGTGCAAATCACTTCCTAAATTCACTCACTCCACCCAACCCACTAGGCTATTGGCTCTTGGAAATGCCACATGGATGGGAGGGTAGGTGGGTAAACCAATTCCACAGAACAGTTCAAGCATCTAATTGACCTTAGGGGTTCCCCTGTACAGTACTAAAAGATGATGACATTAATGGCAGAAAGGGAGAGAAAATTCTTAACACTGAGCTCCTGTCCTCAGACACTAAAAAGACACATTCCAGAACCAGCCTGTGGACAACTTGCTGTGTGATGTTCAGCAGTGAAGACTAGCAGTAACTCCAAAACAGCCCCTTCCAGAAATACTCACATATCCAAGTTAACAGTTCCCCCCACCTCCAAACACACACATCAGTGCCCGCCACAACCAGCTAAACAACGGCCTCATCGCTGCTGGGAAGCTGCCACTTGCTGGCACGGATGACTCTGAAAGCCAGTCACCAAAACAATTAGAGCCCCACACCGCACCCCCAGCCCTGAGATCAGACACAAGAAGCAGTCCTGCCAGGGAGAAAACTGCCTAATTTTCCATCTTTTATCAATAAGCAATAAATAATGAAGTATTGCTAATTAAAGACGCTGGGGATAGTGCAATTTAACATCTGTTTCATAATCCCATCTCCCAAAGTGCGATGTTTCCCCAACCCTTCTCTGAAACTGATGACTTTCTGAGAAGATGTTTTTGGAACTGAGTCAAAGTGGCAAGAGGGCAGTCCGAGACCCACAGCCTGGTCCCCGCTCTGTTTCTAACATGCTGGATGGCAGCAGGCAAGCCAGTTCCCTGCTCTGCGCTTCCATTTCCTTCCCAGGGAAAGGCAGAGGCAGGATAAAGGGGTGGGCTGTGGCTGTCTGCTGCCTGGCGTCCACTCCCCTCCTGGGAAATCACCTCACCGAGAGACCTGCGTGAAAGAAACCCTGCGCCTCGATCCAAGGGTGGGCACCAAGTAACTCGCGTCAGCCAGCATATCCTGCCCTTGTGCCCACAGTGACTGGTTCAAGACTGGTGGCTGAACTAAACTGGTTTGGTCAGAGTGAAGCCTGGGGATTTTGCTGGAAACACTGGACAGTCTTGTTCTTTCTCTTGATGATGACTGAGAAGATGGGGCCACGGCCACCAGCTCTGAACTTCTCAGTTATCTACTGAGACAGATCCCTGGCTTTGCTGATGCCACTTTGGCTTGGCCTCTGTTTCTGTGGCTGTGAGCCTCCAAACTGATACACAAATGGTCATTCCTTCCAGCTCTGGCATTTGTTTCATTTTATTCTGTATGTTTTCCCAGGAAGGCCAAGCCCTTGAAATAAAAGTTCAAAGGAAATCCTTCAATCCCTGTGTCCAAGGAGAGATTCTGAACTACTTAAGGACACAGACCATGTCCATCTTGTCTTTGATCCCCAGTTCAAAGCATAGTACGTGGAACTCAGGAAACTGAGAAACTCGACACGCACAGACTGAATGAACAGATCAATAAGACAGAGGTCTGTAAACTGTGGACTCTGGATAAGCTGTACTTCTAATCAGCATCACCATCAGAGCCACTGTAACCCCCATCAGCATCACTGCTCAGTGAGTGCTCCCTAGGTGCCAGGCACTGAAAGCTTTGCATAGATAATCTGATTGAGGTCTCATCGCCACCCTGGGAGGCAAGTAAGCTGCCACCTCTAGAAGTCATCAGGGCTACCCACAAATAACTCTGCTCCTTCCAGGTGCCTGGTAGGACTGCTCTTTCCCACCCACCCACTGACGTGCGTCCAGAGGACTTGCTTTGCAACTGAAGTAAGAGAGAAGTGATGTGTCTCATATCTGGGTGGGAGAGAAAGTGTGTGCTCGGCCAGGCTGTCTCGTCCCCTCTAACACAGCCTGGGTCTGGGTGTGAGGATGGTGACAAGATGCAGCAGAGGCCTGGCCAACCTGTGAAGGCCACATAACGTGGACGAGATAGAAACCTCTGTGGTTTCTGAAATGGCATTTTGGAGTTCTTTGTTACTGCAGCACAACACAACCTACCCTGACTAATACACCACAGCCCATATTATAGATGGGAAAACTGAGGCCCAAAGAGGTGAAGGGCCTTGTCCCAAACCATGCCATTACTGAAGGAGAGAGGCATGTGCAGGCTTAGAACACAGAAAGCCTTGGTCACTGCTCCTCGGGTTTGCAGGTGTTGTGATCCCCCCGCCACCAGCTGCCTTAGGACTTTCAGTGCCAGCCCTGCCCACGTGCTCCTGCATGGAAACCCCAGGCACGAGGAAAACAGGGGTGCTGGTCCAGGCATTCCCTAGAAACCAAGAGTCCACCCCGAGACAGCAAAATGCACAAATACCAAGTTCCCCAAACTCTGAGACATGAGAAAGTACAGGCATGTAACAATGTATACAACTCAGTATAACAAAATAATACAAAATGAATGGAAGAAAGAGATGGAAGAGAGAGAACAGAATTACTACTGAAGACCAGACTAGAGGGCATCAGTGTAGGAAGTCCTGCCACAGAATGTCCAGATCATAAATTCCTGTACAATCTTTCTCCATAATCAAAAGAAAGCAGTAATTTTGACTCAAATGCCTCGTGACCAAACAAAACCAGTTACAAGATTCACTCGGTGCACAAAATAACTAGTGAGTGCTCAGAAGCAGCACAGCTTCTCCCAGTTGCTCCTCAAGGTGACAGGTATGTGAGTGAGGGAGTGTCTTCAGCAGCAGCCTTCTAACACATGTCCCAGTGGTCCCTACCTCCTGCCATTCGCGCCCAGTGTAATCCCATCCCCAGAGTGTGGGCTGGCCCTACTGACGTGCTTCTAACGAGCAGATGAAGGCAGAAGTGATGGGACGCCACTGCTGAGGTTAGGTTATAAAAGATCGTGGCTTCCGTATTCATGGTCTCTCTCCTACTTGCCTTGCTCACTTGGAGGAAGCCAATGGCCACGATAAGCCAGGATGGCAAGAAACGGCCTCCAGCCAAAAGCCTAGGAGAAACTAAGGCCCTCGGTCCAAGAGCCCCTGGGAAGCTGAGTCCTGCCGACAAGCACACCAGGGAGCGCCGGGCCTCCCCTGGTCAGGCCCGAGATGTCCGCAGTCCGGAGAGAGGACCCGCTAAACAGCGTGGATTCCAGACCCACAGAAACAGTGAGGTTGCAAATGGTACTACTGCAAAATGCTGTTTCTGCCTCTAAGTTCGGGGACAATTTGTGATGCAGAAATAGGTAACTAGTACAATCCGTGCACAAGCATCATGGTGAGTTTCGTTCCCCCCCCCCACTCCTGCGCAATCCCTTCATGAAGCGCCAGCACGCTGCCCAGCCAGCCCCAGGGGTTCCACGGGAGCCAGGACGAGGAGACCGAAGACTCTGACCCCGTGATAACACAGAGAGGCGCGCTCCCCGAGCTGCAGCCCGGCACCAGGCAGCGCCGTGATTGTGGCCACTTTCACTGTGACTCGCGCTACTGTTTACTAACATTATTTTTAAAATCAACTCACCTTTTCCACTTGTAAAATTTACTCGAAAGGAAATCATTCTAGCAAATAGAAAACCAATTTCACATGCTATGTAAAGAAAGCAGACTGAATCCAATGAGAGCAAACTTTATTCAGCTGTGTCAGTGGTTCTCAGCGCCACCTGCTTTAGAATCCCTGGAGGAACCGGCAGCGGGAGGCTGGGGTTCCTGCCGATCTGGGCTGGAGCCCTAGCACTTGGACTTCTAGACACTGACCAGCCCTCTGACCCTGAGGCCCACACTCACTGTCCCGGAGCCGAAGAAGCACTAAAGACAAGCTAGTGCCAAGTGAGACCACAGCAGCACTGCTGACAGAAAACTGAAAGGGAAGAGCTTCCCCACCCTCACAGGGTCTGCGTTATCCTGACCCACCTGAGTCAGCGTGCCCGACAGCAGGGCCGCACGCCTCGCGCTGCAGGAGACGCGGATCCGCGGGCTGGGCAGGGCCAGCTCCCCGGGCAGCCCTCCATGGTGTGATGGCTCAAGATTTTGCACAGATACTCACAGCTCAGGGGCTCTGGCGAGGCCCTGGACATCATCACCCCTGCTCAGCTCACGTGGGCGTCTCCTCCACCACAGCTGACTGGGAGGGCCCAAGGGACAGTCCCGGGCCTATTCTCTGCGCTGCTGCTGTGCAGGTCAGCACCTGCCACACACAGGATGCTAATACGTAACCAGTGAATAAACAAATGAGGCTCCTCCTCACTGGGTCTTGGGGGACAAGCAAGATCAGACCACAGTCCAGGGGGAGAAGCGATATTCCAGATGGGGGCCCGGGGCAGAGGGGGCATGCCTTCTCCAGCGCGTGCTCTTCCAGCAGTTAGCCACTCCAGTTAAGCTCTGGCTTGTTCCCAAGCCACCAAGGAAGGCACAAATTTTCTCTATGACTGACGGATAATTTCATACCCAAATTGGAAATGCTTAAATTGAAACATCATGAAAATCAGGGGTGGGAGACATAAGACAGTTCTCTAAACACGACAGCAAATAAAAAATGAAAACAGCAGTGTTGATCATCTTCTGACATAAATTCATGGTCCCTTGTCAGTATATGGAACTGGCACAGACTGTTTAGTTTCAGTAGAATTCACCTAGTATTTTCTAAGCATCCACAGTCACGATACTCTGGGGGGAAGGGAGAATTAACATTCATTCATTCACTCAAAAAATATTTAGTACTCTCTATCAGGTCCTGGGGACACAGTCAAGGACAAAAGGGACAAAGAGGGAGACAACAAATAAGCAGCTCTATGCCGAGCAGTGGTAAGTGCTGTGAAGGAAAATAAAGCAGGAGGTGGAGGGTATTTTATTCAGGGTTAGGATCCGCTGAGATCTGGCCTCCTACTCTGGATGATTTAGAGGCATCATCTCATTTAATTCAAACCTCACAACTCTCTCTTGTGGGCATCACCAGTCCCATCTAAAGACAGGAACAAGAAGGCTGAAAAAGTAAGACTGACCAGCCCCACGCTTCCTAGTCATGAGGACTTGGGGACACCATCCACCTTACTAGTGCCTCAGTTTCCGTATCTCTAAAATGAATCAGGAACACCTCCCTCACGGGCTCGCTACTACATGCGAAACACTTGGGAAAGGATCTGGTGTGTAACACATGCTCAATAAATGTCACCTGTTGAAGGCACGTGTGTAAATGCCACTCCCACTCTTTTTAAGGACTTTGGTATCTGAGGGAGAAGCCAAAAGATACAGCAGTGAAAGTGGAGGATGATCATATCCACGAACACAGCATGCTGACTGACACCACCACTCCCCCTGCCCACCAGGCGCATCTTCTTCACCAAGTTCTACACATCCCTCAATAACCAAGTCAAACACTTCCTCTTTGAAGCCTTCCAGGACAATCCCAGCCATTAATTAACCCACCACTGCACCACCATTACCTCTAACTCTACATAATTCATACTTGGTTGCTAATTCAGTCATTCAACAAATATGCATCCAGGGCTACCATCTACCAGACCCTCCTCACACTCCACTGCGACTCCGTGTTAACATGTCTCCACTGGAAAAGCAATGTCTGTCCAGGGGAAGAAAAAAACTCAATTGGGTATAATTCAATGAAATGAACTAATTAATAAACAAAGGACAACATAAGGAAAGCAGACAAAATGGGTGGTCCAGAGGGGGAAAACAAGGGCAGGAATTCAGAAGTTAAAAATAAAAACAACTCAGTATTGACGAGGACGCCAAGGACTTCAGAGCGATCTGGATTTGGAAGGGTGGGGAGACTGAGAAGGAAGAAGCAACACTCACTCGTGAAGGACTCGCACCAAGCTCTTCACGCTGAGGGTCTCCGGCAGACGGCCACCTATATTTTATGCCCTTGTCAGCTGTCCAGTACTTGATTTCTTTCAAAAATATATTCTTATATTATTTGTGTCATTTAGAAAAAAATGTTAAAGCATGTCTTTGGAAAGTCAAAAGGCAGAGAAGCGAGGCCCTGCAAGGAGAAGGAAGGGCACAAGCAAAGGTAAGGAAGGGGGCCGGAGGGACTCTGCGGCCCAGGGGCCAGTAGCAAGCGGCAAGGAGGAAGGCCAGAGCCAAGCTGGCCGTCAGCATCTGCCAGATTCTTTTTACAACAAAGCTAAAAGAAGCCCCGCACTACATAGAGGCACCGGGAGCAGCAGCTGCCCGTGAGCCTTGCTGTAACGGAGGAGGGAGCTGGTTCCCACGGGAGGCACACGCACTCACATCGGCAAAGGTGAGGACACCCTGGGCAGCAAAAAGATAAAGCCACTTTCCCAGAAAAGAAACAAAAATGTGAGTGGACATGAGGTGTTCTGACTTTATCAAAAGCCTTGGCCAAGTCAGATCTCAAATGCCTGGCTGACAGCAGCGGTCACATCTCAAACCACGGCCGCGCGCCTTCGTGTGGCCCAGGCCCGCAGTGTTTGCGTATCTGGGAAAACACCATTCGAGCCCTTATCAGCAAAACCATTTTCCTCGGAAACAAGAGCAGCAGCTCTACAGACCCGACAGGCAAGAAGGCTCGGGAACCCTGTAGGCAATTCCAAGAGGGCCCCTGCCCCTCAAGAAGAGGTCATTTTCAAAAGAACAGGTCAAGGCAGCCAATGGTTTGGCTTGGGCTCCCAGAGAAGGGACAAGAATAGGTCTAGGCACGATCTCTGCATCCCACAAACCAGCTGACGTGGACATCGACCCCCACGACACCTACAGCATAAACAGCCTTTATTTCTAATGGAAGCTTATATAAACCCACCTCAGGGAGATGGGAAAGCTTCCAGAACAATCTATAATATCCCTCCAATGCACAGGTGCCACTCAGTGAAAAGTGAGCCACCACTCACTCTCCAACTCCGCAGCCCCGGGTTTTACGATGGGCCAGGAGAGCAAAAAGAAGATCTGGCCCCCCCTTTTTTAAAATATTATAAAAAACTAGGAAGAAATCTCTTTTTTTTAGATGTAAGTCACATGCAATTGGTGGGGAAGGGAGGACTAATCAGAGGGGAATTCTGTTATTGTGGAGAAAGATACACATTAAGAAATAAAAACATATATTTAGTTACAGGGTTTATACAAGTATAATCATGTGGTTATTATGTATCCCCGGAATTACAGCATCTGTTATTTTAACAGAAATAGAGTACATTAAATTAGGATTTAGCTGGTCATGTCCTGGTCAGATTTACAAGGCACGGTGGAGCCAGAATGGAGGAAACCAGGAGAGTCTGAGTTTTGAGGATGACAAAACTGAAACAAGCCAAGGACAGTGCTCTAGTCTGAGAGCATGGACAGCGGTCCGAGCCCAGACCGGGCTATACGGGAGTCCCATGTGGTTGCCGGAGCCTCCAGAGCTGCTTTCCCACGCTAGTGACATTAGACAGAAACCCACATGCCAATAAAATACACACTGATTAGGGGCCAAGCAACCCGAGATCTTGAGGTTCTATCCATGGGAGGTGGGGGGTGGGGTCTGGGAATGGAAGGCAGAGAGTGAGATCAGGGCTCACTTACTAAACAAAGAGGCGGACCTGCCTGCACCAGTAATGGGTGTGTGTCACAAACTAGGATTTCGATTCATCCAACCCTGAGCTCCTGGGTCAGATGAAAATAAAAGAAGGAAGGGCGAGTTCATGTCAGGAAGGACTTGGTGGTAAACAGAAGGGGAGTTCAGGGCCCGGGCGCCCCAAGAGCATTGCTGACTGTCGCTGCCTGTCATTTCTCTGGCTGGTGGGGCTGTGAGCAGCACCCTCAAAATGAGCAATCACACAGCCATGCTGGACAAGAGCGAGAGGGCAAAGCAGGGGGCAGAAGTTGCCTTGCAATCCTGGCTTTTACCTCTTCCAAATCAGTGGCAAGGAGGGTCTCAGAGTCCTCTTGTTTGGACCCTTGTCTCCCAGCCGAGTCGCAGTGCAGTCAAACCAGAGAGAGGCAAGTCTCACAAAACATACTCTGCTCTTTATCTTCTCTTCCACATCCCCGCAGTGCACCCCATACTCTGGGTAAAGCCAAACGCACAAAACACGAGTGACCGACTAAGCCGGTGCAGCAAATTCCTCCCTGAACCCGGAGCAGCAGGCAGGCGGGAGCACCAGGTGCACAGGTCTCATTGCTTTTCCCAACGCTCCCCATTTGCATCAATGAGGGATCAGCTTTGCGATAAAGTTTGCATGCGCTGCATTTGCCAACAGACACAAAACTCTGATCTTAATGGAAATGTAATTTCAAAGTTCCACACCTGTGAGCTGTGGGTAGCCAGGCTCTGCCTACCCAAACCCTAAACTGTAGCCCCTCCCGGCTCCTCAGCAGAACCAACTACCCACGGCGATGAGTGAACCAGGCAAAAAACAGGGCCAATACCTGATCACGTGCGGGCAGACAGACCTGTGATTTCAGCATTAATGTCAAGGAGCGTGTGATCACGTGGAGCGTCTGCCCATCGACAGAAAAAAGATAACTGGGCTCAAAGAGGGGCTTTTATTCCCTGGCACTGAGCTGTGCAAAGTGGGTTCTGCAAGCATCTTTCCGGACAATTCTGTGTCAAAAACTAATATTTCTAAGCTAAGCCTCTATGTGAGACACATTTTTAGTAGTCTCTCTTAAATGGCACTTTTAAAAATAATCTCCAAGGCGGTAGGCGATTAGAACACGGATGTCCAACTGCCGAATTAAAAAGCCTCTTATAATTTGGAACGCGCTGTTTAGAGCTGCCACGGGACCACAGACAATTTGGTGCTTGATCGTTAGATACTCGGCAAGTGCCACCCAGCTGAAAAATATATTTCTTATTAAGCCTCTGTGCTTAAATAGCACCAGCCCTCAAAGGAGATCACTCCCTCTGAAGGTTTTAAAGACACCAAGAAAGTCCCAGGAAGCATTTTATTTCAAAGTAAACCTTATTACAAAACTTGAGATGAGTTTTTTTCTATCTGTCTCACCCCTGAATTTCAAATTCCTCATCTTTCTCTCTCACCAGCTCAGTCATTTCAATAGTGGAGGGACGGTGTCCCATGGAAACACCCAGCAGCTTACAGAGAGGATTAACAGAAAGTCTCCGCCATCCAGTGGGCTCCAGGAGGCACCTTTCTGGATTATCAAATACTGTGGTTAATAGAGTGCTTCCATAGATATCACAGGGGCGTGGCCAGAACTACGTGGTGGCACCTGCTCCCTGAGTGACTGTGTACCAGCCCCCGAGAGGAGGAAAATGAACACAGCCCCTGATGCAGGGCAGCTATCCATCCACAGATTAAAAACAAGACAATTCAACACAAAGTAGAAGGACAGAGTGACAGATGCTGGAGCACACAGCGCCACAGGAACAGACCAGGGGCCAGCCAAGCACTTGGGAGGGGCACAGACAAGAGGGGAGTCTGCGAAGGCTCTGGTGGAAGGTGATTCTACTGTAAGCCACTTCACAGGATCCAAAACACAAAAGTCTTGGACGATGAGGAGGAAGCAGAAAGGATCTGCAGTTTTTCAAGGCAACTGCAGTGACTAGCACCATCACCACACTGCAGAGCAATGTAAATGTTTATGAAACCGCAGACCGTGGGAAGGGGAGGGGGCGAGGAGAAAGAGACTGAGCCACAGAGAGATTCAGCACAGGGCACGGACAGACAGACAGATGCAGAGAGAGAGAGAGGCAGGACAAGAAAGAAAGGAGCAGAGAGAGTGAGAAACAAGAAAAGCAGGGAGAGGGAGGCAGGCAGAGGGAGGAACACGAGAGAAGTACGCTGAGCGACAGAAGAGGAAACAAAGAAATTAAAAAAACAGAGAGAGCAAAAGAGAGCACAGAGACTCGAGGAGAACCTCATGGCCTGCTCTGGGAGCCAGGGTGGAAGAGGCCCTAAGTGCCTGGGGCGCAGTGGGGTCCAGGTGACTGAGACCCAGGTCAGCGGGGGAGGCAGCGGAAGGTCAGGCAGACCCAGGACTCAATGCCCAGTACTCACCCCCTGTGGAAGGGGGCAGGCCTGCTGCGCCCCACAGCCATGTAACACCACCTCCTCCCCAGGCCCTGCGGACCCCAGGCCAGGCAGGCTCGGGGACAAACCAGGCTGCCGCCATCTCTCTGCAGCTGGTGTGTGGGTAACGAACGTGATACGTAACTTGGCCCGAACCTTCCTAAGTGCATCCCTTGGAAAACATCTTAGACAAGATGCTCCTTGGGGAAGTAGTCTTGGGAGATAACGCATACAAAGCACGGCAAATCTGCTCTTCCTGGACGGCCACGAGGCACCCTGGCGGAAAGTGCTACAGCAAAGAAGTCGGTCGAACATCCTCTTTCAAGCTTACTCTGTCACAACACCACGTCCTTTCTACATGCACCAACTATGTACGCCCTTTGAATCATTATTCTACTCTTGGGAAACTCTGCCTTCTCCAGATGCCAAATTTCCAAAGAGCTCGTCTGGTATCAAGATGAGGTTATCAGAAGACCAAAGTAAAAAAACAAAACAAAACAAACTTTGATGTACAAAGTGAGACAGAGAGACAAGGAAGCGGGAGACTGGGTTTGCAGGCAGGGAGTGGAATCTGTGAGAGCTTCACCGCAGAGGGATCTGAATCTTTAAAACCTCCAGGAGGGTTGTACCTGGAGCACAAAAGACGCTGAATTTTGCTTGAAATGAAAAAGGAAAGAAAAACAGAAGAGTAAGCAGCATGGTGTTGAAGTCTGGGCTGGTCCTAGGTTTGCAATCTGGTGCAGCCACGAAGCTGTGTGCCCTGGGGTGTGTCCTGAACCCTCTCTGCACCTCAGTCTGCTCAAGTGAAAAATGGACCTAATAACCCCCCCACCGCAGGGCTGCAGGGGGAGAAAGGATAAAAATGTATGCCAACCCCAAGCACGCAGCCCTCACCAAACAGACAAGGGAGGGGACAGATCAGAGAGCGGGGACAGGAGGACAAACCAACAGGGCTGATCCTTTGAGTGAGGGGAGGGACTCTACAGACCTCAAGTCACACCAGGCTGGGCCGTCTTTTCTGCTTAAATGGAGGGGATCCACTTAAACGGTACTTAGGACAGAGAAACAGAGACCTGCGGAAGGGGCAGGAAAGAGCAATCCAAGTTCAATTACATACAGTGAGACCAAGTTTGCTCCCCCCCTCCCCCCAGCAGGAACAGACTTGCCCTTAATGAGTTGCTTTGCCTTCAGCCTTCCCTGTGCTGTGACTTTACTTGACCTCTACCTCTTGCAGTCTCACCAAGGTTCTATTTCCCTGTCTCTATTTATTATTCAAAATAGAAGCTGTTCTCCTTGAGAATTTTCAGGGCTGTAATCAAATCCTGCTAAAAGGAAAGGAAAGAAAAAAAAAAAAGACTCCAGCATGCTCTCATTCACGTCTTATACCAGAGGGAGAAAAAAATAATGAGCGAGTCCTAAAAATACTTACATTCAAAAAAAGAAAAGGAAAAAAATTCAACCCTTAATCCCAAACTCCTTCTCCTTAAAATAAGTGACTTAGCTTAAATGTCTGTAATATCATAAAAAGATACCAGAGAGGAAATTGTCCCTGTGCCTATCTTTTTAAAAAAATTCTTATTTGGTCCATGGAGTCATCCTCTGTTCTGTGAAGATGAAGTTCTCACTTAGCCAACAATCACTGAGCACCTACAATGTGCCGAGCACGTGCTGGGCACTGGGGACTCAGCGATGAAAATGGAGCCCTCACCACGTGCCCGGCACCGAGCGGCTTTACCTGCAGCATCACACGGAGCCACCTGAGCGGCTGGTGCCATGTTACTCCCCACTTCATAGAAGAGGGAACCGGGGTTTCCAAATAAAACAGACAGGGTCCTGCCCTTGAGACACTCAAACAGTCTGGCAGCCTGGGAGGAAGTCTGATCTGGGTGAGTAGAGAGCAGAAATGAAGAAGTATCTCCTACAAGAGATGCTTCTCATGACAGGAAGGAAGGGCGGACCCCCGAACAGAACCTGAGCTTGCAGCTCCACCTTCCTTTGCCTTGGCTGTCTGCTCGGGGCAGATGACCAGAGTGGGCCCGCGGCAATAAGGACAGGTCAAGGAATGCCCTTGGGGCTCCTGCCCAAATGGCCAGCTCTTCCCAACAGCCCTGAATTCAGGCCCATAAGGACCACTCTACTCCCACCTCCCTTCTGGCCATCACAACCTGCCCACAGGAAAGGACCTGATGACAGTTTGAGCTGCCTCTGAGTGCATGGATGCCAGGGCCCTGCAGAGCATTCAGACTGGAAGCAAAAGGGAGTGTGGCACAAGGAGAGAAGATGCGCCTGCATGTCAGAGGGGCCCAGGGAAAATCTAGACTCCACCACTTACAGACTGCGACATTCACTCGCTCACTCCATGAGCCCACTCACATTAACTGAACACCTGCTATGTGAATCACTGGGACTCAAAGGGAACTTGCCCTCAAGGAGGGGCACCTCATGGAGATGCTGATTAGTGACAGATAAAAATGTTAGAACTGCACTGAGAGAAGAAGGGAGAGAGATATACAAGCATCATACTGTGCACAGCAGCTCCGACCTCATCAAGGTTCCTGGGGAGAAGATGAGTTGACACTGAGGGGTGAGTTAACCTGGGCCCAGAGCTGTATTCCAGGCAGAGGGGGCAGCAGGAGCAGAGGCCCCACGGAGGGAGAAAGCATGAGGTCTGGAATAGAAGAAAGCTGATGGCCTGAGGCCTAGCACAATCTTCCTGTGTCCAAAAAAAAAAAAAAAAATCAAACCTGAAACTTATCAAGACTCTAGAGCTAATGAGCAATTAGTGAGCAATGGTGAGCACCACCACAGGGCTGCGATCAACAAAACCCTAACTCGGGAAACCTACAGTTCAAAGGGCCAAGCTTCCTCAACAGCAATGACAAAAACACAAGGAGAGAAGAGCAATACGGAGGAGGAACACACAGATTAAAAGAGAATTAAGAGACCTATCACCCAGCTGCAATGGATGTATTTCATTAGGGTCCTGACTAGAGCAAACCAACAACAAAACAAAGCCAACTGGAGAAAACAGAACACTGCCTGGACATTTGATGATATTAAGGAGTCACCGTTAATTTTTCAGGTGTGACAATGGTATTGTGAATATCTTTTGGTGAGAAATACTGAAATATCTATGAATGGAATAATATCATGATTTGGATATGCGTCCAAACAACCTGAGATGGGAAGAGACTGAAATGAGCATGAATGAAGTAAGAACGACCCTGAGTCGATGACCGTGAAAGCGGAGTGATGGGGTTTCATCCAGTGATTCCCTCTGCTCTTACAGATGTTTGAAGTTTTCCCCTTTTGTTGAAAGCGAGTGGTGAATCAGCCGTAAACGGGGACGGGATATTGATAACACAGACAAAATGCATGCTAAGAACTACTACAAATTAGTAAGAAAAACATAATCCAATAGCAAATGGGCTGAGACTGTGAGGAACAGATCACAGAAGTGAAACCCAAACAGGCAAGAAGCAAATGAAAAGATGGTCCACCTCACTGTGGTCAGAGAAACACACATTAAGAAACACACATTAAAACCACCTCACGCCTCAAAACGTTAGGAGAAACGTGAGAGCGTCAGCAGAAATTCTTGCCCGTGGACAGAGGGATCATAAGTAGGTACCTCTACTTTATAAAAGGGCAAAACGTAGCAAATTTTGAGGTAGGGGATATAGCTCAGTGGTAGAGCACATGCTTAGCATGTACAAGGTCCCGGGTTCAATCCCCAGCACCTCCATTAAAAATAAATAAATAAATAACCTAATTACCTCCCCCTCAAAAAACAAACCAAAACAAGAAAATGTTTTTTAAAAAACTCAGCAAATTTTAAACCACCACACTGTATAACTCAGCAGTTTCACACTTGGGTCTTGACCTTAAGGAAACATTTGTGTAATGGATGTAGGAAGTGATCATAAGTGGCTATTAATATCAGAAGAGGAGAGACAAGCAGACATAATGCATCTCCTGATAGAAAATACCATAAAACAAGTTATGTTATCAGCAAAATTAAATCTGAATCCAAGCCCCTAGATCCAAATGCCAATTTAAAGAAATGCAGGGAACAGAGGAGCATTTCAGATAGGACTGCAGAGGTGCCATCAGCAGATTTCAGGTGGTGAAATGACCTGGTGTCTTCAGTAAGTAAATTGGAAGAAAAAGAGAGATAAAGAACTCTCCAGACAAAAAGAAACATGAGAGCAGTCAAATACACAGAGACCGAAAGTAGAATGGTGGTTTCCAGGGCTGGGGGAGTTAGTGTTTCATGGGCACAGAATTTCAGCCGGGGAAGATGAAACGTTCAGGAGATGGATGGTGGTGATGGTGGCAGAACCATGTGAATGTATTTAATGAACGTACAACTGTACACTTAAAATGGCCAATTTTATATTAGGTATATTGTACTATAATTTAAAAAAGTTAAAAAAAAAGTAAGAGACACAGTCAGTTACAACATATGTGGACCTCACATAGATCCCAATTCAAAAAACACTATAAAAATTATGAGACAGTAAGAAGTTTGAACCCTGATATTTGCTAGTATAAAGGAACTACTGACAACGGAAGGGTGACGATAATAATACATTTATGTTTTGTTGAGTTTTAGAGATACATATTGAAATGTCTAGAGATGAAATAATGTTGGGTATTTGATTCAAAACAATCAGAAAGCAGGTGTTGATAACTTGAAGTAAGACTGACCGTGACTGGTAACAGTTCAAGTGAACAATGGTTGTGTGCGAGTGCATTACACTAATCTGCCTACCTTTGTACATTTAACGTTTGACATAATAAAAGTTATAAAGCAAATAAGAAGTTATCACAAATGTGCACAAAAGGACAAGATGTTCTCAGCAACAAGGGTTGCAACAGCAAAATACTGGAAACAACCTAAATGCCCACAAATACACGACCAGATTTAAAACACTGCAGTATTTCATTCAACAGAGGACTAAAGAATTGAAACAGGGAAAGAACTAGATCAGGAGTTTCCAGTCAGGGGCGATTTTGCCCCTCGGGGACACTGGGGACATTCTGGTTGCCATGACTGGGTGGGGTGCTGCTGGCCTCTAGTGAGAAAATCAGAGATGCTGCTAAACATTGCACTGTGCACAGAACAGCCCCCACGGCTTTGAGCCCCAACGAAACGGCTCAAAGTATCAAGAGTGCTGCAGTTGAGAAACCCTATGTTGGATCCACGCGGGATGGTCCTCAAATCCCAACACTGAATAAACATGAAGACTAACAAACACAGGCACACACGGGGCAAACAGGTATGTGCAAGTAATACCATGGAGGTAGAAGTTACACAGAACTGAGACTGTTTATGGCTATGGAAATTGATCTATGTAGTAATGTATGAAAATAGGGAGGAGAAGGCTTTATGCCAATTTCAGAATATGGATTATGGGCATGGGGGGAGGCGTGAAATGTTGCCAAGGGGGCTCTGATAGATTTCACAGCATTTTATGTTACTTCCTTTACCCCCTCCCACCCAAAGAAAAGCAAACACGGTGACAGCTAATGTTTGTAAACTCTGGATGGTGGGTACGTGGATGCTCCCTCTTCCAGTCTCTGCACTTTCCCATACCCTGAGCATTGAACAAACGAAACAGCGGGGTTGTGGGCAGCCAGATGGCATGGGCAGAAGGGCAAGGCCAGGGCCTTCCCGGGTGGGAGCACTCACCGGCCCCCGCAGGTCGATGAGCTCCTGCCTCATCTGGGACACAAGGGCTTCCTTGGCCACCAGGGCCCGGTGCAGGCGCTCGTTGAACTCAATCAGCTCCCCGTGCATCTCCGCCACCTGCAACACACAAGCACCAAACAGTGAGGCTCAGGGGGCAGACCCTCCCCATGTCTTGTCCCCACGCCTTGTCCCACCTGCTTGCAGCCCATCACTTGTCAGCAAGGCATCGGGAGGTTGCTGGGATGGGAAGAGTAACACTGCTTACCTACATGCTATGCAAATCCACTCTGAGTTGAATACGTTTTTGACTTGGTTGATTTTAACACTATGGAATCAACGGTCCACAGTTACGGTCAGAATACGACTATATCAAGTCATTTTTTGACTCTAGGCTTTTGTTCTTAAGACACGAACACCTTCCAGGCAAAGGCTCTCATCTGAGTTGTACCTGTCAAGAACTTCCCTGCTAATGGCACAAGGAGAATGACTAATTGTTTCTGTTCATGAAGGCTTCGGTTCTGAAAACCAAGAAAACCGAACCAGAGGCTTGTTGAGGATGGTGATGGTGACAGAGCACAGCAGCAGGACAGCCACCCAATGGCTGCTGCTCACTCTACGCCAGGAGAATACTTGAGGCAGGTACTGTTATTCCTGCCTCCCAGAGAGAACAATGTTGGAGGTGTTTAAGGGGCTGGCTCGAGGTCATACAGCTAACAAAGGGCTGACTCTGGAGCCCTGGCTCTTGTCCACTGGGCTACGTGTCACAACCCTGCCATCCCACTGTGCCACTCACTCAGGCCCGATGAGCCCGTGAATTTTTCTGCATTTCAACACTCTTGGCTGATCCCAGATAAAAATGGAGGTTGCCATAAGATAGCCTATGACTGACGTACAGAGACAACAACAGATCTTTCAGGCTGGAACTTACAAACAGCACAGAAGTATCCCATACGGTCAAAATATACAGTAATTTCTCTGATTACAGGAGCAACCTTATGGGGGCTTAAAATCGAATTCAACTGTAACTTATTTAAACACTTAAGAGAAATGTAAGATATAATCTTACCATGCTCGTCAGGAACGCCAAAAGAAGAATCTGACAAGCATCTTAAAGAAAAGCCCCCCAACCCCGAATGCGGAGGTCAGGCAGACCCCTCCCAGCCCCCGTCTCCCTGCCCTTCCCAAGAGATCACCCCTCCCATACCCCAGACTTCAGCCAGGCACTCACTAAATTCTACATAATGCATAAATAACATTAGACCATTTGTAATAAGTACTCCACATGAACTATAAAACATACTGTCAGAATAAAGAAAGGATAAAAGGAGAACTTTTGTAAGGGAAAAAAAATTATCTACCCGAGTCTTGATTCCTCAAGAGGACTGAAGGGAAGTCCTTTTATTTTATTTTATTGGATATATTATACCAAGGGTAAAAGGCATAGGAGGAAATACACTAAGATATTAACATCAAAGAGTATTTTTTTCTTTCCACTTTTCCTACTTTTCCTTATTTTTTAGTTCCCTAATAACGAGCACTCTTCCATTTATCAGAGAGAATAACCACTTAGACTCTTTAAAGGAATTAAAATCCTTCACCTGAAACTAAAGGGAGCCGGGTGCCATCAACATGAAATTTATCAGGCTCCCAGCTATAACCCTGATGCTCTCATTAATTTGCTCAGTGAATCTCCACCCAAATGGCATTCCCTTTGTCACTCAGGTGCCCACCTTCTTCAAACCAGTGTGAAATGCAAAGTGAATGGCACAAAAGACATTGCAAGAACCATGCAATTAACAAATGTCATAAGTGAATAACTCACTGAGCGTTTTAACCAGTGTTTTTTGTCATACATACGTAGCTAAAATGAATATTCCCCGGTTGCCTCATTCCTTTTGTAGGAAAAAGGCTTAAGACGATCTTTTGGCCTTTCACAAACAAATACAACATCACTTATACACCACTAACAATGCCTGTTTGACTCCTCCACACAGAAATCACATGAATTCTTCGCGAGCTTCCTTGAGGATAAGACTCCATTTACCACACAGTAAGCAGGAAACGCATACCACTGCCAATATCATCGCTAAATACCTGCTAATGTGCCCCCACAAAATGCAAGCTTAAATAAATGCCACTGTCATTTCCAAAGCAAAACAGGGTTTTGCTTTGTTTTTGTTTTGTTTGGCAGGGGAAGCCAGAGTGTTAAAACAATTTTCCATAAATGCATAAAACATTGAAACATCCCAGCTTCAAGTGGTGTTTATCACGAGCTGTCAAAACTCTGGCTCTTTTTTTTTTTTTTTCCAGCCAGAGAGTAACTTGACCACATCAGACAAAGCTTTCTTTGCACAAAGGAATGGGGGAAAATATCCTATGGAACCAAGGAGACAAAATCTGAGGAAACGATTTCCAGCAGTCATTACAGCTGCAGTGCTCACTGTTACTAAGCTCCAGAACTCCGAATTTCTACATTACATAACCCTGCATGCAGTCATTGATATTAACAGCTTTCATCTTACATAAACCCTACTGAGTTTGCTATTCCTTGAATAACTCCAAACTCTAGCGTACCTAGACATGAATTCAAGATTCAGAGAGCCTCGGAAGAGAAATTTGAGATCACAAAGATTTCCCATTACTATGAAAATAAAAGCAGGCTGCATACGAACTGCCTGCTGGAATTTCTGTGAGGCTCTTGAGGGTACTTACAGATTTCATCTGACTTTCCCTCCTTATTTTCAATAGCCGCAGGTATGGGATAGACAGGTGCTCTCCAGTCTACCCTGCACGAAGCAGTAAGGGGGATCTTCCCAAAGCAACATCTGACATTGTCACCTGCTGTTTAAAACCTTCAATGCTTCCCACCACCCTAAGGATAAAAATCCAACTGCCTTCAAGATCTGGCGCCGGCCTCTCTCCGGCACACTGTTTCCTGCCCTCTTCCTCTTGTCATCTCGCCTAATGTCACTCAGCCCCAAGGGTCCTCTATGTTCCATAAATATACTGAGCTCTAGGAGGTCACCCTATGGACAAAGAGGAGAAAGGCACGTCCAGCAGAGGAAATGGCAAGCGCAAAGGCCCGAAGGTTGGCAGGGAGACAGCTGAGAGAGACGGCTAAGGGCTCAGACTCCGGGGCAAGACAGCCCTTGGCTTGATCACTTAATTGTGCTGGTCTTGTGCAAGTCACTAAACCTCTATGAGCCTGAAGCCTGTCACATGCAAGATGGGGATTAAAAACCATGCTCACTTCATGGGGTCACTGTGTGGATGAAACGAAATGCTGCACTTAGCAAGCTCGGCACTGTGTCTGGGCATAGCAAATGCTCAATGAACAGGAGCTGGTTTTACATGATGCATGATCACATGAAAGGGACATGAAAAAGGAGGATAGGCAGTCTCCAGAAGCCAGATGGAAAAGGGCCACGTGTGCCCTAACAAGTAGCTCAGACAGCTGTGGAGAGAGACTCACTGGCCCCCAAAGCAGGAACATCACCTGCCAGGCACTATTTCCAGTGCTGGGGGCAGGAAAGTCATGGGGTTCACATCCTAGAGGTCAGAGCTCAGGGAGAGAGGAGGACTTAGAAGGCAGGGTGGCAGGAAAGGCCTCCCCCAGAGATAACACTCAGGGATTCACTTCTCTTGTTGGCCTTGACAAATACCAAGCAGTCTCCTATGACCATGCCCTAAGTCACAGCCAGGCACTCAGTGTGTTCCAGCACCATCAACGCTCGGGGCAACTTTAAAAGTCTGCTGTATAAAATTAATCTTTTTGGGGGGGGTGGAAGGATTAGGCTTATTTGCTTATTTATTTATCTGTTTAGGTACTGGGGGTTGAGCTCAGGACCTCATGCATGCTAAGCAAGCACTCTACCCTCCCCCTTTGAAAACTGAAGGCAGTTAAGGAGGAGGTGCCATTTGACAACACTAATGACAGTGACAAGTCAGGAGGTACACTGACCACAGGGGATGCAGCTTCAAACAGAGCCCAACATGGGCCAAGGGATGGGGAACCGAGCCCTGATTCTCTCAAAGGCCCAAGGAGAGCACCTGGATGGTGGCAGATGTAGTTCCTAAGTTGTGTCCGGAAGGTGCACAACTCATGAGCTAATAAGGCATAAATGCTTATCATTTGGGTTTCCTCCGTTAGGCTGGAGAGAAGATGGCAGAAAGATTTAAGACGTTTAAGTCACAAGGCTATTTGCCAACATCTGCCAACATCCCCTGTGGCTTAGCAAACCCCTGCTGGGGAGTTAGCCTGCGCCTCCACTTGCATACACACTCAAGCAGGAGTTCAGCTTCAGGTGTCTGGAGCCCACCTACATACCCAACCACAAGGGACTGGTGAAACCTATCAGGTTCCATGATTCTCTTACTGCCTGCAGCTTGGCAGACATCACTAGTCAATCACTGCTTCCTTCCTCCAGAAGACGCCCAGGCAGCCGTGATCAATCGATCAGCATGCTGGCCTCCAGGATGACTCCTATTTAGTATCCCTGGTGTAAGGGATGGGGGGAGACGTCATCAAGAAAGTGATACTTTAGTTGGGTTTTGTAAGATGATGCCTTTGGAGCTTCAGGAGACTGAGCAATCCCTTCCAGCTGGAGCATCAGTGAAGATGATCTCCAAAAATAATGTGTCTGTGAAAAAGCTTTTAAGTCAGTGAAAATCCCAGGAATTATCATAATTACCTGCCAAATCATGAAAAGATTATAAGTTTAAAAAAAACAACATGCCTCTGGCATTTCCTTTCATATCAGAATGTTCTATCTAATCACATTCAAGTAAATCATGGTTTAACCCTCCTTTGGCTACCTAATTAGACACTTCCTGACTAATTAGATCAAGATATCCCCAAATTTTAATAGCAACCGAGGTTCTTTTGGTCACATACCCAAACTCCAAGAAGGTTCACTTGATGCCTGAGAATCTACCTAATTTTTAAAAAACTCATATGCTGTTTGTGGGTGCCATTGAGAGTGGCTGTGGGGAGGGACCCGGAACCTCCCTCTGTGGTGATGACACTGCACCTGCCCAGGTGAAGACAAAGCCCTCACTGGTGCTCACCTGCCTTAACACACTTTGGAACACTAACTACAGACCAGGCCTCTTCTGGGCACTGCATCCATCAGCTCACGTGACCCTCGTCACCCTCCTGTAGGGTGAGCAGGGCTTCCTGTGGATGGGGCCTTGAGGCTTAGAGGGGCCAGGCTATGAGCCTAAGGCATCGGAGTCAGAGCCACCGTCAGTGTTCCCTGCGCTCCACCTTGGGGCACAGTAGGAAGCTGAGCCCTTCGGGGATCAGGTGAGTCAGCCCCATGGACTGGAGGAAAGCAGCACAGGGTGGACCAGAGGCTCCGGAAGCAAGCTAATCATTGGTTACTCGGAGGGCATCTGAGAAATGCATATTTCCGGGCTTCACTCCCCAAAACGCTGATTCAACGTAGAGGAGTCCAAAGCAGTACTTTTTAAAGGCCCCAGTGACGGGGATGATCAATCAGATTTGGGAACCACTGGCAAAGACAAAGGGGGAGGATTTCACACATTTAGGTGTGAACTGCAGTCAGGCCATCCCTGAATTTTAGAAACCTAGTTTTTCAGTTCATTATTTGTAAAATTGGGATGTCATGGAAGCCTCTCCACTGGTCAAGCTCTCAACTTCTGGATTTTCACTGTGGTGAACAAAGCCACAGCCAGAGGAAAACCACATCGAGCCTGCCAGCCAACACGGGATGGCAACAACCGCCACGCGCAGCGCTGTTAGTGCCGCAATGGCGGAGAAGTTAGTCTGTGACGGTGCTGCAGAGGGCGCCCGGGAGCTGGGGCTGGGATTAACTGCCTGCTCCGTCTGCGGCAAGCACAGACGTTCACAGTAGGCATTTAGAAACGGGTGAAGCAATTTCACACTGGTATGAAATCCGGAATTCTAGTTTTTCTATAAGGTTTTTTTTTTTGTATTTTATAAAAGTACCAGTCTGCAATGAATTGGAAATTAAAAAAAAACAAAAACAACTGGTTCTTCGGTGCAGATGGTTTGAGAAGCACCCATCTACAACACATATGCTATACTTGAAACAATGTCTTGTGAAACAATGTCTTGCATTAATAATTATTAGAGACAGTGACTAATAATGACAATGAAAAAAGCCAAAATATGACCATTTTGGATAAAATTTGTAAAGAGAGTTGCAAAGAAAAATAAGAACCGATGTTATCAACATCTGTTGTTCTTTTAGACCCTGTTTTCTTGTCGAGTGTCAACTTGGGCTTGAAGACTAAGCAAATTAGGAACGATCACTGACATAATGCACGTCCAGACCTAGCCCAGGACACAGGGCACGGAAGTCTCCCAAAAATGACAGTTGCCATCACCCTCTTTGAGACATGCTGAGCCCTTCTCACAGCTGCCTGATTATGCCCATTTTCCAGAGCAGGAAGGTGAGGCTCAGGGACACAGCAGCAAAACATCCCAGGTCACAGAGTCCCGGGTCCTTTCCATCACATGACCCTTCTGCTGATGGATACATAACCCAGGAAGGCACATACTGCACCCGTTTAGGGGTGGAGGAAGCCTAGGCTCAGAGAGGCTACGTGACCTGTCCAAGGCCACAAAGCATATACCCTAACAGAGCCAGGCCAACAGACCAGGTCTCCTGCTTTTAAGTCCAATCTGCTCCTCTACCGGGACCCATGAGATTCTCAAAGGAAAAGAAAAATGAGGAGGTGCTTTGTACTCAGAGTGAGGAGGGGGCCTAAGCTCAGAGCACTCATTCTGCCCTAGGGATGCCCTGCCTTCCCCCTATCAAGTTCCTCACTGGAATCCTGTGGCTCCCTAGGAGGGAAGTGCTCTTACTGTTCCTAATTTTATTAATGAGGAAATGGAGCCACAGAGAAGGGAAGCACCTTGCCCAAGGCCACACGGGAAGCAAGCAGCAGGACTGGTATTCCAATTTCCGAGTCCATGTTTTGGACTCTCTACCCTCCTTCTCTGTATACACCATTACCGAGATGCTAAGCTGGGATCTCAAGATACCAGAGGACCTGGAGGAGGTGATGAACCTGGGATCAAGCACTAAGGGCATCACCCAAGTAAGGGCATCACCATCACTTGCACACACGTGCACACACCCGGGGAAAGGGCACCACCTCTGGTCCTCCCGAGGCCCAGTCTGGCTTGTCACTAACCAGTTTGCAACCACCTCCTTGGGGGAACCTGGCAATAAGGGAAGGAGCACCCAGAGTAAACAAGAACCTTTGCGAAGGCAGGCCCTACGGTGGGACTCAGGGTCCACAGGAGGCGCCCAGAGATTCCGGGAGCTCGCCAGCAGCCAAGATGAGCCTTCTTCAAAGTAGTCTTCGCTTCACGTGAAGGCATGTGTGGCAACCAGCGTCTGAATGAAAATTCCAACATGAGGACACTCCAGGAGGCTGTCAGGGATTACCAGGGGGTGTTTGGAATCAAGGGGCCCTCTAAGCGGGGCCTCTTAAGATCAGGTTAGAGAAATGGGGGTTGTGGTAGCCAAACCCAGGTCCTGCCTATTTGCTGCTGTGTGACCTCAAGTAAATAATTTCACACCTCTGATTCTTTGTATCTTCTTTGTAAAATGAGAATATTGTTCCGTATTGTCCAGGTTTGTCATGGGGCATGAAGAAATAGTGCAGTTTGGGTAGCACCCAGTGCCTGCCACAGTGAGATCGTTAAAGCATCGTATGTGAGCGCCTCCTAGGGCCAGGCAGTGGTCTAGATGCTTTACATACGAGCATACACGATGACGGCCTGGGAGGTAGTGCTTTATGCCCATGCCACAGATGAGGAAAGCGAGGCTCAGCAAGGTAAAGTGATCACCCAAAGTCATGCAGTCTGCAGGAGGGGGTCAGCGTGACCGCGGCCTCAGGGTCCTGCATCTTCCGTCCTCCGAGTCTCCCCAGTTTTCTGCTTCCCTTCAGATCACCTTCACTCTGGTTCTGCTGTAGGGGGCTGACCCTCAAAGGCATTCCAGCTTGCCCTGATGAGCTTGACAACTGGGGCCTCGGGACTGATCCTCTCTGACACCACACTGCCAGGCTGCCCAGTGTCAGGCTCATCAGAAGCCCAGGAGGCGGCTCCATCCTGAAGTGCCCCCGAGACAGCTGTGTGGGCGCCATCTGCAGAGCCATCGAGATAAGTAGAGGCTTGTTAAGCTCACATTTAAGAGAGAGACCCCCTTAATCTCCGCTGTAGCAAGCCCCTCTGTGCTCAGAATGCTGAGCTTGAGAGAAGAAACGCTTAAAAACATTTGGCTGGGATTACGGTTTAATAGAGGGGATGGAAACACCCAGCACCAACCACAGCTCAGTTAGGAACAGGGTGCCTCTGAGAAACAGATGTTACGTAACTGTTACAGCCCCGCCACTGAGCTGCTGGTCCCAGTCCCTGACGCTGGCCCTCGTTTCTTCTGACGCCCAGCCTTTCAGAAAAATGCACAAGACGCGCGTGGAGAAAGGCTGCGCACAGCAGCGGCTGCTGCCCGCCCAGATAACACCTTTTCTCCCCTGCCTTCCACTAACGGCCCTTAAAGAGCAAAGGCAAAACATACAGAAACAGCGATAATAAAACAGCAGCCGACACCTTCCTGGTGGTTGTTTGAGGCAAACAAGCAATGACAGGAGAAAAGCAAAAGCAAAAGCCTGCGCCCCAGCCCTCTGCCGAAAGATGTGTTCACGCCAGGAGAATAATACAAGAGGCAGCACGCAGCTGCAGAGGTTTTAAACCGGTTCCACTGATTGTCACCCGTCCTTGTGGAACATTACCAGAGGGGCTGCCCAGCATGGTGTTAGAGGTGTGAACCCCAGAGCCTGGCCTCCTGGGACTAAAGCCCCCTTCCCCCTCTCCTAGCCATGATGGACAGGCTGCTTTCACCAGCCTGGGCCTCAGTTTCTCTTTCATAAAGTGAGGTTAACAGTGCACATTCCACAAGGCTCCGGTGAGATTGAAACAAGGTAACACACATAACAAGAAGTGCTTGGCTCGGAGCTCGGCAAGCACTGAGTGCTCCATCACTGTTGGACACTGCCATGAAATAGGCACCAAGGAAAACATCACTGTTGGACACTGCCATGAAATAGGCACCAAGGAAAACGTCTGGTGTCACTGGTCCTGCACCACCTACAGCCTTAGCCACCTTCAGATCTGTCCCCTCTCTTCCACCTCTGTCATCTAAGCCTTGGTTGAGAGGCACCCCCATCTCCCACCTTGACAGCACGACAGTCTCCCTGCTGCCCTCACGTCCCCCACCCCACCCCCAAGTGATGCTCAAACAGCCTCCCTAAAACCCAGACCAAACCTTCTCTGCCTAAAACCTTTCACTGATGTTGGCAAATAAAATGAAAAGAGGTCTGCAATTATTTGCTTACAAATAACACGGAGGTGGAGGTGATGGAGGGTCAGGCATGGAGTGGGACTGGCTTTGGGAGATGGAGCCGGGTGAGACCGTGTGTTGGGCATAGGGGGGTACGTCACACTATTTCGCCTACATTAAAATTTCTCCATAATCCAAAGTTTAAAAATATCTGTCAGTGGCTCTCCACTAATTTCCCTGGCATGGCATACAAGCAATGGGAGGAGGGGAAAGGTGGGAAGGGGAGGGAAGAGGTGGGAAGGGGAGGGAAGAGATAGGGAAGTGGAGAGGAAGAAATATTTCAAGGGAAGAAGTGACGCTGATCAAATGAGATTCCATGCTGCACCTCCACTCCCTCCGGGCATACCTCCTAAAATCCTATCTACCCTTCAAAGATGACCTCTAATCTCAGTGTCCCTCACCCCCCAGATCCTTTGACACATTTATCCATCTTCTCCATAAATGATTCCTCGATAGTGGTAAAAGCAGATACTGGTTTCTGAGCACTGACTACATGTCAAGCACTTTCTGGGTCACAGACAAAGGCTCTTTTGGTAAGAAAAAGGTGTGGCTCCGAGTGGTGACAGCCCCAGAGGGGCTCAGTGAGTAGAGCATGGGCTGGGGGCAGCTTCCACCAGTCCCAAGAGCCACATACCCTCGAGCAGTGCACAACCTGCACAACAACACACGGCGGCCTCAGACATTCTGCTCCCCTTTTATAGGGGAGGAAATTGAGATCTGAAGAGGTTAGAACACTCTCCCACGGTCACATAGAGATGATAGCACTTTCTGATGTCCAGACCCACACCCCTTTGGTTACCCGGAGCTCCCCTAGGAGGAAGTATGGCAGTACGTGGCCAGCCTTCACACACCCCAGCAGGCAGTGCTGCCTCCCAGGCAGTTCCAAGGCCCGCTCTGGAGCAAGGCTCTTACTTGACTCCACACGTCTCCCTTGTGATGGCAGCCAAAGCCACCGAGGAAACCGGATACCTCCAGGGTTTATTTCTGCTGAATCAATGAAGGGTGAGGGGCAAGAGAAGAGGTGAAGGCCCCTCTCTATTAACGGAGATAATGTCATTTACCTGGCACCGCACAGTGGTTGTGATTATAACCCATTACAAACACAAAACACTGTGCGTGGCTGGGCTTGTCAAAATGGGTCAACAATTACTTTAAAAGGCTCTGCTGGCCTCACCTTTCAGAAGCACTGCTGCCACAGGCTTGCTCACGGAGGACAACTATCGATCCCCCAGGACCCTGGCCTGGGAAGGCAGCTCTGAGCTGGCCTCATCCTGGCCTCCTCTGCCTCCCCAGCACAGAAAGCCTCCTCCAGCCTTCTGGGGAGGGGGAGGCAGAGAGGCCCTCATCATCAAGAGTAAACATTTCCTGAGTACACGCTCTGTGCTGGACCCAGTTCCAAGCACTGTCCCTATGTTAGCCCATCCACAGGCAGCCTTTTGAGGTCCAGCCACGGGATTTTCTCTCCTTTTGAAACCCATCTTCAGTATCCAAAAATTCTCAGATTCATTCATGCAACAAATTTCTATTGAGCATCCACTGAGCCCTGTGTTAATAAGTACTTCAGATATAAAATTTAAAAAAAATTAAGTGTCACAGATAGAGTAGCAAACAAGAGAGCAGGGTCCCATTCTAGCAGGGACCCTGCCCGGCAGACGAGGAAGTAAAGGTGCCCAGAGGTTTTGTCCTCATCAAGATGAACAGGCAGAGGACGTGGGATGTGAACCCGGGGCCCACGCTCACAACCACCACGTGGTACCATCTCTTGGCTCTGGGCCATTCATTGACAAAGCCCATCCTGCCTGCAGCCACTCCTGGAAGGACTTCTTCACTCACCTACACAGTCACTCGCCGAGGTGCCAGGCACTGTCCTGGGTGCTGGGCATCAGTGGTGACCCTCAGGGAGCTCCCTGTCCCTAGCGGATTCAGACACTGACAGTCCCCAAACAGCACAGCCAGTGATGCAGCTGGAACACACTGAGGTCCTGGGTGCTGGGCGGACAGGCGCCCAGTCTGGGGGCCAGAAGATGGTACACATGTGAGGCTTGCGGGGCGGGAAAACCAGTTCAAACCCAGGCCCAGCAGCTTCCGAGCCCCAGCATGCATCTGTTTCTCCAGAAAATATTTCACCCTCAAGTGTTGCTCTTACATTTAAAGTGCAGGGTGCTGGAAAGCGCCGAATTTCATATAAAGATGTAAATTCTGAAATTACATGGCTCTTTGTCATATTCTAATGTCTTCCAGGAAATCAGGGGAGGCCAGTGCATTTTTAATCATGTTCCTTCAGAAGGGATACATAGAGGCCTCCTGAATATTTCAAGCACGGCTCAATAAATTATGCTCGAGTTTCAAAAGAAAGACAGTCAATGAAAAACATTAAATTTTATGAGCATCGAAAAATGTTTTTCTCCCTGGATAGTCCCTTTCTCATACCAAATCACCCTGGCTAAAAGTTGAGAGAAGCCCCCGTCAGGTGAGGACCGCCCTGCTTCTCCAGGACGGAGGGCACAGCTGTGGACTCGTGCCAAGCAGTGACCTGTGGACACAGACAGGTGTACGGGGGAAGGAGGTGCCAGAGGACAAGCGGGCAGTGTGGGCGGGTGTTGGGGGACGGGCCTGGAGCACCTCCATACGGTGAAGGATGTGTTCTGCTCTCCGACACTCTCCTCGTCAAAGAAACAGGGGTCTTGCCCTCAGCAAGTTAAACAGGAGATGTCAGGCCTAAAAAATTGATTGGCCTCCCACTTTTGTAATGACTCAGCCCTGCAGACACCGATGAGACATTTAGGTAGAAATCTACTTATGCCGAGAAAGAAAATCCATCACACAGCCAATTCCGTGACACGCTGAATATTCGCCAAGTGCAGGTGCCCAGAGGCTCCCCTGGAATCAGCTGCAGAGAGCACACGGCTGCAGCTCATGGAGGATGAGGGAGGGCGCTGGCGGGGTTACTCAGCCCCGGAAACTCTCATTTTGCACCAGTTTTGTGGTGATATCTGTTTGCTTCCCTGGTGCTTGTACCCCTAGGACGGGAGACGGACTGTTCCAGAGCTGGGGTGAGGAGGGCAGGCGCTGACAGCGGCAGCTGCTGGGTAAGGACTGCCGGACCCCAGGTTCCTCCAGGAGGCGTCATCCCTGGGCCGCCCGGCAGACCACCCTCACCGCGCAGGGAGACGGTCCTCCACTTCTGCACTGCACATCTGTGTGAGTGCGTCGGGAGATGTTCACAAGCTTTCTTCCTCAATTGGGATTTTCAAAACCTCCTTAGATGGCCTCAGCCAGCCCCAGTGTTTTCAACACCATCTGCACACTGATGATCGCTGAATATAATCTCCCACTGGGACCCCAGACACTAAACCACTTACTCAGTAGCTCCACTTGGATGTTCAATTGGCATCCCACACTTCTAAGTAAATGCAAACTCTCGATTTTCCCCCTCAAGCCTCCTTCCACATGACAATTCCCAACCGTCCACCAGCTCTGGTCAGAAACCCTGGAACCACTCTGGAGTCTCCCTCCTCTCACAGCCCACGTGCATCCACAGCAGTTCCGATGGCTTTCCTTTCTAAGCCCATCTACATTTCAGCCCCTTCTCACCACTGTCTCTGTCAGCACACTGGGCCCAGCCACCACTCGGACGCGTGCAAGAGCCCCCTGCCTCACCATCCACCTGTTGTCAGCAGAGAGGCCAGAGCACTGGCACTCTGCTCAGAAACCCCCCAGCAGCTCCCCATGTTGCTCAGGTCAAGGCCAAGTGCATACAGCAGCCTGGGAGTTGTAGTTCCAGTAAAAGCTAAACTCCAGACAATGACCTTTAACTCTCAATAGGACAGGTGACAAGCTCCCTGCCACCATGGGATCCTGAGCCAAGGCTGGTCCCTGCTGACCTTTCCAGCACAATTCCATACCTTTTTTTTTCAATTTAAAAAACTCACTATAGCTCAGTGGTAGAGCACATGCTTAGCATGCAGGAGGTCATGGGTTCAATCCCCAAAGCCTCCATCAAATAAATAAATAATAAAATTTGATTAATTAACCTAATTACCTCCCCCTCAAAAAAAAAAAAACAAAAAACGCTATGCCCCAACACCATGGTCTCCTAGCTCCTCTGGCGAGTCCTTCCCTGTTTCAAAGCCTCCATCTGCTCTTCCATCCACTTCCAGCTCTTCCTTTCTCTCCTCATCACTCGGGCCCCAGTTCAAATATCGTCTCTGCAGAGAGGCCTTCCCTGGCCACTGTGTCTGCAGAGGCTCCTCCCAGCACGAGTTTCTGCTCACCTCATGCCTGCGTGGAATCCCCTTCCCTTGAGGGTGGCTGGACCCAATAACTGGTTTTCAAATGAATGGAAAACAACAAAAGCATTGAGATGCTACCACGAAGATGATGATGAATGATGGACCTCCCTCTTGTTCTCACCCTTCTCATCCCTCAGATGGAGCCAGCTGTCCTGTGTCAGCCATCCTGGCGACAAGGACCGGAGGCCCAGAAGGGAGCGGGCACACGATCGGGTACTGATGGACCGGTACAGACATATGCTGGGTGGCACATTTAGGCACATGTCAACAATAAATACAATGTTCTTTTAAACCACTAAGTTTGGGAGTAAATGTTACATAGAAATAGATAACTAACACTAACACATGTAGACTAACTTCTTTGTCGATGACTTATTTGTAGTCTATTTACTTTGCTAGAATATAAACTCCATAATGGCAAGACCAAGTCTGTTTTGTGTACTCACGTACACACACACACACACACACACACCAGACACCCCAGTGCCTGGCGAAGGCACTCAATAAATCTGTGAAATGGACAAGTGACATCAACACAAACCCCGTGGGAGTCAGCAGGTTAGCTCGGAGGGTCTTTGGGTCCCACTCCCTCTGCTGTTAGGATTCCATGACATCAATCACACTTGGAAATGGTTTCCCGGGATAGGTCCCTGGGGAGCTGTCCAGTAGGGCTGCACCCATAGGAGGGAACACTCAGAAATGATGGGCTACTGGGAACTGAGGACACGTGCCCAGCACTTTATATGAGCTGCCTCACCAATCCTTCCACATCAGTCTCCCTCTTCAAGAGGAGAAAACTGAGACCCACAGAGCCCAGGGAACTGGCTGAAGCCACTATACTCATTAGGTTCAAAGCCACGTCTGTCTGATTTCCAAAGTGGGGGCTTCCCACCTCACAACCCAGAACTTCAAATTACCGCCTTAGCAGTGGAGGCTGGAAGAGTCGGGGCAACTTTGCAGACGGTCCCTCCCTTTGAGCAGTTTACTCCGGGGAAGGAACTGGCATGTGATTTTAGTAACACAAGTTGCTTTGTAAATTTAGCCAGAAATGAACAATAAACCAGGTCTTTCAAAACAACCTGCTCCTCTGCCAGGGGCTTGAACACACAAACTTTCACTGGTCTCAGAAGATTAAGAAAGAAATCAAAGAAGAGACAGAAGTGGGGAGGATGTGACTGGAGAGGCTCTCACCTACCCCCCACATCCGGGGGGCTGGATGGGCTGAGCAAGTGAAGTGGGGTATGGAACACTGTTCTCCACTTTCCAACAGGGCCCCTGCCCAAAGGGAAGGCATTTTGCTCCCTAGGGAACGTGCGGAGCCAGGCTAGTGTCCTTTTCCCCAGTTGCCAACGGAAGTACGAGCTGCTCTCAATGGACAGGATGGAGGCCTGGAAGGGGCCAACTGCGATGAAAGCAAATCCTGTGTGTGCCAAGGACAGAGACCTCGACGGGAGGCTGTTCAACTGACAGGCACCGCTGAGCTCCTAGGGCAGCAACAGGTTTCCTACACTGAAAGGTAACCTGAAGGTCACCACATGTCCCTGTGTCTCATCCAGTCCTGGACACCACCCACACACACATACACACACACGCACACACAGCCTCCAGCCTCCCATCAGCAGCTCCCTGCAATGGTGTCTGCTGTTTGCTGCCCAGCACTTACTCCTTATTTTTGCAACAGAATCCAGGCTTGCCTTTGCAAAACCTGGGAGCCCAGAAACTAAAGTAAAAGACGGACATTTTAACCAGATAAAAAGTTAAAATTTGAGTATGGAAGTGACCATCGAGTCAATAGTTTACGACCAGCCTTGTGGGCCTGTGACCAGTACATTCACACAGGGTCTTGTGCTCCAAATGTGGCACTGTGACATCAGCAGGGCTTTTGGAGAGAAGACAAACCTAGATTTGCATCCCAGCTCCGTCACCTACTAGCTGGGTGCCCTTTAACAGATGACATAACTTACGCTGTGTCCTGTACTCTAGTGTCTGTCTGTAAAAAGGTCTACTGCTACCTGCTGCCCAGGCTGGTTAAGAAGATAAAATCAAGAAACAATTCTCAAGGCCTAGCCAATGTTGGCACTAAATTGAAGCTCAGCCCCTTTGCCTTCTGCGGCTTCCTCCAGTACCAGCCTCGGGGGAATGGCTGCGGAAGACAGGGCTTCCTCGTACCTCAAGTGTCCACCTCGAAAATGGGACAAGGAAAGATGCACGGCCTGCTGTCCCCTCAGAATACACAGAGCAGAACAAATGTCACCAGTTTAAATGCAAGCCCTGGACAAAGAGCAACACACTATCCCAACACCTCTTCTCTAAGAGGACAGAACTTGAAAGCGTCAGAGTCACCCCAACACAAAGAGCAGCCGGCGGAAAGAGCCAGCAGGCCCAGGCCAAGCCGCACGGCGTCGTGACACACACGGGGCAGCGTGAACAGGGTTTCATGCCATGTCACGGTGCCACCTGCTACCAGGTTTTTTTTTTTTTTTGAATTCCTGCCAAGAACTACTCTGCAGTCCAATTTACTCATGGCTCCCACGCCGTCTCGACATGCTGAGCAGAGAGTCTGTTTCCAACACCTTGGCTACCATCTGGGCTAGTTCCAAACCCAAACCTTCTCCCTAAAAACTGCAAGGCCACAATGTGAAGTCAGCTCCACCTCCTGTTAGCTACTCTGGGAGCAATCTACGTCCCTGGGTCTCTGGCAACGGTCTAATTTCATTTGATTTAAAGTGAAAATTCATGTCTTTCAACCTCCCTAAATGCCAACCGCTTCTTCTTCTAATATGGTAACAGTTTAACCAAGACAGAAAAGGCCTTGGCCACTGCTACAGACACAGACCCAGACAGACTGCCCTCACGGCTGTGTCCCGACCCACGGGAGGCAGGGGAGGGCGGAGCTGGGGGTCCGACCGCCTGGGTTTCGGTCCTGGCCCTGCCGGCCGCGAGCTGTACGAGCGTGAGCCCGTACTGACCCTTGCTGGGCCTTCGCCCCTTCCTCCATAAAACCAGGGCATCGTGGTGCCCACCTTACGGGGCTGCTGCAAGAAGTAACTGACACGACCTGGGTGAGGCACCTCGCACGCTGCCCGGCTCACGACGAGAATGCAGACAGCGTCGGCTGCCATTATTATTATTATTATTATTATTATTATTATTATTATTATTATTATTATTATTATTACTACTATTACTATTACTATTACTATTATCATTGGACTGCACTGGTGGAGCCTTTTTTGATGGATGAAGTAAATTCTCCTCCACACAGCCACAGTTTCAGGTACAATTAAAGACGCTTTTCCACATTGGGAAGAATCTACCCCCTTACACACACCTGGACTCCAAAGTCCTAAGGATCCATAACCGAGCCATCTAAGATACGAATGGCATGCCGATCTCCAGAGAAGGCACGCTTTTCACAGGACACCACTGTGGGACGTGTGGCTGACGGCCCCGTCTGCCTCTCCCCTGCTGCAATTTAAGTCACTTTCCACAGAAAAAGTCGTGAAGCCACAGTCAACCAGCCTCTTAGGCAACTTGGCAGATTTCATTTTCTGGCACAGATCTGCTGAATGAATGACATGTCTGGAAGTCTATATATGAAATCAAATTTGAGAAATTGTTGCTTGAAAAAGACTAGGAAGGCTGGTAACGGAAAGCAGAAAGGGCCAATGCAAATGCCTAGAGGGTCCAGGCAGGTATAATTAGCGAGAGAAAGAGGCTGGGTGGGCTAGTGACGTCACTGGGACACGGGGCAGCCACTGCTCCGCCCGGGGTGAGCACACACACACCCACTGCTATTGGAACATTCCGTGTTTTCAAGAGAAACTGGAAATCGAGGATTTTACGGGAAATTCAACATTGGGTTGCTCAACACTGTCAATAAATTCAACTTAAAAAATGATTTTAGCCAAAGGAAACAGACCTTTGGGCCTGATATGGTCCAGTTTGCGATTCTGATCTCTGATTTAAAGGAGTCTTGCAAATGAATCCATCTTTGAGGGGAAGAATCCTCTGTCATCAGAACAACGTTCTCTTTAGCCACCTGCTTTACAAATCAAGTCTGAATCAGAGCACTTCACATCACGTAGAGTGTTCCTCCTACACAGCGCCCAGCATGCGGTAATGTTCAAACGCAGCTCAGTATTAGCTTTCCCTGACATGGGACCAACTACAGAGGAAGACGGGGCCTCACGAAAGCCAAGCCCCAGACCTTGGTCTCCAGAGTTTCTCCATCAAAAGGCCCATCAACGAGCAGCTGCTGCGGAAGTTGCTCTGAGCTCAGAGCGTTCACCTATGCTGAGCTTCATTTTAAAACACCCCATCCAAAGGCTCTCCAGGCTGCTTATGGCTGTAAATCAACATTTATCATTTCACTGCACTTGTCTTCAGACAAAACTTGAAATCGGGAGGGGCTGGCTTCAGAAGGGGCTCTGTCTTTGAAGTGTGGTTTCCCACTTGTTTCCTCTTAGCTGAAAAGGGTGAGCCATCTCTTTTCTTTCCTAAAAGGCTATCCAAAAATTTAACCACCCAGATACTTAACAAGTAGGCCCATCAGCTACAGGAGAAAACAACAAGCCTTCCCATGAGGCTGCACTCAGCGTGGTGCCATGACCGAGATAACACGGGACACAGAAAGTGGGGACGCATCAGAGTCGGCAGCTGCCCTCGTCACTCTCCATTGGGCCTCCGAGGACAACCAGACCGGCTTGGCTAAACGCACTCTCCTCTGAACGTCATTCAGCATTATGAGAGCTCCCCTCTCCCGCCCTGTCCTTCAAGGGCAGGCTCTGTGGGGGATGAAGATGATGGTCCAAGTAGGACCTTGTATCTATTTGGGGTGACGTGGTGCCATAAAAAAGAACAGAGACCCTGGAGTCAGACAGAACCAGATCTGAATCTGGACTGGGAGCCCCAAAGGTGAGCACCTCTTGTTCACAGCTACCAGCCCGGCATCTGCGAAGGCACCAGGCCCACCACAGGTGCTTGATGAAAAGCTGCTGAATGAATGGAAGAATGAGTGAACTCTGAATTCAACATTTCAACATCACAAGTCATTGGTCAAATTATTTTATCTCCTCTGAGCTTCAGGGGTTTCTTATCTCTTAAACAGGAAAACACCACCACTGGGCAGTGACTGTAGGACACGGTGCCCAGCACAACATCGGTGTTAAGACTCATGCTCCTCCTTCCATCCTTCCACCCCCTCCCCAACTTGGGGAAGCACACACCAACAGCATGAGCAGGGCCGACGTGGGGGCCTCGGAGTTGGCCCAGGGGAGGAGCTGGCTTGGAGATGAGGCTTGAAGGGCAGGGGCAGAGGCCATGAGGAGGAAGGAGAGCAAATGAAGCCAAGAGGAAATAGCAGAAGAGCAGGCAAGCCTGTGAGGACGGAGGACACCAGAGTCTGCGGAATAGATGGTGGGAGCAGGGAAGTGACAGAGACAGGTGTCCCTCCAGGAGCTGGAGGTGCTGGCGAGCTCAGCAGGTGGGCGTAAAGATGAAGTTCTCGCGAGCCAGGAGCATCCACCGAAGGACCCTGGGGGGGCCCACAGCCGTTCCACCAAGCGCCAGGTCTTTCCCAAGCTTTTTGTTCACGGCCTTAAATATGCTCAGAATGCGGGGGATCCGAAGGCATCATTCCAACAGGCAAAAGGGATACACAGAGAGTAACATATTTTTAAAATGTCACCAATAAAACTGCTTTAACAAGACATTCCCAACAGGCATGACACTAATGAGTAATCTCAGCAAGAAGCAAATGTTAATTTGCTCGGAATCCATGGAAAACGATGGCCTTTCATGCAGGGGAAAATTAGGTGCAATCACCTGGCAACGAGGTCAGGACACGCATACATTCGCGCACAGGTACCCGAGTGCACACGTGCGCGCGCACCCCTGGTTCTGAGCCAGACTAACAGTGTCTCTTTCCTGACCGCCAGTCTCTTGCTGAGTATAAAGGTAATGACGTTAACAGCAGCAGTAACAACAAGCATACCGAATGCTTAGGCAGTAAATTATTTAATTCTCAAAACAACTTGGTGCAGTAGTTCTTCCATTGCCCCCATTTTGCAGATGGGGAAACTGAGGCTCAGAGAGGTTAAGGGACACGCTCATGATGGCACAGAGTATCTGATGCCACAGCCCATGCTGTCATGCCCTGTATGTAGAAGATGCTGCTCCAGATGCTTTGGGGAACAAGACGGGATATAAACAAATAATCAAGGGTGGGGCAGCCCCTGCAACCATTTTTGGGGACAGCTAGGCCCCAGCATTTCGTGCCTAAGGAGACCCACCTGGAGCACACAGAAAGAGCGCTAGTCTCTCCTCTGTCCTGTAATCTCAGAATCTCCATGTACAAGGTTCTGGGAATGCCACACAACCAAATCCCACAGCCTGGAAGCTGGGCCAGAGCAGTGGAGGCCAAGATGCTCTTTCGGAGAAGGGCCAGGTGCCTGGGCCTGGCCCCTGCCTCACTCACACCAGCCAGGACCCATGCCAGGAGCCTGTGGGGTGAAGCCACAGCCCTGAAACACACAGATGCGGGCTGGGAAGCAAGGAGGAGCTGTAGTTAGCTTTGCGGGCCCCACGAAGGGTAGAAACTGACCCGTTCCCAGTGCGTGGCAGGGGGTTGAGGAATCCAGTCGTGTGTAAGTGAGACGGGGAGGCAGGAACGGAGGGGACAACTGAGCTCGGCAGCCAGGGCTCTGCCCCAGGATCTTAGGCAGCAAATGCAGGGAAGGCATGAATCATGAAACTGCCCTAAAACTCACCCGCCAGTGGACTGCAATGGGCTGTCTGAGTGAGAAGTTAGAATCCATGGATAGAAATATTTGACGGGACTGCCTCAGAGCCAGGATGGTGACATCAGCTCCGGGACTTGACAGGCACAGGCACTGAGACCCGCGACTCGTGTGCTGGTTAAGAACCAGGGCTCTGGCATCCGGCTGCCCACTCAGGACTCAGTTTCCTGATCCTGTAATGGTGACAACAGTGCCTGTCTCCCTTACAGAGCTGTCAGAAGGACTGAATGGCTGGCTCCCTTCTTGCAGAAAGCCTGGCTCAAAGATGCACTGCGTGAGTAGTAGCTATTATCTGTCACCACTGAGCCCATCTCAGAGGTGAGGCGACTGAGGCTGGAGGGCCCCTGTTCCCTGAGCTACGTCTCTGTGCCACACCCTTCCCGAGGCTCCCAGCATCACCTCAGGTAAGCGCTATGGTCCTCCTTCCACAGATGCAGCCCAGGGCCCAAGAGGCTGCGTGACACCCTCACAAAACAACAAGACCAGAATTCACACCTGGATCTTTGCAAACACAAAATCTACCTCCTTCTGACTCCATCGCGTGCTCTCTGACGAACGAACCCCAAACTGAGAAAGGTCATGTAAAACCATGGAGAACTGGGATGGGCCAACTAAGGTCCGCAGGCCAGTTCCTGCCTGCGGCCTGTTTTCTCGGCAGTTTTACTGGGACACAGCCATGGCCATTTGTTTCCACACTGGACAGCGGCTGTGGTGTCACAACGACAGAAGGTGGCCCACGAAGCCTAAAATACTTACTATTTGGCCCGTAACAGAAAATGTCTGTCAATCTCTGGTCTAAAGTAATGGCTGGAAGATTAGCCTCGACGGTGACAGCCATCATCCTCCTCACCTCCGCATCATCGTGACCGTCACACACGGGGCAGCACAGTCAGGAAGAGCAGAAACTCGGCCACCGGGCCGGCCTTGTCTCTCGTCAGGGTTCTGCCACCCCCGCTGCGTGCCCCGCAGAGACCTGGTGACCGCTGTGCACTCGGCTTCTCCACACGGACCACAAGGGTAAGAATGGCCCAGGGCTCCCCAGCACGGCAATGTTGTGTGGGGCCGGATCATTCTTTGTTGTGCAGGTGGTCCTGTGTGTGGCGGGATGTTTAGAAGCGTCCTTGGCCTCTCCTCATGGAGGTGGTAGCAACTCCCTCCCAGCTGTGACAACTAAAAATATGTCCAGACACTGCCCAATGTCCCCCAGGAGGAACAACAGCCCCGGCGGAGAATCCCCAGGCCAGCCTATCGAAGGACTCGGGGGATGAAGCAGAGAACGCGGGCAGAGCACCCCGCACAAGCCCTGTCCCAGGGGCCCCTCATCGATGGTACTGGGGGTTCTGGAGCCTTAACAAGAACCCAGTGCCACTAGAGGCACCCACTCGCATTTTCATCCCTTAATTAGGGGACAGGGCAAATGTACATTCATCCAGTTTCCCTGGTGCTTCCCGGGGAAATCCACGTGGGTCAAATGAGTGAGCCAGGGCCAGCTGGGAACTAACCACCTCCACTGATAACCGTGTCCGTGGGAAAGGCACAGTCTAGAGACTGACTCCAAACCCAACTCAGACGACCCTGGCACACGTTCCATTGTGAAATGAGCCCAGTTGTACACATGGGACACACGAACATCTGAATCCCTCCGAGAAAAGAGCCCTTTTGTCAGAGAGGGAGAATGGTATTTGCAGGAGTCAAGGAACAGATCTGGAAAACACCAGTTAAGTCATTCACCGTTGGCTGAACAAAGAAGGACCACTCCACATGTTCCACCCTCCTGAGAGAGAAAGCAGGACTAAGTTCACCGTGAACTGTGAACCCAGAAAACCAACGCTCTCCAGAGAAGCGTGCTCCCTATCTGGCCTGTGTCCACACGAAAATAACCCATGTTCCCGTCTACTGCACAGGGCTGCACAGGGTTCAGACCACTCTCAGCTCTTCTGTGCCGCTGAAAGACATGACGGCAAAAGCCATGAGGAGAGCCAGGCCCAACTGAGGAGCCAAATCATCACCACGTGACAGCTTGGTTCGAGGCCTGGGATTCATCTGTCACGCACTCCGCAGGGGCTGAGACAACAAGACCCGGTAGGCCAGAGTTCCCTGCCCTAGGGGGCCCTAGGGGACGCCTGCTGTCTGTGGCAGCCCAGCACCTCCTCCCGTCTACTGGTAGCAGCACGAGCAGTTTGTGTGGGGAAACCGTGATCTGCCCACCCCGATGTGAGAGGCACCAGGGGTTGGCACGTGTGGCAGGGTCTGGCCAGTCTACTGAGTCCTCCCCCAGTGGCCACTGGGACTCCCTCCCAGTCTTCAGCTGGGGCTGCTAGCATGGAAGCCTGAAGCTGGGGTGCTTCTCTGCCCCTACACGTGAGGAGCCCCTGAGAACAAAGCCAAGATAGGAAAGGCCGGAGGAGACAGGCAGGGAGAGAGCATCCCACGGCCCCACGTAAGCGCCCGTACCAGCCAGACCTGCAGCCGCCTCTCCTAGAGCAGCCTGTCACATGAGTCAGTGAACTCTGCTGAACGATGCTGTCATCATTTTCAGATGGGTTTCTGGCGGTCATAACGAAAAGAGGCTTAACAAGTGAGACACGTATGCGAAGAGCAAGACGCAAGCAGCTGGCAGGGCTACGATGTCGATGTACCCCGACGCGGAGGGCGCCCAGAAGGAGGGGTGGGCGAGTCCTCTTCAAGCTAGGCTGGAACCTGGTCACATAAAGGGAGGTGACCGATCTGTCACAGAGCTGGGTCTTCTAGGGACACAGACCCACACATCCCGGGCACCCAGGAATCGGTCACGTTCCAAGAAGCCTTGCCGTCTGTGGCCACTTCCCAGCCAAGAGTCAAGTGCTCCGAGGCCAGGGCCACAGCCTGTGTTCTGTTTCTTAAGAGATGTTGCCAGCATGAAAAATACCATCTCTGAGGATGCGAGGCAGCCAGGCCTTGCTACCGAGCTTGGGGGAGAATTTTCTCTACATTTAGCTCTAAGATACTTGAAACCATCATTGAGTCTGTTTTAGAATTAGCTGCTTTAATAAACAATCTTTACCTGAAAGGCCAAGGGATACCGACAACCTAGAAACATCTTTGGCTGAGAGTACTTACTTAGTCATCATAGTAGTAACACAACAAAACCTACACTGGCAGACGTCAGAGATGCTGCTGGCTCCATTCCAGACCAGCACAGTAAAGCAATACCACGACAAAGCAAGTCACATGAGTTTTTTGGTTTCTCAGTGCATGTAAAAGTTATGTTCACACTATGTTGTAGTCTATTAAGTGTGCAACACCATTGTGTCGAACAAAATCAATGTGCATACCTTAATTAAAAAATATTTGATTGCTACAGAATGCTACTCATCACCTGAGCCTTAAGCGAGTCATAATCTTCTTACAACAAACAAGTAACATCAAAGATCACAGATCACAGATCACTGTAACAAATATAATAATGATGATGAAAAAGTTCGAAATACTGTGATTATTATCAAAATGTGACACAGAGGTGGGTAGTGAGCAAACGCTGCTGGAAAAGTGGTGCCGACAGACTTGCTTGATGCCGGGTTGTCACCAACCTTCCATTTGTAAAAACACAGTATCGGTAAAGCACAATAAAATGAGGTATGACTGTAGCTGTAACAGAAGGATGGCTAACGTCACTCAGCGGTACTCTGCGGGAGGCATGGGCCAAATGCTTCACGTGCAGATTCTCACTACACCTTTCCAGCACCCTAAGAGAGGTACGTGTGTCTCCATTTCCCAGGTGAGGAGACCGGGGCTCAGGGAAGCAGGATGTGCTCCAGGGCACAAAGCGGGCAGCAGCTTTAGGGCTTCGGAAAGCCTGGCCAGTCTGAGTCCACGCAGCTGCTCTTGCCGCCCTGACATTGTCTGGATGCAACACCGTCTGAATATGGTCCCTGAATCGGGTGAGCTCCATAGGAAGGTCTTGTAGAACTCGAGAGTCTCATGACCCACGTCAGTGGCATGAAGGGCCTTGCCCACCTGGCACTGGGTAGCCTGTTGCTTGGACCTAATCCAAAACGGCCACCTCACTGGAGCGAACCCAGCACGTGGCCCAATTTAGGGCCCTCCTCCCCTTCCCCCCTGCACCCATCAGCGCTCTGCATTCCCTGATTTCTGTACACTGTCTCTCGTTCACATGCTCTGTTTTAATGTGCCCAGAGAGTCTATCTGTTATGGGCTGAACTGTGTTCCCACCAAATTCATATACTGAAATCCTAACCCCCAGTACTTTAGAATGTGACTGTATGTGGAGACAGGGTCTTTAAAGCAGTAATTAAGGTAAAAAGAGGTCACTGGGGTGGGCCCTAGGCCAATATGACTGAGTCCTTAGAAGAGATCAGGACACAGACTTGTGCAAAGGGAGGACCACGTGGAGAAGATGGCCGTCTACAAGCCAAGGAGAGGGGCCTCAGAGGAAACCGACGCTGCTGACACCTTGGTCTGACTTCCCAGCCTCTAGAGTCAGTAGAAAATGAACACGTATCTTCTAAGGCTGTGGTATTTGGTCGTGGTGGCCTGAGCCAACAAATACACCATCCAAACTCCTCAGGTTAGAGAAGCTCCCTTCCTGCTGCAAAGGCTGAGGGCTCAGAAGCTTAACAAGACCCCAAACATCTACAGAGAGAGCTGTGCGGGGCTCGTTACAGCGTCAACGCTGACCCACGTGGAAGACGTGAAACCCCGCGCCCACGGCACCGCCCTTCCAGCTTCCTCACACAGCAGCCCAGAGCTCCAGCAGCCGGCAGGAAGCCTCGGGTGTTTCTCTCCCCTCTTAACAGCTGCCTCCATCCCCAGCACTCCAGGCATTTCCAGGTATCTCTGACAATGCCCACAGTGGTAAAAGGAACATGCCCAGCAAAACGGGGCCGCCTCCACTGAGCCCGGCCGTCAGGCACAGACACCGCACATGCCCCACCTTCCTTCCAGCCCCTGCGCCACGGGCACTGTCGCGCTGAGAGACTAGGTACCAGTATTATCCCCGTTTTACTCCAGGAACCCTACAGTGTTTGTCCAGGATTGCAGACTCAGGAGTGACCTGGATTCAAACACAGGGCAGCTGACTCCAGGTTCCACCTGGGGTTGGCCAACTCCAGCCCTGTTGCCTGTTTTTGTACATCAAGTCTTACTGGAACACAGCCCTGCCCTTTCGTTTCTGTGTTGTCCGCACAGTTAAGTAGATGCAGCAGAGATGCCACGTGGCCATAAAGCCGAACTTACTATCTGGCCCTTCACAGAGAGTTTGCCGACCCTGCTACAGGCTCTTGACCTCACCCCACGCCCACCCTATTAGACCCTTCCGGGACTCTCCCCAACCCTGACTGCCCCTCACACCCTGACAGAAGAAAAGAGGAAAAAGGGGGGGGGGGAGGGGGGAGAGAGACAAAAATTGTATTTAAATATAATCCTACTGAGAAAATAAAGCGCAAACCGAATTCTCTGCAGGTTCTTTTGTTCTCAGGAATTGCCGACATGTCAACCTCACACAAGATAATAAATAAGAGCCAGCAAAGTGCTTCCCAAATATTTAATTAATGCATTTTATCTGCTTCGCCACCTGGGAACAATGGGCCACAGGTTGGAAGATCAAATCTAAACCTCAACGTTGAATTTTTGATTTTATAAAGTCCTTGTCACTACCTCAATATTACTCACATATGGCTTTTTTTCCCCTGTTATTATTAATTAGATTTTTCCTAACGGTTAGTATCACAATTAACCTTTAAAGGAATGCTGCTAGCACGCATTCGATTGACTTGCACAAAGCAAATCTTTCCCAAGTCACCTCGTGCTGGCTTTCCGTTGCTTCTGCTTTTGGCAGATTTCCTTGTCAAATTAAAATCTGCTCCGATACCATGCAAACAGACGCCTGTGACCTGCTAACAATGCGGCCCTTCTGACAGATGCCTTTCAAGAGGAGCCGACTGGAATGGCGACAGTCAAAACGTGGGCATTTTAGATTTTGATTCTCTTTTCCCATTAGGAAGAAGCCTCAGAACTGCAGAAATGAGCTAAAAGTGCTAGTGAGGGCAAAATTTTGCAGAGGAAAATCAGTTTAAACTTCAGCATAATCACACGGTTTCCGTGCCTCTCACAAGGCGGTCGCTCTGCAACATCGCTGTAACAGACCCACCGTTACGGATGGTTACATAAAGGGCCAGAGAGAGAGAAAGAGCCTTTGGGGTGAAGTCGCTCAGAGCTTGTGTCCTGGTTGAAACTTCGCTTTTGTCGTTTCTGCTGCTCTAATTTCCCTCGATATCTTTCATTACCTGATGGAGTTATTGGGGCTGTAAAAACGGATGTCTGGGTGGCTTGGGAGGTTTCAGGATTTTCCCAGAGAGATGGACTGCTGGATTAGGACGATCGTTTGTCAGCTCCGAGCTGTGCTGCTGGCACTGCTTACCATCCAAGGAGCTATGAATGAGCGAACAACCAAGACTTAAGCTTCAAGGTCAACGGCGTAGAGGCAAAAGTGGTGGATGGAACTAACAAACAGATGGGCTCAGGCCACGGATTACAAGTAAGTTTTGCTCACCCCGTGTAACTTACAGAAGGAAAGCATTAGCCAGGAGCCAACATTTAAAGGCCAGAAGCATTCCCCCCAGGGCACGAATCAGCTGGCGCTGACCAAGGGCCATCCTCTTTGGACACTCCTGTCTTCCTCACAGTCCTCCCGTGACCCCTATCCCTCACGAATGCCCCCGGCCTGGACCTCGCTGGCATCTGTGTTGGTGAGGCCTGTCTTCACAGCATCCAGGGACCAGTTGGTGATGAGCTGCTCTGTTTTCTGAGGCTCCAAGGATACGGTCCTCAGTGGAAACTAAAGGGACCGCCCCCCCAGAGCTCAAGGAATGCTGAGAAAGGGGACTGACTCATGAAACAATACAGGACAGCTCAAATAACAAACCACTGATGATAAAAGCTTACATCTATCAACTACATGTTATGTGTGAAGAGATCTGAAAATATAATTCCATCTAATCCCAGCCACCCTTCAAGGTAGACCCATATTACAGATGTAGAGGCTGAGGCACAGGAGTGAAGGGATAAAGTCAGTACTCAAACTCATGTCCATCCTTCCTGAGAGCCCAACCACCTGACTGGTGTTTCCCCAAGCAAGGAATTCGGAATCCAGGATCGTTTTCTGTGGTGCCTGGACACCAGAGAGAGCATTGCTGAGTACTGAAGACCAAGCTCTTCCCTTTGCACAGTCTCAGTCTCTTCTGAGATTCAGTCTGGTGCTCAGCTGGCTGCCTCTGCTCTAACCTTTGCTCATCTCCCTTTCTGCCTCTGGGTGGGTGACAGTATCTGGCCAGAAACTAACAGCTGTTTTGTATTCACTGCGGTACTTTCACAGTTATTTTCTCCCGATGGCAAATGATACTGGCTTTCTTTATAAATAAATTTACCTTGGGCAAAAAATGAGAGCCAATTTAAAGAAAATATCAAATCAGTACTGGTGGGCAGACACAGCATAAGTCACGGCAGCAGAACAGGAATGACTCGACCTAAGGAGATGGCGTGAAGATGCAGTGGCAAGGGGATGACTCAGCCTTGGGTAACAGCCTTACACCGGAGGTCGTCAGAGCAGGGCACTCAAGACAGTCCCCTGGGACTGAAAGAAATGTTAGAACTCCACAATTTAGCTCTATTTTTACCTGTCATCTGTGAAGGTTTTTGGTTTCTGCTTTGTTTGTTACAAATAATCTAACCATGTATACTGCAAACAAAAGATGCATACCGCAGATTCTCTTCATCAATTGGGACATTCGATCAAAGAACACAGTCCACCCCAGCACTAGACTCCCTGCACTTTCCCTCGGGGCAGAATCCCACGAGGTCTGCAGTGGTCACCTACTGTCCACGCTGGGGCCATTCCCTGCCTTTCTTGTGATGACCTCTGATTTCCACCAAGGACCCCATGTAATTCTGGGCAAGAGGCTCCTCACCTCGCCCCAGGGTGGAACATACAATAAGGTTAAGCCAATCGGGGACTCTTCACCTGCTGCCACCACCAGCATGACTGGGCCATGGGGTGCACCTCGGGTCCTCTGCTGGGAATGCTGGGACAAACAAGTGTCCTCTGTGTCTGCCTCGTCTGCTTATTCACTAATCAATCAATATTTCATTGAATAGAAGAATGGTTTTTCTATCAATAAGTTGGCCTTGGAGCCACCGATTTTCCTCATTGTTGGACCGTGGCCATGTCTACTGCGTCAGGGTTGGTTACTGAAAGGCAGCGGCCATATCGGAGGGCAAACCTGCCACCAACAAACTAATTATGCCCAAGCAGTCCTTGCCATCCAGGAAACTTCCAAGAGAAAGAATGTTTGTCCTCCCTTCTTCCTGTTTAAATGCCTTGATAGTTCACAAAGTAAGCAACAACACTACCCCACAGGGCTGTTACAGGCAACTGAGCTAACAGGTGCCAAGAGCAGAGCAGACACCTCATGTGGCTACTGCCGATACCATTTCCTCTCCTCCTGGGGTATCAGTTTTCTCATCTGTAAAATGGGTGTACTCAATCACTACCTCGCTCAGTTCCTGGGATGAGTCACTGCAGCATCACAGATAAACTGTCGCTCATACTCTCAAAACAGCAGCTGTCAACAAAAGACAGCTGGAAACGTTGTCGTTACTTTTAACAAGGGTCCTTCTGCAGTGGTGGGATGGGAGCGCAAAACTTTTAAGCTTCCGTGACTATACACATCCTTAGAAATGAGGTTCTAACTGCTAGATCCCACACTCCTGTCTAAGAAAGAACACAAATACAGCTGCACGGTCCTGCCTTCCTAACTCAATCCTCTCTGCACCAGAAGCAGCTCTCCTCCCTCCAGGCAGGGTCTGTATCCAAGACACACGAGGATCTCCCACCTGAGGCGGAAAGCCTCGTTCTCCACCTGCTATTCCCATCCACCTCGAGCAGATGACACACCTGTTATTGGGCAAAACATGGTGCCCACGGGGCCTCTGCCAGCCCCAGAGCAATGTGGTAGGATATACGGTTTGCTAAAGGTTTTGCTCCATTATAATTCATAAACCACTCAAGAACTATTCAGAAGACAGAGGAACATAGTGTTCCAGGCCTTCTAGTGTGAGATGGAGTGATGCCATAGGTGCTGGACACCTCGCTGTCAGAGAAAAACTACATTTCCCAGCATCCCTTGCAGCTCAGCATGGCCACGAGACTAAGTTCTGCCAAGAGGACTATGAATATGTGATGTGGACAACTTCTGGGTCATACAGCCAAGGTGCTGGCTCTCCCATCTCTTTCTCCCTTCCTGCAGGCCAGCAAAGCAACAAGACAGAAGGAACCTGGGTCCCAGGTCTCTAAATACTCTCACAAAGAAGAGCTGCCTACTTGCCTGACCACTTCCCTGCTCAGACTTTCATGTAGGAGAGAAGTAACTTCATCTCATTTAACCCACTGATCATCTGTCTCTGTTAAGCTGAACGAACACCCTCATTTTAACAAGCCCCAGCAATGCTGCCCACCTGTTCTAGGTGCCAGAGACACAGCAGTGGCAGCCACTCTCTGCTCCATGGAGCTCACATCCCAACTGCAGGCAGGCAACAAACAAGGACACAAGAAATTCAGACTATGCGGTTCTGAAGGAAGGACAATGGAGGGTTTGAGACTAATCTCCGTGAGCATGCAATCAGAAACACCTCTCTAGGAAGTGAGAGTTCAAGGTTTGAAGGCTGAAGAGCCACCGGCTCTGGGAAGAACATTCTAGGCAGAGAGAACGGCGAGTATAGGGGCTTTGGGAAGAAATGCAAGGAGGCCAGTGCAGGGCAGTCAGTGAGCAAAGGGGAAAACAAAACTGGAAATGAGGATGGAGGAAGGCACCTACCCCAGCCCAAGTAGTCCAGGAGGGCTGCCGGGAGGAAACAACACCTGGGCAAGATTTTAAACAGTATCTGCGAGTGGGAGGGTGGGATTCCAGGAGAAGCTCAGGAGGCTTCCCCAGAGCCTTCAGGTCCTGTCTGTCGCCTTTGTGATGGAACCTGGTGGAGGACCCCTTGACACGTGTCCAGCAACCTCTGGGAGAAGCAGCACTGAAGGGTTGGAAAGAAAAGCTCCTGGTTCAGGGGGGTTTCAGAAAGCCGGAAAGCAACTCCTCAGAGTGCCTGACAGGGTTTCAAACAAAGAGCTTGATTTTTCAGCGATGCATCCTTGCTCTGTGGAGCTGATTATAAATGATCAGCGTGGTTTATAACTTTTTAAAGGAAGCCTTATTTACTTTCCCCTCACTACAATTTATAAGTAGGTGATGGTCCTCCCAGGGAAGCCTCATCTCATTATACGCCTCCTTCCCTCCTTCCACAGCGGTTATTTAAGAAACAACGAACTTCCCCTATGGCGGACGCGCTGCTCACTACAGCTGTTCTTCCCTGAATGGGTGGATTTAAGTCTCTCCCGCGGTGGGGCCCTGCTCCTAAGCCTGCCAGAATGCCCTGGGCAGTTCTGGCCTTGCTCATAATTTTTTTAAAGCAACTTTACTGAGGTATAATTGACATAGAATAAGCTGCACATATTCAAGGTGTGTAATTTGTACGTTTTGATAGATGTTTACACGCATGAAACCATCACCACAATCAAGCCAGTGAACATATCCATTCCCCAAGGCCCTCTGCTAATCCCCTCTTCCTGCCCTCCCCAGCCCATCCCCATACAGCCACTGATCTGCTTCCTGTCTCTGTAGGTGATTCTGCATTTTCTAGAAGTTTATGTAAACAGAATCATCCAGTATAATATTCACTTCTGGTCTGAATTTATTCACTCAGCATAATTACCGGGAGGTTCATCCATCCACTGCCTTTTCTAAGGGAAATTGCCAGTTTCTCCAAACCACGCCACACTTCCAGCCAGGTGGTAACTGACAGTGATTTCAAGCTCTGAGTTGGCCCGGCCTCATCGTCACTCCCAGGGCGAGAGCTGCGAAGTGAGGACAACGCCCCCACCTCCGGGGTCCTCGTGAGCGGTCCTTCATTCACACACGCCTGTGAGGGACCTACTGTGTGTTGGGCTAACACGGGGAACAAAGCAATCTCTGCTCTCATAGAGCGGACGAGCTCGCTGACAAAGGCAGGTAGGACACACGTTAGTGCAGGTGCTGGGAAGAAAATAAAGGAGTTGGAGGGAGGGGAGGCGCAGAGCACCATGCGAGGAGGCAGCGGACTTGGGAGATGAGGATCAGGGAGGAGGGACTTCCTGAGGGGCAGACACCTGGGCAGAGAGCATGTAACGCCTTCAGGGCAGTGAACACTGGCAGGCTGCAGGCTGCTGTTCTGTGATCAGCTGCAGGCGCGGGCAGGGCTGTGGGGAACGGCTAGTTAGATGTGTATCTGTGCATGTCCCCATTCGAGCACCTTGGGGGCAGGATGAGTCCGCTCAGTGGCTAACACAGCACTCTGTCTACACCGAAGGTCTTGTGAGCTGGACCCAACTCCAGCAGACCCAGAACTCTCAGGAGGAACCCACCACTTCGCTCCCCTCTCTTGGGTAGCGGGGCTTCCGAGACCAAAATCACTCCCAGCCACCCCTGTCGGGTAATCTTATCTTACAGTGGTTTCTGCTGATGCTGATGCCCCATGGAGAGACAAGCTTTCTATCACAGCGAGGCTGCCTTTTCAGTAGTCCCCACCATAACCACTCATATTTGTCCCATTATCCCCAGCCAACCGTGACCCGCATGTCCGTGACTCACTCTTCTCTCCTCCCCACGCAGCAGGCTGGCGGTCTTCTAATGTCCCCGGACATAATCGACAGCTTACATAACCACACCTGTGATCGCCGTACCTCAGCGCTCCTGTTCATTACATAAAAATATCCTTGTGTGCTGCCAAGACTCTCCAGCTGAGAAACTGATAGAACTGTCTTTAATTTGTACCCGTCTAGGAACATCATTTATGTGTAAATAGCGATAGTGAATATTACACATGCATTGCGGCCATTGGCCTTGTACGTACCGAGTCGAGGGTTTCTTTCTCTTCTGTTCACTGTTCATCCCTGGCACCCAGGCATGTCGTAGGTACTTGGTAAGAATTTGTAGAGCAAGTCAACACATATAATTACAGATGACGACAGTTGAGGACAGTATCTGTCGGGGGCCGGTGTGGTGCTGCACCCCAGCAGCCACCTAGCGATCTGAATCAAATCTGGGACCGCCCCAGGACCCGTGGGAAAATGGTCACAGTACTGAACAGTCAATATAGACAAAGCAGAGGCTGCAGGTCCCTGAAGCTGCCAGGAGAGGAGACCAGGTGGAGGGCCAGCTGGTGGGGGACAGAGGGACAGCAGGCATTTGCCGGCCAAGGGTCAGCAAGGTGTCACCTATGCTGCCGGCTGTGAAATACACTCAGAGCAGGGTGGGTAATGGGCCAAGGGTCCCGAGGGTCAAGGTCACTGTGGAGGTAAAAGACGACACGGGGAGTTGGTGGCAGCACTTTGACGACAGGTGGGGGCAAATTTCATCATTTTAATGACCAGCCCAGCCGCATCAGTGTGAAATCCAAGCCCTGACAGAAGGAAGCCGCGCACTGGCCTCTGTGCAGACAGCCGCTCCAGGGTGCGACACACACGAGACCGCTCAGGAGCCCGAGTGGCCCCCACAGATTCTACACTGACGGCTTCCTGCCTCTTCTTGGCCTAGACGTGCCTTCAGCAAATGTTTACAGAGGCTAAGCAGCCCGCCTCCAGACACGCAGGATAAAACCATGAGGAAAACGTTCCCTGCCCAGCCCTCGTGTGGCAGGACCTCCCGCATCTGCTCCCCAGTTCATGAAACACAAGCGTGGCGGCAGTTCCACGTGCAGCGACTCTGTTCCTCCAGTTCACAACATGGCACCTCCTCACTCAATGACAGGACTGCATCCTCCCTATGTGTGAGAGCAAATGGGGGTCCTCGCCCCCTTGACGGTGCCACACCTCGCTGACCCCACACCCTCGGCCCACCAAGCACCTGATACATACAATCATTCATCCTCATGACAGTCATGCAGTTGGCATCACAACCCCATTTGATGGAGGAGAAAATTTAGACTTGATGTTGTTCTGAGCACCCAGAATCTGAACCTGTATCTTCCTGTTATCAAAGCCATCACAGTTTCCAGAGCTCTCTTCTGAAATCCACTCTTAGAATAGCCTGTTCGTCAACTACTTAAGAATAAGGATGCTGAGGTGCAGAGAAGGGGAGGGGCCTGGTTCTGGCCAGCCACCCACCACAGGAATGCCCATTGCTAAGACTCCAGCCTGGGTCCCACCAGACAGCCACTCTCTCTAGGACTGTGCTCCACTTCCCTCGTCCCCTCCATTCACGAGGGGCGAGGGGCGCAGGCGCTTGAGGACCACATTCCTGCAACCCCTAGTGCTCTCAGTCTGAAGACAAAGCTTGGAAAAGCAGCGACTCTACCTACCCACCCTCCGCCAAGACCAGCACCACGCCTCCTCAGGACCCTGGCAGTCATGGTGAGCCCAACAGCACGGCCCGGCTAACAAGTCTGCCCTTGGCTGTCAGATCCCTAATAACTTTTTTGAAGAATTTCCAAAGTGCTGGGGAAGCGAAATCGAACGTCTTGCCATTATCCCCAGGGGCCGGGCCACGGCGGCGGGAGCTCTGCCATCAGCACTGGGCTCCTGTGAGCCATCATCACTAAACGTGCAAGCTGCCTTCAATTTCGACTGGAGGGAGTGCGGCTGTGAAGGTGGTGAAACATGCATCCAAAGACATTTATACACTCGCCTTCGCCAGAACAGGACGAAGATTTCAAAAGCTCTGTAATAGTCTAATTCTCCAGTCAAAGATTCCACTATTTCAACAAATTGCAAGATGTCTTTAGAGGCCCGTGGTAGATCGCCACAGGTTACAGAATGCCAATATTCCATCTCGCCACATAAAAGGGGCAAGTAATTTGACCAAAATCTGAGTGGAAACACTGTTTTTTCCTGTTTAAAGCCCACAGAAGCCTAATTAGGAAACCAATTCTGGTGTCAGAGGTTTTCAGAGCCTGGATGGGTCCCCATGTCAAGAGCAATCTGCTTTCCAGGGTGGGACTGGGGTGACTAGGGGTCAGATGTACAATTTAAGGAAGTAACAAATCAGACATCATGATAAATAATGCTTTCATGCAATATTTTGAAAATTCAAAATTAATACAAAAAATCTATAATGAACCAAACAGCAAGGTTTCACATAAAGAACCGGTGTCACTGAGCTTTCCTTCAGCCTCAGGCTGTGCTGAGGCTGGGCCCTCGACGGCTGCTCTTTCTGAAGATGGTGCAACATGGCCGCCAAAGTGAAGTGCCATGCTGCCACTGGGGACCAGGAAGTCCAGGTCTCGAGGCCCTCTGCTCTGTGCCCTCGGGATCCCTGCCACCCTGGGTGGCGTGACCACACCGGCCTCCTCACCCCACGTCGGTCTGGATGTCCCGGCTGCTGAGTGGTCTTCATAAAGTGTAAGCGTAACCCGCGCACAGCTCTGCTTACAGGGCTCAGGTGCTTCTCCCGCACCAGCAGAGGGATGCAAGCGGGCAGCCAGCAGGTTGAATTCAGCAAGCGATGTATCTTGTTGGACTCCCTGGGTGTTTATGATTAAAATCGGTTGCTAGCATTTTGAAATTACGATTTCAGGAAAAATGCAGAAGTGTGACTTCTCTTAACAAAGAGATGTTTTGGCAACACTGGGGCCACTTTTCCCATGAGGGGGTGGAGAGACCACAAGCTCTCGGGCCAGTATCAGTCCCACCGTGTGCTGGGCACTACGCCAGTGCTGGGGACACCGCGGTGGTGCAAGTGACCAAACCGCCCGCCCTCGTGGAGTCTATGTTCTGATGGGACGCATGACAGAGCAGGTGAAACAGAAAGTCAGAAGATAACTAAGACAAAAAAAAGCAAAGCCGGGAGAGGAGATCCAAATGGTTGTCCATGGAGGAGAGGGGAGAGCTTTAAACAGGGTGGTTGGAAAAAGAAGGAAATCCGCCATCTGCAACAACGTGGATGGACCTTGAGGGCATTACGCCGAGTGAAAGGAGTCAGAGAAGGCCAAAAACCACGTGGTCTCACTTAGATGTGGAATCGAAAAGAACTGAACTCGGGCAGAGAGTAGAGTGGTGGCCGCCGGGGCCCGGGGGAAACGGAGATGTTGGTGGAAGGGGCAACCTTGCAGTTACGAGATGAGTGAGTTCTGAGGATCTAACGTACAGAATGGTGACTAAGGCTAACAATACTGTACTGTCTACTTGAAAGCCGTTAAGAGAGTAGACCCTCAGTGTTCTCACATCACACGCACACACGGCAATTTCACGAGGGGAGGGAGGTGTTAACTAACCTTACTGTGGCGATCATTTCACTCTATATGCATTAAATCATCACATTGTACACCTCTTCAACTCATACGGGTTATGTCAATAACCTCTCAACAAAGCTGGGGAAAACAGGGTGGTAGGGAAGGGCCCGCTAAGACACCCCTGGGCGTCTGAGTGAAGACCTGATGGAGGTGAGGGAACGAGCCCCATATGCAGGCCTGGGGCACCTCTGCTCACTCCCTTCTCTTGAGGAATGTCCTCAACTTCCTCACACCTCAAGTTTCTTCATCTATAAAACGGAAAATACAAACATATCTCCCCTCACAGGGTTGCTGGGTGGGAGAGGATTGAATGAGACACATATGTGGAGAGTGCTTAGCACAGTGCCTGTACAGAAAAGCTCAGTAAATGAGGCACCCAGCAACCCTGCCTCCCACACCACCACCCCCGCCGCCACCACCTCTGACTCCATCAATAACACTTCCACGCCGTGGCCTCCTGGAATCTCAGCACCACCCTCCACCAGCAGTGGTACCACCTCCTCCACCACTTCACCAGTAATACCTCCGCCGACATTCCATCCTCCATCAATGACGCTGCCTCCCCACCACCCCCTCCTCTATGAACGACACCTTCACCCCCACCCCCTCCTCCATCAGTAACACGGCCATTTCCACCACCATCATCACCACCTCCTGCAACACCACCACCACCTTCTCCACCAGCCCCCCCACCACCACGAGGATAAGGATGGAAAAAAAGAGATAAGCCCCTTAAACAAACTAGGCTGTTTGGGGCCTTCTTAGATCTTTCCACCTTCCAACCCACCCACACTCTGCTTCCCGACGGACGTGTGACTTCGTGGCACAGTGACCCCTTCGCTAATCCCTTCACGCTGAGATAAGGGACCAATCTGTGCTGTCAAGGCAGTCAACACATAGAAAAAAAATCTACTTACATTCCTGTATTTTGCAGTGAATTAAAAAGCAAAGACTTCCAGCACTCAGCACACGGGAGGCACTATCTGGTAAATGTTTGGAGGACCGAACTCCTTCTACTAAGGCCCACATGCCTGCCCTGTTCTGACACTCACAGCTACGGAATCACACATGAGCTATTCATCTGTAGGGGCTCAAAAAAATTGTATATATATATGTATATATATATATGTATGTGTATATACATATATATATAGGTCCTATAGGTATATGTATATATGTATGTGTGTTTATGTATATATACACACTTCACACGTACATACACTTCACACATTGACTCTAAATTCTAGTTGCTACAGATTTCAAATCATCAGAAAGCTAAAATAACCAGTTTTTTTATAGTGTCACACTATGATAACTGATGTTCGTAATTATGGCCTTGAGGCAAGGCAAGCTCCTTAACTGCCTTCTAAATTATCGAAGATCAAATTATGTTCAGTTGCATTTTAGTGTTAAGTGTATTTTAATTATATTCTCATTCTTGGAAAATTAGTAACCCACACGGCTGAAATAGATGATCAAGGCAGCTTTGCGAATAAAACATTCTGGATAAGACTCAGATTTCCAGAATGTTCTCAAAAACCCATAGTCTGCCATCATTCTAGGTAAATGAGAATTTAGAATTTATATCCTCTTTTTCCTAAAATAAAATGGCCACTTGTAAACAGGTGTATTATGGAATACTATTTTAAAATTAAGTAATAAAGGAGGGAGGAGAGGCAGAAGAACATATGAAGCCAATAGCAACACATTAGAATAGAACACACATGTTACAATGTCTCTAGTTTAGCTGACAATAAGCCCACATTTGTCTTTGAGCTTCCTAGCAGGCAAGGCAAAGAAGAAAACATGATCAGTGGCCACATTCACAGCATCCCAAAGACTTGACTATTCAGTCCGAAGAATCATTCCTGGTACTTCTCTCACACAGAAGTTACTTACATCACACACAACGCGAATCATCAACAACATCCTTACCCACTTGCTTGCAAAAAACACAACAGTGATTTTCTGCAGGTTGTATCTCCTAATACCCCAAGGATGGAGGTCAGAAACTCAAATGCCACTGAAAACACTTGAGATGGGCTAGGCTGGGAGAACGGCAGGGGGTGGTAGGCAGATAAGGACTGTAATAAGCGGAAAAGTTTGTCTAGCATCTGAAGGAGGCAGCAGTGACTCAGCTCCACCCAACTGCCCCTGTGTGGGAATATGGGCCCCATGCTTCCAGAAAGTCCAATGTTTTAAATTATGAAATATTTCAAGTACACAAAAGAAGAACTATCATAGATACATGTAGGAAGTAAGTAACAGTAATAAAACAAATTACCTGCATACCCCCTCATTGCCTGTATCACTTAAGACACAGAATGGTCTGGTACTCTCGAGAACCTCTCCTCGTTAGCACTACCCTGCTTTTCATACTTGTCATCCCTCTGGTTTTCTGTATGGTTTACCACATGCATGGATTCCTAACCTACCTCCTGTTCCATTCTACATTCTCCTCATCTTTATATAAATAAACGTGTTCTGCAACTTGCCACACGGTACTCCCGAGACCCACCCACGCTGACGTGCACAGCTGAGGCTCGTCCATTCCCACTGCTGTACTGATCGCTATGCCACGCCCACCACACCTTAAAAATCTCTCTCACTGATGGATGTTCCAGTTGCACTGAATGTTCTGTCATCATGAGCAATGCTAGAGACATGGCTGCCTGTGTCTCTCCTGGTGCGTGTAGGCAAGTGTTTCGCTAGGGTGGGGCTCAAATCTCGAGTTTAACATTGGCCAAGTCAGTTGCAATTTAAAAAGAACAGGGGAGGTGCCGAGATGGCAGAGTAGAGAGACCCAGCTCACCCTCTCTCACAGGTACACCAAGAATTACACCTACAAACCCACTGAATTGCACACAACACCTACTGAACTCCGCAGGAGTGTCTCTCGTGTCGAAATACAGGAGGAGTCTCAAAAAATCCAATAAACAAGTTTACACTGTAGAGCACAGGGAACTTTATTTAATACCTTGTAATAACTTATGGTGAAAAAGAATATGAAAATGAATATATGTATGTGCATGTATCACTGAAGCTTTATGCTGTACACCAGAAATTGATACATTATAAACTGATTGTACTTCAATAAAAATATATTGAAAAAATAATTTAAAAAATAAAAAGAACATTCAGATCAACTCTACATGTCCAAGGAAAACACCCCTTTGGGCTAGATGCCGTCACTGGCTGCTGGTTTGCAGCCTTCAACTCAGGCTGACAGCTTCATGGTAAACTGTAAAAGAATATTTCTTTAAGTGGAAAGACGATTCGTGTTGCATGTGCTGCCCAGGAACTAGCTTGACCCAAAGACAAGAGGGTCTCACGTGGACAGACCACCCGACCTTCAGGCAGGTGCATGTGAATACCATTTCTTACAAATGAGCTTTTGGAGGGAGACTTCTGGATGGCACAGAGTGTGACCTTACACTCACCAACACAAACCCAGAGGGAAGATGTATGTGCTCTTGACCGAGGGCAGATTCCAACCCTTTCAAAGGCTGTTGAGTTGGAAATCTGACCACCTGTTGGGAGGTCACACTGCGCACTAGAAATGGCGCGACTAAACCACCCACTGCGGACAACGCCTTTAGGGTGGGAATCTGACTTCAATGAAAAAAGTTGTAAAACTCTGCAGAGAGTATGATCCCAAGTCTGAAAAACTCAATACAGTCCAGCCAAAAATGAGTAAGAGATAAAATGGGAGATGGAAATTGGCAGATACTAACTACTATGCATAAAATAAACAAGTTTACACTGTGTAACTTTTACCTTGTTTTACCAAGTTTAAACTTTTAACTGTTTACCTTGTAGTAACCTATAATGACAAATACGAAAATGAATCCATGTATGTATACGTATGACTGAAACATTATGCTGTGCACCAGAAACTGACACAACATTGTAAACTGACTATACTTCAATTAAAAAAAAAGCAGATAGTGTGTGACCAATAGTACCTACATTTATATGATAATTATGGGAACAAAATGTTGTCATAACAGACTCCAAAGTGTCGACAGTGATTCTCTCTGGGATGAACTGCAAGTGAATTTTTTTTTTAAGTTTTCCTTACCTGTAATTTTTTCAACGATCGTGTGTTACTTTTATTCCTAGTGATGCAAGAATGTAACTAATCAAATTACTTGAGATGTGCAATGGCCACTGTCCTAAAGAGCCAAGAATGGGTTCTCCTGAACTGAGAAAACTTTTAGAAATTGGTGAGATTTCTTTGAAAATGTATTTACCCTAAAACGGGGCTCCAAGAGAGTCTACTGTGCTTTGTAAAAGGTACTACTGAACAGAAGGTTTCCAAAATGCCAGCAGAGCAGATAACACAAGCAACAACAATAAGCAGAAAATGACAGTCGGTGCCCAAAATAATAATAATAATAACAACAACAACAAGCCATATAGAAGGATGTCTCCTTCAACTGTAGAAGTTGACTTTTGCTTTTTTGGAAATAAAAATTTTCATTAATAAAGTTTTATTAGCACACAGCTAAGCCGCACTTTATTCCTCTATAACGCGCCTGCCTGGCCCACGGCAGGCACGGTACTGACCCACACTGTGATGATCTCACCACCACCGTCATCATCAGGTAGGTAAAATCATCCAGATCAGGGGCTGGCACACTACCCCCTGCTGGCCAGCTCCGGCCCACTACCTGATTTGATAAAGTTTTATTAGAACACAGCCAGCTCCACTTGTTTACAGACTGTCTGAGGCTGCTTTGGTGCTACAGCAGCAGGGGTGAATGGCTGTGACAGAGACCGTGTGGCCCGCAATGCCTAAAATACTTCTTATTTGCCCCTTTATAGAAAAAAGTTTTCTGATCCATGATCTAGAAACTGTGAAATATTATACAAAAATAAAAGTTCTAATTCTGATGTGTCAAAAAAAATAACTGCAGGAAATTTACCTTTCTTTCCCTACATACATAAAGGCTGTTGGCACCAAGTTTCTGATGTAAAATGGCATTTTAACTGCTGACAGCCCATTTAATCCAGTCGATTTTTATCACTTTTCATCCAAATTGACCACCACTTTGCTCTAAAATATATGCCATCAAAGCAGTTCAAACCTCAAACACCGGGAAGGCAGCGCTTACGCTATTTACGGAGAAACCGATAACCTGCTCTCCTCCTGAGCTACGGCGAAGGGATGCGGGAATTTTCCACCAATTGCACAACCTTTTGCTACCAAAGCAGAAAAGGTTTTTCAAGGAGACAGAAAGGTAATGTTTTTGCATTTAAATCCACTTTTCCTCACAAAGGGAAAATAATTTCTACATAGTAGGAATTGGGTTGTTACCCCAGAACACATTTCATTTAGAAGAGAAGAAAGGAATTTAAAGGACTCATTTTCAGAAGCATTCATCTCAGGCATCTGGAAATGAAAGAGCTGGACCACAGAAGCTGGTCTTTGTAGAAAAAAGTTTTCAAGATTTTGTAAGACTGGTCTCCCATCTCTGTCTTTACATTGTTCAAAATGGATTTCTTTTTTAAACCACCTGGAGGGTGTGGGGAGAAAAAAAAGCCCAAAGAATCCAATTTCAATCTCCTTCACTGAAAAAGAAGCATCATTCTTTGCCCAAAGCAGGCCACAGTTGCCTGCATGACCCAAGAAGTCAGTGAGTTGGGGCACTTTAAAGGTTCTGTGAAGGCGAAAGAAACTTTTTTTAAGGAGTACCTGTCACCATATGAAAGAGGCTGACAGCTTGCCTGGCAAAGCTGAGTTTGGGGACTGAAATGGAAGCTGTGAGTCACGTCAAGGAAGCCCGAGCAGACAGAGTGTATTCAGGTCTCCGCTTCACCGGGTACAGAAGTGAAGTTTACCTTCGTCAACGGAAGCGGTGGAAAAAGCGGGATGCTAATGGGGAAAAACTAGCCCAAAGCAAGCTGTGAGACAGGGTTGTTTTCTGAAAAACACAACTAAGAGCTGTGGACAGCTCGGCAAGTAAAAGTTCTGAGGTTGGGAGGACGGGGAGGCAGGGTCAGGGGTCTGAAAAGGCAGGTTCTCAGAAAGCTGTCAGGCCTGGAATTTCACTCCCAGCTCTGCCACAGCAGCTGTGTGACCTCACACACCAGTCACCTCAGCACGCCTCAGTTTCCCCCCCTACAGGACGGAGATAAGAGTAATACCATCACTTCGAGTGACCTGGAGGATCAAGTGAGATAAAGTGCTCAGAAAAACGCCTGGCGGCGTCTCGGGGCTGAACAGAGGCAAGCAGGCAGCCTGACAAGGATCTGAACCATCATGAAGAGACACCTGCCCAGAAGAACAGAGCGGCTCAAAGTGAACTGAGTGAAAGGGTTCTCTGTGCTTTCTATTTTTGTAATCCACTCAAACGTGCCCCCAAAGTGGATTAAATTTAAATGTTCAACCTATTCTTCCTACAGAGCTGTTGGATCAAAGCACGTTATTAGCCGGGCTACAGAACTCATTCGATTGATAATTTGTAATGCAATGAGCCAGGAGAAGCGACAAAACCCCCAAGTTGCTCCAGGTCCAATTTCAAGTCTCTTTCAAGCTTTGGAAGAGCTTTCTCCTAGAAGACAGCCATAAACTGTGTTGGGAAATAGAAACGGCAAGCTTCACCTCCAACGAGGGCCGTGACATCCCACAGCGACACCTCGGTAAATGAAGGCCCTGTCTGAATGGCCAGGTGACAGGACCACAGCCAATGCAACCATCAGAACCGGCTCCAAATACCAGTTCGACCACTTCTCAGTTGTGTGACTCAGGTTATTCTATTCACCCTCTCTGAGCCTCAGCTTCCTGACCTGTTGGTGTGAGAATTAAATGAGAGGGTGCATGCAATGCTGCCACCTAGTTTTTGACATAGCATGTACTTATTAAACGGTATCAACTGTATTCATTTATATCTCACAATTATTCATGTATTCATTCATTTCTAGGTGAATGAGCCACTTTGGGGAAAGGTTCTACTCATTCCATGTAAGACAGGTGTTCAGAGAGATGTTAGCAGCAATTCTTACATACAGGCTTGGACAGGGATAGTCAAACCATGGCTTCTGCAAACCTAACACCAGGGCCACTGTGCTTTCTGTCAGCCCTTCAACGCAAGAGAACAGGCAGGTGACAGAAGATTTGAGATCCTTTAAATAAAACAAACAAGAACATCAGGCTATGGGAGGTAAGGTCCTAAGTCCCATGATCGCATATCAAGGGCCACCTTTAAAATGACAGGCACCCTCAGGCAACGTTTTTCACAAGGTGTTTCCCAATCACACCCAAGCAAATCTGCTACAGATCTTCAGGCTGGAAGTCTTCAGGTGCCATCCCTGAGGACCAAACTGCAGAGCCTTCTTTTAAGAAGCAGAAGTCTCTCAGCACCACGGGCTTGACCCACAAAACGACACCTTCCTGAACAAGTCAGAAATGGCTGGCTAGGCTTTAGAAGGGAATTTCTATCAAAAGCCTGAGAGTGGCGAGGGGGTGGGAGGTGCAGCATTCCACGTGTGTCTGTGTCAGGGAGAATCGGACAGGAAAAAGCAGAGGAAAGAGAAAGCTTTCCAATTGTACCACCTGCAGAAAAACAAACATTAATTGTAGCATCTGAAACCGAAAAGACTCTAATAGGAATGGTAAGTGGACAGAGTCAATAGAAACAAAATCAGAAGACGTCCTCCTCTGTCTCATTCTATCAGGTATTGGGCAGTTGCCTCCCAACAACTTAGTCAAACCTTGCCACATGCTGTTCCTGCCACCTGGACTGCCCTTTCCCTCCCTGTCTCTCTGGCAAGTTCTTATTCTGCCTTCAAAACCCAGCTAGTTTAACCCACTTAGAAATGAACATTTCTGCATATCTTCTCGGAGACACCGTAAATCATGTCACCTCCACTACCAGATCTGAGTTAATTCCCCTCTTCCCAATGTTTCTTGGGCTTCACCGATCACTTGCTGCTATAAATTACTGTTTTATGAAGCTAACTCACCTACCAGGCTTCAAGCCCCTTGAGGCAAGAGAGAGGGTGATTCATCAAAGTATTCACTAATCCAGCATTCATTCATTTATTTGTTCGCTCATTCATTCATTCATTCATCCACGCATGCATTCAAACACTCCCTGAACACGCAGGTGGGCCTTGGTCGTCTGCCACCAGGGCATCCACTTCCAGCCTAGCAAAAGTCTCAGTGTTCATCTGTGTTCACCCCCTCCCCAGCCTTCCTTCCCCACATCTGAACGGAGCTCTTCTCTTAGCCTTGGCACACGAGTGGGATCCTGAGATTGGCTGAAAAGGGAGAGGTGGACCTAAGTTCACTCTATTGGCAGGATCTCAAGGCTTATCCCAGGGGTGAAGAAAGAGACTCCTCTTCTTCCTCTGAATGTGAACCTAGAAGAAAAACTATCTGCCCAGGGGTTATCACAGACATTTGTGACCAGGAAGGATAAACCCACCAAAAATGACATCAGTCCAGACACAGTAGAGGCAAGGGCCAGAGAGGGAGACAGGAGCTGGGTAACAGAGCTCACATCCCAAGATTCAGCCATACCTAAAGCCAAACTCTCCCTTCAGTCATGAAATTCTTTCTGGGCACAATCAGGGCAGGCTATGCTCTGCTATAATAACAGGCAAACCCTGGTATCTCAGTGGCTGAGCAGATAAGGTCTATTTCTGCTCTCACAAGGTTTGTAGTGGGCCCAGCAGCATGACAGGACCACTCCCTTCTAAGTGGTGACTTGGGGATCCAGGCTAGTGTCACCCTGTTGCTATGCCACATGGAACACATGGCTTCCAGGGTCACCATGGCAAGGGGAATGAGAACAGAGAAAATTCACACCAACTCCTCTATGCTTCAGCCTTGGCTGGCGCTCGTCACTTCTGCTTATAGCTCGCTGGCCAGAGCAAGTCACATGGTCTCAACCTAACCTACGGGAGACAGGGAAACGCACCAGTTCTGCTTGTCCAGGGAGAGAGAAATGAGACAGCACCACCTCAGCCACACCAGACTGTCACCTACAACCTAAAGACTCCGAAATGATATAAGCTCCAGCCGGGTGCCAGGGATCACGGTAGATGCGGGGACGACAACGGTGAACAGGACAACTGGAGAGCTGCCATCACAGAGCCCACAGCACAGGGAGAGGCGGAGAAGAGCGAGGGAGACAAGCCTAGACGAGACAAACGAACACTTGGCAGCGCACAGGCCGGAGGAGGAGCTGGGGCGCGGGCGCACCCGGACACCTGGGGCCAGGTGAACCCAGCCTTCTGAGGGGCACAGGGCTGGTCGGGCAGGCCTTCTAGGATGAGACCTGAAAGCTCAGACGAAGTCAGCCTGGGAAAATGGGGAGAAGAGAAAACGTGGAGAAAGAACAGGTTCTGAGCCTGTGGAAAGGTCTGAAGGTGAGTGTGATTGTGCACATCTGAAAACTGAAACAAGCTCACGGTGAAGTGAGAAGTAAGACTGAGGAGGAAGGTAAGAGCCACAGTGTGTGGGCTCTTACATTAATATATAAAAAATGGTTTATGTTTAAATGACTCCAAGGTCAAAGGGGAGCCACTGGAGTTTTAAGCAGGAAAACAGTGCAAGCTGACCAGGCCTGGGGTAGTTTCCATTATTCCACCCACGCGCGTTAACCCACCGCCTTCCTCCTCCCACCTCCCTGCCCTGGCAGCTCCCTCGCACCCCCAGCTTCTGTAGCTCCACATTGTTAGTGAAAAGCCCTAGATGTTACTGGTGGGCCGGGCTCACACAGCCCTGTCCCTTCACCTGGCACATCCAGAACACGTCCCAACCCTATGGGACGATGCACCCACTTCCACTGAGACCAGACAACTCCTTCTGGGGGCCCAAGAAGCAGCTTCAAGAAGCTCCTTCCTGCCTCCAGGAAGAAAGCAAATATAAAACAGACCCAAAATAGTGTGGGTCTGAAAAGCTGAAAACCAGCCACCATAATTACAAGTATTTTTATCCATCGCCCAGAAAGGAGTAGTGGATCATTTTCCAAGTGTCTCTCTAAGGAAGTTCATCTGTTCAATTTCCAGTGCTCCGGACTCTAGAGACACACCAGAAATGAGGCTGTGATAGGAATGGACGCTGAGGAGAACTCCTGGGGTGGAGACACCAAGCAAACAGCAGGGCCTGTGGTCTCATCATCAAAGGAGGGCGGTGACCCCACCATGAGACGGGAAGAGAGATGCCCAGAGGTCTACAAGAGAAACCAGAAGATGGGCAAGGACGAGCGCTAACACGTGAGCGTGGGCAGGTCTGCACAGGAGCACGACTGTCACCTGCAGCTGAGCACGCCCTGCAGAGTGCAACACGTGAGGAAGGGCCGGGGGCCGGGGAGGAAAGAAAGAAGGCCCACCTGGTGAGAAGGGGGCACTGCTCAAAGAGGAACCTTTTCCTCTGCTACCCTGGGCAGGTCACCTCCACACCCAGGAGCAGGCTGGGGACCTCTGATGAGCTCAGGAGGCATCAGGATAGGCCTGCCATCTGGGCAAGCACTCGGGCTTGCTTACGTCGGTAAGGCTTACAGCAGGTACCCTGTCTGTCAGCTCGGCTGTATCTCTACCGCCCCTCCTTATCCCTTCCATAACTCCCTCGGGCCTGACGAGCTAACAGCTAGCAGGCTGCTCATGGCTTCCATCGCCCCGCCTCCTCTTGGAGTTAAAAGCAAAGCCAGCCAGCCAGGAAGGCCTGGGCCCTGTCTCCAGCCAGGCTTGATGGAAAGAGCACCAGCTCTGGAGTCAGACAGCCAGGGTCACATCCTGGTTCTACCCATACAAGCCCCGTGACCTTGGGCAGGTGGCCTATCACCTCCAAGCCTCAGTTTCCCCATCTGGGAGGATGCAGCAAACATTAGACAATCCCCTGCAATGCAATTAGCAGAGGACCTAAAAACAGAATAAACCCTCGACTTCGGCTAATGGATGTTAACATCGGTACCATCGAGGTTTGGCGTGAATTTTTTTTTCCAGTAAGTATCACCAAAAGTCTAGGAGGTCACAGAGCATCAAGCACATAATACCTCATAAAACACTGGTGGGAGAAACTCTCCAGGACCCACAATCCAGTTTCTTCAACTAATTTATTAATATATTACTAATTAATAAATTACAAGAAGAAATGGAGAAAAGGGAAGATAGAGATGTGAAACCAGATGTAAAAGACTTAAGAGCTTTTTAACCCATCACGAAGTGTGGATGGACCTCATTTGGAACTTTCTTCAAACCTCTGTTTGAACTGAAAATGGGAACACTCACCAAATATCTGGTAATGTTAAGAAATTACTGCTTCGCCACTGAAAAAATCTTTAGCATCAGCTCCCCATATATATATTTACTACTCACAAATTACATACGCATGCTATTGAATTCCTAAGTGTTATTTGTATTACAAAACATACATAAAATGGAATCTTAAAAGAATGAAATAAGATAAATAGAAAACTTTGTAAAAGAAGCTGTTGCTAATTTTTAGGTGTGATATTATAGGACTTTTTTTTTCTTTTTGGGAGGATTCTTTTTCTTTGACAAAATAGGAGGGCCCCTCTGTTTCGTTAGAGATCTGTTCCAAAATACCTTGGGAGAAAACCCGTGCTGTGCTTTGGACTGGCTTCAACATACCATGAGAAGCTGTGGAAGCAGGAAGATGATGGACAAAGCGAGACTAGCCATGAGTTGGCAGCCACTGCAACTGGGTGATGGGTACAAGAAAGCTCATTCTAGTCTTCTATTCTTCCAAAGTATCCATAATAAAAATATGTTTTGAAAAAAGTACTGGAGCTGCCTGTGATCTTCATTAGTTCATTCATACACAAGGGCACCATGGACGCCTGGAAACCTGCACGTGGTGGTCACATCCCCTTGTCTCCAACCTGCGCTATTGTCAAGAATCAGTGTAGCCGTGCTGGTGGCAGGGCTGTGATTGACAGTAACTGGAATTAATGTAGAAAGCCAGGTAGAGGGGACGAAGACCTGGGCTTGGACACCTCGCGTGAACCAGGTGCCAAGGTTCCTTCGGCAGGAAAGTGAGGCGGGGAACAGGGAGCAGGGGCCCTGTGATACTGTGATTTGTAAGAAATAGGTATTTAGTCTTGGGCCACAGTTCTGGGCTCACAGCTCCCAAAATCCTCAGAATTTCCTAAGCGTTGAGAGTGATAGAGATGTCTTTTGTTATGTTAATGAGGTGACTTTTGGAAGCACCCAAAGATGGGGGCTGGTTGCCAGGAGAACCAACCACATGATGAGAGAGCTGGAATTTTCAGTCCCACCCACTAGCCTCTGGGGAGGGGAGAGGGGCTGGAGGTAGAGTCAGTCACCAATGGCACATGATGTGATCAATCTTGCCTCTGTGATGAAGCTTCCATTTTTATGGACAGGACAGCGTTCGGAACACTTCTGGGTTGGTGAACACGGGGAGGTCTGGGAAGAGCGATGTGGCCCGAGAGGGTATGAATGCCCCGCGTCCTTCCCCCACAACTTGTCCTAAGCATCTCTCCAATCTGGCTGTTCCTGACTTAGATCCTTTTACAACAAACCAGTGATCTAGGAAGTAAAATCTTTCTCTAAGTTCTGTGAGCTGCTCTAGCGAATTAATCAAACTCAAGGAGGCGGTCTTGAGAACCTCTGGTTTATAGTCAAGTCAGTCAGTCAGTCAGAAGCACAGGTAACAATCTGAAGTGGAGTGTGGTCTGGTGGGACTGGCCCTCTACCCACGAAATCTGGTTCTATCTCTGAGTAGGCAGTGTCGGAATTCAGCTGAATTCTCACTCTGCTGGCGTAGGGAAGCCCAGATACATACACACACACAGACACACACACTCACACACAGACACATGCAGACACACACAGACACACGCACACACACACACACACACACACACACACACACACACACACACTGGACTTGGGTTTCTTGGGCCTCCTAAAAGGTGCTCTGTTAGAAGAAGCCTCTCTCTGATATTCCAGCCTGAGAGTCACTGGGACTGGCATGGACCTCCTTGATAAGGTTTTTTTTTTTTTAATGGTATTGTGCTTTTGTTTTGTTTTTTTAAGAGCTCTCATCTTTTACAGATATATCCTGGAATGCTTGGGAATGGAATGATACAAAACCTCAGGGTGGCTTCAAAATACCACAAGAGACTGGAGAGGGGATCCAGATGAAATAAGACTGGCCAGGAGTTCCTAACTGTTGAAGCCAGATGATGGGTATTTGGAGGCCGATTGAAAATCCTCCATTTTTGTACCTTTTCCATGATAAAAAGATTTGGCCTTGGGGGCTTGGCCTTGTTAGCCATTCACAGCATAGTGGGAATGACCTTGTCACTCCAGAAAGGAGAACTTCTTACCAGTTTCCATTCACATATAACAAGCACTTGAACACCCAGTTTTGCATCGTGAGCAAACTTTTTTCCCTTGTGAGGTGAGAGCCTGGTTTCAATCTGCTCTGCATCGTGTAACATTAAAAAACACAAACAAACTCGTATCATACTTGCCACTTTGAGCTGCAGTTTACATGTAGATTTCAGCTCAGAATTCTTTATCCTGAGTCCTTACACAGAACCCAGGCTTTTATTTAAAAGCTTGTTTTCCTTCTGTATAAAAATGATTCCCAGATACACCCAGTGCTGGAATCCACTGGTGCCAATTTAGGAAGCCAGTGCTGGTAGTGTAACTGCTCCCAAGGTCCCGGCTGCTTCAGGAACTTTTACATTTTATTAAAATGATGGTCACACTCACAGTTATCCACAGCATGTGATTATGAATGTATTTTTTTACCAGCTTGACGCTTAAGCTTTCTTTTCCATTAATAGTAACTCTGCCATTATAATGAGAATAAATGCTACTGATACACATTTATTTCACCCATGAGCCAAAATTCAGGGACTATAAATGATAAGTATCCTATAATTTGAAAAATCAATCCACAGCGAGCTGAGTCCTAGCACACGGAGGAAGTAGCGATCTGTGTGCAGAGGACGGATGGGCAGCACCGAAGCACAGGGCGCGCCGGTGCGCGCACAGCGGGGCGGGGACTGTGATTAAGACTTAGGGCAGCATGGAGAAGGCGGGATAAAGGAGCCCTGGCATGCAGAGAGAGGGAGGGAAGTGAAGGGAAATGGCATTTATGGATCGTAGGCATTCACAAAGCTTCCTACAAGCTAAGGTGCTCTGGACATAAGGAACAGAAAAACAGTCTAACTTGAGCTGCAAAGGGATTACTGCAAACAGTCAGGAAAGTGGGAGAATCCAGCTGAGGGGAGGAACTGGAAGCAGAACAGCTCTGGCAAATTCACACGGGAACATAGGGAGAGGCATGAGGACCCCGACAACAACGGCCTCTCAAGCATTTCCGCCATTCGTATTTAATTCCTGAGTTAAAGCCCCAGTCGCCCTGGCTCAGGTCAACGCCGCCTCCCCGGGGTGAAGGAGGGCAGAGTACTTCCACCTACTCCCACACTGAGACAGCAAGCAAAGGTGGGGCGCTCACTCCTCCGAAGGAAATCAGGGCACAAGGGAGAAAAGAAAGCACGAAGGAATCTCCTACCCACTAGACGCACTGAACCTGATTTTTATATTTAATCCTCAAAGCAACTCTACCAGTCAGTATTACTGGCTGAATTTTACTGACAGAGAAACTGAGGCTTAGAGAGGTCACGTGACAGTGAGGGACCAATCTGATCCCAGACTGACGTGGGATACCGTGTGCTCTCCAAGCCACCAGGCTGCAGAAGGCGACACAGCACAAGTCCAAATGCCACCAACATTTTACTTTTTTATTTGATGGCAACTACTAGAAAAGAATGGGAAAATCTGTGGAGAAGAGTCCAAACCAAAAGAACTCTACTTGAATGAGGTAAAGAAGAATCTTAAGAGTGTATCTATTTTGGACATGTCCAATATCTTTTATCCTCAAAACCCTGGGTGAGAACAGATCCATTTCCTCTGATGTCTAGAGCTTCAAGAGGGATGGGAAGTCTACAAAAGAAATTTCCAAGCATCATCTCTTAACAATCCCAAAGAAGAGGGGGCAAACATTGTAGAAGCTCCAGGGAGGTGCCCAAACTCTGCAGAAGTGCTGTTAAAGACACAGTGCCAGGACCCCACGAGGCAGGCTTAACTCTACGTCGTCGGCACTCCTGGCATTTCAACCCTGTTTCCTAATGATCATAACGAACATGTCCACCTCACCCTCGAGGCCGGGAACTCCCGAGAGACAGGCACTGTGTCCTGTTCATTTTTGTAAACTACGACCAGCCTTGGTTACAGAGACGCTATCCACAAATGAAACATCAATGACTTTGAAATTTGAAAAAAGAAGGAAAACTCAGTCTAAGGAAGAAAAGGCCATCTGAGGAACATCTCTGTTTCAGCCTCACATCCCTGGTGGCTCATCTCCTAGAATCGACTCTACTGCTCCCAGGGTAGGGGAAGCGACTGAAGGCAGAGAAAGGAAACTGAAGGCTGGACACTCAGGAGATGCTCAGTAAACATGTGCTACGTGAGTTGGTACCACCCATCTGTCTGTCACTCAGAGTCCTCTCCAGACTCTCCAAGCTGAAATGCCCCCTAAAATCAACTGCCAGAAAAAAAAGTCATTTCGAGACTTTTCCACCAGCATGCTCTGAGCCACAGGGGTGCCTCTGACAACTTACTCGCGATCTGAGAGTTAAGAGAAGTCCATCCAACACTCGTAAACATGACCCTGAACTGCTGAATCCACTTGATAAACTGCCATTCCATCTGCTATTTTTGGAGTTCCTACTACATGCTGGAGCCAAATTAAGCAATGAAAATACAATTAAAAAGATGACACCCACAGTTCCCCCAAGGAGCTCCCAGCCCAGCATTCTATTACAACTTGCTCTGGAAGCAGGTGAGCTTGAGCGCAGCCAGGACGCCTCCGCTCCGTCCTTCCGCCGTCACTGAGGGTGTGGGACGAGGCCCTCCCAGCGCTATTCCAAGTGGCCGATGCACCATATTTCCATCAACTATTGCTGGCTTCCCTCCTCGTCTCCCTTCATGCATTCTCCCAAACGTGACAAGAGACTGGCCCTTCTCATCAAGGTCTCTTTTCTGCATTGAGCCCGGCATTCCAAAGCTCAGCAGGATTATGGGTTTGGGCTCTGGTGCTAGACAGCCTGGGTGATTCGAACCCAGCTCTGTCTCTTACCAGCTGAGAAATCGTGGGCAAGTTTCTTAACTTCTCGAAACTCTATCCATGAACAGTATCTTCCTCAAGGAGCTCTGCCAAGGATCACAGAGTTCATCGACAGAAAGCCTTAGCTCAGTAAGGAGAATTAACAGTATGCACCTGACGGCTCGCTACTTGTGTGACAGCCGCTCTTGTACACTTAGTGTCTTCATGTTAGGGTTCCTCCACTGCCAGATTAACAGACCCCTGCCAGGAGTGGCTTCTTCTTCTTGCTTTCAAAAGGTGACCACCATAGGGTGTCAGGAATAAACCCCGCACCGCCCTGGCCCCCGACGCTCACCAGCTGTTGTGTACAGGGTTGACTCTGGGCTCTGAGCCATGCAGCGTGCAGCGTGTGTGTGCAGGTAGGTGGGACGGTTTCAACGCCCTGAAAGACACCTAGAGAGAGAAGGCTCAGGAACTCCCTTTTCACTGGGATGAATCACAGAGGAGGAATTCAACCTTTGGGGTATTTTAAACAGTCCTATTACTTAAAATGAACTGTTTTTCTTCCTTTGCCCTTTTGAAATGGAAAGAGCAGTGCATCAGCTTCTCCCCCACATCCTTGCACTGCTCCTCTCTGACGCGTGTTTACAACTCTTTCTTGGTGAAAAGCAACCCATTAATAAAATCACAGATAGCATCACAAAGAATGGGCTTGATTAATGCTACATAAAGGGTTCGCAGAAGTCTTGCTGTAATGAAATGCTAATGCTACTCACAGATGAAAGATCACTGACAGAAACTCACTTGGCAACCAAAATTCAGAATAAAAAAAATCGATGCAGGGTAGTAAATGCCACTGAGGACCGTCTCTGCTTTAGCCTCATGTCTCTCCCAGCCTGCTGACTGGAGCCATCAGCTCCACTGCCCCCAAGGTACGGGACTCACAGAAGGACGCGAAGGAAGGCTTACAGCCGGCAAGGGAAGGCTTCACACCCTGACCACCGCTCCCTCTCTGACAGGTAACAAAGCAACAACACAAGTGGATCCAACAGTAACACACACCTTGATCTTGCCCGCACACCCCGGCTGGAACACAGTGAGACTTCCTCACAGTCAAAGCGGGAACAAACAGTGAATGAACCAACCAAGCAAGCACCCGGCCCACGAACGAACTGTGGGGCTTCCTCAGAGCATCAAGCAGCCAGTCGATTCATCCTGAGCCCCAGCTTCTGATGAGCACGTCAGGCCCCTAGATGCGCCCCAGGCCCAGCGCCCCAAGGAGTCCAGGGACACGAGCACCGGTCTCTAGCCTGCGTGGCTCCGACAACAGCCTCACAAGTGGACACCTCGCCCTGGCTCCCCTGAAAGGGACAGGAGCTCCCAACGCCCTTTCGCTCTGATAAGAATCCTTCACCCTTCTTAGCGTAGCAAACAAGAGCCATGCGTGTCCTAGAGAATTTCAAAGACTTTCATTCAAGGGCCATGCAGCATTTACCACTGGCCAAAAAACAGTCACAGACACAGAGATGAAACAGATAGCCTCGGCCACTGAGGATGTCACAGTCCCGAGGGTAAGGGGCCCGTTCCCCTCTCTACCCAGCTTTCTGCCACCAGCCAGTCCTGGTCTTGTGACCCCCCCCCTTGAATGAGGGCCCACGGGTGGGCGAGATGGTGGGGAGAGACCCTGCAGGGACAGTCTCCCCAGAGCCCAGGCCCTCTTGTCCTGTTTGGAACACTTCCCCCGGCTGTCGGTTTTGCTAAGATCCCAGCTTGCCTTTCCCTGAGCTCACTGCAGTTAGAACTCAAGTAGCTTCAAGCCACTTCCCTTCCTTAGAGGTCACTTAGAAACCAGACGAAACAGACCACAAGGAAGGCAGCCTGAACCAGGCAGGAGCTCAGGGGCTCCCCCTCAAAGGCTCTGCCCCTGGGACCCACCCCAGGTCAGGGATGTCTCCATGGCAACGGCGGGTGTTTTTCTGATTCCAAAAATAGAACTTACTCACTGTAGGAAAGTCCTGACAAAAGTACTGAGAACACTTACGTTGTTTTATGTGTGTGTGTATACAAACACATGGCGTGATAAATGCTGTCACCACGTGACCACATGTGACCACACCAGCACATACTGTATATACTAGGTACCTAACTGAGAGCTTGGTCTCCCAGCTTTACCACTGAGTATGGTGATAACTAATCGTTTCTGACAAAAACACTTTATCAAAGAGGTACCTTTATTTTTCATTTATCAAGAGTATTTTATCAGATATTAATGACATGCGTTATCAAAGGGACTTTTTAGTATCTATCAAGGTAAGTATCTGGTTTTCTGCTTTGATCTATTAATGGATGGATTTAATAGATGAATTTCCTAACATTAAACCATGCCAGGAATCCTAAGTAAATCTTACTTTTTATGTGTGTTTTTCCTTTAATATAAAACTGAATTTGACTGGGTGATAGCTTTCTTGAATTTTTATGCATCCATCCACAAATGCTACTAGTCTATAGTTTTCTTGTTCATGCTATTTTTATCGAGTTTTTTTTTTATATTGGAGTGATATACACTTGAATCAAGGGAACAGATACAGATTTTTTAAATGCTGTAAGGAAATAAAAAGAGCAAAGGGCTTTTTCTGTGCACCTTGAAGGGTTTCCTGGAAACCACATACAACCATCCAGGCTTGCAGCCTTCTGGGATGCAGTTCCTCCTTAACTTTCACAACTTTCTTCCACAGGTTTTTTGGTCCGCTCGGGTAGTAGGCCTCATCTGCAATTATGACACTGAACGCTGTGCTAGAAAACAGCCCATCTCATCCACATTTCCCCGTTTATCAGCGCGAAGCTGTATGCGATAGTCTCCTGTTTCTAATCTCCAAATTCAAGAGTACACTTGTTTTCTTATTTTTAACATTACAGATGTACGTTTTCTCTCTTAATCTCCTTGCCACGATTTCTAATTAAATGATATGTTTCAAAGAACCACCTCTTACTTTTCTGTACCAATGACAGTGGTGCCCCCACTTTGTGTTTTGTTTGTTGGGGGAGAGGGGTGCAGAGTGTGTGACAGGTTGTTTGGCTAACATTGTTCAGCAGGCTGGGCCTGTTGCGTGTAAAGTCCCCAAAGCAGCCAGTGTCACGGACTCTGCCAGCCTTACCTCGATGAGCTTTCTTTCGTAGGAGCTTGCAAGTTCCTCGGCGACTTCTCCCGGCTTCTGCTCAGGGACTGCAACTTCTCCATCAACATTCCAAAGATTTGGTACAACTTTAGGAAGAGAAAGACATTCCATAAGTATTTTGACAGTAATCAAAAATAATTCTCCTAGTTTACAAAAAAATTCTTCTTCTCCAAATGGCTTCTCCAGAGAGGAAGCTCTTGTTCAAGGGGAAAAAAAAATCACCATTACTAATCACTTTAATATTGCAACATTTTCACAAAGGTGCAATAAAGTGAATATAAGCTGTATTTAAAAATGGAAGAATTGTCATAGAGACAGATGCACAGGAATCTGGGGAATAATTTTGTCACTGCTTCCCATTTCAGGGAAAAGCAGACAAGATCTAACAGCCTAAGCTTGCAGCTTTTATACTGGCCAGATTTCTCCTCCAAAGAAAAAGTTTTCCAGTGAGGTAGTGTCTGCCTACAGCCTGATGTGAAATGGTAAATGGGGCTCAGATTACATTGAGAACCAATAAGAATTGGCATTTACCGACTGTATGTAGAGTGAAAGCAAGGCAGCTTCTGGACAAACTCTAAAACCAACGCACAAGGACAACGCAAAGGTGCCTTCAGGAGAGACTGGCTCCTGGGTCAGCACAGGAGCGAGCACAGCAGACACCCCTGGGCGTTGTGTCTACAATCAGGTGTGTATCCTCGGATGCAAACTTTATAGACAAGAGTAACTAGATAAAAACTGAGAAGGAGCCAGATAATTCCAAGCAATAAGTAGAACAAAAGCAGGGAAGAAGTCCCGCACGAGCAGTTAAGAAGAGGAGCCAGTGCTGGGACTGCAGACCACGGATGTGCCCCAGGTCTGACAACAAGCACCAGCCGCGCGTCGTTCTGAGATGACGCTCCTGGATGCCCCTGGATGCCCCGTCAAGCGCAACGAGACGGCGGTGCACCAAGCAGGAACCCACGGCAAGCCCTCCAGGGCCTGGGACGTGAGAGACAGGGACCCCTACCAGGCACTGAGGGACGAAGGCTGAGCAGAAACAGGAGTCGCTGTGCCCGAAATGACCTGTGGCCCCGTCTTCAGCCCTTCACTGAGCCTCCACCAGGCCACAACTGGTCAGGGCCCGTGGGGGCAGCAAGGCCCCTGAGTGACAATACAGAACACGCTGGAGTAAGACCCTAAGTTGTTTCCATCCCAGAGTGACTACAGCGCCAGCCTCCACCGCCGGGAGTGACCCAGTAACGGCGTTAACTTACGTTCACATCCTCTCAAAATCTCATTGAAGACCAATTTAAAGATTCTTCCTAAAGGCACCCACTTTAGACAAAAAGAAAATGAGAGAGCAAACAACACAACAAAATTTTAGAAGCTGAGAAGCAGGTAAGTAACTTGACAGACCCGAGAAAATTTCATTCTCAGCTGCAAGTGAGCAACTCCAAAATGCAATCTGATTCAAATGAACAACTCTCATAAAGTGCTGACACAGGACACTTCTCGACATGGGGGTGAACATCCGCTAAAAGTCAAAAGAAGGGATAAAAAGTCTGTTTTAAGAAGCAGCTAGAAGACAACGAGGGGGTTATTCTCTGGAAAGGGTTAAAAAAAAAAAAAAAAAGGCAGCCAGATGTGCCTGAGTATAAGGCAGGGATACCTTACTGAAAACAGAGGTAAAGAGAAAACACACTGAATTCCTTAAGTTCTCTCATTCGTCTTCCCTCTCCACCACTCCCTGAACAGCAGGCAGCTAGCATGTACCTCTAAGAAAGGGAACAGAAAGTATTTCCCTAGGAATCTACCAGCCAAAGAGAAAAGACATAAAGGGCCCTGTGAGGGGCTCTCCAAGGAAATGGCACAACCTGATCATCCCACCAAGAAATGACCACAGACAAGTTTTCAATTGGCACCTTGGTACCCCACTCCTACATCTGAGAAGACAACCAGAAATCACCTCACCTTTGAGACAAGCACCTAAGACAAAAAGACAGGGGCTGAAATTAACAGAGAAACCGACATGTAGTACATAAAGATCATTTAGGGAGAAGAACACCTCAAAAGCAAACTATTGGTAACACTCCCAGAGAGAGGAGAAGGTGCAGTTGAGAAACAGGAAGAGGGAGATATTTAAAAAGAACACACAGAGTGTAGAAAAGCCCTTTGGAAAGCGAAACTATGAGCAGAAAGGGAACACCAGGTATAAGGGATGGATGGTAAGGAAATTTCTGGAGAACAGAGCCAAAGGATGACAAAATGGAGACTAAAAAAGGAAATTAAGAAGTACCAAATGAGAAGAGCTCAAGAAAGCAAAAATAACACAGAGAAGAGGCAATCACAGATATAACTCAAGAAATGTTCCAGAATCAACAGACACGAGTGCTGAGGTTGAAGAGTTCACTGAAGACTAGCACGATGGTGACCGATGCTGACACACTTGTGGTGAAATTCCAGAACATGAGAGGCAAAGAAAAGAGAGTACAAATTCCCAGAGTAGAAGCAGAATTTTTACAAAGGATAAAAACTAGAAATGGCACAGGATTTCTAAACGGCAACACTGTAACCTAGAAAACAATGGAGTGATACTCTCAATGTCCTGACAGGAATTATTTCCAACCTAGAAATGATACACGAAGCCAGACCAAGTGAGAAGTAGGGAAAGACATTTACAGACAGGCAGCCTTTCAAAAAATTGACCTCCCACCAAAAGAAGAGAAGAAATCTAGGAAGAGGAAAACAGAGAGGCCAAGATAAAGAGGATCTAACACAAAAGTGAGTTTAAGAAGATTCTTCATGACAACCAGAAAGTGGAGAAAACCCGCATGGCCATCACGGATAAATGGATCAACAAAAGGTGGACTACCCATATGTGAATTACTGCTCAGCCTCAAAAAGGAACGGAGCACTGACACAGGCTACCACATTGATGAACCTTGAGAACATGATGCTGAGCGAAAAAAACCAGACACAAAAGGCCACATACTGCCTGATTCCATGAAATGTCCCAGGTAGTACTGGTTTCCAGGGGCTGGGAGGAAGGAGTAATGGGGAGCTAATGGTATATGGTTTCTTTTGGGGGAGATAAAAATGTTTTTGGAATCAAAAATAATGATAGTTGCACAACCTTGTGAATATACCAAAACCAGTGAACCGTGCACCTGAGAGGGGTGAATTGCATGATATATAAATTATATCTCAATAAAGGAGGAGGAGGAGGAGTGAAGTGGGGAGTACAGGCCCACAGAGGAGTCAGGCTTCTTGCAGCGACAGGTCGGAGGACTTCAGGAGAGGCTGCCTCCAGATGAAACTGATGCCTCAAGTTTCTGACCATGTTGAGGAGATTTACATAATTGAGGGAGTATTTGGAGTTGAATTAATGATAAGTTTGCAGAACACCAACAAAATTTAAAAACAAATGAGTATTAACGCCAAAAAAAAAAAATAAAGTTATCCAAAAATAATGATCATGTACCTCATGGCTGAGCTGTGGAGAGCATTTTCAGAGTCATAATAATGTAATCATGAACCCCTGATCAAATCATAATGACTACATGAGTGTGCTAGATTATATGACAGCTGAAGTGTGTGTGTGTGTGTGTGTGTGTGTGTGTATGTGTGTACACGCACTCTGAAAGAGTGGAAGATCGGAGAATGCTACCTTTCATTTTCCACAATGAGAAATCAATAAATAACACCTACAAATAAAAAATCAAGGGGTAATATACACATATTATTCAGAGATAGCAAGGTAACTACTAAAAAACTCATTTTAAAAGTTTGAAGCAATTGCTAGAGGGGAATGGGAAATGAGGGAAGATGGTGGTTAGAAGTATCAGGTCTTGCATGACAAGGCTGTGTACAAAAGTATAATTTTTAAAAAAAACTGAATTCAATTTTATTTGGTGAAATAAAATTTTTTTTAAAATTTAAATAAAAGGCTAAAAAGCTGAAAGCATTTCCTCTCTAAGATCAGGAACAAGATAAGGATGCCCACCCTGACCACTTTTATTCAACATAGATTGGAAGTCCTAGCCACAACAATCTGACAAGAAAAGTAAAAGGAATCCAAATTGGAAAGGAAGAAGTAAAACTGTCACTGTTTGCTGATGACATGGAAAATCCTAAAGATAACCACAAAAAAACCACTAGAGCTCATCAATGAACCAAGTTGCAGGATATATAATTAATACACAGAAATGTGTTGCATTTTTATATACTTATAATGAACTATCAGAAAAAGAAGTTAGGAAAACAATCCCATTTACCATTGCATCAAAAGAATAAAATACCAGGAATAAATCTAACCAAGGAGATAAAAGACTTATACTCGAAAAACTATAAGGCACTGGTGAAGGAAACTGAAGATGACACAAACAGAAAGATATACCATGTTCATGGATTGGAAAAATTAATATTGTTAAAATGACCATAATATCCAAGGCAATCTACAGATTCGGTGCAATCCCTATCAAAATACCAATGGCATTTTTCACAGAACTAGAATACTTCTAAAATTTGTATGTAAATATAAAAGACCCCAAATAGCCAAAACATTCTTGAGAAAGAACATAGCTGAAGGCATCACACTCCCTGACTTCAGACTACACTACAAAGATACAGCAATCTTGACAGTATAGTTCTGGCACAAAAAGACACAAATACATCAGTGGAACAGAATAGAGAGCCCAGAAATAAAACTACACACAACAAAGGAGGCAAGAACATACAATGGAGAAAAGGCAGTCTTTTCAATACGTGGTGCTGGGAAAACTGGACAGCTACATGTACAAGAGTGAAATTAGAACATTTTCTCACCATATACAAAAATGAATTCAGAATAGATTAAAGAACTAAATGCAAGACCAGAAGCCATAAAACTTCGAAAAGAAAACACAGGCAGAACACCATTTGACATAAATTGTAGAAATATTTTTTGTATCTGTCTCCTAAGGCAAAGGAAACAAAAGCAAAAATTAACAAATGTGACCTAATTAAACTTTAAAGCTTTTGCATAGCAAAGTAAATCACTGACCCAAAAAGAAAAATAAAGACAACCTACTGAATGGGAGAAAATATTTCTAAGTGATATGACAGATAAGGAGTTAATATGCAAAATATATAAATAGCTTATACAAGTCAATGTGAAAGAGAATAATTAAAAAATGGTCAGAAGACCTGAATAGACATTTTTCAAAAAAAGATACACAAATGGCCAAGAGGCACATGAAAAGATACTCAACTGTGCTAATCATTAGAGAAATGCAAATCAAAACCACAATGAGACATCACCTCACACCTGTCAAAATGGCCATCATCAAAAGACCACAAATAACAAATGTTGGCAGGAATGTATATTGGTACAGCCTCTGTGGCAAACAGTATGGAGGTTCTTCAAAAAACTAAAAACAAAACTACCATATGATCCAGCAATTCTACTCCTGACTATATACTGGAAAAATCAAAAATACTAATTTGAAAAGATATATGCAACCTTATGTTCATAGTAGCATTATTTACAATAGCCACGACATGGAAGCAACTTGAGTGTCCATTAACAGATGACTGGATAAAGCAGATACACACACACACACACACACACACACACACACACACACACACACACAGGAACACTACTCAGCCATAAAAAAGAATGAAAATTTGCCACTTAACAATAACATAGATGGACCTAGAGGGTATTATACTTAGCGAAGTATGTTAGAGAAAGACAAATATTGTATTTTATCACTTATATGTAGAATCTACAAAGTGAAACAAATGAACAAATATAACAAAACAGTAACAGACTCACAGATATAGAGAACAAACTAGTGGTTACCAGTGGGGAGAGGGGAGGAGGGGTAAGGAATTAATAGGTGCCAACTCCTTCGTGTAAAATAAGCTACAGAGATGTATTATACAGCATGGGGAACATAGTCAATATTTTATAATAACTTTAAATGGCATATAATCTATAAAGATTTTGAATTACCAAGTTGTATACCTGAAACAAATACTGTAAATCAACTATACCTCAATTTCTAAAAATTAAAAAACAATTTTTAAAGCAGAATTTGAAAGGAGGCTACTGTTAGCAAAGTTAGATACGACAGCAGCAGTGCCCACTGGAGCAGGGCAGGCGCCTCCATCACAAAGCTGGATGTAGCTGAGGAGCAAAGCCGGGGGCGGTACCACTTCTCTAAGGTGTGTCAGACATGTGACAGCACAGTTGTACTCTGTGCTCTCCAAACGACCTTCCGATCCTGGCCTGACCTAGGCTGCTTTCCTCCAGAAGAAGATCTTGCTGCTGGGGAAGACATGGCCATCCAACCCGCATGATCTCTGCACATCTCATTAGAATTCAAGCCCCTGGCCTTCTGCCCTCCGGCACCAGGCCCTCTGTAGGCATATTTAAGAGGAATCAGCCATCTGCACTGGAGGAGGCAGAAGCATAAAAAAGCTTTTTAACCTTCAAGACACCGGGGGACAGACCTTGGGTAGTCGTGAACTTACAGAAGGTCTTTTAGAAACCAGCCAGGCCAGTTTTGCAAATCTCTGCCCTCCTGCTACCTGACTCAGCTCCACCAACTTTAACAAGCACTTCAAACCCATATATAAAATAACATAATAAAAAACGAATCCTAACTATGTCACACTTACCTCATCGGGAGGCAGCCTCTAAGAAGGCCCCGAACGACCCCTCCCCTCCTGGCATAATATATCCTAACGTAAAATCCCCTACCCTTTGAGCGTGGACTGGACTTAACCTCTGATGAACAGAACATGGCTAAAGTAATGGGATGTCACTTCTGAGATTAATTCATAAAAAGACTGGCTTCTGTCTTGGGTGCCTTATCTCACTCACTTATGAGCAAAGCCAGCTACCATCTCCTGAGCTGCCTTTTAGAAAGACCCTTGTGGCAAGGAAATGATGTATCCAGCCAACAGCCAGCCAACCTGAGGACAGGGGTCTGCCACCAGCCACACCTGTGGACGCGCATCACCACCCCCCGTCAAGCTCTGAGCTGACAAAAGCAGCCTCGGTTGATGCCCTGCCTACAGCCACACGGGAGCCTCAGTCAGGGCCTGATGGCTAAGCCATGCACATATTCCTATCTGACATCAACTGTGAAATAGCAGGTGTGTATTGTTTTAAGCTGCTAAACTCAGGGGTAATTTGTTGTGCAGCATAGATAACCAATACCGTACCTTTAGTCGTTCTAGTCTAGGTATTTCTTCAGAGACTGGTTTGAATAAGACTCTGAGTCAGACCTCAGAGTTACAAAGATGGTGACATGGCTCCACATGGATGACATTTATCAAAGAGAAAACTCAAGAGGGGGACTCGCCTGCTGATGTATCTCTATAGCTAAAGGATTAATATCAGGAAAGTGAGGGGAGCCGTCTTACCAGTCAGACACTCCCCACCTCTCCACCAGCAAGGTGAATCTGTGGTGAGGCACCAGAGGTCAGCCGTCCTTCAGTCTAAGTTTGTATAAGCACTGCCTCTGATTTGTGTATTTTCAAGTCAAGATTTCATCTGCCTTGGGAGCACGAAAACGTGGGGGTGTTCAAGGAAGGCGGCACAATGAAAGTGTGAGTGACGTCAGCTCATCTGAGAGCAAGACCCCATTCCCGACCCTCTGCACATCCTCCAGGAAAGCAGCCTGGATGGAGTTCTGGAAGTCCGATCTGAACAACAGATACAAACGTCTGTGCCTGATCAAACTTCACGTCTGTGGTTGTTAAGATGCCTATTTCCCGAGGGTGCTCTATAGGCTTTGGAATGGAAAGACAGACAATTTAATAACCCAGGAGGAAACTCTGTTCATGTCCGTATAGCTCACTCTGAATTCGAGAATACAAGACTTAAAAACGTTGTCTAGCAACACCATCTTAAACCTAAAATGTTTTCAGTAAGAATCTCAGTCCGTATTCTGAGTTACTTTGACAGTGCTCAAAACTTGACCTCCTGCTGGTCCCCAACAGGACAGAAAGAAACTTTCACCTACATGATTAACTATTTCAATCTTGGATTAGAAACTGAAGTTGTACAGTAGCCCCCCTTATCCGCAGTTTTACCTTCCACGGTTTCAGTTACCTGTGGGTCAACCATGGTCTGAAAATATTAAATGGAAAGTTCCAGAAATGAACAATCCCCAAATTTTAAATCACACGCTGTTGTGAGTGGCATGGTGAAATCCTTTGCTGTCCTGCTCCATCCTGCCCAGGATGTGAATCACCTCTCTGTCCAGTGTGCCCATGCGGCGTACATCACCCGCCATTAGCACAGGGAGAAACAGTCTATGTGGGATTTGGTATTATCCGCAGTCTCGGGCATCCACTGAGAGTCTTGGAATGTACCCCCGGCGGATGGGGGAAACTACGGCACAAAAAGGCCAAAACATAAACATAGGTCCAAGAGCAAAAAGAAGTAAGGGCCTTATTCAATTTGCTGAACAAAATTGGAAAGCTACATCCATACACAATGGGCTGTCATAAAAATGAAACAATGGTATTGCTTCATCTTACTCAGCACTTTGGAGTTTACAAAGCACCTTCAAAAGCATAACTCACTGGAGCCTCCACACAGAACTCAGGCTGCCAGCTCAGGTTTGTGCCAAAGGTAAAGACATCGACATGATCTGCCTAGCACAGACGGCCCCGTAACCCCATCAACCTAGTTAACATCCACATTAGTCAGAGGAAAACCTACACTTTATTTACTTGCACATATTCTAAGGAGTCAGCACTTTTCTCCTGTATTTCTATGATGGCATAATTATACAGGTTAGAGTCCAAATGGAAAAACTTGGCAAAAACAACAAGCCGTGTTCTCTCCAAATCCAAATAGTCAGATACTGAAACTGTTTTGGTAGAAGCACAAAGACGTTTACTTTAAATCAGAACTATTTTTCACGTTGCAGAAACGCTGTGGGTTTGTTAGCACCGTTAGCAGGTCATTTAAACTTAGAGAACACGGCACGGTTTTTCACCTCCTTGCAGCCTGCCAATACTGGTTGGGGGTGCCTGTGATAAGTCACCTGAAATAAGCAGGCACGATGCTGCTCTCACCAGCAGGCAAGGCACCAGAGAAGACATGGGGGGGTTTTTTGCCTAAATTATTTTAAGCAAAACTTCAAATACCATGGAAAGCAGCATGGCAAACAGTATGATAAGGTTACTCTCTTGCTTTCAATTTCAACAAGCTTAGCACGACCCCAGATGCAAACAGTATGAGACGCCGGTAGTATCAGAAGATAAAGAACCATTTGAAATTCAGGGATGGCTCCCTTGAACATTCTAACAGACAAAAAAGAGGTGTGCTGGGCTCTGTAACCGCAGGCCAGGTTTGGAGCGATGGGAATCTGGGACGCTTTAATGTTCCAAAGGAAAACAACTCCTCCTGGATAAGGTGACAATGATCCTTACAAGACAGCAGGCACCCACACTGTTCCAGCAGAGGAAGCAGCCTTCATACCAGCATCCACCATTCTCCACATGCTTGCTGTGACAAGGGGCAAGCATGGTGAACGAGACAGTGAGCTCTGCAATCAGACAGATACCAGGTGCAATGCCTCGCCCCACCCCTCACCAGTAAGTGACCTCGGGCAAGTCAACAACTAGCTACTTAAAATTCATTACATGTCAGGCACTATATACTAGACACGTAATACAGGGATGTATGGGATGGGGGTAGAGAATGCCAGTATGAAGCTTACACTCAAATCGGAAGATTCAAAAAATAAAGAACCCTTCAGTATGTCAGGCTGTAAGAAGTGCTATGGAAGGGTTAAAGCATGATTTGGGAAAATACTAATTAAAGTGTAAGGAGAGGGCTCACTACAGAAGGACCATCTGAGCAGAGACCAGAAAAAAGTGGGGGAGTAAGCCTTGCAAAGCCCTGGAGAAGAGCATTCCTGGTAACAGCAAGTGCAAAGGCCCTGAGGTAGGCACAGGCCAAACGTGCTCCAGAAACAGCAGGGAGGCTAGCGTGGCTGCAGGAAAATGGATGAGGAAGAGATCGACAGGAAATGAGACCACAGAGGAGATGGCAGGGGCTTGCAAGCTGTGGCATTTTATTCTGAGCAAAACTGGAAGCCTCTGGCAGATTCTGAACAAAAGGTGGGGTGATCACGCTTATTTTTTTTTTAAGATTATTCAAATGGCTGTAGGAAGGGGTAAGTGTGGAAGTTGGGAGGGTAGGTGTAGTGGCTGGGGAGGTACACAGCTCAGATGTCCCTTCAAGGAAGAACTCTCTGTTCTACATGTAGCAAGGGGTGCAGTCGGCTGACAACCTCCAGCTATAGCACCTTCCAAATGTGCTCTGCCTCGCGGGCAGCCCCAGTCAACAGCTGAGCATGGAGTGGTTCCTCTGGGCGCTGTGGGACCCTTCCAACGAGCAATCTTCGCACAGAGCTCCCCACCAGGCTGGGTGGGCAAAACTCTGTTAGATCTGCATCCAAGTCTGGGGCTTTCCCTGCCCAGTGCTGCCTGCCTCCTTTATCTTTCATAGGCATCATCCCCCCGGCCATCTCCTACACTAACTTGTCGCAGCATCTTCCTAGAGAACCCAGTGCACAGAGCTGGTTAGGACGCTATGACAGTGGTCCAGGCAGGAGGTGATGATCTTGGCTTGGACCATGGTGACAGCAACAGGTGTGACAAGGAGTGGAAGAAGGCCAGAAGGAAAGGTCAAGAAGAATTGCAGATGGATTTGATGTGGGGTTTGGATGAAGACACAAGTCAATGGAACACCAAGACTTGGCTTCAGGGACCTAGAAGAATGGAACTATCATTTGACTGAGCTGGGGAAGCCTGGGGAAGGAGCAGCGTAGGAGGAAGGAGCAGGTGACCACCAGGAGCATGGTTTTCAGACAAGTTAGATTTGATACAAACATGAGCCATCTGGGAAGAAATGCCACCCATGCAGTAGCAGGTGAGTACGGAGTTTAGGGGAGACATCAGGGTTGGAGATACAAAATTAGGAGACAAGAGCATAAAGATGATCAGAACCACAGAACTAGGCGAGATCATCCAACCTTTGAAAGTAGGCTTCCTCCTGTTTAAAGTAATAGTAGTAACAGCCCAACCCCAAAGAGCCACAGGGTGAGACACCGCAGTGCAGGCAAAGCACTCAGCACCGCGCAAGGGGGACAGGTGTCACTGCTGGCGCCATCCTCGGACCGCAGTTCTGCCTCGCCAGGCACACTGCTGAGCGTGTCACTCTATTATACATTGTTCTCACAATAAACATGCAAAGCAGGCACTGTCAACCCCAGGAAAGTGGGTTTTCCAGGGATTAAAGGAGCAGCCCACGGCCAGACGGGCACCAAAGGGCAGAACCAGGAATTAAACCATAGCCCATGTTCCCTCCCCAAACACCCTGCCTGTCCCAGCCCATCAGCAGCTCAGTGAGTAAGAATAACTCCCTCTCTGGCTCAGACCTTTGTCCAGCAGGCACTCATGAGGCCGAAACGTTAAGGAGAGGTTGGGGGCTTTGCTCTGCCTGGCCCAGGGCTCCAGCGTCACCAGGGCAGCAAGCTTCTGGCGCCTCTCAGGACAGCTTCTGTCGGGGGCTTTCTGAGTTACCGCTCAGTATGCTCGGGCTTTTAAGGATGGGGCAACCGGTGAACCTAGGCAGCAAGTCAGCTAATTCCCATCTTGGGGAATGGAGCCCCCCCCCCAAACTGAGAAATCTTGATTCAACCTCGAGCTTCCCATAAGAAGCCAGGCCAACAGTACTTGGGAAAGAAGGTGGTGAAACAGACAAGAGATCGTGGCCCCAAAGAGGAATGGCTGCTCGCAGCTGGCGCGGGAGAAGGTTCCACCGTGCTGCCAGGGTCTCAGGCCGCAGCACGGAACACCTACGGGCAGCAACAAAGGGGCAGAGCTACCGTTTACGGAGCCCAACAAGCACAGCCCCGCTCGGACGATTTACGCCCTCTTACGTGCGGCTCAGAATACCGTGCAGCGTCTCCACTGCAGCGATGGAAACACAGGTTTGGGTTCTTCACGACACTGTCAGCGATGGGGTCAGCAATACAAAGCCCAGCCTGCCTGATTTCCAGGCCTGGCGCTCTCCCCAGCTCAACACATGGCCTCCCTGCCTCTGGAGCCCACTGACCCCTGGGCTACCAACTCCCACCGCTCCCAGACTGCCCGGGCCCCGGGCTGAAGCCCCAGAGGAAACCTACCGCCCTACACGTGACTCATACACACACTTACATTTTCGGTTGTCTGCTCATGGGTGTACTCTAACTTTCACACTCCAGAAAGTTAAATCTAATTCTCCAAAAACCTGATATAAACCCACTCACCTTACAGACAGAGGATTCTCTGGTTAAAAGCAGGGGGGGCTCCTGTGATAGCCAGGCTAAGGACGTGTCACCCGAGCAACATCCTGGTGATATCCACACCAACAATATCTATCCAGGGGGGTGTTGACTCGTCTGTACCCCTCAAGAACAGGACCAGGAAACACAGAATCAAGAAGGACCCTGTTCTTGAAACAGACGAGGAGTATATATGATCAGGAGTACAGAAGTGTGGGCAGAGACACAAGTTCATCCTTGGCTCTGTCACTGAGCAGAGTGAGATAGCAGGTACATGACCTCTCGTCTCTGAGCTCGGTTTCCTCATCCATAAAAGGGGCTAACAATACCTCTTGTGAGGACTGAACAAGAGAAGAATATAAGCTACTTTATATTCACACTCCAAGCATTAAAGAAACAAATAGTTTTTTTTTTAAGGCAAATGTAAAGTGAGAGCCTGCCTTCTTTTTCAAATTAGGAAGCCCTTTCATTAGAAGTTTTCATCTCCTACAGGTCTTTTCAGAGAAATCTGCTCACCTGTTTAGATGGTGCATCGCTCTTCCAAGAGATCATCTAAATATATAACACAGGCACAGGGACAGCTGGGAGTGACTGTTGCATAAAACCAGAACTGTCATCACACCCTTTGCCAACCACATTTTCACCTGCTCATGTGATGAAGCCGAGCAGAGGCTCTGATGGAAACTTGAGTTGTGTTTCTCCCCCCAAGTGAAAAACAGTTTGACAGTGAAAACCACTTCTGTTGCTGGAATAAAACATGCAGCCAGGCACGCCAGACAGAGTGATTTCGAGCCATGAGCTAAGTGGTGCCAAAGCGTTTGCTGAACAGAGCTCCGACCTGACACTACACTCTGCAGACCCATGATGGTCAGCCTGTCAGCAACGGGACAAGACGACATGGATGGCTCTGAATGTTGTTTGTAAAACAGCTCATTCCAAAATGCAGGTATGTCTAAGCTCAAGAATTACACCAGTAGGTCCATTTTGGTGGGAGGGAGGGAGGAGGAAGGACACTATGCAAATGTGCATCTGGTTGTCTGAGCAAGGACAAGGGCAAACCCATCCTGTTAACCTTGGTCCCTGGGTGTGGAGAGCAGCAGATAACCATCAGTACTTTCATTCTAAACCTCCGAATCGCTTCATTTGGAAGAACAAGCTTGTGTGCGTGACGTCTGTAATTCATTCTTAAAGCAGCAGAGTCACACTCTTGAGAGGCAGAAATTGTTCATTATCAGCCATGGGTTTATGGGCATCAGACCTTCCTGGGGGAATCACAGTACCACCTGCCCTTAGAGGAGACTCTTCGAATTTTCAAAGCCCATGTGGAAGATTTCTCTGACTTGCCTCAGTCCGAGGCGCCTGCACCATTCCACAGGCAGACGTGGTGCAGTTTAAGAAAAAAAAAAAGGAAATGTGTCAGTAGAATGAGAGGGACACAATGGAGCAAAAGGCACAGGAGCTGGGGTCAGCTGGGCCTGGGCTTTGCGCCAGCTTGGCCTCGTTCTGCAGCTGCCCTGCGTCCAGTCGTCTGCTCGGTAAAGAGGGGACAATCACACTCATCCTGCAGGGCATCACTGGAGGATTCAACAAGAAAACCGACAAAGCAACCAGCGCAGGCCTGGTACAGAAAACATGCTGTTATATACCTGGTGATGTGGTAGCTGTCAGAGTAACTAACAGACCATCAGACTGTGACCTTGACTGTCTGCCTAGACTCGGGGCTCCTAAAAGGCGAAGGTTCCATCTTGTTTCACTGAATCCACAAAATGTCCAGAATTCGATGAGGGGCAGGTGACATTCTCGGTACATCCTGGCTGGCTGATCGGCACCAATTGGTGTCTGAACACATCAACTCACCATGAAAATCGGTCGGCAGAGACTTGCCCCTCCTACTGGAGATGCCATCTAGCTGACATTGGCGTGGCTCTCAGATCCTGGGGTTATGTTTTCTCTTTGTTTCTTTAACAAGTTCATTTTCTCAAATTGTAAAAGTAACACGTGTTCACTGCAAGAGAAATCATCCATTTTCGTGTTTTCATGCCCCTGTTGTCATACACCAGGCCACCGAAACCAAGGGACGTTAACAGGGTATCAATCTCAAGCCAGCCAACAAGTCATATAATAATCCATTATCTTTCTGGACAGTTCATACTCTCTCCAAGGTGTGTGCACACCCCCTCTCACGTGGCCCATGCAGCTATTCATAGAAAACAGTAATAACAAAGTTAATATTCACTGGATGCTTAGTAAGCGTTCACGCCATGGCCAGCACTTCACATGCACTGACACGTGTCATCCCCCTCCACGTTCTGCAGCGAGGGAGCTGAGGCTGCAATCTGAACCAGGGTGGGAGACGTCTCCCAGGGGCTCCAGCTCCCCGCTTTGACACCTCAGTCTGGCCTAGCAGTGAGAGATGGCAATCTCGATCACAGAGGGGGAGCCTGAGCAAGATTCAGACACGCCGGGTTTGCTCTTCTCCGGGACGTTGGCTTTTTCCCCCATGTGGTCCCATGTCCCAGGAGAAAACACCAAGAATCAGGACCCCCTGATACCGCAGATGTGGCGGCTAGTTTTCTCTTCCCCATTCATCATAAACCCAAATGCAATCCATGAGCACAAGTTTGTAGTTTAAAAAAATTCAACCCAAGAGAACTGAGAATATACCAACCCTTGTATCCAAATGTTCAGAAGGTGGAAGCAACCCACACACCCAGGGATGAACGACTGGATGCACACAATGTGGTCGACGCATACAATGAATGGTCATTTGGCCTTAAATGGGAAGGGCATTCTGATACTGGCTACGACATGAACGAGCCTTGAGGATATTATGCGAAGTGAAATAAGCCAGTCACAGAAGGACAAACACCATATGATTGCACTTATATGAAAGTACTTAGTCAAACTCACAGAGACAGAAGACAGAATGGCGGTTGCCAGTGGCTGAGGGGAGGGAGAAATGGGGAGTTGTTGTTCAATGGTACAGAGTTTCAGCTTTGCAAGACAGCAAGGAGACAGGTGGTGGTGATGGTTACACAGCAATATGAATGTACTTAATCCTACCAAACTGTACATTTCAAGACAGTTAAGATGGTAAATTGTATGAAACAAAGTAATTCCATGGACTGCCATGGGCTGGGGGAAAGGGGGCAGGGAGTGACTGCTCATGGGTACACGGTTTCTTTTCAGGGTGATGAAAATGGAGTTATACAGTGATGATGGCTGCACAACTCGGTGAATGTACTAAAAAAACACTGAACTGTGCACTTAAAACAGCTGAATCTTGTGGTATGCAAATTATATCAAGAAAAAATTCAGACATCTAAGTACAGAGCAAAGAAAGCGCAGGGCACCCTTCACCACGACCTCACCCTCCCGCCCCCAGGCCCATTCCCCCAGTGTTGTCACAGGGTGCTGTTCCAGGCCTACGCGCTCCTACGAGTTGAGACACATACGTATTTATGTGCTCTTACAGGTTTTGATCTTTATAGCCCATAAATGGCGTGTGTGGTATAGCTGCCTTTCCCCCCACAGCCAGCGCTGGCGACCACACCCCACAGCGCAGCAGACCAGCCTCTTTCTTTACCTCCGCTGCCTGTCAGGGCGGAGCCACAATCTGTTTCACCCATCCTCTACTGAGCCCGACATCCACAGCCTCATGGGCCTCTCTTGTGTGTGCATGTAAAGCTTTTTCCATGATGGATTCCTCAAAATGCAGCTGCTGGGTCAAAAGATATGTGGTTTAAATTTGGGGAGCTGACCAACGCTGCCCACCCCCAGATTCCCACAGAGTGCCTGTGACCTTGAACGGCCTCCTCACTTCCACGGGCCTCAGCACTCTCACTGTTGAGACCAAGCAGATTTTCTAGTCAATTTTGGTTCAAACGGTCATTTTTTATACCCTGAGATCCAGAGGAAGCACAACAGAAAGTCCCACGGAGCTGGAGTCGATGTGCAGAACTGGGCTTGCGGCACTGCACCGGGGCAGCCGGCCAAGGCCCGGGCGAGCCAAGCGGAGGGAAGAAGACCCCACGAGGCTGAAATGCACTCAGGACCTTAAGCCTCTGGGGGACTGGCCGCTGCAGGGCAGGGACAACCCCCCATCCCCCATGAGGGACACGGGCCTGGACTCCGGGGAGTGGTTTACCTGGCCCATGGGGGACACTAGCAAGTACCTTTAGGACGCTCACCACCCCAGAAGCCCGACGGACAAAGCCAGCCAAGGGAAGCCACAATGCAGAAAGTAAAGAAGAGGATTTTATCAAGAGGAAAGGTCAAAAAAAAAAAAAAACAAACTTGCGCAATTAACGTTGAAAATTCTAAATCTGTCCCTGCTCCGGGGACCCCCAAGAGAGCAGTGTCAGGGCTGAAAGAGGGACGCCCAGAACACAGACAGGAAAAGAAAAACCATCATCCCTGAGACTCAAGGTCACGGGGCAGTCAAACATTTCAAGGGACAAAAAAAGACTGGTTTAGGAAAGAAATCATGTTGAAAGCTCACATCTCATGAATTCTAAAGAATGCCACGGGGGCAGGTCACAATGGAAAGGAGAAAGGGGTCATCGAGAAGCACAAGAGACGTCTCAACGTGGTAGCTGCCTCCTAAGGGGAAAGAAGAGAACAGGAAAGCGGAGGCTCGGGGAGGGGAGCCAACCTCTGAGCGGCTGCATTCGCGGGGCGGAGACAATGCAGGGGAAGGCGGAGGAGGAGGCCCCCAGCGCAGGGCTGCAGGGCAGGGGGCTCACAGGCCTGGCAGCGACCCCCGCAGAGGGGTCCGTTAGGTTGGCATGGCTCTAAGGGTGAACTGTGGGCCACCCTCGTCAGAATCACTTGGAGAGGGAGGGGAACGGAGTGGGAAATTGTTAAAATGCAGGTCCCTGGGCTCCCATTCCCAGAAATTAATTCATTGGGTCTGAGGGAAGGGCCAGGAATTGGCATTTTTAATAAATACCAGGGTGATTTCAATGCACATACTAAGTTTAAGAACCAGAGCATTAAGCGATGAGAAAATGTCATACAGATGGAGACTAGGAAATGGGAGAACAGCCACATCCAAGGTTCCTCCTCCAGGGCTGGCCCCATCCCGCATCTCAGCGCTCCCCTGTGGGGACAGGGCAGCAGCCACACCCTTGGTGCTCTCCACAGCCAGCACAGTTAGGGCCGCAGGAGGGCAGAAAGACGGTGAGCTCCCCGCCAGCCAGCGACCCCACCAACACACGTGAGCCCCCACCGCCCCCTCTCGGAGATGGGATGGAAGAGCTGGCTGGCCAGCTGTGAGCCCTCTGCAACCTGAACACCGGGAAGCTGAGTGTGTTTCCTCCCCACGTGGGAAAGAGGCCTTGACAGATTTGGAACAACATGGTAATAAATGACAAACCAGAGGCCATTTCAAAAAGCCCACAGAGATGTTCTGCAGCTCTGACAACTTCCCAGAGAATCTTAATTATATCTAAGAACCCAAAGCAAGGAAGAGGTGGAGGAAGCAGAGGACAGGAGAGCGAGGGGAGGAGGAATCTGGGGAAGGAAGTGGAACGTTCCAAGCCGGGGGGTTGAACCCACCTCTCGGTCTCTGTGCTGATGGGATGTCTCTTGTCTGCTTAAGGAGTCTCTTTGTACTTGACTGTTACAGTCAGATAACGACCCAAGACAGGAGTCCTCCTCCTACTGAGGTTCAAGGAAATTTCCCAAGGGAGGCTGGAAGTCCTCCAGGGTGTCTGATCATATATTAGGCAAACAACAACCACTCTTTCCACACTTGGCACATCTGACTGAGGAGACATCATATTTGAGAACTAACTCCCAAACCATTACAGATCCCACAAGACATGGGCAGATGGACAGTATTCCTTCTTCTAACCTAAAAGGTGGAAAGATGGAGAAATTGTAAAATAGTAAGAAATATATATAGGTCTTTGATTCGGTTCCTGACACTGGCTTCTAAAACCCTTGCAATCGCCTGAGTGGCGGGGTGCTAGGAGCATCTTTTGTCCTAGTATTTGGTCTTTGACCCTGGTTCTTGGCACAGAGCTCCTAAATCCCTTGGAATTTCCTGTGTGAGAGAAGTGTCTCTTGTTCTACTGAGGTGACTTTTAGTGGCCTCCCAGATGGGGGCTGTTCACCAAAAAGACCAGCCATGATGAGAATATTGGAACTACTGGTGGGGAGAGGAGCTGGACACTGAGTTAATGACCCATCATATCTACGAGATAAAGCCTCCATAAAAATCCTTCAACTATGGAGTCAGAAGAGCTTCCAGGATGATGAACAAGTCCATGTGCTAGGAGGGTGGTGCACCTGAGAAGGACCAATCCAATCACACGAGCCCTTAAAAGAAGAGAAATTTCTCTGGCTAGAAGCAGGAGTGAGAGGTGGCAGAGGAGGAAGAGGGAGGAGACACAGGAGAAGAAGTCAGATTCCAAGTGTGAGGACTCGATGTGCCATCGCTGGTTCTGAGATGCAGAGCCATGAGCAGGGCCTGGAGAGAGACCTGCGGGAGCCAAGGGCAGCCCCTCCTGAGAGCCAGCAAAGAAATGGGGGCCCTGGTTCCGCCAGCACGTGGAACAGACTTCTCTAACACCTGCATGAGCAAGGGAATGGAATTCTCCCCTAGAGCTTCCAGTAAGGGACACAACCTGCCAAAACCTCAGTTTTCACCCAGAGAGACCCATGGCCTCTAGAACTGTAAGATCATTTCTATGGTTTTAAACCACTAAGGTTCTGACCGTTTGTTCCTGCAGCAAGAGGAAACTGGCACAACCGAGAAGGCTGGGTGGGGAGAGACTGAAGGTCTGGCAGGAAGGACAACATTCCGTTTCAGCACCGTGAACCCAAGTCAGGCAGCCAAGAAGGCTGGTGATGACACATACCTGGAGCTGAGCAGGGAGGTCAGTGGTCACACCCTTCTCTCCCACCAGGATCCCCCGTAGACATAAGTCCCACTACCGAGGAACTATACAAGTCAGATGTAGCACAGTGTGTGGCACACAGCAGGTGCTTTGTGAACAACAGCTGAATGAATGTTGATTGTCCCCTCTTTTAAAAAGAAGTCTCCCTCCACAGCCCTGCCGCTCACTGCCACATTGCCCTTCTCTCCTTTGCAGCCATATTCCTCTAAAGGGCTGTCTATGCCCGCTGTTCCCAACTCCTCTTCTCCTATTCTCTCTTCAATGCTCTCCAAACAGGCTTCCACCCCACCAGTCTACTGACCGGCTCCTGTCAGTGTCACACAACTGGTCACCACTAGATTATCCCAAAGGTCAGCTGCCCTCACCTCGTTTGACCCATCGGCCGCACCTGACATGGCTGCTCACTTCTGCTTCACACCTGCTCTTCATTCGGCTTCCAGGACCCCACACTCTCTTGGTTCCCCTCTCCTCCCCGGGCACTCCTTCTCCATCTCCTGTGCTGGTACCCTCTCCTCTCCTGCATCCCCTCCATGTGGGAAGCCCTGGGGCTCAGCCCTGGGCCATCGACACTGCTCCCCTGGGGATCTTTTCCAGGCTTGAGGCTTTAAATACCTTGACATGTCCACACCTTATAAGTCTGTAGTCACCCAGGCATCTCTCCTAAACTCCCACAGTGCACATCTCCTGCCTGTCTCCTCTGAGGTGTCCAAATATTTCAGACTCAGCACATGCACACTAGAACTCCTCCTTGGCCCCCACCAAGCATGCTCTGCCCAAAGCCAAACCCAACCTGGTTAACCGCTTCTCCCCCTTGTCCCCTCCACTCTGATCTTACAGCAGCCAAAGCAATCCTTGAAAACATAAGTCAGACGACATCTCTGCGCTCTCAAAATCCCCCAGCAGCTCTCCATTTCACACAGAATAATATAGAACCTCTCACAGCAGCTCACGAGGCCCTGGAGAATCGGACCTCCTGGAAGCTTCTGTGATTTCACCTCCTCCTCCTTTCCTCTCCCCGCCTCTTGACGTCCCTGAGATGTGTCGGGTGCGCTCTCACCCTGGGCTGTCACCAGGCCGTGCCCTCTGCCTGGAACATTCTCCTGCCTGTAGGCCACTTCCGCCCTCCGTCAAGCCCATGCTTCAACATCACCTTCTCAGTGCAGCTCATCCTCACCAAGCCCTCACCTCCCCACACTCTTAGCGCTCTATTTTCACTCTTCTTCCACAGCAACTATCACCTTCCAACAGGCCATGCATTATTTATCATACTTGTTGATTATCACCTATCTGCCCCTAGCCAGAACATAACTCCACAAGGGCAGGGGTCTTTATCTGCTCTGTTTGCCCAAATGCCTAGAATGTTTGGCCTATGATAGGCACTTAGTGAAGATTTATTAAAATAAGGATTGAATGAATGGACAACTGAATGAATGAAGATTTATTAAAATAAGGATTGAATGAATGGACAACTGAATGAATGACTACATCAAGGTGAACACCCAGTTACCAGTGGGTACAGCCCAGATGACTGTGTCCCACCATCTTTTTGTCTCTTATTTCAATATCTGCCCAGTACATGGTAGGCGTCAGCGGACATCTGCTGAGTAAGCAAAAAGGACCATTCCTCTGGAATTGCCAGGCCCACAGAGATGACCCAGAGCCCCAGAGCCCACCAGCTTCTCCATCTGGGCCTGAACACTCTCCAACCCAACCCACGATCCCTCCCCATCCCAATCCCAGGCTGGGAGTCCGGATCATGGAAAAGACGGCTGGGGATGAGGAATAAAATTTGTTACGCTGGTGCTCAAGTGGATCTGATGAGCAATTCGACAGCTGGAAGAGGCAGCTGCTCCCTCACTGTGGGCACCGCGCCACTTGGAGAGTAGCTGGCAGCCCCCTGACGCTCTGCGTGGCTGGGCGCCCAGAGCCCCTCGAAGGGTTGCCTCTTAGTGGTGTGAGCCCGAGAAGCAGAGCTTTCCTGAAACACCACGGGGCTGAGGCGAGCTGCCAGCAGCAGGAGGAGGCAATTCTAAGGCAGGTGTCAGGAGGGCACCCTTCACAGAAGGAGGGCGACACAAAGGCACTGGTGCGACCAGGAAATGAGCACATGTCCACAGATAGTTAATGATTGTAAATAACAGGCTGTAAAAATACTTTTGTTCCAGCGAGCACTTACTGAGCGCTATGACCTAAGCACTGCATGTCACCTCACCGAATTAGCTCATCAATCCTATGAAGCATATCTATTCCCCCATTTTTGGAGACACAAGAACTGAACTCCCGAGAGGTCAAGAAGCCAGCTGGCGGAGCGGGGCTAAGGCTCAGAGTTCCAGAGGAGACTGGAGGAGGTCGCCAGGTGGGGAGCCCGGGCCAAACCCTCCTGGCAGCTTCCAGTTGTCCAGCTATAAGCTGGGGGAGGGAGTTCACGTGCTTTTATACAGGGGTGGGGGGGAGTAAAGTTTCCTTTAAATCTGTCACTTTGAGGGTTGAAGATGTGGCTTGTGAACAGTCATGTCATTTACTTCTGTTCCCAAAATCCTGATGGTTTGGGGGGAAAACTGGTAAGAGCAGAAGAGATTATCTGTGCCAATGAGCAGGGCCTGGGGCAATGATGCAATTTTCTTTTAAATTAGTGACTTCTGCATCGTAAGATTTCAGTCATTAAAAACCCTAAAGAGCATGCACTGAGGATCAGTAATAGTAATGGCCATAATAACAACTACATTTACTGAGTTCTTACTTCTGTTCTAAGTCCTTGCCACACATTATCTCATTTAAAACTGATGAAAGCTCTAGGAGGAAGGAACTAACATTGCCCCCACTTTACAGATGGGCAAACTAAGGCAAAGGTAGGTTAGGCGTTAAGCCAAGACTCCACCCCAGGCAGTCTGACTTCTAACTGTGCTCCTGGCCACGTGTGATTTTGACAACAGCCTGTGTCCCAAAGGGCAGGGCCCTGAAGGCCAGTGAGAGACCTCAGGGAGTTCTGAGAAGGAGCAAGTGGGCTGCCGCCTTTGTCACATCATTTTCCCCAGCACCCACAGTCCCCACAGGCGAACAGCGGTCTCCTGGATCAGCGATCTGTGCACCAGCCCAGGCTGACTGTGAGCAACCCTGACTGCCCCAGGAAGAGAATCAAACCACCGGCAGTATTGCTGGATGTACCCCGGGCTCTCTCAGAAAATCCCTGTTGGTCTTTCTGCACACTCAGCTCAGAGGTGAGCTCCTCCAGGAAGCCTGCCCGGAGCCACCCACCCAGCCCACCTCTCTGCCCTCCCCGCCTCGTAAGTGCTGCAACCGGGTCAGTTACGGCCCAGTGCTTCACCCTCCTGAGCACAGAGCCGTCTGCTTCTCGCCTCTGGCACAAAAGTGAGCGCTTACAGAATGCACACAAATAACAACCTCTTTCCAAAACACAACCCAAGGATGCGTGTCAGCCCCTGCACTGGTCCTTCAAGAGCCTGCACCCAGGGGAGGAAGTGAGCAGACAGTACAGACAAGGCGCGCCCGGTGGGCACAGCTAGCTTGCAGGATGAGCGCCCCACCCACCCGCCCCGCCCCGGCTGCTCCTCAGGCCGGCTCCTGGCCAACAGACATCTTTCATCACTCCTGGAAACCCTCTTCTCGCCGCCAGGCCCTTCCAGCTTGAGGACCGACTGGCCACCTGCCCGGCTCCCACACGGAGCTCCCACCAGCATCCCCTCCTCTGGCACCTCGCCTCCCTGGACTGAGAAGTAGCAAACCACTGCTCGGTCTCTCCGTGGGAGCGGGGCTGGGGCCCGCCCGCCACCACTCTTTCGGTTCCTCCATCTATCACGCCTTCTCTTGTCCCCGGGCCTTTGTACAGGCTCTTCCCCTTACCTGGAAACTTCTGCCCACTTAAGTCCATCTTACCTTTAAGGCTTGCTTCTCCCTGCAGGAAGCCTTCCCTGCCCGTCCCAGCCATGGCCCCGAGCTAAGGCTCCCACTCTGCAGCTCCCCAGGCCAGCTCCCCTCGCTCTAGTGAGGTCGTGTCTCCACCCCTCCCTGGGTCTACCCTCCTGCAAGCTCCATGAGGGTATCCGCCTGCAGCCCAGAGCCCAGCACAGGGCTGACGCCCAGCAGGCGGTTAATAAATATTTGATAAATAAAACAAATGAACAGTGAGCAAAGAAATAAAAGGGGAAATGGATGACGGAACAGGTTAGCACACAGACGGCTGTCAGTCACCCAACCGCTACACAGTGTTCACTGCGCACCAGGAGGCGGTCTAAGAACCCTGACATCGGTTACTCACCAGACTGACGGACAACCCGAGGAAGTAGCCTCCGCCCCCTTCTACAGAGGGGAAAAAACAGGCACGGAAAAATTAAGCAACTTACCGGAAGTCAGCAGGTGGTTAAGTAAACACTCAAATCCAGCAGGTCAGTTCTCAAATCTCTCCCTTCAACTACATCTCACCCTGCAGGGGTAGACTGCACACCAGTGGCCCCTGGGGAACCACCCCTCCTGGGATCCCTGCCCCTGGGCAGCCACTTCCCGCCCTGACATGGCCTGGAGACTTGCTGCCAGCCAGCGGGACATTAGCAAGCTCGATAAGACTTGCACATGCCCTTGTCCTGTGGGAATGTCCCCCTGAGAACCCTGAGACCACCAGGGTATCAACAAGGCTCACAGGGACGTCATGGGAAGGAGAACCAGGGAACTCTGCCCACAGCCAGAGAGGAGGCCCTGGACACAAGGGCCTTAGCTGAGGTGGCCCAGACAGCCTCCAGTCCTGTGAGCCACTTAAGATGAGGCCTCAGACGACATGGCGCAGCCCTGAGTCACCCCAGCTGGGTCCTGGATAACTTCCTGCCTCACAGAAAAGTGAGCAAATGATATGGTGGTGGTTTTAAGCCACATTGAGGTGATTTGTTAAGCAAAAATAGATGACAGAGCACGGCCTTACTTTCACAGACAGGATCATGCCGACCAGGTGGGGTGCTTCTCAAGTACACACCCTCATTCATTCATTCAACAAACATCCGCAGAGCACACTGTGCACTAGTACTGTCTGGGCCCAGGATTTGGCAGAGAACAGGAGACAGAGCCCCTGTCCTCGAAAAGCCTACATTCTCATGGGAAGTCAGACAAGCCAACAGATAAATTAGTTTTTATGTCATGCCAAGAGCTTCAGAGAAAAATGAAGCCATGTCAGGGGTGCTAGCCTGCATAGGATGGCCTCTTCATTGTGTGGTATTTAAACGGAGACCTGCAGGAAGAGGGGAAGCCATACAAAGGCCAGAAGGAGAACACTCCAGGCCACAGGGGCAGCAAGAGCAAGGGCCCTGAGACTGAGCCACACCGGAGAGGAAAGAAGGGAGGTGTCTGGGGCGGGTGGTAGGAGACAAAGAGGAAAAGGAGGGCAGGGCCAGACTGCCTGGGGCTCGGGGCGCCATGTTCAAGGCCTGACTGCATCCTTGGGATGAAGGGAAGCCTGAGAGACAGTGGTTGGAAGGTGGCACCCTGGCGGCAGTGAAGACTCAACAGCGGGGCAGGTGTGGCCAGAGTGGAAGCAGGGCGACCACTGAGGCAGGACGTGACAACCTCAACTTGGGCCTGGGAGACAGGAGAGCTGGGAGACGCTGGCCTGATCGGTGCTGCCGTGGTAACCCCACGCTGGTGAACCACACGCACTAAATGACCTGACTGACTTTGGGGTAAAAATTAGATTGATCGCCACTCTTGTACAACTTCAGGGTTGGAAGAGGAAACACATGTGGCTGCCACCCAACTGGTTTTCTATTTTTAAGATTCACTGCACTCCAACAGCATCTCCTGAGCACAGCATGCAAGGGACCGAATCGAAAGAAAAGCAAACCAAGTCTTAAGACCACCTGGGGGTGGGATTTTTCCACCTTAATTGAGGCTGCCTCTGAAGCTGCTGCTTTTGACAGTGGCTGCTGTGGACCGGGGGTCACTGTTCTCAGCAGACCACAAATTGGCCCCTCGGTGCTGGTCATACATAAAGGCTCCCCTGACTCTGGGGCGCAGCCATTAGTGATTAATAGCACTCTTTATGATCCAAGGACTCATCCCAGTGTGATCCACCCAAAAAGGAGGACGGATTATTAGCTGCAGCTAATTACTACTAGTCTAGCACCGCACCAGCATCCTCTCCCTTCCTCAGCTCAAAGGCCTATGTCAAAATTTCTGCAAGCTAGATGTTCTGAGAGCCACCAAGAGACATGCTCATCTCTGAAATAAGAGTATCGCCTTATCTCACCACCAGACTTTTCTCAGTTTAGTATCTATGAGTCCAAATTACAGACTCCAAGGAAAGGGAGACACGTTCAAGTCAACACATGTAGACACCCACCCTCTAGGTCATCACTAGTGGTTTACAAGGGAAGTTTAAGAGAAATAAAAACCACACGCCAGGCACTGTGCCGGTGACATTTTGTGGACTCATTTAATCTGCACAAAGCCTCTCTACAAAGTAATCATTGTTATTATCTCTATTTCACAGATGAGAAAAATGAGGCTTAAGGAAATTACTACCCAAGGTCAAACAGCTGGTGAGGCCAAACACCTAACCCTTCCACTGTCAATCAAGGCGGCCAGGTCCTGTAACACAAACGCTGCATCCTCCCAACCACCTTAGCTCTTCAGAACCCACCACCAACCACAAGACCAGCCTAGCCCCAGAACAGCTAAGGCAAGTGTCTTTCCAGCCAAGGAATCAGATGATGCTTCTGCAGCCAACAATTCTTTTCAGAATGCATCAACCAAGGCCTGTGAGTATGGCCAACAGCCCAGGTGGTTGGGGCCGGGGCGCGGTATTGCAGTAAGTTGTCAACCCACAGGATTTTGGTTTGGTCAAAAAGGGAAAAGACCAAATTAAATGACTGGAAGCACTATACTTTTAAGTCTTTAAGAGAGTTTTCCCTTGAACACAACTAGGAAGAGTCACCACCTCCCGTGCTAGAGGAAATGTAAGCTGTCACAGTAATCCAAAACCCAAAAAGATGGTAAGAATTAGAACAAAGTCATCATAATAATAGCCACACGCAGTAGGCAGTTTCTAGGGAGGGAGAGGGCCACCCCATTAAGTGCTTGACACATGCGGTCACAGCACATCACAGACTTGTACTCAACCCATCAGCCTCATGAGGGGGTCTGACACTATTCGCCTAAAGTGACACGGGCTGGGCCACCTCATAGGACTCGGCTACAGTCACGCAGCCAATAAGGGGCAAGACTAGGATTCTGCCATCAGACTAACCGATTCTAGAGCCCAAGCTCTCCACCACCACGTGATGGATCCAACAAAAAAGGGAGACATCACTTTTCAACTTGTTTACCTATAGGAGTAATTTTTGTAGGGGGAAAAAAATCAATGTTCTCTATCATTATGAGAAAAACATGCCCTTTCAGACTTATTTTTAAAGTAGTGCTATTACCCTTTAGGTGGGTTCTACCTGAGGCCTCACTGAACAAACATTATAATTAGAACCACTAATAAATTGCCACAACAAATCTGGAAGGAGAAACGTGACTGTTCTTTTGAGAACACAAAGCTGTCATTCCAAATTAAGTAAAAGTAACAAATGGTGAGAAATGTGACTCTGGGAGCAACGCACATCTATGTTTGAACATTAACTAGTGATCCTCCTTGTTAACCCACCTGCACCATTCCTCCAGCCCCAGTTCCTCAGAGATGGAAACTACCTTCTGTTTAGATAATACCAGACCCAAATCAGCATTGGAAAGATGAGTTTCTGGGAAGCACAGAAACCCCCCAGTCAGCACATGTGATTTATTTGATTATATGAAGGAAAAAACAGAATCACATCTTCCATTCTCAGAAGTCTAGATCCCACTTTATCATCTGAGGGTAGAGTGACATCTAAGAAGACTAAGCAGGACCCAGTTAAAGCTACCCAACAACCTCACGTCCCAGCCAGCGCATTCTTACTTCACCATAATAAACTCATTTCAAGGCATCAAATGATATTACCAACTGCAAAAGGAGATGCCAGGCATTTAAGAGAGTTAAACAGCAGGGTGGGGGCAGAAAAGGAGAAGCTCAGAGGTCAGTGAGGGCTGCTAAGAAACCAGCCTCAGTACTCACTCAATGAGCTTGTGACAGCTCAGGCTAGGGACGGGGGCTTGGTCACAGGCAGTGCACGAAGCCTGACTGTGTCCAACACACACCCTAGAGTGACACAAATGCACATTTAGTGTATTCATGTTCAACTATGTGCATGAATTGGTGTGTATGTGAGAGAGACAATGGACCTGCACTGAAAGATACATAAAGACAAGAAAAGCAGAGAAACAGTGCCCACATTGTGTGCCACCCCACAGTTCCATCCATCCAGCCTGTGTGCCAGGACCCCTTGGGATGCGTGTGTGAACGGCCGCTCCCCAGGAGTCTCCCCTGCCACGTGCTCCTCCCAGGATGAGGCTCCCACTGAGAGGCTGCAGAGTTTAACAAAGTGTGTGTGTCTGTGTGTGTGTGTGCATGCATGCGTGTACACGTGTTTATAAAACAACCTTAAATACCCACCAGCCAATTCATCTGGTGTTTGACATCAGAAACAACAATCTGTTCCATTGCAGGAAGAAGGAACATCTCCAAAATGGTACCTTCCCAGGGGATTTTCCAGAGTGAGTCTAACTATCGGTGATTGTCACCATCTGTGCTGGTGAGAAAACCTCTACAAGAGTCACCAAGGACTCTGTGACATTAGATAATGGACACTGGTGTGATGAAGGGACTTCCATAGCGACATAAAGTCTTAACAGATATTATTCCGAATTAATCCGCATGACTAGCTGTTGCAGGTGCGACCAGCAGCTCTTCTGTCTGAGCAGAGGAACAGCCTGGTACTGGGGGATGCTGGCAACCACACCAAGATCCCATGAGGGCAGAACCAGGCCTGCAAGCAAAGCCTTTGGAGTCTTCCAAGTGGATGGACCTGAAATCCAACCAAACAACTATTCGGCCCTATTAAATGCCCCTCAGGTGCCTGGGCCAGGAGAAAGGCCCAAATAAGATACCAGCATTCCTGGATAGGCTAGAGGCATCTCTTGAGGCCACCAGAGACTCACTTGACTTATTCAAGGCTTAGCAAGACTTCTCCTCTCACAGGAACATAAAACATTGTCCAAAGCTAAAGAACAATGTGTTGGAAAAACACAAATGACAAGAAAAAACTTGGAGATTAACTGTGCTTTTTCATAATGGAACATATTTTCATTAGACCTATGGCTTTAACCTGCACTTACTCCCTTCTTCAAAGCACCTATCTTCCTCCTCTTGCATCCATCCCTAAGCCAAAAAAGGTCCTGATGTGACTTCTTGCTGAACCACTACCACCATCTTGCTTTGCAGAAACACCCACGTGATGAGCGTCTGCTCTGCTTCATCCTGCGAGAAATCAGCTGCTGAAAGAGGTAAAAAAAAAAAAAAAATAGGCAACAGCGTCTTCATTCTCTGGTGGACCACATGCAATTTGGATTCTCTGGTAATAACAAAAGCCAGCCACAGCACACGTAACTGAATGTCTGGCATCGATGCTCTTCCCCCTGAAATTTAGTAGCCTGGTGCTCCTTGAGACCTGGCTGCTTTCAAGATAAAAGACAAGAGGGCTATAAGCAGCAACACTCACAGGACTCGGGATCAGGAATGAATGTAACAGCCCCTGGAAAAGTCAGGGCACTAGTATCTTCTTTGAACAGTCGCCTTCCTGCCCCTTGCTCTCCCACCGTGCCTTTCTTGTGAGTAATCCACCACTCCCAAGAAATTACTGTCAACATAAGTATCCAAGTCCTGGAGCTGCCACAACCACCTTATGGTCATGTGGGGACACTGACTTGTCTGATGACAGTCTACATGGGCGAGAGCAAAACTGAAAGAAAAAGAGAGAAATACAGACAGACAAGGAAAAGAATAGAGACAGAGATATGAACAGACATACACACACACAAGCAGAGATAGACCAGAGGCAGAATAGGTTCTGGTAACACCAAGTCCTTGATCAAGCATTGCCTGAAGCCAGAAAACATTTGCTACACAAATTAATAAACTCCTTTTTCAATGTAAAACATGTTCCTCACCTCAATATTAAGTCAATTGTCTCCCTCTGTTTACAACAATGACTTCGAAGGGACCACCACGCCAAGCCAGACTGGAAGAGCTTTACCCAATAATCATTAATCCTCTTAAAAGCCACCAAGGCATATTTGTGAGATTATAATTAGAATCTTAATCATGTTTCCAATCTGACCAAATTCTAAAACTCATCTAGAAAATGATCAAATAGTTACTTTTTTAAGAACAGCAAGAACTGTCTCAACATTTACATATACTGCAAGTTAAAATAATTAACATAACATAGTACAAGTGTCCATCAACTGATTCAATGCAATAGAAAAGATAACCAGACATAGGCTCTAGAATGTTCTCCTTTTTAATGTCATGACAAAGAGAGAAAGATGGTATCACAAATTATTGAGGGAGAGGAACAGATACTAAAGGACGCAGAAAAGACTGGGTAATTAGCAGGTGAGGGTAGGAGCAGAAACTAGTCAGATCCTCTCTTTACACCTTCCACTAAAATAAATTCCAGATGTATTAAAGAGATTTAGAAACTTCTTACGCATACTAAGAAACTAGTGCTTTCTTCTTTGACTTACTTTAAACTTTTAAATCAATTAAAGAAATTACAGAGAAAAGTCAACAGATTTGATCTGGTTAAAATTAAAAACGGTTATATATCAAAAACATTACATAGAAAAATGAAAGGAAAACAAGTATTTGCCACAAAAAAAGGCCAAGTTTTGCTGTTCATATAAACAAGGATGGCCAAATTAAAAGTAGAAAGCCTAAAAATTAGATGGAAAAAAAAAAAAACCACACCAAGACTGACAGTAAGTCGACTCTTCACAGCATAAAACCAAAGAGAACAACTAACGGTCAATACGCTTGGAAAAACCCAACCACTGTATCGCTATCAAATTAGCTGAGAGTTAAAATACTAACACTACCAGTGAGAAGCGGGCACGCGCAAACGCACACAGAGCCGGCACCGACACCCTCTTTCTGGAAAGCACGCTGGCGATCTTTGTCACAAGGCTTAAATGACCTAGTAAGTCTGCTCATAGGATCTGACCCTAGAGTAACCACTAGAATCATAAACTGAAACATGTATAAAAACAGTCACAACAGCAGTAAGAATAATAAAAAGAACTTCTATGCCCAGCCACAGAAAGTATGAGACATTATCTAGCCTCTAAGACTGTTAAGAAAAAATCTTTAACAGCTTGGGTAGATTGTTCTAGGAGAACATTTTTGAGATGCATGTGAGATCATGTTTTGCCTATGTTTTCTTCTAGGAGGTTTATTGTATCTTGTCTTATGTTTAAGTCTTTGATCCATTTTGAGTTTATTTTTGTGTATGGTGTAAGGGAGTGTTCTATTTTCATTGTTTTACATGCTGCTGTCCGGTTTTCCCAACACCATTTGCTGAAGAGACTGTCTTTATTCCATTGTATATTCTTGCCTCCTTTGTCAAAGATTAGTTGACCAAAAGTTTGTGGGTTCGTTTCTGGGCTCTCTATTCTGTTCCATTGGTCCATATGTCTGTTTTTGTACCAATACCATGCTGTCTTGATGACTGTAGCTCTGTAGTATTGTCTGAAGTCTGGGAGAGTTATTCCTCCAGCCTCTTTCTTTCTCTTCAGTCATGCTTTGGGAATTCTAGGTCTTTTGTGGTTCCATATAAATTTTATTATGATTTGTTCTAGTTCTGTGAAATAGGTCCTGGGTAATTTGATAGGGATTGCATTAAATCTGTAGATTGCCTTGGGCAGTGTGACCATTTTAACAATATTGATTCTTCCAACCCAAGAGCATGGGATATCTTTCCATTTTTTAAAGTCTTCTTTAATTTCCTTCATCAGCGGTTTATAGTTTTCTATGTATAACTCTTTCACCTCCTTGGTTAGATTTATTCCTAGGTATTTTATTACTTTGGGTGCTATTTTAAAAGGGATTGTTTCTTTACCTTCTTTTTCTGTTTATTCATCATTAGTGTAAAGAAATGCAACTGATTTTTGAACATTAATCTTGTAATAGAAATAAAAGCAAGAATAAACAAATGGGACCTAATGAAACTTACAAGCTTCTGCACAGCAAAGGAAACCATAAGTAAAACAAAAAGACAACCTACTGAATGTGAAACAATTTTTGCAAATGAAACCGATGAAGGCTTGATCTCCAGAATATATAAGCAGCTCATACGACGTAATAAGAAAAAAATAAACAACCCAATCCAAAAATGGGCAGAAGACCTAAACAAGCAATTCTCCAAGGAAGACATACAAATGATCAATAGGCACATGAAAAAATGCTCCATATCACTAATGATCAGAGAAATGCAAATCAAAATTACAATGAGGTATCACCTCACACCAGTCAGAATGGCCGTCATTCAAAAATCCACAAATGACAAATGCTGGAGAGGCTGTGGAGAAAGGGGAACCCTCCTACACTGCTGGTGGGAATGCAGCTTGGTGCAGCCACTATGGAAAACAGTGTGGAGATTCCTCAAAAGACTAGGAATAGACTTACCATATGACCCAGGAATCCCACTCCTGGGCGTCTATCCAGAAGGAACCCTACTTCAGGATGACACCTGCACCCCAATGTTCATGGCAGCACTATTTACAATAGCCAAGACATGGAAACAGCCTAAATGTCCATCAACAGATGACTGGATAAAGAAGATGTGGTATATTTATACAATGGAATACTACTCAGCCATAAAAACCGACAACATAACGCCATTTGCAGCAACATGGATGCTCCTGGAGAATGTCATTCTAAGTGAAGTAAGCCAGAAAGAGAAAGAAAAATACCATATGACATTGCTCATATGTGGAATCTAAAAACAAACAAACAAACAAAGCATAAATACAAAACAGAAATAGACTCACAGACATAGAATATAAACTTGTGGTTGCCAAGGGGGCAGGGGTGGGAAGAGACAGACTGGGATTTCAAAATTGTAGAATAGATAAACAAGATTATACTGTATAGCACAGGGAAATATATACAAGATCTTATTGTAGCTCACAGAGAAAAAAATGTGACAATAAATATATATATGTTCATGTATAACTGAAAAATTGTGCTCTACACTGGAATTTGACACAACATTGTAAAACGATTATAAATCTATAAAAAAAGTTTTAAAAAAATCTTTAACAGCATGCAAAAATGTTCATGTCACAAGACCAAGTGAAATGAGAGAATATAAATGACAATATACATAGAATGATCCAAATTTGTTTTACACAGACACATATAAATACAAAGAAATAAGATCAAAAATACGTAGTACTTGAAAAATCTTAACCGTGGTGATTTCTGGGTGAGGAGATTAAAAGTGATTTCTTTTTCCTTTCTCTGTTCTAGTTCCTGTTTTAAAAATTGTCTCTAATAAATATACAGCTGTTTATAATCAGAAAATACACACACACACACACACCCCAACACTCACTTTTCAGTAGAAATAGTCTTGGTTTAGTTAAGTCAAGATATGGCAGACATCTCCTAGGTACACAACACTGAACTAGGTACTCTGGGAGACAAAAGCACATACTCCCTGTCCTCAAGGAGTCTGCAGTCCAGTGAGCTAGACACAATCCAGGAAATGCTGTTGAACAATTTAAAAATCGACTAGCCAACCAAAGGCTGGAGGCAAAGGCAGGTGTAGGTGCCATCTGGTTACCCACGTGCCATCTCTAATACATGTAACACGTTTAGTGTACTTCTTGGCACACAGTAATCATTCAAAGAGTATCGGTTACTGCCAGCACTACCTCTACAACCAGGACAGGGTAGCCTGCCCAGCATCTTTCCCCTCCTTCTTCCTTCCTGGCAGAAGCTTGGTTTTATTCACAAAGGCCATGCACGAAGCTGAAAGACCACACTTCACACCTCCCTTGTACCCAAGTGGTGCCACTAAGTCTGCCCAGTAAGATGTGTAAAGAAGTTGTTCGACTGAACTTTCAAGAAAGCTCCTTAACTGAAGGACAGGTGGCAGTCGTGAGCCCTCTTTGCCATCTGCTTTCTCCCACAGACATGCATTCAAATGAAGACATTAAATGCTGGAGAGGGTGTGGAGAAAGGGAAACCCTCCTACACTGTTGGTGGGAATGTAAATTGGTGCAGCCACTATGGAAAACAGCATGGAGATTCCTTAAACAACTTAAAATACAGTTACCACATAATCCAGCAAGCCCACTCCTGGGCATATATCTGGAAAAGATGAAAACTCTAATTTGAAAAGATACATGCATCCCCATGTTCATAGCAGCACTGTTTATAATAGCCAAGACATGGAAACCTCAGTGTTCACAGACAGATGACTGGATAAAGATGATGTGGTATATTTATACAGTGGAATACTACTCTGCCATAAAAAAGAATGAAATAATGCCATTTGCAGTAACATGGATGGATCTAAAGACTATCATACTAAGTGAAGTAAGTCAAAGACAAATACCATATGATATCACTTATATGTGGAATCTAAAAAAGTGATGCAATGAACTTATTTACAAAACAGAAACAGACTCACAGACATAAAAAACAAACTTATGGTTACCAAAGGGGCAAGGGCGGAGAGGGATAACTTCTGAGTTTGAGGTTAACAGATACAAACTGCTATATATAAAACAGATAAACAACAAGGACCTATGGTATAGCACATATTCTGTATCTTGTAATAACCTATAATGGAAAAGGAACTGAAAAAGAACATAGTTATACATATATATAACTGAATCACTTTGCTGTACATCTGAAGCTAACACAACACTGTAAATCAACGATACTTCAATTAAAAAATAAAATAAAAATATAAACAAAGAAACAAAAATTTCACAACGAAGACTTGGAAAATAAATAATCAAAGACTGAAAGTAACTGCCTTCCTTTCTCCAAGCCAATCCTTTAGTTCAACCAACAGGATGTATTAACTGTCGGAACACAGTTGATGGACATTCATTTAATGAGATTTGTGTCAGACTGATACAAAGAGACCAGAAATACAAAATCCAAACCTACAGTATTGGGAAATAAATATGTAAAGCAGCTCTGGGTTACGTGTGCAACCCAAGGCAGCATATATTACAAAGAGAAAGAGAGATCAGGCTTTAAGTCACACACATTCCCTGCCCCCCACCCCAGGTAGAAACAAGTCCGACAAAAACAATATCGTACTTTTCCAATACCCACTACGTTGTTATTTATTTCTGAATCCTGAACTGTTACTATTCGGTTCCCTCAGGTTTCTATACACTGCCAAAAGGAACTATGTGTTAGATTCTGTGCTCCAACATGTACACAGACCCACAGATCAAATTTACCACCTGTGCTTTCATCCACCGGTTTACTGAGTTTGTTTCTCTGTTTCAAACACTGATTAATTTTCCTTTCAATAGAAGAAGTGTGGAGTGCACGTCTCTTTACCCAGAGGTTTTCCCATTTCTTTCCTCTGTGTTATTTTGAGTCTTGCCACTGAATCACAAAGCAAGAACCCTGAAGAACAGCCCAGCATTGTGCAGGTGAAGAGATACCAATACTGGAGAGTAACTTGGCAAAAGGCAGAGGCAGAAACAGCGATTTCCATAATAAAGCTCCTGACAAACGCCAGCAACAGTGCATGGGGAAAAATCCGCCTGTGCTGTTCCCAGCCGATGTGCCAAAAATGTATCTCAGAACGTGAAAATGTATCATTGTGCCTTCCTAACCAAATTTCAAATTAAGTACTGCAGGCCCGGGGGACAGACTCGCAGACAGCGAGCTGGAAGCCTGCGCACTGTAGCTACTCGCGGCCAGTGGGTCCTCAGTGACCTCCCCCAGCCCGGGCCGGTCAGCGAACAGGAACTCAACACTTTGTGTAGAACTTCCCTAAACTCAGTAAACACCAAAGGTAATCAAAGACAGGAAAGGAGGAAAGGAAGAGAGGGAGGAAGGGAGCGAGAGAAGAGAGACAGCAAAGAAAGAAAAAAGACGAGGGAAGGGAAGGAAAGGGGGAGGGGAGGGGAGGAGAGGGAAAGAGAGAGAGAAAGAGCAGGTCTGCTTCCAGTCACCTGCAAAGATCATCAGACAGAGTAAACTGCTTAGAAGAAAAAGTGAAAGAATAATGAAAAACGACGAACTGCAGGCGAGAGACTCCAAGAGAAATGAAGAGACTGAGCCAGAGGGACCTAAAGAGACAGACAGACAGACAGACAGACAGACAGACAGACAGAAAGAGAACCAAAATGCTGGGTAGGACAGGGAGTGTTGAGGGAGAGACACATACTCAGAGAGACAGAGAGAACGGGGAAGAAAAACAGCAGCGGAGACACAGAGACAAAATGAGTGACCCATGTCCAGTGGGAAACGAGAACCAGGAGAGGAAGTCTGCTGTCCCTCCAGCTATTCAGCAGAAATTTTCTGAGCACCCACTATGGTGTTCAGTAGGGAGACAGCTATACTCCAAATAATTCCAGTGCTGGGTGCTTGGTGACAGTGAGTGCTCGGTGACGGAGACAGAGGCATGTAAGTGCAGCATGGGGGCGAGGCCAGAGAGTCCAAAGAGGGAATCAACAGCTCTCCATCCAACAGACCCCTGAAATCATTGGGCCAGAGCCAAAGGGTATTTAATCTCTAAATGTCAAATCTTTGTGAGGTATAAAATTAACTGACTAGAAACACTGACATAAAAACAAACTAAATTCGGTATGAAACCAAAAATGAAAATGACAAAAGGAAAAGAAAAACAGATGAACTGAACTTCATCAAAATTAAAAACAAGTGCCTCAAGGCCGCCATCAAGAAAGTGAAAAGGCAACCCACAAGATGGGAGAAAATACTCGCACATCACGTATCTGATGAAGTCTGGTGTCCGGCATATACAAAAAACTTCCAGCACTCAACAGTTAAAAAGACAACCCAGCCAAACAATGGGCAAAGAATCGGAAGAGCCATCTCTCTAAAGCAGATCCGCAGATGGCCAGTCAGCACAGGGAAGGATGATCAGCATCACTTGCCAACCGGGAAATGCAAATTAGAACCACAGTGAGATACCACTCCCCACCTACCGGGACTCCTGTAATACAAGGACAGATGGTAACAAGCGTCGGCGAGGACGCAGAGTCACTGGAACCCTCACTGCTGGTGGGAGGTGCAGTCACTTCGGAAAACAGCGGGGCGGTTCCTCACAAAGGTAAACCCAGAGTCACTACGTGACCCAGCAATGCCACGCTAAGCACATACCCAAGAGAAATGAAAACTTATCCACGTAACAGCTTGTACGTGTACGTTCACAGCAACGCTGTTCACAATGGCCAGAAAGTGAAAACAGTCCATATGTCCATCAATTAATTCATGAATGGATAAATCAAATGTGGGGCATCCATACAATGGAATACCATTCAGTCTGAAAAAGAGAGAAATAGTGATACCTGCCACCATGTGGACGAATCTTGAAAACATTGCGTGGAATAAAAGTTAGACACACAAGGTCACATACTATACCACTCTATCTTTCTGAGATGTCCAGAACAGGCAAATCTAGAGACAGAAATGAGATTAGTGGTTGCCGGGGGAGCTGGAGGGAGGAGGGTAGGGCGTGGCTGCTCGCAGTAGGGAAGCCAGAAGTGCAGAGCAGAATTCTATAAACGGTGACAGTGCAACTGGGCATAGTGCTGGAGCCACCTGCCCCGAACCTTCCGACCAACCAGCCCCTGAACCCCTCAGGCCTCAGACCTTGGCTGAGGCAGAAAGGATGCAGGCACTGGCCAGTCCAAAAGGGGAAGGAGTTGGCTATTCTTTTTTTCCCCTTGGAAGGGGTTCAAGCAAAAACAATGATCAGGGAGGGCAAAGGCCTTAAGAAGAAGATCCCGGCTCAAGTCACTAGAGCAGAGGGAAGGGGGAAGGGGACATGCCTGGGGCAGGGGACTGGGGAGACCTCAGGCCAGGAAATGCTAGAGAGCTGACGTCCAAGAGTAATGAGGGACCAATGAAGGGCTTCAAGCCATGACACGTTGGTGTAATCTAATTTCCACGTTAGGAAGACCAGATCCTGTATTTTCAAGATTAAAGGAGAGGTCATAGATACAAAAACACTTTATAAACTCGAGGCACATCAATGTCAGATGGAGAACAAGGAAGAAAACTGTTCATTGGACTCCCTCCTGCACCGTAGGCCCGCACAGGCAGCTAGAACTGGCTCCATCTCAGGACAGTGGTCGGGGAACTGTTATCACGCCCAGTTTGCAGATAAGGAATATAAAGTTCAGACAAGCTGCATGCCCATGGCCTGAAGCTCAAAAAAGGGAATGGCCAGAAACTGCCCTGCAGCCGGGTCCTCTGTCTCTCTCTCTCTCTCTCCCCTCTCCCACGCCTCCAGGGCTCAGCACAGAACAAGGGCTCAGACGCTGTCCGCCACCAGCACTCCTTCCACGCGAGCTATCTGAAACCCCCGCTTTGTTCTGACAGCAACGGGCTGCACGCAGTACTCAGTTTCTAAGTCCTTGTGGCTTTGGGGAGAATTACACTCTCAGGAGTGCCAGATCTCCTGAAGTTTCAGCTACCTGGCTGTGCGGCTCATAGGGAGATTATAAACCAGAGCTGCTCTTTCGTTTACCAAAGGAAAAGCAAGCCCAGGATCCAAGCTTTTAAACACATCCACTTCTGAAGTAATTACACCACGGGAAAGACGGCAGGGGGATTTCAGCGGGGCTTCCTGACGCTTTTCCCCCTTAATGACCATGAGCCCTTACAAGTACCTTCAAACAAAGGCTTGAAGGTTTCATGCGCAAAATACAGCCTGTCAAAGCGCCTTAACCAGGCCAACTGCTGAAAACTGAAACTGAGGGACACTCCAAAAGGGGGGTACAATTTAGAACTGTGAACCCCTTAGCGCAAAGAGCCAGCATCTTTATTGATGCCAAGCCATACAGGAAACATTCTTAAGACATGTATGCCAAGGATAATTCACCAAAAGGAAATTCAAATTATAAATACAGAAAAAAGTATTCCATCTCCATAGCAACTCAGGAAGTACAAATACAACTAGTTATATTTTTACCTATGAGAATTTAAATGGCAACTATCCGTTAATGCTGGAGAGAGTGGCCAAGAGGCCCTGTTTTCTGGTGACACATTCAAAGGGACCCAGTCCTTCCAGGGAGCAGAAATCCGTAACAAAAGTCAGAAAAGACAGAGCACTTCATCCAGCAATTCTGTTATGGCACCACATCACCCAAATTAACTGGAAACATGGGAAATTTCCGGATACAAAAGACATTCCCTGCAGCACTGTTCAATAAAATAATGGCTTAAAAAAAAAAAAAGCCCTACAATAGGAAATGGACTAAAACTCTGGCCATCCTCTGGATGGAATAGCATAGAGCTGGTAAAAATGGGAGTTACGTGGTCTGTGTAATGACAGAGAAAGCCTTGAAACGGATGACTAAGAGAAGAAGCAAGATACAAAACTATATGCAGCATGAGTTCAATAATATTTTTCAAAAGTTATCTGCTGAGAGGAAAAAATATTTTAAAAAAAATCTTTTGAAGGAAGTCCTATTTTCCTCATTTTCTCCAGTGAACGGGCTCAGTATAGGGGAAAGGGACGAAGCTTTGGAGCTCAGCAGAGTGAACTGTGCACCCTGGTTAACCAACCAGAGCCTCAGTTTCTTCGTCAGCCAGTTTATATATCTTTAAGTGACTTGTTACAAGGGAAAATAAACCTTATTTTTTTTCTTCCTTTTTTTTTTCTCTTGATTTTTTTCCTTTTTTTAAATTTTTAAACAGAAGTATAGTCAGCTTACAATGCTGTGTCAATTTCTGGTGTACAGCATAATGTCTCAGTCATACATGTACATACGTATATTCCTTTTCATATTCTTTTTCATTAAAGGTTACTACAAAATATTGAATATAGTTCCCTGTGCAATACAGAAGAAACTTGTTTGTCTATTTTACATATAATAGTATCTGCAAATCTCAAACTCCCAATTTATCCCCCCACACCCCCCCTTCCCCCCCGGTAACCATAAGTTTGTTTCCTATGTCTGTGAGTCGGTTTCTGTTTCGTAAATAAATTCATTTGTGTCTTTTTTTTACATTCCACATATAAGTGATATTGTATGGTATTTTTCTTTTTCTTTCTGGCTTACTTCACTTAGAATGATACTCTCCAGGCCCATCCATGTTGCTGCAAATGGCATTGTTTTATTCTTTTTTATGGCTGAGTAGTATTTCATTGTACAAATAACCACAACTTCTTTAATCCAATCATCTCTCAGTGGGCATTTCGGTTGTTTCAATGTCTTAGCTATTGTAAATAGTGGTGCTATGAACATTGTTTGTAAATCTTCATTCTTAAAAGCCAAAACTGTTACCTGCAGCTCAAATAATTTCTAGGTGATAGAGTAGCATTAATTCTCACTTCGGATTTGGCTTTAAATTTTTTTTCAACCTAACTGAAAGATAAACATTTGGCTAGTGAATATAACATAAAAGAAGCAGATTCACAAATACAGCAAACAAACTAGAGGTTATCAGTGCGGAGGGTGGCAATATAAGGGTGGAAAGTGGGAGGTACAAACTATTGGCTATAAGACAGGCTCAAGGATACACTGTACAACACAGAGAATATAGCCAATATTTAGTAAAACTGTAAATGGAAAACAATCTTTAAATTTTACATAAAATTTTTAAAACTTATTAAATAAAAAATTTTTTAAAAGAGAGGAAGGGAGAAAAAAATTGTTTAAAAAGATAAGCATTTGAGACATTCAAGGCTGATCAACTGCTCATTAGTCAAAAAACAAAGGCTGACTTTGTCCACAGTTTTGTTTGATCGATCCTGAAGTACTCTGGCATTTCCACTAATGCCGAATGGGGCCCTCCCAGCATCTGGGCAAGGATGATGGACCCACCAGCACAACAGCCCAGTTTCCACAAAAAGGCTATGACTACAGAAACAGGGTTAGTTTGGATCCCACTACTATTTATGAAGGAATCTTTCCTCAGTACCACAGAGGGTCCAAGCAGATGGGTTACTAATGAAGAGAATGTGATTGTGTATTTGGGAAAAAAAAATATTTTTTGCAACTCAAATCATTGCTTGACTCTGCCCAAAGAAGAAGCCAAAATCAATGATGCTTCTCAAGTTTAAGAACAAGTTTCTGAGTCCAAAGAACAGCTACAAAGCTATCTTTCAATGCACTTTGAAAACATATTTGACAATGAAAGTTATCTAACTTTTAAAGATTTTTGGTTTTGGTTTTTAATTTGGACATCTCAGAACTGGGGCCTCAAACTATGGTCCTTAAGTCAAATTTGGGCTAACATCTGTTCTGTAAATAAAGTTTTATTGGCACTCAACCATGCCGGTGCATTTACATGGCTGCTTCTGCACTACAACAGCAGAGCTGAATAGTTGCAGGAGAGGCTCCTCTGATCAAAAAAGCTGGAAATATTTACTATCTGGCCCTTCACAGAGGAAGTCTGCTGAAACCTGTCCTAGAAAGAATGAAGGCAATTCATCTGAGTCACCTCATGGGTCCAACCAGAAAAATTTAAGATGAATTGTAGAGATCTTGGCATGAGACAGATAGGACCGGAGAAGGAACTCAGAGCCAGCACAGTTCATCCTTTCTGATCTGGCTCACGGACACTACTCCGTAAAGACTATCCACCCAAGAAAAGCAACCCCCCCCCTTTAAATGTTAGGCAAACCCTGCTGATGGAAGATTTCTGCAGAACACATAAAGTATCTTACATGATTAAGAAGGTCACAGTCTAAACAGACACTATTCTTCAAAGGGGGTAAGAAAAGATTAAAGTGGTATGAAGAACATTTATTTGGGGCTGTCTGATGTGGTCCATTTTAACCCTGAATTCTTTTTTTTAACACCAATATTTTTTTTTCTTAAGTTTAGGTGTTGGGGGGGTGTTGGAGGTGGTTAGGTTTTATTTTTTATTTTTTTGATGGAGGTACTGGGGATTGAACCCAGAGCCTCCTTCATGCTAAGCATGTGCTCTACCACTTGAGCTACACCCTCCCCACCAGGAGTAGGTAACTTCAAAAAGCATCATGCATTTAAACAAAATCCCTCTGGATCTGTTTGGCTGCTTGGCCTCAGGCAGGTCAAACCTCTCTGCTCTGCAGTATTAGCCAACGCACAAAGTGGTGACTGGGTTAGATGTGCTCTTGGGTTCAAACCAGGATGAATATTGAGGACTGTCCTCCACTTTCATCACTCATTCATTTGTATTTATTGAATACCTACTATATGCCAGGCACCCTGCTGGTGCTTTGGGTATGGGGCCAGTAACACAGACAGGAATCCTGTCACCATGGAGGTGACAGATTTCTACAGAGATTGAAAACTAGCCAAACAAATAAATACAACTGACTGCAATTTAGGACAAGTTCTCCAGAGCCCTGGGACAGAGAACAGTGGGGGCTGCTCGGGTAGAACAGCCAGAGGAGGCCCCTCCAAGGAGCTAAGAGGTCCAAGGCCAGCCCTGAGGGATGAGGAGGAGCTGGCCCCAAGGACAGGAAGACTCAGAGGACAGGCGGGAGGCTCCCCGGTGTGGTCCACTGCTGGTAGGGCAGGTAGGTAACTTACACAAGCTCTCAGACTTTGAAACAAACTCGCTCCAGTTCGCACTGGCCGCAGGGCCTCAGGCAGATCAAACCTCTTCAGCTTTCTCGAGTGGACAACTGGCAGATGGTGACTTAGGTGTGCCCCAGCCCTGAGATGGGAAGAGCTCCAGGACCTGGTTCAAGGCCCAAGGAGCAGAGAATAGCAGGCAAAGGGGGAGGGAGGCACAAGACAGGGTGGGAAGGTGAGCAGGGCCCAGTCAGGCAGGGACTTGCAAGTCATGGTAAGGAATTCAGATTTATTTCAATTGCAATGGAAAGTCACTAAAGGGTTTGAAGCAGGGCAATGTTGCACTTTTACAAGATGGCTCTGTGTTATGAAGGATGGGAAAAGAGGGGGGCAAAAGAGGAAAAGGGGGCCAGGATGTCACTAATGTCCAGGTAAGAGATAATCACAGACCAGATGGAGGTGGGGTACAGCAACTGAACTTAATCTTGAGTACCTGCTCTGAACAGCTGCAAACAGCCACCTGGACCACTGTGTTGAGAAGGATTATGAAGCTTAGACAGGGTTCATTGGGAAAGAAGTATCTGGTTTGATTAGCGATGCCTACTACAGGCACAGGAGAGGGAATAACACAACAGATGTTAGTATCTGTCCTCTGTCTACAGAAACTTTGAGCAGTGCTACTCACACTATAATGAGCATACAGCTCACCTGGGAATCTTCAGTTTCCGTGCAGATTCTGAAACAGTGGGGCTGGGGAGGGGTCTGAGATACTGCATTTCAATCGTGTTCTGGGGTGATGATGCCAGCTGGTCCAGAGATGTCACTTTGAACAGCAAGGATCTGGAGCATGTACTCTTTTCTTCTCTAGATTTGCACAGGGTAAATGCCAGCTCCCAGGGCGTGACACAGAAGAAGCCTCAACAAATGTTGACTGAGTCAAGTTGGGTTTGTGTCTGTGTGAGTATGTGTGACTTTCAGCCCTCAACTGAAATAAAAGGAACTCTGAAAAATTCCAGGTAGCTGGCCATAAAAAGCATCATCCTAGAATATTACCAACAACATCACATGTATATATTACACATCTTCTGTGGAGCTGCACCTCATCCTTACTGAGCTGAAGATCATTTGAGTGGGAGTAAGGAGTCCAAAATAAGAAGTGATGAAAATGCCAAGGCTAGAAATCTGCTTATCAGGGCTGATTCTAACATGAAATTATTAACTGAACTCTAAGTTCTGTAGAATGATGGGGAAATAAGGCAAGGAAAGAGGAAATGCAGCTGGGTCCCCAGAAGAGCAGTACCGCGCCCTCTGCTGGACCCCCAACTGCACTGCATGACGAAAGCAAAGTTGGCTCTTACAAAAACCCCCAAAGGAGGTTTGCATCCTGTGTCTAGACTCCACCACACTCCTGGTTCATAATCCCAACTAATATAAGAACTGGCAGAGTCCAAATTTCCCTCCTAAAGCCAGATCGAAATCAGCTCTGAATCAAAGACTGTAGCCAGGTCCTGCTGACTGCAGATGGAATCAGCTGGCCAGTGGACTTGGTGTCAAACATTCCCCAAACCTGAAGGCTCAGTTCAAGGCATTCGGCTGCCCTAGAAACCAAAGTCTCCTTTTTAAAATGAACACAGACCCCACAGCTCCATGCAGCCCAGTCGGCCCCCAAGAGATGCCTCCCACGAATCACACAGTCTACCCATTCTTTTCTCTCTGTCTCTCCCTTTTAAACTCACAGAAATACAAAAGCCTTAATATTTAAAGAGTTTACCTTAATAAGGCACATTCATTTTCGGGGAGGAGGAGCATTAAAAAATCATGAGAACATTCTCCTGTTGCAGGGAGGAGATTCATGCTTTCTACCAGCAACACCTCACTTTTGGGCCCCCACCGGTTACAACAACTCAAACTCCCAGACAGTATTAATTCAATTCATTCTGCACCTTTCTGACTTGTTGCATATTATCATTCAACACATACAGCGCTTTTTTGGGTCTCCAGGATGTTGAACAAGACTGTTCTTTAGATAAAGGAAGAGCAAAAAGATTAACCATCACCAGGATTAATTGTTAGCAAGGAGGGGGATAGGAAAGCAGTCACTTGTACATGAGGGATTTCATACCTCGGATGGATTCGACTCTCGCCAGAGTGCCGGGGGATGAGGGCTGATTGCTGGCCGGTTTCCAAGCGTAAAACACAGAGCTCAATTGCTTCATCTGTCTAACTGCGGTTAGTTAAAAGGCAGAAGGGCCTCTTCATTAACCCAGTGTATTACTGTAGACTTAACCACAATGAGGACGGCAAAGTCAATGTGGGGCTGGAGGCTGGAAAGTCAACGCATTTTTTTTAACAGAGGACGGCTTGCTGAGTTCAGAACTAAGGCTTGTTTGGGCTTTGCTGAGATCTGTGCAGATCCCTACCCCAGCCCCTCAACTCTTCCAACAATTCAGGAAAGGACCTTAAACTTTCCCCGCTGCTTCAGCTCCGCACCCTGGACCTCAGCTGACCCAGGTGCCTACTGTAAACTTCACAACACCCCGGGCCAGGTACACAAGATGACTTTTAGAGACAGGTATAGTAAGACTTCTGCCATCTGTATCTCTAATCACCACCAAAGGCTTTGGTCAGCAGAGTAATGAGTGCTAGAAACGATTTTTTAGGGAAGTGAAGGGAGGTCGAGTTTACAGATGAGCTAGAAGCGTCACAGACGCAGTCTGTGCTTGCTTGGACAGCCTATGACCTCCAGGAAGCCCAACAGCCGTCCCCTGTGGGCGGAGCCCCGGCTTGGCCCTGGCCTGCCCTTGTGCACAGCCACCTTCTAACTCCCCAGTCAACCCTAACCGGTCCTGCCCTGGAACATGGTCACATTTGCCTTGGGCCCTTTCGTGACATACCATGAAAGCAGCCGGAAGGAGGCAGCGATGGGGCTCCAGCAAGCTCGCCTCGGTAGATTATCTGGTTTTGTGCCTACTTGCTATTTAAAAACAAAAAAAAACAAACAAACTTCTGACTAGAGAAAAATCAGCTGACAAATTCAATGATCTTCCTTGCTTTTGTACAGATGGTTTCTTTAGAATTCTCCAGAAAGCTTCAGCCCTCTCATCCTTCCTTTCCTGACCTGGAGAATCCCCCTCAACTTTCACCCCTCAAATCACACGGCACTTTCTCTCAGAACCTGACGCTCTCCCCGGACCTAGAATCAGCCCAGGCCCTCGGCCATACTCTTGTCACAGCTGGACTCCCCTCAGTGCCACATGAGGGGACGTATCACGCTATGTTGTAACTTCTTCCCACTCGTCTGTCTGCCCTCCTGGTCCGTGAGCTCTGAGGGTGGTGACTGTGTCTCATGCCTGCATCCGGCCTGGTCCATGGCAGGCCCTCTGTGAAGGTGTGTCAGAGACAGCAATGAGGCCAGGAGTGGGAGGGAGAGAAAGACAGAAGCAGGAAAGACGGAGGAAGGAAGGAAGGAAGGAAGGGAGAGAATGAGGGATGAAGGGGGAAAGAAAGAGGGGGAAAGAGGCAACAAGGAGGGAGACGTATTACTGACCACATCTGCTCCATTCCTGAAGTCAGATGCAGGTGCCCCAACCTGCTACTCAAGTGGATTAGCATGTCACATGCTGAGAAAAAAAATGAAAAAGAAAAAAAAAATATCAGCACAGCTGTCCACTAACAAGAAACGGGGTAGGGCGGCAAGGCCCCCAGGGGCGGGGCCGGGCCCCCGTGCGAGGGCCAGAGCCCGGCTTCCTGGGCTTCAGCGTCAGCTCTGCCCGCTGCGCCACGCGGCCAGACATGAGCTGCTCAGCCTTTCTGGGACTCAGTTTCTTCTCACGTAAAACAGGGAAACTATGAGAACGTGCCGGAAAGTAGTGGGGTATGGATTCCGGGGCACACTGACCATGAAGTGCTCAGCCAACTGCCCTTGGAGAGAAAGCAGGCAAGAAACGGTGGGTGCCGTGGCCGGGGAGGGAGCCTGCCCAGAAGCCTAGGGGCCTCACCTCTGCCGGGGGCTGGGCCTGCCCACAGCGTGCTGTTTTCAGTTCAGTCAAGTGCATGCTGCTATCAACTGATTTTTTAAAAAAGCAAAGCAAAGCAAAGCAAGGCGCTGGGCACAGAGCTTTAGGTCTGCAAGACAACAAGGAGTTCTGGAGATCAGCTGCACAACGTGACTGTACTGAGCGCAACCTCCGTGCACAAATAAAAGTGGTTAAGGCAGTCACTTTTATGTGTATTTTACTACAATTAAAAAAAAACTTAGTAGCAATGGTAGTTAATGTTTCCTGAACATTCTCTCGTTGGTTTCATTCTATAGTCATAACAACCCATGCGGGTGGAACTATTGTATCAATTTAACACCTAAGAAAGCTGAGGTCCAGAGAGGGTAAGTAACTTGCCCAACGTCACACAGCTGCTGAGGGGTAGAGCTGGGCTCACCCTAACACGGTCTGACTCCAGAAACCCTACTGTCAACCACAAGCACACTGAGGAAAAGCACTCCAGAATTACTCATGTCTAAAGGAGGCAACAGCCAGAGTCCCAGATTTGGAATCCAAAGACCTAAACCTCACTTGCCAGCCCGCCATGTGCAGGGTGCAGAACCCTGTGTTAAGTCTGAGTCTTCTCACTTAAAAAGTGAGGAGGTTATCTACCTGAGTGACCCCAAAAGGCTGGCAGAGGATGAGTAAGAGGACAGCAGCTGCGAACCACAGGGCTCCCTCCCCGCTCCTCTTCCTGTGACATCGGTTGCTCAGGGAGAAGGTGCCCCAGAGGAGCATCCAGGCGCAGACACACGGGCTGCTGGTTACCCTTCACCAAGTGGGCTTTTTTCCACAGAAACCATGAACAGTCTGAAGAAGCAAATAACCACCACCCTTAACTCCACGAGGCTCTGCCTCTCTGAGAGGTTTCCAGAGCAAAACCAGAAGCAGCAGAGTGGGGTGAGATTCCTGGGGAATGGAGGAAAGTCTAAAAGTGGGTCCACGGCACCTCAGACACAAGCAGACATAGTAAGTGTGAGAAGAACCATCTGAACCAAAAACCAGAACCACAGAAACAAGGACAGTTCCATTTTTTTAAAGAGGCAACTGAACACCAACAAATGTCTGCAAGAGGGGTTGGCAAACTACACACCGTGGGTGCAATCCAGCCTTTGGTCTGTTTTATTGTAAAGACTGTACATTTTAGGAGAGGAGGAGGGAGAGGAGAAGAGGGGAGGAAGCGGGGGAAGGAGAGGAAGAGGAGGGAGAGGAGAAGACGGGAGACAGAGACCAGCTACAATGCCCAAAATACTTACCTCTGGGCCTTAAAAAAAATGTTTGCAAACCTCTGGTCTCTGATAAATAACAGAAAGTAGGTATCTGCTTCCTGTTATCTGAAGGCAAAATGAGGTTTGTGCATATTTTGGAAGAAAACCAAACCCCAGTGCAGAGGGCTGCCCAGGCGCAAAGTCAGGAAGGCACCAAGCCATCTGTTGCAGTGACACACCGCACACGCCAAAGTCGGGCGTGGAAGCAGGCAGCACGGCAGGCGCCCAGAACCTGACGAGAAATGGGTTGAGGTCACACAGGTAACAGCGAAAGGAGAGCTCTGGAAGACATGTCTCCATGAATAACTCCCAGCTTGTCTGAGAACCTCTTGGGTGGGGAGATCGGGCCCACCCCCACCCACCACTGGTCACTGGAAACTTACCAGCACTGTTTCACCTTCCTAAAATTTGCTGTGTGATCTTGGGTGAGTGTCTTAAGCTCTCTGTTTATGTCTCCTCCTCTGCATACTGAGGATCACACTAGCATCCAGCATACAGGATTGATGTGAGGAGTAAATGAGTACATGGACAATTCTTCAAACAGAGTAAGCCCTACTTAAACGTTAGCATTTTTTTTCTTTTTTAAATCACCCTCTACCTTGTTCTGCTGAACGGTCCAGTTCAAAGACAGGGAGATGGGAGAGCTCCCCCATCTGCTTTACTTGTGAGTCGAACTGAGTCTGTACAGTCAGTGATGGTACCCTATTAACCAATCGCCCTCTCCTGGGGATTCTGTAGAGCCCCCAAGAAGGGACGGGACCATGTGAGTGAGAGGTAGAAAGAGGCATTATTAACAGAGATCCTAGAGGAGCAGGCAGGCAGACACTAGGCCCGGCTTGATCTCTTCACCCTCCAATCTCTCCCCTCCCAGCTCGATTTTCTCTGTATAAGCAACAAGCCTGCCATTCTTCAGAACCAGCAGAGATTACTACAGCCTGCCTTGCAGAAAATGCTGAGTGGAACGAAGGAGGAAAGAAAAAAAAAATCTCCTTTATGCGATTCATACATGGGCATGAGCTACAAACAATTTTGGGCGCTAAAATTAATTTGCTCCCCTGCCAATGAGGAGAGGGTGAGCATCAAGGCAGACTGTGATAACGTACTTCATGTGTACAGCACATATTTATTCATTTTTAGAAAATGTGCAATGCTGCCACCCCTCCTCTCCCATAAAATCTGACCATCCTACTCAGCTTCTATTCTTATCCCTTGCTCATTTGCGTAATTTGAACAGTGTAGAATATAGCCAGCCTAAGAATATTTTTTTTATAATTACACCCATCACAGGAACTGTCAGTATCTAATGAAGGATAATTTCAGCTATTATAAGAAGCTTAAAAGATCATTTTCATGAATAATTCGTAATATGAATCATTAAATTCAAACAATGTCAGAAATTTCAAAAAAAAAGAGAAAAAGAAAAATATTTTAGGTGTCTGAAAGGAACCATCCCTCTCAAGGCGGAATCCAGTTTCTGACACACACAGAGCAGCAAGACACACGGAGCAGATCTCCATGCGAGGGGAGGAAACATGCAAATCGGCTCAGTCACTTTCCACTTTAAGTTTTTCACCAGGTTCCCCAGCCTGAGGATAAAATCCAAGCCTCTCTGCCCATCACAGAGAGTGATCCTTGCTCTAACCCCTGCCTGCCTCTCCAGCTTCTATCTTACCTATTCCTTCTTCCAGGAAAGGTAACTTGTCTGAAAATGAATCAAAACTACCAGAATCTGAAGCAGATCCAAGGGGCAGAGAGATAGGGCATCATGGCAAACTGTGCACCTGGATCCAGCCAGACCTGCACCAGAGGAAGTTCTGTGAGATAATACACTTTCTCATTGGTTTCAGTTGGTGTCATTGTTACCCAACGGGGAAATAAGTTCTTTTACTAAAATAATGCTGCAGGTCTCAGCAGACCCAAGGGAAGAGCAGAAACACAGTTTTCGGGGCACATGTAGGTCAAAGTCCACAGAGCACTGAGCAGAGGACAGAGTGGGGGTCGAGGCTGAGCGGGAGGTGGTGATGTGTGTGAACGCTGGGGTCAAGGAGTGGTCAGGATCCACATATGAGTGACCGGACAACACCTGAGAGAGGACAAACCACCTGCGAGGTGCCTTGCTGACAGGTGTGTCCACACTGCATAGTCGCTCTCTTATGGGAAACACAAAGACCAAAGGACAACTCCCATTTCCAAAGGAAACTGGTCTTTGTCCCATCCTGCAACCATAAAGATATTATGTATTAAAGTATGCATGAACTTCCACTAAGAAGTAGAATGTTTATTACTTAAATAAGGAAGGGAAGGAGGAGGAATGGTCTTAACCAACAGATAAAATATCAAACTTAACTAGTTGACAAGATTCCAGAATATTACCCCTTTCTAGAAAACGATGTTTCTCAGACTACAGGTTGTGTCCCTTTAGCAGGGTGGTGAAAATAATTCAGTGAGTCACAACTGATGTTTGTTAAGGTGGAAAAGAATAGGATACAAAACATGAGAATGTTACAAAACATGAGAATGCTTTGCACACAGTAAAGGTTAAGTATTATTCCAGGAAGGTTGTGTCTCAGTTACACACGGACATGAACGTGCGTGCTTCAGAAGCATCTTTCTTACTGTGAGCCAGAGTCGAAAGGGATTAAAAATCACTTTTACAAAAAATGTCAGATCCCAAAAAAAAGGTGTCAGATCAGAGAACATCTGATGACATGACACGCTGGTGTCAAACCAAAACTGATGGGCACAGAACCCATGATTTCCCTCAGCGACAGCACTTCTATAGATCTTTCCCATGTCAATGAAGCCCCCGGGATCTAAGAATAATGTATATGGGGTTTATGAAATGCTGTTCATGATGGCAAAAACCTAGAATCCACCTAAATGCCACCTATAGGGGAAGGATTTAAAAAATCATAGCACAGCCACATAATGAACTGTAACATGCAGAGAGTAAAAAGAATGACTTAGCTCTCATCTGCTGATCTGGAGGAAGACTCAAAACTTTTCAGTTTCACCTTGCTACCTGAAAATCAGGCAAAGTAGATCAGATCAGGCATCAGCGAACTTTCTTTAAAAAGGGGATGGATGGTTTTTCAATTGTTCAGGCCATATGTTCTCTGTTGGAGCCACCCAACTCTTCTGTTGTATCGAGAAAGCACCCAGACAACACATACTAAATGAGTGGCTGTGTTCCAATAAAACTTTATTTACAAAAACCGACCACATGCCCTTGGGCCATAGTTTGCTAACCCCTGATAGAGACCGTAATCCCATTTTGGAGGGGAAAAAAATGAAACCGGTGGAACAGGTGTACATATGTCTGGTACAGCACAGATCTTCCTCTGTTTACGTACATCAATTAAATCTGGTTGTCTAAAGAGGGGAGCATAAAGGGAGATTAACATCTTTATGCATCTCTATAGTGTTGGCTTGTTAAAAGATTATATAGCTCATTTTTAAAATTCCAATAAAATACTCAATTACAAAAACTAAGTATGAAAAATATGCTACGTAGTGACTGCTCTCACTGAAATCAATTCCATTAAGCCAATATTTTTTATCATTGCAAATAACAGAAGAGACTTCAGTAACTCATATTTATTTAGATGACAACTGTCAGACTCTCCAGATAGAAATTATCCAAGGAAAACAGAAAGTGTAACAAAACATGGGAAACCAAGAAAGCACTATAAAGTTCATTCTCTTCTCCCAGTGGGAGACCAAACAGTACAGAAAGAGTAGTTTAAAACTTGATCTCAAAAATCTGGGATCCACTGTTCACTGAGCCAGCTAATTACTATCCATGTCTTACAGATGGTGCAGGTGAGTTTACGCCATCCCAAAATAACATGACAGTTGACCACTAAGCCAAAATTCGGCTTAGGTCTGAATTCTAGTTCAGTCGAATTCTCTTGGCACTGACCAACAGCTGATCAACAGGACATATGCCCAGGGTTCATCTAATCCTTCACACTTCGCGGGCACCACAGAGTCACAGGGGAAACAGGCACAGGGCACAAAGCAATTGGTTACTTTGCTTCTTAAACAAGAGAAGGATGACTCCTGTTTCACCCATACAGAGGGAGAGTTTCCAAGTGTCGAGGAGAGACCATCTTTCACATCTCACTTCTCCCTATTTCTCCACTGACACTGATCCCGTTACTGCCATTGCCAGCAAAGCCAGCCCTTTTCACTTGCTCATCAAAAGCAGGGTAGCTATTAATTCAAATGTGTGGCCAAAAAAAGGCTAGGCTCCCCTAAGAGACATTCTTTCTTCCATAGTAAGAAAACAAATTTTTGCTGGATATTTGGACATCTGGCCAGAAAACAAAGAGACTGCTCCCCCAGCATCCCCTGCAGCCAGGTCTGGCCACCGTAAAGGGTCACGAGCCAGACGCAGAAGAAAGATGAGTGACCTGAAGGACTTCACAAGAGAAACTATCCAAAATGAAACATACAGAAAGGAAACACACACACACACACACACACACACACACACAGGCCAGGTTACTGGGCCCAAGGCCACACTGCTAGCCAAGGGCAGGCCCATGGTCTACATCTTCATGCTCGAACACTCCCAGGATGGGCAGCTTTCATGAATGCTGATCTGTTCTCCTCTGGGAAAGAGGTAAGAAAGGAGGCAAGACAGCTGGAACCAGCCTGCACGCCCGCCCATCAAATCCCACTTTGGCACACATGTGACTGGCTGCTGACAGGCATTTGGCATAATTTACAGTCATGTTACACCACTGTCTGATTTTCCTATTAAAATCCCTACCAATCACTGGCTATTGGTTTTTTTTAAATGCCATCAGCTTTCCTTTTAGCCCATAAAATCCATGTGTCAAGTAGTGGGGTTAGGGGTCCCCAAGCCTTTCAGGCAGGATGTGTTTATCCCAAGAGTGTTGACAGAGCAAAGCGCTCTCTGGAAGGATATGTTCCGAAGTATTAACAATGCTTGAGGGTTTGTGATTTTCATTTCCTCCCTTTTTGCTCGTCCCTATCTTTTTAAATTCCCTGTAATGAGTATGGTTTCTTTCTTTTCTTTTTTTTTTTAAACAGGAAAGGAACAGAAACTGTTGTTCAACACGAAAGTGGCTGACGGACTGCTTCTGGGCAGGCCGTGGTGAGGTCCGCAGGCGGCCTCGGGCCCACGGGGGCATGTGTGCTGCTTGTCTATTCCAGATCCTTCACTGTACTCAGAAGGAAGCCAAGACCACAGAAGCCAGGCCTCCAAACCGTGTCTGCATCGTTCCTGGTTGCCATTCTGCTAATGGCATTATAATGAGGCAAACCAGATGCAAATGAGGGCAGAAGTAATTAAAGGGAGAGCCGAGCTCAGCCTAACTGTCTCCACCTGGAGGAAGGCGGCTTTTTTTTTTTTTTTTTTTTTTAGAGGGACTGGGCCTCCGAAACATCATGAGGGTTTGCCGGAGCCCTGATATCTGACTGGGAGGAGGAGGTGTGCTGGGCAGAAGGGAGATTCCAGACTGAAGGAACAGAAGGTAAAAGGGCGAGCAGGCATCCCACAGAGAGGGGGGAGGAGGGAGGTGCTTCTTCTGAAACGGGAAGAATGGCATGGAGGCCATAAACCGGTGAAATAACCCCAGACCAAGAGACGGGCTTCATCTCCTTACAGGATGTCTATTTTTCTCTTCAGTCCAAGAAACAAGCAAACATTTAGACAAGTCACTCTCAGCGAGGTAGACGCATCATTACCCACTCAGGCAAAGCAAAATGACCAGTTGCCTGATGAAAACTGTAATTAGAAACTTAAAATGGAGCAGTTGTCATAACCAAAGTGGCATTTAACAAAACAAGCCACCTGGCAGCTTCCAGAAAGGGGAGGAGCCGAACCCCAAAGGAGACGCTGAGTGACAAACTGTGCTGTGAGAATCACAATGCTGAGACAGCCCTCAAAAGGAACAATGACAGCGATGAACGTCTGTCTGGCCGAGGCCTCTAAGGAGGTAGCCGAAGGGCTCCAGGCTCTCCTGTTCTGTTTCAGGGCCTCTGTTTCCTCCCGAACAACAACAAGGAAATGAACAAAAATCATGAATCGATACTTGGTATTTCCAGGCAATTGCTTTTGCAATGATGAAGGACAGGAAAGCATCCTGCAGGGGACAAAATCGGGTTGAGCAAATGAAACATTATCCCTTCCAGAGGTCTCCAGAGAGACATGGGCCACTTCTAGAACCAGGGACTGGATCCTCTCACAGTTGTGACCCTGTGTCTGTGAGGAAGCTCTTCTCGTAGTGATGGCACTAAGGGGTGGCTTGGGGGTACTTCAGCAATCCCCTCTCCACCCACCCCAGCATAACTTTCATCAGCCTCACCTTCCTCAAAGCCACCTGGCGCAGAGACTGCTGGTTGCCTACCCAATATCCATCGTCCCTCCTTCCTTATGTGCCAATTAAGCAGCCACATTTCTCAGCTTTCCCTGCAATTAGGGGAGGCCCAAGAGCTTTAAGTGGAAGTTATCTGGGAGGAAAGCTCCTTAAAGAAAGCTTATTATCCATCAAGTTTTAAATCCTTAGAGAATTCAGCTGTGAAATGCACACTCTGCCCTTCCGCACTTCTGCTTCTATCTGCCTGAAATACAGATGTGATGGCTGGCACACCAGCCATCACAGAAGAACTATGAGGCAATCATTAAAAAGCCATGTACTGAGGATATTAGAGAAAAAAGAAAACAGCAGCCTGAGCTCCCAGCAACTATGAAATTATCACACTGGCCCTGGACTAGACTGTTTACTTCTCAACTTCTGTGAGAGAAGCGAAAAACCTCGTGAAGTCACTGTTGTCTAGGTTTTCTTTCCTATGCAGCCAAATCTGGTTCTGCCTGATATATTAACCCAAATAAACATATAAATTCAATAAAAACAGAGGGCATGCTATGCAGGTACGGTCGCAAGACAATGCTCCAAACGCCCTTTCCAACAAAACCACCACACCCCTCCTACACTCTTCCCCACATCACTCCAGATGCACAATCATCTGAGTTTCTGCTACTGAACATCCTCTCTTATCAGAATCCATCTCTTATTTTGGGGGACCTGCTCCTCTCCCGTTTTCAATTCAGAATGTGTGAATGGGCCTGCTCCCGCCTCACCACCCCCTCTCCAGGAATGCGTCTGTGAGCCTGGCTAGGCCCATCAGAATTCTAACTCCATCCCACCCACACCCAAATCCCCAGAATTAGTTTAAGCGAGGCATGCCACCCAAGCTAGGACAATCAGAATTAATCCAGAAATATCTGTGCGTGCAGACAGTAAAGACACCCTCAACTGTATTTGTAACTTTGAAGTCTTTTTATTAATCCAAAATAAATATGGCAATATATCTGTTAAATCTGGGTGGTGAATACATTGGGTGTTGGGTACATTACCCCCTGGACTGTTCCAGTAAATACTAATTTTAAAATATCAAAGCTTTGGCCACTGTCCCTGGAGCACCTTCCTGGTGCCGGCAGTACTGAGCGCTTAGCAAGGGTCAGGTCCTGGGACTACCCGTTCAAATTTTTATTTAAAGGTCAGGAAACTGGATAATCATACGAATGTTATTTTACCAAGATAATGGACCGCAAAGCTTTCAAGGAGGTTTACTCAACAATTATGACCATAATTATTCCCCTACTTTCAGAAATTAAGGTCCAGGTGTTCTGCTCATGTGACTTGACGCCCTTCAAAATGCATCTCCAACCTAGAAGAATGTCAACAGTTGCCTGGGACTTTACATATGACATTCCTTTTAAATTTCAAATAGCGCTAGGAAGTCAACGTTATTATCTCTCTCCAAATAAAAACACTGAAGCTCTGAGACTAAAACTTATTCCAGGAATTCGGAGCTGAAAAGTGACAGGACTAAAGGTCAACCCAGATCCCCGCAGCTGGGAACTGCATGCCTGCCTTTTGCCTCCAGGCCCCTTCTCTAGGCAAAGGCTTCTCTCAGCCGTGGAAGGAGGAGCCTCCACAAAAGAAGAAAGAAGTGTCCACAGCCCGCCTGGTCTACTCACACCACTGCTACTGAGAAGCAGGGAGTCAGTGGTCTCCCCAGCTGATGTCCAGATCCGAGCCCCTCACGCTCTGATCTGGTTGCCTATGTGGCTGATGGTACACGACCGTGTCTGGGTCACCTGGGAGGACGGGGGAAGAGAGTGGGCTTTCCTCTGGATAAAGTGAAACGGTAGATTCTAACCAGGCACCTCTCGGTCACCTGTCAGACACCACCTCGGAGGCCCAGAGCGGTGCGGCGTATCTTATTACCTAGAATACTCCCGGGAGAATCACCCTAGGCGTGCTGGGGGAGGCAGGCACTCAGCTTACTTCTGGTAGGAATTCTGGTTCAGCCACTTTGGAGGTGACTAATTTCTTGGGTCGACGTGATTCAAGGTATCTACTACCGGCCAAGAATCAGGGAGTACTGGCACATTTGTAACACATCGGCCGACCTTGAACTTCATTAATTTGAAAGTGATATCCTCTAAGGTAGTGACTCCAAGTGGAATTTTTTTTTTAATTTTCCAGGTGACTCAATATGGAGCCAAGATCGAGAAGCACTGCTCCACGTGGGGGAAGACGGGAGGGTGGTTTATAAGGAAACAAGTGGGGAAGAGCTCTCTCTTTGGCTGAGCTGCTGGGAAGATTAAACCGAGAGCTGCTGGCAGCTTTCTGCCAGGGTAAGAACGCCTGCCTGAAAGTGGAGCCAACACACGCTGGGTGCGGAGCTGGGACACATCGGCTCACGGGAGCCCAGTGTTTGCATCCCTTCCCAACTCCGCATCAGTGACATTGCGCCAACAGCGTGAAATTGGCCACAGTGGGCACACTGACACCACAGAGATCAGTAACACTCTAAATCAGGGCCATTTCTTCCCCCAGAGGATCGTTGAACACTTACCTCCAGTACTGTGGGCAGGGGAAGAACCAGAGCTGAGAAATGGGGGGAAACCCTCCTAAATGGTAGTGTTTGAGCCCCTGAATCAAGCCATTCCTGAAGGCAGGAACTCCTGGACTTCCTTTTTGTTTAAAACAGGTTAAATTGGATTTTATGACTCTTGTAATCGAAAGAGTTCTCTGAATGATGAAACCCTGGAAGAATCAAAGTCATATGCTAACTATAGTCACAAGGAGCAGAAACCGCATGTGACGAGAAGAACCTGGTTGGAGGCACAACCGAAAGAAGCAGTTACGTGGGGTACAGCATGTTACTGGGGCGGCACCAGAGTGAAGCCCCATGGGCTCACCCACTGCTGGGCTCTCCCCAGCTGCCAGGGGTTTTCCATCGCCTAAATGCCCGGAGGCCAGGTCCTAGGATTTCTACTCATGTTACAAATATTTATGGAGCACATCCCTTGAGTCAAGCACCGTGCAAGGCACTCTGAACACAGTAGGGGTTAAAAAAAAACAAACAGGCAAAGGGTCCCTGCTCCTTTGTACACCGCAGGGTGGGATGCAGACATTACAGGAAGGGAGTAAACCACCAAGTTGCCGTGAGGTACTGACAGAGGTGCTGTGACAAAGACAAAGGAAGCAGTGGCGTAAAGAATGGAGGAGAGGACACAGCGTGAGACAGGGCAGGAGGCAGAGGAGATGGCACCTGAACTGAGACCTGCTGACAAGGCAGAATCAGCCATTCAGAGACTGAGGGAGCAGCAGCCCAGCAGGTCCACTAGTGCCAAGGCCCTGAGGTAGGAAGGCCCACGCGGCTGGGGCGGGGGCAGAGAGAGGGAGGGAGAGGTGGTAGGAGATGGGGCTGGGAAGTCAGGGAGAGCCAGATCACACCAAGCACTGAAAGCCACCGTCAAAAAGTCTGGACTGCGTTTTCAATAGCAGAGCGATGAGATCTTAAGTTTGCGTTAGGCTCCATGCTCACCCCACTGGAACCAGACACAAACAGAGTCACGAGCTTGTTTTCCTTGCAACCAAAGAAGCCAGCCTCTAACAAAGACATCGTTGCCTCTGTGCACACAGGGCAAGAACATGAGGACACCCAAGGGGAGACAGTTTGGTGTCCCCAAGGCCTGCAGTGACTGAGGCTGCAGGATAGAAGTTCATACTGCCCCACACCCTTGAAACGCAGGCCCCATCCATTGTCACAGAATCAGGCTTCTCGACTGTCCTGCCCCACTTTCCAGGATCCCTGGGGAAACTGAGACCCCTGTGAGGGCACAAAGCACATGCAGGTGTGGAACAGGGCGTCACTGGGCACACCACGTGCCCAGGGAGACCCAGCACGTGTGAGAGGCTGATGACTTCCTATATACTTTTTTTTTTTTTACTTCTTTTGTTTCTTAGAGTAAACTTTTAAAATCGCTCCCAAGCCTCCCTCATCTGTCAAGTTCCTCCCACCATAACTCTGCCCTCACCACTGATTACTTTTATTGCCACCAGCAGCAGGTCATTGCTTTTCCCTCAATCCCTGAGCCTACGGCAGATTAATTAAATAGAGATGCCGACAAGAGCCCGCAGCCTTAAAATCCATCACTACGGAACAGGACTACGGTGGCCAGGAGAGATGATGACAGCGGAGCGTGCCTAATGAGTGGCAGGGTGGGAGGAAGGGCCTCGTGTGCGGATTTGGAAAGACGGACTCCAGAGAAATAGCAGCTCTTTATGAGGACAGAATGGACTCCATGTCCCATTAAGAGCTAATAGTTTGCCATGGAGCATATGAGCTATGGAAACGGAATTCAAGCTTGAAAATGGGCAGGGGAGGTCGGTAAATTATTGCTCTTTTTAACAGTAAGTTCAGGGTTGGACTGTCGTGTCAGGCATGGCTGGATCCAGGGGCTCGGCCCCAAGTTCCTCTCTGCCTCTCAGCTCAGCTCCTCTCTCTGCGTAATGGCCTCATTCCCAGGCTCCACCTGGAGACGAGATAACTACAGTGATGCCGGCCTTCCAGCTCCAACAGGAAAGAAAGAACTCCTCTTGAGAGCCTAGTAGAGCCCTGAGACCCAGCTGGAGCCAGTCGGCTGAGGTCAAGTGCAGGACGGAGGATGGAGCCTCGCCTATGTCACAAGGATGACACTGGGCGAGGACCCTGGTCACAGGAAAACCAGAGCAAGTGGCGCCTGAGACCCAGAGGCCACAGACATCCACCAAGCACAGGCAGGCAGAGGGGGGTGGGGAGGAAACCCAAGCCCGTGACAAGGAATCCCACGTTCAGCCACCCCTGGCAGGAGAACGTCCTCCTTAGCACAGAGAGCAAGGTCCAATGCACAGGCAGGCGCTCCTCGGGAGAGCCCGGGAGGAGCCCGACTCCGAGCAAGGTTCTGTGCCGCAGCAAAGACCTTCAGAGAAATACTCCCACCCCAGCCACAGGACGTTCAGAGAAACCAGACTCCCCAGCTGCACACACAGCCACTGAACAGCACAAAAAGTGACACCAAGGGCCCACTAGACAGCAAGGCCACAACCACACAATGTTCGCCTCCAATGTCCAGAGCCGGCTGGTGACAGGAATGACCCACCCTGGCACCAGTGACCCAAGGTGGGGCGGGTGTGGACGGCGACAGGACTTTCCTTGCTCGGCCAAACACACCAGGCACAGACGGGCATGAGGAAGGGGAGGCGGGCTTCCCTGTCCCAGGTGTGGCTGCAAATCAAAGACAACAGCTCTCCTCTAAGGTCCCGAGTTGTCCAAGCTAAAATCAAGGTGTCAGCAGGACTGCATTCTTTCCGGAGGCTCTACCGGAGAACCCGTTTCCTTGTCTTTCTAGGTTCTCGAGCAGCCCCCTCTTCCTAGGGTTGCACCGTCCTCTGTCTTCGAAGTGCATCGCTGCCACCCCTGCTCCTTCTGTCACATCTTCTCCCTCTTTCTAAGACCTTCCCACCTTTCTAAGGGCCCTTGTGATTATACTGGGGCCACCTGGACCAACGAGGATAATCTCTCCGTGTCACAACCCTTAAGTCAATCAATCAGAAAAGCCGCTCTTCCACGTTAGGTGGTACAGTCACAGATTCTGGAGATCAAGACATGGACATCTTCAGGGACCAACGCTACCACAGCATTTTCTAGATCCCAGACTCTGATCCAAGCATGTTATCTCCATGACATCACTTACTAGCTAATCCTCACCACAACCACCAATGAAGTACATACTATTTTAACACATCCTTGTAGCCCCCCGGCTGGGAACAAAGGAACAAGCCTTGGACTGGAATGGTAAACAAGATATAAAAAGCTGCAGACTCAGAGGTGAGAAGGCTGGTTAGCCAAGGACGGGTAAGATCCCCAGAGGGGGGCAACCTAAGACAGGCACAGCCGCCTGAGTCCAAGAAGAGCATTGTTAAGCAGCTGTTTCTCATACATTCCTACCTGATAAGCTGTAAGACTCGCTGGTGCCAACACGAACATGATTTACCAAAACACAGTCTTCTGACCTTGAGCCAGACACTGCCTGTTAACCATTTCCCTTATCATTCTTCTTTGCTATATAAGACTGTGTAACTTAATAAAGCTTCAGAGTAGCCATCAGCTCTCTCCACATACGGTGTGTATGTGTACATGGTATCGCGACACCAACAATCCTAATTTTATGATTGTTCAAAGGGGCCGTGAGAGGTAAAGTGAGATGGTAAGAATAGTAATAATAATAATTATAACATTTGTTGAGGGACTACTACATACCAGACATTATTCTAAGTGCTTTCCATGTACTAATCCAGCTCATCTTCCCCCAAAACCCTATGAGGACAGTACTATTACAACTCCCATTTTACAGAAAAAGAAACGGAGGTACAGAAAGGTTACATGGCCTGTAAGTCAGCTGCCCAGGGAGCCCTCAGTGTCTTTACCACAGAAGTCGTCCATTCACTAATGTCCATCGTGACGTACAAGAAGAATGCAGAATGCCTATTGTTTCCCAAGCCATTTTGGCCATGACTGCCTTTTTCCTGGGGACATGTACAGGGTCTAGGTTGAAGTGACACCCTTGCAGAAAGGTGTACAGCTACGGGTGAAACAAGCCTTCCTTCCGTTGACGCAGCCTTTCTCCAGATGGGCAGACAGGATGGAGGAGACACCCACTCACTAAACAAGACACTTCAGCCAAAGTTAAACATCCCCCCTTCAGGGCGACCTGAGAAATGTTTTAGTCGAGTCCTGACAGTTAACATGCAGGCAAACCGCACAGGGAGGGAGCATCAGCACCACCTCATTTAGTGGCATCTTGGCCAAGTGATCATTTTTCTATCTATGGTGCTCTGATCAAGAATATTACTAATTATATCTAAAATATACTCAGTACTCACTCTGTGGTAGGCGTTATGCTAAGACGTCTACATGGATTGCCCCAGGAGGTAGGCGTTGTCAACTAACCCCATTTTATAGGTAAGAAAACCGAGGTACAGAGACATTAAGAAATTTAGCCAGAGCTGGGGTTGGAGGCTGGCTCTGATTCTCTGCACTTTGCCGTTCTGTTGCTCTCACCCCTGGCCTGGCGTGACTTAATCCTGCTGCAGGTTCATTACCTTGCAAATGTCTCAAGACTCTAGACATAAAATTCCCTAAGTACACAAATTGATACAACCATTGCTAATAATCTAGCAAGTAAGTCTTACATGATTATGCACTTAGCAAGACTACAGAGCAGGGTTTTCCATCTAATTAGTCTTCCGGAATTCAAAAAACCAGCACTGTTTTTTCTAACTCATCTGCACGTGCACTCACCACATGCTGAGCGTCTGCTCTGCCAGCCAGCTGGGGCGATGAGGATGAAACGCAGCCCCCTCCCCACCTGGGCTCAGTCTGCCCCTCACCTTCAGCTGTTTGGCCTTCTCTTTTCAGCATCTGGACAGCGCCTACATATTTCTTCAGTTGGACTTTGAGCACCTCGTTTTCCCTGCAGGTACAAGAATGTTAGAAAAATATATTTTAAAATTGGCAATTTAGACCCAAGGCAGGAGGAGAATCTGTGTAAAGAAAAATACACAATGTGCATCCTATAAATATTCATAAACTCTCTGTCTTAGAGATCATCACTGGAAAGGCTACGTTAGCAAGCGCACGTTTCCAGAATGCCTTCGAGAACCGTTCCTTCATGATGGAAAGATGCACTCACTGGTTCCAGTGCTCACAAACTCAGGATGCTGACATGTGCTCTGCTCAGGTTATTTGAATCCAACAATCTGTTAGGTGCCCGTTCTGTGTCAGGTACTCTGCAATACATGTTCCATTCAGAGCAGCACATACTCAGTACTGTGTACTTGGGGAACACTCAGGTATCTTTGTTAACTACAAGTATAAACACTTACTATTTTCCAGGCATCACATGAAGTCTTCCAAGTCATTTAATCCTTCCAAGATACATACTATCACAACACCCATTTTACAGATGAGGAAACAGGCAGAAAGAGGAGAAGCAGCTGACCAAGTCCACACCCACCCCCATGTGAGCCTGTAGCATGGAACACGGAACTCAGGCAATGCAAGACCCCACTCTACTGAAGTCACTCCCCAGGTACACTGGCTGAGGAACAGGACACGAGGATCAGGAGAGAAAACTATCATTTGTCGAGTATTTAGCACACAGGTCAGGCTTTATATACGTGACCTCACTGACGCAAGCATGCACCCATTCATCCATTCTTAATTCAGTGGAAGCGTGTTCATGAAAAAGGTCACATGGCCAAGGCCAAGGTCATAAGTAAGGCACACTGCCAAGATACAAACCCAGGTCTCTCTGCCTCCAAAGCCCAGAAGAGCTTTCTTCTGTCTCTTTTGGGATGTGGAATTGGCTTCTCACTGGCTACCCCAGAGAGAGGTGCCTCTTGCACATTTTCTGTTTCTGCTCCTCCCCCAACAAGGTCTTGAATCTGAGTGCTCTTAAACATGTTGGAGTACTTCCTCACGATGAAAAGTGCTTCAAGATTGAGTGTCTTTTATGATTATAAAAAATAGAACACTCATTGCAAAATAATCAGAACACATTTAAGAAGAAATGTTAAAAAAAATCAGCTAAAAGCTCAACACCTTGAAATAAACCCCACTGAATTTTTATACCCGTAACTGAAAAATTGTGCTCTACACTGGAAACTGACACAACATTGTAAACTGACTATAACTCAATTAAAAAAAAGAATTAAAAAAGAAAGATATTAATTAATTAATTAAACAATTTAGAGAGCTGATGCCATTTTAAAAACATAAAAAAAATTTTTTTATATCCATCTTACCATTTCCCTCCAGGCATGCACACACATACACACACATACCCCTGAATGTAATTATTCACAGATAAAACACCTTTCACACTCCCTTAAATTTTTTCATTTGGAATCATTTTTTCCTTTGTCTACTGTTCCACTCACCCCTTCCCTTGGCAACCAACGTTAAAAACCTGGTACACACATTTCATGCCTCCCCCCATGCTCATGTAGTCACTACAAACCCAATGCACTATATAGAGTTTACTTTGCAAAACTTGATCTATTTATGGATGGAAATGCCATACCTTGGTATGAATATGCCACGTATTTGCTCAGGGGAAAACTTGGGACTGCCCATCCCTGGTTGCGTCTGTCTGTTTTCAGTGCGTCTGGCTGTATCCCAGCCCACAGAGACAGCACTCTGTTGGTATTTTGCTTTCCTGCGCTGTATTTTGGCAGAAGGAATGTCAGTACCAACTGCAGACACTACCATATACTTAGGTGTCGCCTGAGAACTGTACCTTCATCTCAGAAGCTTGAGAGAACATAAAACATGATGGAGGACCTTAATTATTGCCTTCCTCCTAGACAGCCTGTCACGGATGCTTCTATAGGCGGCGGCAACTTCTCTGTCTGTAACACAAAGAGCGAACTTCTGAAGCTAAACAACTAACAAGTCTTGAAAAGGTTTGTAGGAGGGAAAATCCTCCCCGACAGACATGGTTCGTTCAGCTTGTTTTCCTGGGTTCCCTTGCACAAATCTTGTCATTCACCTCACCCTACTCCTCAGCCCCGCGTGTGAATTCCAGGCACGTATTATCTTAAAACGAGGGGAAGAAAGCAATTGATGTGCATATCTATTTGGCAGAATTTAACAACAGTCCATGCAGAATGCTGTCCAAGAGGCAGGTTCGTTAAGGCTGACGGACAGGTGAGTCACGTCGACCTCTGGCTGCCAGGTCTCAGGTCGCTTGCTCGCACCACCCAGGCCCATCCTCGGCTGCCCTGTTCATCTTCATCTCTGCAGCCAGCACTACCATGTCCAAGCGGCTGCTTTTCTTCTGGTTTGGATCAATCCTGTAGTAGCATCCTAAGACTACCTAAATATCAGACCTAACATTTTAATACAAATCCAACTCCCACCAAAACGATGGGAATTTGTGGAGACTGTATCACAGATACAACCTTCGGGAACCATAAATTCAACCCAGCCAACTTTGCACCAATGAACTTGTTTGCCTTTTGTGGGAAATAAACACTTTCAGGTCAGTGGAACTGCTTCTGAATGAAGCTCGAACACCTGGAAGGGACGCTGACCTCCCCAAAGAGGCAACTGGCTCCTGACCCCAGGGAAGATGAAGTCCTTTTTAAGTTTCATTTTGAGGTAATTATGGATTCAGAAACTTGTAAAGATATTACCGAGAAGTCCTGTATACCCTGCCCAGTCTTCCCCAGTGGTTACGTCTTCCCTAACTACAATGCGACAGTAAAACCAGGACTCCCACACGGGCACCCTATGTGTGCAGTTCTATCCAGCCCCGTATTTAAACAATGCTCATAACAATCTGAGGGTGGGATACAGACTCAAAGGACCACAGCAGTCAGACAGATGAGGCCTGGGGGTAACGCAAAGGAGGCGTTAAGACAAGAGGGTCTGGGGACAGGAGCTGTAGCAAACTGGAAAGTTCTTGCCCCACCAAAAGGCATTAAAAAAAAAAAAACCTAGCATTTTAATGGCCCAAGAAAATAATTCCCAGGCTCTGAACAAGTAATTTGCAACTAGGCAACAGAACTTTAATTTGTAAACAGAGGAACCACATAGAATGTAGCATTCCTGATTATCAAATAAAAATGTCGTTTTGTTTGCCATGAGACAAGGGAATGGATCAATTAACGAAGAGCACCCTAACTAGGAAAGGCCGCAGAAACCACCCACGTGTGAAAGAGGCCGAGACCATGGTTGAGGCTCATCCCAACAGGGGCCTTCAACCCAACACAAATCCCACCACAGGCACCCGTCAGCCTGTGCAGGCGCGAGGCAAGGGGAGCGGAAAAGACCAAAGCCTGACCAGGGCCCCAAGGCACCAGCACCCACTGCGGGCCCAGGAGTCGGGCTTCCGAGCCTGGGTGCCCGTCCTCTGCGTGTGCATGCATGCACGTGAGCATACACGTGTGTGGGGACTGAGAGCCACAGAGCCCAGGGGGCCACACACACAGGTGCTATTAACCAGAACTCATCTCCGAGCAGAGCCACGTAGCTTTGACTTCTACTTTTTGGTTGCTGTTGTTCAGCTATGTTCTCTCACTGTCTGTGACAAAATAATGTTTGAAAACCTTGCATTGCCTAGTCTCTTAAAATTTTACACTTAAAGAAATGCTAAGAGGGATGATGAAGCGGCTGTGGGGCAGGGGCCCCCTTCACTGTCTGCCGGCTGTGGAGAGGCGCCGCCCCACCTCCACCCCATCTACACTGACGGAGGTGAGAAAGCGAGCCTGTGAGGGCGAGACTGCTGAAGGAGGCAGCACAGATGGCTGCAGCCCTGGTAATTGGATGTGAGGGCAACTCTCTCCTCCGGTTCATGGGAGTTCCCCCTCTCTGGCCCTCCGGTGCACACAGCTCAGCTGGAGATCGCCCAAAGACACCTGGCTCTTTTTGCAACCCACAGAGTATTTTAATCAAATCCTAACACTCCATCTGGAAAACCGCCTAGATAGGTGAGGCAGGGGGCACTTTGCTGACAAGGAACTGTCAGCACTCAGACCTCCTAATGAGATGGGCAGCTCGGGGGTCCTGAGGGTTCGACCAGCTTCTCTGCCTCGCCCCCAGCACAGTTACTGGTGCGGCCAGTGTACTCTCCTTCTGTGACCAGCCGGCGACCCATCTGTCAACGATTGGGCTCTCCTCTCCCCGAGGACTGAGTCTCTCAGCTGCAATTTTCTACATCTGCCTGGAACGAGGAGGGGGTGGGGGTGCCCCCAGCGATTACCCCACAAGGGTGAGGATGACAAAGCCACCGGATGAGGAGGCGCAGGGTGGGGGCTCGGTCAGGCAGACTATTTCGTGGCCCAGGCAACTGCAGTGGGAATCCAGCCCCGTTCAGGAAGGTAAACTTGTAGAACCCTCCCTTCTCCGCTGCCTCTTTAGTTAACTGTCCAGTTCTTTCTACTCCTGGTGGTGAGATCCAACTACCGCACAGCAACCCAAATGGAATCTCCCGAATGTGGCACATCCCTGAGGCCCTTGGAGGGGTTCACCAATAACACCTGGGCATTTCCTCTGGTATGTTTCTTAAAAACCAATTTTCCATTTATGACAGTGATACAATGGGTCCTGTGGAAAACAATTTTAAGGTTTTTCAAAAGTGAGTGGATTGAAAGACAAATATTACGGAATGAATGACATGGGTGACACAGAGGCGTGGCAAAAACCATGAACGTGGTGCACAGTGACAGATTTGAGGAAGAGAACCTTTGCTTTAGATTAAACAAGGGTATAAGGAGAACAGCTTTCCTTAAAGTGTGCTTCCCGAACTGCATTTCCAGGGATGGCAAAGGGCTGAGAGGAAGGGATGGGAGGTCAGAGGTAAGTATGTTTAGGAAAAGATGAAGCTAAGCACTATTAGGAACATTCTCCCTCCCTCCCCCTCGTCCCCAGGGCTTCTCAGAGCCGTCAATATATTTAACCTCATTGACCACCTATTAATTCCTCAAACCTTACCATTTGTGAAACACTGCGTTTTCACACTGGGCACAACCCTCTAAGAGGGGCAGAGAAACCTCAATGGGGAAAAAAACCATATCTCTGTCAGAACAGCGCTGCCCACATGGACTGTGGCAGGGATGGGCATCCGAGACGTGTATGCCTCCCTGAAGTTCCTCCATGAGACTTAAGTGAGAAGCAGCTCAGTGCCAAGACCCCCTAGGGGTTAAAGCCTGCTCCTCATTCAAAAGCTTCCTACACGTTTAATAGAAAATACGCTTTTCTACGCACAAGAGTGTTGGCCTTCGAGTGGGCACTGAACCATCAAGGTGTTGCAGACATGTTCCTGTGCCATTTGCAGAGCAGCTCTGCAAGAAGTGTTATTATCATCTTCGTCTTTTATTCCTTTCATTCTACAGATGAAGGAACTGAGGCTCAGAGGGCTCAGTGGCCTATCAAAAAATTCACACAGCTAGTACAAGGCAGGGCCACACCTCTAAGCATCTCCAAGTTTATGTCCTTCTCTCGGTCACATACTCGGTCTCAGTGGATTATTAATAATGTGTCACGAGGTTCGTTCTACTACACCCATTTTGCAGATGGGAAAGCTGAGCCCCAGAGGGTCAAACAACATACACCCACCTGGGATTCAAACCCCTGTCCTTTAACTCCACAGTCTCTCGGTTCATATAAATCTAGGGAAATAAATGAACTGTACAAAGTTGAAAACATAAACTTTTGAAAGAGTCCATTGGAAAATGAGGGCTGATGAGCATGGGTCTGCAGAATCTCCTGGGTAGACTGCTGTGCAAATGTGAACAGGATTCTCCTCACCAGCCAGCCTGGTTCAGAGGTTAAGGAACTTCCCTAGGGTCACACAGCTCAAGCCTCTGGCTCCCCATCAGCAGACATCTCACAAATAGAAGCACTTGGTTCGAGGAGAGCTTTGGCCAAACGTGAATCAGCAGCCTCAAGAACTGTCTACTTTTTGATCCAACAACTTCATTTCTAGGAAACTATGCTCAGAAAACAAGAAGGAGCAGAAGTCTCAACACATACACGAGGACATTGTGAATATTATTAGAAAGAAACTGGTTACAAATTAAATGTCTGATATTAGAGGAGTGAAAAGATAAATTACAGTGTATCCACTGTAACAGGACACTACCAGGCTGTTGAAGCTGTGATGAACATGTGTTTATTAACATGGAGGAACACTTACAATATACCGTTATGTGATGGCAGCAGAGTTACACAGAGTATTTTACAGAATATATTTACCATAACCCCCCCAGATATATTTATTGGTATATATTTGCTTTAGAAATATATACACCACAATGTTAACAGTGCTTATTTATGAATGATGAAATCAGGAGGAAAACAATTTTTATATGCCATCAACGTGCTTTACCAGCACACTAGGAAAAGTAACATATGAAGAGTAAGGTCAGACCTACAAAAAACAAAAGCAACCCTACAGCTAACATCATATTTAGTGGTGAGAGACTGAATAGTTTCCCCATAGGACTGAGGACAAGGTAAGAAGTCTCTCTCAGTACTCCTATTCAGCACAGTCCTCGAGGTTCTAACAAGTGAAATGAGGTTTTTAAAGAAGAGCACGCAGTTTAGAAGAAAAAAACTAAAACTGCCCCCACTGCCAGATGACATGATTTTCTGCATAGAAAATCCGAAGAATCTACAAAAAAGCTCCTCAAACTAATGTGAGTTTTTCAAGGTCAAATACAAAACTTAATTGTATTTCTATCTATTAGCAATGAACAATTAGAAAGCAGTATTATAAAAAGAATCATTCAGCATAGTGACAAAAGCTGAAAAACACAGGTATAACTCCAGCAAAACATGTCCAGGATCTGCATGCTGAAAAATACAAAACACTGACGCAAGAAATCAAAACCCAACTACAAGATGTAAATATCAGCCTGTAAGACTCAAAATAGTTAAGATGCCAATTAACAAACTGTTCTATAGATTGACTACAAGTCCAATAAAAATCCCAGCAAGATATTTTATACATATACACTAGCTGATTCTAAAATTCACACAGCAAGGCAAAGAAGCTAGAGTAGCCACAATCATTTTCAAATAAAAGCAAAATCTAAAGGACTCACATTACCCAATTTTAAGACTCTCTATAAAGCTACAATAATCAAGGAATATAGTACGGGTAAATGACAGACCAATAGAACAAAGTGCAGAAATAAAATCACACAAATACGGCCCAGTAATTTCTGACCAAAGTACAAAGGCAATTCAGGAAAAATGATGGTCTTTTCAACAGATGCTTTGGAAACAGCTGGACATTCATATGCAAAAATAAATAAACTTCAAGTAATACCTCATACCTTATACAAGTGTTAATTCAAACTCCACGACAGATAAATATAAGACATAAAGCAATAAAACTTGAGAAAGTCTTCACGCCTCACCTGGGATTAGGCAAGGAGTTCTTAAATTTAACACCAAAAGCATAAGCCGTAATATTACAAAATGTTAAACTGCTCTGTGAAAGACATCGTTAACTGTATGAAAAGACAAGCTACAGACTGGGAGAAAATATTTACAAATCAGATAAATAATAAAGGACTTTATCCAAAATAAAAAAAGCATGCTCAAAACTAAAAAAAAAAAAAAAAAAAAAAAAACCAAACCAAAAACAAAAACAAAAAACCTGACCAATAAAAAAAGGAGGAAGGGCAAAAGATTTGAACAGGTAATTCACCAAACAAGACAGACAGTAAATAAACACATGAAAAGATGCCAGTCATCATTAGTCATTAGGGAAATACAAATCAAAATCAGGGAGGTAACACTACAAACCTATTAAAATAGCTTAAAAGATTTTTAATGACAATATAAGTACAGGGGAGAATGTGGAGCAACTGAAGCTCTCTTCTGTTGCTGGCAAGAATTCACAATAGTTTGGTGACTCTGGAAAACAATGCAGTAGGTTTCTATGAAGTTAAACAGATGCTAGTTATATGACTGAGAAACTCACTTCTGAGTACTTTTCCTAGAGAAATGAAAATTTATTGTTCACACAAAAATCTCTACATCAATGTTTATAGCAGCATTATTCATAATCACCAAAAACTGGAGACAATTCAGATGCCCTTCAATGGGTAAATGGTTAAACCATAGTCCATCCATACAAAGGAATACTGCTCTTCAATAAAACGGAATGCAATATTGACAGATACAAGGACTTGGATGAATCTCACAAACATGATGCTAAATTAAAGAGATGAATCCCAAAAGGCTATACACATGAGCTTATGTATATGACATTCTAGGAAAGGTAACATTACAGGGGAGGTGGACAGATGAGTCCAACCACAAAGGGGAGGTAGGAGGGAATTTTTGGAGATGATGAAACTGTTCCATATCCTGAGTGTGGTACATTTAATCTATGCATATCTTAATACTCATGCAACTGTACATCTTTAAAAAATGAATTTTACTGTATGTGCATTAAAACCAAAACTGAGTTAATAAAAAAGAGTATGAGAAAGGAGAAATAAATAAATAAACAAATAAGAAATTAATAACCTTTTAATCTGGTCCTGTGACAAGTCAACTAAGAAAAAGACTGACCATCTTGCAGAAAAAGACTGATCATCTTTCAAAAAAAGAAAAGAAAGGAGAAGGTGGGCCACATTCGTCACTGTTTCTGCCTAGAAGACAGCCCAGGAGGCACCTGTCACTGACCGGGGTCTGTAATCCAGGCACTTGGGGAAGACACTATACAGCTACAGGTGTGCCGACTGCCGAAAGGGGGCAGGAGAAGCAGCACGGTAACACAGTCAGCTTCTGACACAGCAGATTTGTTCTTACTCTTTTCTCTCTCTTTTTACTATCTTAATTGTGATTAAATACACATAACATAAAACTTAGCATCTTAACCATTTTTAAGTGTACAGCTCAGTGGCATCAAGTATCTTCACTCTGTGATGCAACCACTACGACCACCATCCAGAACTTTATCTTGCAAAACTGAAACTCTGCTCACGAATCAACCGCCCTCCATTCCCACCCCAACCTCCCGCCAGCCCCTGGCAACCACCCATTCTGCTTTCTGTCTCTGTGAATAATATCCCTTTACTTTTAAGAAAGATGTTTTAAGCAAATGATACTGCCAACAGTGGTGCAGCTTTGCACGTGGCTTTGAAGAAAGGGGACGCCAACTCAAAACTCGGTTTGAAATGTGACTCGGTGAGCAGTAAACAAGCATCATTTCAGGACATCTCAACAAAAGGTGGCCAGTCAAGCCCAACTTGCTCCAGCTTCTGTCACACACGCCACAGCACTCATGCGCGACTTCAGAGCATTGAGAATTGCTGGATGCAATGGAAGCTTGAAGGTTCCTTTCCAAGATCCTGACTTAACCAGAATCAAAGACCAGCTTATGTTCAATTCTGAATTCAACTATTTTATTACCTTTTAATTCTTGGAAAATTGTCCGCTCACATCCAGAGCATAAGCTACTTTAAAATCCACAGAGAAAAAAGGAGGGTGTAAATATGGCTGGACAACTGGGTTTAACCTCTACTGAATGCTGCACTAGTTTAACCACATCAACCTATCCACTCTCCCGAGCCAGATGGGGGGTAGAGTGTTTGCTACAAAAAGGGATCAATTAACTCTCATTCATTTTGCAGGTATTTACTGAGTGCCAGGCATTGACTGAGGGGCTGGAAATGCATCAACAAACAATAAGGAATATACAAATATGTAAAACTGAATCACTATGCTGTACACTAGAAATTCACACCCTGTAAATCAACTATACTTCAATTTTTTTAAAAAAGGACAAAATTCCCTGAACTTTTGGAGCTTGACTTATTTTCCCAACTTTCTAAGCTTAATTTTATTTTTCTGTTTGAACAGGCACAACAGGCTGTAACACTTAGAAAGTAAAGTAAAAGAAAAAAATAAAGTATAGTAAAATTTTTTCCACCCTTGCCATCAGACCATCCCCAAGAGGTTAACTCAACTCTGGGTTCTTGGTGGTCTTTAACCAGCTTTCCCATCATATGCTGATTTAACTTTCAATGATGGACATTTAAAGATACACAGGAAAGCGGACCTAACAGTACAGTGACCCTCCATGTGCCCACCCCCAGGTCTCCAACTTACAGCCAGTCTTGTTTCTTTTTAAGCCCTACCTACCCATAACCCACACAACTCATTTTGAAGTCGATCTCAGACACATAATATCATCCATAAAAACGTCAGGATTTACCTCTCAAAGTCAAGGAGTCCTCATTTAAACCTAATCCCAAAACCAGCATCACATCTAAAAAAGTACCCAAATATCCACTGCTCCCAATTGCTCCAGGTTTTTTAGCAGTGAGTTCAATCAGTATTGGACTTACATTTTCCTGGGCTTTTACTATAAAAGACTGTATCTTTTATACACATAAAGCCAAAGAGGAAGCAGGGTACCTGGCTCTACAGTTATCCAGTTCTGGGTCCAAATACCAGTTCTGTCCTGCCCAGCTGTGGGCCGACAGTTCTATGGCTTTTCTGAGCCCAGGATTCCTCAGCTCCCAAGGAGGGGAGGAGGTGAGCCTTGCAGGATTGAGATGATTAGTGATAATGGGTAGAAAGTATATGAGTCAGTGCCCAACACCCAGAGGCACTCACTAACGATAATTCCTCTTTTTCTTTAGGAATATGCGTTAGATCCGAATCACATAAAACCTGGGTTCCTGACAAGGGCTTTGCTTTAAACAGTGTGCTTCTCCCAGGATGCACGAAAATGGACTGTGCTCTCACAACCAGCACGTGTTACCCTAAAGGAGGCTTTACGAGCAAGGTCATCAAAAAGCATCTACTGAACAAGAGCTGGGTGCAGGAGGGTGCAGGAAACGACAAGGACCCTGCCCTCCCAGGGTTCACCATCCAGTGGCGAAGAGAAGATCAAGCCTGGGAACCATGATGCAGAGCAGAGAAGCCAACTGGAGGAGTCAGCACAGGAAATCAGAAACATCCAGAACCAGGCAAACCTGCGTCAGCTGTCAGCTCCAGTTCTTACCAGCATTTTGACATCACCACAGTGGAGGTGGAGGGAGGAAGAGGAGTGGGAGTGGTGATGGGAGTGGTGACGGCAGTAACAGCGCGAGTGAAGGGGCAGAAGCACCATCGAAACCCTTACATGGTGCTCACCCGGCATCAAGCACCGCTCTGAACGCTTCTGTGGTAGGCAATCTCTAAAACGTCCCCTAGTGATGCTGGTCGTAACAACTATGTGTTAATGTCCACCGCCTCACGTGAGTTTGAATTGGTCTTATTCGCTTCTAACAGCCGAAGTGATGGGCTGTCCCTTCTGGGATCAGTTATAAAAAGACTATGACATCCACCTGGGATGCCCTCTGGCTTGTGCGTGTGCTCCCTCCCTCCCTCTGCTCACCAGCTGCCCTGTGTTGAGGACACCTGGGCAGGCTATATGAGGCCCACAGGGTGAGGGATGAGGTCTGCCAGCAGCCACTTGAATCAACTTAGAAAAGCACATTTTCCAAGCCCAGGAGAGCCTTGGGCTCTACCCAACATGCTGCCTGCAACCTCATGAGAGCCCTTGAACCAATCAAGGAACAGGCTTCAGATAAGAGGTATCAGCTAAGCTGTGCCCAGATTCTATAAGATAGATAACTGTAAGATAATAAATGTGTTGTTTTAATCTGCTAAATTTTGGAGGCACCTGTTACACAGTTGATAACAAATACAGCTACACATGCATTCATTCATTTCATCCTTACAATTATTCTAGAGGTACTTTGATCCTCACTTTCAGGCCAAAGAACAGAGAGGTGAGAACAACAAAGGGGAACAACATGTTGAAGGCAGTTCACTTCTCCGACCCTCGAGTCCCTCATCTGTCCCAGTGCAAGTCCTGCAGTCTGAGTAATTGCACGTCCAGCCAAATGTGTGCAAGGTGGACGTACTTCTCTGCGGCTCCGTCTACTCACCTCAACAGTGGAAGAAGACTGAGGCCCTCACAGGATTGCTGCAGAAAGTATGTAATTTATTCAACAGTGGCATTCCAGAAACCTGCTGCGTACCAGGTATTGTTTAGACAACAGAAATGGAGGGCATAACCAGAAAGACCAAGTTTCTATACTTACAGAAGTGACATTCACATGGAGAGGCTGTCAGACCAGTCCAGGAACAGGCTTCAGATAACAATGAGGACTACAAAAGCTCAAGTCTCACCTGTTAGAACAGCTAAAATCCAGACACTGACAACACCAAATGCTGACGAGGCTGTGGAGCAACAGGAGCTCTCAGTTACTGCTGGTGGGAACGGCAAATGGTAGAGCCACTTCGGAAGGCAGTCTGGCAGCTTCTTACAAAACTAAACACACTCTCCCATGTGATCCAGAAGTCACGCTCCTTGGTGTTTACCCAAAAGAGCTGAGAACCTATGTCCCCACAAAACCTTGCACACAGCATTTAGCAGTTTTATTCAAAACTGCCAAAACTTGGAAGCAATCAAGATGCCCTCTGACAGATGAATGAATAAACAAACAGTGGTACATCCGGACAATGGAGTATTATTCAGTGATGGAAAGGAACAAGCTACCAAGTTATGAAAAGACACAGATGCAACTGAAATGCATGTTGCTAAGTGAAAGCCAATTTGAAAAGGTTACAAACTTGACGATCCCAACTAGATGACATTCCGGAAAAGGCAAAACTATGGAGAGAGTAAAAAAATCAGTCATTGCTGGGGGTTAGGAAGGAGGGATGAACAAGGGGAGTACAGAAGACTTTCAGAGAAATAAAATTAATCCGTATGATGCTGTAATGGTGGACACATGTCATTATACATTTGTCCAAACCCAGAGTGCACACCCTAATGTAAGAATGAATCCTAATGTAGACATGGACTTTGGTTAATAATAATGCATCCATGTTGGTTCGTCAGTTGTAACAGACGTACTACACCAATGCAAGATGCTAATAACAATGGAAATTGGTGAAGAGGGCAGCGATGTACATGGGAACTCTCTCTGGACTTTCTGTTCATGTTCCTGCAAATCTAAAACTGCTCCCCAAAAGCCTACTAACTTAAAAATAAATAAATAAAGCAAGGGAATGGGACACAGAGTACAGGGTATTTTAGACAGTCATCTGAGAAGGGCTTTCTGAAAGGTGACAAAGAGTTAAGACCTAAAGGAAGTGGACTGTGTACAAGTCGGGAAGGTCTTGCAAAAATGCAGATTCTGACTCAGCGTGTCCAGGTAGAGCCTGAGACGACATTTCTACAAAGCCTGCTGCCGGATGCCGGTATCACTGGACCTTGGACCACACTTGGAGCAGCAAGGCTCAGGGCAGAGGAACAAGCCAAGGAAGAGCCCCACAGCCAGTGCCCGGTCTGCTTCTGGAAGCCAAGGAGCTGGAGCAGGTGAGGAATCATGAGGGACCCCAAAGTGTGAAGTTTCTTCTAAGCCCAAAGGGCAGCCAATAAAAGGTGTTAAGCAGGGAAATGGCACGCTGTGTGGGGAAAACAAAGAGTGGGGTGAAAAGAGGACAGGTGTCAGACCAGAAGGATGCTACTGTGATCATCCATCCAGGCAAGAAATGACGATGGCCAGGACCAGGAGGACTGGGGTGGTGGCAGTGGAGACGGAGAGACATATTCAGATACTCATCTCTAGAAAGCCTGGCCAGCTCCCACCCGCCGCCCCACAGACGCCTGCCTGTTGGCCGCCCTGCAGTTTTCTTTAAAAGCATCAAGAAAGGAAGCAAATCACAGAGGAGGTAGCAAGTACCTCTCAAACAGTTTCCAATGACTACAATAATTAATGTTTGTAAGTCAAAGCAATTATGCCTGCCCCAACGTCAGAACAAACAACCGGCAGCCCCAGACAGCACCACTCGAAGGGTAATTACTCCAAACAAAACCGACGCACCTGCTAAGTGCTTTTGGTAACTCTCAGGCATCAAAACATCCTGGTAAAACGCACCTACAGGAATTCGCTGGCGCGAGGTCTGGTGGATACCAAGTGAGCCCTAACCGTAACCACAGCCGACTACTACTAGAAGGATGTGGCTACGTGACCAAGCTACCAGAAAACGACTATCCCAAGCAGCCACCAACAAAGACAGGAGGGAGGCACAAATCCCCCGGCTCCGTGGTGTTCACAGTCTCCCAAACTCACTGCAGATAACACGCAGTCAAAGCTGAAGTCACTCTTCCAAAACTGTGTGTGTTCCCCTGTTAGCGTCCCCAAACCCCCACCTCCAGCCCTGCCACTTTTGAGGCATTAGCATCTCTCAGGCCTGTTGTTAAAATGAGCACAGGTATTTTTACATTGTCTTTTACAGGACACTTCTGCATTCACAGCCTCTTTAACCTTCTCCATGACTGGAAGCTAACACCTGTCCATCACTTACCGGGGAGGAGGGGCAGGAGTGGGTGAGGCAGGTTTTCCACCATCTACAGCTACAGACACCCACAGGGAGACTCGGTAACTCTCCTAGCAGTGACAAGGGGCAGGACTAGGACTCAAAGCTGGGTGGTATGTCTCTGGAGTCAGAATCTGACCACTCCTCTGACTGCCTTTGTGAAACGGTCAACAATCAAAAGAGGTTTGGAGCAATAAAACCCTGCCAACCAGCATCCAGGCAGTGAGGGGGTCAGGCAGGAAGTAAAGGATGCTTTTCAGAGCACGGCCCCCAGGCCATGGTGGGGAGCCTGCCCCCAGGCTTTCACGCAGTCTACTGCCCCCCTCCAACACACAGTGCTCTTCAGGCTGGACACCTTCCCTCGTGCAGCTCCCAGGAGCTCAGGTGATGGGCTGACACAGAACCCGCCCTCACTCTGGGACTTGCCCACTAGCTCTGCACCGTTGCCCACACCGGCCGGGCTCCTTCTGACACCAGTGCCTTGCCAGGGCTGATCCTACTCTCCTGTCCACCCCGGCTCCCTGGTGAACACCTACAGATTTTTGTAAGAGTCTCCTTAGAGGCTGTTAGACCTTCCTGCTCACCCCACCTCCACCACCCAGGGTTTGTGACCTTCCACTTCTGCCACCACCAGAGCCCAGACAAGTACCGCTCTCACAAGTCTAACACTTGAACACCCCCGGCCTGTGCTCACCACCCCCAACTAGCCTGTGGGACCTTGAGGAGAGCAGCCAGATCTCATTTATCTCGTTTCAGGTCTTGTAACCATGAAGGATGTATCACTGTTGTCCACATGGGAAATAGAGGCTCAGCGGGCTTGGTGACTGGCCCAGGTCACCCAGACGTGGAGTTGGGACCGGCATCTGGGCAGCTCCAAACTCCATACCCTCGAGCACTAGACCTGGGTACTTGCCACATGCTCAGAGGAAGGAGGCTCTTCCACGGCGGAATCGGCTGGAGGAGCCTATTTAGAAAGCAGGTCCCTCCCAGCCCAGCCCTTCCCTTCCCAAACTGCTCCGTGAAAGCTATGGAGACCAGTCAGACCTAGGAAGAGCGGCCAAATACCCCAATATGTTACAGACAACGGGAGCCAGGCTTTCTGCTGTCAGAGGAGGGAGCAACAGACACACAAAGTGAGGAAAGCAGAGGCCATCGCTGTGGCGCTGGAGTGGAACTCAAGGTGTTGGTGTAAACTCATGGGTCCATTTCAGAAGGACCTGGAAGCCAACTCAGAAGGGTTCTCACTGGACAAATCTGCAGTAATCTGAACATCAAAATAGTGATGATAATGGATAATGAGCCACTGAATGAAACAGGAACCCAGGAATCCAAAAGTGAATAAATGGAAAGTTTAACATACAATGAGGTGTTTACAGAGGCTCCAACTACCGCCCCACAAAATACTTACCAATTGCAAAGGGGAAAAGAGTAACTTCACAGTACAGAAGTGTGGCAGACACCACCTTAATCACGGCATCAAAGTTAACATGATTCCATAAGAACAAACTGAAGCCATGCACCACCTGCCAGGATGCTCTGAAAAGAACACACATCACCTGTGATATTAATACCACAGATGCAGAAACTGAACCTCAACCTGAGGAAACAGCAAAATAAACTGCCTTGTGATCTTCAAAAATATCAGGGTCACAAAAGGCAAGGAAAGAGACACACTGTTCCAGATGGAAGACACCTGACAGGTACGTGCCGCCATTGTGCCAGGATGGGCAGTACCGAAACCACCACCGAGAGCTCAGCGGGAGGTGAGCACTTGCTGGCAGAAACATCGCTATGGATTTTCTGATTTTGATTGCTGTATATAATTATGAAGGAGAATGTTTTCTTTGTAGGAAACACAAACTAACGTTCTGAGGGTTTTAAAATTAAATTAAAATAAAATAAAATAAAATAAAATAAAACATAAAATAAAATAAAATAAAATAAAATAAAATAAAATAAAATAAAATAAAATAAAATGTAAAAGCCGGATCCCCAGGCCCTGCTTCAGAGATCAGCAATCACACGCCCCGGGGTGGGCCTGGCAACCGCATTTAACCAGCCCCCAGGACACTTCTAAGCCACACCTGAGCCTGAGAACCACTCGCTGCCCTGGGCTCTCCTGCCAGGTCCCAATCAGAATGAGAGCAGACAAGAACAAGAATCTTTCAAACACTGTTCAGAAAACAGTGGTCTCTTCTCACAAACAAGACACCTGACTACTTCCCCTTTCTTTCCAGCCATATTCCCTAAAAAGACAGGGCGAGCGCTGCCAGGGAACTCAAATTCCAGGAAGTCTGCATTGCTCCTTGACTGTCCTGACTTGGGCTGTGTGGCACTGATCTGCCCGCTGGAGGGACAGGGAGCCGTACAAAGTTGGTTTGATTTGGGATGCTCGCTCCTGTTCCCATCATTTCACTATTTCTTTTATAAGCCCCATCTCATTAGCCATCTGGGAAATTCCCCTCAGAATGGCACGCTGGCCCCCACATTTCATATCCAGAGCCAGGGAAAGAGCCCAAACCACTCCAGCAACTCATGAAGGTAATTAATTGCAGATGACACACACCCAAAAATATCCTGAGTACAACGGGAAAATCACAGGGCTCCAGACTTAATAGCCGGAATCAGACTTGACTGTCATTTCACTCATTCAAAAATCTTTCAAAGTTACTTCTTGGTGCATTTATATATCAAGCAGGCAGCTCACTGCTCACTTCAGCCCTTTGCGCTGTTAAAAGTGTTCGCTTTGAGGTCAGACAGGCCTAATGTGAATGCTGGCTCTGCCTCTGTGTGATCTTGGGCAAGTCACTTGACTTCTCTGAACCTGGTTTTAGTACCTGTAAAATGTGATGATCAAAGTACCTACTTCAGAAACATTACGGGAATGAACTAAGTATGTGTACAGATGCAAATATACATAAGTTTTCAACTGCAACGAATGGAGAACCCTAAACAAAACCAAAACTCACCTGATCTCTGCCATCATCACAAGAGGCCGGGACATTGGGAAAAGGACTGTTACAAACTGAAGTGTTCCAAGTGCTTCCAGCCCTCTATCCAACCAAATCCCCAGTGATGAGATGCACAGGAACCACAGGGGCTTGTCTCAATCCTTCCCCAGTCAGCCCTTCTCAAGACTGGGAGTGAATCTTCCCATCCTTCCTTGTCTGTGGAGATGCCGTGCGATGCACTCAGTGCTCAGCCCCCTGCCATTCAACAGCCCTGCCTCAGAGCACTTCACAGTTCAGACAGTAGGGTCTCAAACAAACCTCACAAATCCTTGTTTCTACACCCACTCCTTTTTGCTTGGACCCTTTGAGAGATACCCACCCTTTTCTTCTTAGTCCGTCTGCTCCTGTTCATTTGTTGAGCTAAGATTTCCTGGAAAAATACCCTGCTGGTAACCTCTCCTCCTGAAAGGGGTAAATAAGTCTGGAGTCTGGTAACAGCAGTGATGGCCACAACCACAGTAATCACCCGGGTAAATTAAATTGTCCGACAACATCTTTTACCTGTTCTGTTAGCAAAGGTAACTCGAACGCTAGTCATTCGTCCCTATTAGATCAGCTGCCACCCTCCTGTGGGAAGCCTGACACCGACACTGGCACACTCCACACTGCCCCTCCTATCCAAGTCCAAAGAGCTCTCTAAAGCCTCTTCTCCAAATTGGCCAGTACTCTACAAATAAAGAGGCCTCGAGGGCATTCAACCGATAATGGAGGCCTCACTGCGGCCTACACCAGCCCCCGTAACATCCCTACTTTACCCGTGAAGAAATCCAGCGGCAGAGGACGGACGTTTGCCCAGGACCTCCAAGTGACGCGGACCTGGGCTGTCCCTCAGCACCCAGTGGGTCCTGACTCGCATACGCTCCTGGTCTCCATCCCAACTGGAAGCAAGTTCTTTGCAGTAGTCGACGAACACAGTGCCTTCTATCGTATTCTGCGTAACAAAGCCAGCCAGTCCCCAGCGGGCTTTCACTTGGGAGGAAAAACAATTTCACCTGGACAGCAACACCTCGGGGGCTTTACTGAAAGTCCTTCTTCTTTTCACAAGTCCTGAAGGTGATCTGGATGATGTAAAGTTTCTGCGAGGTTCTACAGTGTTGCAAGATATACATGACTTATTTCTTTGTTCTCCCTCCCAGGCCTCCTCACAGGAAGACAGCACCCATTTACTAAGACAAAAGGCTAAAAAGCCCTAAGACGACACAAGGTCGCCAAGAGAAGCTGCGATTTGTCCAAAGTCAGGTTCAGTACTTGGGTCACCTGGTAACAGAACAAGGGCTACAACTGGATCCAGACCGGGTTCATGGTATCCTGAGCTTCTCAAAACCCAAAGCTAAATGCCAGTTGTTTTCCCAGCCTGGCTGACTGTTGTTGGAATTGGATTCCAAATTTTTCTCTTATAGCCAAACTCTTGTATGATTTACTTTAAAAAAAAAAAAAATCCCAACTCAATGAGGAGAACAGGCTGACAGCCTTTAAAGCCTTGAAGAGAAGTTGAATGAACACTCTTGCCCTTGGGCATCCCAATTATCAACTTCCACTTTTCCTTTCAGTGTGTGAGAAAGACGGGAATGCTCCTGGGGTACTCCCGAAAAGCAGAGGGATCACCACTGGCCTGGCGGTACGCGGCCCACAGCCACACCCTGCGGCCCTAGGGTACCCTCCGTGCCTTAGAGCCGTCCCTGCCACTGCCCTTGGCTAACGTCACTGAGAAATAGTTGTAGGAGTTCCTTTGACCATTTTCGTACTTCATGCATACTTCTAAATTCTCACCGTGCACAGCATGTTCCTGCTAGCCACCCTCATCTCTCATTAACCGCTCCTCAAACAGCTTTTTGTCATCACCTAAACCCTGCGACTCTTCTCTCCTGTTACCGATGAAACCTCCCACAACTGTTTAACACTGAAAAATCACCTTCTGAACACCCCTGCCCCGATCTACAAGAAACTTCTCTGAGTCATGCCGACATCTCATGGTTTCCTGTTGGTTCTTATTCAACAGATGACAGTGGCAAATACTGCACTGGACATGTAGTAACAACATCTTTTGATGTAACTGAAGCAGCACCCTTGTCCTTGGCTACTTCGGCCCAAGAGGCCAATTATATGCAGTTACTCAAGCCCGTACACTAGCCGGGGGGGGGGGGGACACCAAGACTACCAACACTTACACCGACAGCAGGCATGCTTTCAGAGTAGCCCATGACTCCGGGATGCGCTGGAAACAAAGCGGTTTTCTCATGTCCAGCAGAGATAAAGTTAAGAACAGCCCTTATGTTCAGGAACTACTGGACGTCATACCGTTACCTGCCTGTCTTGGCTATTAAGATTCCTGGACACTCTGAACTTGACTGCCCAGAGACCAAGGGAAACCACCTCGCTGATGGCTCAGCAAAAGAGGAGCCAACAGCAACCACACCTCTGTCACGGTCCAAAGGGAAGGCTTCCCAAATGAGACCTTAGAAAAACTGACTAGGGAAGACTAACAATTTGCTTCAGAAAAAGAAAAACAAAATTGGAAATTCAGTAACTGCTGGTTTGACCCCCCAATAAAAAAAAAAAAAAAAGCAGCTCTGATTCAGACCAAGTAACAATCTGGTCCTACCAGAGACTTTAAAATTCCCACTTTTGACAACTGTACATGCCCTGAAACCACTGATCCAACAACAAAGGGTAGCTTTAATGCATCAATACAGATGGAGAAATATCAATAAAGCAGCAAAAAGCTCTTATTTCGCTTGCCTTACCTGCCCAACATATATGTAACTCAGGGAAGCCTGTCTGTCCTGCTCCAGAACCCTCTGAACTGCCCGATGGACCACGCACGGTTTGGTAATTGGCTGTTGATCCAGCTTCCCCCATCTCATGGATGTAAATACATTCTGGCCATGGTTTGTATGTTTACTCACTGGACTGAAGCCTCCCCTTATTGACAAGCTACTGCCTCTGCTGTGGCTAACGTCCTGCTGGAAAGGATCATTCCCACCTGCGGAACCCCTTTAGAACTTCAGTCATCAGGGAACTGGTTGCACTGGCCAAATCCTACGGCAGGTCTGTGCTGCTGGCCAGCTCTGCAACGCTCTCACTCTGCTCACCATCCTCGACTCTCTGGGCTGGTCAGACACACTGGTGGCATCACTAACACTACGTCTGTGAAGTCTCTAGGAACTCTCCAGGTACCCTGGCCAAAAGCACTGCTGCTAGTCCTTCTTCTGACTCTTAGGGCTACCTCCCTTCAGGAATCATTAATTCTCACCCTTTGAAATAATCACAGGATGCCCAATGCACTTGGCTCCGGCTTCTTTGGATCTACAACTGATAAAGGAAAGCATGTACTTCTCTATTGTAAAGGCCTAATCGCTTCTATTAAAAATAACCATGCTTTCGTAGAGCCCTCTTTTTGCAGCGTGCTTTCAGGAGACAAGGACCCCAAATGTCACTCCCACAACAAAGAGATTCTGTATACTGAAAAGGAACCTTCAAAAGGCCTCTCTCTCCAGCCTCACTAAAAGGGTCCCTATCAGGTCCTGCTGACTGACCCCTGTGCAGCCAAACTCCAGGGAGCAGCATTCTGGATCCATGTGTCACATATAAAGAAAGCACCGAACCCAGATGGACCCGTACACCCTCCAATAGCCTGAAGGCAAAGCTCAGTAGGAAGCAGATGACACCAGAAGCTAACAGCCTTCCCAGCATGTCCGGACCAGGCCTGTATCCCTTTCTCTCAATACTGTCTCTTACCTTGCTTTCACCCTCTTTCCCATGAGGAACACTCTCACCTGCATTTCCCAATCCCTTACAAAAAAAGGAAACCTCTCTGATCACTGGATATGCCATCCGAAACTTCAGTTTGTCCAACACAGCAATGACCCCCTGGTTTACCCAATAAGTAATTTCACTGGGGTTCGAGATACTGTTTCCTGTCCAAATGGTTCCACAGGCCAATTTTATACAGTTAGGGTGCTAAGTCCACATAAAATAATTCCTTGCTTCAGTGTTACCTAACCCTGGGGTGGGGAAAGAAGGTCTATTGAATACTGATATGAAAGGTTCTATAGAGTTATTAGCAATGCAAGTCAGACCATTTACAAACTTACTGACACATCTACATATCTAGGCAACTTCTCAGTGAGTAACAACAGAGTGTCTCAGGTGTAGTTAAGTAATGCTAACACGTCTACGCCAGCGAATGAATTCATCAGACACTATTACTTACGCAAGAGCCGGCCCTAGGCACATCCCCTGGTCACAACTTCATGTGTGGAAACTTTTAGAATGGCCTTTGTGCTGGGGCAACTTGCTGCCTGGACAGCCAGAGAACCCAGGACAGTGTGCCCTTGCTGTATTCACTGTCCTGTTCTCCCTGCATCACCAGACAGAAGCATCAGAGGTTGGTCCATACCATTAAGTCTCTATAACCACCTTAAGTGAGAACTTGCAGGAGGCATATGTGATTCTGGCTTTGTCTCTGTAGGGAGAGCTTTCCTCCCACAAATCAAAGTGAGCACCAATGAACAATTAGTAATCCCTCCCTGACGTTAGGAGAGTCAGCTGACTCCACAGCCAACAGTGTCAGCCCAGCAATGGTCACTTGACTCACTGGCCAAGGTGGTTTTGGATAACAGGATGGCCTCTGATTACCTGCTTGCTGAGCGTGGAAGTGCCCGGTGCAACAGCAAACACAGCCTAGATGTGGATAAATGCCTTTGGGGAATTACAGACACAATTACATAAAATTAAAGAACAAATTTCACCTGACAAACCACTGTCTTGATTTCTTCAGCTGGCTACCTTCAGATCTCAGCTCTTGGTTTAGAACTATCTTGCAAACTAGGTTTGGAATGTTGTTTTTAACTCTGCCGTGTATACTTATCGTGAAGTTCTGCACCCGTTGTTTGTTGAACTTTTGTAAAAATGACATGCCTAATAAGGTGACTCCAAGATAATCTCTAGTGCTTACGACCCTGATGAAGCAGACACCAAATATGAAACACCTGAAAGTTCTCTCTACCACCTTTCCTTGTTAGTCCAATGTGGCTTCATGAGGTTTCTGGCTAGTGTACCTTCCCTCCAATGTGGGACATGACACCCAGAGAAGGTCCCTCCTGGCACTAAGGGACTAACCACTACATGCATCCTGACTCTTGATCAGCAATGCTTTTGAAAAAAGATCCTGATCAAAAGGAGGAAGTGCGCAATTAATTTTTTAAACCTCGGCTAAAATTAGAGTCTTTACAGGCCTATACAGGAAGCCCTCACACCCCACCGTGCATCATCAATTACTCCAAACAGAAAGGTGTCATCTACTTTACTATTCAGCCGGAAGAAGAAAAGGTCTCTCCACCCAATGACAGCCCAGCCAATCAGAGGCTGCAGCTGTCCAACCAATGAGAAGCCTCCAAACTCTGGACTCCTAGATTCCTCCAATGGACTCTCTGATTATTGGAGCCCCTCCCCACTCCCCCCTTTATCCCATAAAAGCAATTTCTTCAGATTCGCCTATGGTCCACCATAGTTCACATAACCTGAATTGCAATTCCTCCGGCTAATCCTGAATAAATGCCCTTTTGCTGGTGGAATAAAATAACTGGCTATTATAAAAGTTGACAGAAGTGTCTGGCACATAATAAGTACTAAATACACGTTAGCCTTTTTTTTTTCCAATTATTACTATTATCATAATTAATCATAAATTGTAAACCGGGGGCTCTGTTTTCTCCATGAAAAGGAAGGGCTAGGGAAGACCTGGAGTGATGCCCAAATTGTCCCTAGAAGGATTTCCAGGTCAAGGGTCAATACGGAATCCTCTTCTCATAACTTGTCCCTTAGCTAACTTGATCCATTACCAAGTCAACCTCACCTCCTCAGAAAATACTTGTCTGATTTCCCCAAGCTGGTGTGGGTCCCTCTAGGGGTGTAGCATTTCCCGTGTTAACTGGGAGCTGAAGGAAGCTCTCACTGCATTGGGCTTCCATGAGAGCCAGTTTGGAAACCTTAAGGTCTTCCACGTAACAATCTACCTCAGGGAAGAGTGAACGAAAACAGAATCACTTCACTTGAATGAATATTCAAATAAACCCACCTCCCTAAAAGAGGTAAGAACAGGCAAGCGGAGCAGATTTGAAACGGCAGTGTTTCCTAACGGGTCCCAGTAAGAATGTACGTGGTGTGCAGGAGCAGAACACAGAGGGCACAGAACTGCAAGCCCGCCCCGAGACCTCAGTCAGCACCATGAAGGACTGAAGCAGGCTGGGGGAGACGCGCATCGGGCACCGCGTGAGGGCGGGGCGCTCACAGCAGACAGCACGTGCCTGTGCGGAGGGGTATCCGCAACTCAACACCAGGCACGTGGGGGTGCGCGCCAGGGTCACCAGGTCTTCGGACTCTTCAAGAGCAGCTGGAAATCTGAATTTCTCTGTGACGTTTAGAGGTCTCAAGACACTGATTCACAATTTTTTAAACTGTCTCAGTTTTTATAAAGAAAACACGTCTGTATGCTGAGTTCTTCCTGAAGCCACCGAGTGCCACCTCTGCTGCTCACTTCCACCCCTTGGCATCAAGCTTTGCCACTGTAAGACCACAAGTCTACTGCTAGTTCCTGTCCCTTTGTTAGGCCAAGAGGGAATGGATTTTAAACCTTGAGATTCTGTCAAAACACACAACCTGAATCTAGTCATGAGGAAACAGGTAACAGACCCAAACTGAGGGATGTCCTACAAAGCCACTGGCCAGAAGGGGAATGCAACAAAGTCAAGGTCATGAAAAAAAAAAAACCAAGAAGCTGTGGAAGTGTTGCCAGATTAAAAGAGATAAAGAGAAGGAACAATTCAATGCAATGGCTGGTTCTGGACCAGATCCTGGATCAGGCAAAGAAAACGGCCAAAAAAGGTTTCATTGGTCCAACTAGAGAAAAAAATAAACATGGCCTGTTTTTTGACATAATAATATTACATCAATGTTAAGTTTTCTGAATTTTATCATCACACTACAGTCATGTAAGAAAGTGCCCTTCTTAGGAAATACAAGTACTTAAGGGTAAAAGGTCATAATGTTCGAAACTAACTCTTAAATGGGTCAGGGAAAAAGTTTATATGCGTAAATGCAGATATTCATGACAGATCGATCTATCCCAAACATGGCAAAATATTAACTATTTAATCTAGCTAAAGGGTACACGGAAATTCTTTTACTATTCTTGCAATTCTCCAGCAAACTTAAGATTATTTCAAAATTATAAGTTTTTTAAGAAAGAAACTCTCTAGGAAGACTCCCAACCAATAAAAACATGGGCTCATCCTAACAGCCCCACAGTTAGTGTCACAAGGGTTAACTGAATAGCTCATAACTGGCGCTGAAAAGCCAAGAAAATTTGCTTGGTAAATACAAATACAGCACACTAGATATTAAACGGTATCTGGGACTAACAGGGCCCAGCCGCTGCTATTACGTTGATAAATATCACGGTTCAGAGGGCGCAGTTCACGGAATCTGCCGACCTCTTTGCGGCAATGCCGGCAGGACCACTTAGAACCTAGAAAACACTTCACGCGGCGTTTGGCAACAGGAGAGTTCAATCACTGTTACTGGCGTCCAACCGCATATGAGGGAAGGAGGGAAAGGCCAGGAAGGCGTCTCTTTCTTGCCACAAGGCAGTGTGGTGTCTGGGGATTTCGATCGGCCGTGGAGGAGCTGTTGTTACCAACACAGCACTTGCAGAGAGAGAGGCATCCTGCCGCTGAATACCAAGTTGAAAACTCAGTTTAGCTCTTGAACAAAGTCACAACAGTCTCATCAAATCCCAGCCTCTTGAGACCACAGGCAGGAAACGCGGACTGCGAATGAGGCAAAAATAAAAAGATAACAACAAAATACAACAATGGAGGCCAAACAACAGAGAGAGCAAAAGGCAACAGTTACCTAAGGAGGGGGAATATTACCACACATCCCAGCCCCAAGGACCATCGGCTTTGTAGGCCCTCAGAGCATATGAAAATGAGTGTGTGTGTGTGTGTGTCTGTCTAATGTGTTTTTTCATAATTAGGTATAAATAATGAAAGATCAAGATATTTCCCTTAAAGATCTAGGGTTCCAACTTTTCTTAAAAAAATCCAAGTGCCTCCATACAGGACAACCATCTCCCAGGTCCCCGAAGACTCCCCTGCGCCCACCCTCTCACACGTGGCCCGCTTCATTCACGTCCATTACCCAGCTGGCCCTCGCAGGGGTTCCTAGTTGAGATCCCGCTGCTGCCTGTGAAGAACAGCACTCTGACAAATTCCACAGGCAGCTATGGGATGAGAATTTCAGGGTCACAACATGAACACGATTTAGAAGTTAGGTCACCAACGAATTCTAACTTCAGGTTCACACAAATAGCCCTTCCTGTGTGGTGGCTTATGGCTCAGCAGAAGTGTCTTTGGCCTGCTCAAACCGGCACTTTTGCCTTGACAAATGGGGACAATCAGTCCCCAAAGATCCAGCCGACTAAAACATGTTTCTGAGAAAACACAATTGTTTCCCCCTCGACAGCTAATGACTGCGAGTTAACAAAGCAAAAAGCCAGGCTCCTCCAAGCTGTCTGTCACTGCTGCTTGTCGTCGCTTGATTAAAACATTTTTCCTCTGTGTTCAATCCCACCCCACACCCTGGGGAGAAATTACTGAAAAGCTATAGAAGACATTACTAAATGTAAGGAGTGTCTGTTCTCTGGCCTCCAGGCTCTCAGCAGAGGGTCCAGACAGTGTGCCTGGAAGCTCTTAAAATGCCCAAATATGAACAGATTTCCATGGAGTCCAGGAAGCTGACCAGGCATGGCGACCTGGAAGACCAGGAGGGAACCGGATGCCATCGGTTACAAAAGCGAATTAAAACTCTTAAGGATCGAGCTAGCAGCAGGAGGATTCTAGGAGGCCCAAGTCTGTATTGCTCTTACTTTAACATGGCTGCTTCTACACCACAAGCTCCTCAAAAGCAGGAACTGAAGCCTGCTCTATCCCTGAACCCCCAACATCCGGCACAGAATTCAGGCTAAAGGATGGTCTGATGAGGTGACAACCAAAGGTGATGCATAAGCCTGAATCTAGGGGGGAAATGGCTTTAAAAAGACACTCTAGGAAATTAGGGAATTGTGAATATGGAGAGCATATTAGACACTGCAGAATTCTTGCGTATGATAATAATACTGTGGTAATACAACAGACTGTCCTGGTTCCTGGGAGGTAAATGTAGGAGGATTTAGGAGAAAAGAATCACAATGTCTGAAACAACTTTTAAATAGTACAAAAAAATATGTATATATAAATATATAAGCACACAGGTTTTTTCACTTACTTATTAAGGAAAACTGAAAATGAAGACAAATGTGCAAAATATTAACAGCTAGTGAATCGAGGTGAAAGACGTGTGTATCCAAGTTCGTTGCACTAGTCGTGCACCTCTTCTGGAGGTTTGAAATTTTTCGAAGTTAAAAGTTAAGGGAATTTTTTTTTAATAAGGAAAGTTTGATGAATAAATATATCTGTAAGCAAGGCTCAAAATGACATTCCTGTATCCCACTGAGGATGAACAGATGAAGCCATGCAGACTGGAGGCAACTGGCAGGGGGCTCCTGCCGCCTGGGTCCCCCTGACAGCACCGGGGGCTGAAGGAATCACCGTCCCGCGAGCCTCTGCAGCACCGTGGCTGGGAACCTCTGCTCGGAATGAACAGGGGTTGTTAGGAGCCAGCAGAGGAATCGCTTTTGTGAAGCAAAATGAGTTCTGACCCACTGTAATCAACTGGCCAGTTAGGAGCAGATGGTTCACCTTCAATTTCACCCTCACTGACAATTTGCTTCTTCTGTGCTTTGTCTGGTGGTATTATTAAGGGGGCATTTAATTATAATTATTTACAATATCTATTTAGAAGGGGATTCTAGGAAGACAGTAGTGATGGCAGCGTAATTGTTTTAATTTCTCTAAATACATACAGCAAAACCAAAAGCCTAGGAATAATATAACAAAGCTAGGCGACAAGGAATCACACAATATAAGCCCCAAAATATAAGCAAGTAAGGACAAACCAACAGCCATGAGGTCTGCACAGCATCAGCACCTGGGGCGGCGGATGCAGAGGGAAGCCGTCACAGGGCATCTGATGAGACACCCGGAGAAAAGAACCCCCAAGTCACCAGCAGGTCCTCCCAGCAAAGAAAAGCGTGCTGGGCCACGCTGAGAGCCAGAATGAGACCGGGAGAGGCATCCCCCCTCCCAACCGCAGGTGAGTGCAAGGGACGCACGGTGAGCCCAAGGGACACCGCAGGCTGGCCTCCACTGATTCTCCAGACTGGCCCACTAGGACTCCCTTCCCAGACAGGGCTGCACAGTGAGGGGGGAAAATAAAGGTACTCCAGTGGAATCATGACCGAGTAGTCCAGAGACACTGGAGGCGAAGGAAAGCGAAGACCTGGATAAAAGTCAGGGAGAACAGAACCAGGAAGTCTCAGAAAGCGAGTGGCCACACAGCTGATCACTCCATGAACACAAAGAAGGGGACGCTCAGCAAAGGTAGGGAGAGCTGCCCTCAACCTCCCTCCCTCTGAAGTTTGGTGTCCTGACCATGCGTGAAGAGCAGCGAGGAAGCAGCCGGAGAAGATCCCATACAAACACAGCAAGAAAGAAGAGCAGGAAGCAGACAAGGAAGGCGCGCCAGAAGTACCCACGTAACCAGAGCCTTCTATGGCAAACGGAGCTGAAAGACAGTGCGGAAGCGGCGCACAGCGTGAACAAACAGCACGCGTGAACGTGAACCCGAATTAGGAGAACTCACTGATGAAGTGACAAAATTCAGGAAATTAAAGGAAAATTTTCAGAAATGAAGACCAACCTAGAAGGAACACCTAGAAGGTGAAAAGAACAAGCTTAAAAAGGAAAAGAAAGAAAGAAAGAAAGAAAGAAAGAAAGAAAGAAAGAAAGAAAGAAAGGGAGAGAGCAAGAAAGAGAGAGAGCAAGCAAGCAAGCAAGCTAAGAGAAAGTGAAGAAAAGAATAAAGATTGGTGAAAAAGTGACAAATATTAAAGACAGGATCCAATCTACAGAAAACAGAAGCCCCTGGGGAGGAAAATCAAAGGGAAGGAACAGAAACTCAACTATGATTCAAACTAACTTTTGTTGAAATAATGAGGTTTGAAATTACATACGGGCAGAGCACACCACGTACCTGAGAATGCTAATTCTGAGTGACTGACCAAAATGCATCCTAGAAAACTGACTGAACGTTAGACAAAGGGAAGAAATCCTTCGGGTCAGTGACTTCTAAGGCAAAGAAAGTTACCATCATCCAACTTCGACAACAGTCCCTCAAAATGTAGTAACATGTTTAAGATACTCAGGAAAATGCAACCTAAGGATTTCGGATCCATCAAATTGAGGGGACAAACGAGTTAACAACATGAAAGAACTCTGGGGATATTGATCCCGTAAGGCTTCCCTGCAGAATTTATCAGAGGATAAGCTGGAGACAGCCAAAGTGACTAGCCAGATAGCAACAGAACTGGTGGGAAAACTTAGAGAACTGAGACCAAACAAGGATTAAAGCGAAAGAGTCAAGTATGTATTGGCTATAGGCTCAGGTAATGGAGACAGAGAACGAGTGTTTTTCAAGAATGGAGGGGAATGGAGAAAACACACACAGAATTGTTCACCTGTTATCAGCAGTTATATTGTGTTATCCTGAGACTTTACAGATTAAACTACACATAGAAATATATATGTAGATATATATACAATGTATTTTTAAGATAACATACCTTGTTATTCACACTGCTCTTTCCAATTCAAATTCAATGTTATAAAGCTTTTTACTTAACCTCTTTTATATTACATTTGTAAATCCCCTTCTCCTTCTCCTCACACAAAGCATAGATGCCGAAGATACACAGGATGATAGAATTAGGATATACCATCGTAATCATGTGCTTTGTGCCACTACAGATGCCCAACAGCCTCAGAATAACCATACTGCCAGAGCAGGGACTCAAGAAGTGAGAGGTCCGTGTGTCCATCTAGCCAAATGGGCTACGTCCAAGTTACACACGTTTAAGCAGTTATACAGCTGTACAAAGAAAACAAAACACCATCCAAGTGAGTCTGAACTTTACAAACGCTGATGACTTGGACATTATTTCAGGGTCCACCAAGACAGGTGGCCACTGTCACAAAGCAAAGGAGAAGGTAAAAAGGAGAGGACCCCATGGTACACACTGGGAAGTTATGTTTTGACTCATCTTTGGTGAATCCAATCATCTACCACTGTCCTCTCCAAAATAAAGACAAAAAGGTCTATTGAATGAGCTTAATTATTCCAGGTTCCATATTGTTTCCAGGACCACAAGGTCTGTTTCTGAAGGTTTGGCCCTTTGCGGTCCTGGCTTGACCTAAAAGAGGATGAAAGCCAGGATGGTTCGTGAAATCTTGGGATCTGGCTGACGTCTGGGTTGAGGGCCGTGTTCCACGGGACGAAAGGCAATGACTGTCATGACTGTCTCTAGCTTCATTCTGAAACGAGCATGATTCCAGCCTCCCATCTCTGCCCACCATGGGAACAGCTTTTACCGGCCTCCTTCCATCCCAAGAACCACCCGCAGACTATGGCAAAGGGAGACGAACACGACCAGAAAAGACCAGAGGAGTCAACCCCAAAACTGCCACCTCCAGCCTGCTGTCTTGCCCTTGGCCCCCTCCCCATGTTCAGTGAGTACTGATCACATGAAAACTACAATGACACAGAGCCTACATGAGCAAGCTGGGCAATGGTGGGGACAGAGACGTCGGGGATACAGTGGACTGCGGGTTGCTGCCAGGTAGCTCCGTTCAATAGCTAAAGAGAAGCTACCTGACAGAGGAAAGGCCAACACCAAGAGGCTCACAGCCTCTTCCTGACATGAATGTGAGCTCCGTGAAAGCAGGGGACTTCATCTGATCAGGAGGTTGCTGGATCCCTCGCATTGCAACTGGCACTTTATCTTAACTCAGCAGGCACTCGGCAAGCATGGACTGAGTGAATGAATTAATTAAATGCTAAATATGAAGCAACAGATAAAGAATTCACTCATTCATTTACAAAAATTGAGAAAAGAATAACTGAGCACTATATACACTACAGTCATACATATATATCCTCCTACATATTATGTATATATTATCTATATATACTGAAAATCACTGAATTGCATTCTTTAGGTGGGTGAATTGTGTAATGTAAGAATTGCACCCCGATAAAGCTGTTCAAAAGTTCAGATTATTGGGGGGAGGGTATAGCTCAGTGGTAGAGTGTGCCTAGCAGGCACAAGATCCTAGGTTCAATCTCCAGCACTGCCATTAAAAATAAATAACCTAATTACACTCCCCCCCCAAAAAGTAAAAAAATTTTTAAAAATTGTTTTAATTTCATATTTTAAGTTAAAGTTGTTGAGCATCCGCCAAATACCAGGCACTGAGACAAGCACTGGGGATGTGAGAGATTGGAACCAACAAGGTCTGCCTCTCAAGAAGACTGGGATGGCTTTCGTGTAAGACTCTACACTGACTAATACCTACACAAGGGAAGAAAAACCACTAGGATAGGCATGAGGGGCCTGGTCACATGTGGATTATTGAAATGAAGTCACAAAATCAGAGTCTGTACCACACACAAGAACCCCAGTGACCCAGCCCACGTCCACACCCACTCCCATTTTACAGCTGAACACACCAAGGATGTGAGTAGGAGGACAGATGAACACCTGAGCAGCCTGACCCCAGAACCAGCATCCGTCCCCACACACCTCACCGCCTTGGTCCTCAGTCCTAGTGAGATGCTTGCCTCCAGCATCGACACGTGACCGTCACTGGAAACATATAAGGATCCCACAGGGACACTGAACATCAGCACATGGATTGTCCTTGGACAGCAAGGCTAAGTCGGAGCCAACCCTTCCCACAATTCACACTAAAACAACACACATACACATAATGTGTAATTTCTAGGACTCACACTCCCCATCTTACAGAAGAGAGATCTGAGACTCAGAAAGGCTCATTAGCTTGTCCCAAATACTCAGAGCTAGTAAGCAGTGGACCTAGGACTTGAACCTGGGAGAAGAGACATCAGTCAAGAGCGTGATCGTCTCCCAGGGCTGCCATAGCCAGATGCCACAGACCGGGAAGCCTGAACAATAGAAATTCGTTTCTCAGAGTTCTGGAGGGTGGAAGCCCACGACCAAGGAGTAGGAGGTTTGGGTTGTCCTGAGGCCCCTCCCTCGGGCTTGCAGACGGGCCCCCCTTCTCTCAGTGTCCTCACCGGGTTTCCTCTCTGTGTGCACCCTCATTCCTAGTGTCTCTTCCTCTTTTCCGAGCATCCATCAGATTGGAGTAGAGCCCCACCCTCATGATCTCATTTCACTTTAATTGCCTCCTTGAAGACCCTCGGTCCAAATACAGTCCCGCTGGGGGTTAGAGCTCCAGCATGTGAATTCTGGGAGGTCATCACGTAGTACGTAACAAGCAGTGGCCCGCTTACCACCGGGGGGCCGAAGCCTGCTGCAGACTTGTAAGAGGCAGTGAGTAAAACGCAGTCTAGAAATAGATTACTAACAATTTAGGTGATCCTTGCACATCAACCCTAAAAATAGAATAATCCCCAAATAATTATTCCCAAGCCAATTCCCCTTTAGAAATTACCTAAGCGGTAAATGAAATATAATTAACATTTTTTGTGAGGCTTCTCAGGAGAGAACACTAAGCCATGTGCTAACCCTCCTACCTCAGGGACAAAAGAATTGAGATTTTTGAAATATTAACAACACTTTCAATTTACAGAACCATTTTCCTCCCCCCAAAATCCAAAAAGCAAAACCACCAAACACAAAATCCCCTTACACATGCTGTGTATTGCTAAGAGGAAGGAGAACTTAGCAACTTTCCAACAAGCCACCCAGCATCCAGATTCCATTTTCATACTATTCTGTAACCTCCTAATCTTTTTCTTATTGTTTATAAAGCACCAACAGCGTTATTGCTTGGAGAATAAAACTATTCCTCCGGTTTTTAAACGAGCTTTGAGAATTCCGTTGTGCTGATTCACATGCTGCCCTGAAAGTTGGTGACTGCCACAAAGGCTGGTCTGACTGTCACTATCAAGTCCTCTTCTGGCCCAGCTCAGGTCACCTAGGCTAAGGCTGCTGCAGGGCTGGCTGAGATCCAACCATAAATCTCTCTGCCTCCCATCTGCCCAGAGCTAACACACGTACCAACAACCAGATTTGTCCACCCTTTGCTTTGAGCAGAGGTCAAGACTGTAAATCTCAAATGACTCCTCTTGCCAAGATGGGACTTCTCCTCACCCTTACTTTCAGCAGTCAGCAGTCACAGGATAACCAGGGGCCATTCGCTCTCTTTATGGGTTTCACGCCACCATCCCTCCCGCGCAGTTATCCCAGCAGCTCAGGAGCACAAGGAGATGCCCAGCCAGCTCCCAGGAGATGCCGTCATTGGGGTGCCAGGGAAGCCTCTGACGTGAGCCTGCCAGTCCAGGTAGACTTCACGCTCATCAGGTTCACTGTGCTGAGCTGTCAAGAAGCAGCAGAGGGGCGGCAACCCCCACCGGAGCACTGAGGGACCCACAACACATCAAGTCACAAGAGAGGAAACATCTCTGCAGGCACCTCAGAAGCTAGAAGTTGAAGGCTTCCCTTCTGTCAAAGGCTCTCATCGGCTCCAGACGCAGGTGTTCAGCTTCTGGTTGGTGGACAAGCTTCTCCTAAACTGCGTGCGGAGGAAGCTACTTGTCACGGGGCACAGGGCTAGAATTCGGAGCCAGAAGACCCAGATGCAAGACCTAACTCAGCACCTGGCCACTTAACAACTCTACCAGCCCACAGGCCAAATCCAGCCACCACCTGTTCCTATAAATAAATTTTCACTGGTACACAGCCACAACCATTAGTTGACATGTCATCTGTGACTGCATTCGCACTGCAGTGGCAGGGCTACATCATTGCAACAGAGACCAGATGGCCCACAATCCTGAGAATATTTACTATCTGATACTTTACAAAGTCTGTGGGCCCATGAGACACATAAGTGACTTAACATCTTTGAATCTGTATCCATTATCCTTAAAATGAGAACCTCATGACCATCCATCCTTCCCATCTCAGAGCGTTATAAAAACCTAATTCTCTCATTATATCATATTAATGACAATGATAATTCTTTGAGCCCTTAATATCTGCCAGACAAGGTTCTAAGCAAATTTGCCTGGATTATTTTATTTAATCCTTACAACAACACTATGAGGAAGGTAATGTTATGAATCCATGTTACAGATGAGGACCATGGAGGCTCAGAGAAGGGGAGAATGTTGACCAAGATGACACCTATCATAAACAGTGGAGCTGGGATTCAATTCAAGCTCCTAACCCACCTGCTACCCTCGTTTCTTTTAGCCCTGGGGACACGGGCGCTGGAGGTGTTGACCACCAGAGCAGTGAGGTGACAGATCTCAGCACTTAGCACGGCACCTGACGCTCTCTAGCCTGCCTCTGCGCTTTCCCTCCAGCTCTGTCCCTCTCCTTCCTTCTATTCCCTCCCCGTTTAAATTGCCGAGAATTTGCTGTCTTTTGTTTATCTGAACAAAGAGACACAGCCTACCTCTCCTCTGTTGGTAAGCACAGCAGGGCAATCTGAGGGCCACCTCAGGTACTGATTTGCATTTCATTCTTATGCAACATTTCGTGTTGTTAGGTAAGAAAAAAAAACAAAACACACACACACACACTTCTAAATCAGAGGGAGTAACACTTCTGGAAGAAAGAGTCGAAGTTTTTGGTGCGATTTAGAAAAAAAACACATGTGTCCCAGAATGACGACACCAATAAACAGCAGCAGGGCTGTCCACCCACAGCTGCTCAGTTTACCCCGTCAGGACTCTCACGCGATCCGCACAAAAGCACATGGAGGGGCAGGCAGGCTCGGTGTTCAATGGAAACTGAGGCCCAGAGAAGTCAAGAGACGTGCCTGATGGCACACAGCTGGCAAGGAGTAGAGCTGAGAATTAAAATTAAGTCCTCGACCACATTTAACAGGTGGCCTGCCCACTGTGCTCTGAGTTGGAGACACAGGAGACATTAGAGGCCAATCTCAAAAGTGTACCTTTAACAATTATTAGAGAAACATGAATTTGACCCAAATGCTCTATTACACCTTAAAGCAAAGCTCCCTATGCTTCTAGCCAGGAGAAATTCCTCTATTCTTTGCTTCAAAAACCTGCCACCTGGGATGCTATGGCTGTGCCACTTACCAAGGTTTCCGCTGGAGGGAACCTACTTTGGGGTCTTCCCATTTCTCTTCCCTCTGGAAACTGCCCTTCATGAGGTTCTGGTGGGCCTGTCAGTCACACAGCCCCACCCTCCCTACCAGCGATGGGCATCTGACCCTGGCCGGCCCATCCCTCTGAAAATGACGACTGAGGCTGGGTAGGCCCTTTGACCCATACAGAGCTAGTCAGGGTCCTTTTCGGGAGGGACAGAGGTGCCCACCTCGCTGCACGCCATGTTTGCCCCCTCCGGAAAAAGCCCACCCAAGCATGACGTCAACTCAGAAAGCAAGCGCAGGGGAAAGACTCGAAGGCCAGTGACGGCAGTAGCCCCCCTGGATCCAGATCCACTGGAAGCGTACACCAACCCTTTGGATGTCCCCAGTCACGATAACCTTGCATGTTCCTTGGTTTTGAGTTTTGTTTGTTTCATACAAACCAATCTGAGTTGGGATTCTTTTATTTGCAACTCAAAGAATCTGCACACATACGCCTCCCCTACAGTCAGTGTTCCTAGAGAGAACACCCACAGACAACAGAGCAGGGCTGCGGCCCTGAACTACACTGTCCTCTGCGAAGAATGACAACCGCGTGGACGCGGGAACTCACCGCAGCCAGAGCGCCCGCCCTACCTCAGCAGTCTCTCCCCAGCGGCACAGGCTCAAGCGAGTCTACCAGCGTCACCGAACCAGCCCACACTCTGAGAAAGGCATGTCCAGGCCAGACCGTGACTGCTGCCTGACTCAGGGAGATCACAGGACAGAAGTAACTGAGAGTGACTTTCCCTCCCTTTTAATAAACTTCAGCCTTTTGGAAAGGCTTATACAACAGCAGATCCCAGAGCCGGCTTCAGTTTAGCGCCCTGAGCGATCATGTGAAGATGGTGTGGGCAGCTTTCTGAAACCCCCCATCAACAGCAGGAGTCACATCATTCTGGAGGAACCCCTCAGACTGTCCAAGAGCCTCTGCCAGTCAGGGAGGAGGGTCAGAGGCCTCCTATGGGGGCCCATCAGGAGCTGGAAGAGGAATTACAGACCCCCGGCAGGCTCCCTGGCCCTGCTGAGAAGTCTCAACTCTCTTCCAAGCTGCCAGAGTAATCTAAGACACAAACATGACATCACTTCCCCATGATGGACCAGCTGTGATGTTCCTCCTGGCTCCAGAGCCCTGCATAGATCCTACCCCTGGCAGCTGGAAATCAGCGCCTCCCCGATGTCTCAGAGGCTCTGCCAACAGCTGAGTTCCTAGCTAGTGTCACCATCCACATACACACACACACAGAGACACATGCATGCACACACCCACCACATGCACACCCACCTTCCACAGAACCCCCGCCGTCTCCCTCCACGGCTCCCTCTTTGTAACTAATCCATCTCATGGAGCCCACCTTCCCAGCTCCTCTCAAGGTGACTTTCTTCAACCCACCAGCGCCCCTTGGGACAGCCCACTGACCTCCTGGATCACTGCCATCCTCTCCTCACTGGCCGCCCTGCCCCTACTCGGGTGCCACTTCAGCCCTTTCTTTCTCCCCCACAGCAGAGCAGTCCTCCCCAAGGACAGAGGTCCGCCTCAGACACCCTCGTCCTGAAACACGGCGGCTGCTAGGACTGTGCCACCAGCTCCCTGGCCCATGGGCACTCCTCACACGACCCGTGCTCCTGAGAAGCCTTCCCTCGCTGCTCTACCAAGCGAGCAGACACCCCCCCCCTCCAAGAACACACTTATAAGTACGTACCTGCACCTAAGCACACACAGGCCCAAGGACCTTTTTTTTTTGATACGTTTTCTGAAGATATAATTCACATCCCATACAATTCACCCACTTCAAGTGTTCAATTTAGTGATTTTTTTTAATGCAAACAGCTCCAGGATCCATTTTAGAACATTTCATCTCTCTAAAAAGAAAACCCGTAGCCCTTAGCAGTGAGCTGAAGTTCTGAGGTCACCTCCAAACTCATCCTTCAATTACGGCGATGCTCTTCAGGAGGGGGAACCCTTTGTGACTCTCCCACCAACAGGTACTGTTCGGAAGTGGGGCAGCCCCCTTCCCACCCGACCCCCAGGCGCCAGTGCTTTGCCCTTTCTTGAGACGATTCAGGGCAAGAGGAAACCAGCATGCAAGCAAATTTAACTCACTCACATTGTTCTCCTATGAATTTCTTTTATCCTCCTAAAGGATCTCTTCAGAGGGCAAGCTACCAAAGTGCATTGATCGGAATTTATGTAACCACCTAATAATAACTCAAGAGGTTATCATTAAAAAATCCTAGCAGCAAAGGTGAACTCAGGAATGTGCTCGAACTGCCTCCCTGTAATGAGGGATGAAAAGAAGCCCCGAGAAGTCACTCTTAAGGAAGAAACCAGGAACGCAAAGTAGGTCAGGCTCCAGAAGGCACAACAGGCTCTCAGAGCCCCAGCTCGCCAGTGTTACTGCCCGCCCCGGGTCCAGGCTGCGTCCCAGGGTCACTGGGGCCCTGCCAGCCTGTCCCATTATGAGAAGACGGTTCCAGCTGAGACACTGCATGTAAGGAGATGGACACTGTGAGGGACAGAGAGTAGGCAGGACAACATGAGGCTTCAGGCCTCTGCATGACCTTTCACCTTGCCATGTGACCTGGGACAAGGGTTCCTTCAGCTTCTGAGCCTCGGTTTCCTCATCTGGAAGGAGAGCTGTCTCTCCCAGCCCCTAATGGCCACCCCCTGGCCTTTGCACATCCTGTTGTGCACACTGTAGGAACTCGGTGCTTCTATTTTTCATTGAGAGTCAGCCATAGTGTGGCGGCTGAGAGTTTGGGCTCAGAATAAGGGCTGGCAGACATTTTCAGTAAAGGGCCAGAGGTCTCTGTCCCAACTGCTCAGCTCTGCTGCTGTAACACAAAATCCACTAGGGACAATTTGCAAATGGGTGGGTGTGGCTGTGTTACAGTAACACTTTATTTACAAAGACAGATGGTGGCCCCACAGGCCACAGTTTGACAACTTCTGCTCTAGAGTCACAATAGGTGAATGTGAATCCTAGCTAAGCCAATCCCCAGCTTGGACAAGTGACTTGACCTCTTTGTGCCTGGGTCTCCTCATCTGTCAAATGAGACCGGGCTTTGGGAGGACGAACAACACCTAGAACACAGTAAGCTCTCGATAAATGTGAGCTGTCATATCATGAAAGTCGTAATTAGTGATGGTGGTGATAAGAGAATTAATGACTATACCTTCCAGCCCTAAGCTGTTAGTAACTGGTGGCCGTCATGATGGTGACCATATTAATGATGAGGATGATGACACCAAACCCGAAAGGAAAGAGCAGACAGGTGAGCCCAGGAAAGGAATGAGAGATTTCAAGAACTCTTCTTGGGTGCACAGAAGCTCCCTGACATCTAACACATGGCCTGTCTGGATGGCCAGACAGGTGGCCCACCAGTCACCTCTCTCAGCTGACCCACCTGCTTCCCTGGCAGAGCTCAGACAAGGACCATTGGGTGACTCCAGCTCTGGGACAGCCAACCAGCTGGTACAGTCATGGGCCATTGAAATCAGGTTTCTCAAGAGACAAGGAGACCAGGAAAAACAACATGGCGCTCCCATTTCCAAATGAGGACAAGGACCTCACCTGCAGAGAGCTGGCCAGGAAGTCAGTTTTCCTAGTTCAGCCATCAAAGTGAAGACCTTCATTACACGGTCCCCCATAAAGTCATACGTTCCTTTGGATGCAAAAGAGACAGGCATCGAGCCAGGGAGCCACCTGGGGTGTTGTAACAGCATTGCCCTGGCTGACCGCCTAAGGACAGGTACATGCAGCAATCTCAAGTTAGTCCTGCTTTGCAAAATAAATACAGAAATAAATAGCCTAAAGAGACCAATAATTAGTTACAGTTACTAAATTCGCAGCATTAAGTTAGACCAGGGATTCTCTGGAATCATTTAATAAAATTAAATCCTGTCCTGATTTTGAACACACACATACTCCAATGTCTGGAGATACTGGTGGAAGTTCTCAAACAAACAAATAGAGCGCCTCTGAGGGAGGAAAGACACATAAGATTACTGACTTTCCACGAGTTGGGGATTTACAATTTGCCCGTCCTGGTCCTTCACCAAAGAGCAGTCACCTGGGAAGTAGGCGGGTTAAGGACATACTGATAAAATGACCCAAATGACATAATCAGCTCCAACCAAAATGAGGGCCCCACTCCCTGGCCCAGGCATTCGAGCCCTGCCTGCTGGCTGAGATGGAGCTGTCCGATGCCCGTGTCTTCAGATGCTGGCTCCTCTGGGTGAGGAGCTCTTCCCTCCTGTCTTCACTTGGCTGCTCAGCTCGGAAGCCTTCTCTGACCCTCATCCCATGGGTAGGTTTCTTCCTCCGTGCTCCCACGGCCCCTCCTCTCAGTGCCCCCGAGACTCGCTGTCTGCACGTCTATCATGGTCTCCGCGCTTGTCTCTCCCACTAGACTGGCTGCCCTCCAAGAACAGGAGTCCTGCCTGCTCACCTCTACATCCCGAGTACCCTGCTCAGGGCTGGGATACAGCAGATGCTTGATAAACTCTTGTTTCATTAACAAGCTAATGTATCTACTCCACTGATTTCCCTGAGCCATACTCACAACCGTGACCATGCCTACACCGCTAGCAGTACTACCACTAGTCCAGGACCACAAGCACTACTGCTACCACTGATCACTGCCACTGACTAAACTTGGACTCTGCATTGAGCACTAACATGAGCACTTTATACAAGCCTCCTAGGGGGTACCGGCCCAGAGAGGTGAGGCAAGGAGCCCAACGTCACACAGCCTGTGCACCACAGAGCTGGCGGACTCTGGGCAATCTGGCTCAAGACCCACACCCTTACCCATCACTGTGCCGGGCTTGCGCACACATCAGTCACTCTCCAGCTAATTTACCATATCCTATGGAACCTATGCTCATGTTTTCTCAGTTTTTTTTTTTTAATTGGCCCACTTTTTTACATCACCTTGTCCCAAGCAATGGAATCTGAAGTCACTTTCAGTGACTTTTTCATGGGTAATATTCTATTTTATAAAACTTAGTCAAATAATTATAGAAGTTTAAAATTTTTTCATCTATACAGCAATAGAAACCATCCCATTTCAGAAACTTGGGAACATAGCCCAGCACCACAGCGCCCCATCCGGCCATCTTGTGCACTTGCAGCTTCTCATGGGGCACGTAACCAGACCTCACAGGAGGACATTCACTGACTCTAACCCACAGGCCAGGCACTGCACTGGGCACTTGAGGGGTGCAAGAAGGGATACACACATGGACAGGATCCATCTTAGGGAGCCGCTCTTGTGTTTGCTCTCAGGAAGAACATTACCTCCTTACCTGCTCTCCCCCAGCATGCTCACCTGGGAGCTGACCTCTCCACCCACCTCACCTCCAGGGGTGGATGTAAAATTCAGAGCTGCCTGATCAGGCCTTCACTCTCCCCAGCAACAGAGGCTGACTCAGGGATGGGCATACATTGGGCCCCAATATGAGACATTGAGAGTCAAGCTGGACACTTTCACCTGACTGCTCAGAGCCCAGAGGCTCCGTCTTGGCCGTCAGATGTAACACCAAGAAGACAGGCAGTCTGGAGTTTCTGTACCCATCTCACACCTGCCAGTGTGAGCCTTTGTGGGCCTCTCTAGGAACAAGGCCCACAAAGAACAGAGATGGACCCTGAACCCAGCCATGCCTGAAGCCAAAATCAAACTTGAGTCACAGGAGCCCATGAATCCCCTTTCTGCTTCCATCAAGTTATACTAGATTTTCTGACGCTTACCATCAAGAGCCCTAAATGATACACAGCCCCTTCAGAAGTGCTCAGAGAATCAAAGTTTATTTTTAATATATGACTGATAAAAATAGGTCTATAAAAGTAGACTTACAAAAAAATGTTTAGCTGAATAACCATTCAGAAGCTCAAGGATCGACAATTTTGACTGCATATATCACTCATCCCCTTTTCTTAGACGTAAGTGAGTTGACCTGAGACAAAAAGTGACAGCAAGTTATCCTTTCACATCACTAAAAGGCTCCGTGGCTTGACAAGCCATACATGTGCCCCTTAATAACTAGAAAGCACAGTGTGACAGGGATAAAAGTGTTTGTAAATGGGGTGTCTTTCAAGCTACTCTATGCTTTAGGACAATTACCCAGAAAAAGCATGTTCTGCCAGGTAGACTGAGTGATAATGACTCCAAAGCAAAAACACGGGCCTATTCTATTCTATTCATACTCATTTCCATGTGAAACCACGTATTTTCCACTTAATAAGAAGTTAAGGCCTCTCCAAAAATTCTGGTAAGTGCTCCTTATCTGTTCCTCAAAAGACCGAACTTGATTGACCAAGCCTTGATTCATTCATACAGTGGCAATGCAAATTCAAGGGCAGCCCTGGGAGAAGTGAGTCAAAGATCATGAATAAACACACTCTATGTGAATTTCACTGCCCAAAATAAGAAAATTCCATGATTAAAAACAAGCCAAATGCTCAGGCTGCTCACACAGCTTTCGAATGCCAGCCCATTTCAAAGTGAGAAGTTAAAAAATATATATGTATTAACAACCAAAAAGGAACACACTCATAAACAGTCCTAAATTTTCTCAAAGTTGGATGTGGGCTAGGCCGGAAAGAAAAACGTAGTGGCTCAACTTCTGAAAGCCTCAAACCTATGCAATCAAGGATCCCCAAGGACATCTTATAAATGCCCACCACCTAATGATTCACTATTGTGCCAGCTTTCTTAAGCTGGCATAACTAGCATCCTATCCACTAGAAATTAGGACTAACCGAAAATTCCACTTCCTAAATTCCTCATGGTGGCTTCCGTGATGGGGCTCCTGAGTGTCAGCAGCCTCATTTTGTACCTCATTCCTCTCCCCTTCAAGGGTTCTGCTCTGGGCACACTGCCCTTCTTTATATTCCTTACACACCTCACGCTCATTCTCACCTCAGGGCCTTTGCACGTGCCCTTCCCTCTACCTAGAACAGTCTGCCCCCAATCTTGGGGGAAATGGTTCCTTCTCATCTTTCCAATCTCAGCTCCTCTGTGCCCAACCACCTACCAAGAGGCTTTCCCTAACTAGGAAAGCAGCTACCCCCACATGTCCCCATCAGCTTCCCATCAACCATCTTCTACTGTTTTCCCAATACTTACACTAGCTGAAATTTTTCAATTACAGTTGAACAACACAGGAGTTAATCTGCATATAACTTACAGTTGGCTGTCTGTATCCACAGTTCCTCTGCATCTGTGGAGTCAACCGATCATAGACCACATAGTACCACAGTATTTACTACTGAAAAATACCCACGGGTAGGTGGCCTCCAGCAGTTCAAACCCCTGTTGTCCAAGGGTCAACTGTACTCGTTACTGTCTCTCTCCTCCCCACCCCCCCACCCGAATATCCAGTTCTGAACACATCCTCTCCTCACCCACACCTGCTCATCCTCCTGCACCAAGAACAGTACTGCCATCCATCAAGGCAGAAACGGAGTGTGTGTCAGCCCGCCGTCCATTCTCTCCCACACTGAGTTCCCAGACAGGGAGCAGTCCTCCGTCCTGAATGAACATAAAATTCAGCTGTAACGAATATACAACCTCCCAAGACCCCACCCCAGACCAAGAACCACTCTTGGGCAAGAAGCTTCTCAGTAATGTCTCCAGCTGCTACCAGCCCTCCCCTCACAACCACCCTCCATCCTGCTCCCCATGACAGTGCTTCTCTATCATGTTAACTCAGCCTCCCTCAGCGCCTTCCACTGCCTACAGGGCAACCACCACCAAACCCCAAGGCATGGTACACAGGACTCTTCACGATCTGGCCTCTGTCCAGCCACGGTCCTCTCGGTCACTCTGACACCCTGGGTTGCACAGCCCAGACCCTCAAACATACCACACCCTACCACCCTTCCTGAAAACCCTTCCTCCCTGCCATCCCTCCTTGTCCACCTGCCAAATCCAAATCCCTGATGGTCCTTCAAGATCCAGCTCAAGAGTTCCTCCCCTTGAAGGTCAGTGCCTGACTTTCCCAGCAGGTGGGCCAACCCACCTGTGAGCTCCCACACGGCACTTCTCTCTACCATCAGAACCAACAGACGTGCTGCGCAACAAACACACACGTGGGTGTCTTCTGGGGCTGCGGGGTCAAGGGGTTTTGTCTTATTTCACCGTTGTTGCCACTGCCCAGCACAATGACCTACACAGAGGCATTCGGTAAGCACGTGTGTTCAGGGAACGTTTATTACACACCTGCTATAGGACAAGCCCCACTCAAAGTTCAGGGCCCAGAGTGAGTAAGACAACAAGGTCTCAATACTCAAGAGTTCTCAGTCTCGCTCAGGGTTCTCAAACTATGGCCAACAGGCCAAATACATCGTGCTCTCTTCTTTATTGCTGCTGTTTAAAACCTTACTGAGATATAATTTACCTCCCACAAATTTCTGCTCTGCCTGTTTTTGTAAATAAAGTTTTATGGGAACACAGACATGCCCATTCATTGATGTCTGTGAACACCTTTTTACTACAGGGGAGACTTCAGTGGCTGCAACAGACACTGTATGGCCTGCAAAGCCAAAAATATCTACTCTCTGGCCATTTAAAGAAAACGTTTGCTGCTCCCTGGTCAGCTTAGGAGGACGCCCTGGACAAGGCCAGCCAGTCAGCCAAGTAAAAGGTGATTTTAAGGTTGAAGCGCTGTAAAGAAAATGTCTTGATACTAGGCCAGGGTGACTAGGAGGGCAGACCAACGAGGCCCCTTCGAGGTGGTGACAGGTGCGCTGGGCCTGGGTACCCCCCGAGAAAGAGCCAACCGTGCCAAGATCTGGGGAAAGAGTGTTCCTGGAGGGAAACAGTCAAGTGCAAAGCCATGAAGCTAGATCAAGCCTGGTGTTTCAGTCACAGCCCAGCAGAAAACAGATGGCACAAAGGGGGAGGTCATGCGGCTTAATGAAGAGACTCTTGGAGGAAGGGAAATAGCTCAGTGGTAGAGTGCATGCTTAGCATGCACAAGATCCTGGGTTCAATCCCCAGTACCTCCATTAAAAAAAAGGGAGAGAAAGAGACTCTATACCAAGGGGCAAGGTGGGGGGAAACCAACAAGGGGTGGTGAGGGACTCAGGGGCTGGCGATGGTAGAAGCCCCCTACCCCACAGTCCCCCAGGCCTGAAGGGGGAAGGAGGAAGTGGTCATCAGAACCCAGCAGGACGTGGGCAGACAGCTGAGGAGCTGTGGCCGCCGAACGCGAACACAACCCAGGGCCTGGCAGGCAGGGAGCTGGAGAAACAAATGCCCCGACCTTGCCTTCCTCCTGCAGGTGCGTCAAAAGGGGCCAAGCCCCACCAGAACCTGGCGGCAGGGGAGCCCCGTGACCGAGCCCATCATAGTGCCCTTCCTGGGGCATGGAGCAAGGTAGAGAAGGGAAGACAGAAACAGGGAGGGAAAACACAGTCTACGTGGCACCCCGTGTACAGGGTCAGGTAAGAGGTCAGGGTCACTTCAAGAGTGTCAGTGGGGCTAATCATATCAGCCTCAGGACTGCTGTGAGGTACCAGATAGACACACTTTTTGAGGGGGAAGTGTTAAGCAAGTGAAAGATGAAATTATTATTATTTCTGTCAAAACCGGAATCAGTGTGTGCTTCAATCAGTTATAACATGTCAGCATTCCTGAGTGGAATGAGGAAAGCAAAAGATGATTGCATATCTCCAAATCACACACGCATTAAGTGTTCCCAGCACAGGGCCAGAAATGAAAGCAATTAAGTGTTTACAACTTCAGACCCAAAAGAGAAAGCTACCGTTGTCCCCAAGTTGATGTCCTCATGTCATCCAGAAACGGAACGGCCCTCCCCCTTGTGCCAAGCTATGTTTTAAGTGCTCAACAAATGGCAGCTGTTAGCAACATTTGATTTTGTTTAACTTAAGATCGCCATGTATTTTTTCTATCTTTTAATCAAGATACACGTAATTCACAATTCACTCCTTTCAAATGCCCAGTTCAGTAGTTTTTAGTGTATTCCCAAGGTTCTGCAATCACCACTAATTTCAGAGCATTCTCATCACCCTAGAAAGAAACGCTGTATCTATCAGCAGTCGTTCGCAGCTGCCGCCACCCCAGCCCAGCCCCTGACGACCGGTCTTCTCCTTTCTGTCCCAATAAAACTGTCGATTCTGGACATTACCCATGCAGGCTGTCAGGCAACAGCACCACGTTACTTTTAACTGCTTTGTTTAGACCATTTTTCTGGCTGTGACCTTTCAAAGCTGGTAGGCTGGGCAGGAGAGTACATGAGCCCCTCTGCCGCATAACCCAGGAGGCTGCCTTAGAGGACAAAGGGAGACTGTGGATCCAAACCAAATGCAGGCCAAGCATTCTCCACCCAGACAAGAGTCACTTCATGTTACAACTGGACATTTATTCCTCCAATGGGCACCTGCAGTACAAATGTGGAGAGGAAGCAGCGTGGAGGCAGTTCTTGGGGACCAGCAGGACTGGGAATGGGACCGACTGGGGACATCCAGCCTCGTTGGCATCATTAGCACAACGCCCTTGTCACAGTCTCGGGGCTCTTCCTGGCCGCGGTGGAGCTCGTCATCCTGAGAACCATGTTTTAGATGTTTGTCTAGTCTGCCCTTTCCAGAAAGGGCCTTTTGTAGGGCTCACAAAGATAGGAAAGGCAAAGGATACACGTTCACTGAAGAACCAACTCTGATCAGAAGTGACCACTGGGGCACCGGACACTGGGGCTACAGCTGACAGCAGTGATTCCGTGTCTGCCACGGGCATGGGATGCAGGAGAACCAACAAATGACCTTGTATCTCCATCCCCCCCAGATGTCCATTAGAGACCATGAGTCCTGCACCCACAAGGTATCCGTTCTCCCAATCAGTGGAGATTTCCTTTCTCTTCCTACTGGTGAGATAAACTCCTCTCATTAATACTCTGTCCTATCTCCAAGGAGATGCGACGCGGACCACGGGGCCTAGAGTCTCACCAACACCTTTGTGAAACTTCATCTTTGGAGGGAAAAGTTTAGTCCAAGACACCTGAAGCCAAAGCTTAGCACATGAAATGGCGAGAGTCCTCCAGATCCTCTTGCATCTGCTTGGTGCTGGGCCCTCTGATTGCTAGGACTTAGGGCTCAGCTCTGTTCAGAGAAGTGGCCACTCAGTGCTCTGAGCCATCAGCTCTGAGAGAACCAAGGGGAGGGAACGCAGCCAGCTCTCTGTAATACTCTGCAGGCTCTGCCTGGAACTGGGGATTAGGCAGAATCGGGGATTCGTCTGGCAGCGAATCATCACATACTTGTAGAGGAGCCAGGCACTGCTGGGAGCCAAAAGAGCCCTTTGCTGGACTGGTGTCCTCGGCAGGGACACTGGGAAGCTAATTGCTAAGATAATGAACAATATGTGCTCTCTACAGACACCCACACCGTATTAATGCCCGAGTTTTCCTGACAGGAGGACTGAGCTAAAAGCAACAGCGGGCGTGGTGCAAATCCCATTCTCAACCTACCCCCCATGATGGGAGAAACAACCCCACAGAACAAGAAGCCATTTCATTCTGAGTTGGGACGAAGTCAACAAGCATCTGCTGGGCACGAACTGGGGAAAGTGCAACAGAGTCTACGTTTAACAGCCCATAACCTGGTGCCGAGCATGGGGCTGCGGGCTCCATTACGTTGCATCCTCACTCCCCAATTTACACACGAAGAAACAGGCTCAAAGGTACCCAGGGTCATACAGCAGGAAGTGAGGGATCCGGGGCCCACCCAGGCCAGCCTGACTGTCAAGTGCAGATTGCACAGGCCCCTTCCCTGCAGCGGCAGCAGCAGCAGGATAGGGGGGGCCACAGAGCTCCAGTGTCTTCAGGCTGGTGTGGCCACTCCAGAGGGCTAAATAGAAAAAGTTTCAGGCCCAAGGTGCTCTGAGACACCCAGCTCAGTCTACCCTCTTATCTTCTATCTAAGTGCAGCATCAACACTCAAGCAAGGTCACCTTTCATCAGAGAAGCAGGCCTGTATCCAGGCCATTGAGGGGTCTGGGGTCCCCCCACCCAAGCTGGACTCTCTCCTCTGCTTCTTAGTGACTGTATCCTTGCTCACCTCATTCGTGTGCTCTCAAGTAGATGAACACTGGGCATCTCTTCATGTTGGCTGTTTCTCCCAAAGGCTTGACAAATTGCGCGTGTGCTTCTGAATTCCCTGACTTAATAGAATGTTTTTCTACCACCGTAACATACAGAGTATTTCCAAGCACATACAGCTACATAATTACACTGTCACAAACCTCCTAACCAAATCCATTTCCTCCCGGGATGGAGTTCTCTCTTCTGATCAGAACAATGGCAACAAGCACAGAGCAGCCTGGGGCGGGGAAGGGAGACTCGGACAGCACCAAGAGGAGCTGGGCAGCTGAAAATCCGGAACCAGGGCCCCCAGCAAAGAGAATCATCGTGGAAGGCATGAGGGTGGGGAGTAAAAGGGAAGGAAGTTTGTGTAAGCTACATTTATCCGCTCCTTATATTCCAAAGGTGCCAATCATCTGCTGTGTGTTAGGTGCAGGCCCGAGGACGAAAAGCCAGAGACCAGGGGAAGAGCCAGGATCCCCTCTCTCACGGGACTTTGGGTCAAGTCGAGAAGACAGGCTCTAATCGGAGATGCACACAAAGACATAATTCTGACCCAGCGTAAGTGCTCAGAGGGAAAGAACAGCCTGTTCCACCTTGGGGTGTCTGGGGGAGGGGACAGCCTGTCCTGTCAAGACCACCCCGGGGGAGAGGATGAGCTTCAACCTCCAGGAGTAAACATGTCTCCCCTCTGTCTCCAGCAATCACAGTAAGCCTGATGCCCAACTCCCCCTCAAACACATTTCATTTAAAATTCTTTTAAGGAAGAGCAAAAGACAGAGCCCAGCTTCCCATTATTTACATGTCAAATAAAAAAGAAAATGAAAAAGGACTTGACATCTAATTGTTCTTAATGCTTTAACAGAACATTCCCTGAGAAACCACCTCCCAGCAGTTTAACCTTCAAAATGAAAGGAAATCATCTCCATAACTCAAACTCGAAGAAGGTGGAAGAACAGAGCTGGAACACAGCAGACAAATTGCCTTCTGTTTTTCTTCAATTTAAAGCTCAACAATTTGTCTTCCTGTCACAATGTCTTGTACATAAAACTTCCTGAAGCAGCTGCTTTTGCCATAAAGATTCGGGGAAGGCAAAATGCGGGGAAGCTCTCAACCTGCGATGTAACCTGGTATGAGACCGGCCGAGAGGTTTAGAAGGGGAACAAGATGGAAGGTTGGGAATCAGGCAGCTGTGGAAGATGGCACGTCCCTCCTTTCAGCTGAAAATGAGGGAAGCAGCCCCTTTGTAAACTATCTTTATTGCTGACTGAAAGCAGCCTGGGCTGGGACGAAAAAATACCCTACAGTAATAGAAATGTCAAGAGACGCTTGTCACAAGTGACAATCATGCAGGACAGACGTCATCTGACGGCCATGAAGAGTGGATGCCAAAGGGGCTTGACAACAGGGTCTGGAGGCAGACGGAGGTGCCAGCCCCAGCTCTGCCACTGTGCGTGTGACTTCAGGCCAGCCGCTTCGTCGTCATCCCCTTGTCAGTCGAGAAAACCCCAGTACCCAACTCATTGACTGCTGTCAGGGTTAACTGAGCGGATGCGCGTGACACAGAACAAGCCCTGGTGCCCAGAAAACACTTAAAAGATAGCTGTTAAAACACATTTTGCCATTTAAAAAAAAAAAAAAGCAGACTCACAGATACAGAGAACAAACCAGTGGTTCCCAGGGCTGGGGGGGCCAGTGTAGGGGAGTGGGAGGTACAGACTACTGGGTGTAAGACAAGCTCAAGGACGTACTGTACAACTCAGGGAATAGAGCCAATATTTTGTAATAACTGTGAAGAGGAAAGTAACCTTTAAAAACTGTATAAAAATAAAAATTTTTTAACTAAGTTTTGCCCATAATTAATGGGTGGCATCTGTTCCAGGGACCTGTGGGACGTGCGCTGCGTTCGTCTCTCGGCCTGACGCCATCACCGGTTAACACAAATCAGTCTGTCTGTGCTGGACACATGGAAGGAGCCCAGGAAGGCCTGGTCGCCTGCTGGTCGGGGGACACTGGCTCACCCTTCTTGTGCACAAGCAACTTGGGGTTCAGAGAAGGTAACTGCCGCACTCAGAGTCAGGCGGCCAGGGAAGGGCAGGCTTCCCCAACAGCCCTCCTCTGAAGCCCAGGGCGCCATCCACTACACCACAGCCTCCTCTCCAGGTGCCACCTGAGCCAGGACGTCCCCATCTGTAAACCGATTTCCTGGCCTGGATGTGGGAGATGATTTGGGACCTTTTCTTTGCAGGGAAGAGTCATCTAAACCAAGGGTTCTACAATACTGTGTCTGCAGTGTATTATTTTCATAAATCACCACCACCACTGGCATGGCTCCTTCTGAGAGCCTAACCACCCACGCCAACACTGCAACTACAAAACAGAAAGAAAAGAAGAGGAAGAGAGGAGGAGCTCCCTTCTTAATACTTTTCCCCAAAGAGGCTTTCAGAGGGGGCTGAATCATCCACTCACTTAACAAGCTCCGGCGGGGCGGCTACTTTGTGCTAGGCCCAGGGGCAACAGTGGTGGCCAAGCAGGCCAAGCCTCAGTCAACCTACACCCGGGAGTGGACGGTCTGCACCAAGAAAAACAAAGAGAAATGTATGAGAACGGGTAGTGTGAGGAAGTCTAAAACCCGAGAAGGTTGAGAGGATGATCTGGGGAGAAAGGGATGATCTGTAGAGACATGGAGCAAGAACAGCAGTGCAAAGACCCGGGGCTATGACGTTCCAGAAGGAACAGCCAAGATCCTTAGTGGGAAGCGGGGAGGCGCAGGTCAGACAGTGCAGGGCTCCAGCCACAGAAAGGAGTGTGGACTTTCTTTTTTCCCTGTGTGCAGCTGAGGGTTTTAAGCATGAGAATGACATGAGCTGATTTATACTTTAAAACGTGAAATCAGAACTGATTCAAACAAAGCTGCTATAAAAATTGGAGACAACCAAGGATCTTTAAACTTAGAAACTAGTTGATATCAAAGGACCGGTGCGAATTTTAATAAGTGTGATAATAGCGTTGTACGTGGTTATGTTTTTTTAAACCCAATCTGTTAGAGAGTCATATGCAATACAGCATTTGATTTTTTAAAGCATAGGATTTGCCTTTAAGTTACTCTGGCAGTAAACAAAGTAGAGAGTGCGATGGGGTGAGTGAAACGAGATAAAATGTGGGTAACTGCTAAGGCTGGCTGATGGATGCATGCAGGTTATACTCTTCTGTCTACTTAAGCATGTATTTGAAAGAGATGTTAATTTTTTTTAAGTTAAATAAGAAACACAAGCAAATAGTTACTAAAAGTTTCATTCTATGGCCATGTGGCAGAGCAGGGGAAGGCTCTTGGCCTGGTTAAGAGCCTCTGAAAGCCAAGTCACATCCCTATTAACAATGAACCTAGGAGGAAGACTCTGGTGGCATCTGCCTCCTGCTCTCCATCCCAGCACATCTGTTTGTTAAAGGACATCTCTTGCCTTAGCTGAGCAATCTCCATTTCAGATAAATCAGGCAAATTAGCTCCAATCTGCACAAAGGGACCAAAATCACAGGCTGTGACCCTACTGGGGGCGCAGGGACATCGTCCTTCTCAAGGTTCGCCTACTCCTCCCAAGTAAGCTTGGGGCCTGCTGACACTGTGACCGTGGTAATTACAAAGGGATGCAGGTCCGCACACAAGATCTCACAACGTGATTGACGGGCAATAATTAGCTCATTAGCTGTCTTTCCTGGGCACCGGGTGCAGGTTTTTAAAGCTGCAATGTTGACTCACTCTTCAAAAGACCTGCCACTTAATGGCTTCAGGTTAACAAAAGATGCACAGGCTCAGGAAGGAAGTAAACGTCCTCAATGAAAATATCGGTGCCAGCAAGGACCTGGGTCGGATCTGGTCTTCTACCTCAAGAAGCTATGCTGAGCATATGAGGTACTCGATTTTACATCCTGCTTATCCGCCCCTCGCCCCCATGTAGCAGTCTGCTGGGAAGACAGTCTCTGAGAAGCGGACAACTAGCATCACTTGGGTCAGTGTTGCTGCTACCCCGTCTCGCCCACCACAACTTCTCTCTGGAATTGCTGTCCCTTCTTAGATGTGACCAGCAACATCTCTTGCCTGAATGGCTCAAAGCACCTCGAGCCCAGACTCCCCGCTCCAAGGCTGGCCTTCTTCCAGCCACTTCTCTGTGAAGCCCAGGATGGGGAGCTGTCCACAGAACAGATCTGATCCACTACCCTCCTTCTTAAAGAACTTCCCTAGTTCCCCACTGTCCACATTCCTCACTGGGGCCTTTGGACTCTGTGCCCTGGCTGCCCTGGCAGAACCTTCCTTAGTCATTCCCCAGCCATACCCTGGGCTCCAGAAGTCCAGCTTCCTCAACACATTACCCTAGTTTGTGCCTCTCTCCCCTCGCACAAACTGCTCTCTTCCTGAAATGCCATTCTGTGAGCTTCTGGAACACAAAGGCCATCTGTCATCTTTAGATGACATCTAGAAAGCATATGCGACTGAGGATGGTGATAAAGATTGTGGGATCTACATTTATTAACATCTCGAGCTTTGGACAGCAGGCCAGTTTCTTTATCTGCATTATTTCACTTAATCCTCAAAATCACCCTTGAGGAGGTTCTATATGGTCCCCATTTCAGAGATTCTTAAAAATTGAGGCTCAGAGAGGTAAAGTAACTTGTCCAAGGTCACACAGATTAATACAAGGATTTGAGCCAAGGTCTTTCTGACTCAAAGACCTTTTTTTTTTAAATCACCACGAGGTTAATGTGATATACTTCTGACCATAAAAGAGAACTTAAGCTACCTTGTCACTCCATGTTAACGACAGAAGTGGATTTTTTCTAACGAGAGTTTACTATGTGCAAGGCACTGAGCACAGACCACTATTCACTTTCCAAAATACCTGTTCTTCCCTTCTTGTTTCACTCAGGGTGACAATGTGTCCTACTAAAAAACAAAAACACAGTTCTCAGCATTCCTAACAGAGTAAGTGCAGGCCACTGAAACATAAGACAAATTATTTTGAGTGGCTTGAGGGTAACCTCTTCAAAAGAAGTTAGCAAACACTCTTTTTTCCCTTCCCCTGCTTTACCCTTCCTGCTGCATAGAATGTAGATATAAAGGCTGGGGCTCCAGCAGCCATCTCAGACCATGAAAGGACCTTAGAAACAAGCCAGAAACACAGCAGAACCGCAACTCAGAAGTAATTGACAAATATTCATGTGTTCATCCAACAAATTTCTGAGCTCTGTTACGTATCAGGCATTGCCCAGGCCCCCAAAACAGATCCATCAGTGAACAGATGAGACATAGGTCCCTGCCCCCATGAGGCTTATAGTGTAAGAGAAAAAGACAATAATATTGATTGTAATAAGTAACATTAGAAGATAAATTAGATAAATGCTACAGAAAAAAAAAAGAGAAAAGAGGGGCTGAGAACGCAAAGAAGGGGAGAGGTTGTACTATGAGATGTGATGGACCCATGACTGAATGAGGAGAAAAACATGAATATCTCGTAAGACACAGTTCACTCCATTCCCAGTGAAACCACCCTGGAAAAGGAACCAGCCTCACACGATAGAAGAGACGTGGAGACCATCTGTGAATTTAGTTCAGCCATAACAACTCCTCACTCCATGTTACCAGAAATGAGAGAATTGGACTCCAAGGAAAACCTGCTCCACGCTAGCTGACCATATGTAAACTGCCTTCCGGGTGTGGTTCACCAGGGGGTCTGTAGCTCAGGAGGAGGAGTTCCAGGACCCCTGCTCTCCGCTTTAACCCGTGCAGCTCAGCTCTCAGGAAGGCTACATTTGGGGCTTTCAAGAAAGACAGCATTTGAAGAAACAATTCTTCTGCTTAAAATGTTCTTGTGATGGCTGTTTGGTGGGAGGAGCAGCGTGACCGTCTGTGTTTGGCACCCCAGACGAACTCGGGGAACTTTTGTTTGCTCGCTGAACAAATAAACTTTGCAAACTTCCAGAACCACTAGACTTGACAGTTGTCTCTCTTTAAACAGCATTACTGCTGCTGCCAAGAATATCTCCCCTCTGCTGAGCTTCCTGCTGCTCCCCTCCCCGGCTCCAGAATAACAAGAAGTTGCTTGGCAGTGATGTCACCGCCACTGTCACCGCCTGCAGGGCATTCACATGCTGGCTATATTTAAGACCCAGACTTCATGTTCAGTGACATGGAAATTGCCACCTTGTGAACCGTACCGGAAAGGCAAGGTTTGAAAAATTATTTTCTACGAAGAACCAGGTTACCAACTCTGCCTCTCCCGAGGCAAGGAGGAAAAAGCCGGGGCGTTAAACTGAGCAAAGGGCTCCAGCTCCCGGGATCAGCGAGGTCCAGCTGTTGAATTTCAACCATTTCTCTCGAGTTACACAACACACTTAATAAGCATCATCTCTCCGGATTGTGCTCCTTCCCTGGCTCTTCTGTTATCCCTCGGAGCCATTCTGTCATTTTTATTTACTCCTCTAGACTTTTCTACCTATGTCTCATTAGAAAAGACAGCAAATGGAGCGTTAATGAATGGTAATCATGTTTCCCTCCCCAGCAGATAATGATCATAACCTTTTAATGAGTTCTATAACATTTATTGGTTTGGGTAATTTTTTATCTCCTTCTGCTTCTGTGCCGCCTTTATGGGGAGAAGTGATAGGATAACACAACGGTGCAGACACAACCTTCTCCCTTTTCCCTAAACAGCTGCCTATTTTTCGCATCTTGATGAACCACCCAAGTCCGTGTTTGGTGCAGCTTTTGTGGGAAACATCTGGCGCCGAAGACTAATGGCTCTGACACGCAGCCATTCCATGGGGGCACGTGCTTCAAAAGGCAGATGTTCGTGCAAATATACCTTGCTGCTTACTCCCTAAAAATTTTAGTTCAGCAACAAAACCTGAGTCTTTGATTGGATTCTAGAAGCATTGGAGAAAACAACCAAGCACGTGGCTTTCTCCCTGGTTCACGATTGCTTTAAGAGATGCTAACAGGCTCCTGTTCCTCTACCTGCTCCTGTCCATCATTTTCATTCGGAAAAATATCTAGGCAACTTACAATGGTCACAAACTTCTGAAAGGGTTGTGAGGGACATACATGTCTCTCCACTGTTCATGGTGTTTGAGAAGGTACTTCCACAATTCTAAGTTCAGATGTTAATGCATTCGGCATGTCTACTCTCCAACCTGTGGTCTCTGCTCCCAAAAGAAGAATCAGCTGAGAAATCATTCATGGCAAGGATGCCTTCACCTTCCACAGCCACAAAAGCAGAAGCCAAATGGTAACAAATGATGATGGAACCCGCTCAAGCTCTTGGGGGCAAGGTCCTCCTGCCTCACCCTGGAGCCAGACCACCACATAACTTGTGCCCTTAAAACCTTCCCATCCCTTGCCCTGTGACTTCATTCATGGAATACAGACTGAGGAAAGAAACTCTCAGGGGTAGAACCAGCTACAGATGAGGGGGTATCATCTGAGCCTTTATCTACAATCTCAGAAAACTAGAAGTGGCCTAAACAATAACCCACATGGAAAGGGCTAACTATACAGACAGCCATTAAAAACACCAAGGAGGCAGGCCCTCCACATCCAGCCTAGGGGGGAGAGTTTCAAGTGAGACCTTCTTGGAAAAGATTTTGGCAACATGAATCAAGCCTTTATAGGTACCTGTACCTTCTAAAATGAGAATTCCAATTCCAGAAATGCAGCTTAAGATGGTTGTTTTTTAAAGAAAGGAAGAATTTATAAAAAAATGTTCATGGAAATATTACTCCTTTAAGGGAGGGGGCAGTAAAATGATGAAGAAAAGGAAATGGTGTGAGAAACAAGGACATATTCAGACACAGACTCCTACATGGCCATCAACAGTGATATCCATACAAGTGAACAGCATGAGAACATTTTTATGATGCTCTGTTAACTGGTTTTCAAAGCAGACCATCAACCTACAGATTCAGAATGATCTGAATTATGTAAAATATATACATAAAATAAGCTGGAATAAAATGCCTCATAAATAGTAAATAAAACACATTAACAGTAATTGTGTCCAAGTGATTTCCTTCTTTAAACTTTTCTGTTCTTTCCAGGCTTATAGACTGTAATTTGTGCATTGCTTTTATATTTGAGGGGGAAAAAATCTGTATTTAAACATAATTTGAAGTCTATGTAGAAACACAAGAAAATATTACGCTGAATAAGCAGAATAAAGATTGCATGTACAAACCCTCCTACACTGTTGGTGGGAATGTAAACTGGTGCAGCCACCATGGAGAACAGTATGGAGGTTTCTTAAAAACCTAAAAATAGAGTTACCATATGATCCAGCAATCCCACTCCTGGGCATGTATCTGAAGAAAACCCTAATTCAAAAAGATACATGCACCCCAGTGCTCACAGCAGCACTATTTACAATATCCAAGACACAGAAGCAACCTATGTTCATCAACAGATGACTGGATAAAGAAGTTGTGGGAGGGAAAAAAAAAAAAGCAGTTGTGGGAAGCACAATATTACTTCGCCATAAAAGAGAATGAAATTTTTCCATTTGCAGCAACATGGATGGAATAACAGATGATCATACTAAGTAAGTCAGACAAAGAAAGGCAAATATGACATCACTTGTATGTGGAATCTAAAAAGGTGACACAAATGAACTTATTTATAAAAGAGAAACAGACTCACAGACACAGAAAACAAATGTATGGTTACCAAAGGGGGTAGAGGGGGAGGGATAACTTAGAAGCTTGACATTAACAGGTACAGATGACCATAGATACACAACAAGGTCCTACTATAGCACAGTAAAAGCACAGGGAACTATATTCAGTATCTTGTAATAACCTATAATGGAAAAGAATGTGAACAAGAATATATATATAACTGATAATTATCATAAGCTCCTTCACGCCCTCCTAAGAGCCCAGGTGATCTCGAATCACTGAACCTACCCTTTCAGACCATCACTAGCATGCGCTCCGTCTGAGCCCTCGCCTCGCAGTGCAGGGCAGCCCCCGGCCGCATCAGCACCACCTGGGAGCCTGCTGGAAACGCGCTGTCAGGCCCCTCCCAGACCTGCTGAATCAGAGTTTGAATTCTACCACAACCCCCAGGTACCTGGTGGGTACGCTGAGGTTTGAGAAGCACTGCTCCGAGCCACGGGCTCCCCACCTTGGCTGCATGCTGGAATTGACCTGAGCAGTCTGGGTCTCGCCCCTAGAGATTCTGATCTAATTGGCCTGGAGGGCGGCCTGGTTGTAGCGGTTTTAAAAGCTCCCTGGGTGCCTGCAATGTGTATAGAGCAAAGTCTAAGCAAGGCGTTGAGCTCCTCAACCCAGAGAATTCTTCAGTAGATCGTTACATCCAAGCAACAGCGGGCTAGATTAACTCCAGAAAGTGACTCTTTGCAGCCCTGAATGGAAGAATAATTTCCTTGCACAAAACCAGTAATAACAATCACGGCTGGCTTCTCCTCAGGGCTCAGGCAGGGCGCTCACTGTGCTTAGCACTGCTCCTGTGTTACCTTTTGCATCGTATCTAGGAGAGACTACTGTTGTCCCAGTTTTCCAGATGAGAAGCAGAAGGTGTGAAATGACCAGCTGAGATCACACATCCAGAAGTGGAATAAGCACCTGCAGGGCTCAGAGTTAGTGGCTTCTTAAATTCTGCACCACGCCCCTTACTCCAGTCCCGGCCTTAAGAAGCTGGACTCAAGTCCAGGCTTGCCCCACACTTCCTTCCAGGAACAGCCAACTCAACTAGAGCACAAGGAATTCTTGGCCAAAAGGTTAAAAATCTGTGTTTATAGATCCCCTCCCTCCATTTTCAGCACCTACAGGTTAGTGGGCTGTATCTTGTTTATCTCTGGCTGACCCAGCTTAACACAGAATAGATGTTTGCTGAGTCAACCAATGAGTGAATGAGCATTAACTAACCAACCATCCTTCACTGGATTCTGGTGGCATTAAACATCAGTCAACCAGCTCCTCCTAAGTCACTATGTCTCCTGCCCTGACACACATCTTGGACTCATCCCCGTCCCCACACGCCGGTCCCATCCCATGCACTCAACTCTCCTTGGCTGCTCTGGTATAAGTCATCAAAGACCTGTCAGCTGCTGACAAGGACGTGTTCAAGAGTGACGGAGAGCACCATTCACTCAGCTAATGAGACTCAGCCAAGCGAGAGAGCCAGCAACCTTGGGGAACCAGCTTCGCGTCCAAGGAGAAGTGAAGGACAGGAAACACAGGGGAGCCAGGGTGGGCCAGGACAGCAGGAGCCCGATGGATAATTCAGTGTGGTCAGGTCTCGGTCCCTGGCCAAGGACTCAAAAAGAGGACCAAAGTGAAAATGGACCAGAAGGCTCTTCAACACAAAATTCGGAAGGTACGTTTGCAATCGGTCTTGAAAACGAGAACAGGGTAGGAAGGGCAGTGATTCTCACTGGGGGCAGTACTGCCCTCTAGAGGTGCAGACGCAGTTTTAAAAGCTCCCCCCAGTGACTGTAATGCATGGGGAGGTCTAAGCAAAGCTGAAGTGTGGAGATGCTTTTGGTCACCTCCTCGATGAAGGGGTGCCACCAGCATTGAGAGAGTGGGGCCGAGGACATGAGCTGTCCTGAGAGACCATGACAGTCCCACACAACCAAGAGCAAATTACATCCTGCCGTGCCTTCAGCTGCCCTCACAGCCCTTTATGTGGGTGAAAAACGTGTTTGTAATCTGGGCCTATACTCAAATTCATTAACTATACACCAAATGTGCCAGCTTGTACCCTAGGATGCACCCATACTTAAAGAATGACTTCTGATCTTCCGGCCTTTAAATCCCAGCTTATGCATTATAAGTAGGTGTAAGCACTTAACTGCATCATCTTTTTCTAGCAAAGTCATGCCCAGCCAGTATCTACTGTAACCTACTTTTTATTATAAATTACTTTCCTTTTACCTCTCATTCATATTAGGGTTAGGGTGTTATGCTGAAGCTTTTCATTGTTTGTGCAGGTAGGATATGTTAGCTATGAATTTCATTTCAGGATAGTAAAGCAGTTGGATTTTTTTTTTCTTTTAAAGGGGTACTGAGTCTGCTGAAATCGAGACCTGTACGTCTAAAGATGCCTAAGTGGCTGGACTGGGCACTTGGTCGAATTGTATCAGATGGAAACATCCTACCCAGGAAAGACACCAGAAAGAACAAAGCGAGACACCGGGACGACCTGAAGTCCAGGCTTCCCTCGTTGTCACTCACAGGAGGGTTGGTTCAAGAGTGACAGCACAGGAGCTGTACTTTGAGAAACCTAGACTCCAAACGTCACGAGGAGCTGAGCCCACGGCAGGGAACGCCGCTGCTTCTGCCTACCCGGCACTCACCCCCATCTGATGGGACGAACTCCCCGATGGGAGAGCTTCCTCCTCTCGAGGAAATGACTTTGTCACTTGTTTCTGCTCCGTGTGGCCAGTTGAGGAAAGCGAGCTGTCTCCTGGCTCCAGGGGACATGTGACCCAGGCCCCGGGCAGCAAAAGTAACACATCCCTGGGAAATGAGAGTGACTCCCAGGACTTTCTCCAGGGCTTTCGGAACATGCTCTCCTTCCCCTGGTGCCAGCTTGATGGGATTTATGCCTAGTGCTGCTTGGGGGCCCTCCTGTCACCACAAGAGAAGAGCAAGCCTGAGAACGAAGCAGCCACCAAGGGGAAAAGGGGCGACACAGAAGGAGGCAGGTCCTGCATGACACCCCCAGCCCCCGGATCAGCTGGGCAAATGCTAGCTCTTCCCTGCAACTGTTAAGTTACACAGCCCAGTCAACAGCATCTTTTCTAAAGCCTGTTCCAGGTGGGCTCCCGTCGATTACTACTAAGAGCTCCCACTACCTACCTATCTTAACTGGTAAGATTTACATAGACGGCTGAGGGATTTCCAGGAAGGCACCAAGTCCCAAGAAGTGACCAAATTATCGTCTTGGGGCAAATGACAACCGCCAGCAGGCCCGAAGCTAAGCTCAGTGTGACTGTGCTGGGCCGAGAGCAGGTGCTGAGGAGAGACGTCACGTGTCCAAAGAGCTAACATGCCTCAATGAGACTCAGACCAAGTGGCTCTGTCACTGGTCCCGTGGTACCTGCACTCCCTCATCAATATTATTACAGAGCACCTACTGTGTGCCAGGCATGGAGTCAGGGGCAAGGAAGACAAACAAGGTGAAGCACAAAGGCATGTCCCTGCCGTTGCAGAGCTGACAGCCTAAAAGGGAACACAGTACAGATATATGATTGGACAGTAACACAGTAAAGGCAGGATACTGGTTCCCATGGAAAGACAGCATGGATGGACCTGACCTGGCCCGTGGCTGGGCAGGAGGTGGTGGGCAAAGCCTCCTATAGCAATGAGCGTTTCTAATGAAGCAGGAAACAGAAAATCCAAATCAAAATGGCTTAGCTAGTAAAGGGGATTTACTGGCCACTCAAGGGGAAAATCTGGCTTCCAAGAGAGGCTAACTCAGTAGCCCGTTGATGTCATAAGAAAAACCCAGTTCCTCACCCCTCCTCTCTATTCCAGGCTGAAGCATAAGCTTCATCCTCAGGCCATCTCCCTCGTGGTGGTAAAATGGCTACAGCAGTTCCAGCCTTTACCCCCTCACAGCACAGGGTCCAAAGGGAGCCACCCCAGCCATCCAACAAGCAAGAGACCATCTTCTTCCAAAGCCCTAGCAAACTTCAACCACATCTCCATGACCAGAATTAGATCACGTGCCCACTTCCTGAGCTAAGTCCAATCACCACACCTAGTTGGGTCAAGTCATGGCTACCTGAATCAATCATTTTGGAAAGGAGATGGAATTATCTTGACCAGATTCGACGTATCAGGACAGACCCTTGGTGCCTAGGAAAGTTCAACCCCCACCACCAGTCAAAGGGGAAAAAATTTTAAAATCAAGCCATGGCTGATTCTCCAGTGTGGGAGAAATGGAGGGAAGAGCTATTCAGGAAACAATACACTGTCCACTACAGCAACCCTGCTCTTCCTTCCCCCATCTCAGTTCACAGCCATAGGCTTTTACAATCAGACAAGAAAGCAAATGCTAATTTTTTAAAGGACATATAGACAAAAACTGGACCTTACTTCTGGTGTCTGCTCACCCTAACTATAAAAGTTCCATTTCATTTTACATAATGGATTTGAAATAGCTCTCCAGAGCATGTTTCTCTCGAGACAGAACTGAACAGTGGGACTTCATAAAAGAATGACTATGTTCAACATAGTATTGGAAGTTCTAGTGACAGCAATCATACAAGAAAAAGAAATAAAAGGGATCCAAACTGGAATGGAAGAGGAAAAATTGTCATTATATGCAGAAGACACTATATATTCTCTACGTAGAGAACCCTAAAGATTTCACACAAAACTTATGAGAACTAATAAATGAATCCAGCAAGGTAGCAGGATACAATATTAATATATAGAAATCTGTTGCATTTCTTTACAGAAAGAGAAAAAGAAATACCATTTAAAATCTCACCAAAAAAAAAAAAAAAACAACCCTCAGAATATACTTAACCAAGGAAGTGAAAGATCTCTATATTTAAAACTATGCAACACTGATAAAGGAAACTGAAGATGATTCACAGAAATGGAAGCTGTCCCAGGTGCTTGGATTGGAAGAATATTAAAATATTAGAATGGCCTCATTACCCAGAGCAATCTACAGATTTAATGTGATCCCCATCAAAATACCTATGACATTTTTCACAGAACTAGAACAAATAATCTTAAAATTTATAGGGAACCACAGAAGACCCAGAATGCCAAAGCAATCCTGAGGAAAAAGAACAAAGCCAGAGGCACGACCCTCCCAGACTTCAAACAATACTACGAAGCTACTGTAATCAAAACAGTGTGGTACTAGCACAAAAACAGACATATTAGATCAATGGAACCAAATGGAGAGCACAAAAATAAACCCACACACCTACAGTCAATTCATGACAAAGGAGGCAAGAATATACAATGGAGTAAAGACAGTCTCTTCAGCAAGTGATGCTGGGAAAGTTGGACAGCTACATGTAAATCAATGAAATTTTTAAAAGTCCAATTTGAAAAGACACATGCACCCAAACGTTCACAGCAACACTATGAACATTCCCTCACACCATATATAAAAATAAACTTGAAATGGTTCAAAGACCTAAATATAAGACATGACACCATAAAACTAGAAGAGAACACAGGCAAAACATTCTTAGACATAAATTGTAGCAATATTTCCTTAAATCAATCTCCCAAGGCAAAAGAATTTAAAGCAAAAATAAAAAATGAGACCTAATCAAACTTAAAAGCTTTAGAACAGCAAAGGAAATGATCAACAAAATGAAAAGACAACCTATGGAATGGGAGAAAACGTTTGCAAATGCTGCAACCAACAGGGGGTTAATATCCAAAATATACCAACAGTTCATACAACTCAATATCAAAAACACAAATAACCCAGTCAAAAAATGAGCAGAAGCCCTAAATAGACATTTCTCCAAAAAAGACATACAGATGGCCAATTGGCACATTAAAAGATGCTCAATACTGCTAATTATTAGAGAAATACAAATCAAAACCACAGTAAGGTATCACCTCAAGTCAAAATGGCCATCATCAAAAAGTCTACAAATAATAAATGCTGGAGAGGGTGTGGAGAAAAGGGAACCCTCCGACACTGCTGGTGGGAATGTAAATTGCTGCAGTCACAATGGAAAACAGTAAAGAGGTTCCTTAAACACTAAAAATAGATTTACCATATGATCTAGCAATCCCACTACTGGGTAAATATCCAGAAAAGACAAGAAGTCCAATTTGAAAAGACACATGCACCCAAACGTTCATAGCAGCACTATTTACAACAGCCACAACACAGAAGCAACCTAAATGTCCATCGAAGATGACTGGATAAAGATGTGGTGTATATATATATATATATATATATATACACACACACACACACACACACACACACACACACACACACACACAATGGAATACTACTTAGCCATAAAAAAGAATGAAATAATGCCATTTGCAGCAACACAAATGGACCCAGAGATTATCATACCAAGTGAAGTAAGTCAGAAAGAGAAAGACGAATATCATATCACTTACATGTGGAATCAAAAAAAATGATACAGAGGAACTTATTTACAAATCAGAAATAGACTCATAGACATAGAAAACAAACTTACGGTTACTGAAAAGGAAAAGAGGGGCAGAGGGATAAATTAGGAGTGTGTGATTAACAGATACTAACTACTATATATAAAATAGATAAACAAGGTCCTATTATATAGCACAGAGAACTCTATTCAATATCTTGTAATAAAACCATAATGGAAAAGATATGAAAAAGACTATTCATATGTATAACTGAATCACCTTGCTGTACACCAGAAACTAACACAACATTGTAAGCCAACTATACTTCCATTTAAAAAAATAACAAAAATAAGTAAAATCATAAAAATAAAATAAAGCCTTCACAAAAAGTCAATAAAGGTCTCTGGGGGCTGGATGGAGTGATGTGAGAAGGGACCGAGGCCCTTGGCTCAGTCCCACTTACAGACTGTGCAGTCCAGGTCTGTCACACCCAGGATGCTGTCACAGCAGATCATGGCCCAGCAGCCCATCAGGGACAAATAAACAAAGGGATACATGCTGGGCAGGCAGGGCTGGAAAAGCAACACCAGGAGGGGCTGAAGGTCAAGTGAAGGCCAGTGGCCAAAGGCTCCCAAGATGTTCACTGCAGGGGGAAGCTGGGTCAAGCCAAGGACCCACGAGACTTGGGCCCAACCTCAGCATCCCTAGCCATAGGGAGCCATGGCACCAGCCGGGGAGAAGACATGAGGGAACACTCACCAAGTATTTATGATGGGCCTTGAGCTGCACTGAGTGCCTTAGGAGGGTGAGCTCATGTGATCTTCCCCACCATCCTATGAGGGAACAGGACAGACATGATGTATCTGCCCACTACCTGCCCTGGGGGCCCAGCGAGGCTGTCAACCATGGCTGTCTCCTCACTCCTGGCCACGATACACCCAAGGAAGAATCTTCTTAAAATGAGACAAACATATGGCCATCAGGAGAAAGAGAGTCTCTTCTCTTTGGATCCTGCGCAAGGCCTGGTGCCACAGAGGCCATCTCTGCCACTGTGTGCAGAGGCCCTACCTTAGAATGACATTAACACACCAAGGACACAGCCGAGAGCCAGGGAGAAACCGTGGGAGCCAGGGGGCACCCAGGCCCAGTGACACCTGAAGAAAGAGACCAGTGCCAGCAACACAAAATTTCCCTCTTGTCCCAAGCTAACTAGGTTTGGGTTTCTGCCACCAAATTGATACAAGTATCAGTTACAATTATTATGCCCCAGTTCACAGACAAGGAACCTGAGGCCTGAGAGGTCACTACACTGCTTCCCCGGCTGAGGACGAGACACAGCCCTCCCAAGCCAGCAGCAACCAGGACACACCCACAGCATCCTGCTAAACATCGCCTCTCATGCGGTGCGGAGAGGGCCCCACGCCACCACCCTCTTCTAAATGTTTACAGATGGACGACCAGAGGCTCGGAGGGGAAAGATAATGGCCCCAGTGACACAGCCAGGAACACGTTCTTGTCAGCACACCAGAACTCCGCGGGAGGAAAGGAAAGTTGTGATGGAAGAATACTCGGAAGGCTGGTCCCGACACGCAGACAGGCAGGAAAGGCCCTGAGCAGCGCCCAGGTGCAGTGGGTTATCCTCACAACACATTCTTCAGCTCACTGGTAACCACAACAAGGAGGTCACTTCATCGACCTGGCAGGCTGATTGCCGAGGGAGCGATTTTACTTATGCACAGAAAAAACATTACTCGCTCCCATCCCCTAACAGTCAATAAGGCAGCATGGTTTGTCAGGACTCAGGACTCTCATGGAGAGAAGACCAGTCACAAACTGGCTCAAGTCACAAAAGGAATTTCTTAGCTCACATAACTGAGTGGTCCAGAAGAAAAACGATGGCAGGGAGAACTGGATCCAGGAGCTCAAATGATACCAGGATCTGCTGGTTTCTCCCGCTCTCCATTTCTCCACTGTGCTGTCATGATTTGGGGTCAGGGTCTTCCCCACAGTAGCAAACACAGCTGCCAACAACTTCTGGTTTCCATCATACCCTCTCAAGAATGCTAGAATTGACTCATATCAGATCAGCTTGGACACACGCCTTCCTGTGACCCAATCATGGTGGCCAAGGGATGGAACAAGCTGACTGTCCAGGACACACCATTTGTCCTGCTCTGGAGCCCAGGTCAGTTCCACCAAACCACATACACAGAATGGGGAAGAGGAAGAGCCAGCCAAGAGAGATTGGGGTAGTTTTTGCCCCCAGGAAAATAGAAGCCTGGTGGGTGTGACAGGTGGTCTTCAAGGTGGCCCCCAATGACTCCTACTTCTTGGTATTCACTCATGTGTAGATCTCTCTCATCCTGAACCAGGGTTGACCTGTGTGACAAGAGAATATAGCAGATGTGATCACGTATTTCCAAGATTATGTTATAAAAGACACGGTGGCTTCCATGTTGGGTGTTCCCTTGCTCTTGGGTTACTCACCCTGGGAAGCCAGTTGCTATGTTGTGAGCAACCCTACAGAGAGGCCCAGAGAGGCAGGGAACTGAAGCCTCCTGCCAACAGCCACATGAGTGAGCTGGAAAGCAGATCCTCCCCTCCGACCCCAATCAAGCCTTCAGATGACTACAGCTCTGCCCAACAGCTAGACTGCAACTTTATGAAAAACTATGAGCCATTCCCATATTCCTAATTCACAGACATTGTGGATGATCATTAATGTTTGCTGTTTTAAGCTGTCAAGTTTGGAGATAATTTGTTACACAGCCAGAGGTAACTAATACAAAGAGCAGAAACAGAAGATGGCCCTGCAATAATCCCAAAACCCTGTCCGCTTGCTTCCCTCCAAGGTACTTCAGCTCATGTAAATGTGTGTTTTCTTTCTGCTAACACCTGTCTCATAGCTTGGTTTTCTTAATTCCGCAAGAGATAAGACAATCAATTATTCAGGGAATGAGACTTACTGACCCTCAGATGCTACTGGTTATAATGCTTCTGTTCAGGAAGGAGCCGCTGTTTGAGGCCACAGAGGCACTGGGCTGGTTATAAGACCTTGCTCTTTGTTGAGCTACGATAGCATCAAAGGAAAGCATAAGTTTTGAGCAAAATGAATGTATAATGAAACTCTAAGTTTGCACAGAGCTGTTTCAATTTTACTCTACACTCAGAGCCAGTAAGACACAAACACACCCAAACACGCTCTAAGCATTAGAATACTCATGGCAAAAATAATTTCACCTTCTTGAGTCTGAAACAGCCTAATTCTTAATTCTTTCTGCACCATTGCCATTAAAACATAACTCTGATTAGGCAGAGTTTCTTAGTAATATAATTATTACACTAAAGAAAAATGGTAATGATGGCTAGCTTTTTCAGCATTTATGGAGCACATTTATTGAGCCGACATATGGACTCTCTCTCACTTCATCACACAGCCACTCTACGAGGTAGAGAGTTCTCTTATCCTCGCTTTGTAGCCAAGGAAACTGAGAGACAGAGAAGTTAAGAAACTTGCTTGACATCAGACAACTAAAAAGCAGCCGAGCCATGATCAGATCAGACCCACACGGTCCAGAGCCAGCATCCGTGCCACCAACTGCTGGGCTAAACCGTCTGCATTATGAAACCTGCCACCTGGACACACATGGACCTAGAACAGGGCAACCCTGGGGCAAGCACGTGACGCTCTGCAGGGCCGCCCATCAGAGACAGCACCCCCAGTCCCCAGCCGACTAACCACTCATATCCACCATCTCACAACACTGACAGCTGCTCCTTCTGTGACCAGAAGCAAGGGGAAAGTTCTGGCAGTTGGCAAACATCAAGTCTGTCTGGAACATGTTAGCAGTTGAGTGTTTCAAAACTTACACATTCCATTGCTCTGTTGGCTTTCTTCCTGTTTTCTCCTTCTTAAGTTTTATACATGTTCATTCTACCTGCAAACTTTCAGGTGCCTTAAACTCTCAGCAACCCACTGTTTAAATGGGGAGGCCTCAGATTATAAAATTGCTCAGTTAAGAAATTATTTTTTCTATTCTATTCATGGGGCTAAATAAAATTTTCCCCCAAACTATCATATACTAAAATACATTTACCCTAAAACACACTTACAACTGCTCGCTGTTATCCAGCACCTATGCACCTTCCCACACATCCCTCCTCACTGGGTCCTCTCAGGTACATAAGATTATCCTCTCCAGTTCACAAATCAGCCTGCTGGTAGAAGTTAAGCAAGTCACCCAAAACACAATTTGCAAGCAATGGAGGAGGGACTCAAGGTTGAGCTGACTCCTAACACAATCAAAAATGACAGGGTCTAGAAGTCCATCTTTCTTTGATGATTCAGAAACAGAGTCCCCGCAGGCTTCTGTCTTTGAGAACATAAAACACAGTTACACCGCAGAACCCTCACGTGACCAGGCGAACGGGTGGTCCAGTTGAGAAAATGCCAAATTGGGCACTTACGACTGTATTTATCATAGTCATTTAACTGTCTCTGATGTTCTAGAGATGTCATTTAAAAATATGAACACAGGAGAGAGGTTCAAATTAAAATTAAATATGGGATCACAGTGCCAGCTTTCAATTACACGTACATAACGGTTGCATTAGCGCCACTCACACCAGCTGGCAGCATGAGGAGAGCCGACGTGCCGCTGGCAGTTCACTTAGCCCTGGACTCCCCTGCACACCCACCGCAAGACGTGTTTATCTCCTGGTCTTATGTTAAAAGAGTTTTAAAGAACAGTCTGATAAATTGCTTATCTTACCTAAAATGGGGGGGGACCTGGAACTCAAATATCCAGCAATCAAAAATGGTTACTATAATATGGTACATCAACTTCATGAAATGCTATGTCCAGGCATATAAAAATGGTTAACACGAAGCTTAAGTGGTGGAGGGAGGCAGACTAAGAAAGGACAGGCTGTAGATTTTAAGCTTAGTATATAAAAATGTGTTTGCACATGAACAAATTCAGTAGAATCGCCTGGTTTTATGGGAGTTGGGGTTTTGGGAGGTCAGGGGAGGAGGGTTGCTTGACAGTTCTCTTCAGTAAGATACAGTCACAGAAAAGTAAGATGGTTCAGATTTAAAAAGGCTCAACCATACTCTGAACTATTTTGAAAAATATTCTGCCAGTGCTGTTTTCACCTGTGATTTTATCAAAGACCCCAAAGTCAGACCCGCAGAGGGAGCAAGGCCGCGCTGGGTGAGGTCCTCGCCCGCCGCCACTGAACGTACTTCTCAGCCTCCGTGGAGGGCAAGTGGACCACCTCCAATCAGCTTTAAAGACCACTGCACTTGGACCCAGCATTTCTACGTCCAGGCATTTCTTTAGCAAATACAGTCATACAGGAGCAGGTTATTCGCTGTGGCATCATCAGAAGCCGCCAAAGGCTAGAAACAACCCGGATGCCTGGCTGTTGGCGCACTGGCCAAACGAATGCTGGTGCAGTTGGACAGAGGTATCGGGAGCTGCTAAAAAGATGATAGCCTCAGGTACACCAGCACAGAATAGTCCCTAAGATGTGAAGAGGGTGGTGTGTAGGATACGTGACCATTTGCATTAAGAGAGACAAGGAGGAGGCGAAGGAAATGAAAAGAAAAAGAAGAAGAAAGAGGTGCATAAGCATCTCATCGTGTATGCACGGAGCATCTCCGGGACAGTAACACTGCCCCCCTCCAGGGGCGAGCCGGTGGCTGGGGACTGCAGAGGGTAAGCATTTGTATCGTCTGTATTTTGAACCATATGTATACATATTATTCAATATTTATTCAATACTTAATGAAATGAATATTTCAGATGCATCAATTTTACTTCCATTGGTCACTGTTTTTTTAATTAGAAAGTGCTGATGAAAGGTATGCCTGGGTTTTAACAAAGCCTGCCCGCCCTCGGTCCCTCCACCCTCCCTACCTTGCCAACGCCTGGACCTTCGTGACGTGCCGCTCCTCCTGCTCGGCCACCTTCCTTTTCAAGATGTCCACCTCTTGCCGGAGCGCAGCCGAGTGCTCCATCTCCCCGTCAAGCAGGCTCCGCAGCGACCTGGGAAGAGGAGGCCCCATGTGTTCAGACGCTGTCAACCCAGAATCCACAGAGCCCAGAACAGTTACTCACCTAAGTCAAGCCCTAATTCATTCATTTTCCACGAGACTCTGCAGAAACCATAATTCAAGTCGATCTTACATAAATTGATTTCAGGAGATACCAAACTTGGCCCACAAGCCTCCGAGTAATAATTAGGATGAGCGCCTTGGGGAACCAGCTGCGGCCCGGCTCTGTGTCCCTGAGAGCCTATAGGCAGCTTAAATCACGGGAAAACAACGAGGGAGCAAATCCCGGGCCAGCCCCTTCAGGACATCCCACGCACAGGTGCAGCACGCTAAACCGGGACATTTTGTCACAGCCACACCGGATGAGAAGCTTAACAAAGGAAAGGATTTCCGGGGCAGGCCAAAACCACTACCAAGCCATGAAATCAGATGACAGGCTCCAGTCATCGGACAGACAGCAGGAGCCTCGTGCCTCCCTCTGCCACAAAGCACACTTCTCTCGTGTTCCCCCACCACCTCCAGGTTAAACGAGCATACGTAGTGTCCACCCAAGCTATGTAATCTGACATTGCACGTAACGTGCTTTATATTGTATTTAGAGTTTGTTAACCCTCCCTAACACATTCACTTGCATATCTGTCATCTTTTGTCTTAAATAGCAGAGAAGACAGCAGCTCTTCCAGAAATAACCACAAGTTACCACCGGGAAATGAGCCAAGCATGGTTCTTCTGACCATCCACTTCGCTGGACCTCACATGGCTATTTCTAGAAAACATTTACTAACTTTGGTGCAGCTCCATCCTAAATCAAGAGGACACCTGCCATGTGACATCAGAACAGAAGCAAAAGCGTCTGAACCTCCCCACCCCTACTGCTCACTGAACCCTCCCAGACCTGTGTTCCTTGACAGTGTTGAGAAAATTCCCCTCTTGGGGCCTGGAACCACCTGACACAAACTGTTTTTCTTCTTTCTCTGGGAAGGAGAAGAAATTACCAGACAGGGACTATTGTTCTTCACAAGGCAAGACAAAACCTCTGGTTTTCGCCAAGGTAACGGCCCCAGCTGGAGCAAGGAAAACGAATCTGGTGATGTCTACAGCCCGATGCTGAAAGTTGATTCTCACTGGAAAATTGCGCAACTGCAGTGTCTGAAGATTCCTTTTGTAAAACACTCTTGTTTTACAAATCATGCTTGTTTGCTTTTACATGTTTCTGTAAAGGATGAGGGAGAAGCTTGTCAAGCAGGGCCCAAATCAAGGCTTAAACAGGAGAATCGTGATTGCATGTCAGCAGGACACCATTTCCGCTCCAAGTACGGGACTGAGAGGGCGACACGAGCGCACACAGGCACAGACGTGCACGCCACCCGGACCCCCCCCCGAGGCGCCCGGTCGTGCTCACGGAGGCTCAGCAGGGGATTGCAGGCAGATCCCGCCACTGCCCACCCTGCAGCCAAGCAGGGTCCTAGCAGGGGAGCAGCTCACATCTGGGCAGTCAGAGGGCAGCAATACAGCTAACAGCTGGCTGGTTTCCAGCACTGGTTCCAACAGGGAATAAAAGATGAATAAAATCCTTTGGCCTCTCAGTGTCTGCAACGGGGCTTTGGGGAAGGTCTTACCCTAGGTGTTTCTGAGTTGAGAAAACTAAGTGTTCTAGTGCTCAGAACATGGCAGACAGACCCTCAATTAAAGGTCACCTAACGCTTGTGACTGCCCTAGGGACGGAACTTCTTTTTCAGGTAGTAAAAAGGCTCTAAAATTGACTTTGGTGATGGCTGCACATATCTGTGAATACACTTTAAAAACCACTGAATTGTATACTTTAAATAGGTGAGTTATATGATTTGTGAATTCTATTTCAGACGCTGTTTTTAAAAAAAAAGAATTAAAAAATTAAAAGGGCTGCTTTGCAAATTCTCAGTTTGTTCTAAGATGGTGCTGTGATTGTAAGGTTTTCAATCCGTGCTAACACTCCAGCCACAACATATATCCTCAAGTGGCACATCCCAGGCCGGAAAGCAAGAAATCACCAGTCACAACTGTGCCAATAAAGCAAAACTTCCTTCACTGCGATATTTCTGCATCCCAGACGTAGACTGTCCAAGGAAGACACTACTCCCGCCCGGAGAGCTCGATACCTGTTCTCTTCCTCCAGCTCATCTTTCCTGCTCATCATGGCCACGATGGCTTGTCGCAGTTCACCTAAGGGGACAAAGCAGAGTCCAAATGAAGTGGCAGATCTCGCCTGCTACACCGTCCCCTCACAGGTCTGAAGTATGTGCTATTCAGGGCAACTTGTCTAGACAAGTTCCCTTTCCCCTTTCAAAAATAATTCCCACAGAGTCTAAGAAATCCAGTACGCTCAGTCAATCAATCTTATCAGCCACACAAGACACAAGGGCAGGGCAGGATGAGAATGAATGTGGAGGCGCCTCCTTGGCGAATATACTCAGCAGGTACCGAAGAAATAGGCCTGCAATTTCTAAGTGCTTCTCCAAGTCCCTGCTACATGGCAGCATCTCTGCTTTGAACAATGGTATGTTCCCAGTTACAGCTGTTTATCAACAGCAGATCACATGACAATGGACTCCATGCTGACACAGAAATACTCAAGTTTACTAAGCAATCTGGTTTTCCTGCGCTGACTCCCACAGTCAGTACATAGGTGGCTCAGGGCGGGCCGGGGGGCCCTCTCCAACACACAGGCCATCATGACTTACAGGAGTTACTTTCCTGGATACCTGCAATGCAGGAAAGCATGCACGGATAGAAAATCATGCCTTTCAATTAAATAAGCCCCCGAGCTTCCCATCTATATCAAACTTAACTGTTCTCACCACCCACCCACAGGGCACTATTCACCATAACACTCAGATCGCAAGATCAGAACCCTGAATTTCTCGTGGAGAGCCCATTTTGTTTTGTTCTATTTTCCCCTAATGAACATGGAGAACTTTATCCCCCCCCCGGGGCTGGTTTGCCAGGAAGCTCACAGGCAAACTCGCACACCGAGTGCACGCGGCCACCACGCCGTGCCCCCCTCCCTCTGGCCTGTAGTTCCACCTGTGCCCATTTACCTATCCCGTCTCACTCTTTCATTCTCATGTTTCAACATGCTGCTTTGAGGCCTCTTCTGGATAGGAGAACGGTTTGCTGGCTTCCTCTTTTCAGTTAAAATTCGAACCCTTCTACTTGTCAAGCTCTGTTCAAAGCCCATCCTGTCACAACCTCGTTCAAGCCTTTACACACTCCTAGGGACTGCCATGTCTCTACCCCACACCCTCGAGGCGTAAGTACACTTGAATCGAGGAGGAAGTGGGGGAGGAAGACAACGCAGATAAACAGGCGGGTCCCTCTGTCCCCTTATACTCAGGATGCCGGGCAGAAAGAGGAAGACCCTGCAGCAAGAAATGGGTCCCGGGACCAGTGCCGTCCTCAGACTGCTTGCTACAGAGGAGACGAAAGCCCGCAGCCCAGGCCTCAGCGGAAGGAAGGGAATTATGGGGGCTCCATCCCAACCTCAGGGTCAGACTGGAAGCCACTGTGTTCAGATGAGGTGGGACATAAAACAGACACTCCCATCTCTCCTCACCCAGAGTCACATCAGCATCCCAAGGTCACGACTCGGAGGGCCAGGCCCCGTCTTCCCCATGGCACTTGGGACAGGGTGAAGCCTGAGGGCTGCACAGTGAGAAACTGGGCCTCCCAAGGTGTCAGTGAGAAGGAGTGTCTGAGGTGTCCCTCCCCTGGAGTCACCAAGCAAGATTCAAAATTCACCGGGTCAGCACAAATTCACTGAGCACCTACAAGGTCGGCACACTGCTCTTGGCGCTGTGGGTAACAAGTGAATAAAAGAGACCAAAGCCTCTGCCTGCAGAAGGCAGGCCTCCTCCCCAGCAGGGAGACTATCAAACAGGCCAGCACAGAACAGGTGGGGTGATGAGCAGTGCCACAGGGAAAGTGAAGCCAGGTACGGTGCAGAGACCGCGGGTGGGGAGGGTGCCGTTCCACGGGGAAGGCCTCTCTTAGGAGATTACACGTGAGCAAAGGCCTGAGGAAGAGAGGAAGCCACCATGCTGCCAGATGGAGGAAGAACACTCCCTGTGCCAAAAGGCACATGCAAAGGCCCTGGGACAGGTGTGAGCTTGGTCACATGAGGGAGACAGAGTAACATGAGGAAGGCAGGAGGGGCATGCCGTGAGGGCAAAGCCCTGCAGACACAGACTCTGCCCAACTCAGGGCACAGCAGGAAGCACACAGCAAGGGAGCTTTGCAGCTTGAGGTCTCGATGATAATCCAGCACCCACCAGCTAAAACTCCGTGTGCACCATCTCACTGGTGCCGTGGAACAACTCTATGGGAAGTCATCTTCAGGTCCCTCTTACAGGCCTGCAAACAGGCTCAAAGAGAGTAAATGCAGACACACAGCTGGAATTTGAGTCCAAATCTGTCCAACTCCTAACTCTGCATTTGACCCCAGGAAACAACGATCATTACCACCACTTACATGCGGGGATGTAAGAACTGCTATTTTATCGACACCTCACAGTGACATTAAGCCCTTTCACAGACGAAGAACCAACCTGAGAGGTTATTAAATAAACTGCACAACACACCCCTTTACGTGTCAGAGCCAGGATGGAAGCCGAGGCCCCCGACGGGCTGGGGAGAAGACCCCCGGGCATGTTGGATGTGCACGCTGTGTGCAGAACCGAGGCCGCTGAGCAGCACGGGTCCAGGCAACAAGGCCACAACCGGGACCCAAGGGATTCAGTTCCTGGCACACGTTGTCAGACCAGAGTCACACAGAATCCTTTCAACTTTGCTCAGGGTTTAAAAATTTTCATAATGGAAACAACAGGTAGAAAAAACATTTCCAGAAAAGATACTAAATATGGTTAGGAAGAGCAAGGAGACGGCAGGACTGAGAAGAGACGAGGGAAGGAAGGTCAGACCAATGGCAGTTAATCAGTCTAAACAGGCAGAAAAGAGGCCGAGATGCTGCCCTGCAGCCCGGGAGAAGGGAGCTGGCAGGCGACACAGACAAAGAGACAAAGCCACAGGGGGTGCTGCCTACTCGGGCCCTGCGCTGCCTGGAGTGACAGTGGCCCAGAGCTCACAAACTCATCCATCAGTAAACATCTGCTGAGCACCTACCTACCGGCTACAAGGCACCTTCCCAAGGCGAGAGCCAGGCTCCCAACTTACCCAAGGAAGGAGTGTCCTTAACAGAGAATTTCTTAATGCAGGACAACAATACACATTCACTTTTGCCTATGACGTTAGATCGCAGTCCGAACCTGATCAGGTCACTAGAGTCCTGGCTCTTGCCCTTGAACCAATGTCTCAGCCTCTCTGAGCCTTTCTCTCAGACATAAGGTGTGAACAGCACCCACTCTCCCACCTCCCTGGGATGCTGCAGGGTTACATGTGATGGTGCTATGTCAAGGCACTGCCTCTTAGGAACAGCATCAGGGAGCAGTAACACTTTAGACTCATCATCCTGCTAAATTTTTTTTTTAACTAAAAACTGACAAATCCGTAAAAACAAAAACAAGCCAGTAATTTATTCCCATGACACCACAGCCATGGGGAAAACAATCAAGACTTATTATTGAAGACAGGCAGGGTAATGTCTCTTTGGCTCTTATCTTCAAGGACCCCCGAGCAGGTGGTGGGACCACAGCTGTGTACTGCAGACACGGACACAGAAAACTGTTCCTTTCCTCGAAGGCCTATGTGAAATCTGAATTTTCTTCAGAGGACTTCTTCCCCACTGGAGTTCTCAATAGGTCCAAACTTCTTATGGGAGCAAAGGACTGGATAATCATAATCGCAGTGTGAGGCTAGAAGAATTGATGTATCTTTTCTTTTTAAATAGACTTTTTTTAAATGAAGTTTTAGGTTCACAGCAAAATCAGGAGGAATGTACAGAGATTTATCCACCAGCAGCCCCCGCACGCACACAGCCTCCCTCATTGTCAGCATCCCCCATCAGAGTGGTGCGCTGGTTACAACTGACACACTCACACTGATGCATCATCTTCACCCACAGCTCACATCAGGGTTCACTCCTGGTGTGCATAGTCTATGAGTTTGGAAAACTGTGTAATGACATATATCCACCATTATGGTATCACAGAATAGTTTCACTGCCTGAAAAATCCTCTGTGCTCGGCCTATTCATCCTCCCTCCCCACTAACCTCTGGTGAAATCACCTCTTAATCAAAGGAATCCCACTCTCCTCGCCAGCCTTCTGTGCAGCAGTGGCATGTCACGTGTGTGCCTGATTTATACTAATGAGCCGCGTGCGCTGTATGTAAGCAGGATGAGAGCTCAGCAGAGCACACGTGCCCAGCGCTGGTGCGCCCCCCGCCGGAGCACTCAGCACGGGGTCCCCTGGACCATGCAGGCAAGAGCTTCGAGCTCCCGGGCCCTCAGTCCCTCAGCTGTGCCGAGCCTGTCCTGGAGGAGCTCACTACCCAAGAGCACAACCCTTATGCTGAGATGTTGGTGTCGTGCCCTCCCCTGGCGTCACCAGGCATCACCAAGCCCCTTACCTGGCCTCAACTGCAGAGACAGCAACCTGCCTGGGTCAGCACCCTCTGATCGAGCCTTCCCGAGGGACTCTCCCCAGTCATGTGACTGCACTATCTTGTCTCTCCCCACAAACGTGAGCGCCTCTCCCTGAGTAAGATGCAAGCCCAACAGGTTTTCATTGTGGTGAGAACACTTCGTATAAGACCTTCCCGCTTTGCAGACTTCGACAGCTATGCACAGGCACCATGTTGTCCATCAGATCTCTAGAGCGTATTCATCCTGCCTGCCTGCAACTTCACACCCCTTCAACAGCAACTCCCCATCTCCCCCTCCCCCAGCCCCTGGCAATCACCATTCCACTCTCTGCATCTCAGTTTGACTATTTTAGATTCCTCGTATGAGTGGAATCGCACAGTATTTGTCCTTCTGGGTCCAGCTTATTTTACTTAATGTGATGTCCTCCAGGTTCATCCACACTGTCACCTATGGCAGGTATTCCTTCCTTTTTGAAGGTCGAATAATATTCCACCAGGCTGTTTTGTGGATTTCCTCATGTTTAGCTCCCCCCAACCCCAATCTAATGAAACCCATTTATACAGGCCCAGATGAAAAGGTACCTCACCTGAAAAGCCCTCCCAGATTCCTCTACCCCTCCGTAAGCTGCAGAGTGTGCAATAATTAACTGTTTCTGTCACCTGCAATCCTCTCAACTCCTCAAAGGTGCTCAGCATGTCATGCAGCTTGGGTGCCCCAAGCTCCCACACGCTGGGCACTTGGTCAAGGTTTATAAAGCAAGTGATGCCCAAGAGACTATTCCTATGTAAATATGACACTACAAAAACAGAGAGCAAAGGTAAGAGCTGTCACGTGGTGGGCACTTCTGCACCTGATCAGCCTCGTTTTATGGTAAGGACAGTCAAATACACAGAGCAGGAGGCCACACTGGGACAAGCTGCCTGCAGGGCCCCTAGTCGCCTTCCAAACCCTCTCTAAGGCCGAAAACTGTGGCGACTGTCCGGGGCAGGTCTAAGAGTTGGAGAGAAATAAACTGCTTTAAACAGGGACCTGCTGGGGACAAGAAGAAGGTCAAGTCAGGGTTCCAGCAGCTTCCATTCCAATGACAGGAGCAGGACCCATGGAAGGTTGCTACCAACAGGCTCCAGGGGTGGGCAGATCTGAGTTCAAGGCCCTGCTCAGCCACTTACCACCTGGTGGCCTCGAGTAGGTCTTCACCTCAGCAAAACAAAGTGGAGATAATGCCACTTTTCCTGCGAGACATTGAACGAGTAAAGTTCCCAGGTGGTACCCGCACTGCAGAGAATGCAGGGAGGTGGTCTGGGGTCCTGGATTTCAGGGCATCATCTCTAGGGTCAGGACCCAGGTTCCAATCCTGCCTCTGCAGCTGGGTAACCCGGGAAAGTTACCCACCCTCTCTGAGCACCACCTCCCTTATCTATAAAATGGGATCCTACCAGTCACTATCTCACAGAAGCATTGCCAGGATTCAGTGAGGTACTATGTAGGTGAGGTGCTCGTTACAATGTCCAGCACATAGTATGCATTCAACAAAAGGTACTGATTACATTCAGCAAAAGGTACAAAAGGTACCATGATTAGTGCCTTTCCCTTCAAGGACAGGGGTGGAAAGGCGAGGACAAGGCAGCAGCGACCACCAAGTACAGCTCGGTTGAATTGGGCACACTTTCAGGAGTTACAGGACTTACTGAGCTCCTGGGTACCCCAAGCTTGGGAAATAAAAAGGAGGTTTTTAAAGTCGTCTAAGACAGCAGAGTAGATGACAGAATTTTATGAACTGTCAAACTAGGTCAGCACGGGCAACGTGGGCAATCAGAGCCAGAGAGGGAGGTGTCAGCTGGAGGAGACGGAGCAAGCGTCAGGGTTCCAGGCTTTCAGGAACGGCATGCAGGGACCTCAGAAACTGTTACTGAGACTTCTGCCGCTGCAAACGGTATTCCATGGGGGAAGAAAACCTGAAGGAGGAACTGTTTCCCAGGAGGCCCCAGGAAACATACGAATGCTCTTCTGGCAGAGAATAGCCATGAGGAGCTGTAATGAGACATCTTGGCCACAAGCTCACCTTGAAGGGACCCCGACGACACTGCACAGAAGCCACGGATGTAGGGGGATGACCATCGGTGACAATCCACACCGTCATCCTGGCACAACCCTTCCTCCCTGTGTCCCACATGCTGTGCATTTCCAGCCTCTTGGACCAGGCCCTGTATCTGTGTCAACATCACAATGACTGAGGACACAAACACAGGAAAAGCAGTACTCTGATACTGCAAATCTTCAAAAAAAAAAAAAATCCATCACTGTCAGACTGTCCCCTCTGCCTTCCCCATGGAGCCACAGCAGAACGTTCACGGTAACGATGAAGAAGGAATCGGCCTGAAAGCTGGTGCCCCACCTCCCCCTGCAAAAAAAAAGCAAGGTCTTTCAACAGGCTTTAACTTCACATGCATTCACTCTGCTGACTCTTCTTGGACAGGTAACACCGGGGTTGATTTCCATACATCAGGTAAACATTCTATTTCTCCAAGCACCAGTGACACACACCGGCAGACACACTCCCTAACTTGTAATTTTCTCTCCTCTCCCCAGAACCACGCATCCCATTATTTGTTTAGTCTCTACCGTTGTGATTTCTTTCCTCTTTATTACCTGCCACAGCACACACTGCGAGTGACAACAGAGCAGCCTTTCTGCACTGCAGTCTCTGCAGAGCCTGGCGGAGGCAGGGTCTCCCTCTCCTAAGGATCCCTCTCAAAATCGGCTCCTTGCCTGGCCTCAGAGAACTGACCGGCAAACCCAATCAAGAATACAGGAGAATGTTAACCTTAACGGTAGGAAATTGATCCGGGACAAAGAGCATTTCGGATTTGTCCGTAAGTGTTGCCAGGGCAAGGAACCATTTGTGGAGCAAGAAACAAGACTGAAATCTCTGCTTCTGCTACATGGCGAAATACATTTTAGACAGAATAACTGAAATACATGAAACGAAGCAATAAAAACAATATAAATATAGGAACAAACATTTATGCCTTCTTGCAGCAACTGAGGCCTTTCTTAACACGAAAGTAAACAACAAGCCCGCTGAGGAAACGGTAGTTTTGCTTTTGCACAACTTTTGCAGATGGAGGGCCAATCTAACAAAAAACTGACCCCCTGTGGAAACTAAGCTCTTCGGGGCAGCAGACAGGCAGAGTAGAAAGAAGACAGGTTTTCTAATCAAATCCCAGACCCCAAACTTGTTAGCGCTGGGACCCTGGGCCAATGACAGCCTCCCCACCTCCCAGTTCCCTCAGCTGGAAAAATGCTGCTGAAGTTGCCGACCTCACAGGTCATGGCGGGGCCCAGCACACTTTTACTGGAACACAGCCACACTGCCCGTTCTCCTGCTGCCCGTGGCTGCCGGCAGGCTACAGCAGCCCAGCCAAGTTGTTGGACAGAGACCGAAGGGCTGCACAGCCTAAAATGTTTACTGTCCAGCCGTTTACAGGACATGTTTATCGCCCCGTCTTGGGAGAATTTCCAGAAGCTCTCCCCCCGCCCCTCCCCACTGCCAGCCTGCTCCAATGCAGGCCCTCTAAGGTCAGGTATGTGGCCTGCCAGACACCTGGGCCAACAGGTAGGGCCCACTGGCTGGGCCCCAAGAAGGGACTGTGGCCCCGGCTTTAAGGGCAGCTGCTGCCTCAGACAACGTGGATTCCTCTCTGCCTCTTCAGCTCTGCCTCTGGCCCCTCTGGCTGTCCCTGCGTGGCCTCAAGAGCCCTGGGTCTTCTCTCTCCACCCTCACTGGCTCCCCAGAGGCGGCAGCATCTCTACTGAGGGCTCAATCACCACCTCCACCCTGTGGACGCCGGGAGCTCCAGCGCATGTGCAGCACAGCCCCCTGCTGGCTCCCCCCACATCAAACCCACTCCTCTTGTCTTGTGCCTCTGCTTCTTGGCACAGGCGGTCCTAAGGGCCTGAAAGGCCTGGCTGCCTCCCTGACTCACAGCCAAATCTCAGCTTGGGACCACCTCTTCTGGGACACCCTTACCCATGGGCCATGGCAGACATGTGAGCCAGGGGCCTGTCACTCCCCAGGGACTCTGCCCCCACAGGCCTCCAGTTTCCAGCTGCAGCTGGTGAGACCTATGGTGGATGGCTGACTCTAACAGAGTCTTCCAGAAGTTTGGGATGGGCCACAGCCTCAGACAAGGGTAAAGGAGGTTGGGAGCAGAAGAATCTGGCCCAAGAGCAAACGGTTCTCCATCGCTCCACCAAGATCCTCCTGCTGAGAGCCAAGCCGAGGACAATTTGCTGTCACCAGCTGCAGGAGCCTGGCCAGGGACACAGGAGATGCAGGCACCGGGCAGAAGTCCGCCAAAGAGAGAAGCCAAAACCTCTCCGGAGCACAAGACCACTCAACGCAGAGAGAACTCTGAGTATGGCCAAGTGGCTGGCATCTGAAATGTCACACGTGAGCCACAGAGCCCTGCGACCTGACAATGGGGCAAAGCCTCAGGGAACACAAACTCTGAAGAGAATCCCTATCGACTCCGTAAACTCAACACTCGTTGGCCAAGATGGCTCTCTGAGAGCGACTTGCAAAGGCTGAGTGGCCACAGGAATGAGGCAGGCAGCCAGCATCCAGGACCCTGTGAGCCCCCACATCCTCTGCCCTGGTGTTCTAACCTGAGCAGGTTCCAAGTTTTAGCCAAACAGGCCAAGGGGAGTTCAGAGGGCCTCTCTTTCCCTAAGCCCCGCCACACTTGTATACACCTCCACAAAAGCTGTCAGTTGGGGTGGAACTGTTCTGCAGGTGTCGCCACCAAAGCCCCGCCCACAAGCCTCAGAGCCCCTTGAGAGCAGGGGCCCCAGGGAACACACAGCCCCTGGGCGAGGCACACATGAGACCTGGAGAACAAGTCAGGGGCCGGATGAGTAAGTGAGCTAATAAACGGGTGAATGACTGACTGCCTGACACCCACTGCTGGAATCTGCCCCTCATCTCCAGGAACTAAGCATGGGATAGGCCAGGCAGAAATGTCAAGTGTGTTTAATAGTACGTTCAAGACCTCACCAGAGAAGCTAACTACCAGTTTACAGCTATAATTTCCTGTCCCAGTGACAGGGACTCAGGCTCAAATTGAGCTTTTTCCAATATGCATCTTGGGAATGGATACACATGGAAGGGAAGGGACGAATTGTTACATATCATGACCATGACCTAAAACAGGGCGAGCCTGCAAAAACCATTCCCCTCCCGCTTGGCACCAGAATCCGACCACAAGAATCCCTGCCTTCAAAGTGATCAGCAGAGCAGGGGCCAGCCTCCATCAACCCGGAACCCAAACAGAAACACAGACACACAGAAAGAGAGCTCGGCTAACACAATGAGTACAGGCGTCAGAGGTTGCTATATAAAGTATTAAGACAGCGATGTCGAGGGAAGGGTGAGAGCCTTCCCATCTTCAGCCATTAAAGGCCCTCCAGGAGGGAAATTATCCTGAGATAATTGATCTTCAACTCCCTTTTCAAGATTAAAAAGAGAAAATTCAATATGATAATTAGACATGGCACATCTGGGCATGTGCGGACATGTGCAACCATACACACTCACTCTCACATATACAGAGATCTGTGTAATAATTCTTTGGTTTTACATAGCATCTTTTTTCTAAAGACCTCAAAGAGCCTTTACACACACTCCCCTGGGGCCCGTACTCGGTTATATTTAAACAGAGGGCTCACGAGGGCACATGCACAGAGATAAACAGTGTTCTTCTGTGGATATATACTTAACCCACACCGCCGTTTTCCAAACTTGTACCGCTTTTTATATCTTTTTCTGCCTACCCACTCCCTTTCCTTTTATCTCTAAAAGAAAAGATGAACTATACTGAGCTCCAAAACATAACTTTTTAAATCGGTCTCGGGCTCATTCTAGCTTTTTGTTCTGTTTCTCTTTCCTGCCTCCCCTTCTCCCCTGCCCACCCAGAGTTCCTGCTTTGTAATTTGTTCTGATGAAAAAATAAAATGCCCCAAGACACGTTCCCAGTGTTCAGATGGCCAGTGGCTGCCACGTACTGTTTTCCGCACACCAGCAAGGCGAGAAGCACTTGAAATACACAATCTCACTGACTTCTCACAATATCCCCGAGAAGCAAAGTTTACTACACCCAGTATATGAATGAGGAGACAGAGGCCCAGAGAAGGGAAGGGACTTGGTAAGCTGGGAGACGCAGGGGACGAGAAAACGGCATGACAGACAAAGACGTGCGATGTCACAACAAGGAACAGATAAGGATGCCAGGTCCACAGTGGGTCCAGCCGCTGGGTAGCAAGGTGTGTTAAGCATGTCATACCCACTTTGGGTCTCAGATGTTCAGAGTGTAAGATGAGGCGGTTACACAAGCTGACCCTCCAGCATCCTCCCAGCTCTGAGAGGCTGCAGATCATCAGGAGCAGGTGAGCCTTCCTGGCCTCTGGCTCCTGCAAGCAAACGGGGAGCATCGGGCATCCCCATCATCTGCTCTGTCTGCTGGCTGGCGGCCCTTGGCTGGACTGCCAACCACAACCAGCAGAAACACGACCCCGACCTGTCTAGACCCCCAGGTCTGCCCAGCAGGCAGCAGCACCAGCACCTGCTGAGGCTGGCCTCACACACAGCAGAGCGGTGGGGTTAACTGACAGCAAGGAAGAGTAACGGCGTGTGAAATGTGCATAAATAATTAGGATGTCAGCTACACAGCCTCATTCCTCACTCCACCCTCAGGCTGTGGTATCATACATATGAGCAAGTCTCAAACACACGATCTGTAATTAATCAGAAGTACAGCTACTGAGAGGGCACAGGCAGCCCTCACACCAGACCAAGTCACACAAAATCTGCACTGTCCAGCTCCACACGTCAACGCTTTCACGTCTGTTACACAGAACATGCATGAGCTCTTTGTCGCCAAGATGGGCTGGGTCCTGGTCCCAGATCTGCCACTGACCTCCTGAGCAGCCCTGGGTATGTCGCTTGCCCTCTCTGAATCTGCTTCTCCGCCTCTGAAATGAGCATGATGGCACCTAGAATCCACCTCCAAAGTAACAGAGGGAGAGAGGCAGGAGGAGCTCATTCTAGGAGGAAAATAAGGCCTTGTCTTTTAAAAGCCACTGTTAAGTGGGTTTTCAATGACTTGCAGCTGAAAGCATTCCTAACTGCCCGCCTCCACACAGCACCCCTCTCGGGCCCACCTGGAACTGAACAATGGCATTGACCCTCCCTGGGACTACCCCACACTGCGCCCAGACCCCACTCTGAGCAGCATCACCTGTCCTCTCCAAGCCTCAGTGTCCCCTCTTACAATGGGATCACACTCTGCCACAGGTTGGCCCTGGGGACTACATGAGATAAAATACTTGATAAGGTGTGATGATCTCTCCCACACATTGGTCCTCAATATCCATGGACTTCCCTGGCAGGCAGCACAGCCAACAGACTCCAGCTTGGTGGTCAGATGGGCTGAGGTCTGAAGCCCTTGGCTGTCAGGTACCAGCTGTTTTCCCTCAGGCAAATGAATTAACCTCTCTGAACCCACTTACTCACCCTTCAAACAGGGAAATCAATATTAAGCCTGGGGCTGTTGTGGGGATTAGAGAAGGAGTGGAGAGCGCCAGGAACCAGTGGGAGCAGGAAGGCTGATCCCCTCCCTCCATGCCCCTCACGCCCCCACCCCAGGGCAGCATCTCCACACAGTGTAACCCAGCACAACCCTGTGGGGCCTTCCCAGACAGACCCCCCACACACACACGTGTCCTCCACCTGCCTCTTGTTTGCAGGAAAACTTTAGCCTCCTAGGCCTTCCCCCAAGTTCCAAAGAGTAAATTTGATCAGAGAAGTGAGAAAATGCAGAAACAAAGGAAAACAGTGAAGCAAGACAAAATAGTAACAGTTCAGCTGTTAAAGTCAAGGGCCTTTAGTTCCCCCTCCTCAAGGGCTGCAGATAACATTCTGAGCCATCGTCTCTTGTGCGCTGCTTCAGATACTGAAATCCCCAGCAGGGGGAAGAAGCTAACTGTATGCTGCCCTCCAGGTTGGCTGCAATCAGAAGGTCGATGACGCCGACTCCCACTGACCTCACCACCAACCAATCAGAAGAATGTTCACAAGCTGATCACGCACCTCACAATTCCCCTGTCCTGCCCTTACCCCTCATCTTGAAAAACCTTTCCCTGAAAGCCACTGGCGAGTTCGGCTCTTTTCAGCACTAGCCACCTGGACCCCCTGCAGTAAACGCTGCAGCTCCCTTCACCACAAGCCGGTGTCCGCAGATTGGCTTTGCTGCCTGCAGGCAGGGGGACCCGAGTTTGGTTCAGTGACAACCGCAAACCCTCCAAAGGACACTGAGGCGACAGCCACCTCGCCCCAGGGCAGCCAGGTTCCTTCTGGCTCCCTTCCCCCACACACGGGCTGCGGGCTGCGGTCGGGGAGGAAAAGCCTTGCCCCAGCAGACAGGCTGAAAACCTCCTCCTGGCGGGAGTGGTCACCCTCCGCTCGGCTGGGCATTTCACGCCTGACAAAACACAGCCCAAGAGAACAAGCTCCCTTCCTTCGTGCTGAATCCTCATCCCCAAGGCTTAAAAAGCCGCAGGGGAGGGCCATCCTGCTTTCTGATGGTGCAACCAGGTCTGGGGCCTTGTCCTCGGAGGCCAGCAGGGTGCGAGGCTGAGGAACGACCACCCCCATCACCGGCTTCCTCAGCTACAGAAAGCAGGCCTCCCTTTTCATGCACACCTGAGGTTTGGGTGCTCTTAGTGTCAAGAGTTACAAGTCCTGGGCTGCACGAATTACTCACAGTGAGATTACAAACCCAAAGGAGAAAGGACGGTGCGACGTGGAGGCCAAGGACTGACAGCTGGCGGGCCTCCGGAAAAGAACACGCGAGGAAGGGCCCTGGTGTTGGAAAAAGCAATGGGCACAAGGGGGGTGCCCCCAAACCCACCTGCATGGCACCCCCTCGAGGAGGAGGGGGCCTCCAGGGTCGCACCATGAGGGCCAGGCAGAAAACTGCGTTCGTTCGGCCTGAGCCCGCAGCCCCTCTCCCCAGGCTGCTCCTAAAATGAGGGGAGGGGAGGGGAGTGATGGGAGCAGAAACCGTAGTGGGCGGGGACTCAGGGGTCCCTCTCAGAGGGGGAGACAGACACTAATCAAACACAGAAAGAAACCATCACAAACTGATGCCAGTTAAGGAAAGACCAGGAAGAGAAGACCAGGCAAAGGGGGCGTGTTCGGGCAAGGCTGAGGAAGATGCAGGTGAAAATTGGAAGTGATTAAGGAAAAGTCCTCCAGGTGGGCAGCAGGGGTGGTGGGCAGAGAGCGTTGCAAGTGGAAAGCAGAATCTGAATTCTGAGAGCTGCCTGGAGGCTACTGTGGCTGGACGGTGGCAGGCACAGGGGCTGGGGGAAGGAAAAGGGCAGACAGGGTTTAAGGCCGCAGCAGAGGGCCTAGCTCAGTGGCAGAGCATGTATCTAGCATGCACAAGGTCCCAGGTTCAATCCCCAGTACCTCCATTAAAAATACATAAATAAACCTAATCACCTCCCCCCAACACTGCCCTGCCAAAATAAATAAATAAATAAATAAAGGCCACCGGCCTGGAGTACAGGGGCCTGGGCCTGCAGACCTCAGAGTCAGCGGATGTAACCGACTTACCAGAGAGGCCGGCTTTAGACACAGGGCCTGGTGTGAAGTAATGGTGATCAAAAGCCTGGGCTCTTAGTCTTACCGGGAGCCTGGCACCTCAGCCTTCTGGAAGCCATGCTCTCCTCAGTGAGACACCCTCCCATCCTCATCACCGGACTCAGCAGGCCAGGAGGCGGCCCTGGGCGGTTGCATCTGGGTTCCTCACAGCCTACTGTCTGAGGCATCTTTGTAAAATCCACTCATCTGGAGAGAAGAAAATCTGTGCCAAGTTCCACCTTGAGAGCTAGAGAATTAGTCTTTAATCAGACGAATACACAGGCGGCACCATGGTGGTTAGCAAAAGGCATTAAATCGGGGAGGACTCGCTACTAAACCCCATGAGGGTGGGGACTGGCTAAACAGATAATATTTCCACATCTATCCTGCCTCAGGAACTTTGGCAGGGGGAGGGGTGGGAAATGTCCCTGAGCAGGGGCATGGAAAGAGAGTCACCTGACACCTTCTGTAGCTTGAGACAGACAGGTTGAGGCTAAGAAACTCCCCACCCAGCTAGGAGCCCGAAGCCCGACGCTGACTCCAGCTTACCAGGGGCAGCCCGGTGCTTGCTTTCAAAGCGTCTGCAAACTTCTCATTCACTCTGCTTGATGAGGAGAGCAGGCAGGTGAAGTCACTCCCATCTCTAAAGAGATGAGGAATTAGAAGCTAAAGAGGTTAACCCTTGGGCCTGTAAGGAGGTTCACGCCTTTTTCACGAGAACTTTCAAAGTCTGGTGCCGGGCTTCTCAGCTGGACGGCTTCCTACTCACCATGTCCCCTCTGTGCTCCAGTTGGCGGCGGCAGCTCCCTGATGTGTCCACAGGGCCTGCATACGTAGACAGTTAGGACCAGTGCAGTAGTGAGGCTGCCACTTGGCATGAGGAACGGAGCAGAGGCTTCAGAGTTGAGCCTGGGTTCAAGTCCTCACTCCAACAATCACCAGCTGTGTAACTCTGTGTAACAAACTGAACCTCCCTGGTCCCCAGCTGTGGCATTTGGGCACAGGGATACAATCACCCATCATCTCACTACGTTGCTGGGGGAAACTGCATGAGTCATGCTATCAAAGCTCCTGCCAGCAGAGTGACCATAGTAGGTGCCCAACAAGCTGGACACCTCTGACCCTCCCCTAAGAGAAGAGACAGCACAACACCTCCAAGACCCAAAGGGTTAAGGGGTAGAACCAGAACCAGCATCCAGGTGCTCCTGGGGCACCTGTTGCCTTGGTCTCTGTGGTCAAGTCGTCCTGCTGTATGGAAGTCACCAAGCTTCTCCAGGGCCTGGCACAGCCCTTCCCTTAAAGAGGCACCAGGACTGGCATCCCAGCCCCAAGTGCCAGGCAGCACCCACTCTCCTCCAACCTCACCCAGCCCCTCCCTCAGTTCCGTCAGTGCTTCTCACAGAATGGCAGGCAAGGTCAGGAAGCCAACTTCCTCTGCCACCAGGAGGGCTTCTCATGCCTTGAGGATTGTCCGGGAAGAGCCTGGCCTTCGACGCCAAACCTGTCTGCCACCTCAGCCAGAGCGGCACAAATGTCCTCTTCGGGACTGCAAACAGCAATTGACACATCAACAGGAAATCCCTATGGCTCAACACAGACCTTTCCCTTTCTCCTGTGCTTTTTTAGCAATCCCTAATACGTTACTACATCTCGTTCCAGGGCTGTCAATCAATCCTTGGCCTTTAAAAAAAAAAAAACCACCCATGGCTGAAGTCATTTTATAGCTTCATCAGTACCTCATTCTATCGCGGAAGCAAACTCTGTAATCTCCCCAGGCCGCAGTTTTGCGTACTTATATAAGATGGACAAAAGAACATCTTCCTGCAGGATCGGGGGAGGATGAGCAAGGACGAGGCTCAGGGCAGGCAGAGTCCTGCCATATGGTGGGCAGTCGATGTGTCAACACCTACTAGTCGCCTATTAAATCACCTTGATTCTGTTGTGTTCACTCAACCAACGATTAATCACTCACAAGGTGCCAGGTGACATTGACGACACATGGGGGTTGAGAGAAGAGAGAAGAGATGTGACCCCTGATCCCGCCCCTGCCCTCAAAGAGCTGGCAGACTTGGCCAGGAGGGCCAAGAAATGCTCCCTTAGGGGAAAAATCCTCGCAAAAGGCTTGGAAGGTGAGTAGCAGTTACCCCAAAATCGGGTAAGGCCCCTGGTAACAGAGAAAACTGCTTAAGTCAGGAAGTGCACACTCAGTGGCCGGGGGGCAGCTAGGTGGGACTGGGAGCAACTGGTAATGGCTTCCTATCTGGCTACAGGGGAGGCTGCGGTGCAAAAATGCCCAGGGGCCGCAGAGGTTCTGATTTTTCCACGGAGGTCAAGGGTATTGGTTTATTGATACTGTTTTTAACATGAAAATCTCCCAATGATTAAATGTTGGCAGCTAATTTCTAAAAGGGTTTTTTCAACACTGCGCAGCCCAAACGAAACCCCTCCGTGGACGGCCAGTTTGGACCCTATGGACGTCAGCAAATGCAGAAAGTGAAGGAATGACACAGTGAACACTGGAGATTAAACTGTGATGACCTCACCTCGGTGTCTCTCCCGTCTCCCTCGTGTGACTCAGACGGAGACGTCACTCCGTCCCTGTGGAAGAGCCATCTCAGTGAAGATGGATGATGGAAGGTCCCCTCGGGAAAACAGTCACTCCATCCCCTCCCACGCAGACAAACCAGCATTTAAATACGGGCAGGGGCCCTCAGTCCCAACCTCTCAGCTCAATCACCTGAACTTAATATCTACATGAAGAGAAAGAACTCTGCCCAGCTCGCCTCTCCAGAGTGACCTCTCCACTTTACGGAACGCGACAGGACCACAGTGATGAATCTGGGAGGGGAGGGGAACCGGAATTCACAGAAACACAGACAGCACCTGTCGCCACTTTCCGAGTTTTCTATTGCTAATGTATTACCTGAAAATGGACATCTGCTGCTTTAAGGCGTAGGAGCTACTCAGAAGAGGGAAAAACTAATTTAGAACTAAAGGGTCAACTGCATTAAAAATGTGTTGGTGGATTTTTTTTTCCCTCAATACTCTTTTAAATTGAATTCTTAGTACAGTCTGACTTCATATTTGGGTTAACCGCGGCTCTAACCGTGAAGAAAATTGTTCGCTGTTTCTCACACTCTAAGGATTGAGGCTGACTTCCTGGAAACCCCCAGTGTGAGCCTCCATCCCCTTCCTGCATTGATTGGCCAGGGAACAGGCAAAAAGCAATGTTGATAAAACGCAAGCAGGAGGCAGGTATAGCTCAGGGGCAGAGTGCCTGTTCAGCAAGTAAATAAAATAAACTGAATTACCTGACCACCACCCCCCCAAAAAAAAACACAAACAGGTTCAAGTTCAGAGCCAACCAGACATGCCTGCGGGAGTCGGGCCAACCCCATGTTCCTGGCAGCCATGGACATAGCAGCAGAGGGCAAGTCTTGGCATAATCTGTCTTTGGGACCTTCTCTGGAAGGCAAAGGAGGCTCTGGTTACAACATACAGCAATAAAGCCAAGGGGCACCAACTATTTTTAATAAAGATTTGCACAGAAAAAGGTAACAGATTTCCACAGTGATCGGTATATCAACTATTCCATGTGTTACAAAGAATATGCCGAATATAGTGCGAGAAAATGATGTCCGAACCCAAAGCTAATCCTGGAGCAATCCAGGTGAAGCCACACGGCCAGGCAACTCAGGGGGCAAGAACTTTTCCAAAAGCACTGGTCTCACAGAACTCTAGTGAGGGTGATGTTTGTGTCTGGTTTCCCCTGAGAAGATTCTCCCGGCATTTATGTGTCCACAAGCATCAAACACCACCTTGATTTTCAAACAAGGTGCCTGACAGACAGGCTGGGACCAAGGAGTAGCCACAGCTTCAGGGAAATGAATTCTAATTTGGGGCTGCTTCCTCTGGAACAAGAGCTTAGTCAGACATGGGTTTGTTTCCAATTCCAGGAAACTCGCGTGAGTAGAGATCATTTTTTTTCATGTATATTTCATCTTTTTTTACCAGTGAACGTTAGAAAGGCTCTAATCACACAATTAAGCCTCTAGGAATGAATGAATAAATTAATGATTACAAGAACACCATGGAGAGATGAGAGACGGAAACAAGGATGCATTAAAAAGACATCAAGGGACAGCTGTGACTAACTAAAGTTGCCAATATAGAAAGATTAGAATTAATTAGGGGTCAACTGTTCATTAGAGGGAAGAACACAATGGGAGAGAAACCAAAGGTTCTGAAAGGCAACATCAGGCAAAAAGACACCTTAGGACATCTCAATTTGGGTGAGAAAAAAATGGCAGAGCCTTGACCAAAGAGAACAAAACAGGTTGCCTCCTTCATCCCAGAAAGGGCTCAAATCAGGAAGCAGAATCCCCCCGGATTCTAGCAGGAAGCTAACTGATACTTCCTAAAATGTGCTCATTCAAGAGATGGTGGTTAAAGCAAAGTATCGAGGTGCAGAAGTAATAGCTAAAAGATTGAGGTTCACTCTTAATCCTGGGAGGAACAGGGCTAGGTCCCTGAACCACGGACGTGTACTGCACTGATCATCTGACTTTGGAACAAGTCCCACAGGTCATCCTCTTACTGAGAGTCCCGGGCTGTCCTCCAAGAGGCTGGCATCTGCTGCCTGGACCAGCTGCTCCTCGTTGTCTCTCTGGCCCTCCAGTCCCCCCATGGACAACTCTCCACCACTGAACACAGGTCAGAGTGAGCCCCTCCTCTGCTCTCAAGTCCCCCCTGGTTTCCCATCTCACTCAGGGTAAAAGCTAAAGCCACCCCACCTGCCCTACCTTCATCTCCTACTGTCTGAGGCTCGTTCTGCTTAAGCTACACCCAGGCCCCTCCTACCCCAGGGCCTTTGCACCAGCTGCCCCTCTGCTAGGAACTCCCATCCTCACTTCACTCAGGCCAATACTCAAAAGTCGCCTTATCAGAGACAGCAGGACCTGGCAGCCACTCTCCGTCCACATTCATGTTCAGCTTCGTTTTGCTTCAGACAGACCTGCACTTGATATTTATATCTATGTTTGTGGCCTCCACGCTCCCGACTCGAACACAAGCTCCACGTTTCCTGCTGGAACAGTGGTTTCCACCTGAGTGGGGGATTTGCCCTCTAGGAACATTTGGCAAAGTCAGAGACACTTCTGGTCGTCACACCTGGGGCAGGCGCTACTGGTACCAGGTGGGAGCCCAGGGATGCTGGTAAACATCGTATAGTGCACAGGATGGGCCCACAATGGAGCATAACCCAACCCAAAGGCAAGGGTGCCAAGGCTGAGACTCCTGCCCGAGAGCCCCAGCGGGTGCCTGGCACACAGCAGGTGTTCATGATGGAACAGCTGTGTTTGGAGGGGCCACAGGTCAAGCTCTGCGTTGGAACCAGCCAGGTGCCAGGGTATTAAGTCACAGAGAGGTGGCCTGCAGGGGGCGCACAGGCACACTTGCACACTCTGCTCTCTCCCCCAGGAAAACCCACTGGAGAGCAGCCCCTGAATCAAAAGTGGTCCAGCTTCTCCCGAAAACTGCTGGAAGTCGAGACAAGATGGGGGGCAGCCCGGAAGAACTGGCTTCCTTCTGAGCCTGGCAGGACAACCCCCATACTGGGAGCCAAGGCCAGCAGAACGCTGTGGAGGGAACCCAGAAGCCAGGGAAAGCCGCTCTAGGATGGGCTGCAACTGCTCCATTCCCTGGGGCCTCCTTGTTGGCACTGAGTCCTGAATTCTTGGCTAAGCAAGTCAGAAAACTCAGCTGGAGAGCGTGGACGTGATGGGAGGGGAAGAGGTCAAAACCCTCTCAGGCCGAGGCTTCCCTCCCCCTCCTCAACTGACTCCTCCCCAAACACCTGCACACAGGAGGAGCCCATCAGGGGCCACTACATACAGAGCCACGGGCTGTCACCTAGTACCCCACGAGCCAAGCAGTTTCAACTCGCTAGTCCTTAACTGAGCCCACCTCCCTACCAGATACGCACTTCATGCAACAGCTGCGCATGGTCCAGAGTGGGGAGGAAGAGACGTAGGTTTGGAGAAAGGTCAGGGAGAGGGCGGATGACAGGTGAAACCAAGCTCTCAATGACAAGGACTGAACGCGCAGTGCTCACCTAGCTGACTCAGGCACCAGTCTTTACACTTGATCTTATCAAACGTTCCCGGCAATCTGGGAGGGTCCGGTTAGTGATTCCATTTTGCAAAAGAGAAAACAGCCTCGGGAAAGTCACCTAAAACAGGTTGAAGTCTCAGTGTCTCTTCCCAAGTGAGGAGCTCTGGGCTGGAGGGGAACCGCCGAGTCCCTGGCTCCATTTCCAGGTGGAACAAGTGCCCCCCGTTCCCCGTATCCCCCCCATCTCCCTGCACCTCGCTCATCGCTCCCAGAAGGGGAGGAGCCTGGGAGGAAGAAGTGGGCAAGCTCAGCTCAGCCCCTGTGGGTTCTCTCTCAGGGCCCAGCCCCCGCCCACCCACCACGTAGGCTTGGGAGCTGCCAGTGTGGGGTCCCACCTCACTAGCGAACTCAGGGGTAGCACTTTTGCATGCCCGCTTGCCTATGGCCTTAAAGCTGTTTTCCAGCCAGCTTTATAGATAACAAAGCTACCATTTCCATCTGCATCTGTCACTCTGTCTAGAAAAGGTGACATCTAAGCTGTGTCTTAAGGGATGAATAAGCACTACCCAGGCCAAAAGCGGGGAGCAGGAAGGGTGCCCCAGGCAGAAGGACTTGCTCAGACTAGGGTCAGGGGGACGTGAACCTGGCAGCATGTGCAGAGACCTGGAGTAGCTTAGAGCCGCCGAAACATCGTGACCTCCTAGCAAAGGGTGTGGGGATGTCAAAGGCAAGTGCCAGCTCTGTCTGTCTGAACCCCGCTCAATCTGGCAGCCTTGCTCTTCCGGATGCTGGACTACAAAGGTCAGAGTTGTGCTGGGGGAGCTGGGGGGCTGGACAAGAAAGGAAGGAAGACGCTTTACTTTATCAGCTGAGGTTTTCCTCCCCAAGTAAATGTATTCGTATACAAAGCAAAAACGTTAATAGTAATTTTTAAAATTAATATTTAGGATCCCAGTGCAGGAGGGGAGGAGAAGGAAGAGGAGTTGAAGAAGAGGGAGGAGGAAAAGTTAGAATTCAGCCACAAGGGACACACCAGCGCCCCCTCCCGTTTCCTGAGGAGCTTCCCAGGTGGGTGTGATTACCTCTTCTCAGAAATAGGAAAAGGGTCCAGGGAGGGGAATTAACGAGCAAAGCAGAGGGCAGGGCCAGGATGCGAGCCGTCTGTCAGGATGCGGGAGCTGGGGTGCGCTCACTGCCCCCTCCCCTTTCAGGACTTGGCATGGGGTGACCCACCCAGGCCCACGGATGCGGGGCCAGGCCACCCCCACCCCCAACTCACGCCTAGTAAATGCACCCCTTCTTGCAACTCCACAAGCCCAGCAGCGCAGGCTCTTCGGGTAGCACATTTCAAACAAAGCTGACACTTCAGACAAGTGTGACTGGTGCCTCATCCTCTGAGCAAGAAGCCTGTTTTGCATCGGCTCTGAATTGCATCAAGCGTTACATAAGCTGCTCCCAGGCCCAGCAGAGAGAGAGGAGAGAGAACGTGAAAGCCAGAAGTCATCCTCACTCCAACACCTGTAAACAAATTAGGAGTCAGAGCTGTTAAGGGGGTCAGTAGGAATGCAACAGCCCTCGATGGGAAGAACCAAACTCAAAAAAGGAGGAAAATAAAAAGCACGTGTATCCAGAAAAGAACCAAGAGCTGGGGAGCAGTGGGGGGAGAGCCTCACAAGGGCAGCGACACCCCCTAAAGCAGGCAGCTGCCCTCAAAGAGAGGCTCGTGGAAGCACCGTGGTGGGCGGGCTGGGCAGGGGCTCCTGGTGAGGCTGAACACAGCCGCCCTGGGCCAGTCCCTTCACCTCTGTAGGTGGCGGTCCAGCAGCCCCTCTCCCAGGAGTGCTGTGAAGGGCAGGGGAGCACCAAGGGGACCCCCCCATCTCCTCCTCGAGCTTTTTTTTTAATTGAAGTGTAGTTGATTTACAGTGTTGTTAGTTTATGGTGTGCAGCATAGTGTTTCAGTTACACATATACATACTTTTTCAGATTCTTTTTCCTTGTAGGTTACTACAAGATACTGAACATAGTTTCCTGTGCTACACAGTAGGACCTTGTTTATTTTATACACGTAGTGTGTGTATGTTGATCCCGAACTCCCAATTTATTCCTCCCTACCCCTTCCCCCTTTGGTATCCCTAAGTTTGTTTTCTGTCTGTGAGTCTGTTTCTGTTTTATAAATAAGTTCATTTGTGTCACTTTTTAGATGCCACAAATAAGTGATATCACATGGTATTTGTCGTTCTCTGTCTGACTTAATTCACTTAGTATGATCATCGCCAGGTCCACCCACGATGCTGCCAATGGCATCCTCGAGTGCTTCTTGGTTGGGGGCAGTGCCCCTCAGACCGGCTGGGTGTTCTGCAGAGTCACCCTGTCTTGGGGCCTCTGCACACGGCCGCCCCTCCCTGTGGAGTGCCCTCCCCTCCTCTTCAAGGCTCCCTTAACTCCCCGGCACCCACCCTTGTGCCTCTTCAGTTGCTCTCTCCTCAGGGAAGCCCCATCCTTGTTACACTCACCCCCTTGACTCTCACCAGTTTCCCCCTCCAGGCTTGGGCAGTGAGGAAACCAACGTCTACGTTACTGACAGTCGGCCCCAGCTGTGGGTTCGAGGCCTCTGCGGTTCCAGGTGAGGGGCTGAGCTGGACCACCCATCTGAGACCCAGATTAGGATTTTCTGCTTCAGGGGGAACTCACTCAGGGTGAAGGAGGGGGAAGGTCACTGTGGAAGTGACTCAGTGCCCACAGTGACAAACAACCCATCATAAAATAGACAAACAGGTTCATGTTGTATAGCACAGGGAACTACATTCAACATCTTGTAGTAACCTATAATGAAAAAGAATATGAAAAGGAATACATGTATGTTCGTGTATGACTGGGACATGTGCTGTACACCAGAAATTGACACATTATAAACTGACGAGACTTCAATTAAAAATGTATATACAAAAAAAAAACCACTCCCATGGGACCCAACTGCCTTCCTTCTCCCCGATCCAACCGCTCTTTGTTTCTGTACTTTCATGATTTCCCCTAGATTTTACACTCCCGTGAGCAGGGTTTCCGCAGGAAGAGCTCACATCTACCAGGTACGGAAAGCACTGGCCTAAGCACTTTATCTGCATTAACTCATTTAGTCCCCACAATGGCTCTGATGCTGCTTCTCTTACAACCTGCATCTTAATGATGCTGAAACTCAGGCACAGAGCTCCTGAGAGGCAGAGTCGGGTCTCCTTCCCCTTGACTCCCAGCACGCAGAACAGTGCCCAGCACTTGACAGGTGCTCAGTAAATGTTTGTGGGCTGAATAACCAGACCAGTGAAGAAATGAGGCGTGTCTCAGTTCCACCTGGAACGTTCCAGGGACCAAGTCGGTCACCGAAGGCCTAGTAGATAACATTCAGTGGGAAGGTCCCCCTGTAAATAAATATGCCCCCCTTGAGGCTTTGTGTTGTCTGCATCAACTGGGTCCACTCCTTGTGGTTCGGGGGCAGTGGGCCCAGGACACCACCGATGGAATGCCTGCTGCCCCACCATCTCCTCCTCAAACTGCACCACTAAACCTTCAGCCCCGCAGCGGGCGGCTGGCGGGCCCTGCATCTCCCTGTGAATCATCCCTCCATCGCTCTTCGAGCCGCCCAATGTTTGGAACTGCGTTGCCAGGCGACGAGCCAGCCCTCCTCACTAGCACTGAGAATCCCTTCCAACAGTAACAGCCAGGAGGAAAAAGAACCTGCTTCACGAGGCCTATTGACAACCAAGGATGTTCCTCTTGCCCTCTCTGCCCTCGCTCGAGATCGAAAGTGGGGAGAAATCAAAAGGAAACAATCCAGCTGATTATCTGGGCTTTACTCTCTCCACCACCTACCACTTTCCACCCCTCAAAAAGAGGAAAAAGAAGGCAATGATTAGGATTCCAGTGCTGAATAAATATCCGTGGATAATCAGTTATATCTCATTAAAAGCAACGACAAAGGATAAATATTTCCTAATTAGCCGTATATTCTGTTTCAAAACAGGACCAGGCACCTGCACCTCCCCTTCAGAAAGTCATCGGCAACGTACAACAAAAGTTGTGCTAATGGCGAATAGAATGTTCTGTGCGTGCGTGATGTTTTCAGCTAGGAAAGACCACTGCTCCCACCACCACCTTGCAGTTAAAATGGGGCACCAGCACTGGACATTCAAAGACTGAGGCAGCAACAGCCCGCAGCTGCAGGAGGAAAGCAGGGGAGAGAGGGGTAGAGACAGGGCCAGAGCGCCCCCTGCTGGCTCCACGGCTGCTCTTCCCCCAACCAGCAGGGAGAAAGGCTGAGCCACTTTCCTGCAACTTCCAGCTCCCAAATAATCATATATTCAAACAGAGAGATTAATTCAAGAGCATAAACTCATTTTCTAAAGAGGAAGCAAAAGGATATAAGCTGACATGAATACAAATAAATATCAACTGAAGGGATTTTCAGTAAGTTCCAGTAAAAGAGCACCAGTGAGCTACACATGCTGAATGTGACCGTCTCTGCAGTTATCAGGATGGGATCATTTATTCTGTTACACTGGACAGGTGTTTGCCCTTATGCACCCCATAGCTCCCCCCACCCCAGATGATCTTCACTGCAAGGCTGATGGAACCACACAGCTCCCAAATACACACACAAGAACAAGTGCCTTCTGGGATCTGCCATTTTGTTCAGATTCTTTTTTATCCTAAGTTTCATTCCCTGAATGATGCAGGAGGCAGGTGTTTAAAAAAATTGTCTAAAATAAAATATGGTTCCTGGAAAATAGCTCCAGTGCCTCCTTCTCCTATTCAGGGATTCTCCTTGTTGGCAGTGACGTCTGAGGCTGGATAAATTTCTGCTATGGAGCCTGGCCTGCACACTGTATGAGGTTTGGGAGCATCCCCACGCCAGCTGTGACAGCCAAAAATGTCCCCAGACATTGCCAAATGTCCTCTGGGGGCTGGCATCGCCCCTAGCCGAGAACCACTGTCCCACGTGATCACCATCTTCCATTCTTGAGACCACCAACCTCACAACCAGAGCATAGAGATTCATCTCCTTTAAAGCAGAGGGAAGATTAAGGAGGTGCCACGTGAAGGCGCCTTGAGGGGCCTCTGCAGGAGGGCTTGTTTCAGAAAAACGGGAAATCGGGTCTGTCCATTTGCAGTTCACAGGCAGGCCCAGGTACTGTTTCCAGGATGACCAGCCAGCAACATGCCCTAAAACAGCACTTACCAGTCAGCGAGCATTTAATACACCTTGCACTCTTCTGGGTATGTTTTTTCCATTTTTCTTACATAAACTATTTGTTGATGTAAGAAATTTACATAAAGTATCTTGAGTATTTCTGTGTGTATTAATTCATTTAATCCTCATGATCCTATCAGATGGGTACTATTTGTAGCCCCATTTTTACAGAGATGAGAATACGGAGGCTTGGACAGGTTAAGTAACTTCCCACTGCTAGTCTGTGGAGGGAGGTGGATGAGAACACAGCCAGCCCACCTGGGAGGATCGTCAGACAGCAGAACAGCAGCAGTGAGAACAAAGACCAGGGCTGCGGCAGGTGCCAGGTGCAGTTCCCACTAGCTGAGCACCTGAGTGCTCCTTACTCCTAAGGTCTGCAATCCTCCGAAAGCAAAGGACTTTCTCCCCAGGAGAGTCCCCACATGAGCACAAATACATGTAATTTTGCACACAATTGCAAGAGGCTTCTGAAATCTCTGAAACCATCTCTGGGCCTCCAGTGAAGCATCCAGACAACATACTCTAGGCTCTGTGCTAGACGCTTCACGGACCAACGAGGAGTCCTGCAAGCAGGTAACATTACCTCCACTTCGTGGTATGGAGTTCCACAAAAAGGAAATAGGAAACTGAGTTCAGAGAAATTAAGGCATTTGTCTAATCGAACAGCTCTTGAACAGCGGCACGGTGGTCTGCCTGACTCCGATGTTCCTTCCACCCCAAAAAGGCTGCCTTCACCACCCAATTCATCCACGACCGCCCACACCAGGGCCATACAAAAATAAAGGATGCAGAAAGGACAGAAAGGATTTACACGTCTAATCTAGCAGCGCTGATGATGGAAGCCTGGCAGAGAGATGTAAGGTATCGGGCCACGCCGAACTAAAAGCTGAAGGTGACAACTGCCTTTCACAAAGAAGGCTGATTCACCTTTACACATTCTGTAAGACGTCTTTTCAAAGCAGTCCCCAGGAGTCCGGGCACTCGCGCAAGTACCATCCTGCCTCTCTCCAACCCGGCCTGCTTCCTACATAGACCAACACCTGGCCCAGAGGAGCAGAAGCTATGAGCCAAATGTCAGAGCCCGGATGTGTACGGATGCTAACTCCCACAGCCAAAGGTCACTCAAAGTCAACTCAACAGTTAATGCATTTGCAAAGGAGACAGTCAGCAAGCGGCGGGTGAAGATGCCTGCCTCCGACCCCAGAACAGCTAACAAGCCAGGCGCCACGCTAGAAGCACCCAGACGTCGACAGCTTACTTGGCTCTGTAACGGCTGCAGAGGGGAACGTGAGCACCGGGACTCTCTTTCCAGGACAGATGGCTAGAAGCGCAAGGAATCCTTGAGCGTGGCCTCCTCCACCCTACAATCGGGGCAACTGAGGCCCAGAGAGGTCAAGGGACCCTCCACTCCCAGGGCATGAATGAGAACCAAGTGTTCCCGATCTTCCCCAGCTCGTGTTCCTTCTACCAGCTGCCCCCTCCCTCCAGCAATAGGGGAAAGGGTGAAAATTCAGTCACTCATTCGCTCCAAGTGCAGCTCACAGTTCGGGGATTTTACTGCAGACCAAGCTAGAGATGCATCGGCGATGAAAACAGACCTGCACCAGCCTTCGGGGAACTTACTTTCAAATCCTCGGAGAGCCTTTTTATATTTGTCGTGTGTGTTAGAACAAGAGTAAACACTTGTTCGTATGTTTGTTCATTCATTCCTTCAGCTAAAGTGTCTTGAGCAGCAAGTCCACAGCAGGCAGATTTCAGGCACCGGGATACACAGTGAGCAAGCAGGCAAGGCGCCTGCCCTCGGGGCGCTCACGTTCCAGCGGGGGAAGGAGAAATAGTGTACTCGGGCCACGGGGGCTTCGGAAACCTGGCGCCAGATAAGAAGAGGGTGATGGAAGCAAGCTCTTTCAGGGAAGGAAAGCCTCTGGACCAGGGTCATTTCAACAGACCTGAATGCTTTCCTCTGAGGGCCAAGCATTCCAGAAGCAGTGGGTTTCCAGGAACAGCAAGGAGCGGGGGGAGGGATGTGAATGCTGGCTCCCCCACGACTTCGCAGTAGGACCTTCACCCCACCTCTCTCAGCCTCCGTTTCTCCAACTACAAGGCGAGGCCAACACTCCCACTTTGCAGAGATGCTGTGAAAATCAAGTGATAATACAGAGAAAGCCCAGTTCACAGCAGGGAAGTAAGTGAGGAGACGTCCAAATTACTCATCTTTGCCAGGCACCCCTTGAAGGATACTCTGGAATTGCCCCAGAGGTGGGTCTGAACTGACGGATGGATCTGACGTTGGCCAGCTGCCAGAGGTTGTCTGGAAAGAACCGGGAGAGGAACGTGAGACCAGGCTCCACAGTTCTAGGGGTTTTGGCTCTGATTACGGTTGAGAGCGTGGGCCCTTGCGGCTACTGCACGGGCTTGAAACTATCCCCACAGAGGGTCTCCAGGAATGATTTCAGGAAGAAATGGCCTCCCTGGAGTGACGCCACTGCCTGACACCCACGTATGGCGAGGTGGACACTGGACATCGCACTGACCCTCTCACTGTCCCCGGTCCCGGGCCTGGCCGTCAGCCCCCCAGGCGATGACCGGACCCTGAAGAACTGCCACAGTGACGCTCACCACCTGCGGAAGCTCCTCGGCAGGTGGGAAGGCGCCACCCCAGCACGCCGCCTGGGGCAGCGCTTGGGTTTTGTGCCTTTGCGTGTCAGGCACTAAACCCCCAGGACGGCCCTAAGAAGCCAGTGTGAGTGTCTTCATTTTACAAATGAGGACACAGGGCCTTAGAGAGTCTGGAAAAAAGAGAAAGAGAAACCTCGCTGGGAAGTCCTGGAGCTGGGGCTTGACCCCAGGATGCTGGCTCCATGTTATGGACCACCCCCCCCAAAACCTCCCCGTCTCTGCTCTCTCCGTAGCCCTCAGCATGTCTCTGAATTAGGGGTGTCAGCACCGTACTCAGGGCACCAACTAGGGACTGCCAGCAGCTTGAGAGACTGTGGACATCTGAGTCAACCCTGCTTTTGAGGGAGCACCACGTTAATATCTTACAGCGAGCACACGACGAAGCCCAAGGTCCACTGGAAGTCAAATCTCCCACCATCTTGGGCTTCAAGCTCTACTGGAAGTTGAATCTTTTGCCATCTTGGTGCTAACTGATGTGTCATTCTTTTAATGGCTGCGCCCTGCCCTCTTCCCTCCTGTCCCAACTAAGTCATCTTTTTACACACTGAGACCATGTTGGCCCCCCCTTTTGACCTCTTTCCTGAGCCACACAGCTCCAAGAGCAACTGCTGGAGTCGTATCCCTCCCATTCTCCTTTGCCTCCCCAAGTCAGGCAGAACACCCCATGGGGGCCCTGAAACTAGAGGATGTAAGCCAACAACCCACACTGGGGACACAAATGTTAAAAGCGTGAAGAAGGGCTGCCCCAGAGGGGACGCAAGGCCACCCAACCCTGAGGAGCCATTTTCAGGGCCTTAACGTAGCAAAATGCATTAACGTGTTAGCACCTCTAGTCGGTGGAGGGCACAGACACTGGCAGCTATCACACCCCTGGCAACACACTAACTCAGAACACAAAATGGTGATTTAGCTCTAGCCCATAAACACAGCCTAACCTTGGCCCCCATCCCACGACCAGACGTCTACCACAAAGGAGTGCTTAAGCAGAACAAAATAATAATAGCCAAGAGTCTTAGAATGCACTTACTAACAGCACTTCTCAACTCTTCCTTACAATAAAGGAAGAAAGTCACTGTAGTGGGGGGAAGCGTGGCTGGTGACCCACCCCGCCCCCAATAACCTAGTAAACTGTAAGTAAATCAAGCGTGGGACACCATGCAGCCATCCCAGTAAACAGAGAACGCTGCTGCCACTCCAGTCTGCAAGGATCAGGCCCTCAGCCACTGCAGCCGCCAGCTCTGGGTGCCCTGAGGACCCAGGATGGGCTCGAGGGCCTTTGGATACTGGCCCGAGATAAGATGCATATCTAAGGAGAAATTTCAATGAACTCGGATTCCTGCATCTTCCCATACACAAAAAAGCACTAGAATCATTAACTTGAGATGTCTGTTTTTTGTGATTAGCAGTAATCTTTTGATGTTCAAGGACATGTGTTTTTCCAGCAAAAAAAAAAAACCCTCTATGTCCTGGCTCCTTCCTCACCCCTTCGGAGCAGCTCCTCAGAGCCATCTGAGAGGCTGTCTCCTGGGCTGTCGTCCTCAACAGCCCATCCTTGCATAAAACTTCACCCGCACCTGTGAGGTCATGTGTTTTTCTTCAGTCAGCACGTTGAAGAGGATGATCAGGGGGATGAGGAAGACAAGGACGACTGGGATCTAATGTGAAGAAAGCTGAATACAAAATAAGCACTTTGTAACAGCTGGCATTTATATGACTCTTAACTCTGATCCAAATACTTCTCTAAGCTCATCACTGCTCACCTTCACAACGACCACGCGAGGTGAGTGTTCACCCTTATGTTTAGACAAGGAAGCAAGGCACTGGGAGGTTTAAGAACTTGAACCCTGGCAGCCTGATTTCCAAGCAGGCCCTCCTAATGCAGTTCCAACCAGGTGCGACCCTGCACGCGGAAAGCGCCTCTGAGGCAGATTTGTGGCTGTTTTGGTTTGCTCACAGCTGTTTTCACGACTCCCCTAAGTAATGAATTTTTCATAATAGGCTTCTGTGTTTTCTTAAGTGCCAAAGCACCTGCAGGAAAGGGAAAGAAGTAATGTGGGTCTGGTCACACGTCTTCTCCTGGGCACTAAATAACAAGAATATACACTGCAAAAGCCCGGGACAAAGTCTTCGCTATTTCGGAGACATCCGAGCGGGATGGGCTGCCAGGCAGAGGGCTTGTCAGCCCCCCACCCACCCACCCAGCGCCCAGGAGTGAATACCCGAGCTCCGGCCTGATGACAGGGCCAAGGCAGCCACCCACACCCATTATGAAAAGGCTGGAAAGCCGCTTGGTGGGACATGAGGGAAACGTTCTCCACTTCAGGGAACAGAGCTGGGGTTCCTCTGCCAGGCTCCTCCAGGGTTTGTGAGGCCGAGCACCCCCTCCGGAGTGGACTCCTGGGTGCCTCACGTGCTGGGATGCAACCCTCCACCTGAAGTCGGACAGCTCCTGGGACACCCCGTGTCACGGAGTGAACTGCATGCCTCCAAAACTCGTAATATTTTGACTATATTTGGAGGTAGGGCCTTTAAAGAGGTAATCAAAGTGTCCTTATAAGAGGAAGAGTCACCAGGGACACGTGCTCACAGAGAGAAGGCCGTCAAGCCAAGGAAAGAGGCCTCACCAGAAACCAAGACCTTGCTCCTGGGGGACTTCCAGCCTCTGGAACTACGAATTTAGTAAATTTCTGTTGTTTAAGCCACCGGTCTGTGGTATTTTGTTACAACCACGCTAGTAAAGCAATACACCCTGGATACCCACACACACTCCCCCTCTTTTAATTTTTTTGCTGTGACACAAGAGATAGGGGCAAGATGGGGAGGGTACAAGTCAAAACCACCCATCACTGAAAACTTCTAAGTATTCCGATGTCTTGTCTGGAACATCCATAGGGCAGGCAACAGTGCTGTTCCCTGAAGTTTACAGCCACCTCATAAAATGGCACCCCCCATTACATACACACACACACACACACACACACACACACACACACTCATCCTCCACAAACCACATTACTACAGAGTAACAAGGGTCAAAATGTGGACTTTGCAGTGACATTTTTCTTCAGAGATGCAAGCTGTCAGCTCTGGATATGTCTCCACTTGCCCAAGATACTAAAAATGATAAAATCAGATGTACATTTTTAGAACAGTATATGAGTAAAGACCAGAAAAACAGCCTAAAGCCCTGGTACCAACAAAACTCGGTGTGTCTGAAGGAATGTCCTTAGTGAAGACACACGGGCAGGGCCAGCACCTTCCCAAAAGTCAAAGTGGCTGAGGGAGACCCACAGGCCATGATCTCTGTCCACCCCAAAGAGCAGCTGACAAAGCAAATTGTGTCTACATGAGATGGGGGGAACTCATGCCGGGGTGCAGGAAACCTACCTGGACGCACAACACTGGGTGGCTGGGCACCGGGGCGGGGGGGCGGGGCTAGGGGCGGGGTCGGGGGACAGGGAGAGGCCTGCATCCCTACAAATGATGCTCAGGACAAGGCATCTGTGAAAGCTGGCCTTCACGTCCTCAGTCTTGAGGTCAATGTCCTTTTCAAAACAAACTTAAATAAGGTAAAAGCTGGTGTTCTTTACAGTAGACGCACCTGGGAGCCAGAGTAAAGCCTCATCCCGCTGCGTCAGGGTGTGACCGACACACAAGGAGGCAGCGCTGCAGTGCTGGGAAGATGAGGCATTAAGTAGCAGTGAGCCAGAGGAGAGAGGAGCCCTGCCCTTCTCCAGTCCTGCTGGTTGCTCAGGAAACACACCTGGGTGTAGCACTGAGCGCTCAACACCTCTCTAATGCTGGGACAGGCAGCGACATCCAGGCTGACAGGAACACTTCTTCCTTCACACTGTCTTTATTTTCACAGTTACCTGTTATTTAAGCCAACTAACAGTGGCTCTCCAGTTACAGTAATCATATAAAGTTCCCTTTCTAAATAAAGGCATTCAGGTTTTTTAAGTGCACCCATTTAGGAAAAAAAAGTCAGGGTCGGTAACGGTAACGGTACTGTGGGGAGTAAGTAACTGAAACCCAGCAAGCTGAGTGCTCTTCCGGCCCGTGTGCCCCACGTGCTGGGGATCCTTAAACTTCTGCTCAGCTGAGCCCGAGGCTGAGAAGCACCACCATAAACCACACGCTTTCATTACACACAGTGAGACCAGTCAGTGCCAACACCCCAGCCTCGCAGCGCCCACCCAGCTCCTTCCTCACCCTTGAATTAGAACACTGGCTGCCCCCCACCTCCACTCTTCCTTCTGCAGCCATGAAAACCCTAACTTTTTTTGAGGAGGGGCCAGGATACATTGCCTCCTTAGCAGCCAGGGGAGGCCTTGGAACTGATGTTGGCCACATGAGTAGGAAACTCTGTGCACCTTCTAGGAAGGATCCTTACAGATGCCGGGGCCGGGGTCGGGGTGGAGCGGGGTCAGCTTTTTTGTACCGTGAACCCATTCTGCAGTCTGTGAAGCCATGGGCCTCCTTTCAGAAACAGTTTCAAAATACATAAAATAATGGAGTGCATATGGTTCAGTGGTAGAATGTGTGCTTAGCATGTACGAGGTCCTGGGTTCAATCCCCACTACCGCCATTAAAAAAAAACAAAACTAAAATACATAAAACACCCAAGATTACAAAGGAAACTGATTAGATTGACACATAATGATCAAAATGTACAAAATAAAAGTAAGAGTAATACATAGGATTATTTATCACCACATTAAAAAACTACTGTATTTTCCAGCATAAATGACATTGTGAGTTTTTTTTGTATCACCGTTGTTAAAGGTGCCTGTGACCTCTATCGGTGACAAAGTCACCCATTTTGCTAAGACCACCAAGGTTTCCGTGGTTTGCTGCTACTTTCATAATTAAAGAAAACGCAACCTAAGTGTCCATCAGCAGATGAATGAACAAAGATGCGGTGTGTATATATGACGGAATACAACTCAACCATAAAAAATAATGAAATTTTGCCACTTGCGACAACATGGAGGGACATACAGGGTATTTGCTTAGTGAAATAAATCAGATGGAGAAAAGCAAATACTGTATGTTATCACTTATATGTGGAAGCTTAACAATAAAACAAACAAATGAATATAACAAAACAGAAACAGACTCAGACATAAAGAACAGGAGGAGAGTATGTAGCTCAGTGGTAGAGTGTGTGCTCAGCATGCACAAGGTCCTGGGTTCAATCCCCAGCACCTCCATTAAAAATATGAAACCTAACTAAACCCCCCAAAGTAGACAAAACAGATATAGACAATAAACTTGTGGTTATCAGCGGGGAGAGAGAAGGGGGAGGGACAAGATGGGGGGAGGTTAAGAGGTACACACTTCTGTGTAAAATAAACTATAAAGAGATATAGTGTAGTACAGGGAATACAGCCACTACATTACAGTAACTTTATATGAAGTATAATCTATAAAAACTTTGAATCACTATGTTACATACCTGACATTAATAGACTGGTAAACAACTACAATTTAATTTTAAAAATAAATTAAAACAACAAAAATAAAGGAGATACTAAATTTCAGTCAGAGGCTAGAGAAAAAAGCTCTAATTTCTTTCCCTATACAGGTTTCAGACCCCTGAATCCTACCAATGGAAATGGAGGAAGCCTCTCCTTTAACCCCTCCTTCCTCCTGATACCTGGGATGAGAATGGGATGGCTGGAAATAAGCAACTGTTTTGGAGTATGAGGCAAAATACAAGGAGCCCTGATCTCTGATGACCATGGAGCCACATACCAGCCCCAATCTATCCACATCTGGACAGAGAGATGAATTTCTATCACACTATGCTACTGTTGGTTGGTTTATTCTTTATAACATAAAGCCACTCAAACCTAATCTTATTTGTTATTTCTAATACTTTTGCTGAGTGGTGAGGTTGCAAACAGTTTGAACCTAATCATTAGCAACCTTCATTTATCTTTCAGAGAAGCATTCTTCCTTACTTACAAAAGTGATTCCTCCAGAGCTACATAGGAAACCCAACTACAAAGCTCCTCTGTAGCTGACAGCCTTGGAGGAGGCAAACCGTGAAACCTTGGATAACAGAAGTTTCCCTCTGCCTCGGTGCTGCTCCACCTCTGAAGCATGGCCTTCAGAACATGCACACGCCCAAGTATTAAGCTTAACAGCTCAGAAATCTTACGACCACACACCACACTTCAAGTCCACAATCAGGTACACACACACCCGACTTTATCTCACACTCCGTGAAGTCCACGGTCACCGAGGAGCAGGCACAAAGCCACTGCTGTGATGTGAGGGCCCAAGAGTCATCCCAGTGTTGGCAGAAGCCACTCAGAAAGTACTTACTAACTGTCATCGACTCTGGAGCCGAGGCAGAAGGTAGCAAGCTGCTCAGAGGACTTCCTTGGCCTGGAGGACTTGTTTCCACACTGCAAAAGGCAGCAGAGGGAAGTTACACTCAGCCAGTTAAAACACACAACCTCACCATTCAAACAGATGCTAAGCTCATTCAGGTTTCCCGACGAGCAGGAAGAAAAGGCAGCCCTTGAAATTAGTCAATTCTTCATTATTTGTGGATTCCGTATTTACAAATTCACCTCCTCCCTAAAGTTTACTTGTTATCCCAAAACTCAGTGCTCTCGGTGCTAACGCGGTCACCAGGACCATGTGCAGAGTGGCCAAAAATCTGAGTCACTGGACGTATGTGCTCCCAGCCCACATCAAACAAGAGGAGTTCTGCCTCCTCCTTTCACTCTCATTCTGTAAGCGTGTCCTTCTGGTGGGCTATTCAGTGCCACGTTTGTCACATTCCTGTCTTTCTATTGGTGATTTTTGCATCTACAACGGCCCCAAGCGCAGTGCTGAGGGGCTGTCTGGCACTCCTAAATGGAGACTGTGATGCACCTTGTGGAGAAAATTTGTGTGAGGTCACCTTTGTTCAGGTGCTATTGGCCCCAAGTCCAATGATTCAACAATGTATGTGAAACAAGGTGTCTTTAAACAGGAACAGACATAAAACAAAGGTATGGACTGATCCCTTGACAAAAATGGTGTGACCAGATACGCCCAGGAACCTAGAAGCAATGGTTCTGTCTTCGAGGAGACTTTATAGAACATACTGCTGCAAGTAACAGGAGGTGACTGTGTATTTACAAAGGATCTGTAACACAGGAAAATAGCACTTAGCATCTGTCATGTAAACGATAGGACCATAATCTGGTTACCACACCCACACTCGGAGGAAAAGGACCAAAAACATCCTCGGTGAAGTGGAGCTGGGGTTGAAAGTGGTGTTTGTTCGTGTACTGCTGCATTTGCAAAATTTTCTAAAATAAACAGCAGTAAGGACTCAGCGTCCTGGCTGGAGCTGGCGACACTGATCGCTCCCAGCACTGCACTGACTGGTACACAGCGCCATTTTCAGAGAGCAGAGTCCAGTCTACTCAGGGTGAGAGCGTAACACCAGCGTGGCTGGAGGTGATCAGTGACCCCACCCTGGAGCCAAGGTTGAAAATGCAGGCTTGCTGCGTCCCTGGACAGCAAATTAAAACCACACAGAGAAAGAAGGAACAACTGTTAAGGGCGACAGGGATGGCAGTGGCACCAGGGACTCTTCAGCGTCCATCTCAGCTGTGCTACCAAACGTCCAGTGACTCTGGACCACACAGCTTTCCCTTGAGATACTTACATCTGAATAAAAGAAGACCAACGTGGTGCTTACTACTGAACGTCCGACAAAGCACCTCATGATATCTAAGCGGCTTAAATATTATATAATATTAAAACTGCAAATTATAATGTTTAAATTGTTCAACTGTTTATTACTATCAAATATGAAAATTAAGCAACTTATGATCGAGGAGGTCCCCAGATACGGCCCCACAAGTGGGAAAAGTAAAGGTGGTACGCAGATGAGGTGTGACGAACAGCACGCCTCATCCCACTTCACATTCTGGGATATAAAACCAAGCCTGAACTGAATTAAGGTGAAGCGAGGCCTCGTCCTTCAGTCCCAGCAGAGGCCCGCCTATCTTTAAAAAAGAATGAAGTGCAGAGTTGGGAAGAGGACAGTTCAACCCCAGAGGCAGCTGGGTTTCTGAACACTAACCTGTACCGAGGTCCAGGCTCAGGGAGAACGTGGTCCTCAGGTCCCGCCCCATTCTCCAGGCTCCCGAGGGGGGCATCTGTGCACAGATGGCAATTGCAGAGACAAAGTCAGGTTTCTGTTCCCATTTCGTTTTCTCCATGAGACAAGGACACCGTGCAGACACTGGCTCACCTGCTAAACCAGCTGAATTACAAATGTTTCCCCTTCTGTATGCTGGATTTTAACCTGCTACCTATTTCATTTCTTTCGGTCATAATCTCAGATTTGGCATCAGACACTACCTGGAGGCCCTATACTCCCACTCAACCTTTTTTTCACTGACATGTCACTGACACACAATACTCTGTTAGTTTCAGGTGTACAGCATAGTGATTCAATATTTACACGTATTACAAATTGATCACCACACTAAGTCTAGTAACCATCTGTCACTGTACAAAGTCATTACAATGTTACTGACTATGTTCCCTATGCTGTACGTTATATACCCATGACTTATTTATTAACCTTTTTGATCTTGAGCCACATGGAATTATGCGTGAAGTCCGTATCCAGAGCCAACTTCAGAATCAGGGAGTAATAAATTTGCTCTGTTGGACACAACAGCTCCTGCCTGCAGTGGCTGGAGATGGACACGAGAGGGCAGCACTGTCCAATCGCTGACAGCGTCTGCTCTGTCAAAACCAAGTGACGGCTGCTTTCTAAAGAGCCACTTGCTCTGCATGGAGTGGCCTGTGAGAAAGGCATTTGGAAGAAGTGAGGCCATAAATCATCTCTAGAAACAACAGGCAAGAGGCACTAAAGACTTTCACAAATGTATCAGCTGCTGTTCAAGTCTCTTTCCAGGAAAAAGTGCAAATCCATGCCCTGGGGCTGGATGGTGACATTAAGGCCAATATCGCCCAGGAGGACACCTGCATGTCGGAGAAGCTTCTGGCTGTCAACACCCACCATCAGGCTTGCATCAGGGCAGGGGACACAGGGAGAGAAGGGCACAAGTTCCCCCTCCCATGCCATCTGTCCTGTGACCTCCTCCACATCACTCTTTCCATTTACATCTGGTCTCATCCTGCTCAAGATGCCCCAGCTCTTAAGGAGCTGAACAAAGAGAATCCTAAGGGGAAAAATGTTTTACCACCTTTTCTTCTACCCTGCTGTCCCCGCCAAGCTATTTCACTCACTCCTACCACTTTTAAGAAGTCCGAAGGGGAACGAGAAAGCATCCTCTCTACCTCCTCGCTCCCTAGAATCAGGGCGAGTTTAGGGTGCAGGCTCTGCCCGCTTGCTTGGGTTCAAGTCTCTGCTTCCCAACTTTAATTCAGTAAAGTTACCCAGCCTCTTTGTGACTCAGTTTCCTCATCTGTGGAATGGGCTGACACTGGTGCCTACTATAATGTTAGTAACACCCACCACACAACTAAATTTCACACTCAGACACACGTACACTTCAGAGAGAGCACGCAACGAGTGGGGGCCGGCATCAGCTCACTCTGCAGCCACGCCTGGTACCACAGCACTCCTCCTCCTCCTCCCAGGCAGTGGGCTTGCTCTCAAAGGACCCCAAGGAACTCTTCCCTCGGTGCCCCTCCCGCCTTCTCCTAGGAGCTCTCTGCTCTCAGCTTTCATAATACTATGGTCCTCCTCTGCCCACTGACTTTTTCTCTGATTCCTGTGTGAAGGTGTCTCCACACGGCTCCACGGCCTCTGACCTCCTTTGCAAAGCTGGCAAGGTCCCGGCTCCAGCTCTTACCTCCATGAAGAGGACAACTCTCAAGCCCTCACCTCTGGCTAGGCCCTCAACCTTGAACTCCATCCCCACATTTCTAACTGCCCACCAGAAAGCTCTCCTGGGATACCCTACTGGGCCTACCAGCTGATCATGACCTTCCAAACTGCTCCTACTGGGCTGTAACCTCAGAAAACCATGGTACCCACCCTCCCTCACATCCCAGAGCTGGCTGGGGTCCAAGACCCATCAGTTCCACTCAGTCATCTCCCACGCCATGCTCCCCAGCCGCCTGCACTGCCACCGTAGTTCAAGGGCTCGCTATCCTGCAGGGGTCTTCTGCAGCAGGTCCCCTCAGTTCTGTCTCAGCCCCTAATCTGACTCACACACAGCTCCCTAAGGCAGAGACGAGGACTCCAATATACACAACAGAAGTCCATGGCTGGAGTAAAGGCTGATATCACCGACCAGCATTTCAGATACCACACCTACTTGGCCCAGGTGGATCTCCCACTGGAATACATGACCGTGACCCCATGACAGCTGTGGTGGGCCCGATGCACTGGGGCCACAGAGCAATCACAGAGACAGCCCACATCACTCACCCTTCAAGTCCTCTCTTCCTTTGTCCCCAACCAGATGTCATTTTTCCAACTGCCAGACGTCTGTCTGCTCCCTTCAGCCTGCCCACACCCCCACCCCTGGATTGACGTGCTCACCTGAACCCCAGCTCCGGACCTGGCTCTGGCCAGGGTCAGGGTCACACTGGAATCAAGGAAGGCGTGGTCCTGCCCTCATGGACCTCACAGACTAGTGGAGGGGCAGGTATTACCAAGCAGTTACACAAATTCACGACTATAGATAACAAACAGGGGTTAGAGCAACGGAAACAGGTTTACCAGGATTACAACAGTGTGAAACTCCAGGCCTGGCGGGCTTCTCTAAGACAGCGACCTTGGGGCTGCACCCTAAAGGCAGGAGGGGCCTGAGGAAGGAAGTGGAAGCAGCTGGCGCAGCAGGGGCAGCGGGCAGAGGGGAAATGGGAGGGGGTGAGGCTGTGGGGTGAGTGGGGCAGGGAGGATTCCGGATTTTACCCTAGGTAGGGTGGAACGGTCTGCAGCAGGAGCATGATGCAATCGGATTTACATTCTGAAAAATCACTCTGGCCGCTGAAAGAATGATGGAGGGCTAGGTGACAGGGACAAAGAGCTACTGAGAAGCTATTTTGCAACAGCCCAGTGACAGATAAGGAGCAGTCAGAAGAGGGTGGTCGAAGCATTCAGATGAAACTTCGGCCACCCATCCTCCCCCTTTACATCAGGTGATTAAAATGTCCCTGTCCCCTCCCTGCCTGCCACACTCCCAGCGGACTCGCCTTTCGATCCCCCAAAGCTTGGCTACAGACCCAACGGCAGACCCAACGGCAGGACGAGGAGAAGCTGGAGCATGTTGGGCTTGACCGGGAGAGGAAGGGGCCAAGGACCTGGGGTGTCCAGTGAACTGAAGCAGACCCTCAGAAACGGGTTCTGCATTTGCTCAGACCCAGCACTGACCACAGGACCCCTGGCGAGGAGCATAGCACCTGCCCGCACACGGCGAGCAAGGATGGGTGTTCTGTTCCCCTCCATTTAGGATTCGCAGTTGAAAGAAACTTTGGGGGCTTTTTCTCCCTGCAGCGTCGAACAGGTGTTGGTGAAGGTGTTCTGCTCTGTTGCAGGCAATGACGTGCCCGGAGGAATGATTGTATCTAATCCTCCACCTACTTGCCAGGGCCTGGGGATACCCCAGGCTGGTATCTCCCTTCTCTGAGCCCCTCCTTAACTCCAGAAAGGCAGCCCAAAGTATGACCCCCTTAAACCTTAGGGGTGCCTCTTCCAGGGTTCAGAAGGATAATATCCTGTGTTCAGGGTCCCCTTCTCTGCTGCCTTCCCCTTCCCCAGACTTGGCTACCAAAGCATCCATCCTTCCCCACCACAGACTCCCTCCCTTTTTATTTTTAATCTCCTCCCACTTTCTATAAACACCCCCAAGTTAAAGACAGGAAATGGCTCCCAGGCCAGAATAAGAAAGACGATGTGAATGTCACTAAAGCAGGCGAACATCAATCAGAAGGGACACTAGTCAGCAGTGGAGTGAAAGGAAAGGAGTCTTAGAGAGAAATGCTGGCAGTGCACGCCCAGGGCTGCCCCGGGAGGGACTGGCCCGGCAGCCTGGCCCCCTCAGCACCCCCTGGCCCGCTAGCCTCCAGGGAGATGCGGCACCAGCCCAGGAGAGACTCGCTGTGATTGGGCATTCCAACCAGGCCACGGCTTCCCCCAGCTCTGATTCCAGTATCTGCCTGCAGCCCGAACAACGCACCTTCCCAGGAATATTCCCACCCACGGAGAGTCTACCCCTCAGGCCGTCACAAGCTGCCAAGACACCTGGTGACTCTGTGACTATAGTAAATTAAAAAGCTGGCAGACCGGCTCACACACAGCACCTCTGGTGAGGACAATCAAGATCAGCTGGAGCCGGGGGTCCCAGCAACAGTGACAAAGGGGAGCCTCTGGGTCTGCGAGGCTGACAGGCAGGGGCAGGACCGTGGGAAATCCGCCGGGGGCCGGGAAGGGGCGTGTGCCTCCTCTCAAGGATCCTGGAGGTCGGCCAGAAGCTGCTTCCCCTGGAGACACTGGTCTAGGGGAAGCCCAGAGAGGGAGGAAGAATGCTGGGTTCTGTGACCAAATCCCAACATGAATGGCAAACAGCAATGCCCCAGGAGCAGCCAGCCACCAACCCCAGGGGTCTGGTGGTCAGAGGACCCCGGCTGAGAAGTGAAGGAGCCACAGAGCGAATGGTGCACGCACCCGACGTGACAGCCCAGCAACAACTCATCACCTGACTGAAAGGCTCGTCAGTGGGGAGCAGGATGAGCTGCGTGGGGGACTGGATCCCGACCTGGATCCCAGGAACAAGCCCTGGAAACCCTCCAGGCGTCCCAGACACACGTGAGGTCCACCTCCTCTCTGCCAAGCCCCATCCCCTCAGACACCCCGCCTGGGTCTGCACTGCTGCTGAATGTGCCAGGGTGAGGTGACCATCCCCCTCAGCCCGTGGTGCCTGGACCAGGGCTGGTCACCAAATGGGAGGAGCTGCAGGGGCTGGCCCGGCCAGCAGACACAAGCTGGGCCCACCAGACCATCCCTCTCTGGGATTTCAGCTGGGACCAGACAGAAGGTCTGGCTGGATGGAAGGTCACAGGGCTGAGGCCTGGTATTGGCACCGCAGCCGAGAACGGGCCAAAATGGGAGGGGGAGAAAGACGGGGCAGCAAAGACAGACTGAAGAGAGAGGAGATGGGGGAAGGGCCCCCCAGGGAGGTGTGCGGGTGCAGAACGAGAAAGATGGCAGCACCTCACCAGCCCAAGAGTCCTTCCATCCTGACATCCCAGCTTCCAGCCCGCAGGCACCCCCACAAGATGTCAACTGACTTCTGCAACGCGAGCCACGCGCTCCCACGGGGCCTTGGCCTGTGCCTGCACCGTTTCCCCAGTTAATCCAAGGACCTTCACCCCAAGCCTAAGAGGGAGACGGTATGATAATAAGCACCCCTTCCCCGTGGTCTGTGGTCAAGAGTGGGTGAGCTAATCAGATCAATCCCCTTACGGTCCTGGATTCACTTTAAGGGCTTGATAAGTGCTGGTGGTCATTATCACCACCATCTATACTGTCCAGAAGAGGAGACCAGCCCAGTGGACATAGTCACTTAGCCCCGAGCTCTCATCAGCCTCAGTTTGAGCCTGGAATACCGCCTTGCAGAGCAGTAACCTGCCCCCTCACATCATATCTAGAGTTGCCCACCCCCCAGGCTGCTGCCGGGCCACGTGCCCACCCTGCCTCTGGCTCCGGCTAGTTTCAGTGGCTTTCTGTTCCTCACACAGTGACAAGAACAACAGTCCATCATCCGGTTCAGAACATCAACAGCTTCCTGGGCAGTCCTGTGGGCCCCCGTCCACGGTTTCCTAAGCATGGGTCTGGGAGGGTGAGAAGGGCCCCCACATGGGGGGGCCGAGACCTCGCTAACACGGTGGTATTTGGGGCAGTGACGGTGACCTAGCATTTCACTGTGCCAGGCCCGGTGCACACCCACCCCGCTGGATGAGAGGGGCTCATTCACACCTCCAACCCCCGCCCCACCCCACCCAATAACCGGCTTTAGCTAAAGAAAAGAAATAGCAAACCACATGCGAGTCTGCTCAACCACAGGGAATGGATCAGAAATGCTTATCCACTCTGAAGGCAGGTTTTAAAACAAGCTACTCCCTGACGCCCCAGCACCCGGCTGGAAAGGGTGCAAGGCCCTTTAGAGCTATGGGGTCTGTGACCTTCTCCTTTCTCCTAAGAGGCAAAAATAATGGTGACCATTTGTACAGCTCGTACATGACCAAGTTTAACAAACCACTGGCAAGGGAAAAAACAGGCCTGGGGGCTCCCTGGCGATGTGTCAGCCGGTTCAGCCCAACACCCGCTCAGGCGAGAGCACCTCAAAATAGCCTGGCTCAGCAAGGGGAGAAGACGAACCCTCTGTCACTTCTGATCTCAACCAGACCCTCCTGCCCTGAGCCCCGGCCTCCTTACTCACTCACCCCTGACCTCCAGAGGTAGCCCAGACACCCCTGCTGGTTCTCGGAGCCAAGCTAGGACGGGAGGCAGGAAGTAATCAGGAGACACCTACCTGCAGGGCCATAGGAGCCCGCTGCGCTGACCGGGAAGAGGACGTCGGCGTCGCCGTGCAGCACCTGCAGCGGGGCCCAGCTGTGCATCTGGGAGAGGCAGGTGTTGCCATCCAGCGGCCTAGAATGAGACAACACAGTTGCGTGAGGGGCCAAGAGCCCCTGAGGGCCCCCATCACCATGAGCCTCTGCTGGGCCTCCAGAAGTCCCCTCTTGGGAACCAGCCAGGCTGTGACGAGGCTGAGAACAGAAGCTGGCCTGAGCCGGGAGTAAGGAGCGTGTGGTCTGGGAGCCAGACCTGCACTCACTCTTTCAGCCAGTGTCTACCAAGCACCTGCTCCATGCCAGGCGGTGTGCTCACATACATTTTGTGCTGAAAAAGAACCAGCAAACAGGGTACATCCTGCCCTTGTGGAGCTTAAAGTCTGCTGGGGGATGTGGGCAGGAATCATACAAAGGGTGTGAAACGGCAGCTCAGACCCGTGGAGCTGGCGGAGAAGGTCCACATGCTCCAGGAAGGAAGCGCCGTGCACTCCGGGTTCTGAAATGACGTCAGCCACGTGACCCTGGGCGGGTGGACTTCGCCTCACTGGTTCTCAAACCCTCGTGAGTAAAAGGGGAGCATCAGATCAGGTCGTGTCTGGGTCCTTTCCGAGAAAGGGGGTCAGCTCGAAGGTTAACCAGGCTCATATGATCTGTTGAACTGTCACCTCATCCACCAAGTACAAAACCAACCAGTACGATCTTCGCAATGCAGGGCTGGCTCAGTTCAATTTGTCTGAGAAATTATTTGCCCATTGAGCATTTGCCTCTGGGCAATTAGGCAACACTAATAAAGACCAGGAAGCATTTGTACAATACTCTCAAGTTTATAAAATGACTCTGTAACTCACGTGTAAATAAGACCAAAGCAGATCATAATCATACCCACTTAATAGAGCAAGGGAAGGAGGAAGGGAGGGATGGAGGAGGAATGAGGAGGTGGGGGGGGGGAGGAGGGAAGGAGAGGGAGGAGGAAAAAAGAGATGCTGTGACTTGTCCAAGGTTATGTCTTCGACAGAACCAAGGCTTGTAGGATTCAGCCCAGGTCTTCCAAACCCAATTACAGTAATGGGTCTCCTGGCTGCTGCCCACCAGTTACACGATGCATATAGTTTCCTCTTTCACTCAGAGCAGAGATTAACAAAATTTTTCTGTAAAGGACCAGATAGTCAATATTTTCGGCTTTGTGGCCAAAAGTATACTTCATTGGTTTTTTTCCTTGTTCAGCTGTTGGGTTTTACAACCATTTAAAAAAACGAAACAGCCATTTTCAGCTTGGGTGTGGGTTTGCCGGCAGGCTACTATACCAACTCCTCTTTCAAGGCCTGTCCTGTACACACTCTCCTTTCAGCCCTGTCAAGCTCTGGTCACACACCTGGGGATGTAATCCTCACAGAACTGTGCCAAACGTCTCCCTTGGTCCTGCAGGTAACACACGATAAGGCACAAAAGAGGAAGCACCCACACCTGTGTGCCCAGCAGCAGAGCCAGGTTCTGGAGTGAGCTTCGCTCTGTCTCTACCAGAACCGCCCTCCTGGGGCTCCGCTCCAGCAGCTGGTGACCATGGGGACCCCCGGACACCCAGAGGCGACCACGGACTCCCCCTCATGACCAGATGGCAAAACCTTTTCCTGGCCACTGCACTGGCTCTGGGCAGTGGGGTTTTCTGCTGTTTCAAAGGGGACGTCTTATCACTTGCCAGGACACATGCAGAGCACGAGGTGATGTCAGGCCCTATCAGCTGAGGTTCAGACCCGAATGAAAGAGGCCAACGGCCACCACTTCAAAAACGAGTTATACTGAAGTGATTCCTGAGGCAAGAGACCAGTTCAGAACAGTGTCCCAGAAGGCTTAAAAACATAACAGCTCTTGCTTTTCATTAGAAAAGACACTTGTTTTAAAACCTACAAAATGCCCTAAAGTGAAGGGGGGAAAAACATACCCAAAGCCACACTGTCCCAAACACAACCATTAGTTGTGGGACACAACTAATAGTGAGACACTATTTTCCTTAGTGCCTTTTTTCTTTCTTTCCTCATTTACTTCTCTTTACAAGGTCGTAATGAAACTCTGTGTAGCTTTTTATAGTTTGCTTTTTCCATTCAGTGTTAATTCATAAGTTCATCTTCATGCTACTTGGCCATGCTTAAATGTCATTTAAGATGCTGAAGATCCTGAATGTTAAGATTTTAAGATGTAAACCACACACCACTCCGCTGTGAACTGCCCCGCCGTGGCCGCACATTTTGCTCAGCTCCACTGTTGCAATTCTTTTAAGTTAGGACGTTGGTACTTAGATGTGGCAACCTATACCCTGAGTCTCGTCCTCAGGGCAGATTCCCAGCAGTGGAATTGCTAAATCAAGTGGGAGAAACATGTTGAAGGCTCCTGACAGTGTATCAAACGTTTCCCGGAGGGCTGTGGACACCACCGGCTCTCCATCACGACCCCGTAGGCGCCAGCCCGGCACTACTCCTCAGTCAACGCCCACTAGGTGCCTGGGCGATTCCAGGCACTGAGGACACGCTGAGAGCAAGTCCCCTCCGCAGGGTGCTAACCCAGGCCCACCTTTCATCCGGTTCTCTTTTTAAATCTTGACTAATATCACGGTCAAAATACAGTGTCTGGTTTCGCTCTGCGGTTGCTTAACTGCTGGTCAAGTGTGACATTTTTCATGTTTGTACTTCATTTTGAGTTATGTTTTCACCCCCACTTCCCTTCACATCTAAAGTGACGGGAAAACCCCTTTCTATAATAAAGTTATTATCCTCTTTTAAGAAAAAGACAAGAAGCGAAGCCAACACTGGCAAATATAAAGGCAGGAGGGGAAAAGAGTTTTTCCTCAGTCATCAAAGAAGTGGTTTAACTGTCAGGAAATAGAGGTGTTGGCCGAATTTTTGGCCAACAGGGCATCTTAAAGACCATCTGAGCATTCGACTTTGCCATCCACTGTGTGCTTCCTCCTGGCCTGGCCACTTTCCCCTCACAAACCTGGCTGTGCTGTTTAACTTCTAAAGTTCTGGCCCCTCCAGGCTCCTCAACACTTCATGTGAATATTAGCTTAGAACCAAAAGGAAAAAGTAATACTCAGTAGGCCATCTCATCATTCCTCTGCTCTGTCCCCAAGATGCTCTACGGAATGTTCGCTCAAGAGCCCCCCTTTATGCCAGGGAGGGGCTGTCCATAATCCGCAGGGGGCCCAATAGCCTCCCAGGGCCCGGGCCCTGCAAAGGCCACCCTGCACTGTTCTGCGTTTCACACATCACAATGCTGGCGGCTACCCTGGCTCGCAAGCTGGTCTCCCTGCTCGATGGCTCCAAATCTAGCAGGCAGAGAAATGACTGTCTCTGAGGCCAATCAACTCAGAGATACATTCACCTACAGAGACAGGGAAGGCAATCGGCATTGCCTAAAAGGACCAGATGAAAAACTGAAGGCAGGAGTGATGGTCAACTTCATGTGTCAACCTGACTAGGCCACGGGACCCAGACAGTGGATCAAATATTATTCTTGATGTTTCTGGGCAGGTATTTCTTAAGTGAGATTAAAATTTAAGTCAGGAGACTTTGAGTAAAGCAGATCACCCGCCATAATTTGGGCAGGCCTCCCCCACTCAGTGGAGGGCCTTAAGAGAAGAAGACTGAGGCCCCCCCAAAGAGGAAGAAATTCTGCCAGCAGACCGCCTTCGGACTCGAATGGCAAGTCTTCCCTGGGTTTCCAAACTGCTGGCCTAACCTACCCTGCCGATTCTGGATTTTGTCACATTCTACAATCACGTGAGCCAATTCCTTAAAGTAAATCTCTCAAGACAGAAACACACACACACACGCTATTGGTTCTGTTTCTCTGGAGAACCCTGACTAAAACAGCGGGTCACAAGCCTGGGTCCCAGGTCCAAAAACACTCATCCCCAGTGAGCAGGAGCAACGCTGCAGGGAAGCCACCCTAACAAACGCCGCAGGGGGAGAAAAAAGCCTTGTGCGTGAAAATACTCATTGCAGGATGGCTGATGATAAAAAACAAAAAAAAAAACAACCACCTACCAACAACCAAAATGCTCAACAATAGGGGAACCTTTAGCAAATCATGACATATTGATCTGACTGAGTATCAACCAATGGAGATTCAAAGTTATGCAGAAACATGGGAAATATCCGACAGCACATACAAACTTTGCAGCACAGCATAACCTAACCTTAATCCCAGTTTTGCCCGTTGCTTTGACAAATCTTAACTCTCTACAGAACCCGGTTCTTTCATCCATCAAGCGAGGGTGACCCCACCAACCCCCCTACGCAGCTCTAAGTATGAGGAGAAGGTAAAGCTGCAGCTTGCCGCGTCCGGTACCTCCCAGGCGATCGATAAGGCAACTTACACATGCTAGTAACACGGTGTCTGTGTAAGTGAAGACGAGGGTAAAAACCCAAAACAAAAACAGGCATAGTCTCAGGAGAAAGGAGAAAAAAACTCCTACTCGACCCATGAAAACGAGACGGTTAGGGCGAGAGGCGCGCTGTGCCCCTTCCTCACACCACGGGGGCTCGGGATCTCCATTTCACACTTTCACGGGCAGGTTCTGACGTCAGCCGTGATCAGGATAACACTACACACTGTAAAACTCAGGTGAAGAGGCAGCGAGTTTACATGGCATTAAGAGTAAGACCGAGCACAGGAATTATTACAAGAGCAGTGTCACAGCAGCCACAGCAGCCACAGCAGCCACAGCAGCCACAGCCGCCTGCGCTGTCCTTGTCGACGAGCCAGCCCAGGGCCAAAGACCCCACACACAGTACCCCATGAACTGGGCACTCGGCAAAGCAGGTGCCGTTTTTCTCCCAGGTCTCAGATGAGGCCTGAGGCTCTGGGAGGTAAAGTAACTGGTCCAACCTAGTCCAACCTAAGCCACGTAGCTAGGAAGTGAGAACCTTTGTCCCTGATACCAAGATCCAAGCTCTTTAACGATTTCCTCTTAACTTCACGTGCACCAAGCCCCTTCTGCAAGTAAAACTCTGCAACTCCAGTGTTAAGGTGTCAAGTGCAGGCAAATTACTCTGTGCGCACCCCTGCAGATAAACACAGAAATTACCAGCCCGTGACAATTCTCTAGAATACCCTGCCTCTCTCCTGAGCTTCCTGTGTTAGTGGCAAGTTAGAGATGTGAACAAAATGCAAGTGATAAAAATGGAAGACATATACATAAAGCAAGAATTTCAAGGCACACAGCTTGACACCAACTTTGTAATAAGTGCCTTCAAATAAGATACTCCTTCTGCTTAGTTCTCAGGAGAAAAGCCAGCTAATGCTCCTTCCTCCTAAATCAAGATTTGAAAAATGAAAACTTGCGGTCTAATGCCACCCCATCCTGCAGGAAGAGAACTGTACCACCCTTCCTTAAAAGCTCAAGCAGAACTTACTTCTCAGGCGACTCCGAGTGGCCCGAGCGCTTCCTCCCCAGTCTGTCCCCGTACACATCATCCTCGTTTTCATCCACGTCTTCATCGTCGATGCTTTTCACATCAAGCTTCTGATACCCACACTCCCCGTTCAAAGACAGAGAATCAATTTTCCACGAGTTGCTGCTCTGGCTTCCGTTGGAATTGGGTCCAAAAGGGCTCTCAAAGGCTGACATGATATTGATCGAGGAGCGGTCGGAGTTCTCCTCTGAGCTCTCCCCTGTCCCAGGCATCTTCTTAAAAACATCACCAGAGCTCTGCTCATCTTCCTCGTCATCAAATGAGATGATGTTGGTCACCTTCTTTTTCTTCTTCCTCTCCTTTTTACATTTGGCATCTGGCAAAAGATATAGGATAAGAAAAAGCAGTCAAGATAAAGTGAGGATTGAACCATCCTGCCTCTAGACTGTGGGAAACCCTCTTTTACTAAAAAGTAAATTTAAGGTAAATTCAGATTTTTAAATCCTTGGGGGAAAATATCTGTCTACAGGAGACTGAGCAAAATGGATGTGGGGCTCTACTTCTGATTTAAACAAATATGCCACAGAGCATACATCACAATCATGCCTTCTAAGCAGTCCTTTGAGTCAAAGGATGAATCATTACTGAGATGATTTTTACTGTTTCACTTTGGAAAACACTCTCACGGCTGGGAGATGAGACCAAGAAAACCCGTTTGGACACTGCAGTCAATTCTTTAATGGCCCCAGTTCCTCCCAGCCCTGCACAAAGCCCCATCACAATGGGACACTGCTGCTCCTCCCATCAACAGCGGTGTCTATTTCTCCACCCCCCTGAATCCAGGCTGGCTTAGTGCTCTGCTTTTAAGAACAGAATGTGGCAGGAATAACGAAGTGTGAGTTCTAGAGCCTGGGCATCAAGAGGTCTTAGACCCTCTGGAATGCTGCCCTGAAACTACACAGAAGAAGCCGTTCTAGCTTATGGGAGGATGAGAGGCCATGTGGAGGAAAGCTGAGATGCCCCAGCCAGCAGTCAGCACCAATTCCAGATGCATGAGTGGGGCCATCCTGGATCTTCCAGCTCAGTCACCAGCAGTCCCATGAGGGAGCCCAGGGGAAGCCAGCAGAAGAACCATCCTGCCAATCCATGGAGTCATTAAAAAAAAATAATAATAAACTGTGGTTCATTGTTTTAAGCCACTACCTTCTGAAGCTGTGTATTAGACAGCTAAGGCTAAATGAAACCGAAGTCAAGACTGCCTTGGTGACCAGCACTTAGATGAGCCAGTTTGTTCACCCATCTCAATCATCAAACTTGGCTATGAGACACTTTGAGACAATTCCAAAAACTCCGATCTATCTAAACGTAGGTCATGCTTCACCAATGTGTCACAACTCTGAGATAATGTCAAAAGCAGGGTTCCCAAAATGGATGGAGAAGATACTTCTTTGGGTATACAAGTTCCAGCACCTCTGTTACACAAAGTTATCAACAGTCCTGTTCTACGTCATTCGCATGTGGGGCTCTTTGCTTGAGAAGGCAAGACAGATAAAGCCAGTGCGCAGCAAAGACTCCACGGGACTCTTCAGTTTTCACCAGCATTAATAATTCCAAAGAGGTGCCCATGATCACCGCCTTGCGTAAGGGATCTGAGAATACCAGGACGAAGTCTTTAAACCTCAAATTTCCAATTTTGCTATAGCAACATTGTGGATGTCCCAGAAAGCTTACAGGATATTGTAAACTTCTTGCAAAATTAACGTGAACTGAATCAACGTTCTTCTGCCTTCCTGCAGCCTACAGTCAAAGCTGATCACCCCCCCCCTTCCCCTGGCCACCACTAAAATGTCATACCCCCAACAGTATACATTCTCCAAGCATCCTATGCTGGGCTTCCAACCCATTTATCGGAAGGATGAACAAATGATGGATGGGGGAATAAACGAATGAAGATCAACCTCATCTGGCTTCATGTGACCATCACGCCCCTGCCTCCCCAGTCTGCTCTGACTGTGCTGATACCCTGTCATCTTCACATCTCTCAGATCCCTTTCCGAATCAACAAGGGTAAGAAAGATGAACACAAACATGAACTGAAAATGTGAGTGCAGCAGATTTCCCTCCCTTGGCACTTTCAGGTGATGAGGCACATCCACCCTCACCCACCCCTCTGCTTTCCTCCATCTGCCCACCCCGCTCACCGGCACCGACGTGCTTGGACACGACAGGCAGGGGGTCGGTCTCCTGCTCAGGCTTGATGAGGATGGAGACAGCAGAGGACGCCGTGATCTCCCTGAAAAGGCTGCTCACTCCTTGTGTGGATTCCTTCAGCAAGGAGGTCACATTCTGCGTGGATTCCTTCAAGAGGTCCGAGACGGTAGGAGCAAACTTACTCTGCCCGTTTAAATCCTTGTTGTCAATGTTAATCGCGAAGAGGATGGAGTTCAGACCTGCCCCAGAAATGGAATGGAGTGTCTGCTGTTGAACAGTCACACCTCCAACACGATAAACAAGCTGCAGACTTTATAGCACACAAGAGGGGACACACTCATCTTAAACGTGGATAAAAACCTCCCACAAAACTGGGGTCAGTAGACGCTATCACTGGAGCTGGGTCTTTCCAAATTCACTCCCTGTCTGTCAGAAAGACAGATGCAAATAAGGAGCCAAAATCAATTATACTTCCATTTAAAAAAATTAATGAGATGAATAAAAGGCTAGTCCTCTCTAGCTCAGCAAATAATAATGAAAAGAAAAAAAATAATAAAGTCAACTAAGGCATAAGTTGTGAAGTCAGACTGCCCGGGACGAATCCCAGGACTGCCGCTGACGACTATGAGAACTTCCTTAGTCAAGCCGTTCATACCCTCACTGAGCTCCAGTTTCCTTATCTATAAAACGGAAATGATAATCTCACAGAGTAAGTATTAAGACCATCACTCACCAAAAACAGCTCCGTGAGCAATCAAAAAATGTGCACCAATATCATTACCATTAACACTCTGGGCAAAAACTTGCACTGGTATCCTACGGCCTACAGAGGACCTCATGGTCACCTGACTTCTCCTTATCAATGGACAAGCCTAACACAACTCTCAAAATATGGGACTTAGTGTCAACTTTCAGGAAAGAGAAAGAAGGAGGCAACAAAGGATTTGGAAGGAAGCAAATTACCCACTTCTGTTGGGCTCACCCTTTGAGTGAGAGTCAAACATTAAACAATGTAACAAGTCACCAACTAAAATCAATCCAGGGCTTTGGCGTTGACAAATCATGTACTTCAACTCTATTGCATTTGAGTCTGTCACAGCCCTATAAAGTTGACTGCTGTGCTATCTGGGTTCCCACTTCGAAGAAGAGGAAAGTAAAGGTAAGAAAGCTCACAGGATCTACCCAGGCCGCCTGCCAGAGAAGGGTACAGCCAGGCCTCAAAGGCAGGTCTCCTGTCCCCAGTTCCCTGGATCTTTATATTACACTTGCAAAGCCACAGCCCAAACCCTCAATCCCATGCTTTCCTACCCAGGGTATCAAATTCTAGAGAAATGGACTCAATGCTCATCGCCACTAAAGGAAGGACAGTGGTGAGTGACTCATTAAGTCGGCGAGGGATGGGGAAAATCCCAGCATCCCTTGGAGCTATCAGTTCATGCCCAGGCAGCCTCGTCTGCTCACCAAGCTTCACAGGACCCAGCGCCCCTCGCCCTGGCCAGGCTTACCAGCTGCCATGGTAGGAAGCATGCTAGACCTTTCTTCGTCCATCACAAAAGCCCAGTCTTCATAAAAAGTGCTGCAAATTGAAAGAGAGAGAAGGAAAGCTCTGAACAGTGGTCCTCTGCATCCATTAGCCAGACCTACCTGGAAAACCCGTGCCTGGTCATCCCAGAGTGGATGGATGAGGTCTCTGCTGGGCTGAGGCTTCTGGTTATAAACAAAGGATTGAACACATATATCCTACAACTTCCTCATTGGTCCCCAGAGATCTCTAGAGTTCCCTGAGCTTGAGAACACCAGAACAGGCATGAGATGTAAACATGGTATTTATAAAGCAGAAAAAGAGAAAGGGGACAAAACGAGAGGGGACTTCCACTCAAGCAATGTCTCCGAGAGACAGACAGGAAATCTGAGCTGGCCCACAGGGCCCCCTTGATTGGGCTAATACAAGAAAAGACAATTTCAGAAAGAAATTATAGAGTTCCATGGCTCTATCAATCAGGGCACTTGTGTGTAACACCTGCGTGGGCTGTACACCCAAAAGCCCAGGTTATCCCTGGAAAAGGCTAGGAAGCTAAAAAGGCTCACAGATCTAAGCGGCAGGGGGAGAAGGGGACCAGAGAGGCCTGCAGGTCATCCCACTGTCCACAGTCAGTCGGCAATGAATGGTGCAGCCAGCGCTCACAAGCAGGGCCCCCAGCCCCATTCCCCAGCTCTTTATCTGACCCCCTGCTAAGCAAGCACAAGCAAGTATCGTTATCTCCCCGACTTCTCCACCAGGCCCGAGAACTCTAAACTAATGGACTCAAAACTCAATTTCACTAAAGCACTGTCAGTGATGGGTGACCTGTGGTTCAGCAAGAGACTGGGGACACAGCTGCTGAAGCAACTGAATACAACTAACAGGAAGAAAAGAGAGACCCCTCACCTTCAGCATGCTTACCTGGCCAAATGTCAGTGGACGCACAGACTATACGCTCCAGCTGGCAGTGTGGCTGCCCCTCCGATTCCCATAACTGTGATTCTTTACAAATTGAGGCCAGTTTTTATGCATGTAAATGAATTTGGTTTCCCCACATTGAGTTAGAGTGGCCAGTGATTTAGGTAAGTTCAACTGTGATTCTTAACAGCTGATTCATTTCAACTGCTCACTGTTACATTCAACCTTGATACTGAGAGTACAACTCTGAACTACAGTTGTCCCTTGGTATCCATGGAGGTTTGGTTCCAGGACCGGTCACGGACACCAAAATCTATGGGTGTGTATATTAAACAGCATAGTGTAGCTGGCCCTCCCTATCTGCAAATTCTGCATCCATGGCTTCAACCAACCACGGATCTTAAACGTAGTATTCAATCCAAGGCTGCCTTAATCCACAGATACAGGACCTGGGGATATGGAGGGTAGACTGCACTTGTGAAAAAATCACCTGCTGTAAAGAGCTTCACCAAAAAAAAAAACAAAAAAAACCTAATGTAAATGACATGAGTATGTTCTCCTTAATGAAAGCTGGTTAATGTTCAGACAGACATTCACAGCCTCCCGACTCAGGTCCTAAGCAGCAAACAGGTACAGCCAGTACCCGTTGTCCTGGCCCCCATCCCTCCCATTTCAGACCCACAGGGTCTGAACATACAAGTGGACAAGGAATCACAGGCAAAATCAATAGGGGAACTTCAAGGGTAATTTTTTAGAGCCTTCATGCACAATCCTATAACACCTAACAAACTACTGGTAGAGAGGTGACCACAAACAGCAGAAAAAACAGAGGAGACTTGAGCCCGGGAACACATGGCAAGATGTGAAATCAAGGGACTGCATCACGGCACTAATGAAATGCCAGCTTATTGAATTAAACGAAATTTCACTGCTAAGGATCTGGGCACTACTGATGCAGAAGTTATTCAAGGGACCAGGGCAGAACTGATCACTGTCCCTTTGTATCATCAGGTGACACAAAACAACACATCCAGTCCACCCTTCTCAGAGGGGAAATAATAGCCAGAAGGGGAAGAGGGGTAGGGAAGGAGGGAGAGAGAGAGAGAGAGAGAAAGACAAAGAGAGAGAGAGATCATAAACATCAGCATACAGGAAAAAACACCCACATGATAGCAGTTATGTCTGTGTAAAGTATGAGTGATTTAAGGTTTCCCCAGCAGGTTCTACAGCACTGTCAAATGTTTTTGACGGGAAGGTGGCTCACTGTACTATCACTGATGCATATTCAGTTCCTTCTCCCCATCGCCGTGGGATAACCATACCTTGCTCAACCTGCTGAGCTTGCCTGTGGCCGTGTGACTTGACAGCCAATGAGATATGAGTGGAAGTGAAGCATCACGGTGCAGAAGCTTGAAGAATCAGGGCTTCATTAGCCATAGCCCCTTGTCCTGCCTTGGTAATCAAGAAAGTGTATGTAGAGAGACAGTCTCTGTCAGCCTGGGTCCCTGCAGTGAGACAGCACCCCTAGCCCCGCTCACCCATGACAGACATGTAGCAGGGGAAGAAATAAATTTGGCTGTCTCAAGTCACTGAGGTTTACACGACGCTTGTTAGGGCAGCATAACCTGGCTTATACTACCTGACAGAGTAAACTTTACGATCAAGAAAAAAAGAAAACATAATAAAATGGGGGATTGTTTTTAGTAACAAATAACTTCCTCTCCCCAGCCTAAAACTTCCCTATTTCTTTCAGTCGGTTTGGGGTTGATTAACCTCAAAAAAACCAGAAGGAGCTACACAGTACCCAGCCCACAATGAAAGACACAACACGAGACAGGGTACTAAACACTCAGCATCTAAAGAGAAAGAAATTCTGAAGCCGAAAGAAATCCAGATTAAAATTCCTCTAAGTGAGGTTCAGGCTGTGTCCTAAGACCAAAGCTCTCTCCACACCCGAGGCCTTGATAATAACTAGCATTACAGGGGTGCCTGCTATCAGCTGCCACGTGGAGCCCCTCACAGGCATCCTGGTTTATTCCCAGGTCCACCGGCCCCCCAGCGCAGCTGAACAAGGCGAGGCTGTAAGAGGGAAGCCCGGGTGGTGCCCCGAAGCTGGCGGTCAGGTCTGCGGATGTGCCCCCCGCCCCCGCAGAGCCCCCTCCGGGTACCTGAGCCTGCCGCGGTCGGCCAGGAGCGTGTGCAGGTAGCGCTCCAGGGAGTGCTCGTTGAGGGCGCAGCGCAGCCAGGCGCGGCCGCGGCCCACGTCCGACGCGATGTGGCGCAGGGAGTAGAAGCGCTGCAGCTCGTGCTTGCTGAGGACCTCCTTCACGTAGAACCAGAACACGGGCTCTGCGGAGACAGCGGGCGGCGCCGCGGCACCGGCCCGGGGCGCTCATCACTTCCACAGTAACCGCCCACCGGCGTTTGTCAGGGTTGTAACACAGTTACTCCTTACGCACTTTTAAAGGAAGATACCGAAGAGCAGACCAAAAATAAAAACGACCCCCAATCCACCATCCGGAGACAACCGACATTCGCAAGCCAGTCTTTATGCCTGCACCTGTATTTTTTTTTATAGAAAATTGGCATCTGTGATCACTGAATTATGACCCCAAAGATAACTATACCCTAATCCCTGGAACCTGTGAATGTCACCTTATACGGCAAAAGGGACTCTGCAGATGTGACTAATTTAAGGACCCAAAATGGAGAGGCTATCCTGGATAGTCCCCATGGGCCTGATATAATCACAAACGTCTTTCAAAGAGGGAGGCCGAGGGAGATCTGATGCAGACAAGAAGGCAGCGTGACCAGGGAAGCAGACACTGGAGTGATGCAGCCATAGCCAAGGAATGCCAGAAACTGCCAGAAGCCATCAGAAGCTGGAAGAGGCAAGGGACAGATTCTGCCCTGGAGCCTCCAGAAGGAACGAGCCCTGCCATCCACCTTGACTTCAGCCTAGTGAAACTGACTTTGAACTTCTGCCCTCCATAACCGTAAGAAAAATTAATTTGTGTTGTTTTACACCACAAAGTTGATGGCAGTTTGTTTGAGCGGCTATAAGAAACTACTGCACCATCATACTGTGTGTTGTACATGTGTACATGCGCATACATATAAATACATACACACACATACAAACTCTGCACCCTGGCTTGTTTCTTTTATCTAGGTCATGAACATTTTCCTGTCACATTTAAAGATCTCTGAAAACATGATTTTTGATGGCTTCCCAGTTAAACATAATCTAACTATTTCACTACTGCTGGAAACATGATGCACTGCCAACTTTCCCTACATACTGCTTTGAACATCCCTGTACATGACTAACTGTCCTCATTTCTAGTCCCTTAGGAGAGAGTTCCATAGGTATGAGAATAGGAACAGATTTAGGCTACAAAGGAAAGCTAAGAAGTTTGGTTTTATCCACAGAAAGTCATAATACCACCTCACATCCTGCCTTTTTGGTCCACATGCATACAGACGTTTCTCATAGTTGTAATTCTAGTGTATACCTAATTTGGTGATCAATCCTCCTTACTTAACAATGACTCATCAACACTTTTCATGCTGCCAATAATAATAACAGCAACAATCGTGACAACCACTACTACTTACTGAGCATTAGCCACGTACCAGCCATTGCACTGAACACTTTACATCCGACCTCAGTCCTCAGAACCACCAAGACTACCTCCGTGTCAAAGACAAGGCCTGAGGCCTGGACAAGTGAAGTAACTCGCCCAGTGATCCCCAGTAAGCAGTAGAGACAGACCTCAGAGCTGTCTCCCTGCAAACCACATGCTCACACTGCCCTGTGAAGTGAGGGGGGCTCTGCCTTCTTCAAAATGATCGTGTTCACCACAGCTTAACATCCCGAGGGAGAAAATGCTGTGTCTGCTGCCAGATGGAGATTCCAGTCCAGGAGCTAAAAAGACTCAGGACTCCTCTAAGAATGTGTTAAGATCTTTGCACCTTCCTTGCAGAAGGATGCAAATACACACATCACCATAAACTGGGCACCAGGTTAATAAGCTCACTGTGATATTTCAGTTCAGCTCAACGAGCAGGGACTACATTCCTATCGGGAGCCATGAGCTGGGCGAGGCCATGGGCCACCAGGAAGACCAGAAGAACTCGTCCCTAACAAGTTTCTGGCCTAGCAGGCAGGGCAACAGGTGAAGAGATCTTCAGTGGAATGACCCTGGGCAAGCCCCTAACTAGGCAAAGCTTCACACTCTTCTCCCTTAAAGTCCCAAAGTGCAGAATCGCCCAGAGTCATTGGGATAACTGGAGAAAAGGGAGGTAAAACACTGAGTGTGATGCCCAGCCCATAATGACCAACCACTGTTTGTTTAATCATTACCTTCTTACACGGGAACATGTGTGCTGTTCCCACTTTTCCTTTTTCTGTTAACAGCATCTAAATGTGTCTGGACGTACAAGGGCATGTATGCATTTGTAGATCAAGCCAGCCTCTGAGACCATTTCGAATAAATGTCTCACATCGACTGGTAAAATCACCAGCAGGTTGGGAATGTAGTTTGTTGCAGCCACCGTGGAAAACAGTATGGAGATTCCTCAAAAGACTAGGAATAAACTTACCATATGACCCAGGAACCCCGCTCCTGAGCATATATCCAGAAGGAACTCTACTTCAAAATGACACCTGCACCCCAATGTTCATAGCAGCACTATTCACAATAGCCAAGACATGGAAACAGCCTAAATGTCCATCAACAGATGACTGGATAAAGAAGATGTGGTATATTTATACAATGGAATACTATTCAGCCATAAAAACTGACAACATAATGCCATTTGCAGCAACATGGATGTTCCTGAAGAATGTCATTCTAAGTGAAGTAAGCCAGAAAGAGAAAGAAAAATACCATATGACATCGCTCATATATGGAATCCGAAAAAAAAAACATAAATACAAAACAGAAACAGACTCATAGACATAGAATACAAACTTGTGGTTGCCAAGGGGGCAGGGGGTGGGAAGGGATAGACTGGGATTCAAAATGTAGAACAGATAAACAAGATTATACTGTATAGCACAGGGAAATATATACAAGATCTTATGGTAGCTCACAGCGAAAAAAAATGTGACAATGAATATAGGTATGTTCATGTATAACTGAAAAATTGTGCTCTACACTGGAATTTGACACAACATTGTAAAATGACTATAACTCAACAAAAAAATGTTTATAAAAAAAAAACTACCAGAAGGGTAGTTCACTCAGAATACCTTCTGTCTCAAGCCCTAAAAACCAAATTCACACCCTTCTGAAACCCATTAGGATCAGCCCAAGCCTCACGAGTACATAACAGCCTTGCTTCTACTTGAAGCCTCTCTCAGAAATCAGGACAGGGAATCTGGTGAGAGTATTACTCTGGGCCGGCCAGCCAGCCAGCCAATAACTTGTTTTGTAACACACCAGACAACCATCTATAAATCCATCACGATTCCAATTAAGTGACTCCCACCTGCATCCTGTCTTTCCTGAAAATTGCAGTCACCTCCCCCTGACCTTGAATACACACATGAAACACTTTAAGGCATGTTTTCACCTCTCAATTCCGCGAATCGCTTACTGCTACAGAATCCTTCCAAAGCTTGCCAGAGTGATGCTGACGATAATCATCATTATCCCTGTAGGGCTCCACTTCCACTGCCAGAATTAACGTGGTCTATTTAAAGAGCAGCTCACCTGCCACTTAACACTTGGAGTGGCTGTAATTTAATTTGGGAATATATACTGATCTCTTACAGCTTTAAACTCGGGGCTGATTCCAAAAGTGGGAGATGGCTTCTGGTTCTCCAAACTCTTGAAAGCCATCTGCCAACCAGACCCAGAGCCAGGAAGGGCGCCTAGAGGTGAGCTACCTGGGGGCACTTGTTGGCAGAGGATAAATGATAGCACAGGGACTTTGGCAAGGTTTCTAACAGGCCTCAACTTTAATCGATGCCAAGAATTCAAGAATGCATACTTTGGAGGGCACAAACCCTGGCTCAAATTCTAGTTCAGGCGTTGTGTGACCCTGGGCAACTTCTTTTGCCCTTCATTTTCCTCCTCAGTAAAATAAGGATAACAGTACTTGTCTTTAAGGTTTCCTAAGAGGGAAAAAAATGAGAAAATAAAGCATACATATGAAGTGCTTGGTGCCAAGGCACCAAGGCAGGCAAACGGCATTCCTGCCCTTTCTTCTGGGAGCAACACCCTCTTTTTCTAAAAGAACCATGTTCCATTTGCTGCCTTTAGCGCTACCAACCTCTCCCTCCCACAGGGCGGGCGGGTGACCCAGGCTGGGCAACCCCCTGGCCACAGCAGGGCATGCGCCTCAACTTGCCTCACTCAGCCCTCTCTCATCCTGGCCCGGTTTGATGTTTTGTACATGACGGATTTTTTTCTGTATTAATTTTTACTTTTAAAAATATTGCATGAAAATATTATTTCTCTTGACTGCTGAGTTTTTTGGTGCTCTCTTAAATTCTGTGGCTGAAGTGAGTGCCTCATTGGCCTCACCCTAGCCCCAGGCCTGGACCACTGGGCCCTCCCCACAACTTCTACCTGAACCACTAGAAGAGAGGTCTTGTCTCCTTCCAGAATCGAAGTCAGCAAACAATGGCCAAGGGCCAAAATCAGCACCCCCACCCCTGTTTTTGTAAGTAAAGTTTTATAACACAATCATGTCCTTTGGTTTTTTTTACAAGTCATCTGGTAAAGACCTGGCTGCTTTCCTGCCACAAAGGCAGAGCTGGGAAGTTGCGACAGAGACCTGTGGCCCACAAAGCCTGAAGTGCTTATTACCTGACCCCTTAAGGAAGAAGTCTGCCAACCACCATTCCAGAAGTAGGAGCTCTAACACTCGCGTAAATCTGGAGCTACACAGGGCCATTTTCCCCCCGTCAGGTAGAGTGGCCCACCTGGGAAAGATGCCAACCCAAAGAGAAGCAGGGCTGAGAGGGACAAAGGGACAGACACGGGAGATGCTGAGCCTCTTGACCCAGCTCAACCCCCAGTTTTCTTAGTTTCTTGAGTCAGTAAGTGCCCTTTTCTGCTTCAGTCTGTCTAAGTGGTTGGCTGTCACTTACAGCCAGAAGAAGCCTAATGCAGTGAGCTAGGGCACATTCTTCAACCATCTGACAGTCACTGTGGGAGACTGACACCACGGCAGGCACTGAGCGATGCCTGCACACATTGAAGGGCCGAAGGCATCTCTCAAAAATAAACAAACGTGGGGGAGGGTACAGCTCAAGTGGCAGAGTACATACTTAGCATGCATGAGGTCCAGGGTTCAATCCCCAGTATCTCCATTTTTTAAAATAATAATAATTAAATAAAAATAAACCGAATTATCTCCCCCTAAAAAAAAAAACTAAAATAAAATAAACCAAAGCATTGCTCAACAAGAAACAGAAAAACCAATGATCAGGAGCTAGGCTCCTTGTAAACAAAGGCTTATTTTTCTCACATATTCAGTCTGGAATTAGACAGCTGATTCAAAAACTCTGTCATGGGCAGAATCTCCAACCTCTTGATCTGCACCTCACTGTCTCAGAGGACTGTCACCACTCTGCACATCACACCCGCAACTGGAGCAGAAGAAAGAGGGTAAGATAAAGCCAGCTCTATCATCCCTTTCTTCAGGCAAGGATAAGTAATCCAAGAAAACCACCAGGGAGCGGAGAGTATGTCACAACTGGTGAGATCTCATGATCCATGACCTAGAGGACATCCCGCAGCCCCAAGCAAAATCAGGGTTCTATTAGGCCAAGGAGGAAAAGGGGAAGGGATCTCAGGTAGGAAACTAACAGAATCAGCCACTCATGATCTCGACCACTCTAGGAACAAAAGGCAAACCAAGTGCTTCCATATTCCAGGCTGAGACCTGGGTGAGCACAGAGACTCCCGAATCCCAGTCACATCCCAATCCGGACGAGCCCGACTATGAGACACAAGTGGGTTGGCAAAGCAGAGTTTCCAATAAGGGGCTGTGGCTTTCTCATCTGGCCATTTCCCAACCAGCCACAAGACTGCCTCCTGGAACTAGAACACAAGGACTGTGCTTTAAACAAGAATACATAATAAAGACTTATACGATGTAAACTTGGGACTGTCTTTTTGCTTTTTTAAACTGTGGTAGAATATACATAATAAAATATACCACTTTAACCATTTTTACATGTATAATTCAGTGACATGAAGTACCTTCACAATGCTGTGAAACCATCACCGCTGTCCATTTCCAGAACTTTTTCATCATCCCAAACAGAAACTTCATAGCCATTAAACACTAACTCCCCCATACTCCCCTCCTACGCCCCTATCCCTGGTAACTTCTATTCTACCTACTTTCTGTCTCTATGAATTTGACTATTCTAGAGACTGCATTTAAGTGGAATCATACAATATGTGGCATTTTGTATCTAGCTACTTTCACTTAAGCATATTTTTAAGGTTCATCCATGTTATAGTATGTATCAGTGCTTCATTTCTTTTTATGGCTGAAAAAATTCCATTATGTATAGTATAGATTATACTTTGTTATCTATTCCAACTGTCAATTGACATTTGGGTTGTTTCCACCTTTTGGCTCTTATGAACAGTGCTGCTATGAACATTTACGTACAAGTGAGTTCCTGCTTTCAATTTTTTTAGGTATGCATCTGAAAGTGGAATTGCTGGATCATTTGGTAATTCTGTGTTCAACTTTTTGGGGAACCATCAAACTATTTTCCACAGTGGCTGCACCATTTTACATTGATTGATAACTTTTTTTTTGGAGTAGAGATGAAATTGTCACTATTTTTCTACAACTGACATTAACTCTGCTGTTAAATCCTGTTTTAGTTATTTTTTAAACTCCCTTTCCATTAGAAAAAAACTTAAACTTACCAATTAAAAGTAACTTAGCCACTTTCAGGTTTAATTGTAGTAAAATTCACTTAATATAAAATTCGCCATTTTAAAGTATATAATTCAGAACTTGACATATTTTTAAAGAATGAATAAATGCACAATAACATGAGATACTGGACTGCTTTTGAAGACTTCTGTAGATTGAAATTTAAACTACTGACTCTATAGAACAAGCGCCAATTATCCTGGTCGGGGTGAATGGAGATCACAAAAATAAAGCGAAGAAAGGAGGATAAACTGCCACTTACTGCCTGTACGTGACCGAGCTCCCCGCTACCTCTCTGCTTCACCCTGTTCCACCTCCTTGTCACTCACCCTGCGACAGCCTCACCGGTCACCCGGCCATTCCCCCAACAAGCCATGCCTGCTCCACCTCAGCGCCTACCCAGCCATGAAAGCAGAAACCACACCGGGTGGTCCACTGAAGGAATTTCATACAGAACATCTGTTACAAAGAGTTTGGAAGAGATCAAAAGCCAAACAGGAGGTAATGAGGCCTCCCAGAAGTAACTGATGTCAGAAAGCCAGCCCATCCCTAGAGCCAGAGGAACAGAAGGCAGAGGTGGTGCTATCAGGGCTGCAGGCAACAGCTGGACTGTGGCAGGGGCACTCAGAGGAAAAGGGAGGACAAGAGAGGGCTGACCGGCAGTCACTGGTCATGGGAGACCTCCATGGACCACGGAGGAAGCACAGCCACTGCTAGAGATGCTCCCTAGAGCGGGGCTGCGAGGAAGAAACAATCCAGCTTCCCTCTTCCTCTCACCTTCTAAACTTACCACCACCTCCCACTGAAACAATGGGCAAAGGAACCTGGGAAATAGAGTCTGCAGGGGAAGGGCAGGGGGTCAATCTGAGAGCAAACCAGCAACTGACCAGCCCACACTCTTGAACTGCCTGGGATTCCTTCCCCCAGTAAAAGTACGGCCATTTCCCTCACTTCCTTAGGTCTCTATTCAAATGTGCCCATAAAGAGGGGTCTCTGAACACTCTATAGAGAAGAATAAAACCTCCGCCACGGCAGACCGTGAGCTGCTCTTCCACACCCATCCTCTTTTCTACCTGAACCCCAAGACGGACTACATATCCCAGACTACTCTGCAGTGGCCAGGGGACTCCTCGTTGACACTACTCCCTGGCACCCTTCACTGGCCTGATTCACTCATTTCTGTCAGCTGTCTGGCCCCTGAGCATCTGAAGTCTGAGTTCTGAGCACACCTGGCCTTCACCCACATGATACAAGCGTCTACAATACCTCCTTTATTACCCCTAAAATCGTGTCTTGTTTCCATTTAGGGGTGGGTATACTCCATCCTCTGCTGAACAGCCATTTTTCATGCCGACAGAAGCAAAGCAAAGGACCCATGGAAGCAACAGGCTAGATAATAACTCAAAACTGACAACTCAGAGGCCAGATCTGAGTCTTAATTTACAGGACACCAAGATTAAACACCTCTGAAACAGCCAGAGGTCACCTTTGGCCAACAGGCATCAGTCCAGCTCTACCAGATCCCAATATGCTGGGACAGTTTCATGCTCCTTAGTAAATGGCCAAACTTGCCCAAACTCTTAGCCACCCCAACTGTCAAAGACACCCCCTCTACCACCAGGCCTGTGGACATGGCCCTGTGGACATGGCTCAAATCTAGCAACGCACAGGTTAACACCCAGCCCGTGGGGGTGGCACTCTGGCTCCTGGCTCCCTCCCTGAAGCAAGCACTTCCCTGCCAGCTGTTAAACATTTTTATCACCACCCCTGGACATTTTTTCTGCCTCTTCGGCAGACACCATTATAATATCTCCTCCACCAGAACTAGCTGATTTGCAAGTTTGTGAACAATAGAGAAATTCAACAGAGAAACACAAAGAGGGAACTGAAAACATGACAGGGACCGGAGGGTGGGGGAGTGGACTTCCCCTCACCATCAAAAGGATGGGCCTGGGGTTCTCCTGGCACATGCAGCTTCCTCCATGATGAGTTTTCTACAGAAATGAAATTGTTACCCAAGGTGACCCGATGAAGAGAAAATACAAACTCTGATTTGAGTTAAACGTACTCAACCATTTAAAAAAATCCCCACTGAGGATCAAGGAAGTCGGTTTCTCTAATTTTACAGTTGGGGGTATATTAATACCACCTGCTTTCAACTGTGATAGTGCACAGATGGAAGGGGGTGGGGTCTGGCTTCCCAGGAGAATGAGCTGCATGTCCTGAAGTCTGGGTCCTCGCGTCGTTATTCTGAATGTAGTCCTCTGGTGGCCAGGCTCCTCACGATGCACTGGAGCTACAAATATGTGCAAGGATGGACCCAATCCCTGACTATTGAGAGAGAGAGTCAAGAAAACAGGCGGTGCCATATGGACATCTGATGAGAGGAGGACCCAGCACTGCAGAAGGGGCATAATCTGGCTGAACCAGTGAGTGGGGAGCTCATGAACGACTTCTTGAGAAAAATCTGAAACTTTAAGAGAAATGAGATCAAAACCACAATGAGATACCACTTCAGACCCATCTGAATGGCTATAATCAAAAACACAAAAAACAACAAGTGTTGGTGAGGATGTGGAGAAATTAGAATTTGGAATTCTTGTGCTCTGCTGATGGGAATTTAAAATGGAGTGGCCAGTACAGAAAACAGTATGGTGGTTCTTCAAAAAAATAAACACAGAATTACCATATGGTCCAGCAACTCCACTTCTGAGTATATACCCCAAAGAACTGAAAGCAGGGACTTGAACAGTTATTTGTACACTCATGTTCATGGCCACACTTTTAACAATAGCTAGTAAGTGGAAGCAACCCAGGTGTTCATTGATAGAGGAGTGGGTAAAGTGTGGTCCATCCATACAATGGAATATTATCCAACCTTAAAAAGGAAGGAAATTCTGACACATGCTACACATGCATGAACCTTGAAGACACCATGCTAAATGAAATAAGCCAAACATAAAACGACAAATATTGTATGATTCTTACATTAAGTACATAAAGTAGTCATATTCATAGGGGCATATAGTAGAATGGTGGTTGCCAGGGGCTAGTGGGAGGGGAAAATGGAGAGTTTCTGTTTAATGGGGGCAAGGCTTCAATTTGGGAAGATGAAAAGGTTCTGGTGATGGATGATGGTAATGGTTGTACAGTGTGAATGTACTTAATGCCTTTGAACTGTACACTTAAAAATGGTTAAAATGTCATTTTGTGTTATGTATACTTTATGACAATTTTTAAAAGAGAAGGAGAAAAAAACAAGTTTGAGCAGTTGTCAGGGGAGGAGGAGGCTGGGAGGAAGCCCACGGGCTGTCCAGGGGACCTGGGCAAAGGGCCCTAAGCATGAGACACAGGAGCAGACACGGGGTGGGGGGCTGGGGATGAGGAATCAGTCTTCGACACTTTGATGAGTCCATGGTACATCCGAACAGAAACACTCAAGAGAAAGACAGAGAGTGATCTGCAGGAAGTATAACTTAAAGGAATCAACACTCAGATAGCAACTTTCACCTACGAATCCAGACAGTATGTGTAGAAACAAGAGTCAACAGAATCTGTGGATAAGTAATATTTAATATTTGAGGGTGTAGAAGTGAATGATATGCCAGGAAGGATCTGCAAAGAAATAGAAAGTATGCCAGGAGGTTGTGGCATTACAGAAGAGAAGGCAAGACAATGTTTCCAAGTCAGAGGTGCCTAAGGCTGCTGAACAGATAAGGAAAAGTAAAGTGAACTCTTACAAGACAAGCACCTGAACAATAACAAACGTGTCCCTGGTACGTTCTGAATCCTGCCTGTCGCCTCGTAACAGACTGCCAGCACATAACCTGATGACGATGTATTAGTGATTAACAAGAACAAATTCCAAGCTTATGCCATTGAAATGCCGCTCCTATCATCTGAACGTGTCCCCTCAAAATGCATCTGTTGAAATCCTAACCCTCTAAAGATGATGGTGTTAGGAGATCAGCCTTTGGGTGGACCCTCAGGTCATGAGGGTGAAGCCCTCATGAATGGGATTAGTGCCCTTATAAAGGAGGCTCCAGAGAGATCCCTGCTTCTTCCAGCATGTGAGGACACAGTGAGAGGGCGCAGGCTATGATCCAGAAAAAGGTAGCACTCTGGAGTGATCTTGGCTTACGGTACCTCCAGAATCATGAAATATAGTACTATGCACATTGAATAATGCCCTTCCTTCCAACCAAAATGTACTTATCAAACATATTTTACTGAAAAACCCTTATACTTCCAGACATGATGCTGGAACATCAGGAGGAAGTAAAGCATTCCCAGAGCTCACCCACTAGTAGGGCATACAGACAACGGACAACTGAATACAGCGTGATGATAGGATACGGTGATATCCTCTGATCTTTGTTCTCTAAGACAGGGGTCAGCAAACTTTCTGTAAAGGGCCAGATAGTAAACACTTAAGACTTTATAAGCCAGTTGGTCTCAGTCACAACTCTGCCTCAAAGCAGCCTTAGACAGTAAGTAGATGGATGTTTGTGGCTATGTTCCAATAAAACTTTATTTACAAAAACAGGTGGTGGGACAACAGTTTGCTGACCTCTGCAATGAGCGATCATAACTTACTCAATACTTTCTGCTTAATTTACTCATGAATTCAAACTGGGAGGATCATGATCTTTCAGAGAGCCCTCTTTCTGGAAACAATATGCCATTTACAAATAAAAGTAGGAGCTTCAGAATCACAACCATGTAAGCCTGAGCAGAAATTGCAGCTCTGCCAACTTTTTAGCTCTGGAACAGTAAGAAAATTATTTCACATATTTGAGCCTAATTTTCTTCATCTGTAAAATGGGGACACTGTCATTCACTATGCATAATCCTTTCAGCAATAAAACAGAATAACGAGCAAGAAGGGTCTAACAAGTCTCCCGGGTCACAGAAGCGGCTCGATATGAGTCACTAGGAAACACTAAGAAAGCCAGGCCTGTGGTTCATCAGAAAGAGCAGAAAACATCCAGGGGTCATTTCAAGATTAATGTGCTAATCACACATCTTTCCTCCCGTTTCTGGAGCACAAGCCTCTGACTTTTTTTTTTTTTTTTTTTTGAAGTTGACTTGCTTTTCTCTATTGTTTAGGTTAGGACGATTTTGGATGCAAGTAAAAAGAGATCCAACTCAAAATGGCTTGAAACAGTGGGGAATTAATTCTCTCACGTAACATTAAGTCCTGAGGTAGGAGAGCTTTAGTGTTGGTTAATTCAGTAGCTCGGCTACATCATCACGGATCCAGGTACTTTCCATCTTTCTGAGCTGCCATCTTGAGTGAACAGGCTTTCATCTCACCCCCTCCTCATGGTCACAAAATCACTGCCACAACTCTAAACATCACTGTCTCACACAACAACCCAAGACCATAAAATAATCCTTCCCGTGTCTGTTTAAACAGCAAGACGATTTCTCAGAAGCCCCTCAATAGGCCTCTCCTTCCTTCCCCTTGGTCAGGATTGCATCTCATGTCTATTCCTAAAACAACCATTAGCAAGTTGGAAATTACTATGGCTGGCCTGATGTGATCCAGATTCACTCCTCCTACAGCTAGCCTCAGGCCAGAAGCTCGTGGCCACACAGTATCAGAACAAAATCAGAGTTTTATTTGCAAGAAAGATGGGACAGAACTGCTGGGCAGGGAATAACCAGTGTCTGCTGTAATTATTCACGCTAACTTGCATAACTGGAATGGAAAGTTTAAACAAACTGCAGGACCAGACTCTGAAAACGCAGGCCCCCATCTCACCACCACCAAATCAACTGTCTGTGTAGATAAATCCAGTCACTTGTCAAAGCCAGAGAAAACGGCTCTCCCGGGCATAGAAGGCTGAATCCTAAAGGAGACACACTGGGTGACCTTTTTCTAAGCTTCTCTGGGTTCTGAGTAACCCAACTATCTGGGTGATCTCTTCAAAGGGATCACAGTTTGGGATGGGCACTGCTTCCTTTTTTTAAATATATATATTAGATTTGGTTTTTATTGTAGAGCACACGTATCACAGCAAAGTGTTGCACACACAACTACAAATCATTTTGGGGGAAAAACTGTAAAAAGAAATAAGCAAAACTGCAACTGCTTTAGTTATGCAGTCCCAACTTGAGGAATCCACGCTGGCAAAGGAGCTCTGACCCCTGAGAGGAACTTCTTAACAGTGGCTGCCCCAGCTTCCTGCTATTTCCGAGACGCAGCTGAGCTGGCGGCGTAACTGCTCAGAACGATGCCTACCTTACCAACGCCTCACAGGTCAGGTAAGACTGGGTAAAAACTCCCCAAGTCAACAAAAGAAACCTGAATACTCAGCTAAAACCAAAAACAAACAAACACCTAACAGCAAATTAGGGAATGGGAGAGACGTATGTGGGCACTGATTAAAATCATCACAAAACTGAAGGAAAACTACATGCAAGCTCCCTTTCCCAGGCTACAGTTTATCTCAGAAAGAAAACCTAGTATCTGATCTGTAGGCAAGTAACTGAAGATGGTCATGCACAAAGGGGGCATGTCTGGCCACTGGGAAAGGCACATGCTAAAGCATCACTTCAAGGGTCCACACTGTCAGCTACAGAAAGTTAGCTTGAATCAGAAGCCCCAGAAAAACAGTAGCAAGTGAGAAAGCCAGATTTTTCTTTTCTTTTTTTTTAAATTAAAACAAAACTGAAGGCCTAGGAGCTCTGTAACAGCAGGGAAGGCCAGAGGAGCTCAGATCCCGAAGAGAAGGGACGTCCACAGATGTGAGTCTGCATGTAGAGCCCAATTTTGCCCTTGAAGCTTTTTGCAAATATAGAGCTTCTCTGATGAGAAGTTAAGTGGAGCTTTCAGAATTTGGACAGGGTCTTTAAAAAAAAAAAAAGTAGAGTTCAGGGCCTATCAAAGAGGAAGGGCACTGGTAAACACCTCAGGGGTTCAGCTGTATACTGGACTGAATAGTGTGCCCCCAAAATTCATGTCCACGTGGAACCCAGAATGTGACTTTATTTGGGGAAAGGCTCTTTCCAGATGTAATTAGAGCAGGGTGGGCCCTGATTCTAATAGGACTCTTAACAGGACTGATGTTCTTCTAAGGAGAGGACAGACATGGACTTAGAGGAAAGAAGGCCATGTGAAGACAGAGGCTGAGGCTGGACTGATAAAGCCACAAGCCGAAAACAGCAAGGACTGCTGACAGCCACCAGAAGCTGGGAACACAAACCCCACAGGGCCCTCCAGGAGGAACCAACCCTGCTGACACCTAGATTTTGGACCCCTGGCCTCCAGAACTGTGAAAGAGTAAATTTCTCACTGTTGTTTAAAGCCACCTAGGGTGTGGAAATTTATTACAGCAGCTCTGCATCCTAGGAATAAGGCCAAAGCAGAAACACACCCGTCCTGGGGGGAGGGTATAGCTCAGCGGTAGAGCACGTGCTTAGCATGCACCAGGTCCTGGGTTCAATCCCCAGTGCCTCCATTAAATAAACAAATAGATAAATAAATAAACCTAATCACCCTCCCCACCATTCCAAAACAAGGAGCGAAAAAAGAAAAAAAATAAACTTATAAAAAAGAAATGAAATACGCCAGTCCTGACAAACATTAAAGCCCAAGTGTGAAGGGCTCAGTCCTCGACTGGATTAAACTGATCTCCCTCTACCCTAACTGCCTGGGAAGCAGCACCAAGCCCCCTCTGAAGAAAGGTGACATCATCCCAAACTTCAAATCATCGCTGCAGTTCTTCATATACAACATCTGGCATTCAGTCGAAAACACCAAATCAGGGCAAAGGTAAGAACGTAGTCAAAAGTAAGACAAAATCAAAAAATAAGAGACTTCTGGCTACAGCCAAGTGAGAAGGTTAACAAATCCTCTCCCCCAAAAAGCAACTACAAAACTGGACAAAATGGACAAAAACAACTGTTTCAGAACTCTAGAAACTGGCCTCAAAGGTTTACAATTTTAGAGGTGCTTATGCTCAAAAACTGCTGAATTTCAGATAAGAACAGTGGGAACAATGACAACAGTGCAACAATAAATGGCAGCCAACATACCACCTCCGGTGTCGGGGGCCACAGGGAGCGGTGGAGACGGGGGTGAACTAGAGCACCTGTGCCCCATCTACAGAGGGCAGGGGTATCGGGCTCCAAAGTCAACAGTAAATGTGGGCCCAGACTCACAGATCTTTAAGTTTAAGAAAACCTAGAAATCTATATTTCAACATAAAATCTCATAATTTTTAAATGTTGGTAACTTAAAAAACATTTTATTTAAATACACTGTAACAAGGGCACCAGTTTCCAAACTCAGTCCTACGTGCACCCTAACCCCAGACAACCAAACTCAGTCATGCCCAGGCAGACTCTCAGGATTTTCTACTGTACTGTAATTTTCAACAATGTCATTTTGTTACAATTCAGAAAGATACATGCACCCCAATGTTCACAGCAGCACTATATACAATAGCCAAGACATGGAAACAACGTAAATGTCCATCAACAGATGACTGGATAAAGAAATTGTGGTCTCTATATACAATGGAATGCTTCTCAGTCAGGAAAAAAAGAATAAAATAATGCCATTTGCAGCAACATGGATGGACCCGGAAATCATCATTCTATGTGAAGTAAGCCAGAAAGAGAAAGAAAGATGCCGTATGCTACAGCCTATATGTGGAATCTAAAAAAAAAAAGACATAAATGAACTTATTTACAAAACAGAAACAGACTCACAGACATAGAGAACAGACTTACGGGTACCACTGGGTAAAGGGGGTGGGAAGGATAAATTGGGAGTTCGAAATCTACACCTCTTGGGGAGTGATGGAAATGTTAGGTATCTTGATTGCGGCGGTGGTTTCATAGGTGTATACATCTATCAAAACTCTTCAAATTGTACATCTGAAATATGTGTAGTTTCCTGTACAGATGTTATACCACAATAAAGTTGTTTTTTAAAAAAAAGTTTAAAAAAAATGTCATTTTGTTCAGTCTTTACTCTGAAGCTTAGCTTTTCTCTCTTCATCTAGAAACAGAGCTAATGCAACAGCCCTGTGGATTAATTCACTGTTATTCATTCTCTCCTGTCACTTTCAGTTCAGGTCACTGAGCTAGAGTGGTCTACAGAGGAGCAGTAATGGGCATCGGGCCTGCTGCCAGAGGACAGCGGGAGCGGGGAAGAGCCAGGAATTTGACATTCGTCTGACCTGGGTTGGAATCCTCAGCTCTGCCACTTACCAGCTGTGAGAACTTGGGCAACTTACTAACTTATTTTTTGTTCATTCAACAGACATTTATTGAGTGCCTACTATGTGGTAAGCACTCTGCTGAATGCTGAGTATTTTTATTTTTTTCCTCCAAACTAAATGCTTATCATTTTTTTAATGAGGAAAGTAGTTTTTATTTTTTATTTTATTTTTTAATTAATTTTAATTGACGTGCAGTCAGTTACAATGTGTCAATTTCTGTTGTACAGCACATGTCACAGTCATGCATATACATACATACATTCATTTTCATATTCATTTTCATTAAAAGCTATTACAAGATATTGAATATAGTTCCCTGTGCTATACAGAAGAAATTAGGGGGGTATTTATTTTTATATATAGTGGCTAACATTTGCAAATCTCAAACTCCCAAATTTATCCCTTCCTACCCCCTTTCCCCTGGTAACCATAAGACTGTTTACTATGTCTGCGAGTTTGTTTCTGTTCTGTAGATGAGTTCACTAGTGTCCTCTTTTTTTCTTTCTTTTAGATTCCACATATGAGTGATATCATATGGTATTTTTCTTTCTCTTTCTGGCTTACTTCACTTAGAATGATGATCTCTAGGTCCACCCATATTGCTGCAAATAAAATTATTTTATTCTTTTTTTCTGGCTGAGTAGTATTCCATTGTGTAAATATACCACAACTTCTTTATGCAGTCATCTGTCGATGGACATTTAGCTTTTTCCATATCTTGGTTATTGTATATAGTGCTGCTATGAACACTGGGGTGTATGTATCTTTTCAAGTTAGCATTCCCTCTGTATATATACCCAGGAGTGGGATGGCTGGATCATATGGTAAGTCTATTTTTAGTTTTTTGAGGAATCTCCACACTGTTTTCTATAACAGCTGCACCAAACTGCGTTCCCACCAGCAGTGCAGGAGGGCTCCCTTTTCTCCACAGCCTCTCCAGCATTATGGTTTGTGGACTTTTGAATGATGGCCATTCTGACTGGTGTGAGGTGATACTGAATTGTAGTTTTGGTTTGCATTTCTCTGATAATTAGAGATATCAAGCTTTTTTCACGTGCCTATTGGCCATTTGTATTTCTTCATTGGAGAACTGCTTGTTCAGGTCTTCTGACCATTTTTGTATTGGGTTGTTTGTTTGTTTGTTTATTGCAACTTATTAACTCATTTGAGCCTCAGTGTCCTCATCTGAAAGGTAAGAACACCATCACTTATCCTGGAAAGTTACTGGCATGTTATAATCAAGCACCAGCTCTGAAAGCCCAGCACCAAGGCCTCAAGCCCTCATCACAACCCTGAGTGACAAGTCCTGTTATCACTCTCATGGTACACATGAGGAAACAAGCTCAGAGAGGAGATGTCCCCAAGAGCTCACACGTGACGAGTCACTGTGAGGGGATTTCAACCCTGCCATCCAATCACTAAGCTACACAAAGGGCCCAGCCCAGCAGCCAGCAGGGACAAGGGAGCAGAGCAACACTCATTCCCATACAATCCTCCTCTTCAGATTTCTTTTGCTTCATTCTGCCTGGCAAGGTCATTCCAATGGCTTTAAGAACAACCATAAGAAGTCATTGATCTGATCTTTCCCAACTACTAACAGTCAAGAAAAACACCTGTCTCCCTCTCTCATGAGGTTTTTAATCAAACATTCAATAGCAGGAAAGAGGCTTTAACCAGCCAAGGACTATCCTGCACCCTGTGGATGGTTAATTAACACTGCCGACAATGATGACAGAAGCCCTTGGCAGCCACTCAAGGGCTAAGCTAGTTTGGTCTTTCCTTTGCTTCTAATTGGCTGGGAGGCTGCTCAGCACACCCTCCTTAGCAGAAACAAAGCCAGAGACTGCTTGTTCGTCTGTCTCTTCGGGATTGCAAGTGCTAAGATGCAGAGAAACAGCAAAATCGTGAATGTTGGTGATGCCTTGCAAACGTGTGGGCGCTTCTACGACTATCAGGGTCAAGTAACAAAAACACAAGAATTCTTGTCTAAATGGGAATAGAAAGAGCCATTCTTCGTGGTCAGAAGGGCAGAGCCTTGCAAGGGGGTGAGAAGGAGAAAGGGGTTAAAAGTGTAGAGGGTGTTTAGGAGCAAAGAGTAACTGGTTAAACATTGATTAAGGTCTATGAACTGAAGCAGGTGCTTCACATGAGGTTCTCACTGAATCCTGACAACCCCTCCCCTCCCCAGGTACGTAGGACGTTCTACCTGTACAGGTGAAAACAATGAAGAGGGGACCTTTCCCAGGGTCACAGCAGACTTACCCCAGAGCCTGACTCCAGAGCTAGGGTTGCTTCTGCCATGCGCAGGAGCTGCCCTCACCCAGAGGGAGGCAGGCCCAGAGCCTGGTGGGGCTCCCCCACAGACAGGTAAGAAGGAAACAAGGAGAAACATGAGGGCCCAGCAAGCAAGGAAGACTCTGGGAAAGGCCACGTCCTCAAACAGCTCATCAACCAGCCCGACGCCATCCCCACATACAGAGACTCAGGGAGGCATCCTGGACAGAAGATGCCACCAAGACAGCTGAGGCTAACATCTGAGGTGGCCAAGGCAGCTAGCTGCGGTTTCTATGAGGACTGAAGCCCCTCGCACTGGCTCTTCTTCTGAACCGGCCCCTATATCCCTGACTTTTAAAGAAGGGAACACAGAAGAAAGATCAGTGGTGACAGGAATCCCTCTCGCAACTCTCCCCTGGCCCCAACAGGAACCACATTCATTTCTGAAAATGAGCAACCGGTGAGATGAACAGGAAACAAAGATCTGCTGAAGGGCTGAGAGAAAAGGGGAGACATGCCAACCAGAGTGAAACGGAAAGGCAAAGGATTTGCTTCAGTCACCAGAGAATCTCCACGGGCGCCTCCACCAAACCTGGCGAGTGCTGATTTTTCATTGTGAAAGGAGGTGACACATTTTACTCAGCAGTGACACTGATTATCACAGGAAATGAGAAAGATTTGGGAACTCAGGGCAGCAGCCACAAACAGGGACTGAAAGAATCCACTCTTTCAAATGTGCGGGTTGACACAACATTGTAAACAGATTATACTTCAAGAAAATACATATATTTTAAAAAAGCAGTGTAACACAATAAAATAAATAAATAAATAAAACAAACGTGGGGGGAGAAGAAGGACATAGGACGTCTTTTATATGACATGATACGTTGCGAAGTTCAAATCCAAAGCAAATCGCTTTGAACAAATCACAGTGGAGAAGATGACGGTCCCAACCACCCATATGACTGTTGTGAGAACTGAGCAAGTTCATTTATACAAAAGACTAACAAAGTGCCAGGCTTGCACTAAGTACCCATGAGTGCTAAGAGTTATTATTATTAGCATTTTTCCTGTCATTCAGAGACACAGGAGCACAGGACATAGGATAACTTTAAAATGGATGGTAGAATTATAAGCTCAGAGACCTGCGTTGTCTCTGTTGCTGTTACTGCTGTTAAGACAGAATTAACTATGAAATGCTGTGCTATCCCTCTGCGTAAAATTAGAACAGACAGTTAATTTCTCAGCAATTGCCACCACGTTGGTTAAATAGGTACCTTGGCTGCAGGCCCCTGAATCCCTCAGAGCCTGCAACACGTGGCTCTGAGGATTACGCACAAAGGGTGACCTCATTTAAATTAAGATGCCAGACAACATCGTTACTGACTGCGAGTTAACACATCCTTACACGTGGATTTCGGCACCATCACCTGCCACCCACCCCCACCAGTCCCACACAATGACTACCTTGCCCACTATTAAAAAAATAAAATGAAAATTTTAAAAAAGAGCAAGAGCAAAGAACATCCTTTTGTGCACCAGGCCGAGCAGTACCTGTTTCAGTTTTGCTGGCGAAGCCCGCTGCCTGTTTGATGGCGGCCGCTGTTAGTGCTAATCCTCGACTCCTCTTCAAGCCATGCTGCAGGACAGCCTCAAACTGGGCACACAAACAGGTTACCCTGCGAGAGAACCAATGATTCATCAATCCACCCTACGAAGGGAGAGAAACAACCAGTGCGGCCCCAGCATCTCCAGGGAGCAAGTGACTTGCCAGGTGTGAACCTCAGTGTGAAGGTACACACTAGACACCTGGAGTTACAGGCAGGTAATTGACATGTAATTGACTCCACACAGCTCCCCCCATTTATGTTCATTTCACCTAACTGAGGGGAGCCCCACATAGTCTAGCCACATTCAGCAGCCTGGTGAAAGCGCAGTAACAATTCACAAGAAACAAGGGGAAATGGAATTGGTGCCAGCCAGCAGGGGAGCAAAAAAAAAAAGCCAATTTAAAAACAAATCAGTTCCACGTGGGGAGGGGCTGGGTGTTAATTGTATCCAATTCACAAGTTTCAACTCTAATTCTCATCATGTTGTTTATGATATAAGATTATCTTTTAAGAGATTGAATTCACCAGCCTGCCAAATTGGAAACACTGTGTAATTTCATGGCCTGTTACATACCCTAAAAAAAAATATGAATTCTGATTCTTGTTCTTCATTTTGTTATAAGAGATTACATTGTGAAGTCAGATCCAAAGCTGATGGAATTTTCAATTAAGTTACAATTACTGTGCATTTAATTGAATTTATTTCTCACTAACCAAAGAAACGGGAGATTTAGGATCATGTTCACAAAGAGATGAGGTCACAGCAAATACACTCTGTTCTTAGCAATCCTTCCAAGGTTCCTTGGCCCCCAGCCCAATTGGATCTGTGGACTTCAAAGACTCTTCCATTCACTCATGCAGCAAATGTTAAGAACCCTGAACTTTTCCTAAGTGCCAGGCATTGTTCTAGGCTCTGAGACTATGAAGATGGGAGTGAGGCAGAGGAGGTCTCTGCCTCACCACGTTTCCGCAGTTTTATCAGGGGGAGATACACAAATAAGGTAACCAGACCATTTCTGTTGATGAGAACTTTGAAGAAAATAAAACAGGATGAGGTGGTAGGTGGAGCCAGGACAGCAACAGGCTTAGAGTCTGTGGCTTGACTGGAGGTAACCTTAGAGTTATGACTTGGATATGACAAGAAGCAGCAGGCTGGGCAGCGGGGCCCAGTGCAAAGACCCTGAGGCCACCACCATCTGGCTCATCCTTGCCTAACTACAGGCATTTCCTGCTCCACCCACCCCCACACCTATAGTAATAATACTCCTAGTGTTTATCACTCTGTAGGTGGTAAAACATTTTCATATCCATGATTTCATTAGCTCCTCCCATCAACATTATGATATGTGGAGGCAGGTATTATCTCCATTTTACATGCCAAGAAACTGAGGCTTAAAGACATTTGAGAGAGAGCTCATAGTAAGTACATAAGTAGCAGCACGTCTGTCCTCCGGCCCTACCCAGACACATGCTGATCCAAGATGGTCAGTTTCCACTATACCCCATAATATCAAGACAAACATGCTTTATTCTAAGACAAAAGCCCACCCCCTCCCATACACCACCTTTACTCAAGTCTTCTGCCTACACCAGAAAACCCTAACACAGCATCAGCAAATACACAGCACCCCTACATTTACTCTCTAGCCTGTGCCCATGACAGACATCACTCATCTATCGCAGCATTCCAGGCTACTACTCCCATTGACCCAAGTTAGCCCTACACAGGAAGGAACCCTACCTGGCATCCCAAACCTAACACTCGCCCTCAACTAAACTATTTGGTTTCCAGCTCCTACCTTGACTTCCTGGCCCCCCTGCACCTAGCTCACTCGGCACCTGGTACGTAGCATGTGCTCCATAAGTGCTTTTCAGTGAGTAGGTAAAAGGGTTATTAACCTTGAACCCGGGGTCCCAGAATACTCCTCCACATTGAAACAACCCTTTTTGATGGGCAGATGTCACTCTTAAATATTACACGTACATATGCTAATCTCTCTGCATATCTAAGCAAGGCACACATCTGAGGGCTTCCCAGAAGCTGGGACACCTGCCAAAAGTATCTAAATCCCACAGGAACCAAAACAGAGGCAAAGCAAAATGAAGCCTGACCAGAGCCCTGTCTCAAGGTGGGGGAACAGGGGGACTAAAAACCTTCGGCTGTGTTTAAAGTTCTCCATGATAAACCACAGCCTGCACCTTAAAAGGAATCATCTGCAAAAGCAATGATTAACTCAATAAACAGTTTGCTTGGCTCCAACACACAAGTCAGTAACTACCCCGCCAACTCTATAATAACACCTGGCCCCTAAGAGGAATGGAATGCAGATGAACAGCACAAATCTGGTCCCCAAGGTTTGAGTCACGTCAGCAGTGTTACCTTCTAGTGGCACACAGGTCACAATCAACCCAACACAGCAGAAAACCCAGGTGAGCGTTATCCTATAATTAGCTCATCACGATGCCTTGCCCTGCTGAGGGCGAGTCTACTTAACACCCTCCAAACGTCCCTTTTCACCTTCCCATTTGACCTGAGCCTATTCCTACTGGTCATTCAAGACTTAGCTTAAGGGTCCCCTCCTCCAGGAAGCCTTCCTGAGTGCTTCCTCGTGCTGCACGCTTGGCCAATCACTCTGTTAACAATCTGCTTTCCACAGCTATCTCCCCTTGCCAACTTGAGCTCTCTGACAGCAAGGATCCCGTCTCATTCATCTTAGTTGTGCCAGCACCTAGTATGATGCCTGGCTTCTGTGGTAAATGTAACCAAAATGGTCCCTCCCATCAGAGAACTAAGAATATGAACGTGATGTATACTTAGGTGAGCAATGCATCTCAGGAGATCTTGTATAATTTGCAATCCAAACCCAAGTCCATTAAGACTAGGGAACCAAGGAGAACACACTTATACTACCACATGAACCTACAGCCTTTAGCTTGTGGTGGGCATACCATGGGCACTGATTTATAATCATGTCACCCAAAGGTTTTCCATCTCTTCTCATCTTGACTTAGGTACATGATAATCCCTGCAAAATGAAAGGGGAACCCGCTCTCATGGACTCCTTATTTTCTCAGCTCAGCCCCTTCCACTTCCCAGAATGCTCTCTGCTGAGCACTCTCTGGCATCCACTCTGGGGGGCTGGCTGCCCCCATTAGAGTTAGATTTTCTCACATCTAACTTCTACTATAAGTTAATGAATTGCCCATGTTTTTAATTAAGTGGGGCACTTAACAGTGAATGTTTTCATATTTTTAAAAGGCATGGGGGGAGCTGGGGGAGGGTGTAGCTCAGTGTTAGAGTGAGTGCTTAGCATGTACCTGGTCCTGGGTTTAATCCCAGTGCCTCCAGTAAAAGGTAAATTAAACAAATAAATAAACCTAATTACCTCCCCCCCAGAAAAAAAAAACCCCAAAATACAACCTTTTAAAAACTAAAAAAAAATTTCTTAAATAAAAGGCACCAGCCAAGAAAACCACTTCAAGTTTTTATGTTTACAGCTGTTTACCAGATGAATGGATAAATAAAATGCAGTATATTGATACACTGGAATACTATTCAGCAATTAAAAGGAACACACACTACAAGGATGAGGATTGAAAATATTATGCTGAGGAAAAGAAGTCAGACCCAAAAACCATACATTGTGTGATTCTATGAAATGTCGAGAAAAGGTAAATGCACAGAAACTAAAAGTCGATCAGTGCTTGCCTAAGGCTGAGATCAGGGACTAACTACAAACTGGCACAAGGCAACTCTGGGGCAATGAAAATGTTCTGAAACTGGATTGTGGTGATGGTTCCATAACTCTATAAATTTACTTTTTTAAAAAATCACTGCACTGTACACTTACAAGGAGTAGATTTTTATGGTATGCAAATTAGACTTCAATAAAGCTGCTCAAAAAAAAAAAAACCTGCCCTCAAGGCACTCGGTAAAAGCTTGCCGAAGTAGTGAAGGAGTTAATGAATGGAAAATGAAATGACCTCCTCCTGCTAAACTGTCTACCCACACCAACACAGCTGGACACCGTATGAGCTTAACTGGTTTACTGCTAAAATTCTGCAAGCATTGGTTTTCCTGAGCTTTGTCCTGTATTTCAAGACTGCTTAACCTGCCACATTAATCTATAATAAGAATCTTAAGAATCCCGTACTTTTTTATGGTAAAAGTTAGACATTTATGGTAAATATTAGACAGGATCAGCAATAAAAGTTGCATTTTTAAGAACTGCATCAAATTAATCTGGTGACGGAGGGCATAATTTCAAACTGATCTTTTTACTACGTTATAGCTTTACCGGAACCTTTTTGGGAAAATCAAGTATAATCACAAAAATAGACTGGATTATCCTCATGTGGAAAGCTCCAATGTCATCTAGAATGGAGTTATCTGTACTCATAAAAATCAGTAATTAACAGCATTAGCCATGTCTCAGATTTCAGACAGTATAATCATCAACTGGCCTTGTGGTAGCCAGTTGCGGCCTTACATGACAATCATTTGAAATGGGCCATGCCCTATATTTAAGTGTTATAAATTAGGTTTTCGAAAAGATTCACATCCTTTAACCAGTGAATTTTATGGGCAGAAATCAATTCATGGCAGTAATCTACAAGTCAGATAAAGATGTAAGAATGAAAATATCCAAACAATCTACAATTGTGGAAAGGTAAAAACACCTAAAGAATTGACACTTGGGTAATTGGTTAAATGATAATACAACACATAATCAAATGCTAACTAGCCCTTTAAAATATTTACCAAGAGCTAATAATGATAAGCTAACAGGCTTATAACATACAATGAAAAATAAGCAGGGTACGAAACTGTTTTAAGTATATTCTCAGCTATGCTAAACACACACACACACAGTGCAGGGGAAGGGATAAATTAGGAGTTTGGGGTTAACAGATACACACTACTGTACACAAAACAGATAAACAACAAGGACCCACTGCATAACACAGGGAACCATATTCAGTATCTTGTAATAACCTATCATGGAAAAGAATCTGAAAAAGAATTATATGTATGTATATATATAACTCAATCACTTTGCTGTACACCAGCAACTACCACAACATTGTAAATCAACTATGCTCCAATAAAAATAAATTTTTAAAAAACACATTAAAAAATCTGAAGGGAGTTATGTGAAAAATTAAGAGACACTTGGTAAAATAATTATTGATGATGTCTTTCTTACCTCTATGCTTTTCTGACTTAACTTTTTTCTTAAAAAAGCATTTTAAAAGTATTCATGTCTCAAGAACCAGACTATTGCTACCCTGAGCTATAAAGAATGAAGAAATTTGGCATCAAAGTAACAGTGAGGAAAATCATGTAACTATTAAAATGCTTACAGAGAACTTGAAATGGCTTTCTTTAAAAGCTTAGATTATAATGTTAAGTGAAAAAAAGCAGATCTACAAAAAGATATAAGAATGTTTCTAACTCACAAATGAGAAATATTTTGCAATAAAAGAAACTAACATTACAAGTTGATTTTTTTAAGTCAACAAAATGGGGGAGGAGAATTACATTCACAACAGGAACAAAAGTAAAGTAAATCATATTTTTAGGAAAGATACATGTCATATACAAAGAAAACCGTATTTTCTTAAAAGATATAAAGATCAAAACAAATAAGAAATCTTGTTTTCCTAAATAGGAAAATTTATTAAAATTAAAATGTCAATTCCTCCCAAATTAAAGTGTACATTTAATACAGTCCCAATAATAATCACAGGAAAGACTGGGCCCAGTGTGGCTCTGGGTACGGGGATAAACAAATTGCCGGAGCAGTACAGAGAACTCTGCCCCCCAAACCAAAGTAAATATGGAAACATTTTACGTATAATAATGGCAGCACTTTCATTCAGATGGGCGAGAATGGGCTGTCTAACCAGTGCCACTGACACACACGGCCATGGAGCTGAAAGAAAATAAGAATACACTCCTCTCTCAAACCACCACAGAGCTAAATTCTGATGGATCAAGTTCAAAAAAATATATGTAAGTGTAAGCAAATAAAATTGTAAAAAATAACAGAGAAAAATACAGAAGAACCTCAGGACAGAATACTCTCAAAGCAAAATTTTAAAGGTTCAGAGAATTAACCACACACGATTTTTAAATATCAACATGGCCAAAAGATATAAGAAATATGGTAAAATAATAAATGATGGCCTGGAGATAATATAGCACACATAACTGAAAACAAAATTAAGAGTCATAGCACATGAAGAGCTTCTACAAATGGATAAGAAAAAGACAAGCAATTCAAAAAATAAAAAAAACTATTAAAGAAGGTGAACCAACAAACCATGAAAGGAGGAAATACAGTTGGCCAATAAACATCTGAGAAGATACTCGGTTTCACTAGTGACCAGGAAAGTGTCACAATACTAAGATACCAATTTAGGACTATCTGCTTAGAGCCAATCACCGGGATAGCAGAAGCACGTGTGAACAGGTACTATGGATGGGAATATGAATATGAACGACTACAGCTTTCTGCAAAAAGACTGGGCAGTACAATTTCTTTTTTAAATGCCCATACCCTTTGACCCAGCAATCCTACTTCTAGGAAATTATCCTATAAAAATAAAAGCACTACTAATAAGAAAATGAGAAAAACCATAAACACATTTCACCAAAGAGGATACCCACATATAAGAACATGAAAATATGTTCAACATCATTAGCCATTAGGGAAATGTAAATTAAAACTACAATGAGATATGCCTACACACCTGTTAAGAATGGCTAAAATAGAAAATCATGAAAATACTAAACACTGGCAAGAATGCAGAGAAACTGGATCACTCACACGTTGCTTGTGAGAGTGTGAATGGTAGAGCAAGTCTAGAAAAGTTTGGCAGGTTCTTATAAAACTGAATATGCAAATAACATACAATCCAGCAACTGCACTCTTTGAGTACTTACCTCAGAGAAATGAAAACTTATGTTCACACAAATAACCTGTACGTGAATGTTTACAGCAGCATTATTTGCAGTAGCCAAAAACTGAAAACAACTCGCATGTCCTTCAATGAATAAACAGACTGTGGTACATTCATATCATGAAATACCAGTCAGCAATAGAAAGGAATACACACCATTGATACGTGCAACAACCTGGATGAATCTCAAAGGAATTATGCTGAGAGGGGGAAAAAAAAAGCCAATCCCAAAAGGTTACACACTATGATTCCATTTATATAACATTCTTCCAATAACAAAATTACAGAAGTGGAGAACAGATTGGTAGTTGCCAGGAGTTTAAGATGGGGAGGGAGGGGACAGGAAGGAGGTGGACATGGTTATAAAAAAACAACAGGAGGAATCCTGCGGTGATGAAACTATTCTGCACCTTGACTGTGGTGGTGGACACACGAATGCACAGAGTGATAAAACTGCATAGAACTAAATACACACACACACACAAGTACAAGTAAAACTAGAGAAACTGAAAACAGCATCCTAGAAATTCACAAGATGTGACCACTGGGGAAAACTGGGTAAAGGATAAATGGGATCTTCCCATATTATTTAAAAGACCACATGCACACTCTAATGTAGAAGATCTAAAAAAACACTGAAAACCCAGAAATTGTTAGGTATACGGATCAGTAAAAAGACATTTAACCATATAAAAAAAATCTTTATGTGGCATGATAATAGATACTATTACCTGTGCTTACAAAGATAGCGGGTAGATTTGAAAAAAAAATATTTGCAAAGCAAAAAACAGACAAAAGGTTAATTAATTACAACATACAAAGAGCTCTTCTCCCAAATTGACAAGGGGACAAATAATCTAATAAGAAATTGGGTAAATAACATGAAGCAGCTTTGCACAAAAGAGTAAAACCAAATGGCCAACAAACATTTTTTAAAAAACTGAAATTCACTAGCAATCCAGAAATGCAAATTAAAATGACACTGAGCCACCTCTTTTCACCCAACAGACTGACAAAACTTCAAAACAACACTCACAACTATTATTAGCAAGAAAGAAAGGGTAGTTTCACATGCTGCCAGTAGAAATTTTTAGAAAGATACCTGACCACAACTGTTAAAAATAAACACATATTCTCTTTGTCCCAGCAACCCAACCCCTGGTCTGCTAAAGAAAGAAAATCCTCATTATATAAGAAAAACTGCTCAGGGATTCTACTGTTTCAGTGTCCACAGTAGTAAAAATTGGATACAAAGTCTATTACTTCATAGGCAACTGTTGGTACATCTGCATCAAGCAATATAATGCAGCCTTTTAAAAAGGATTTTTGGAACTATAACTTGGAAAGGTTTTGACAGGGTAGTGCCAAGAGAGAAAATACGGACGCAGAACACTATATATAATTCAATTTTCGTAAAGACAATGGCAATAAAACCAGTCTGCGTGTGTGTGTAAACACATGTGTATTTTATTTGTAAAAAAATAAATAAATGTGGAGAAAAACACAGAACAAATGATTCTTGATCATTAACATAAGTTACCCAGAGGGAGGAAAAAGAAGACATGGTAGAGAAAATAGAGGCAAAAAAATAAAAAAACCAGTTGATTAAGAACCAGAAAAAATGCAAGCCTGGTAACAGTGAAAACTCACAAGGCAGTAGTTTTCAAGTGTGAAGGTTTGAGGATGGCAGACAGTCATGTAAAATGAAATCAAATGAATCTTTTATCAGAGGAACCAGAAATTGGAAAAATAACCAATATTTAAATGGGTTAAATCATCACTTCTGGCTATTTTCAGAAGCTACTGATATGAACACAGTAACCATCTGCCCTGAGGTTCACAGACCTCCAGCTTGGGTCTAGACACAATCACCACCTGAGATTCTTGGCAGATGAGGAGCTTCAAAATCAGGAAGAGGAGACGGCCGCTGAGAAAGAACCAGCTGAAGGAGCTGGCAAGTCCAAAGTGAAAAAGAGAATGGAGAAGAAACAAGAGCCCCCAGATGCAGAAGGAGGGGGTAAATGAGAAACAAGGAAACAGGGAAGTGACATGAAGTCTGTGGCCAGTGGGATCTCTAAGTATGGTTGGAGTCCACAGCCCGGGAGAAGGAAAACTCCACACCAAAAGCTTGCTTTAAAAAAACACAAAATACAAACAATACACATCTGTCCCAATTTCTAGCCATTCCTTGTGGCTAAAGCATTTACGTCTCATCCCCAACGTCTGATCTATCTTATCAAGGCTCAGTCCTAAGGCTTCTCAAGCCTTCTGTCTCTTGTCCCAGTACTACCACCTCCACTCAGCGTTCCTGTCCACTGAGCAGAGCCACCTCTCACTGCAGTCCCAGACCCCATCTCACCTGCCCAGCCACCTCAAATCCTGAAAAGAAGCTATCTTCCTGAAATGCAAAGCTGACAATGTCATTATCTTCCTTTGTTTCTCACTCACCACACTTTGTGGGTATATGGTACATGACATGACATAACATTTTTAGGTTAGTCATTTTAGTATGTCATGAAAAAATATATAACCAGCCATCAATCTTTGATTCGCTGACAGTATTACTTAACGACAAGACCAGAATAGACAGGACCTCGAAATTCCACCTCAAGCCCATCTTGGCTCAGATGGTACACAAAAATGGCAAAAATCATGAAAATAGTATACAAATAACCACAGTTTAAGAAATAATATCTTAATGGATAAAGCTTCAAACACCTTCCCATGACAACAAGACAAGAGTCTACTGACTTTCCAGTACATGTCCCAACATATCATCCACGATCCCACTACTTTCTCACGCATCCCTGCATCTTCGCATTTGTTATTACTGCTGCCTGGAATTCCCATCCTGTCCAACAGACCACTAAAGAGCCTGTACTCGCCTCTGATGTCTGTGCTGTGTAGTTATCACTACAGGCCACCATGACTATCTGCAATTTACATGTCCATCGCCCAGACTCAGTTTCGAGTTCCTTGAGAACAGCAACCATCTCATCCAGGTTGCACACCCGATGTCAACACAGTGATCTATAAATAAGTATCAGCCAAATGAAGGAATTAATCAGCACTCATTCCAGCCTTTAGTTTCCAAAGCAGACAAAACACTGGTATGTCCAGTCATAGGAAGAAAATACACTGAGTTTACTAAGTTCTTCCTGAGTGTGCCAAGCAAACATCACTACACGTCTAATCCTCACTTCAACCCTAGGAAGGGGGTACCATGATCATCATCTTGTTTTACAGATGGTGCAAGAGAGGCCCAGAGAAGCTAAGCCAAATCCTAAACTACACAGCTGGTAATTGGTGATCTGTGGACGGGGTGGGCAGGAAGACAGGTATGCCTGATACCAAAGCTCACACCTCATGCTCAAGGCCTCTATCCACATGAGGATGGTGGTGACAGTCACGATGACAGTGCTTACATATGATTTCCTAGGGGCCAAGCACTGCTCTCAACAACTATCAATATAAATAATACAAATACTTATTAAAATTCAGATGGAAATGTCCTCAGATTTGCTAAATGCCCAAGAGTTCCCCAAATGCTAAAAATAATTTTTCCAAAAAGAAATCAATTCATTTGATCAATACAGTAAAATGAAAGAATATGCAATGTAGAACTATCTACTACACAGGCTCACAGTGGAAATCAAGTGCTCAGGGTAGGGGTGATAAGAAAATTCAATTAATGAACTCCAGGATTCTTTTGCCAGGATGAGAAGAATTAGAACATTCAGTCAACACCTCCAACCACTAAGAGGCTGGTAAGAAACTTGTGACAAACTGAAGATAAAAAAAATCACATGATGAACATTTAAAAGAGGAAAAGAAATGCCTGAAAAAGCCATTCAGTTCCCTAAGTGTCTAGGGGAATACACGGGACAGGTTTCAGCTGTGCTAGGAAACACCATTACGGAAGAGCAAAGGGCAGCTGGTTTTGTTTTTCAGCTTCCTAAAAAGTTCAAAAAAGTTTCTAATTCCTTAACAGGTAAAGATAAAAATCACCAAAACAAAGCACTCTTTCCTGGCACGTTTTGGAAGGAGAAGAAATGCTCCCCTCTGATGTCTTCTGACAGTCACCTGAACGAGTCACAAAAATTTACACTTTCTACATAAGGCAGATACCTAAGGCTGACTCCCCGCCACCTGTAATGGCAGAGACCCAGTACGCAGAGAGTATCTACCAAGTGTCAAGACACTGTACACAAAATTATAATGACAATAGCTAACGAGTTCTAGAAACTTACTAGCTGCCGGGCACTGTTCTAAGGGCTGCACATGAACTAACTCACAACAACTCTGTAAAGTATGATCACCACTACCCCCATCCACACATGAGGACACTGAGGCACAAGAAAGTCAGAAACTTGCCCACCGTCCAACACGACTGGGAAGTGGCAACACCAGGACTCACTCTGAGCTCCCAACCCCACGCTCACTCTGAGCTCCCAACCCCACGCTCACTCTGCAGCCCCGCGGGCCGGGCTGCTCTTTATACTTCCAAGGGAGAACGTCCAGAGCGTGCTGTGTAACTCCACCTGGGAGGAAGGCGCCTCTGAGGAACACTAACGTACCCGGGCTTTGGGGGCGCTTCTAGTGTCTGCTGAGTCTTGGGTGCTATTATTTCTAGAAGGCAAAATAGTCAGAAGATACATTACAGGCTCCCCCAGGCCAGTCTGACTGATGGAATGTGGGGTCATTTTAATGAAGCACAAGAATGGGCCTCTGTCCTTAGGGGAAAACAGCTGGAGAACCAGGCCAACAGAACAGACGGGAGGGGGATAAACACATGCAGGGGAGCCCGGATGTCATCACCGCCACCATTTCCACCTGGGGAGGCTTGGGGAGGTTTCTGAGGGCAAAATCTGATGGGAAAAAGCACGCCCTGCCCTCCATGTGGACGTTGTTTCATTCTTCACGTGAGGACTGTTGCCTCTTGCCGTGTAATCCTGTAATCTCAAACAAACCCTTTACACGCAATCATCCACACACAAGCACGCGCACACAGGCTTTGCGTCTGGGGCTTCAGCAGAGTAATACTGTACCCTGTGTAGGCCCCCAACCCAACAGCCTCAGCCCGGCCGGCTCCCTCCTCCCTCATCTTCAGTCATTCACAAACACCTCAGCCACTTTTGTCGCCTGGGAGGACATTTCTATTATTCACTTGTCTTGAGTTTGACTCACTTTTTCTAATTGTATTAACCTGTTTTAAAAGGAAAACCTCTATCGCTATTGCAAATGGGAAGCCAGCATCGTGGACCCTAAACAGAGTAGCCCTAAAAGTAAATGCCCTTCAAATACAGTATTAAATTCTGTCTCTGAGGCTGCCAGAGGAGGGCTGTGCATGAAACCTGCACACTCTATTTAAAGAGAAGAGGACTGCTGGAGACACATTTTTTTGTTTGTTCGTTTCGGTTTTTGTGTTTTGTGTGGTTTTGTTTTGGTTTTTTTTGAGGGGGAGGTCATTAGGTCATTACGTCTATTTATTTCCTTTTTATTAGAGTTGTTTTTTTTTTTTAATGGAGGTACTAGGGATTGAACCCAGGACCTTGTGGAAGCTAAGCATGCGCTCTACCACTTGAGCTCTACCCTCCCAACTGACACACATTATCTTGAGCTGTATGATACTGCTAATTTTTGAGGTCAAACATGATCAAATATTGGCAGTTTCATTTAACTAAACTTAATACCAAACCAAGCCTTTCCCCCAATAATTTCACTGAGACTTACAGAGAATTAAAAGAAAAACTGGGTAATGGAAATAACTAGGAAATGGAAAGGAATTTAATGCCGTGATGTTTAACACTTAATGTGAAGTACCTACGATGATACAAATCTCTCATGTGGGGGAAGCAGGTGCTAGCAAAACAAGAAAGGACGTGGTAGAGAATGAGGGCCACGCTGGGAACATGCAGTCTGTGCCCCATTCCTCTTCCACTGCCTACAAACCACACAGCCCACCTAACCGAAGTCAGTGTCCCTGGCATCGACACTTAGGAGTTGATAATAAACAAAAGCTGCACAACTGACCAGCCTCCAAGCTTCTACACCTGTAAAGTAGGGAAATGATCCCCCTCTTAGTTGCCTGCACCCCATGGTTACTGCAAGAATCAAATGAGACCTATGATGTAGACTTAAGTATTTGCAAACCACACAGAGCTGTTACAAGAATGATTATCATTATAAGGTGGCAGCAGCAGAGATAACTGTTATGCACTCTGACCACCCCGTATTCATTCCATCTCCGTAACAGCACCCGGATTTTGTTTTGAAGGTTTATTCCCTCCTCACTGGAAACCATCTTGGGGGGATGACGATGAACCCAGGCAGACATCTTTGCACTATATGAGCCAACAGGATCCCACGAAGGTCCTTCAGCCAACCCTTCTGCTGGTGGCCAGGAGGAAGCCACATGACCCGAAACTGGCCAATCAAGGGTTTCCCCCTTGGAATGTCAACCTTGGGCAGAATGAGAGCAAGTCAAAAACAGCTGGTGCTCTCTCCAGCAGCAGGGCCTCAATTGGACCATTTCGAGGACCCTATTTCCAGCTTAGAAGACTTTCAAAGCGGCTTTGACTCCTTCCTGATTCCAAACCTAACCCGCCATCAATTCCATGAGTTCACAATTTCCTCCAGTGGAGGATACTGATGTGGGAAGACACACATATAAGAAGTTTCATTTTCCAAAGGGGACTGAAAACTATGTCCAGAATTACATGGGAAGAAACCCTTATCTTCCACTGTTCCTCTGAGAGTAGGAGAGAACATTGACGAGGCTCAAGAATTCACAGTAGCCCTCCTGTTCTGCTTGTGGTCTACTACCCATAGCAAAAGGCAGTATCGGCAGGTGTCACAAGCCGAGTGATGAGTGTCCCAGCCAGGCTTCACTCCCTGAGGGGCAAGGACCTCCTTCTAAGGAAAGAAACTAACACTCCTACATGTCTGGCATCTTTACACACAGTATCTGACTTAATCCTCAAAAGTGACATGGTAGAAAGGATTCTGGTCGCCTTTTCTGACGTGTTTTCTGCATGACATCAAACCATTCTCTGACACCAGCTGGTTGTGTCCTACCATTCAACTAGGTTCTGACACTGTCTACCTGGAGACGGCATCAGATCCCACAGGTTAAGGTCTCCGTTCTGTAAGAAAGCACCTCCTCCCCACCACCACCTCTTCAGTCACACGTCCAGCTTGTCAGCTGTGCTTGTGACGAACCAGCTGTGTATCTCGGGGGCTCCCACGACCTCTTCCTTGGGTTCGATTAATTTGCCAGAGCGGCTCACAGAACTGACAGAAGCATTTTACTTACTAGATTACTGGTTTATTATAAAGGCTATAACTCAGGAACAGCCAGACAGAAGACAGGTACGGGAAAAGAGCCGGAAGCTCCCGTGCCCTCTCCAAGCACACCACTCTCCCTGCACCCCCAAGTGTTCACCAAGCCAGAGGCTCTCCAAATCCTGTCCTCTTGGGTTTTTATGGAGGCTTCATTACACAGGCATGGTTGATTAGGTCACTGGCCACTGGCAATTGAACTCTATCCCCAGCCCCTCTCCTTCCCTGGTGGTGGGGAGATGGGACTGAAAGTTCTAACCCCCTAATCACCTGGCGGGTTCTCGTGGCAACCAGCCCCCAACCTCTGGCACTTTCCTAAAGTCACAACATTAACATAACAAAAGACACATTTCTGGTTATCATGACTTTGGAAATTCCAGGGGTTTTAGGAGCTCAGCACTAGGAATAAGGCAAGAACAAATACATATATTTCTTATTATAAATCACGGTATCACAAGAGACCTAATCCTCAGGCTTAGAGAAGTTAGGGAGGTAACGCAGCTGGAGGGGAAGAGCCAGAGTCAAAGCCAGGCCTTGAGAGCCTGAGAACCTTGGCGCTGCCTGCCCAGGGCATATGACCGCCCCCTGGATGTGGCCCTCAGCATCATATTCTATAATCGCTGCCTCACTGGACTGCCTTCCCCAGCGGACACAAAGCCACCGGAGGGGTAGAAACCTGTCCGAAATATTTGGGAAGCCCCAGTGTCTAGCACAGAATATGACACCAAGTAGGTTCAGTAACTAACTGATGAACAAATGAGGGAGCTAACAAATATTTATTGAGCACTTACTATGTGTCAGGCACTGTGGACACAGTGTGGGCAAAACAAGCTTATCTCCAGCTTGTCATCTAGCTGAACAGACATAATCAATTCATCATACAAATGTGCAGTAATGGAAAACAGCTGTACAGGCTCCAACAGTACAGAGCACGTCCTGAGGGCCAAATCCGGGCCTTAACAGAAAGAGTCTGCCAGTCAGTGGTACAGAGCAAGGAAAACAGGCCCAGATGGCCAGGACTAGGGCAGAAGGGGGAGGATTAGTATTAGTGGTCTAGACGATTTCCCTAAAAAATTATTAAAAGGCTTTAAGAACAAAAAACAAAAACCAGAAAAGGCCAGGCCAGGGTGGCAGGAGCAAAGAGCCCAGGGTGAGGTATGGGACCCTCCAGGCTGTTAAGGACGTGGGTCCTTTTCCCAAGAGCAGAGAGAAGCCAGTGGAAGGTTTTCCATGGGGGAGTGATGTGTGGGAATCTGCTTTCTGCAGAATTCTCTCAATGCAGAGGAGGCAGGACAAGAAGGAAGACAAGGAGTAGTTCTATGCCAGCCATCCTGTGAGCATGTGGGGACTGGGGCGAGGCGAATAGATCTGAGATCAGTCCTGGCGCCAGGCCTTTTGTCAGGGCTGAGGAGAGCGGCGACAAACCCTTTCTTTTCAGGCTTCATGACAGTTGTATTAAAGTGTTCACAAATTTTCCGTCTTCAGGTTAAACTTTCTCACAGAATGAGGACAACAATGTGGCCTTTCCTATACAAAGGTGGTGCCACCTTCAGCCAAACACATTTCAAGATAAGACCAAGACTCTGATCTTGAGAAGGAACCCTCTGGGGGGGAATACAATTTAAAAAAAAAAAACAAAAAAAAACACTCAGCTTCAAAACCAAGATACTCACTAAATGTGATGTAACAGAGAAAGAGTAGACTCTGGAGCCCAGGAAACTGGGCTCCAACCTCTGATTCTATCATTTTCGAGATTCTATCATTTTCGAGACGACTCACCCAGGCTGTGTCCGTTTCCCCCTGAGCCTCTGTTTTCTCACTTAGGCTGCCCTCCTCCTGAGGCTGCCCTGAGGACGGAGAGTCAGCTCCGCCAAGAGAGGCTGCAGCTCTAACTGCCATTGCCAGTAGGAAGCAGGATATTCCCTCTGGCCATAAAGCACTTACCTGGAAGGAATTAACTTCCTAAATTTTACTATAAAACACAACAGTTTAGGGGTAGAGCTCAGTGGCAGAGCACGTGCTTAGCATGCATGAGGTCGTGGGTTCACTCCCCAGTGCCTCCATTAAATAAATAAGCCTAACTACTCCCCTCCCCTCCAAAAAAATTAAGTTAAACACAACAGTTTATATAATAAAAGTTATCATCTAAGAGCATGTTAACCTAACGTTCAGAAATGGATTCTCTCTGTCAGGAAATGAACAGCACAATTACGAAAAGTGATAAAGAAAGGAAGTCCTGACTATAGCACACACACGCACGAACAGACACACACACGCTTTCATGCACACACGCGCACACAGCCTGGTTCAGCAGATCCAGGATGAGATGCAGAATTGCATTATTAATTAATAAGCCTCCCAGGTGATTCTGATGCAAGTGGGCCTTGGGTCCCAAAATGAGGAACCCAGCCCTGACCCAGGCCAGGCCCCATTATAGGCCCTCAGGAAGAAATGAAGCAGTAAATCGGTTTAATGATCGAATGTCACAAACATATACTGTGAACCTAGTGTATGTCGGGCACAGAATGTCAATGTAAACCACTGAGAAGGGAAAAACAGAGAAGCTGCCCCTCTGCCCTCAAAGCTCACGGCCTCATGGTGGCAATAGCGTTTAAACACCTGAACACATATGGTCCGAGGCTGCGCACACACTCAACCAGACACTGAACCTCACTGAGCACCTTCTAGATGCTCCTGGCACTGGGGATGCATCAGTGAAGAAGACAGCCAAACATCCCCGCCCAGACAGAGCTGACAATATGGTACGGGAGGCAGAAAAAAAAAAAAGAAAAAAAGCATAATGTACAGTTGTTAGTTGGTGTTAAGTGTCACGGAGAAAAACTAAGCAAAGAAGAGGTAGAAAGGGTATAATTTTAACTCTGCACCAGCTTTCAAACAGTCTCTGTAACTCCATTAAAATGTAGCGCTACATGCTTTGCTCATGGCCGGTGAAGTGTCACAAAAGAACAAGGGTTCAGGGGCACAGAGAAGGGAACTGGCTGCGCTGGCGGGTTGGGGTCAGAGGGTAGGGAACAAGCACTGGCGCCAGGATGAGATGAACGCTGAGCAAGTGAGTCCCTTCCTTGCCTTCCTTTGAGGGAATGCTCCTCCTGCCCCACCATGGCTGCAGAGCATGAATCAGCCTCGAAAGACTTCACTGGGCACTTCCAGCAAATGCTTGTGTCTCTCTTACCTTTGCCCCAACGTTGCTTCTCCTCCCAGGCACTGTTATAAGCGCATGCACTTAGGTCAGCCTTTCCTGGCTCATGAAGGTTGATGGCAATTTTTAGGACTTTTTTTTTTTAATTATAGAAGGGACACACGATCACAGTATCAAATATGAAAAATACTAGAGAGTGTAAAGATTCCCCATAGTCTTAACCTCAACATTATCTCTATTCACATTTTGGTAAGGTTTTTGCCAGAGCTGCCGATTAACATAGTAGGACCACTCTGCATCTGTTTGTTTTGTTTGTTTGTTTGTTTTTATTGAAGTTTAGCTGATTTACAATGTTGGGTTAGTTTCTGGTGTACAGAACAGTAATTCAGTTATACATATATATATATTCTTTTTCCCTGTGCTATACATTAGGACCTTGTTGTTTATCTATTTTATATATAGTAGTTTGTATCTGCTAATCCGAAACTCCTAATTTATCCCTCCTCTCTCCCTTTCCCCTTTGGTAACCATAGGTTTGTTTTATATGTCTGTGAATCGCTTCTTGTTTTGTAAATAAGTTTATTTGTATCACTGCATCCATATTAATTTTGTATCCTGCTTTTTATTTTTACTATATTATTTTTAAAATACTATACATGCATTTTTCTGCTTAAAACAAATTCTGTATGGACATCAATTTAATGGCTATATCACATTCCATTCTACTGACGCACTACCCTTTATTAACTATTTCCCAATTGTTGAGCATTTAGATTTCTTAGTTTTCATCATTATAAACTATGGTGAAAACAACTTCATGCAGAAAAACATTTCAAGCAACTCCCTCGGAACAGATTCCTAGATGGAGAATTATGGGAAGCTGGAAATACTTTAAACAAGTAGTTACTGCACAGACGATCAACAGATCACACAAACTCGATCGCTCCACCACCAGGCAGCAGCGGCCGACTACAGAAGCTGGTCAGTCTCTGACCACCTTTTAGGCCTTGTCAGTTAAGGGTTTTAGGAGCTTCATATTTACCTGCTGTCAGAATCCGAGGCGATCTCCTTCCTCCCTCCAAAGCGGATCTGGCACTGCAAGGAAAAAGCAGCCACTGAGTACAGCTGTTGGGATGGGACACTTGAGAGTCACAAAACAGCCCACATAGGCCTGCACGGTCACCAGGGACACAGGTCCAGAAACTCTGGGTGCCGAGTCAGGGCGTCCCCATGCTCTGGGGGAGAGGGGGTCAGCCCAAGACGTAAGACGGTGGACACCCTAGCCTTGCAGCCGCCACTTAAAGGAAGCCCTTATCTTGCACTTGTACAGAAGCGAGCCTTGTGTGAAAACAACGCCAAGAGGAAAACAAGCACACGGCCTTCCGCAGATTATCTAGGAAGCTTCTTTATCCATCAGCAGCTGACTGTCTACAACACAGAGCTCTTAACAGGCAATAATTAAAACTTCCACACATCTGTGATGATGGGTCCCTTCTGACGGCCTAAAGTTGTTTTGGCGGCTGTAACGTTATGACAGCATAAATCATCCTTCAAACAAGTCATCTGATTGTGCTGAACAACAATTTACCCAGAGAGGGTGGAAACAAAGGCAAATTGTTTTTTTTTTTAACTTTGTTGAAATATAGATAACACAGCATTTACCGTTTTAACCATTTTTAGTTATGCAATTCAATTCACACTATTGTGTAACCATCACCACTATCCACTACTCTCTTTTAAAGATATAGAATCTCTACTATGGGCAGCAGGTTTGCAAGATTCTTGAACTTGTTATCCAGAAAAAACAATACATATATATATAATTTATACATATATGATTTATATTCATATAAACTTAAATAATATTTTTGACAAAACTCAGAACCACACACTTAAAATTGGTGTATTTTTATTGCATGCAAATTATGCCTCAATAAAGTTGGTTTTTGAAAGACATACACACTTTCACCCCCACAAAAAAAAACCAGTAACAACAACAATAATAATAGCAGCTCTGAGCAGAAGCTCCAATTTATTTCTGTCTAATTGCTACATTGAAGGGGTTCAACTTGCTTCTTCATCATCTTATTTTATTTTCCATTTCTGGAGCAAAGAAAGAAGAAATTGACAATATGGGCTCCATATTTATTGTGGACCAGGCAATGGCCCTTTAACCACTTTAACAAATGCAATTCCCTCAACAGCCCTGTGGAGATCGGTGACCCAATTACAGAGAAGAGAGATGCTCAGAGATGTTGGATGAGCTGCCCCAGCACACACAGCTGTCAAGAGATGAAGCAGCGTTTGACCCCAGCAACATCTGGGTCTGTGTCCTTTCCACCACACCGGGACACCTCGAGGCCTGGGCAGATGCTAAGTTCTCTTGGCTCACATCAACACTGAACAATGTTAAAGTACATATTTATCTTCACGTATCATGATTACATTCAGCTAATTGCCAGTCGCCCCTTCCAAAATGTGAGTTCCCAGAGCTGGATCCTAGCTCTGCTGCTTATTAACTGTAACACCCACAGCAAGTTATTGGACCTTTCTGCAGTTAGTTTCTTCACCTGTAAAATGGAAATAATGTCCAAGAACTATCTCACAGGGTGGCTGGAAGGATTAGATGTAAAGCACTCAGTAGAGAGCCATGCACATGACTTATGTGCAAGAAACGATGGATGTCTGGTAGCTACAAGCAAGCAAACTGAAGCCAACTTCGTGTCACAGCTCGTTTCCACACCCGGCCAAAAGCCAGGCATCAAAAATAGCATCAACCAGTCAGAGCAGAGCCCATCTGGAGGATCCACAGAATCCCTGAGCACGGCCTCATTTCTGCTCTTGCGCTCGCAGGGCCCTAACTCCAACCACCACTGCAGCACCCTTAAGAGTTGCCCTAAAACACAACTGCTTGGAAATGAAACTCTGAAACCCACATCAGTGCTCTTCTCAAAGGGACATCACTGAAGAATGGGGTCAGGTCCTCCAGGGGCTGTAGAAAGTCCAGACCCAGGAGCTCCTTCGTCCCTACCTCTGGTCGCTATCATTTTCTGGGGGAAGCAATGAGCCTCACTGTTCCAGATACAAAGTGGGAGTCCGTCTGTGTAGGTAAGAGGGCAGAAATGAACTTTTTGTTTGTTTTGGGGGGTTTTTTGTTTGTTTGTAGGTAATTAGGTTTATGTATTTATTTAATGGGGGTACTGGGGATTGAACTCAGGATCTTGTGCACGCTAAGCACGCGCTCTACCACTGAGCTATACCCTCCCCAGAAATGACTTCTACATTAATTATCCAACACTATTACTTGACCTCAAAGTTAAGTGTGAGCTTTCTTCTTACCTGTTTCACTGCATCCAGCAGTCGCTCCAGTAGAAATTGTCTTTTCATGTCATTGTTCTGGGATCCTAAAATGCAATGAGGCTTGATTAGTTCTGTTTGACATTTGCCTTCTATTAAGACTTTCTGACATATACGGCTGTCCCTAGCTAGCATCAGACTTCTCTTTGACAAAATATTTTTTCTGATCATAAAAGTAAATTCATGTGATAGGATTACCATACAACCCAGCACATCTGGGTTTATAAGCAAAAGAATTGAAAGCAAGGTCTTGAAAAGATATTCGTATACTTATGTTCATAGCAGTATTACTCACAGTAGATAAAACATAGAAGCAACCCAAGTGTTCATTGACAGATGAATGGATGAGCAAAATGTGGTATATAAATACAATGGATATGATTCGTCCAAGTCATGCCCCGGCCACCCGGTTGATAACAACTGTGTCCACGTGGTGAACACTTCCAGCATGCCAGGCACGAAACTGAGTCCTCTGCACGCACTGTGTCCTGTGATTTTCATGACCACCCTCTAAGCCAGGTATCAGGATCCTCACACCACAGATGAGGAAACTGAAGCTCAGAGAGGACAATCCGCTGAGGGCATTGACCAGCTTGCTATTTATTTAACTTCTACTGTATGCCAGGCAATGTTCTAAGTGCTGGGGACACAGGAGTTAAATGCTATAAAAGAGCCATCTTCTCATGGAACGGAATTCTATTAGGAAGAAACAAGTAGTATTAAAATAAACTAACAAAGAAGATGATGTTAGAGTCATATGAGGAAGAAAATCCAAACGGGGTGATGAGACAGGGAGGAAGCAGGAGGGCCACATCAGCCAGAAGAGTCATGGAAGGTCTCTCTGCCCAGGGGACATCTGAGCTGTTTAGAAAGAGAAAGAGCCGCCATGGAAAGATACAGGAGATATGCGTTCCAGGCAGAGCAGACAGCTAAAGTAGAGGGGCAAGAACAGCTGGCTTCTGGTTTTCCAGGACCAGAAGGAAGTCTGCTATGACCTGAGCAAAAAGCCAAAACAGACAAAGACCAGATGTGGCAGGCCCGGGGCCAGTCACAAAAACCTCACGGATCATTTAGGTTTTGTTCTAATTGGAACATTAACTGTTGGAACTGTGACCGTGACTGGACACCGTGCCCCTCGAAAGCTGTGTTAGGACTATCTCTTGGGCTCCTGCCTCACTCCAGGCCCGGAGATAAAGCCAGTCGGTAGACACTCCACTCTACTGTGTGTAGAGTCACAATGGACTTCCCAAACGCTGCCACTGTTATGTTTTCTGAAGAGACTTTGAGAAAGAACAGCCTGCGTATCATTCCCATCAGATAAGAAGCCATCCTGAAGCGTCACTCCAGATGGCTGGAGACGCACCTGCCCAAGGCCCTCAAACACCGCTCTCAACACCTGTATCTCTCAATAAATCCCGCTCTTTGTTTAGCAGAAGGTCCAGTTTCTGCTCTCCAGAATAAAGAAGGCAGGCTTTCCTTCTTCCTTTTTCCAAGTTCTGCACCTAACAACTCTACTTGCCCTGAGACAGTGCCAACTGGAAATGTAACAAGGTTTTCCCCTTAAGCGCTTCTGCTATTTTTTTCTGATCATAAAAGTAATTCGTGTCATAGAATTACCATATTACATGGTACTTCTTGGTTTATACACTAAAGAACTGAAAGCAGGACCTTGGAGAGATATTTGTATGCTTATGTTCCTAGCAGCATTACTCATAGTAGCTAAAACGTGGAAGCAACCCAAGTATACATTGACAGATGAATGGATAAGCAAAATGTGGCATATAAATACAATGGATATGATTCACCCTTAAAAAGGAAGGAAATGCTGCAATACACTACAACAAAGATGAGCCTTGAGGGCATTATACTAAGTGAAATAAGCCACACACATAGAGAGAAATACCATATGATTCCATTTATATGAAGTACTTAGAGTCGTCAAAATCACAGAGAAAGAAAGTATAATGGTGGTTGTCAGGGGCAAGGGAGGGAAGGGAATGGGGGGTTACGGTTTAATAGCTATACCTCTGCAGTTTTACAAGACGCAAAGAGTTATGGGGATGGATGGCGGTGATGGCTGCACTGCAATGTGAAGGTATTTAATACCACCAAACTGTGCATTTAAAAATGGTTAAGATGGCAAATTTTATATTATGTGTATTTTACCACAATAAAAAGAGTAATTCATGTGAAAAAAAATCAATAATAACAAATCAGGGGGAAGTGTACAAAGAAAATAAGAACCTCTATTGTCTCACCGCTGATAACTGTTAGCACAGTGATTCTCAAGCTTTCCCGTGCGCACAGATCTCCTGGGGTCTGGGTAAAAGGCAGGTTCTAACTCAGAAGGGCTGGGTGGGGCCTGGGAGTCTGTATCTCTCCAAGGTGATGCTGATGCTGCTGGGTCCTGACTTGAACAGCAAGGATTTAGCACCGACCCTTAAGGATACGCACGACAGTCCTAGATCTCTCCTGTGGAACTCTCGCCACTGCTTTTTCTAGAAGAGATGTCAGCAGCCTCCTCTGCCTCATCTTGCAAAGCCTCTCCTTATGGTGGGAGGAAAAGTCTGCTCTCTGTAGAGACAGCCTGAGGTTGTGCAGGTCTCGGCCCACCGCACGCCCACCCTGACTGTCATCTTTCTGCTGACAGGAAGTGCACTTGAGTGAGGCAATCCTGACCCCAGAAGGGACACCTGTGGCCATTCTAGCCCTGGACAGGGATTCAGAGAAAGGGGTCTCGTAGGGTGGAGGGAGCATATGTTGACAGCAAGAGGTGCCCAGGAGGCCCATGGCCATGAGGAACAGCGGAAGGAGCGTTAGTGGGAAGTCACAAGGCATCATAAGGTCTCATCCCAGCCGGGCTGCCGGCTGGCCGTGTGACAGGGACAGTCACTTCCCATCTCTGGGAACTGGCTTCTGCATGAGATCAGATCCTCCTAGCTCTGCAGCCCGCACACAAGGGGCCTCTGTGGAGACAGGCAGCAGAGCAATCGGCGCTCCAGGCCTCTTTCTTACCTTCTCCTGGGGACAAGGAAGACCACCGCTCCCAGGGCCAAGAAGACTCCTCTAGTCTCAACCGCTACAACTGAGAGGAGTGAGGAGCCGGCGCCCAGCTACATGAGCCTCAACTGTGGGCTGAGCCATGAAGTGCCTGGTACCTAATCCTCGACAAAGAAGGAAAGGTGGCTCCATTCAACAGGGCACTGAAGCCAAGAGGAAAAGACCTTCCACTCGATGCTATGGGACTACAGGAAGTGCTCAAGGAGAGGTTCAATTTCACGTCCCGTGGCTCCTGGCTCGTTCACCTGCCAAATCTTGCTCACTCTCAACCCCTGGAACAAACCTGCCCCACTGCTGGTTCGGGAATGATTTCTCTGTGAAACCCCAGTCTTTGAGCTTCCTTCCCTCTCCAAAGGTCACCCTCAGTTAGCACTACCAACCAGAGAAGCCAGAATGGGCTTCTTTTTCTTTCTTTTTTTAATGGAAGTATAGTTAACTTACAACATTGTGTTAGTTTCAGGTAGACAGCAAAGTGATTCACAGAAGAGGCTGCTTTTAAATTTCTTGTTAGATCACCATCAAAATCAAAATAGAAAATGCAAAAGCACCCCAGGGAATGCCCCCCCCAGGTCCACAAACCCGTCAGAGAAATGCAGTGACCCCCTGAGGCTCTAACTCAGAAATCACACGTGTGTCTGAAAATTAGTCACCTGGTTCAGGTGCATCCCTGTCGTCTGTCTTTAATGTGTAGAATCCGTAAGATCCTACTTTAATTTTTACCACAAACCCCCAGCCTTCAGTGACTTCCTGGGGAGGCTGAGCAGGGATTAAGAGTAGGACACACCAGCTGTGTGACCACGGGCAAGTTACTTCACCTCTCTGCACCTGCTACATATTAAATAAGTGAATGTATATTGTGCACCTATAACAATGCCTGGTATATACCAAGCATTTTATATATGTGCACTATTATTATTGTTGTTGTGGTCAATCCTATACCTCAGAGGCCTAAAATCTCTGGCTCTTAAGAAGTGCTTTCAACTGGCTACTCTCCAGAGTGCAGGCAAAGCAACCCAATCCAGGCCTTCGAGTTAGCTGCTCTGGGTGGGCATAAGGCTGAAAAAGCATCTCGGGCATCTAGGGGTGGTGGAAATTAGCAAGATGCCCCACGGCACTCTTCATATGTTCCTGCTACAATCCTTGCCACAACCCAAGAGATCAAGATAATCATGACTTAAGCAACAGTACTTCCCTGCCTCTCTACACAGCGGCAGAGGAAAAGGCATTTCTCTGGTCTATGGCCGACCCTTGTAATGCACTAAGCAGGTGTAAGGGAGAAGAGGAAAAGTTGGTGCCCACTGCAGCCCAGGAATTCTGCCCAAGGTCAGGCACAAAGCAGGGCTGAGACCCTCATCTGCCTGACTCCTTCCACCACATCACTCTGCCATTCTTACTCAAAAAGCGGGACCTCGAGCTGTGCTAGAAAAATGGAAAGGACTAGAACAGGTAAATCCATACAGACAGAATGCGACTGCTTAGTGGGCACGGGTGTCCTTTGAGGGTGATGAAAATGTTTCGGGACTAGATTGAGGCGATGGACGCACAACATTACAAATGTCCTAAATCACCACTGAATCGCTCACTTTAAAATCGTCATTTCCGTGATTGTTAAATTTCCAATTTAACCACTGTTAATTGTTTTAATTGTATTAAATGCATACATGGTTTTATGTTACATGACTTTCACCTCAATAAAAAAATATGTTTTACGAGAAAGTCTGCAACAGGTGGACAGAGACCCAGAGTACATCCCTAGCCAAAGGCGCGACTACAGCAGGAGCCCCCGAAGGGCAGGACAGGCTCCAGTGAGCACCCAGCCCCACGCTGAGTCACACGGTAGGAAAGCCAAGCTCACTTCTCTTTCACATTTCTGATTATACTGAGGGGAGTGTCTGTGTGATGCTGGTAGCTCCTTAACTCCTGCATCAGTCAGGGTCCTAACAGGAAACAACAGACAAACTCAAATACGGAGAGCTCAAAGAGGTTTACTTACAGAAGACCCTACAAAGAAATGGTGCAGATAAGTGATTCTCAACCAGGATTTCACCTCCCCTCCCCCTGCAGCACATTTGGCAACGTCTGGAGACATTTTTGGCACAACTCGGGGGCTGCTACTGGCATCTAGTGGGTAGAGACCAGGGATGCTGCTAAGCACCCCACAGCACACAGGACAGCCTCCCCACAATGCAGAAGAATCCAGCCCAAATGTCAGTGGTGCCATATAGGGAAATTCTGCCCTAACATAAATAAGTTTGATTATCCCATTTCACAGAGAGTTAAGCTCAACTCCCACTTGTGCTCTGAACCCCATCTCCTCTCACCTGCTCAAGGACACATTCCAGCAAGTCCCTCTTTTCCCCACATCGTCAATTTTTTCTTCTCATCTACGCAATTCCTACAGCACGCGGGGATGTCATAACACCTCCCTCCAATTTAATAAAAACCATGCCTTGCCCCTCCACACTGTTCCAGCCACAACCCCGTTTCTCTGCTGCCCTGTCCAGCACAGCTTTCCTCCATGAGAGTGGCCAGGCCACCCCTTCCACGACGGCTGTTCCCAGCTCTGGCCAAAAGCCCGTTTGCTCCCATCTCCTCTTGAACCAAATTATCTACACAGAGGCCATAACATCTGGAAGCACAGATGAATTCACAACAAATGACTTTCTGATATAACAAACACGTGATACATTCAGTGATATTATGTGATTTGTTCAGTGCACCCTGCAAAACTGCAATTAACATGGCATTTCTATGGAGCCCCGTAAGCATGTGGGGCGCTGTCTCAGATGATGCGTGTTTCTGATTTTCACTGAATAAACCTGTGCCTTTAATATCCCCTAGAACAGGGGTCAGTAAACTTTTCCTGTAAAGTATTAGGTGGTAAATATTTTAGGCTTTTGTCACAACTACGCAACTCCATTCTTATGTCTCAAAAGCAGCCATAGACAATGCATAAATAAACTACTGAATGAGGGTAGATGTTTACAAAAACAGGCCTGGGCTGGACTTACCCTACTGGCCATGGTTTGCCAACCAAAGCACTAGGGGAATTAATCAGAGGAGGTTTTTAAAAATTAAAACTATAGTGTCTATGTTTCCGGACTTTATTGCCACCCAGTAAGCGGTAAGATGGTTACATGTTAGGGGTCCCCAGCAGGCTGCAGACCCGGTCCACATCAAAATCACGTTCCCATCTGCCCTCACGCTATAGCCAGCACTCCACGTCAGAGCTTCACAAGGGACAGGACATCAACTTGTGGTCACTGGTAGAATTCATACTCAGCCACATCTGCAGACATCTGGGATGCCTGGTGCTCTCGGTCCAGTGGTGAATTTGGTACTGCTGTACTGCTGTTTTCGTTGTTTAATTGCCACCACCCTCCCCCCTCCCCGTGTGAAATCCACCACCATTCCAACAAAGAGATGGGAAGAAAGCAGACATGGAGGAGGAGGGGGCAGAAAGGGCAGCCCACTACAGACTCAAGGCATATTCAAGGCCAAATCAGACCCCTCCAATGCCTACAGGGTCAGGTGGAGAATGTAAATGAGTGAAGTGGGCAGGGAAGGCAGAAGAGAGGGTGGGGTGCAGGCTGCGTGAACTGAGGCAGATGCTCCTTTAGAGGTGGGAGCTGCAACTCAGCCCCAGCTGATGGAATCACACAGCAACACCAGCACGGGGTTGCCCCACCTCCTGGTTTGTCGAGAGAAGCTGGGAATTCAGAACTTTATATCAATTAGTTGGCACTTAATTATACTCTTTTCAGAGTAGTGTTTCAGCCAACTCTGCATGAACCAAACATAACATGCCTGGAGGCCAAATCTGTTACCAATTTTCCATCCTGAGAAATACATTAAACCTTTACATCCACAGGTAAGGCAGGTGCTGGCAGCCCCACTGTAACAGATAAAGGAACTGAGGCTTGGAGACATTGATCACTTGTTAAAAAACAGCTCAGAGGGGAGAGACTTAACATTTTACCCCCGAGCCCAGGCCTTCAGACTTCCACAAAACTAGGTAGCCTCTTGGACAGGTAACCTTCAATGCAGAAAAAGGGCTCCCTGTGCAAAGGGCCACCGAAGGAAAACCAATCTCTGAATGGCTGGCTCATGGTCACTTTCTCTGAGAAAGCTTCCTGCCGTGGGCCCAATAAACTGTTCTCTGAACTGTGCTCCCCTGCCTTCCAGTCTTTAACCTCTGGTATAATCTCTACTGCAGAAGGGATATGGGGGGCCCTGAGCCTACTCCCCACACCCAACCTGAGTGGTGAGCGTTTCCAGGGATAGAAACCAGCTTTAACGTGGCCCTCCTCTCAGAAGGAACAATTGCTGAATCAAGACTTTACAGGTCAGTTCTGTGGCCCCCCCAGAGAGGACCAGAACAGACTAGGACACAGAAGCAGGGCCCCATGCGCGCAGTGCGCTGAGGGAAGCGCTGGTTTTGTCTGCATTCGCACAGGAACACTTAAAACAGACAATCGTTCGTCCCCAAAGTCAGGGCGCTGGTTCCCAGCATTGCAGGGTAAAGTGGCACAGCTGGATGAGGACAAAAGGACAGAGTGTCTGCCACCACACAATGGAAAGAGGCAGGCTCTGCTTGGAGGCAGATGGCCTTGGGCCACTCAAGTGACCTTGTGAAGACTAAAAACAAAGACTGGGTCAACAGCAGGCTCATAATGGGGCAAAGAATCCACCCTAGAGCAGGGGTCAGCACACATTTTCTGTAACGAGCAAAACGGAAAATGTTTTAGGCTTTTCAAGCCAAGCGGTCCCTGTCACAGCCACTCAAGTCTGCCATCAGAGTGTAAAAGCAGCCATGGACAAGAGCAAGAATGCGTGTGGCTCAGTTCCAATAAAGCTTTATTGACAAAACAGGGGGCCAGCCTAGTCTACCAACCCTTGCTGTAAAAGAAAACCAGAAAAAGTGCAGCGTGCAAACACTCTGGGGAGAAACTGTATCTTCCCTCATGGCTGAAGAAATGCAAATTATAAACCTACCAAATTAACCACCGCATGTTACCACTGTATAAGTACTAAATTCACCAAGAAACATTTAAAATGAAATTCCCTGTTGCTGGTAAGGCTCCAGGGAGACAGGGCAGAGTCCTGAAAAGCAGTGTAGCAGGGAACACAAAAAGTAGCAGGGACATCAAAGCATTTTCTTGACCCTTAGGAAACTAAGCCAAGAAGAAACAGGAGAAATGAGAACACTAAGAAGTAACTATACCCGGTCCCTCTGCCTTCCAGGTACTGAGTAAGGTACTATACGATCATCACTCACTTTCATTCCATCTTCTTAGAGTCAGAGAAACTCAACAACTTGCCCAAGTTCTTCAAAAAAAAAAAAAAAAGAGTTAAATCCAGCACTGCCTGAGTCCAAAGTGTTTTCCACTGCAACCTAAGCCCAACCTAAACAGTATCGGGGGTGCAGACTCTTCCCTGCAGTGTTCTAGAAGACGGGTGGGCAAACCACAGCCCCCAAACCAAATCCAGCTGCTGAAGTTCTTCTAAATAAAGTTTTATTGGAACACAGCCACAGTCCTCCATTTACTCACTGCCTGCGCTGCTTTTCTACAACAACAGGGATGAGTAGTTGGGACGGAGATCAGATGGCCTACAAAGCGGAAAATATTTACTATCTGGCCCTTTACAGAAAATGCTTGCCAGTTCCATCCTAGAACATCATAAATGAAATTGACTTTCTCTTCCAACAAAGGGAAAAAGGTTAAATAACTACAGCACATCAATTTAGTGGAATGTTATGCAGCATTTTTAAATAATTGTGAAGAGACGGAACATGCATAAATGCTATAATAAGCAGAAACACTAATTCAAATGTAGACTCAGTACAATTATGAAAAATGTGTACGTTGTGAACAAACACTGAAGTGGCATACCTAAAAACCTAAATATTTAATGTGATAGAAAGGTATATTTATAGGTATTATTCTGTTTCCACAATAGTCTTCAATGTCATTTTGGGGTTTTGCTTTTTTCTTTCTTTTTTTTAAAAGGTGGAGGAGGAAAGAGCAGATTCCAAAATATGCAGCTGCAAGCAAGGAGAAACAAGACGTCAGTGGGCCAGGTGTCCCAGCCCAGGAAGCCAGGGAGCCCATGCCCAGCAGGGGGCTGTCGGATGGACAGAGGATGCACTATGGCCAGGCCTCTGAGGGCTCCTGGATAGGCAGGTAGAAGTCAGGGCTGGGGAAGGGTACTCACCCCACCACCAGAGGCTTCAAACTGCTATGCCTCGCCTCCAAAGCTAACCCTCCCGCATTCTTTCCCACCTCAGCAAAAGGCATCCATCCAGCTGCTCAGGAGTCCCTCTTCCCTCCCTCAGGTCTCTGCTTAGACATCACCTTCCCTGCAAGGCCTTCCCTGACCACCCCACTCCAAATTACAACAATCCTCCCCCTTCAGTTCATACTCCCTCCAGACACATAGGACAGACACTACCCTTGGGCTCTGGGCTGGGCATTCGATCTGGGCTGGTAAGGGGTTCCAGAACAGCCACATGGCCAGCCAGTCTGCTGGGAGTCAGCCCCAGGACTTCTGCTGGAGCAACTGGGAAAGAAGCCTGCTCTGCCTGAGTACTGCTACACTGTAGGACGTGACCCAGGAGCTGCTGGGAGCCCTCCTGCCTCCATGGAGGAGAGGCTGCCTGAGGTGAAGCTAACAGAGGGGAAAGCAGACTTGTGAGCTGGACAGAAAGCTCGTCCCGATGACTTTCCGAGCACCAGCTGAGCCTGAAGCCAGCCCTATCCCTAGACTTCACCATTACAAGATGCTTTCAACTCCCACTGTGGTGAAATCAGCTTCTGCCACATGCAGTTGAAAAGGGTCCTGGTTAACATACCCATCACTCTGACAAAACATTTTCTGGTACGTTCATTCAATTCACTCCAACCAACACCAGCGGTACAGCCCTTTGCTAAGTGACAGAAGATGCCCCGAATTGTCACCCAACAAACGACTGTGGACGTTGAACCCTGACTCTCTGGCTAGGCTCCGTGGCCACTGGTGCCTCACTCTTACCAGGAAGCATTTTAAACTAGTGCATCAGCTTTGGCACAAAGAGTCATCAAGAACAGTCGACACTTTCATGTTAATGCTGCTTCAGGGAAATCACCCTAAAGACACAACCGAAAGGAAGGAAAACTACCCTGAACAAAAATGTTCGCTGCACTACTACTTATAATAGGAACAAAAAGAAAAAAGGGAGGGGGATAAATTTCCACAGGCAAAGTCAATAATTTAAAAATCATGCACCATGTAAAATGATGGATTACTGATAGGTTATTAAGTCCATAAAAATGATCAGTATGAAGACCATGCAGCCGTATCATAAAGTTGTACCCAGAAATGTTAAGGATAAAAGTCAAATTTATATGATAGTGATAGGATTACTTCAGCCTATGTCAGTGTTTCTCAATCTTTTTTCATTCCCTCTTAGGATCCTTCTTAGACACTTTTTTCTTAATCACCCCGTCCATGAAATTTTAATACCACAGATATACTGAACATCATGCACATTGTGCTTTATACATAAGAGTGGATGTTTCGCCCCCATGGGAGTGACATGACCCTGTTGAGAAAGCAGGGCCTATGCACAGTCAAGACGGTGGCAGGATGCAAAGTGCTTTATCTGGGATTATGGTCACATTGCCAGAATTTAGAGAAGTCCATAAAATCTTGGATTTTAGTTTCAAAATTTAAGGCCTCCGAGCATTTGACTTCCTGTTGGTTACCCAGGCACAGCTATGCAACAAGGGAGTGTGAGAGTGGAGATCGGTGGGGTTGAGTCCATGGCCACTCGCTCGCAAAGAAGGTGATTAAATGTCTGCTGTCAGTGGAACACTTACTTCTTACCATCTGCCATAAAAGATCAACCCAGTGCCTTCATAGTTGAGGGGTGGGGGGGGGGTCATAGCATCACTTTTTCTGCTTTAAATGAAAACCAGACATTCTTTTTTTCCATTCACTCATTTCAGCTGATTCTTCATTCCAAATACAAACCACTGCGGGCGATGACCCAGCAATGTCAAAGAGAAAACCATGACCTTCAACATTCCATAAAGTAAGAAATAGCTGCTAAAATGTACCTAATCAGACAAGAAACAGCAGCAGTAAATTATCCACTAAGCCCCAAACTCTGGTGTTTTCAGCCCTTAGAGCTTCTGTTTCACTAATTATTTCACCTCTCTGGGTCTGACTTTAGCCAGCCCTTGAAATGAGGATTTCAGTGTCTTTCTAACTTAAGAAGGATTTGTGACAGAATAATTACTGATGGAAAGGAGCATCAAGGACCTTCAAATATAAAGTCTTCCAAAAGATAATGCTTGAGAATCATAACGGCTTTCTGACCCTACAAGTTCTACTTTCCCAGTAAGAGCAAAAGCATTATCTGAAAATCAGAGCTCCTTAGCTAGCAGAGGTTGGTAATTAAACATTCCTAACTATCGGATTCTTTAAAGAGAAACAAGTAAATCATGACCACTGTCACCCTAAGACAACCACCCACGTTTGGCAAGTATCCATCTTCCTGGCAACAATTTACTTCTACATACATATATGAATCCATAAACATTGTTTCATGTGCACGTTTGAATGTGCATCAAGGTACAATTCTGCACCCTGCTTTTTTTTTTTAGAGAACATTAATGTTGAGGTATAGCCACAGTGATGTACATAATTCTAATTCATTCCTTTCAACATCTTTGAGGATTTCCATCACGTGACCATACCACACACATTTTGTCTACTCCCTATTAATGGTCATCTAAGTTGTTTTTGGCCTCATGATGCTCATTTATCTTGTGTATGCATTACCTAACCATTCCACTTCCTGGTTATTTTCACTTAATGTATTCGGCCTTGTACCCATCTGACATGACTCAAACATTTTCAGCTACAAAACATAGCAGGCTCTAATTGCCAATTTATAGGCTATGCAAGAGACTGAGAAACATGTCAAACTACACCAAAAGGATGCAATCAGCAAAATCCCACAAAGAAACCTTACAGGATAAACTGTTTCCTTCAACAAAAGCTGCAAGGGGGCAAAAAAAAAAAAAGGAGAGAGAGATGAAAGGGGAACCTACAGTTTAAAAAAAGACTGTGCTTCAAAAGATATCATCAAGAAAGCAAAAAACAACCCACAGAATGGGAGAATATTTTTTGCAAATATATCTAATAAGGGACTTGTACTCAGAAATTACATAAAATTCTTACAGCTCAACAATAAAAACAACCCAGTTAGGGGAAAAAAAAAAAAAAAAGACAAAGAACCTGAACAGACATTTCTCTAAAGTGGCCAATAAGCACATGAAAAGATGCTCAATATCATTACTCATTAGGGAGATGCAAATCAAAACCACAAAGAGACACCACTTCACAGTCACTAGAAGGGCTATTATCAAAGAGGCAATTGGTGAGGACATGGCGAAACCAGAACCTCATACAGTGCTGGTGGGGATGAAAAATGGTGCAGCTGCTCTGGAAAACAATCTTGACAGTTCCTCAAATGCACCCAGCAATTCTACTCTGAGATATCTACCCAAGAGAAATAAAAACATATGTCCATGCAAAAACTTGCACGTGAGTGTTCACAGCAGCATAACTCATAATAGCCAAAAAGGTGGAAACAAGTCAAATGTCTAGCAACTGATGAATGGATAAACAAACTGTGGAACATCCATACAATGGAATATTATTCAGTCACAAAAAGGAATGAAGTAGGTACACGCTACAATATGATGAACCCTAAAACATGATACTTAGTGAAAAAAGTCAGACACAAAAGGCCACAAACTGTATGATTTGATTTATATGAAATATCCAGAATAGGCAAATTCATAAGAGAGAGAAAGCAGATTGATGGTTGCCCAGCTGAGAGGACAGAAAATGAAGAACAGCTGCTAATGGGTATGAGGTTTCTTTTTGGAGTAATGAAAATGTTTTAAAATTTATTATGGTGATGTTTGCACAATTCTGTGAATACATTAAACATTAAAAAAATAACAATTAAACTTTAAAAAAGAGAGACCTAAAAAAATTAAAAGACAAACCAATCTGCATTGTTTATACCTTATTTAGACTTTGGGTTTAAAAAATACACTATAAAATAAAATTACAAGGCAATCATGGAAATATGAACATTGACTATCTGATGTTAATGAATTACTGGTGATTTCTTATAAGATATGATAATAGACTGAGCTATGTCTTCAAAAAAGGAGTCCTTATATTTTAGGGAAACGTTAAAAAATTTACAGATGAAACAAGTGAGGGATTTGCCTCAAAATAAACTGGGGAGAGATGTAGGAAGGAGCCAGGTACACGGGTGAACTGGTCATGAGTTGGTAATTATTCCTTAGATTGTTCTATTTTTTTTTTGCTTGAAATTTTCAAGAAAGAAAGAAAGAAAGGAAGGAAGGAAGGAAGAAAGAAAGAAAGGAAGGAAGGAAGGAAGGAAATATTTCCATGCCACATTTTTTTCTGTGCCAATTATTAATCCCACAGGTGGAAAACCCCATTTCAACTGTACCCTCACGGAACGATTGAAAATATCTTGGACTTCCCTTTCCATCCTCAGCAACAACGTTTTCTACCTCAATCACTCTTTCCAAAAGAAGATTTTCATCCTTACTGCTTTTCCCTAAAAAAGCCATTTGCTGGGTTCCTTTTGTAATTTCACCTTAGACCTAATGTTTTTTTTAAATTAAATTTTAAAACTTCCTTAGTTTTGACATTAAGTTGCTCCTTGAAGGACACATTGGTCAGTTTCCCCTGGCTTGTCAATTTCACCTGCTTCTGCCATTGAGGGTAGAAGAAAGAAGGGTCCAGAACTGTGAGCCTGAGGCAGAGACTCCTCAGTCACATCAAAAGGAAAAGATTTTCAGGGCGCGCTTAGCCCCCAGCCCTTATTCTGGAGCTGGGCCAGAAAACAACCCCACCTGAACCCCACAGGGGTCCTTACAGAAACAACAGCAGCAGCTCCAAGCTCCTGACCACATACCGTGTGAGAGGCACAGTACTTTATCCGAGTAATTACATTTAATCATTGCAACAAGCCTGGGAGACAGGTACTATTATTTAGCCCATTTTTGCTGAGACTTCCAGAATGGTCGAGTAACTTGCTCTAAATCACACAGCTTTATGTGGCAGAGCCAGGATTTGAACCCAAGCTGTCTGCCTCCAGGGTCTGCACTGAGTCCAGGCTGCGTTACCTCCTGAGGGGAAACGAGCTCATCACAACTTTGCTGTAGTATCACTAATGTTCAAGGACCAGAAGCTCTAAGTAAGCCAAAAATCATTCATTTGACAAACAGAAGCTGGACTATCTCCCGGGAAAACTCCCCTCCCTAGCTCCCTCATTACGGCCATCAATTTCACAAATCTTGCTCACGAAGAGCAAAACTAAAGACGCATAACTTATGGGGAAAAATCCATAGAGAAAAGTTAAAGATGATAAACAACAAGGTCCTACAGTATAACACAGAGAACTATATTCAATATCTTGTAGTAACCTGTAATTTAAAAAAAATATGAAAAAGAGTATGTATACATATATATGACTGAATCACTTTGCTGTACACCAGAAACTAACACAATACTATAAATCAACTACACTTCAATTAAAACAAAAAAGTTGAAGATGAAGAGAGACATATGGCCTCCACCTTGCCCAGCCTTGACCTACAGAAATGCCTGAGTGCAAGGCCAGGGCCAGTAGGACTGGTTGCAGGGATTCTTTAGAGGCGATTCCACAGTGAGGGGAAAACTGGCAGAATGAGGGTAGGCGGGTCCTCCTAAGTAAATCCAGATCCCAGTCAGGGCAGCTGTGAGGCTTCCCTGAGTCACTCCCATATCCACATCCAACACGCAGGAATGACTTAGCACCAAAACACCAACAGATCTCTTCAGTGCAAAGGACTGAGAATACACATCCTAGTCTAGGGACTAAACTTGAGAAACACTGAAGACAAGCTGTCCACACACACCTCCCAGCCTCCCACCAAAATCACCCCCCTCGCTGGTGGGATGGAGAGAGTTGGACTGGGAAGAGCAGGGGTCCCCAGATGGGCTCAGCATGGGACAAGAGGGGAAGGGCTGCAGGACAGGGCAGGGGAGACCTCAAATGAGCTAGAAAAAAAGTGGAAGGAGCTGGAGTATTAAAAAACATAATAAATAACCAAAATACAAGAAGGACCGACCAGAGAGAGAAAATGAGAAAGTGGAAACTGGTAACTGGAACAGCAAAGCACTGGGGGAAGAGCGGACGCGGGAATAGGAGGTACGCGGAAGACAAAGAGGGTGGAGAACTCAGAGTCCTCTAGGAACCAAGGCTTTCGGGGGCCACGGGGTTCAGGGGTCTGCAAACTAAGGGTGTTTGAGACGACACTCTTTGCCTGTGTGGGGACTGGAGTGACTGGGGACAAGGGCCTGGGTATTGGGAATGACTGGGGAACAGGGGGACCCGTAACTGGAAACTGGGACTCAGGGGGTCCAGGAGTTAGGAGGGATCCTAACACCGGACGTCTGAGAACTAGGGGTCTGGTAACTGGGCAAGGGTGTCGGAGGAGCGGGAGGGACTGGGAGTCCGGGGGACAGGTGTCCAGGAGCTGGTTGTAACTGACGGACAGGAGTCAGGGGACTAGGAGTGCCTGGACCCGGGATGCCAGAGACGTGCAGGTGTCCGGGGGCCATGAATTGGGCGTATATGGGGTCAGAAAACTGGGAGCGATGGGACGCGGTCCGCCAGCAAGCGGGACGCAGGGACTTAGGGGCCGGAGTGTGCAGCTGGAGCGGCGGGAACCGGGGCGGCCGGGGCGGGTGACAGCGGCCAGGCCGCCACTCACCGCTCATGGTGCCGCTCCCCGGGCCGGTGCTTGTCGTGCCGCCGCCACTGCCGCCACTGCCGCCGCCGCGCTCCAGACAGGCCGGGAGACGGCGCGCCCCGCCCGCCCGCGGCCCCGCCCCGGAAATGAAGCTCCACGGCCCGGCCCCCCGACCCGGAACGTAAACACCGGCGCCCGCGCGGCGCGCCAGGGTTGGAGTGCTGCGCGCCTTAGAGGTGGCTGGGAGCCGGGGGCAGGCCTGAGACCCCTGCAGGGATGCGTCGCGGTCCGCGAGTCCCAGGATGCAGCGGCGACCGAACGGGATGCCTCCCTGTCATCCTGTGCTCACACCTTTGTGAAGGAGTCAGACTGTGAACACGGCCTCAAGAAATGAGACAGGACGCTTCCAAAGAGCGCTAGTAGCGGAAAAGGGAAATTTAGAAAGAGGAACGAGCCAAAGCGTGGGGACAGGGGAGGTGGGCGATCCCGGAGGGCTTCTCTACGGAGATGACCTTAGAGACCTGGATAGAAAGAGGGAAACGGCCCGGGAAGATCCGCAGGAAGAGTGCTCCAAAAGGAACCTCCTCGCTGGAGGGGTTGACTGGAGCAAGAAGGTGTGTGAGAATCTTACGTTAGAGAGAAGACTGAAGAGGTGAATGGAGGGTCTTACAGGCCATGGTAAGGGGGTTGGACTTCTCTACTTAATGGAAAGCGGTTAAAGGAATGGGAAATCACTACAGGAATTTAAGCAAAGGAGTGACACGATCTGAATTAGGTTTTAAGACGATTCCTCTTCCTGGGTTGACAATGAATGGTAGTGGGGCAGGATGGAGAAGGGGCAGCTGGTTAGGGGGCTATTGGAATTGTACAGCAAGAGATACTAGTACCTGGGACTAGGATGGTGGCAGTGGAATTAAGCTAGAAGGATCTTGTTTGAACACGTGTTCACAATAATCTTAAGGAGTCCAGGTTACTGCCCCATTTTACAGACAAGAGAAAGGGGACACAGAAAGGTTAAAGGAGCATTTTCACAAGTTGGTTTCCCCATAACACAGAGTAAAAAAGTACATTTTAGGGGAGAGGGTATAGTTCAAGTGGCAGAGTGCATGCTTAGCATGCATGAGGTCCTAGGTTCAATCCCCAGTACCTCTTCAAAGAATAAATAAATAAACCTAATTAATTACCTCCCCCCACCAAAAAAAATTTTTAATGCATTTTATACCACAACCCAGTACACGAATGCATGCATTTAAGATATATAACAAAACAGTTCTGTAGGTAATGTAGCCTCTTCAACTTTTCTTTCTTTTTTTCAGTGCTGACTGAGACAACTGATTGATCCACTCATGTCTAGATCCACATTTGAAAACACTGAATTGAGGCCTCACTGGGAAATGGAGTCAGAATTCCAGCCTAGGTCTGTGTGACCCACAACCCTTACTTGGTCTTCCTACTACATTGTCTCTCTGGCCCCTGGGAATTTATCTTTTGGACTCAGCAGAGGTAGAGAGATCTTTGGAGAAGGATGTGCTGCAGCATTATTTTTTACTACAGAAAAAGTGGAAAGCCCCGAAGCCTAGTTAGAGAAGAACAGCTAAGCAATTCATGGCCCACCTCACAAAGAACCTCTTGCAGCAGTTGAAAATGCTAATTATAAAGATGGAAACACAGGAAAGGCCAATGATAATACATTGTTTAAAAAGCCCCATGCGAAATGATCTTTACACCATGATTAAAACTGTCAAAATATGGCCATGTGTAGGGACAATGAGAGTATGTAAAAATGAAAATACTTACTTGTTTGGTTGGTGGTTGGTTGTTTTTCCCATGTTCAAAATTGTATTTTACAGTTGTTAATTTGTTATTCTAGTTAAAGAGTCAGTGTGTCTGAATCCCTCTCCCTGCCCCCCCCCAAATAAAAGCCCATCTTAGGTTTGTCTGCCTCTGTAACCTTTGGTGAGGCATCACATGCCTGCTTCATAGAGTTGTCATGACAATACGTGTCATACCTTCTCATAGCACCCTGTAGTTTTTCTTCGTGGCACTTGAAATGGATTAAGTTATTGAAATCATAGCATGTGTGCTTTACATTTTCTACCACCAACTACCGCCTTTAAGTGTTTTAATTCCTTCCTGAGATTTAACCTGGTAGTGGAGAACCAAGAATCAAAAGCCGAATGTCAGCAGCCCTTCTTGGCTTTTGAAAAACCTAAACTCATTGAGGGGGATGAGGGAAGAAGGAAGAAAGTCTGTGAGAAGCTAGGAGCAATAGTCCCAGGCCATATAACAGAAAGGAATACGTACCTACCCTCAGAGAGACTTGACCTTAAAGGACTAATAAAAATCATTATGATGTGGGGAGGACATGTGCTTAGATTACATGCTTAGCATGCAGGAGGTCCTGGGTTCAATCCCTAGTACCTCCATTAAAATAATTAAATAAATAAACCTAATTACCTCCACCCAAAAAAATAAAAATTAAAAAATTAAGGAAAAAACAACCTACAAACCTTTAGAAAAACATCATGATGGCAATCTAACTAACGCAAAATACTTATTATGAAACAGATACTTCTATGGGATAAAAATTAATATATATTTGCAAATATGTGTGTATTTTCATTTAATCATTAAAACAACATTATAAATAGATACTGTTATCCCCACTTTACAGATGAGGAAACTGAGGAATAGAGTGGTTAAATAACTTTCTCACAGTCACCAACATCTATAACTTCGTAGTAACAGCCAGGATTCAAACTCCAAGAGCCAGTGCCTTAAACTATACTGTATTGTCTCCTGTGGCTCTCAAGTGCCTGGAATGGAGCCATGATGAGCCCCAGATGGGTAAAAAGGTCCCACCAAGTTTCCCCATCTCCCAAACCTGACACGAAAGCCACAAAGCCCCAAGACCTCAAGGGTCTGTGCTGTGGTGCCAGTGGGCATCTTAAAAATGATCAAAGTAAACATTACCAACCTTCCATAACACTCCAGGACCTTTGCACAACCCCAGGAAGGGAACCCTTTCCCAATAGCAACTAAGACTGTAGCCCAAAGAGATGGGGATCTTAGCAATAAAATTGAATTGATGCGAAGAGAAAAAATAGGAATAGATCAGAATGTCTGGGTTTAAATCTGGCTCCATCATGTACTGGCTATGTGACCGTGCTCTGACTCAGTTTCTGTCGTCTTCTGTAACACGGAGATAATGATGGTCCATCTGCCTTGTGGTGGTTGTATGCGTTAAATGAGTTAGCACAGATGAAGCACAATCCCTGGCACCTTAGTAAGGCTAAATAAGTGCCACTTATCATTATTATTACCTGCACTGTGAAAACTACACATTTATTTATATAATTATAATAATGCCTGATGCCTCCACTAAGCTGAATGCTCGCAAGGTCAGGAACCAGCCATGCACTGCACACTAAATTAGTGCGGCTGACCCTAGGCTTCTCCTATACACAGAAAGTATAAAGGACAACCTTACTTTCTTTTAACAATAAAGAGAAAAATCCAGTCTCTCTTGAAATGGATATGTGCCTGGGTAGGAGAGAAGTAAGTCTACCCACACAAATGTGTGATTACGGCATCCACACATTGCAGCGCTTTTTTTTCCAGTGACTCAGTTTAATCATGAAACTAGGAAGTTTCCACAGTTAAGCAAGCTCTCAGCAATAAGGCAGAAAAATATGCCTAACATAAAGATTTTCCAGAACTAGAGGACAAAAAGCTATATCATCAATTGATAAGGATAATCACCCTAAAGCGATCTGATAACATCATCCTTTCCTTTGGACAAAAGATTTTCAAAGTAGCTCTACACTAGTCGAAACGGTTAATTATATGGTAGAAATTGGTTTCTCCATCCCCAAGACACCTGCGGCAGCTAGTAGGCTGCTGCAGTAGTCAGTTGTTTTCGTGGTGACAAGAATGGTGGCACCTTCCTCCATGGCTGGGAGTGGAAAGAAATGGTCAGAATCGACCTTTGGTTTGCTCTTGGCACAGTCTTCACACGTGCATTCTTCTACTGTGTACTCCAGGCCCCTCGAAAGAAGGGTTTCCGCATCGGTTCTGCCATCACTGCTATCGTCCACGTCAGCATTATCCTCGTTCAGGAGAGCCAATCCTGATTGCCCAGAAACAGAAACATTAACCTAAATTTTCCAGGGCACGTGGTCATGCCAGACTTAGCTGCACATATCAGAAATCAAAGCAGCGCAAGACAGATCTCTTCCTACAAAATAAACGAGTGGGTCTTACACTAGCTGGGTTCAAAGATGCACTTGGTTTAGGGCACACAGTTGTTTTTAAGTTATTGCTTGTCTGTTTCACGTTGGCCCACATTTAAAAATCAAGAGATTTCACCAGGTACACACTACTATATATAAAATAGATAAACAACAAGGACCCATCGTATAGCACAGGAAACTATATTCAATCTCTTGTAGTAAGCTATAATGGAAAAGAATCTGAAAATATATTTATACATATTTGTACATATATGTATAACTAAACAGCTTTGCTGTACACATGAAACTAACATTGTAAATCAACTACATTTCAACAAAAAATAAAATTTAAAGAGAAAAAGCAAATTAAAAAATGTTAAAAAAATTTTTTTTAAATCAAGAGATTTTACATTCAAATCTAAACAACTGGACTCTTCTTTTTAAAGATAACAAAATGTGGCCACTGGGAACCCACATCCCTACATGGAAACAATCAGCTGGAGTTGATAGCACCTGCCTCCTTCAAGCAGGCCATGGGCTTCTCTGTTGCCAAAGCCTCCAATGTCCCATTACATTCGTTTCTTATCCAGTTGGCCCTTGGATGCATTCAGGTACTGGCCCTTTTTACCAAAATCAGCCTTGGGTGACACTTTAGAATTCAAAGTAAAGATGCTGCTCTTACAGCATTCTGTGGCAGATTGCTTTTTTTTTTTTAATGAATCTCTCATGATCCCATAAGGAAGGGGTCTCCATTATGTCCCCGTGACGTGCCTGTGACGTGCCCCAACCTTCCACAGTGTAACTCCATCTTCCAAAACATCACACGTAAAGTCACTCCCCACCTGTCTCTCAAACCCCAGGCAAAAAAAAAGAAAAATGAGTAAACTCATCTACCTCTCCTAGCTGCACTAGAAAGCAAATGAGGTGGATGCTTGACAGATTATGCATGGAAAATAAATGCATAAAGAAATAGGGCAATGGCTGTGAAGTATTTGGGAATCAGATCATGGGCAAAGATAATGGGCAGAAATATTTTTATTTTAAAAAACCCTTAAGTAGAACATTCACATCTCTGGGACTAGCTCTCAACTGCTTAAGAAAGATAATAATCTTTGACATGATTGCTCAAATAATCCAGGAGCAACTGGTTATTCTTTTCTAGCATTTTTCAGCAGTGAAATGTTCACCCAAGCAAACAACAGTTATATTTATATTAAAATATGGCCACAGATCTTGCCAAATATACTTTTCCCCACAGAAGCAGACCTGGCTAGCTGTTTCTGATAGCATGACATTTAATCAATGTGCTAACTTCGGTCAAAGAGATGGATGCTTCCCAAGGAAGCCTCAGTACTTCAGAAGAGTAATTACCAATGGAAGAATGTCGGGGAAGGCTGACATTATAGGACACGGGCAAAGGTGGTGTAAACACTGCAAAGAAAGCTTGCTTCTTACAAGAAGTCCATTTAACATAACTGTTGCCTAACACACTCAAAAGAGCTCTTACCAGAGGAGATACTCAACATGAAAAAAGTAAAGGAAATGAAATTCACAATAGCCACCTCTTGGAAATAGATTTCAAAGATCAACCATCAAACCAACCTGTGTTTTTAAATTGGTCCTTTAATGGTTCGGAGTTCATCTTCCTTAGCAAGAACATCAACACGAAAACTGTCAGAGAAACTATCAAGCTCAGGCCCAGACAGGTCCAGAGTATCACATTTGTTCCTCTCACTGAATTAAAACAATGTCAGAGAGATAATGAACTGATAGCATAATATCCACATCCAGTAAAGATTACCTACCATCCAATTCCCCTAGTTCATCAGCATTGACTTTTAAATTCTAAATAATACTCACTTAGGAGAGTTGATTTTAAAAGGCCTATGTTGTTAAGAGTGCTGGGAAAAAATCAAGATCAGTTCTGAATAATTACTTTGTTCCTATTGGTATTTAAATGATTGCCTTTTATTCTTTCCCTTTTTAATTCAGAAGAAACTCTCACCACCTTCCCCATAATGTTTCTTCTTTGAATAAAGAAGTAGTGGATATAGACAGACTAGTGGGGAGGGCAGAGCTCAAGTGGTAGAGAGCTTGCTTAGCATCCACAAGGTCCTGGGTCCAATCCCTAGCACCTCCTCTAAAAAAAAACAAGTAAGTGAGTAAATTCTAATTACCTCCCCCAACAAAAAATAAAAAATAAATTTAAAAAAAGTTTTAATTAAAAAAATGCGATATAGAGAGACTACTTCACACCAGTGAATAATGGCTGAAGCAGAATTACTTACTTGTATTACAGTAACGCTGACATGTTAGAGGAGGGGTATTAGAGCATCGAAGGCGACACGGTTGGCAAGCATCAAGCAATCTGTCAAAATATTCATTTTGGAAGCACTGCTGAGCCATCTGGAACCTCATCACAAAAAGAAACAAGGAAACCACAGAAAGAACAGCATGGAAGGACAAGTAAACAGGAATTCCCCAGCAAATGTAGTGACAGCAGCTAGAATGTCTCGAGGGGAAAAAAAAAACAACTTCACTTCGAGGACTGAGTTCTCATTGGGGCCGACTCTTTGTACTGCGGCTGAGGATTTGAATACTGACTTTGATTCCAGTTTCTAAGTTTGGGACTTGGGTGGGGTAAGAGATGGAGTGTACGTACTGAGGGTGAACCATACCTGAAAGAGAAACTGCTTATTTATAGAGGAAATTTCTCAGCCAGGTGATAGTTGCAAGAAGTAGACAAGCCTGAGGCATCAAGCAGAAGGTTCAGTAACCATTTCTAGAACACCTGTTTGTGAGCTGTGCTGTGTGATAGGCCCCAGGGAGGGAGATCAGACCAGGTCTGTGCCCCTTGAGAACTTAAAAGTCTAACAGCGGAGCTGGAAATTCACTCAAACAACCACAAAGTGTAGTAGGATGTGACAGAATGTAGAGGGAAAGGAGTGTCAAGCATGCCTCCCAGGTTTTAAACCGAAGAATTCCAGAATTCTGATAGAAATAGGGAAGTCTAGGGTAGTTAAACTGGCAAGAGGATTGGAGGGAAGATAGGTGTGAGGCATTACAATAATTATAATAACATTATATTAATATTATATTACACATTAATATAATATATTATTAATATCTATATTCCATTGCTGAAAATTTACAAAAAACAGATGTGCATATAGCAAAATTATCCATAGTCGTAGCATCTAGAAATAATCACTGTTAACATTTTGGTGAATCATAGAATTTGCAAACAGGCCTGCCAATGTGTTCTGTTTGACCAATGCCTGATATAGATCCTTCTGGAAGGATTTCTGTAGGTGGATGGACAGATAGATACATAGATAGATTGTAGTGCATTTTCCTTTTTACATAAATGAAATCACATGCGTTTGCTTTTAACCATATTGAGAGATACCTGTGAAGGAAAAATACTGCAAACCATTTTAGTAAACAAAGAATGCTGAAGTTATCAAGTCATCAGCAGCTGCCACCACCTCCCAGTGAAGACAAGCCTGGAGCCCGGCCTCTGCAGCCACTCACAATGGTGCACTCTGAGGGGACTCAGAATAAGAAAGGACAGGATACTGGCCCTAGATGGCTAGATGCTTGTCAAAGGAATGAATTCAATGAGCCCAAATGTTTGCTTCCTCCCATACATAGAAAAGCACTAAATTCTTTAACTTGAAATGCCCGGTTTTCTTTAGATAACAAGTAATCTTTTATTGTTTCAACTACCTGGTCTTTGTTGTAAAGCTCCTATATATCCTAACTCCTCCCCCACCTCTTAGGAGCAGTCCCTCAGAGCCTCTGAGAGGCTGTCATCCTGCTCAAGTCCTTCCCCTTAACAAAATGTAACTCTCAACTTTTAGGCTGCGCATTTATTTCAGTCGACATACCCATACAGAAATATCCAGAGATACCAGTCAGAAATGCAAGACTCGAGTGAAATGCAAGAAAATGGCAAACTTCAAGCTGCAGGTAGTGATTATCTCTGGGGGCAGGGAAGGTACAAAAGAGGCTTCACCTGTATTGGGCTCATTTTATTAAGCTGAACAGTGGATACCTTGGCATTTGCTGGGTTATTTTTTTGTTGTTGTATTTTTTGTTACCCTTTATCCTTTTTCATATTTTTAAAAGAGTACATAATAAATATTAAAATAACGGTAACATGAAATGCAAGACAGCTATCTTTTCGCTATAATCTCTCATGGTGGAAGGGGCAGGAGATCTCTCTGGAGTCTCTTTTAAGACCCTCATCCCCTACATGGGAGCTCCACACACATGACCTAATCACCTCCCAAAGACTGCCACCTCCAAATGCCATCCATCACGCTGGGCGTTAGGTTTCAACAAGAATGGGGGGGAGGGGGCGCAAACATTCAGTCCACAGCAGCTGGGAAGCTTGGAGGAGGGAAGAGAACAGCGTTAAAGGAAAATCTCCCAAAGATGCAGAGCACAGGCTAAGGGAACAAGAGTAAACATTAAAGAAGTCAGAGAGACCACGGATGGGCAGAGTCCAGGACAGTGCGAGGCCTAAAAGCCAAAGCACCAGGGGAAGGAAGCCTTTCTCCCGGAGCCCTTGCTGGGCCTTAAATCCTGAGAGGTTGTTCTAACCCCTTGTAGGCCTCCGGGGACTTGGAGAAGCCCAGGGAGGGCTCCATCCTCAGAGAGGTCATGGCAGTTGCCTCCTGGCCTGTTGCCAAGCTTCACAGAGGTGCTGAGTGGGCTCCCAGGGGCCACACTGGTGGGCTTTGTCCTGCCTCATGCTCTCTCTCCATGGTTTCAAGCTCCAAGCAGAGAGTGCAGGTCAGTGGGCTGTTGGATCGCTGGGTCAGAGGGGAGAGGACAGTGAGGACAGCCTGCTGAGGTTCCCCGGGGCAGCTCTGGTCCCTCCCCGTCCCCAGATTTGCTGCTCTGCTTGTTGAGCAGTCTCTTTGATTCTGTGGGGAAAACCTGTGATCCTTCCAGTAAAGTCCCTTTTTGGCTGATGTTAGCCAGAGTCAGTTTGGGTTGGTTGCTAGCAGTTCAAAAATAAAAATAAAATCCTTAACTATATTAACTCGTCCTTTTTCTTTTTCCTTATTTTTTCTTTCTCTTTTTTTTTTTTTTTTTTTGGTGAGAAAACAGGTACCTTTATTTACTGCTTGGTGCTAGTGTAAATTCACACAATCGTGGAGGACAGTTTAGCAATTTGTATCAAAAGCCTTAAAATTTTGCAAGCCCATTGCCCCAGTAGATCTATTTCCAGGAATATCTCCTTAGGAAATAGTCACAAATGTTCACAGATATTTATTGCGGAGTTGCTTGTAGAGAGAAACAACTTAATTAAGAGACCAGATATATTTACCACAATACATCCAAACAATAGAATACTATGGCAACTATTAAAAATTATTTAATCAAATATTACTTAATGACAGCTGGGCATATGTGCAGTTCTATTAGCATTAATATTCAAATCCTGGTAGTTCTGAGCTCCCACCTGCTTAACTTCAAACTGTTACCACCTCCCTCACAAATCCCCCGCTTGTCCAGGGCTTGCTGGACTGGCTCTCCTGCCTGGGGCACATTAACCCTTTCTTACCTAATTCCTCCACTCATGCCAGAAATGTCGACAACAGACTCTGATTGAGGTAAGCTGTGCCTTCCGATTTGCTCCTCAGGATAGGGGTGACTGGTGAATCCTGGCATCTTAGGGTCAGCTGATTCTCCTCCATGACAAGGGAAGGAGATGGGGAAACACGGACTCAGAGGTGACAGAGAAAAATATGCAAAAGAGTTTGGGAGATGTCATACTAGTCAGAACTCTTTCTATAAGAAATGACATAAAAACTTACATTCAGAAAGAATTTACTGGTATTATAGCTGAGAAGTCCAATGGTAGAATCAACTTTAGTGGTTTGAGTTATGTCCAACTTTCTCTCTATCACTTGCCTCAGCAATGCCATCTTCTGGGGCTTGGCTCCATTCCCAGGCCTTTCCCTCGTGGTCAAAAGAGAGCTGCAGTGCCTCCAGACCTCACACACTCATTCCTTCTGAAGTCTCCCTAGTCATCTCATTTGCTCCCATGGTTTTCTTGTTACCTTCCAAACCTATGTATCCAACTACAACCTTGACCCTGAAATTCAGACCCATCTACCAACTGCTTACTTGATATATCTACTTCAAAGTCTAAGAGTAATTGCTAACTTTATTAGAGTACATTTGGATTTTCCAGAAAGGAGAGAGTGTGTGCTGCCTTTTCAAACCTACCTGGTCATTGAATCTTTTTTTTCAAGGACAACTTGTGAACATTTAGGAATACACATTTTGTGGAACATAATTTGGGAAAAATCAAGCCACAGTATCTCCACAATTCCCTTTAGTTCTCAAAGACTATGATCTGGGGACTTAGTGGGGTTGCAATAAAATAGAAGTTGTATGGTTTTAAAATAAAGATTCTTTTTTAAGTTTCGTGATAAAGTTTGTTGGTGTAATAACATCAGCACCAAAAGAATGCTAGGTCTGAGCTCGCTCTGCACAAAAAGAACACGGAGAAAAACCAACCCCTGAGTCAGCATCAAGCTTCAGCACTCCCTGAATGCTCTAAAGAAGCCAGGAGACGCTATCTCAAATTCCTGAAGCCTTAGCGCGTTCTGCAAGGAAAATGCCATGCAATTACAATATTATTTTTCCAGATTACTAAACTACCAACAAGTTTTCACAGCAGAACACTTTGACCTTCAGCTCTTAACTGTAAACCAACAGGACACAAAGTCCTCCAAGGACTTTAGATTTTTCACTTGAAGAGGGAAATCTAGGCCTGGATTAGTCAGGGTTCTCCAGAGAAAGAGAACCAACAGGATGTATATATAGAGAGAAAGAGACTCAGTATAAGAAATTGGTTCATACAATTATGGAGACTGAGAAGTCCTAAAATCTGCAGTTGGCAAGCTGGAGGCCCAGGAAAGTCAACAGTGATGGTGACGTTTCAGACTGAGTCTGAAGTTCCAGTTCTAGAGCCAAGGGTGTAAGTTCCAGTCTTAGAGTCACCAGGCTAGAGACCCAAGAAGAGCCGATGTTTCAGTTTAAGTCCAAAGGTGGGAAAAGACTGACATCCCAGCTCAACGGTCAGGCAGGGCTTCAACACATTGAATGAGGGCAATCTGCTTTACTCAGTGTACTCATTCAAAGGTTAATCCCATCTGAAAATACCCACTCAGAATAACATACACACCCAAGATAATGTACCAAACAGCTGGGTATCCCTTGCCCCATGAAATTGACACATAAAATTAACCATCACAAAGCCCTTGACTATACATCCAGTCCCTGCCTTCTGTTGACCTCCTTGAATCACCTCTGTGCGACATGTGCTGTGTCCACTGGCTCCTCTGGGAGCTGTGTCTCCCAACATCCCCATCCCTATATGGTTCCAGGATAGAGTTGGCCAACAGAGGAACATGCATGAGACTTAGAAAGTGGATGTGAAGCAGCAGCCACTGTTCTCCGAAAGACATCATAGTCGCCTGCAGTGATAGATGGACACAAAGATGCCTGATGGGTTCAGGCATGTCCTCGTTCTCCTTTGCTCTGCATCCAGCTCTTCTTTCCACGCTGGCCCTGCCGACCAACGGCTGCCCCAGCCCCATCGGTGAAGGCTTGTCTGCTGATTCACAGAGAGGGGATTGCACAGAGGTAGGGGCAACCTAGATGACTCCAAGAGCCCCCCCTGACAGCTCCATGTTAGCAACTGGATGTTCCTGACTTCTCAGATCATCTAGTCGGTGACTCCTCTGGTCCACACCTCCCCAGCTCCTCTCACTACTATAGAAGGTCTGATTCCTATAATGTATCCCTTACGCTGTAACACCCACAGTGGCTCAGCTCCCCTGACGATCCCTGATTGGTACACCTCTTTAGTCTTGTTGTTTTGAACCCACAGCTTAAATACTCACTTAGAACTGTCTAGATTCTGCCTTCAGAGAGGCACAGCATTATAATTAAGGCACAAGTTTTGGAGCCAGAAAAATCTGAAGCCCAACACCACCACAATGGATCCTGTGTGGGCAATTGGCTTAACCTCTCTGAGCCTTAGCTTCCCTATCTATAGCAATGTCCTTGGTAAATGTATCAACTTCCCGGGATTGTTGCAAAGATTAAGTAAGATAATTTATAGAGCATACAAATTTATGTGCAATTAATTTACAAGCACAGTTGCTGACCCAGAGTAAGTGCTCAGCAAACTTTACTGATTTTTTTTTTTTTTATTAACAAAAAGATCAGAGCCAGTCAACCTCTGGGAAGGTGGTTTGCCCAAGGCTGGCTACAGCAGTAAAACCAGGAGGGGAGACCCCACATAAACGGGATCATCCTAAAACCAGAGATAAGAACACAATATTGTGTATTAAATGCTAGAATTTCAAACAAATAAACAAGAAATGCTAGAATTTCAAGGGATGATGAAGCAAAGAGGCACTGCAAAGATGGAAGGCAGACTGCATTTGAGTTTGAGAAATGGGTTAAGGCAAGGAGGTAGTACTAAAGCAATGAGTAGCAGACAAAAGCGAGAATTCTCCTGTTGTAGGATGACCAACGTATAGCACGGAGCAGGCATAGTGGCCCACAGGAAATCTGCACATTCAGTCCAAAACCCTTACCTTTTCCCATAGTAGAAAAATAAGCTTCTAGAAATTCAAACGTCATCGCAATACTGTATCAATACCTAGATGCTTTTAATATTACTTACTTTGGTGGAGGTACATGGTATTTATTATGACACATTATTTCAGCAATTATTTTTTAGTGCTTTCTTTAATACTCCCAGCTTCTTTAGACAAATGTTCATAAGCATGCTCTTTCTCACCACATACTCTCACGTGTGTTACAAGCACACCTCGCAGGTACTACAGCTTCAGTTCCAAACCACCGCGATAAAGTGAGCATCTCAATAAAGTAAGGCACACAAATTTTGTGGTTTCCCAAATAAAAGGTATGTTTACATTATACTATACTCTATTAAGTGTGCAATAGCATTATGTCTGAAAAAACAATGTGCATCCCTTAATTCAAAAACACTTCTTTGCTAAAATTGCTAACCATCCTCTGCCAACGCAGGGTTGCTACAAGACTTCAATTTGGAAAAGACGCACTATCTTTAAAGCACAATAAAGTGAAGTGCAGTTAAACAAGGTCGGCCTGTTTAAGCTTGTTTCTCACGTATTTTTTGAGTAACTGTGCTTTGCCTCCAAAAGATGGATACAAGCAATCAGGTATTCGTGGCAAATTTTAGCAAGGTATGTGGCATAACCATATATGGATATAGGGCCACATAAGTGAGAATACATTCTCACTTAAGTAAAATATCTGTATACATAAGAGATTGGGAGGAAATTCCAGTAAATGCCCTCCAGCCAAAGGCCACCACTGTGGAGAACCATGTGGTGACTCCAGAGCCAAGTACAGGGCCAAGTGACCTGTGCAGGTGCACATGGCCCGGCACACACAAGTGCCTGGAACTTGCTTTAATGCTGTTGGCATCTTGAAATTCTTAGTAATTTTTTAACAGGAGCCCTGTGTTTTCAATTACTGGGCCCCACAAACTATGTGGCCAGTCCTGGATGGGTGACTCAATTAGAGAAGGTTAGAACATTCTTATTATAGGATTTGGACTTGTGTTAGGTTATCTGGGAGCAAGTTCAAGGAAACAAGGCTTAACTCTGGACTAGATGTTGACAGGTTGTGAGGGTAATTCTATAACTGGGGTATAACTATGTATTGGTCAAAGTTTTCCGGAGAAACAGAACCAGTAGGAGATAGATGGGTAGATGGGTAGATGGATAGGTGGGAAAGTAGATAGATAATAGACATTCTAAGGAATTGGCTTATGCAGTTGTTGGAGGGTAGCAAGTCCAAATTCACAGGGCAGCCCAGCAGGCTGAAAATGCAGGAGAGAGTTGATGTTACGGTACTGAGTCCAAAATCCAGGCAGTCTGGAAATTCTAGGGTTTCTTTGTTGCAGGCTTGTGCCATAGGTGGACACAATGAGAAGTCAGCTGGCTACAAGCCAGGAAGGGAGCTCTCACCAGACACCAAATCTGCCAGCACCTTGATCTTGTACTCCCTAGCCTTTGGAACTGTGAGAAATGCATTTCTGTTGTTTAACACACTCAACTTACGATATTTTGTGATAGCAACCCGAGCAGCCTGAGACAGACACATTGCATGAATGAGATCTGGGTGATGTTTGTTACTGCAACACAACCTCATCTATCCTGGCTGATACAGAGTCGAAAGCCATGGTACTAACCATGGTGCAGCACTGCCTCTTTGCTGCCACTAAAACCTTCTTTTATGAGAATTAAATATTTTCCCAAAAAGCCTTCATTAGGGTACTACAGTCCAAAATGAAAGAAACCTCAAAAGAACACAAACTAACAAGAACACAAAGGCATAGCAGACACTAAGCCAGAAACACTGGCCCTCTGTCATACCCATAAACTGCAGATGATTTGGTTTCTTCTTCAACTTGAAACAGAGCCTGGGTGGAAGCTGGGCTCATGCTAAGGGGAGCTGGAGGAGATGAAAGAGCTCAGAGCCAAGATCTAATGAAGCTCGAGGCTCAGCAGCCCTGCTGGATGAATCCTGCGATGGCAGACTCCAATGCAAAGACGTTCTTCCTCCCTTTTCTCCCTCAAACTCAGATCTCAGCACATTCCTCTGAAGCCTGTTTACTGGTGGACATGAAAAGACTAATCTGGTTTGGGGCCAAGTCTCGAGGCCGTCTGCTAGTTTTCCAAGATTTCCTTTGAAGACCCGCTCCTCTGAACTCTTGCCTTGTCTCGGGATTATCAGAAGTGCCACCTTCTGTCAGCTCTTTAGAATTTTTCAAAGTGATTTCCAGGGCATCCTGACTGTTTGCAATTATAAGGTTCATTGTGTTGGGGAAGTTTGATTTCTTATTTTTCAAACCACTGACTTCTCCCTGTGACACTTTTTGTCTCCACTGTAAACACCAACAACCACAAGACAGAGAGCATGCTGACAGTGGTGACAGTATCATGAGATGATTTGAGAGGCAGAGAAAAATCCTCCCAGTCTATAAGTATTGATCATGTGCCCACTACGTACCAGGCACAATGCCAGGCACTGAGGTATAACAGTGAGTTCATTTTTGACGTGGTTCTTGCCCCTGATGGGGTTTACAGGCTAGTGGAAGAAACAGAAAAAATTTAACTAATAAAGTACTTGCGGTTGTGAGAGTGCTATGAAGGAAAAGCATGGTGCTAGGAGATGATGTGAAAAGAGGTGAGTGAGGGTGGAGGGTGCAGGGGAAAGAAACTCCATTGGTAGTGGGGGCCCTCTGAGAAGCAGTCGCCAAGATGGAATTAGACTGTGACAGATTTGGGGGGGGAAACTTGTGAAGAATACAAGGAGGAAGGCAGGGAAGGAGGAAGACTCTTCAAATCATAATGCAGGTCCAATACCACTGAAGAAAAGGGCCAGGGAGGGACACTGGGGAGCAAGTCTTGGGCTGCAGGGCAATACCAGCCTTACAGGGGGTTCTTGATCCAAATTTACCCATCAAAGAGTCCTGGCTCAGGCAGGAATGGTACCTTGGCTGGAGGCAGCCCCAGGAAGCTGTCTCAGTGGGAAAGGAGAGGTGAATATTTTGAGGTGATGAGACTTCATCTTGATTGTGGTGGTAATTACATGAATCTCTGCAAGGGCTAAAATTCATGGAACTGTGTACACACACACACACACAGTCAAATGTATGATGATTTTTAAAATAAAAACATTTTCAAAATTTAGAAAAAAGTGTTTTGGTGAAGAGTGTGACAATTTTTGTTGTTTCTTCTTTAAATATAAGGATGAATAGAACTTCTGAGATCCTGATTCACACAAACTACTGTAGAAAGATGCTTATGAGATGATCAGAGAAATCTGAATGTGGACAGGGGTTTGTTTAAAAATACTGGCACACTTTGTTTTATTGCGCCTCACAGATACCACACTTTTTTTTCCAAATTGCAGGTCTGTGGCAACCCTGTGTCAAACAAGTTTATCATGCCATTTTTCCAATAGCATTTGCTCACTTTGTGTCTCTGTGTCACATTTTGGTAATTTTTACAATACTTCAAACTTTTTCATTATTATTGTATTTGTTATGGCGACCTGTGATCTGTGATTTTTGATGTTACCACTACAACTCAGTGAAGGCTCAATGATGGTTAGAATGTTTTAGCAAGAAAGTATTCTTTAAATTAAGGTATGCACTTTTTTTGGACATTAATGCAATTGTGCACTTAATAGACTAAAGTACAGTATGTAAACATAACTTTTTTTAAAGTGTTACTTATTTATTTTTAATTTTTATTTATTTATGTTTTATTTTGGGAGGAAGTAATTAGGTTTATTTATTTTTATTTATTTATCCTTTAACGAAGGTACTGGAGATTGAACCCAGGGCCTCGTGCATGCTAAGCATGGGGTCTACCACTGAGCGATACTCTCCCCCCACCACCCTGATCTGTAGGTGAGGACATTTATTGTGGTTTCTTCCAGAAGGAACATACAAGGCAGAGTGAGCAGTTTGAATAATTCCAGCAGGTTCTAGGGCACAGGGACTGTCCCTAGATGTCTAGTACTTGGCCCTGGGGTGACTAGGGCAGGGGCATAGTGGCCTAAAGTGTGAAAGCCCCACAAGGGAGGTGGTTGGGGTGAGGGCTCTGGACTGGTTGGCTTGTATTTGAGACATGGGCTCCAGCTCTCAGGTGAGCTGTTTACCATCTCTAGGACTTGGCTGATCCTGGGAGAAGCAGTCCCTCCAGGGTCAGCAAGGTTCTTGACGTCAAAGCATCAGAACACAGAAATCTGTGTTAATATAGGACATTTGAAAATACCAAGGAATTACTATTCACTTTGTTAAACATGGTCATGTGAAAAAAAGTTCAAAATTTGTACAGCTGTATAATGAAGTGTGTAGGGATGAAAAGATATGTGTGGGGTTTGCTTTAATGTCTGAGTAGAAGTAAAGGTGGGAGGGGGCGAGGGAGAGTCAGAGGAGAATGATAAAGCAGTGCAGCAAAACCATGACAGCTCTTTAAGCTAGATAATGGGTATACAGGGGTTCACTATAATACTTTTTCTATTTGGCACACGTTATGAAAGTTTCATACTATAAAATTTAAAATTCAGTTTAAAAATATATGAAAGAATGTATTCCAAGATATTAAGAAAGCATATCTCTGAGTATGCTTTTATGGGTGATTCTAATTTTTGTCTGTATTGATTCATTTTTCCCATTAGATATATATTACCTTTATAATAATAAAAGGTTATTTTAATTATAAAGTTCTAAACGGGCATTTTAAATCATAGTGTTTACCCCTAAAGTCACTAACTGTGGGATTTTTTTCAGATATATGTGCCAATAAATTCCTTTTCCATTAAACACACGAGAGTTTCTTTTCTGAATCTTGCATCTCAAAGAGTCCTGGCCAATAGAACTGAGCTACTGCTGGGTTTCTCTGATAGGCACTCAATCCCATCAGTGTGAAGATGTTGCCAACCTAGGAATGCTGAAAACCCCGGAATAAGATAGCATCAGGGACCACTTCCCTTTTCCCTTTCGTTATCTGCTTTGCCTTAGTGATGGGTCATAACTAGAACACAATGTACTAATAGGGCCCAGAATATATTGGTGAAATGCCTGTCAGTAAGGGACTGATTAAGCAAAGTACGGTAAATGCATACTATTTAATAAAATGTGAATTTCCTTTAATGATCTTCAACCATCCAACCAGCTGGATTAACTGACCCCAGTTAGTCTGCAATGTCTATGTCTGATGCCCACAGCACCAATGGTAGTAGACAGTGAGCTATCACACACAGGTGAACAATTGTTCCCATTAGCTGAGTTGTATGCTTATCCCAAATGTCAGCTGTGTATGTCTCCAAACCAGTTTACAACATGTGTACTTGTTCTCATAATTGTTTGTGTAAATAGCACATAAGCCAGTGAAAATGTGAAAAATCAGAAGAGTTAGTATGCATATGAAAACTAAGTTGGATGCTTTGGAAAGACTTGATAAAAGCACATCAATTTTAATTTAGGTAAATATCAGCTATTTACAGAAACCATTTATTGAGTTTCTCTATTTTTATAATTTTTTTGTTTCTATCAGTATTGTAATATATTTTATAATCTCCATAAACCCAAACCTCTCAGGCTAAGTAGAAGTATGTATACCATCTTAAATATGCACAAAAGTGCCTAAAAGGGTGGTAGGGGATAAATTGGCCATTAGAGATTTGCAGATGCTAACTGATAAATACAGAATAGGTAAACAACAAGTTCATACAGTATAGTGCAGGGAACTATATTTGATATCTTGTACTAACTTATGGTGAAAAGGATATGAAAAGAAATATATGCATGTTCATGTATGACTGAAGCATTGTGCTATACTCCAGAAACTGACACATTGTAAACTGACTCTACCTCAACAAAAAAATATATATACAAGAAAAAAATGCTTAAAAGCATTAGACATTAAAAAAAAGCAACTTGCTGTCCATCAACAGATGACTGGATAAAGAAGATGTGGTATATTTACACAATGGAATACTACTCAGCCATAAAAACGACAACATAATGCCATTTGCAGCAACATGGATGTCCCTGGAGAATGTCATTCTAAGTGAAGTAAGCCAGAAAGAGAAAGAAAAATACCATATGAGATCACTCATATGTGGAATCTAAATGAAAAAACAAACATAAATACAAAACAGAAACAGACTCATAGACATAGAATAAAAGCTTGTGGTTGCCAAGAGGGAGGGGGGTGGGAAGGGATAGACTGGGAGTTCAATATTCAGTATTGTCGATACTGACAAGCATATGTAGAATAGATAAACAAGATTATACTGTATAGCACAGGGAAATATATCCAAGATCTTGTGGTAGCTCACAGCAAAAAAAAATGTGACAATGAATATATGTATGTCCATGTATAACTGAAAAATTGTGCTCTACACTGGAATTTGACACAACATTGTAAACTGACTATAACTCAATAAAAAAAGTTTAAAAAAAAGGAACTTGCTGTATATTTTCTTTGATACACTTAATGTTAGCAGAAATGTTTAATTAATGTAGCCCATCGTATAATAAAGAAAATACAATAGTAATTGTCATTATGTGACAAAAAGTATATCCTACCTGAAAATTGCTTTTCAGAAAACTCATTGTAGCAAAATCAACATTGAGATTTATGACAGCAGAGGTTTCCCTAACTGCATTGTTTTGTTTCTAACTTTATGTTCTGACAAAATTCCTTACTTACAGAAAAATTAACATTTTACACTTGCTCTGTAATTCTACCTCTCGCTAGAGCACGCTCTCTCTTTATATAATCATTGTCATTTTTATGAATGATTTAACAACCAAGTTGCAGATACGATATTCCTTCACCCTTGAATACTTCAGTGTGTAAAAACAAGGGCATTCTATCACCTAGGCACACAGTATGATGATCAAGGTCAGGAAATTAATATCGATAATAATACTGATGCTATCACCTAAGACCTTATTCAGATTTCACCAATTTCCTGTGAATGTCTACAGCAAAAGAAAAAACTCCTGGTCCAGAATCCAATCCAAGAACAAAGCTGGTCTCCCTGAATCTGGAACGATTCCTCCGTCTTCGTCTTTCATGACCTGGGCATTTCTCAAAGAGTACAGGCCCGTTATTTTTTAGAATGCCCCTTGGTTGGAGCTCATCTGATGTTTTTTTTTCCCCCATGATTAGATTCAGATTATGCACATGTAGTCAGAATATCACAGATGAGATGGTGGTCTTGCTCACTGCATTATATCAAAAGGCACGGGATGTATATTTGATGCATTACTGGTGATGTTAATTTGAATTCTTGGTTAAAATGGTCTCAGCCACGTTTCTCCACTCTAAATAAAGTTATCACCTTTTCCCTTCCTGATTTGTAAGTATCTTACTAGGATTTACTTTGAAACTATGCAAATACCCAGTTTCTCATCAATTTTTCACCTACTAATTTTAGCATCCATTGACGATTTCTGCCTAAAACACTCATCACTGTGGGGGCTGCCAGATGGGGACTTTCTAATACCATCATTCCTTGTGTGAGTATAAGTTGGCATTGTTCTGTAAAGAAGAGCTTTCTCTTCTTCCCCAGTTATTTATTCATTTCTTTGCTGCTATCACTATGGACAAATGGTGAACGAGGGATCCAGGTGCCTTTCATCTGACTCCACCACCTCTTTCACGTGGCCTCCACAGGCACTGTGGAGAAGGAAGAAAGGCCGTACAGAAGAGCACACAGGGGCTTTACGGCTAGGTCTGCAAGCGACATAGCACGCTGTGATGGTAAATTTTGCGTCAACTTGACTGGGCCACAGGGTGCCCAGATATTTGGTCAAACGTTACTCTCTGAATGTGTCTGTAGGGGTGTTTCTGGATGAGATCATTTGGGTTGGTAGACTGGGTAAAGCAGACGGTCCTCCCCAGCGTGGGCTGGCTGCACCCAGCGCACTGAAGGCCTGAATAGGACATCAGGGCTGAGCAAGGGAGAATTTGCCCTCTCTGCCTGACTGCCTCGGAGCTGGGATATCAGCCTTCAGGCTTGGACTGGAACTAAACTACTGGCTTTCCCGGGTCTCCAGCTTGCTGACTACGGATCTTGGAACCTTCAGCCTGGCCTCCATAATCGCATAAACAATTCAATCCCTTATAATAGGAACTATATTCAATATCTTGTAATAGCCTATAATGAAAAAGAATATGAAAAGGAATATATATATATGTATATATATATATATATATACATATATATTACTTACTCACTGTGCTGTACACCAGAAACTGACACATTATAAATTGACTGCACTTCAATTGTTTACAATATCCTTATAATAAATCTCTCTGTATCTATATGTCCTATCGGCTCTGTTCCTCTGGAGAACCCTAATACCCACATGTAGGTATTTCATGTATCTTTGGTCAATCCCTGGTACCTGGCCCCCTGTCCTACTGCAAGGGAGGCTGGGACCTCTAGTCTTCTTGTGAGGAAATAGAATTGGTGAGCTTTGAGCTAGTCTTTGCCATAGTACATCTTTCTTATGCTTCTAATTCTCAATTAAGTATCCAGCTGAGAGTGCCAATTGTGCCAGTTAAGAGGGCTTCTGTGGCTGACTTAATCATTAAAACTAGAGAGAACTTATTCACACCACTGGGGGAAGATTGTCAAAACATGATGTTAAGTGAAAAAAAAAGGGGAAGAATATAGAATAGTCAAATAAACAAACCAAGAAAGAGGAAGATATGGAACTCAGGCAACAGGAAACTCAATTCGGAAGAAAGGAGATGGAATCCCAGGGTGATAAGAAAGTTCCCAGGATGGTATCTGTGCACTGGGCTTAGAGAGAAGACAGTCCCAAATGTAGCAGGTCACAAGGCCCCTGGAGAAATACTCCAAGATGAGACTGATGGAAAAAATCTAATATACGGCAAAGGGGAGAGGTGGTAGGGACAGCTGGGAGAGAGTTTACAGCTTAATTAGTGTTAACAATACAGAACGTGACAGGCATGGGAAAACTTAATTATTAATATCAAGCAAATAAATTTTAAAATGTGCCCCCAAACTCTGTGGTTCACTACATGATCCAGCTGTGAAGGTATATCCATATTTATAATAATGCAAATGCTGAGCTAACCAAGATTTTGGTACCACAACGAAAGGATGTGGTGAGGCGTGCTGGCGGTGGCCTAAAACTGAAGTTAAAAGCCTCATCTTTCATCCTGGGAAGTCAAAAGAACACCTGAAACTGAAAAACTCTGAAGTAGAAGTCTAAGTACATTACTGAGAATTAGAGAGGGTTCAGGAACAAGATGACAGTATTCACCTTAGAGCAATGTGAACAGGGTGTCTTCCCTGCATAACTTGTTTAGTGATTGGATCCTTAAACTAGGAGCATGCATAGCTCAGAATCTTTTTAAATGTAAATTAGAAACCACACACAAACCCTATCCATTTCTCTACACACGTTTGCTTGCAAATGCATAGGAAATACCTGGAAGGAAACACAGTGCAACAGGTGACAAGGATGACTGTTGACCAGGTGGGGAGAGGGAGGGGGGAGTCAGAGGGTTAGGGAACACTATCATTTTATCTGTATTACTTTCATCGTATACAACATGAAGGTATGATTGTGTAACTAAAGAACATTTAAGATTTTACTTTTTAATAAGATAAGACAGTGGAGAGAGTTCTCTCCGAATGGGCATGGCCTAGGTCATTGTTCAATTCTCACTGCCTGGCACATTCCCAAGAGTCAGTAAAATCTCCAGTCTTCCTATCAAACAGTCTCCATCTCCTCTCAGTGATTCTAGAACCCAAAGACCCACCGTGACTGCTGGGGTGGGTCCAGAAATAGAGATATCACATGGTGGAAAGGTCATTAAACACACACACGCACACAGGGGAGGAGGAGGAACAGGCAGAGCGTGCCACGTGGAGAGGTGGCTGCCTGAGACATCAATTCCACTCTTCCAGGCTACAGCACGTTGGCCCAAAGCCTCTCTGTCTCTCCTAGGAACTTAAGGAAATTTCTAATTTTAATAAATAGTAAACAAAATACTAGCAAGGCAAGTTCATATTTCCATTTCCGATCATTTACTCCCTTCCCTGCTGGTGCTATTTTTACAACTTGCCAAATCAGACAAAAGCAGCTTCAGAAAAGCAGCCGGACCACACCGCAGACGGTTCAATTCCACAGGAAGCCCGACTTCTTCAAAGGAGGCTTTTTTGAAAAGAGAGGGTCTCTCCAACTGAGCCTTTCAAATCAAGGAAAGCCTCCAATCTTATGAAACAGCTGCTGCCTTAGTGAGAACTCTGGGTTGATAGGAAGGTAGTTGTAATATTTAAATTCATTTCACTGATGGGCCTTTATTAGAAGCTAAAGGATATTCCCTTTGCCCTGCGTCTGAGTCCCCAAATCTGATGTGCTATTAAAAAAATTATGAATATATGAATAATTTGCACACATTAAATTTTGCAATTGCTCTGAAATGTGTTACCATGCATTTTAAACAATTTTGGGAGGTAAGGAGATTTCCTGATTAAGAGGTTTTCAGAGATGGACAGTACCAATTCTGAGCCATGATTAAAATGAATTCCTTTATTTCTACCTGTACGATTATATCTATGGTACAAATGATAGGATTTTAATATAAATATGAGCCTACTTTAAGTTTTTGACTTCATGTATTTTCATTGGGTGTTTAGTGGTATGCAAACTCATGCTTTCAAAATAGATTCCCAGACTTCAACAGGCCAAAATACTAGACAAATTCTGTTCTCAATCACTTTATCAGTTGTTGGACAAGGCAGTCTGAGTATGTGATTTTTCAAAGGCTTCTCCCCACCTTAACAAAGGACTCATTTTAGATAGCCTCAGATCTCTAGCCTCCTTTCAACAAAAATGCTGACCTTAGTGCTGAAAGCTAGCATTCACAGGCCTCCTGTGAATGCGCTAGGCAGTTGTGCCCCGCGATTTGCACTAATTCTCAGTTAATTTTCACATCCATCTGGTAAGGTAGGTGCAATTATTCCTCCCATTCCACAGATGAGGAGACCAAGGCTGAGGCTGACAGTTCATGGAGCTTGCCCAAGGTCAAACAGCTAGAATAGAGCAATGGGGAAAGAAGAAAGGGTTTCAAGTGGGAAAGTGAGAGGATCAGATTTGCGTTAAAGAGAGGAGAAAAAGGTAAGCAGCGAGGAAACCAGATGGAAGGCTCCTGCAACGATGCAGAGGGAAATGATGGCAAAAGTGGGGACAATGTTTGTGGTCCAGAGCAAGGAACACTAGACAAGCTACAGCTGATAAGATGTCATGGCTGATTATGTGGGGGAGCTGATCCCTCCAAAAACATTTGGTGAGCTCTTGCTGTGTGTTAGACGCACCACCAGGCACAAGGGATACAAGAGAGAATAAAGAAATAAAGGTCTTGTCGAGTGGAAGAAAAATTATAGACAAATAAGCAAACAAAATAAGTAACCAACTGTGTTTGTTTCCTAGGTGACAAATGACCACAACGGGGTGGCTTACAGCAACAGAAGTTTCTTTTCTCACAGTTCTGGAGGCCAGAAGTCTGAGATCAAGGTGTTGGGAGGGTCGGCTCTTCTGGAGGCGCTAGGGGAGAATCCTTCCTGACTCCTTCCGGCTTTTGGAGGCTGCCCGCAATCCTTGGCATCCCCTGGCTCTAATCTCTGCCTCTGCCCTTGGAGGCATTCTCCCTAGGATCTGTCTAGGTGCAAATCTTCCTCTTCTTATAAGGATACCAGTCATTGGATTAGTGTCCACCCTGATGCAGTGTGACCTCATCTTCACCTAATTGCATCTACAAAAAGCTTGTTTCCAAATAAGGCCACATTCACAGGTGCTGGGGCTTAGGACTTGGACATACCTTTTTAGAGGATGTACTTTAACCCAGTGATAAATTCTAGGAAGGAAGTGAAGGGGTGCTATTACTTTAAAGAGGAGAGACCTGCCTCGACAATCAGGGAAGGCTTCCCTGAGGGAATGACACTTACGCAGACTCCTGAAGGATAAGAAAGGCCACTTACTGAAGAGGCTGTCTTTTCTTTTTGTACATTCCTGCCTCCTTTGTCACAGATTAATCGACCATAGGTGTGTGGGTTTCTTTCTGGGCTCTTTATTCTGTTCCATTGATCTGTGTGATCGTCTGTTTTTGTGACAGTACAACGCTGCTTTGACCACTGTAGCTTTCTAGTATAGTCTGAAGTCAAGGAGCATGATACCTCCAGCTTTGCTCCTTTATCTCAAGTTTGCTTTGGCAATTCGGGGTCTTTTGTAAGTCCATATAAATTTTCTATTGACACAACATTGTAAACTGACTATAACTCAGTAACATGAACTTTTAAATAAATAAATAAATAAATTTTCTAAGATATGGAAGTAACCTAAATGTTCATCAAGAGATAAATGTATAAAGAAGATATAAAGAAGATGTGGTGTGTGTTTGTGTGCATGTAGTATATATACACAAGGGAATATTACTCAGCCATTAAAAATGAAATAACACACTTTGCCACAACTTGCCCAGACCTAGCAGGTATTATGCTTAGTGAAATAAGTCAGACAGGGAAAGGCAAATACTTTATGTCATCACTTACATGTAGAATCTAAAAAATAAAACAAACAAATGTTTATAACAAAACAGAAACAGACTCACAGATATAGAAAACAAACTAGTGGTTACCAGTGGGGAGAGGGAAGAAGTGAGGGGTGAGATAGGGATTAAGAGATAGGATTAAGAGATACAAACTACTATGTATAAAATTGACAAGCAACAAGAATTATTGTGCAGGACAGGGGAATATAGTCATTGTTTTGTAATAACTTTATGCAGTATAATCTATAAAAATATTGAATCAGTATGTTGTATACCTGAAACTAATATAACATTGTAAATCAGCTATCCTTCAATAAAAAATTTAAATAAATAACTAAATAAATAAGAAGGGCCAGACTCACAGCAGTCCAGGCAGAGGAAGCCACAAGTGCAAAGGCGCTGGGGCTGGATAGACTGTGCTAACGGGTGGGAATTGAAAGAAAGCCAGTGCATCTGCAACAAAATCCAACAGAGAGAGGTGGGCAGACAGGGACCAGTTCTAGGCAGGGTCTTGGAGGCCAACGGAAAGAGTTTGGATTTACCCCACGTGTGACTGGAAGACAGCCATTGAAGGATTTTAAGTAGAATGGTGACAAGATCTGATTTGTGTTTTTAGAAGCTCATTTTGCCTGCATTGTGAGAAAAGACCACAGTGGGGGAAGGTGGGGGAAGCTGCAGACAGTTACAAGGGGACTGCTGTCCCCCGCCCCTGAATGTGAGAGCAACCAGGGTGGTGTAGAACAGACATTCAGAGGAGTCGAAAGATGTGAGGTGTGTTTGGGAGGAAACACCAATAGGATTTCCTACAGGTTTGAAACACTGTAGAGAAAGAATGGAGAGGTCAGTGGAGAGCACTTGGCTACAGGGAGTGAGTGAGGGCGAGCTGGACCTAGTCATCTGAGAGCCCAGATGAAGGGAGATGTCACAAACTCACCAAAGGGTGGGGAGGGGTGGACTTCAGTGCAAAATGATGACTGAGCCCTTACACCCATGGAAGCTTCCATTTGGAAATCTGCCCATCAGGTGTCTTTATTTAATGGGGCTAAGCGGGAACAATGAAATCCTGTCTTTGGTCTTTATCTGGCATTTAACACTCAGGAGCACAAATTCCTTTCCTACCACGTTGAAATTCCATCGTTCCCTCATGGTTCAGAGGTGGGCAGAGAAGACCCCAGCCACAGCATCCCCATGTGGGCAAAGTTCTCGTCTCTGCATGGACATACTGAGCTGTCCGTTCCATATAATGGGAGAACATTCCAAAGCCCCTAACACTGACCATCACTGAGCCAGAAAGTCTCCTTCTCATCTCTAGATAGCAGCCCAAAGAGGCCAGAAGTCGTTACTCACAAGCAGACTTTCCCACTAGAAGCCTCCGTCACCTGGGACCCACTTACACCTGGAAGTGTTTTTAGCCAATATTCATGGCATCCCCAACCTGACCTTACTTCCCTTGGATTTCCCAGGTTGGGACTCAGGGCAGGATTCGACTGGGCAGCCTTTCTGCTACAACCTCTACCCGATTTACTGATTCTAAAAAACAAAACAAAAGGTAAGAATGAGGACCTTGGGGTCAAAATTCCAGCTTGAGGACCTGGATTCAAAGTCCCAGATACAGGACTTGCCCAAGCTACATTCAGTGAGTTCCTTAGTCTCTCTGAGAGCCTCCTATTCCACTTGGGTAAAGTAAGAATAATTAAATGCCCATCTGCAGGATACTAGAGGCTTCAGTAAGCTAGGTGGGTGAGGCCCTGATGCCATGGTGACCAGCACAGGGTCAGGCTCCAGACTCAAACTCAGGTCATTTGTGCAGAGAGAGCCAGGCTACCAGGAGCCACCCTGGATATTGCATCCTTGTGGGTTCTCTGCTTTCCAAATCCTGAGGGGTAGCAGCCATCGTGGCAAAAATTGGTGCTGCGTAAATGAGGGGGCAGGACCTGGCTGGCTGGGTGCCCACCCAACCCCCTTCAATGCCCAGTACCCCTGGGGTGAAGCAAACTAAGGATGGAGCCTGGGAGCCTGTCAGGAGCAAGAGGAGTTTTCAGAAAATGGCCTAGAGGGCCCTGGGAGAGTCCTGGGGAGGACCCAGGGAACACCCTGAGTCTCAGGGCTCAGCCATGAAATAGACAGAGCCTCCCACCCTCAGGCCCTCGCCACCAGCCAGATGTTAGTGCCCATCAAGATAAGATCAAATGGGGGAAGTACCCATCGAGCTGGGTACATTCAAGGAAGCAACATCCAAATCAGAAAGGGCAGAGGCAAAATTCTTGCATGATTCATAGGCCAATGGCAATTTCCTGCCTGCCTTTGGGATGAATAAAAAAATAAGTGAAAACTTATGGTTGAAGCAAAGCTTTTGGGGATTCTGCAGTGGACCAAAGAGGCCTGGGGCTGGCTGAGTCATCCACGTGGGTGAAAATTTTGTCCTGTCTTCAAAACAAGAGCTGAGCTCTGGAGAAGGGACACACAAATGTGATTAAACATTTGTCCCCGCAGCAGCCTCTAGGAGAAAGACATCTAAACAGCATCGCTGAGTAACTTTCCGTTGCCACTAGAACTGGGAAGAAAGACAGTGAATTTCTCATACAAAGATAGCATCTCTCTAAATCCTCAAATCTTTATAGGTGAAATGATTTGCTTCAAAACAATACAGAACAACTGGAAGGGGGTGGGAGTGTAGATTAGCTTAGCCTGAGTGGATGGGCGATGGGTACATGGGGGATTTTTTTTTAACTAATAAACATTTGTTGTTTTTAAATAATAAAAGGTTTTTAAAAGCTATTAGTATATTGTATCGATACAATACCCAATATGTATCGAAGGGCTTTTTAAAGTTAATAATCTTTAAATGAGCAATTCCACTTTTAGGAATTTGGCATAAAGAGATGCAATGCAGATTAGTGGAAGGAGCTGTGTAGTTTGTAATAGCAAAAAATTGAAAACAATCACAATGTCTACCAATAAGAGATTGCTTAAAAGTTATTTATGGACTACTAGGCAGCTGTTTATAAAAAGATATGGAAAAAATTAGAAAATAAGAAAAAACTGGTATTTTGAGTTACAAAGGGATAATTTCCCTAACATATCAAAAAGCTTCTGCAGATGAACAATACTAAAAAAAAAAAAAAAAAGGCAGAGTATGAAAAAGAAATGTGTGTGTGTGTGTATTTGCATAGATAAGCAAAGATCACAATTTGATAACACATTTTATTGGGAATGAAAATTAGTACAGCGTCTGTGGAGAAAATTTATCAGTTATCAACAGATATCTGTTATCTCTATGTATCTGTATGTATAGCAATATCAATTGCTGAAGTGACCCAGCAAAATCACTTCTAGCAATTTATTCAATATGCAGAAAACAAAAGATGAACAAGCTTTTTCGCTATAGCACTGTTTGTGATAGGCAAAGACTGGAAACAATCTAAAGTGTCCAGCGATAGGAGATTGGTTACATAAATTAGGATGAAATTAATTCAGCAGAAGCACGAAGAGGGGCCAGCAGTCCCCATGAGATCATGATCACCCCAGCCTATCCACACGCCTAACCCGACCCTGAGAATCCACAGGGAATGAACTTGGGGTTCAAGCCAGTCTTTTCTAGATTCTAACGAGCATTTGAGGATATGTAAACCCTGAAGTCGATTCTTGCGTTCTAACATGGAAAGGTGGTCACAATACTCTCTTAAGTTGAGGAAAAGGTTGCAGAATAGTATTAATGCATTAGTATTAATGCAATAATATTAGTAGTATTAATCCCATTTTCATCTAAAGTTTGAATACATGTATACATGTTAGTATATGCATAGGAAAAACTAGAAGAGGATACACTAAGCCATTAAAGCAGCTTTTCAGTGCCTACTCTGTGCTATGTGCTGAGAACATACAGATAAATAAGGAATTAGAATGTCAGTTCCATGAAGGAAGAGAACATTGCCGTTTTGTTCTCACTTACAGCTCCAGTGTCTGGCACAGAATATGTACTCAATAGATATGGAAGGAATGGAAGGAAGAAGGGGAAAAGAGAAAGGAAGGGAGGAAGGAGGAGATCGAGTCCCGGCCCCCGCGATGCTCACAGTTGCTCATAGCCTAGTGTAGACACAGGTGTGATGAGAAGGGACAGTACAGAGAACTCTGGGAGAAAAGGGCTCTGAGCTGGTAGGGCCTTTGCATAAACTCTCTGTCATCCTAATATCATCATGCCCCTTTCAACAGAAGAGAACAGTTACAAAGTCATGGCCATGGAGCCCATTTCCAAACTCAAAGCTTATCCAGGTACCGGTTGCCCTCTTCTTTCAGGACAACGCTTGGCTCCAGAAATGAGAACCAGATTATCCAGGTTGAGTTGGGGCTAGGAATGCTGGGAATGAATACCTCCAAATGGGATCTTAGAGAGCCAGAAACTCTTGGAAAAATGATGCATTTTGTCAATTTCTGGGAGACTGGCTTCAGACAACTCGAAGGTGACACCCAATGTTGTTATGGGGAACTACACAGAAATGCAAAATAATGGTTCCAGAAGAGGGAGCCTTACTCCGTGAGGTTCTCAGAGAGGCTGTGCTAAACACGGAGAGCTTGTCACGGCTGAGTGAAAAGATCGTCTGATTCAAAAACCTGCCCAAAGCAAAATAAATGCAATCTTCCTGGATGTTCTATGTCATTTCTCTGCCTAAACAAGCTGGTAACGATTTCATTACTGGATTCTTCCCTGATTCCTTTCTGATCGCCTTTGCTGAGTTCCAATTGCATTGGAATAGCAGAAGCCTAAGAACTTTCTCCAGACTAACATTTGCAGAGGGCCCTGGTGTTGTCCAGATCCAGGTAGGAATCCCTGCTTTGTCTCTCACCAACTGTGTAGCCCTGGACACATTCCTTCTCCATTCACTCCCTGACCTTCATTCAGTTTTCTCACTTGTAAAATACAGATGATACCTATTTTGCAAGATTGCCATGTAGATTAAATGAGATGTCCTATGTGCACATGATAAAATAGAAAAAGCTTGGTAAATGTTGATATTGTTACTGTTACAAGTAACATTTACTGAGTCCTTATTATTAAGTCTTACTAAGCCTTTGACTAGTGCTGCCTTTTTAAATCCTTACAACAACTGTATGAAGTGGCTAATATTTCCGTCCTCATTAGGTAGGTGGGAAAAACTAAGAGCAGGAGAGACTGGTTAAGGTAATGTACTAATACATGGCCAAGCCAGGATCTGAATTCAGACCATTAACCTCTGAGCTCCCATGGTAAATCACTATTCTATAGTGTATGTCATTGTCTAGGAGATTATTCAAGATTAAATGTACCCAAACACAAAACAGGCAAAGGATCTGAACAGACATTTCTCCAAGGAAGATATACCAATAGCCAATAAGCATATGAAAAAATGCCCCACAACATTAGCCATCAGGGAACTGCCAATCAAAATCACAGCGAGACGCCACTTCAGATCCACTAGGATGACCAGAAACACAAACAGGCAAATAACACCACCAACAACAAAAATGGAAAATGACAAGTGTCAGTGAGGATGTGGAGATACTTGAATCCTCCTCCATTGCTGGTGGGATTGTTAAGTGGTACAGCCACCTTGGAAGACAAGCTGACAGTTCCTCAAAAGGTTAAACGTAGAGTTACTACATGACTCAGCAATTCTACTCCTAGGGGTATACTCAAGGGAACTGAGACTGATATCATATGATGTCACTTACATGTGGAATCTAAAAAAAAAAGTTATTTACAAACCACAAGTAGACTCACGGACATAGAAAACAAACTGGGGAGCGGGGCTAGGGATAGATTAGGAGTTTGGGATTAACAGTTACACATGACTATATGTAAAACAGATAAACAACAAGGACCTACTGTAGAGTACAGGGAACTATATTCAATTTCTTGTAATGAGCTACAGTGGAAAAGAATCTGGAAAAAAATACATATGTATGTGTATGTATAACTGAGTCATTTTGCTGTACACCTGAAACTAACATTGTAAATTGACTAAGTCAATGAAAAATAATTTAAAAAAAGAATTGAAAATATATGTCCACACAAAAACTTGTACACAAATGTTCATAGCAGCATTGTTTTATAAACTACCCTTACTCTCTGTTCTTAGCCGAATGAAATAACCCAAATGTCCATCCACTGAAGAATGGATAAGCAAAATAGCATATGTGTGCATGTATATAAATATATACATGAAAACAGTATGTACTTCCATACACTAGAATATTAGTCAGCTTATAAAAAGGAATGAAGTACAACATGGATGGACTATGAAAACATGTTCAGTGAAAGAAGCCAGTCACAAAGGACCACACATTCATGATTTTGACGGCTAAGGAGCACAGGGTTTCGTTCGGAGATGAAGGAAATGTTCTAAAAGTGCAATGAGGATTGCCCAACTCTGACTATATCAAGAGAGTGAATTGTTCAAATGTGTGAATTGGTTTGTATGTGAATTATATCTCAGTAAAGCTATTTTTAAAATGATTCAGTGTATAAGTGAATGTTAAGACCTTTGTATTTGTCACATTGCTCACGCGATACACGGAGTAATCCTTACTGAGACAGTTTTCATACTGGGAAAGCAGAGTTCATGGACCAGGTCCCAGGACAGATGCAGCTGAAAAGCTAAGAACTCACCAATGAACGACTCAACTCATTCCAGCCTCAGGCCAGACCCAGAGTCAATTACCTGAAGGCTGGCAGGCTGGGCAAAATCTACTTGGCCGTAGTGGTAGTAGTGGTAGGTCTCCCTTGTAGATACCTCAAGTAAATTGCTCAGACTGTTCTAACTGCTGTTGGCAATGGTGCTTTACTATCTTGATGAAAGATGGGCATGGTTCGTGCTTCCCAGGAGCAACTCACACTGTATCACAACGCAGTAGTAGTTGATTTCCTGTTCTTTGGACCATCCTGTCCCGTTTTTAACCGATACAGTTTCTCCCGGGCTCTGGGAAGTTGGAGGAGGGGGACAGGCCTTTTCCCCTACCCCTCACCCCTTTATCATCAATTTATCTGCCAGACCCTAAGCCAGAACTAACGCTGAGAACTTTCTCCCTAGAGTCCCAATGAAATTTACGAAATCGACAGTGTCTCAGTCCATTCAGACTGTTGAACAACAGACCAAACACTAGGTGCTTTATAAACAATGGAAATGTATTGCTCACAAGACTAGAGGCTGGAATTCCAAGATCGGGCGCCAGAATGTGCAGGTGAAGGTGATTCCAGGTTGCAGGCTTCTTGCTGCGTCCTCACAAGGCAGAAGGGGACAAGGGAGCTTTCTGGTGCCTCTTTCATAAGGGCACTAATCCCCTTCACAAAGGCTCACCCTCATGACTTAAGCACCTCACCCCCTAATATCATCTCATTTAGGGGTCCTAATCCTATTTCAATATATGAATTCAGGAGAAACACATTTAGACCATGGGAATCTATGAAAGTAGAAAGCAAAGAAGTCTGCTGATCTAGGGAAGCGATTCCGCCTTGCCTTTCCCAAAGCGTCCCACTTCTTGTGAGAAGGCAGGAAGGTGCATCACACACCTCCAGGAAACAACATTCAAACTGTCGTTCCTGGCAAGGTAGTCCTCCTGGGTTTGGAACGGCACAGTCTACAAGGCTGTGAGCTACAGCTCTGAGGAGAGGAGGTACCCCGGGGAAACAAAGGAACTCTATTCATCTTCATCTTCTTAAAACATCCTCTTTACCTCCTGTAGCAGCATTGGCCATGCTGCCTGGGGCTTTGTGGACTGGGTAAATATTTTGTTTCCCCAACAGTACAATAAACATTGAAGGCAGGGAAGATCAGTTATTATTCTTGGAATCTTCCACATAAATAGTTATTAACCAAAACTCTGGACACGTGGAGCAGTAGGCTGAGTAACAGCCCTCCAAAGAAATCCACATCCTAGTCCCCAGAGCCTGTTAAATGTCACCTTACATGGCAAAAGGCACAGGCAGATTATTTGCAGATTCATCTAAGGATTTTGAGATGAGGAGATTATTGTGGATTATCCAGATGGGCTCTATGCAGTCACAAGGGTCCTCATAAGAGCGGCAGGAGGGTCAGAGTCAGAGAAGGAGAGGTGAAAACCGGATCAGAGGTTGGAGGGACGGGGGAACCACGAGTCAAGGAATGTGGGCAGCCTTTGGAAGCTAGAAAAGGCAAGGAAACAGATCCTCCTCCAGAGACCCTAGAAGGAATGCAGCCCTGCTGACCTAACTTGGACTTCCGATCGCCACAGCTATAAGAGAGTAAATTTGGTTGTTTAAAGCCATTAACTTTGTGGTAATTTGTTACAGAAGCCATTGGAAATACACACGGGACCAACTTCCTCCTCCGTTTCCCTCTCCTCTTCATCATCAATATCTCAGTGAACGCTGACTGAGTACATTGATGTAATCCTTTTTAAAATGAAGAGATGTAAGGTACTGTTACTACTTCTATTTTACAGATGAGGAAACCGAGGCTCAGGAAGGTTACATAATGGAAGGGTTTTTTTCCTTTTTTTTTTTTTTTTTTGTTTGTTTGTTTGCAAACGGCAGAGACTCTGGTGAAGGCAAGCCAGAAAGGAAGAATGACTGTAAGCAGGATGAATCACGGAGGAAGTACCATCCAGGTAACACGGCAGATACTGAACTTGTGTCCTCCCTGGTGACACTTTGACCTCCCATATACTTTCCTTACAAACTTCCAGTCTTCTATTCATGAAACCTTTGTTGAGAGCCTACTATGTGCCAGGCCCTGGGCTAAGCTCTGGGGATATAATGTTGAGCCAAAACCCGGGCACGATTCCTGCTCTTGTGATGTGATGCTTACAGCCAAGTGAGGAAACACATTAATCAGATTGTCACCCTGAAAGATGATACACTGCAACTGGGCTAAGTGCTGTGAGTGCAAAATGTGGAGCGTGCAAAGGATAGGGGAGCAACAGGTGAGCTGACGGGTGAGGAGTGAGTGGGAGTTACTCAGTATTAAGAGTAGGAACAGAATGGCCACCCACCCTTCTGTGGTGTCCTAGATGATAACAGAACTTTTTTAAAATGTTGGTCCCCTTCTTCCATATTTAGTACCACTGCTGGAGGACAGAGGTGCAGCAATACCACAATGGGACTTTCTGTTGATGATAACACTTTTTCTATTACTTCTTTATTGCAGTTATTGTGGTAAAACATATACAATGTGAAATGTGCCATTTTAGCCATTTTTAAGTGGACAGTTCAGTGGCATTAATTACATTCACCATGTTGTACAACCATCATCACTATTTCCAGAATTTTTCATCACCTCCAACAGAAACTCTATACGCATTAAACAATAACTCACCATTCCCCCCTTCCCCCAGCCCCCGGTAACCTCTATTCTGCTTTCTGTCTTGATGAATTTGCCCCTTCTAGATGCCTCATATCAGTCAAATCATATAAAATGTGTCCTTTTGTTGGCATGGTGTTTTGAAGGTGCATCCATGTGTGGCATGTATCAGAACTTTGTTCCTTTTGTGGCTGAATAGTATTCCTTTGTACAGAGCTAGTACTTTAAGCCCATATCCACTTAGACAGTGCCTTCAAGTGAGTTTCTTCTTTGGACACATTCCTATATTTGTTTCTCTTATAGTTTCCCCATCTGTAAAATGGAAAAATTTCTTAAAGGCAAGGCACTACAGACAAATTCTTCAGCCAAAGCTAGTCCACAGTATCCTGGGGCCACAGTGTAGGTGGAACAGAAAAGGATGTGATACGCACAGAGCTCCAGGTGTGTGTCCTGCACCATCTGTACCGTCATCCCTCAGTATCCATGGGGGATTAGTTCTAGGACCCCCTGAGATACCAAAATCCATGGATGCTCAAGTCCTTATGTAAAACGGTGTCGTGTTTGCATATAACCTATGCGCATCCTCCCATACACTTTAAATCATCTCTTGATTATGCCAGTCTCATGCTATCTGGGGAACTTTCTCTCTCTCCCTGTCTCAAATAGTTTCTTGAAAGCTTGGTGGAATCCACTGATAAAATTGTCTGCACATGGGATTTGGGGGGATGAAGATCTTGGTGACTCTTCATTTTCTCTAATAGTCATCAGTTTATTTGAGCACTCTATTGCTTTTTCTTGCCTATTCCTAGGAATTCATCTACCTCCCAAGCCACTGACTGTAATGGTTATAGAAGAGTTCACCTGGATCAGACATGTGTGTAATTCAGACACCAGGAACCTTCCCGCCATAGTAGATCTAAGTGAAGTATGACAGTGCCTTAGAAACACCTTCCGTCCTGCACCCCAGGGCCTGTGGAAACCCAAAGTCCTCCCCTTGGCTTCTGCTTCTTCCCAGGAGGTTTACATTTTCACAGTGTCCCCTGCCTCTAGTGTTCTGGTTTGTTTATGTGCTGTTTCTTCCCACGCCATGTCAAACCCAATGTGAACTCAACTTCTTCAGTTTCCACAATTGCCAATCAAGGGGAGGTGTTAGGGGAAATTGTAGAGAGTGGTCCCATTCCACAGTGCATAGCCTTCTACCATTTTACTGGCTTTCTATCTCCTCTCCTTTTCCTAAATCTGCCCACAATCCTCTCCCTCTATGGGAGGCCAGCTTCTTCTCTTGCTCTTTTTTAGGTAGCTTTCACTTCCTTTGAAGGCTTGGTACCGCATGACCCTACGGTCTGAGATGGATGTGGAGATGCACTTTCTCACCCAAGCACTTATCTAGTCACCTTCACCAACCAAGACAGCTCCCTCCTTAGAAGGGATTCTTATTTTGCTGTTAAAGTCGTATAATTTTCTCCATCTCATTTTACCTGTCCAACACCTGTGTATTATTTATCCAATCTCTATCCAATATTTGGGCTATTGGGATTTTATTAAGATGAGGAAAGGATAAGTGGAGAATGACTGAACCCATACCCTGGAATGAAAACTCTATAAATTTAATAACTTAAATAGAAAGGCGCGTGATGGATTATGTAGTCTATACAATGGAATTCATCCTGACTAATCTCTTGTATGTTCTCACGAAGGAACTATTATACGTTTCTTAGCTTGGCCTAGAATAACATTCTGTGATGTGGCTCAGTTTCGTGTTCTTTTCTCCAACTTCCCACATTTAGCTCATTCCCTTCTCTGTACCTTTCTTTATTCTTGTTCCTTGATGTCTCTGCTAGAGTCACTTGCTCTCCTATATTAAGTCCTTTGTACTATTTGGATTGAGTTCTTAGTCCTCACCTCAGCAAGCATGCAAAGTTCACTCCAAATGCTCGGTCTTTGCCTCAGAATTGACAAGGAAATGTGCCTTTCTCCGTAACACTCAATCAAAAGCAGGTTACAGAAAATCCAAGTCAAGTTGGCATAAACAATACAAAGGGTTTTTTGGCTCCTGTGACTGAAGAAGTTTGAAGGTTCGATGGACTTTGAGCACTGTTTCACCCGTGCTCTGAAGCTGTTCCTTTGTGGCGATTTGAGCTCTGCCCTCCTCTGAGTCACTTTGTCCTAGAATAATGGAAAGGCCATGGGCCTCACATCTGTTTAGAAGAAACGAGACTGCTGTTTCGCCATGCCTTGCTCCTAAGAGTGAGGAAATGTTTCATGAAAAGATGCTAAACAACACTCAGCATCCCAGAAATGCAAATTAAATCCACAATGAGATACAACTCCATATCTGCCAGGATGACGATAATCAAAAAAACAGAATAACAAATGGTGAGAATATGGAGAAACAGGAACCCTTGTACACTTCTGGTAGGAATATAAAATGGTACAGCCACTTTGGACAACAGTTTGGCAGTTTATTAAAAATGTAAACATACATTTACCATAGGATTCATCAATTTCCTAGGTGTTTGTAATTGAGAGAATGAAAATTTATCTCCACATAAAAAGACTAGTACGAGAATGTTCACAGCAGCATTATTCGTAATAGCCAGGAAGACAAAAAAACCCAAATGTCCATCAACTGATGAATGGATAAACAGCATATGATCCACCCGTACAACGTGATACTACCGAGCAGTAAAAATGAACAGAGCACTGATAATGCTGCTGCATGGGTGAACCTTGAAAACATACTAAGTAAAAGAAGTCACTCACAAAAGACCATGTATTGTATGATTTCACCTGTACAAAATGTTCAGAAGAGGCAGATCCATAGACACAGAAAGTAGGTTAGTGGTTGCCTGTGCCTTGGAGTGGGACTAGAACTGACTATCAGTAGGCATGAGGGGTCTTATTGGGGTGATGAGAATGTTCTAAAACTGTAAGGTGGTGATGGTTGCCCAACTAGGTAAGTTTACTAAAAAGCATTCAATTGTGTACTTGAAATGGTTCACAGTATGTTAGAAAAAGAGAGAGAATGTTTTCCCAAATGCCCCAGCAGTAAACCACCCCTTGTGGCTTGGGGATATGGCATGCACTGATTGGCCTGGGCCTTGGTTCTGGAAAAACAAAGCCTATCCCTGGAGCTGAGGCTGTGGTCAGCTCCTCTGAAGCACAGGGGACGTGGGTGGAGATCACCACCTAAACAAAAGTCAGGGGATCACAAGGAAGGCAGACACAAAAGCTGGGTAGGCAGTCACTAAGGTGTCAGCCACACCCAAGACTGGCTGCTCAATACGGCAGCCCCACCCCTGCACTCTCTCATCTGTCACCCACATTTTGTCTCTGAGTTCTCTGCCCAGTATGGCAAAGGAAAGGAGGGGCCATGGGAAGAATCATGTCTTGAAAACATGGAACCTCAACTAGGGAGAGCAACTGACCTCGTTTCCCTGGGATGGAGTGGTTTCCTGGGATGCAGGACTCAAGGTTCTAACACTGGGGAAAGCCCAGGCAAACCAGGGCAGATGGGTCACCAGCGACCTCACCAGATAGAAATACAGACTCCCTCCTCACAAACCGGTGAATCATTAACGCCACGAAAGGACAGTTGGTCCTGGGTACCTCTGAAGAAAACACACTCGACACCACTTCTGAAATATTTTTTGGCAAAAATCTTGAACCTAAATGTAAAGAAGCCTGTAGATTGAACTATCAATTAATAGGAAATACAGAGGACCATGGGGGATGTGAAACACCTCTACATAGGCACTCTGTAGGACGAATGACAAATGGCCTAATTCTTCATCAAAAAAACTGGAAAGGGGAAAAACAGAAATGGAGGGGGGACCTGCAGATTAAAAGACACTTAAGAAACATCAACCAATTGCAATGTACAGACCTTCTTAGATCCTGATTTGAAGAAACTAAAATAGGAAGAGAGAGAGAGAAAGAGAGTGTCAGGGAATCTCTAACAGGACATTCGATGATATTAAAAAGTTATTGGTCTACATAAAACTATATATATTGCTGAACTATATTCAACATCTTGTAATAACCTATAATGGAAAACAATCAGGAAAAAAAATATGTATAACTGAATCACTTTGCTATACACTTGAAACTAATGACAATATTGTGAACCAACTATACCTCAATTTAAAAAAAAATTGGTATGATACTATTTTGCAGTTAGATCTTCTCAAAAAGAGTCCTTACCTTTTAGAGATACATACTGAAATATTTACAGTCAGAATAATACAATGTCTTGGTTTTGTTTCAAAATCATCTGGAAGAAAGAGGTAGGGGTGAAAATAAAGACAGCTTGGCCCATAATTGATCATTTTTGAAGCCAGGTGATGGCATATGAGGGTTTGTTATACTGTTCTCTTTACTTTTTGAACGGTTGATTGTTCCATCATCAGAATAATTAAAAGCAGCAGCGAGATGTGTTCCTCCTGCTCGGGGGCTGCTCTTGATCACAAGTAAGTCAGGGTCTCACCAGAATTTGCAGTTTCTCAGATCTGTGAATTTTCCAAAAATCTGGGTGAAGGACAAAGTCAGCTTTTCCTCTTGCCAAATTACAACAAAGGAAAACCAAAGAAAAATTTTTAAAAAGCGTCCATCTACTCTCAGCACCATTTCATAAAAGAAAGAGCATACCAACATCAAAAACATCATTTCAGAAAAGTCTAGCCTTTCAAGTGGGCACAGTTAACTTCAGGAACAAACTTGTTCAGAGTCCTTGTTTCGTCAGTTCAGTCTGAGACTGGCCACACAGGCACCCTGGGGAGAGGAAGGAAGACTTGAGGGCAGGCTGCTCTCACTTCCCATCCAAGGGGAGGGCTTGGACGTTGTTGTCATTACAATGTGCAGGACCTTAAAACCATCAGCCTCTCAACGGATGCAGCTGAGGGTCCCCTGAAACCACCCAGTCCCTGGAACTCATGGACCCACTTCTCTTTCTATCTAATCTTAGTGGGGTGTCTGTGGACAGGAAGAGTTGTGAACATAGGAAGGGGTTTCCCTGATGGAAGCTCTAGATGTGGGCTATAGGATACAGTGCTTTTTACTTGAGTGGAAAATAACAGCTGGGCCCAAGGCAGCAAGGGCCTTCTGTCTGTGCTCAGCTGGTGGTGAGGGCCCCTTTGAGACCTCAGGAGAGTGGAGCCCATCTGGCCTTTGGCATCCATTGGAGGCGTGGGTATGCCCTTGAGACTTAAGCTACCACCTCGTACTCGGTGACTTGCTCCTCTCTCCTTCCCTTCCTCCTCTCTCTCACATTTCACCTACCAAGTGGTTTTTGATTTTTTTCTTAAAGCAGTACATTTCAGGATCAGATACAAGCCCACTTTTCCTTGAAAGTCAGGCACATGAAAGACAGATCATTTGGGGTGATGAAATGTTCTGAAGCTAGACAGTGATCATAGTTGCACAGTGTTACAAATGTATGGAAATGCCACGAATGGTAAATTATATGTTATGTGTATTTTACCACAATTACAAAAATAAACAGACTGTCCCCTAGGTTCTCTCTGGGGCAGAGTCTTAAAGGAATTAGAACATTAGAGATGAAGAGCTCTTTGAGGACATCTGGTCCACCCCTCATTTCAATAGATGAAGGGTCCTGAGGTCCATCATGCGGAACTGAGGGACTCAAGACCATACCCCAAATTAGGCAGAGGTGGAGCTGGATCCCACCTGTTGAATCTCTGTTATGAGCTCTTGGTCCTGATGAGGGAGATGCGTTGGTCTTGTCTCTTTTCATAGTAAGGGGCTCTTGGACCTGGCCATCCTTGGATCATCTGCAGCCACAAGACATGTTGTGTTTGGCTGCATTGTGTTTAATACTCTAAAATTAATTGCCAGCATTTAAAACTGGGCAAATTCACATAAACCCCCAGATTTCCAACATCTTTTAACAAACAGAAAGCTCTGGCAGCTTTGGGCCCATATTCCCACATGGTGGTGATGGGAGGTGAGAGGAGATCTTCTCTCCAGTTCTCCATAGTCCCCACTGCTTCCTACAGCCTCCCACTTATCCTCAAGCCTGGGTTGTTTTTCTAATGCTCAGCTGGCTTTAGTCATTTCCACTACTTGTCTTTCCTGGGGAGGCAGGTGGATTGGCAATCTCTGCTTTACCCTGAGCTGGAGGACTGTGAGTCTCTGAGCATTTTCCCTAGGTGCATTATGGTTGGTGAGTGGAGTACAGTTGGCCCTTCAGATCCACAGTTTCCTCATTGGTGGATTCAACCAACCATGGATCAAAGATATTTGGGGGAAAAAAATCTAGAAAGTTTCAAAAAGCAAAACTTGAATTAAACTTGAATTTGCCAGGTGCAAATCACAATCACAATTTTTCCTTTTCTTTTTTTTTTTTTCTGTTTTTAAATATAAGGCATCTTGCCAACACATAATTTAAAAATTGGTCTTCAGTCCCATTGCTTCAGATCACCAGAGAATTTCTGGCTAAAGAACAGTGGATATAATAAACAAAACCCAAAACCTTAAATAAGAAAATCGGTCCACATTCCCCAAAGACAAGAGGAAAGGGTAGAGCTTATTTGGTTAAAAAAATATAAAAAAGAGCCCAACTATGCATTTTAAACAGAAGGGTGCAAAACATTACAATAAAATATAATCCAATCTAAGGTTAAAGTTACAGAAAAGTTTAAATTTCTAGCCAACTAATTGTCACCTGGGAATGAGACACACTGAGCACAGAGTGGATGCGGGTAAAGAACAGGAAGGGCTGTTTCCCACAGAGCTGTGGGGAAGTTTTTAATTGAATTACTGAGTCAATCTCCCTATTTGTTATTGGGCTGAACAGGCTTTCTATTTCTTGATTCAAAAACTGTGGTGTCTATCTACACAATGGGATATAAATCAGGCTTTAAAAATAAGGAAATTCTGCCATTTGCAATGATGTGTATAAACCTGGAGGACATTATGCTAAGTGAAATAAGACAGATGCAAAAAGGCAAATACTGTATGATCTCACTTACATGTGGAATCTAGAATAGTCAAACTCATGGAAGCAAAGAATAGAATAGTGATAGGCAAGGGCTGGGGGAGGGAGAAATAAGGAGATGTTGGTCGAGGGGTACAAAGTTTCAGTTATGCAACATGAGTAAGTTCTAGAGATCTAATGTACAACATTGAGTATGATTAACAATATTGTATACTTGAAATTTGCTAACAGGGTGTATCTTGTAAGTGTCCTCACAACATTAAAATGAAAATCAGATGGTAAATATGTGAAGTCAATACATTAATTAGTTTGATTGCAATGATTATTTCATGATGTATCTATATATCAAATTATCAAGTTGCACATCTTAAGTATATAAATTTTTAATTGTCAATTATACCTCAATAAAGCTGGAAGAAAGAAAGAAAAATATCCTACATAGAAAATTAGCCAACAAAATGCAATGATGTATTAAGAAAATAGTCTATCACAACGAAATAGGGTATATCTCAAGAATGCAAAGATAGCTCAACACAAGAAAGTCTATCATTGTAATTTACCACTTCGGTAGGCTAAAGTGAGTAAATCAGATGGTTATCACAATTCATGTAGAGAAAGTGTTTAATATCAGTTGATCAAGTATGTTACACAGAGTGGACAAAATAATAAAGTAGTGCTCCTTCTAGAATTCAATCATGAGGCATTTTCATTCAACAAACACTTATCAAGTGACTACTATGTACCAAGAACTATGCTAGACGTGCTTCTTCCGTGGTACCCTTTATAGCCCTCATTACAGCCTTATGCCGTGGGTTCTATTATGATCTCCATTTTATAGATGCATACCATAAAGTATGTCCCCTCACTGTGAGCCATGTGGCCCTAAAGCCATTACCTTCCTCTCTGAAAAACAAGAGCCCTGGCTCTGCCATGGGCCACAGGCACAATGAGTCTGCTGATCTACGTTGGAGGCCTCTGGAGAGCATCATTCCCATTCAGTTTGCCAAGATACACGGATCAGCAGCAACCAGGCCTGGAGGTCAACAAAGAGGAAGACTGACAGAACTTGGCTGTCACCAGTGTCCTCTCCCATGAGAATCTGGTTCCAGGCGGAACCCCAACTTCATTATTTATAGCTCTCCTTTCTCCAGCTGGAGGGGGATTTTGTGTATTTGGCTGATGGATGACTCAGCCAGAGACTGAAAAGCTGACGGAGCTCTAGTGAGGTGTCAGGAAGAACTGAAAGTGGTGACCTCAGCTGCTGCAGAAGCCAGTGAAGCCCATGCACCCAGACACTGGAGACAGACCCCAGGTCCCACTCTTAGAGACGCCTACTCCTGGTGGGGGCAGGGTGTCATTCTTTTCAGAGGAGGTGCCTACAATCCTCCTCGTTCTCACTGCGAGACTACTACTGTTTCTTGGCTTTCTGGCTACACCTACTCATTGCAGAAACCTGGGTTCAAACCCCAGCTTTGACAGTTACTACTTGTGTGACCTCCAGGGACTTGCTGATCTTTTTTTCTAAGCTTCAGTGGACTCATCTACAAAACAGAATCAGTAAAAAGCAACCTCGTAGGGTTGCCACGAGGAGTAAACATGGTAATTCATGAAAATGGCTTAGCATAGCGACTCTCACACCATGCGCCCACTGCACGTTAGCAGTTACGGTTGCCGCTGTTACTATTACTATCACGATTGTCCCATCTAAGGATAAAGCAGAAGGGCAGCTGGTGGCAATGCTTTCACAGAATCATTTAATCTCTTAAAGTCTTCAATAAGGACTTTAATGGTCATGTCCAATCTCCCAGCTGATGTCTGATCCCACCAGCTTGTCTACAACACCATTCTCTTCCATCAGGTGGCCCACTCCAGCTTTTGGGCTGTTGGAAAGTTCCACCCTGTTGTGGAGGACATTTGGAGGTGCTTCCTGTGCTGAATGGTTTCCCTTTATCCATCCAGATCATCCTCTTTTTCCTCTACCGTGCTTTCTGCCCCAGGAGGCCGATGCGTGTGGACTACATCAACAGTAGTTGATCCCTGCCTTGTTGCTTATAGTTGGGTTCAGCCAATGGAAGACACTGGCAAGCAGAATAGTACACAAGAAGAAAGAGGCTAGGGTATTAATATCCTCAGCTCCCGCCCTGCCAAGACACGCGTGTTGGCTGCAGTCCTCTGCCAAAGGCCACAGCTCTTGCCCAGCAGCCATCTCCAACATCTATAGCTCCTTTCTCTGGGTTCTGGTAACAGGACTCTCCGTTTGCAAATTCAAACAGGAAGATAAGTGCTGTGATCAGGGAAGCAGAGACCGAGATGGTAGCAGAGAGGGGGCCTCCAACCCCAAATGGGAGGCATAAAGAGGGTCAGAAAACATTTCCCTACGGGCTCCTAAAATTGCAAGCCTTTTGCCTGTCTTCAAAACTGGTCATTTTCCTTGTGTTTAGGCCAGAAGCGTCTGGGACTGGTGAACTGGTCTGGTTTCCAGCACCTTCCGACAGGTCGGGGTGAGCTTGGGAGGGCAGGAAGCGGTCCGTTGTGCTGTGTCCCCAGAACCCAGCACGCGGCATGAGGCTGCCAAGCTGTACAATTCCAGGGGTACCACGTACTCTGCATCCTCTGTGACTTGCACCTCCTCCCCCAAGAAGTGCACGATGCAGGGAACTCTATCAACAGGTACTTAATCAATACAGATCTGTTGAGCAAATGGATGAATGAATGAGCTCCCATTCCCAAACCAAACCAGCTACAGATTCATTTCATTTGGAAGATTTCTCTCTGGATCATGACAGGGAGAAAGGAAAAAAGCCTCAAGGATGGGAAAGTGGTTGCATTAGACAGGGGTCTCCTGGGTTCAATCTCCAGTTCCTCCATTTAAAACTATATTCATAAGCAAATAAACCTAATTACTTCCCTCCATAAAAAAAAAAGCCCAAACAAACAAAAATAAATGGACATTATCAAAAAACATAAAAATAAAATTTAAAAATTTAAAACGGCTAATTGTAAGGAATTGGCTCATGTGATTACGGAGGTTGATGTCTGCAGTTGTCCGCAGTTGGGCTGATGGTGTAAATTCCAGCATGAGTCCCGAGTCCCAAGTCCCATGGCAGGAAGAGAAAGATGTCCCGGCTTGCAGTTGGGCAGAGAGAGCAAATTCTCCCTTCCTTATCCTTTTTGTTCTACTCAGTTCTCCAACAGATTGGATGACACCCCCCTCCCCGCCCCCGCCACCACCACACACACACACACACACACACTTCAGAGGGCAATCCAGTGGACTCAGTCTATGGATTCAAAGGTGAACCTCATCCAGAAATGCTCTCACAGACACATTCAGAATAATGCTGAACCAAGTATCTGGACACCCTGTGCCCTCTTGAGGTAACCCATGAAATTAACCATCAGGGAGATAAAGCTTTCCAAAGCATTAGAGCCAAGAGTGCCTGATGACTGGAAAGCTTTTCACCCAGGTTCCACTCATCTCTGTGCTTGGGCCTCGGTGTTCCTCCTCTCACACCTCAGTGACGACACGCACGCGTGTGCGCGCACACAGTTGTAATCACTGCCTGGGTGTCATCCAGACAGAACAACAGGAGTAACTGGGCATCCATTCCGCATTCCCACCTTCCTCCCCAACCAGGAATGGTTGGTTGGTTGGTTATTCATTTGCCCACTAGGCTGAGATGGTGGGACCACTGCCAGGCCACTAGGAAAACAGGGCAAGCGGTGGGAACTGCTAAGAAATCCGTCCACATGTCTCTGCCCAAGGGTGCCAGGTCCCCATGGTTACACCTAAATGCCTCTAGGAGTGGGGCTGCGGAGCTGCAGACAGCTGCCCTCCATTTGGGGCCTGGGAGGCTGATGAACCCCCCACAGGTAGGCTGGTAGAGGGTGGTGTAATGAGGAGGGTGTGGAGGACCATAAGGACTAGTTTTATTAACCACTTACTGTGAGCCAGACACTTAATCTCACAACTTCTGCCCCGCCCTCCACCCTTCCCCTCACTCTAGTTTATTTCTCAGAACAGAAGCTGAGGCCCAGATAAGTTAAGGGACTTGTCTCATTTCACAGATGAGGAAACTGAGGTACAGAGAGACTAGATGACTTAACCATGATCACAGAGCTGGCAAGTGAGAAGACTTGAAAAAATGATGTCAGACTTCATAAGACAAAAGGAAAAGAGAAAAGGCCACTGGTGGGGGAGGATGGAGGAGCGGGGCCATCCCGTTCCACATTTTGTCTTGTCGTTTGTGTTTCATTCATATTCACCATCCAAAGACTTCTCTGAGACGCCTTCCCTGACTCCCTCCACTCCTCCAACTCCATCCTGCAAACTGACAGCCTAAAACCAATTTTGTGATTAACACTAAAAAGTTGAGCAGTTTCACACTTTAAAAATCTAGGTTTCTAACCTCTCTTAAAAACGTGGGCGCTTTGGTAGTCCTGGGCCAGCACTGCCCCATGGCAAGGATGGAGTGCAAGGGGAAGGGTCTATAAAGGAGGCTGGAGCCCCTTACTCCTAGACCTATTTGAACTCAGCCCCTTCTCAAACTCTATTCCACCCATACTGTCCTCTTGGCTGTTGCTCAGACATACCCAGCTTCTTCTTACTGAAGGACACAGGCCCTGTCCTATACTCAGACTGTTCTTCTTGGAGCCCTCCTTCCCTGGTCTCTGTCAACTGTCCCCCTATGGAGCACCCAACCCAAAAGAGCAGCGTGCACCAACCCCCCATCAGGGGTTGAATTGTGTCCCCCTAGAATAAGATATATTGAAGCCCTAACCCCCAGTACCTGTGATGTTACCTTATTTGGAAATGGGTCTTTGCTGATGTAATCAGGTTAACATAAAGTAATTGGGGTGCCCCTAATCCAGTACTGGTGTCCTTACAAAGAGAGGGAATTCAGACATAGCCACACAGGGAGCAGGCCATGTAGAAGCAGGTGATGATGCTTCCACAAGCCAGGGAAGGCCAACAGTTGCCGTCTATCACTAGAAGCTAGCAGAGGCCAGGAAGGATTCTTCCTTAGAGGAACGGCAGTTTCTGAGCCAGGTGTCCACCTGAGTCTAACCATCAGTAGCAAGTAGGTGGAGTAAACTGGTACAAACATGACCATGTGGGGCCACCACTTCAGAAAGCACATTAAGGGGGTAATTCCAAAGTAGGGGCAAGTCACCCAAAACAGGAAGGAAGGGAGAGAAATACATGAAATGGTGATGGTGTGCCCCAAAGCACCAATGACTAAATCCCAGGACGCATTCAGGTCTTTACTGAGCACCTACTCTGTGAATGCACCAGAGTTTAAACTCTCAATAGGTTCAGCTAGTCTACTTAACCCACATGGAGACTATGAGTTGATAAGGCATATCCCTTACAGGAATTGAGAGCCCTGATTACATTCAAAACGAGTTCAAACGTCCTTGGCCCAGGGAAGCTAGCACCCAAAATAGCACTAACAGACCTGAAACAAACTTTATCTCCACGAATGTAGTTCTTGTTATACCGCTTCCTTCTCAAGTGTTCTACTGCAAGCTTCTGCAGGAAGATCCTGAGGACCCTGACAACAATGATGATAATAATGCCAACAATAATAATAGCTAATATTACAGCGGAACTAGTCTTATATGCCTGGGGCATGCTAGGCATTTTTCATTTTCTCATTTAAAGGGAGATGATGATGATGATGATGATGATTATTATTATTATCATCATATCATCATCATCATCATCATCCATCTTTGTAGATGAACCTGATACACAGATTTGATTGCTTATCCAAGTTGATATGTGGTGGAACGAAATCTCTCTGAGTCTATTATTTTTCCTGCTATTTTTTCCTGTCTTATGCTTTTTTAATTTTTGTGTATGTTTTATAACATATATAATGTATTAGTGCCATGAGGCATGTTATATAATAAACACATAAATATTGGGCATACACTGGAATTTGGGTTCAACCTCGGAATTCAACCAGAATCTAAATTGACTGTAGATCATTATTTTTCATGCTCTTCCATTCCTAGGACTGGACCATCTATTCGTGACAGGTGATGCAACAGAATAACATCAATGTCATGGAGACACAAGAAAAGTGAGAGCCAGTGCACTGGGACAAAGACAAAGTCATTGCCCATTTGAATATCTGCCCAGATCCGTACAAGTCTTCTGTGTCTCTGCCACATCTAAGACTTCAAGGCTGAAAAACTATGGGCGAGTAGAGACAAAAACCAAATGTATCTTCAGAAACAAATATTCACTAACAAGGGTGCAAATATTTATCCAGGAAGTATCAGAAAATATCAGGCAAATTATCATTCTGTGATTTTATGGTTAATTAGAAACTGAATTATGGAACCACTCAGTGTACACTCAGTTTATTACACACAAACAAAATTTTCAAATGAACACTATTTGTCTGGGTTGCTAATTGGAAATCAGCCAGGCTTTCCACCAGACAATTATAAACGAGACTCTAATCGCCTGGCTAGAAATGAGACACAAGCTTGCTGAGTTGAATGCTGCTGCTGTTATTAGCTTAGTGACATTGTAATGTTTAGGAATAGCCACGAGGATTAGCACCCACCAGCCAGATTAATCTGACAAAGGCATTTGAAACCCCTAATAAGTAGGACATAATTATAATTTATAACGGATAAAGGCTTAAAATGTGTTTCTGAACACTAAACTACTGCAATATATTTCTCTCTTACAATGTGGGCAGTGGTGTAGGCAGTATTCTGCTCTGAGGCACTAGGCAATGTGAATGGAAAGGCTCTGGAAAAAAAAAATATATATATATATATTCTTTTACCCAGAAGTTCACATCTAGGAATTTATTTTGTAGAATTAAAGAAGCCTTCAAAAATGTAGTTACAGGAATGTTCATCATCATGTTGTTTAAAATAGCAAAAAACAACCTACCATGAGAAATTGGCCTAATCAAAAGTAGAGCATCCATTCAATGGAGTCCTATGTAGCTGTGAAAAAAGATGCTACAGAACTGGATACCATGATGCATAAAGAAGAGACATTTTTCCCAAAGAACACACACAAATGGCCAAAAACACTTAAAAATGTTCAACATCACTAATCATTAAAGAAATGCAATCAAAACTGCAATGAGATACCACTTCACACCCATTAGGATGGCTATGATTAAAAAAAAAAAGACTGAAAACAACAAGTGTTAATGAAGATGTTGAGAAATTGCAACCCTTATGCACTATTGGTGGGAATGTAAAATGGTGTAGACACTGTGGAAAAAAGTATGGTGATTCCTCAAAAATTAAACTCAGAAGTACTACATGACTCAGCAACTCCATTTCTGAGTATATACACAAAAGAATTGAAAGCAAAGTCTCGAACAGATGTTTGTACACCAATGTTAACAGCAAAAGCCAAATGTTTATTCACAACAGCCAAAGGTAGAAACAACCCAGATGTCCACTGATGGATAAATGGATAAGCAAAATATGGTCTTTCTACACAATGGAATATTATTCAGCATTAAAAAGAAAGAACATTCTGATGCATGCCACAACATGCATGAACCTTGAGGATATTCTGCTAAGGGAAATAAGCCAAACTAAAAAACATAAATTCTTTATGATGCCCATGTATACCTTCCTGTATAGCAGAAATTTGCTGATTACGCCAGCCCAGGATTCCAGTCATCTTAGCAGTGACATTTTCTCTAGGTACATAAATGAACTTACATTTCTTTCTAGCTCATGTTCTTAAGATTTCCATAACTGTGAATCAGTTTTTGAATGATTTGACAATAACACACAAAGCCAACTCACCAGACCCTGGACCACTAGGACCTCGTGAAGACATCACTACCCCTTGTGGCTCAGTCTTGCTGGTGGCCTCCTGGAATTCAATAGAAGGTGTGTTGTGAAAAAGGCAAATGGGTCTCAGCCATTTCCTTAATTCTACGAAATAGAATTCAGCTTCCTTAATTCTACAAAATAAATTCCTGGAATCTGAAGCTCTGGGTCAAACTGACCCAAACAGAAATAGACTCAGAGATACAGAGAACAAATGGATGGTTGCCTGAGGGGCTGGGGAGGAGGGGTTGGGTGAAATAGGTGAGGAGGATTAAGAGGTCCAAACTTCCAGTTATAAACTAAATAAGCCACGAGGGTATAACACACTACACAGCACGGGGAATAGGGTCAATCTTATTGTAACGGCTTTTGCCTGGGAGCAGATGATTACTAGACTTATTGCAGTGGTCATTCCAGCATGTATACAAATGTAAAATCACTCTGTAGTAGACCCGAAACTAACATAATATTGTATGTCAACTCAACCTCAGTAATAAATGAATGAATGAAATTTTTAAAATGCGCGAAGAGTAGGGAATATTCTACAACTTAGAGACCCTGCAAGAACTGCTTTACCTGTGGTCACACACACACAAATTAAATCCTGATTGGCAAATTTTTTTTTTCAGTTGAGGCTTTTATTGTCTCAGCCCAATCAGCCCAGGGTCACGTAGGACACATCCGTAGTCCCAAGGCAAGGGAGACCGCACACCAGAGAAACCATGGGTGTTTCACCAAAGGGGCAAAAATACCCAGCATTATTATAGAATTTAGGAAAAGAGTAGAGCTTGGGTGACATCTAAATGAAGCGGGGTTTTGGCAGGCTCAGAGCAAAGCAGGGCTGTGAGTAAAGGGGTCAAAGTCAGGTTTGGACAGCAAAGTGGACCCGGGTCCTGGAAACCACGGTTATGACTGACGTAGCCTGTTGTGCTCAGAGACCTCTTATCTGACACTGCCTGGGTTGAAAATTGAGGCAGCCTCTCAGTTTTAGTAGTCTAAGCTACTTAGATCCTCACCTTTAGAGTGGGATGTTCTTACTGACATAGTTTTAAACACCAAAGTTTCAGTTGTCATTGATTTTATAGAACAAATTTTCTCAATGCATAAAAGGGCAATATTGACTCAAAGAAAGGGGGTGCTATGACACTTCACAATGGCTTTGTCTACCTCTGTTATTCCAGCCTGATGAAAAGCCACACAGATTTTTACTTCCTCGGTTTAAGCTAAATTTTTCTTTCTTACAGATACTGATATACTTTTTGTAAAAAGTAGGGTGGTTCATATTATACTCCTTACAGTTACTATAAGCACTAAGAAACTGATAAGACTTAAAAAAAAAAATCTAGGAAAGCCAGAGCACAGCCTAGGAGCCAATGAAGGTAGGCGTATGCATCAAATGGATCAAATGTTCAGCCTCACTTACAGAGCTGAATAATAATCGTGTCAATTGAGGTTATTGCCACAAGGATGATTTGATTCATCAAAGCATTTATTACATTGTGACTGGGAGCTGCACTTCAAGATTTGCATGTATTATTTATGTAGGAAGCTGTCCATCAACAGTATTAGAAGCAACCATTCTAAGCAGTGTTATTTTCAAGGAGTTTCAGCTTCAGTGACGCACTCTGCCTGCCTGGGAAGGACATCAGTCATGATCACCAAGGACAGAGGCTAGGAGAGGTGAGCTGCCTGGACATCAAGTCCCAGGAACTCTTAGACTAGGATTTCTCTACCCTTCCCCCAGGGCTTCCCTCCCCCACCTTGGAGAAGCTGTCTTCAGAGATATTTCCCTCTAGGACTCACTCTCAGGATTTTTCCTTTTGGAGTAGTATGTAAGCTACCCGTTAGGAGAAAGTGGGGAGGTAGTGTAAGATCTTTCTGCCTGTTTTTTTTTTAATTATAGTAAAATATACATAACAAGTATTACGACTTAAACTGTTTTTAAGTATATAGTTTTGGTGGCATTCATTTCTTTCACCTTGTTGTGCAACAATCATCACCATCTGTCTTCAGAACTTTTCCATCTACTCAAACTGAAACTGTATCCTCCTGAAACATTAACTCCCCATCCCTCCCTCCCCCAGCTAATCTAAGGACTTCATATATATGGAATCATAAACATTTGTCCTTTTGTCACTGGTTCCCCTTAGCATAATGTCTTTAAGATTCATCCATGTCGAAGTATGTGTCAAAATTTCCTTCCTTTTTAAGGCTGAATAGTACGTCATTGTGTATATATTTTATATATATATATATAATGTTTAGTTGATCCATCAGTTGACACTTGGTTGCTTCTACCATTTGGCTACTGTGAATAATGCTGCTGTGAATATGCGTATACAGTATCTATTAGTGACCCTGCTTTCCCTTCTTTGGGATATATACCTAGGAGGGGAATCACTGGATCATTTGGTAATTCTATGTTTAATTTTTAAGGAATCACCACACCATTTTCCATAGCAACAACGCCATTTCACATTCCCACCAGCAATGCACAAGGGTTCTAATTCCTCCACGTGCTCACCAACATTTGTTACTTTCTGGTTTTGCTGGTTTGTTTGTCTGATAGTAGCCATGGTGTGAGGTAGTTTCTCACTGTGGTTTTGATTGGCATTTCCCTATTGATTAGTGATACTGAGCATCTTTCCATATACTTATTCACCATTTGTTTATCTTCTTCGAAAAATTTCTATTCAAGTCCTTTGCTCATTTTTTTTTCTTTGCCTATTTTTTAATCGGGTTGTTTTTGTTGTTGCTGCTGCTGAATTATAGGAGTTCTTCATCTATTCTGGATATAATCTCATCAGATACATGATTTGCTAATGTTTCTCTCCTATTCTGTAGGCCTTTAAAATTTTGTATACGTCACAGAAAAAACAGATTGTGAGGCATGAGGGGATGTTTTGAAAAGCTACACAGTGGAGTCATATTATACATGTATTGAACTTGGTAAATCCAACCATATATGAGAGAAAAAGAGAAAGAGAGAGAGAAAGAGAATCACCATTTAAATAATGCAGGTGTTTCTGCCTTCCACTCTCTTCAAAGAGCACAGAACCCAGAGAGTGAGCCCAGGAGGAGGGACATATACCTGCTGGCCCCCGAGGACGTCTCAGTCCCCAGACCCACCACAGAAGGAGCACCCTTTATGCTCAGCATGGTCCCAGGGTTTAGAACCCAGCTGTCCAGAGCCGTAGCCACATGTGACTATTAAAAATTTTTTTAAACTTTTTTTTGTAGTGGGTGGCAATTAGGTCTATTTATTTATTTATTTTTGGAGGAGATACTGGGGATTGAACCCAGGGCCTCATGCATGCTAAGCATGTGCTCTACCACTTGAGCTATACCCTCCCCCACTATTTAAATTAACTTAAATTTTCAGTTCCTCAGTCTCTTTAGCCACCTTTCAAATACTCAATAGCCACAGTATAGATACAGAACATTACCATCACTGCAGAAAGTTCTAGTGGACTGTGCCGGTTTAGAGATACGCATGTTTTGGTACATCATGGGCCCCTAGTAAGCCAAGTATAGAACTAAGAAACAGCAAGTACTTCCAATGCTGATGGAAAAATGGGCTAAGAGTTAGACCTGGTATGTGGGTCTTCAAAGGATAGTTCTCAATAGATAGTCAAAGCCACTTTGAATTATACTCCACTTTATCTTCACTCGTGGACTTGGGTGTCATCTCTGTGTACAGTTTAGATCTAGCTGAGTATTTATCAAATTGAGAGCTAGAACTCTAGATAGGGTTTCTCAAAGTGGACCACTGGCAACCGAGTGACTTAGGATGCTTATTTGAAAAGCAGAATCCTGGGCCCCACACCAGAACTGCAGAGCCAGAATCTCTGGGACAAGAACCCAGGCAACTGCATTCTTCATTAATTCCCTGAGTGATTCTCTTATAGATTGACATCTGCAAACACGGCTTAGAAACTGGGAGCTGGGAAGTAGAAGAAATGATATGCTTCCACACAGCTGTAATTATGAAAATAGCAGGTTATGTGAACCAGTTTAAGCAACCTACTTCATGTCGCTGGGTCACTGCTTTCTGTGCTCTTGCTGCCTCCTAATAAGGGAGTGTGCATTCGCATGCTTGCTGCGCCGTCACCCTGCAGTACTTCTAGTCAGCCTTTAAAGCTCAACTAAGAAACCACCACCTCTTCCAGGAAGCCTCCCCAGCTACCCATATGTTCCCTCCTTTAGGCTACTTCACCTTTTACTTTGTTGATTAAAATATCAGTAATACTAGCTTTGAGTTATGGACCTCTTCTGCTGTCCCAGGCTCTGTGCCAAGAATTCTACCTGGATTCATTCATTTAAGCCTCGCAAATAAGCCCATTTTACAGGGAAGGAAGTTGAGGTGCACAGAATAAAGTACCTTGCACAGCTAAACAGAACCAAACTCAGGCATGTGTGTTTAATCCAAAGCCGACTGCTCTTCACAATTATACTGTATTCTAGGTGCACTTATTCATCATTATTAGCATGTTTCTACCACAACCAAGAAGCCCTTAGGAGCGTGGACTTGGCTTAGTCGTCTAAGACTGCCCATTGCCCAGCACAGTGACTGGCATATAATAAGTGATGAGTATTATGTGCTGAATAATTAAATTACAGTGGAACATAGAGATCCCTTGGGTCTCCTTGTCTCACCTTTTAACTGCAGGCACGTTGATTGTAAACATGACTAAAGGTGAAGAGCAGGGGAGAGAGAGAAGCAGGAGACAGTGTGGCTGCTTTCACCGCTCACACTCCTTCTTCTCTCCCCGAAGCCTCTCTAGCAACCTCTCCCCTCAGCCACCCAAGCTATCAACCAATTCTGAGATGTCACAAGATCACACTTGACTTAAACCCCAGGCTGTCTCATATGTCTTAGAAAAATGCATCTTATCCTCCAGTATCACTTCTCACATCAGACCCTGTCACTTAAGACTCCACGGGGAATCCTACAGACTCTCCAGCTTCTCTCAACACCACCCCCACCCCTTCTGCTCTCGCTCATTTGGGTGTATCTTTACTTCCTCTCTGTACATCAAATTATTGACTGATTTCCCAAAAGGTCTGCACAGGAAGTCTCAGAGCGGGAGATAGAAATTTTACATAGACATTCTAAATTGGCTGTCCACCTATTATGGACTGGGTGCCATTCAAAATCACCAGTGCCCTGCTGCGCCCTCCGTATGAATTTTGATGTCCTCTGATGACCCTTATCAACATTCTCAAGCCATGCATCATGACTTGGATGCATCCCTAGAGAGCAAACACGGCAGAGTACTCATTGTCTGGGGCTACTGCTCCCTTGGACTATTTTCAGGGACTGGATCAGATGTCAGTTCAAGGCGTTGGCAATTCTAGCTCTTTAAATTCCCTCTACAACTTTCCATAACATCAACTTTGCCTCCTCATGCTCTTCAGAAGTGAAACTCATCAAGGGCTAAGACCGTAAAGGTCAGCAGCGGTTTCCCAAAGCCTGGGGTGGGACAGGAATTAATTTTAGGAGGAACATGAGAAGATTATGTGTGATCAAGAGGCATGGGAATTAAATATCATTGAGTCACACAGTGAGACAATTATTCTCCATTCAATTACCCTTGGATTAGGTAAAGAAGACATTCACAGGGGGAATTCTACTCTGTCTCGAACAGATCGCCAAGGCTTGCTAACCTCCATTTCAAACAAAGAGAAAGTGGGACTTCAAGCAGGTAACAGTAGCTGGCCGAAATGTAAGAACATTTTATTTCACTTGCATGTATTAAAAAATTATTTTCTTCTCATGATAAGGGACACGTTTTCTATTTACTGTAGCCAATAAAGTCTCCTATGAAAATAAATTTGATTAAAAGGGTTGTCAGTTTAAAGAAAAAAATGTGAAGTAAGTGATAGTAGACATGGTAAGTGCAGGTGACAAAAAAGAGAGGACTGAAGCCGGGGTCCTGGTTTGGGGTCAGACTGGCCTGGGTTGGAATTTCAGCTCCGCCGTTGGGTAGCTCCAGGATCCTAGCCCAGTTATTTCACTTGTTTTAGGTGATAGTCCACCCTCACTGGCGTAGTTGCGTGGATTGAATATGGAAGCACAACACCAAGTAAGGCATCTGACTCACAAAAACAGCCTATTCCATGGCTGCTCTATGATACAGCTATTGCCCCACCTACTCCACACTGCATTCTGGGCGTCCGGTAAACACTCAGAAGTCTGCCTCACAAGCATCCGTCCCTGGCCACGTCAGCAACACAGAAAAGGCTATGTCTGCATGAGTCCTACACTGACACACATAACTTCATCTCTTCTGTAGTCATCCATCAATGGACTCTCCCAGCTCTTGACCCTCCCTCCCGAGTGCTGACAGCCCGATCTTTTCATTCATCCCTTCATTAATAGGACACATACTTATTAAGTGCCTGCTACACACTGAATGTGGAAGCCAAGGCCACAACTCTCAGAGCACCTCCACTTCCGACGCATGCAGATGAGCAATAATCAACAGAAGACACAGGGGGAGGCTATAGCTCAGAGGTAGAGTGCATGCTGAGCACGCAGGAGGTCCTGGGTTCAATCCCCAGGACCTCCAGTAAAAATAAAAAATAAAAATAGTAAGAAAGAAAAGCAGAAGACACAGATAAGGGACAATTCAGATAGTTTGTGCTCAGTCTCCTCTCGAAGAGGACCCTAGCTGAAAATATACGAGAATAGAAAGAAGAAATAAGATGGCTTTTCTCCAGCTCAGCGTGGAATTTACATGTCTGGTGACTGACATTTTTGCCACTGTATATGTCGGCGAATGACCACAGAAGTGCTCCGTGTATTGATTTGAGGGTTACAAATAAATTCCAGCGAGTAGTCGAATTCGCAAACGGAGAATCTGCAAATAATGAGGATTGACTGTAAGTCAGTGTGATGTGGTAGAGAGTGAGGAGGAGAGGGTATCAATTTTCAATTGGGAATCTCTCTGAGAAGGAAGTAACATCTCTGAAACGTGAATGATGAGAAGCAGCCAGTCATGTGAGGTTCAGGGAGAAGGAGCAGTAAGAATACAAGACTTGAGGAAGAAAAAAGCTTGGCAGGTAGGGGAATCAGAAAGGAGGTCAGAGCAGCTGAAGTGTAGAGAGCAGCCTGTGATGGGACGAGAGGCAGGAGATGAAGTTGGAGAAATGAGGTTGGAGGGGGGGTTGGTCTTGAAGCCCACATAGATCCCAGCCCAACACCTATATAAAACTCAGATTTTCCGCCAGACAGAGGTTTCCTTCCAGGCCACCCCCATGGTCTTACCTTCAGCCCCTATCTTTGAAGGACCCCCCCAGGTAGCCCTGCCTGGTTCCCCTGGAAACCCAGGTCCTGCTCTGTCTCTAACTTGGGCATGCTAACAAGCAGGAAATCTTTTCTTACATGTAGCCTAAATCAGTCTTGCAACAATTCAAATCTATTTTCTGTTGTGTTAACTTAAGTAATAATAGAGAGGAGTTACCATCACAGTCATATTCCTTAACATATTACCACTTTCTGAGCACAAGCAATAGGCTAAGAGCTTTAAGGGAAAAGGCTCAGAGAAGTTAAGGAACTTGACAAAGGTCATACAGCTAAATGCTGTGGAAAGATTCAGACCCAAGTCTATCTAACTCCAAGTTGGACTCCTATTAAGTTCTATCTACTTTCCTCCCCTGGCTCTTCTTAAACTTAGATTCTCAACACTTCTCTTTATGGATGGTTATAATAACCTGATTTATTTATATACAAATGACTGGGTGATTTACCTTGTTCCTCATACCTTGCCCTGTACAGGGTGAATCAAAAGTCAGTCTCTATGGCTTATTATTATTTGCAAGGTTTGTAATCAGCAAGAGTGATTTCAGTGGATGACCGATGGCATGCTAATGCTATTTAAATCTTAAAAATGGTATATGCAAAACAACATTTGTTAAATGAATGGCAAACCAAAAAAGATCAGAATGTGATCTACTAGTTTGCCTCAGGGGACAAGTGTCCTGGCATCTGTCATGCTGTGTCCATGTCACAAGTGTCTGTTGTTCAGAGTCCACATGCTGGCATTTGTTATTTTTGGCTACCCCACATCCATCCTTTCTTTGCAATAACACATCGATTTCTGCCTGGGGAAACACCTTGGTGGGTGAGTAATCCTTTTCTTGCTGGGAAGCAGGCCCAAGAGAGCACCGTCCACAGCCCACTTCAGCTGGGGATGTAACGAGCACTTGGCCAAGGAGCGGCTCTGTCTCTGGATTCCGAGTCTTGAGAAGAGGTGAGGGGGATGCTGGTGTGCTGACCAGACTGTGCTAGAGGCAAGTGGCTGTCCTTGCCGTTTTCTGGGTCTTGGTCCTCTGCTATTCCCAGGCCCAGCTGGGGATCCAGGCTCCCCCAGTTCAGCAACCACCACAGAGCCTTCCAGTAAAGGTCCTTCTGCACAAATCAGGCAGAGGGGGTCCAACAACTGACACTGTCATAGAAGAAAAGGTCTGGTCCTACCTCAAGAGCTTGGCAAATGACTGCACATTTATAAAGTTTAAGTATGTGTGTCATTTAAAAAACATTATTTACCCTGTTTTTTCAAAGAAGTGCTCTATTATATCATTGCAACTGGGACACGATGCAAAAAGTCTCCACTTTCACAGAGCAGGCAATGAACAAATAAACATGTAAAATAAGTCATATGTTAGGCGGTTATAAATACTCAGGAGAAGGCCTTTCTAAGTCATCTCTTAGGTTGAGATCTGTAGGAGGTAAGGTGTAAGCCCTCCCAGTGGAGGAAATAGCAAGTGCAAAGGCCCTGAGGTGGCTGTACTTTTGGCAGGTTTAAGGACGAGCAAGGTCAGGCAAGATCAGAAAGGTGGCAGAAAGCCAGGCGATGCAGGGCCTTACAGGCCATGAGAAAGATGTTGACATTCGTCTCAGGAGATGGGATCATCTCACACAGCATTTTAAACAGAGAAGAGAAATACTGAGGATAACATCAGCTTTTGTGCAGAGAGTAGATGGTGGGGCAAAAGTGGGGAGCTCTGCTAGATGGCCTTTTAATTTTACACCCCATCCTTCTCCTGCCCCACTCCCTTCCTGACATTCTTTCTATTCCAAGAATGAACTATCTTATGCCACTGTCTTTGGGGGCATGAGCCTGCATTCTTGAGAAGCCTGTAGGTAAATCCAAAGTGATAAAAACCTGAGAACCACTGACCCGTGTATGTTGAGAGCAGAGTCTTTCAGTGCCAGGGAGGGGAACTCTGTTCCAAGAGTTGCAAGAGTGAGGAATTACATATTTAAAAGGATGAAACTGGTGCTATGTAATTCACAGGATGAATCTCTCATTTTCTTCCAACCTCCACCTTCACCCATCAGTGTCATCCTAGACTCTGTGATGGGTCTAAATTGACTGCTATTTGATAATATAAGGGAGGAAAAAAATCTTTTCTCTTCTTACCCATCTTAGGTTCTCTGGCTAGGGCCCTGTCAATGAAGCTGACCAAAGAAAAACTGACAAAAGAAAAACAAATATGTACATTAGCACATGCATCAGGCATGCACACAGGAGCAATCAGCAATGAGTAACTTAAAGAGGTGGTAAGAACTCAGGCTTGAGTAGCATCTTAACAAAAGAACAGTACATCTTTAGAGAAGTGACAAGATAAAGTAAAAGGACTTGGAGCTTCCAGGGGGAGTAAATTGTGGTGGGAAGGGAAATATATGTGGAACTAAGGGTAAAGAAGGGCTAGTTTTTGGCAGGTTTGTTATGTGCAGACAAGGTTCTCCAGTGATTAACCGCTGTCCTTCTGGTGGTGGATTGGGTGGGAACACATTTACAAATTTATATCCTGTTTTTAGGCAAATACAGAGAGGACAGAGACTCAGTCATTCAATTTTTCCAAGCTTCCATTTTCTCCCTTTGATATGAAGATAAAACAAGCAGACTTTCAGGGCTGTTGTGACATTAAAGATAAATACATTGTGAAGTTATATGAAAGATAATAACCACATCATTCAGCAATTCTACTTCTGGGTATATACCCCAAAGAATCAAACGTCAGGATTCAAAGATACTTGCATACCAATGTTCATAGCAGTATGCTTCACAGTAGTCAAAAGGTGGAAACCACCAAGTGTCCACCAACAGATGAATGGATAAACAAAATGTGGTATAAACCCACAGTGGAATATTATTCAGCCTTACAAAGGAATGAGATTCTGATACAATATGGATGAACCTTGAAAATATACTAAGTGAAATTAGCCAGACACAGAAGGACAAATACTGTGTCAGTCCACATATGAGGTACATAGCACAAGCAAATTAATAGAGACAAAAAATAAAATAGAGGTTACCAGGGGCTGGGGGAAAGGGAGTTATTGTTTACAAAGTTTCTGCTAAGGATGATGAAAAAGGTCTGGAGATGGATTAATGGTTGCAGAACAGTGTGGGTGTACTTAATGTCACTGAATTGCACAATTAAAAGTGGTTAAAATGGTAAATTTTGTTAGGTATCTTTTACCCCAATTTTTTGAAAAGAAAAAATTAAAGATAATAATTATTTTTGTTAATAAAGTAGAATTGCTGTTTTACATATTTGTGTAACATACACATTATTTAATAGGCTAGCTGTGCAGCTTAAAACTACTGAACCTAGTTGGAGTTTTCCTCTTCCCACCTGTAACTACAACAAGGGGTCTGCAGAAACCTGCCGGTGCCGGGTTCTTAGGTATAAAACATAATAAGCAATATGTTAATAACTCAGGAATAATGAAGCCTGGTTTCCACAGAAGAAATCAGCTCTGAGTCATCTGATTACATTCAGACTTTTTCTCTGTGCCCTTCATTGTGGGTCTTTTACATTCACAAAGGGGATGTAATGAGATAATCATTAGCACTGAGACAGCTATTTCAAATGTAAATCAATAAGCCAGTTGAACTTGAGGACTGCTGCTGTTCAGACACCTTTCAGTGGCCAAGCTCTGCTAACACAGGGAGAGAGTTGGGCCATGCTGGGTGAGGAAACAGGCAGCTCTTAGGGTGGTCCTCATAGTTTCATTCTGCTTCAGGGGGACAAACGCACTTACAGCGAACCCCGGGGTAGGGGGTCAGCAATCTTTAAACCTCCTGGATGTTGGTCATGAAGGACACCCAGGATTACAATCAGCTAAGGGCTCTGAATACAAACATTTCCTTCAGATGAATGGGCAAAAAAGACTTACTTACAGAAGTGTCTCTGTCTCCAGCTCCTGGAGAAACCAGAACAACTGGTTTTTGTAGCAATTCATTGGGAAGGCGGTTAACACACAGCAGCTGGTAAAGAAGCCAGATTTCAGCACAAGAACTGATCGGCTGACTTAGATGGAGTTCTCAGGCTCAAAGTCATTGTGGTCACGTTGGCACCACCAAGTTTTAACAATATTGTAAGCAGATAGCATAGGGGGTCCCAGGAGAAAGAGAACCAGGCATGGCTTTCTTGACGTAAGAGAAGCCATTTTTGGTCTAAGCCATTTTGTGACCACAATGCTTGCCCTTGAACGGGTCTCAGTAATTAATAATCTTAAGGGAACTGAGGGAGTGCAGGAATAAAGGAAAAGCAGCCAAGAAACAATATTTTAGTGATAAAATACAGAGTCCTAGCTCCTCCTCAAGAGATTTACATAACAATCTGATACAGTCTTTGAGCTCTGCAGGAATGAAGGACCGCACCCATTGGAGGAGGGAAAGGTGATGTTAATGATGTGACTTGAATCAGCTAAAGCTTGGACTCTGGACCTTGGCCCCAGTTCTATGCTGAATTCTCCTCTGCTCCAGCCCCTTCATGAGTGTGCATGAACCCTTGGCTTAAAGCTTCCCCAATTTCTGGGTTGGGGGAAGTTTGGGGAGACTCTGCTTTGGGAAAGATCCCCAGTGTTCTTACTTGCTACAAGTAATCCTTCCTTCTCCCACTCTTTGGTTTGACACCCAAGAGGTGAACCCAGTTTTTTGGCTAGTGAGTTTATCATCATCATCGCCATCATCATCATCATTATCATCATCTGCTGTCAATTTAGTCTTCTCTTACCTTTTAAATCTTGCACAGTGCAATCTTCTTTGTGAAGAATTGTTTACGTATGTGTGACTCATTGAGACTCTTTTCCTGCTTTTTTTTCTGCTCAGTGTCAGCTCTTAGGTCACTTCATTCCAAACTGCATTTCCATTAATCTAGACTTAAAAAACAAACAAATACCATGACATATGGTATGGTGTCATGACTGTGAATATACTAAAATCCACTGAGTTGTACACTTTAAATGGCTGAATTGTATGGCATGCGAATTAAATCTCAAAACGCTGTTAAAAACAAACAAACCGCATAAAATGAGAATGTCTAGCCAAAGGGCAGAACTGGTCAATTTACCACAGTGTTTGTTGCCAATTCTGACAAAATATTTGCTGGGTGAAGAAATTAAGCAGCAAGCAGTGTATTTTCTGTTCATTATTGCTACCTGGTCTGACATACTATTCTGGTTCTAAATTTCTATGAATAATTCAGAGTTAGCTATAGTAAACAAGAACAAAAACTCTACTGAAAACTCAGTACTTCAGTACTGAGTAGTACTGAACACTGTAATTGATTCCCCAACATCCATTTTTTGCTTTGGATAGATGATTTATATCTCGACCAGTGGTTCTCAAGCTTGGCCTCACACAGAGACCTCATAAGGGATATATTTAAAATGCATCAATGCCCATGTCCTACCCAGGACAAATTAAATCAGAATCTAGAAATGTCTTTTTATAACATAATTGAAAAGAATCTGAAAAGAAAATACATATATATATATATATATATATATAATTATAACATAATTGAAAAGAATCTGAAAAGAAAATACATATATATATATATATATATATATATAATTATATGTATGTATAACTGAACCACTTTTCTGTACACCTGAAACTAACATTGTAAATCAACTACACTTCACACAGGAGGGCATATAGCTCAGTGGTAGAGTGTGTGCTTAGCACTTGCAAGGTCCTGGGAACTGAAACCAGGACCTCCATTAAAAAAAGATAAAAAAATAAACTTAATTACCTCCCTCCTTCCCCTCCAAAAAATGAACTACAACTCAATTTTAAAAATTTTTAATAAAAAATAAAAAATAAATTTCCTGTTTAAAAAAAAAAGAAGAATCTAGAGATGGGTTGGGTTTAAAGTTCCCCCAGGCAATTTTAATGTACAACCAACAGTGCAAATCACTAGTTTAAGAGATCCACTTCCCACAGCAAGATACCACTTCATGCTCATTAGGATGATGATGATTAAAAAAACAAAACAAAACAGAACATTAAGTTCTGGTGAGGATGTGAAGAAACTGAAACCCTTGTGTATTGCTGGTAAAAATGTAAAATGGTACAGCCACTGTGGAAAAAAGTATGCTGGTTCCTCAAAATATTAAACATAGAATTATATGATTCTGCAATTCAGCTTTTTAGTATATACCTAAAAGAACTGAAAGCTGACACTTAAGCAGGTACTTGTATTTGTACACTCATGTTCATGACAACATTATTCACAATCGTCAAAAGTTGGTGGCAACCCAGTGTCTACTGACTGATAAACAAAATGTAATATATTTAGAGTATATTTAGACAATGAAATATTATTCAGCCTTAAGAAGGAAGGAAATTCTGGTGTATGCTACAACAGGGATGAAACTGGAGGACATTACGGTAAGTTAAATACATCATTCGTCACTATAGGATTCTGCTTGTATGAGGCACCTAGGGTAGTCAAAGTCATAGGGACAGAAAGTAGAACAGTGGTTGCCAATGGCTGGAGGAGTGGAGAACAAAGAGTTACTGTTTAGTGGATCCAGAATCTCGGGTCAGGAAGATGAAAAAGTTCTGAAGATGGATGGTGGTGATGGTTACACAGAACGTGAACACACTTAATGCCACTGAACTGTACACTAAAAAATGGGTGAAGTGGCAAATTTTATGTTATGTCCATTTTACCACAATAGAAAGAGAGAGATATCTCCTTTTCAAGAAGGGGTAGGTGACCCAATCCAGGCCAATGACACAGGAGGAGATATCTCCTAGAGGGCTTTAGGGAAAAGTTTCCTCACTCCTAGGAGACAGCTGCAGGATGAGATGCTCTCTCTTGCTTCTCTGGATGTGGTATCTGGGACTCTTTCTCTCATCTGGAACCCTGCAGCCATCTCAGGACCAGCCCAAGGATCAAGCCAACATCCAGGGCAGCAGACAGATGGAAAGATGTAGGTCACTGATGATGTCATTCAGCTATTGAACCAATGGGCTAACAAGTCAGTCCTATCTTAGGGTTTATAATTATGTAAGATAATACATTCCTTATGGTCAAATCTAGTTTGAATTGAAATTTCTGTAACTTGCTTCTGAAAGGATCCTGACACTTGTGCAAGTACTATCAGTATAACAAAAAGTTGGAAATAACCTAAAAGTCTCTCAGTAGGGAAATGGGTAAAATTTTTTAAAAAGATGTATTAACATAGATGGAGTTACTCTATAGAAGTTCAAAGATAAATATGTGAAGTGAAAGACAGGTTTTGTATATTATATGTACATTTTGAAATAATACAATGTATCTTTCATTGATTAGTCTGGTATATGTACATAAATATGTCTTTAAATAGATTAGATGGATCATATTAAATACATAATAGTGGCTGCCTTTTTTGAGGGGATAAAGTGGAATAGGAATGGGGATAAAAGAGGTGGCAAATACACTGAAATTGTTCTATTTCTGATCTTAAAACATGAAACAACATGAGATGTTAACAATTGACAATCTTTGCAATATATGAGGGTTTGTGATTCCTTGTATATTTTATGTTATAAAATCCTCAAAGGTGAAAAAAAATCCCCCGCCCCGATGCTACCCTTGGCCCAAACAAGTTTTTTTTAAATGAGTTTTTTAATGCATGTCCTTTTACTTATTTATTTGGTGGGGGGAGGTAATTAGGTTTGTTTGTTTGTTTGTTTATTCTTAGAGGACGTACTGAGGATTGAATTCAGGACCTCATGTATGCTAAGCATGTGCTCTACCACTTAAGCTATACTCTGCACCCCCAAAGAAGTTCAATTAAGGAAGGTAGAAAAAACAATGTTTTGGTAAAGACTTGGGATTTGAGGCTAAAATCTGTGGACTCTAAGAGTTTCAGAAAACATGGCTTTTTACTAGTGTGAGAGTTTTTAACCTTTTAACTTTTTATTTTGAAGCAATTATAGGCTCATAAGAATTTGCAAAAATACTACAAGAGGTCCCATGTACCCATTACCCAGCTTTCCCCAATGGTAACTTCTTACATAACTACATAGTACACTATCAAAACCAGGAAATTGGCATTGCCACTATACAATTAAGTAGACTCCGCACCTTACTGGGACTTCACTTGTTTAAACTTTCTTTTATTTTAAATGTCTTTAAGTTATAAGAGCAATTTGTTCATCAATGAATTAATGGATAAACAAGAAGTGGTACATCCATACAATGGAATATCACTCTGCCATAAACAGGAACGAAGTACCAACATATACTACAACACGGATGAACTTTGAAAACTTTATCCTGAGTGAGAGAAGCCAGACACAAAAGGTTATATATTGTATGATTCCATTTATGTGAAATGACCAGACTAGCTAAAGCCTAGAGATTAAAAGGAGATTGTAGGTTTTCAAAAGGGGTATATTCCCAGAGGAGGGTATAGCTCAAGTGGTAGAGCGGATGCTTAACATTCATGAGGTCCTGGGTTCAATCCCCAGTACTTTCTCTAAAAAAAAAGGGGGGGGGGCATATTCCCATGGGAATCATTCCCACAACAGTTATGGGTTTCCTTATGCCATGATGAAAATGTTTTGCAACAAGATAGAGGTGGTGGCTGCACAACATTGTAAATGCATTAATACCACTTATTTGTTCACTTTAAAATGGTCAATTTTCCATATGATTCAGCAATCCCACTCCTGGGCATACATCCAGAGAAAACTCCAAATTGAAAAGATACATGTATTCCAATGTTCATAGCAGCACTATTTGCAGTAGCCAAGACATGGAAACAACCAAAATGTCTATTGACAGATAATTGGATAAAGAAGATGTGGGGTGTGTGTGTGTGTGTAATATATATTATTATAATACATATTACATAATATATAATAATTGTATATTATATATTATATAGTAGAATACTACTCAGCCATAAAAAATGAAATAATCCCATCTGCAGCAACATGGATGGACTTAGAGATAATCATACTAAGTGAAGTAAGTCTGACAGAGAAAGACAAATATCATATGATATCACTTGTATGCGGATTCTAAAAAAATTACACAAACAATTTATTTACAAAATAGAAATTGACTCACAGACATAGAAAACAAACTTCTGATTACCAAAATGGAAAGGGAGGGGGAGGGATAAATTGGGAGTTTGGGATTAGCAGATACAAACTACTACATGCAGAATAAACAACAAGGTCCTACTGAGTAGCACAGGGAACTATATTCTATAGCTCGTAATAGGCTATAATGAAAAAGAATACGAAAAAGAATATATATATATGTACAACTGAATCACTATGCTGTACACCAGAAACTAACAAAACATTGTAAAGCAACTATACTGCAATATAAAAAATTTAAACATTAAAGCAAATTAAAAAATAAAATGGTCAATTTTATGTTATGTGAATTTCATCTCAATAAAAAAATGTTTAAACCAATCTTCTGGTTGTAGGAAAATCCAAACATAAAAATGCAAGTAAAAAATTATAATTTTCTTCTTCTCCCAGCTGCTGTCCTCCCCACATGCAATCCTACCCTACAGATATATCTTCCATTAATTGTTTAATATGTAACTGTCTGCACTTTTTAAAGCTTTATAACATGCAGAGAGATACACATGTTTCCCTCTCTCCTGAATGTTTCTTGAGCACTTAGCCAGGCAATGTTGTAGGGGATGGGAAACGGCAATGGTGAAGAAGACAGACTGATGGAATTAATTTTCTAGTAGGAGATGGGCAGTAAGCCTGGGAATGAATAAAAATTTCAGGTTGTGGTAAATACTGCGAAAAAAAATAAAAGGGGGTAAGATGGTAGAGAGTGATGTGGGTTGGTGGAGGGTTCAGGAGGCTAGGAGAGGTCTCTGAGCTGAGGACCCAACATCTGAGCTGAGTGACAGCAAGCTAGAAAGGTGAAGATCCAGGAAAAGATCATTCCGGGGAGAGGATAAAGCTAGCTGTGTTTACAGAAATAAGCCTGTACTAGGTACACTGCTCCACTATATATTCTACATATTCTAGATAGCTTTTTCCTCTATTTTACCATATATTATACATGTATCATCATGTTGGCATCTAGTTTGTTTCACTCTTCTTTAAAAAAATTTAATACAATTATTAAAGGTTACTGTCCATTTATAGTTATTATAAAATATTAGCTATATTCCCCCATGTTGTACAATACATCCTTGAGCCTGTCTTACACTCAATAGTTTGTACCTCCCACTCCCCACCCCTACATTGCCCTCTGCCCTGTAACCACTAACATGTTGTCTGTATCTGAGTTTGCTTCTTTTTTGCTATATTCACTAATTTGTTATATGTTTCACTCCTTTTAATAGCTGCCTGTTATTCCGTAATATTGATGTACCGCCACTTATTTAACCATTTTCCTGTTGATGGACATTTAGATTGTTTCCAGTTTGGAGGTATTGCAAAAATGCTGGAAAGAACAACTATCGTGCTCGTATTTCTGAAGAAACCATCTTAAGAAATGGGACTGCTCCATTAGCATCCATTTGTGTGAACACATTTTCACCCACTAAAAGCCTGGGACAGCTATGAGTTTTCATATCAGTCTCATGCTTGGAAGCATAAAAGATAAACTCTCAGGTTAAAAAAAAACCCCAAAGTACTGTGTAGTTGCTTAAAAGGTGCAAATGCTGAGACCCTCATTTAGCTGAAAGGCAGAATAACTAAGGAAGGTTGGGAAGACCACAGAGAACAAATAGAGAGAAAGAGGAAGAGAGAGATGACTAGGAACATTAGCAGGGGGGATTTGCATTGGAAGATGGGAATTATCTGTGCAGAAATAGCTCAGACCTTGAACAAGCATAGCTTTGCGAAGTAAAGCTGTTGTCAAGCTAACCTTGTGTGCACATCACAAGGAATAGCAGGACGTCCTTGGAAAACTACCTTAAAGTTGACAGTCCTGTGCCTCAACAGCCCTAAATGAGTATCAAAGGGCAGTATTGACGCAAACTCCATACTGATTCACCTATTCATTCCTTAAACATTTAAGCATGCTTCCCGTGTTAGGCATTATACTGGGCATTGCCAATATAAAGGAGCTGAATAAAAGATTTTGACGACAAGTTGCTCATTCTTAGCACAACAGTAATTATCAAGAAGAGCTTTTTACTTTCCTGCTTGGAGCTGTGTCTCAACCCTCACGGCTTTTGAAAACCAATAGAGGGGATTTCTTCCTGTACATCCATAATTATCCTATTCAGAGACAGGGAAGCTAAAATGACATCAACTTTTCAAAGCTGCAGTTTTAGCAGTTTCTTTGTCCCTAGAAAAAGCACCAGGCACAAAGACACTCTGCTAATTTAATTAGACGTGAAGAAGTAACCTATCAGAGTGATTGCTCAGTGCCGGCCTGGTGATACATCTTGAAGTACCATATGCAATGACAAAGTATTGGAGGACAGCGTGGTTCACTATTTGAGTCAGCAACTTGTGTTGACCCTTTCTTAGGAGTAAGTTGGGAAGAGCAAATCTTGAGTGGAGTGAGAAGGCACTTTATTTTCGACAGTTTTCTTCTTGGTGTGAATCTCATTCAATAACAATGCAAGTCTCCTATATATAAAAGAAGGTCTGATTTTTACATCAATCATTGGTAAATTCTCTAACTCTGAAGGCAATCACTTAATACCAGCTTTAAAGTGGGACACTCTTAAGAAAGATCCAGTGGGGTCTTCAGAGAACTGTATCAATAGGCTGTAACCAGAACTTCGTATTAATCAGAGGAATACATCATCTGATGTGAAAAAAAAAAAAATCAATCTCCAGAAAATTTCAGGGAGCATGAACCACAGTCCTGTGGAGAAACTTAAAGCCAGCCTTGTTATATTGGAGGTGTCTGGTTTCTTTACACTCACAGAGCTCAATTTCCAAGTGCTATGTGTTAAAGAAACAAGGCATCCATCACATTTGCTAATTTAATATTAAACAGAATTTCAAACCACTTTAGAGTTGGACTTGTTTTTAAAAAGGTAACTGACCAAAAAGAGGGGAGGAGCGGGTAACTGACAGCTTTGTTTTTGATTTATCTCCTCAGGGTGAGTTCTCTTTTATCTTTAAAATAGATACTCAAAAGTAAAATTCATATCTAGATCTAGATTTCAGAACTTAACACAAGGTTGTTAAATACCTATCCTCTGTATTCCTACCTGCACTCTGTAATTTCTAGCAGGTTAGTGGTACTCTGTCTAGACTTTTGCAGAAAAAATATCAAAAATAGGTTTTCTTCCGTCTTGGGCTCCACAAGGGTGAATTACAAGAACACCTAACAGGTACTCAGAGCAATGTTATTTTCCTACTTTAAGCAGTTAGAGCTAAGTATTTATCTTTTGCATGTTTACGGAACCGCAACTTGTCAACGCGAGATGCAGTCAATAAACTACTATGGGAAAACCTGAACAAATCCGACCATTCAGAAGAAAACCACTTCACCTTAAGCTGCATAGTGAAACTGGACGCACAAAAATAAGCCTGTTAGTTGGGTACAGCTGGATACATCATGGAATATGGCAATCCTCTGTTTAATTTGCAAAGCCCTTGGCCCGGAGGAAAAAGGGATGGAAAAATTTGGGTGAAGGTTTCAAATGACTAGTCATACAGACAGTGAGTCATTGTAAGTTTCCAATTTATAATCCTCTCTGCCGCGGCAGACCCTGGGCCCGAGCGCTTTATGAGCTACATTTGCAGTTTATGTTATAACATCTCACGGTTTTATGATCTCCTCCACTAAATGAATACATAATATGAAAGACGCTCTGCGTCGCCTTTGAAATGTAGGGCAAATTCTGGCCGGGGCCGGGGAGGAGGAAGGTGGAAAGAACGAACAGGGAGGGGAGACTGCGAGGCTGGGAACGCAAGGGGAAGGGTGAAAAGAGAAGGAAAGAATTCTCAAGAGGTGAAAGCTTTTCTTTCCACGTTAGAACTGCTGTCCGTTTTCCCGCGTCCTGGGCAGAATAGGAGTGAGCCGACGACCCCTGCGAACTAAGAGATTCGCGGTCTCCGCGACCCCAGGCCCAGTCACGCAAAGGCTTGCTCCTACCCCTGCCCCCACCCGGTGACAGGTGGGGCCCCCGTGCGACGACCAGACCTCCGCCTCTTCGCGCTGCCTGACGGGAGCTGGCGCCGCTTCCGGTTGCTCCCGGCCCGGAACTCCGACTCCCGTCGGCCCCCGGGAAAACCGCAGCGGGGTCGCGCGGGCGCTGCCGGAACTCGTAGTTCCGTCTTCTGCCGCGCTTCATAGCCGGAAACAGGGCCCACCGGGGCTGCGAACTACCAAGGCGAAGGTACGGGTGGTGGCAAGGGGTCAATCTGCGCCAGGCGTCGGGTTGGCGCTGAGGCGGTCGGAGGTGGCTGGGGTTGAGTGGGAGGAGATCCGCTCGCACACACGAGGAGGGTTGGGTCGCTGCCGCTGTCGTCGTCGCGAGTGCGGATAGGGACTGGAGCTGCCGCCGCGACGACGCCGGGGATTGTGTCGCTAGCCTCCGGCCCTTCTGCCTTGCCGCTTCCCGGGGTCAGCTCGGCCTGCTCCTCCCCAGCCGGTCGCCCCCGCCTCCATTTCCCGCCCTCTCTTTACCACACACACGGCCCCCCCGATCATGGATCCGGGCAGTGGTGGCGGCGGCGGTGGCGGCGGCGGGAGCAGCAGCGGCAGCAGCAGCAGCGACTCGGCGCCGGACTGCTGGGACCAGGCGGACATGGAAGCTCCCGGGTCGGGCCCGTGCGGCCTCGCCGGTGGCCCTTTGGCGGCGGCCGAGGCCCAGCGTGAGCACCTCAGCGCGGCCTTCAGCCGGCAACTCAACGTCAATGCCAAACCCTTCGTGCCCAACGTCCACGCCGCCGAGTTCGTGCCGTCCTTCCTGCGGGGTCCGGCCCAGCCGCCGGCACCCCCAGCTGGCGCCGCCGCCAACAACCACGGAGCCGGCAGCGGCGCAGGAGGCCCTTCGGGTAAAGGGCCGGGACACGGGAGGAAGCCGGACTGCGAGGGCAGGGGCAGCCGGCCTAGGTGTTGGAGCCCACCTGGGGTGGGGACGGGGGTCTGGTTGGGTGGGGTCGGGGCGCCCCTTGCCGGGCAGCGGACGCGTGACGGTGGGGCCGGGCGGCACGTGGGGCGCTGACAGCGGCGCCCGGCGCCAGCTGCCCTGGGTGGGGCGTCCCCGGGCCGGGGAGGCGGCCTGCATGGGGTTGCCTCCGCGGAGGGCCAGGCGGAGCAGCAGCAGCGTGCAGGGCACACCGGTGGGGCCCGGGGCCTGAGGCCCGCCTCTCCCCCGGGGACCGCAGTTCCCCGTTGGAAGTGGGAACCATATGGGACGGAGAGGCGGGCCGCCGCGGGTCAGTGCCACGAGGCCTAGAAGTGAGGACAGACGGAGCCAGCAGTCAGTCGGGTGGGTGTTGAGGGAACTGAGGAGTTGGGGACGTGAATATTCGACTTTTCCCTTTACCTTAGGCTTTGGCGAGAGAGCGTCTCTTGCTGCAGTTTCTAATATTGAAACTGTGCGTTTTAAATATCTACGGCACCGAAGTGTCCTGAAAGAATCCCAGGATGCATTGCAGTCGTGTGATCGGGCAGAAACTGTTGGCTATCAATACAAAGATCTTTTTTACCGGTAGTAATTTGAAAGCTTATGAAGTTCATAAAGTTGGAATTCCTCACTTAACATTAAAGTGTGTATGAAACTACATTGATATGTGTGCCCTTTTTCTTAAGTGAGACTTGGACTTTTCTCCTTAGTTGGTGACACGTTTAGAATTTTTATTGCGGTAAAGTCGTTTATCTTACTCAGGTTGCTTGGTATAACTCACTCTACGTTCATGTGTCAGAAATTAGTCTTTTCAGACACGAGCATTTGTTATAACTTAATAGTTGTCACGTGCCATTTTGATCATAGCTAGCTTAGAAGACTTTCTGTGGTTTCAAGTTAAGGTTAGTCTTCTAAAATCTTAAATGTATTTAGGAGCTGCTTAAGTGATAGCATGCTTTCAGGTACTGATTTTTGTAGAAATCTCAAATGAGTGAGCTTGATTTCTTTAAAGTGCTATGTTGTATTTCTTAGGTAGACATCATAAAAGTGCTCTAGGAGTTTAGTTTCTTCAGGAACTTTGGCTACAGTTTTCTCTGTAGAGGCAAAGAGAGAGTTTGGGGAAATTTTCTTGGGAAGTATGTATGTGAGCAGTTTGGATTTGGTTGTTTTATTGACTGGTATTTCTTTTATTTATATGAGTGGTTGATATATATGCCCTTTGAACAAGAAATTTTAGCCTTTTAATTCTTCTCTTAGATCAAGTCATTTGGGCTGGTGTAAACTAGTTCTCTTACTAGCTCCTAAAAGTGCCTTTTGCCCCCAAACCTTATACAGACTGTTTTTATCCAGCCATTTTCTTTTTTGGCCCTCCCTCCTAACTCTGGAGTCACCAATACCACTCTGATTAGACCAAGGACTCCATCATCAGCCAGTCATCAAGGGACAGCCATCCTTTGAGCAGTGGTCTGGAATGGTGGTCATTGTTGAGTGACTAGTCATTGCCTCTTTCACAGGAGAACTGTCTTTTCTCTTCCTGATATTTGCCAATTTGCAGTTTTACTCTTAATCCTTTCCTCTGTGACAGTGTTAGAAGTTGGAGATGTAAAAATGTGTAGGGAAGCAGTTGTCCCTACATTGTGGTCCCTACGTTGTGGTCAATTTTTTCTTTCTTTCTTTCTTTCTTTCTTTTTTTTTTTTACCAGAGACTCATTTTGGTTACTGACTCTATCAAATGCCTCTACAAAATGCCAGTTAATGTTTAAAAACCAACCAACCAACCTGTCGTCTGTAGGATGCCTATTTGGAAAAGAATAGACTTTCTAATTGAGGTTCAGAACTACGTGGCACTGTTGGGTTGCATGTTCCAACCCATTCAGGTCCATAAGTTACCACCATCAGAGCAGAGAATTATGCTTGGAAGAAACAGGGAAAAAACTGGAAATAGCATTTAGATTGAAATTTACAAAGAAGAAACCATAATGTTTGCAAGGTTTTTTATAGTGAGGAAATAGATTGTAGGGCTAGCATGTTTTCTTTTGCTATTAAGCCATAGCTTAAATTGATGGGTGTTTTTGTGTTGTTGTTTTTTTTTCTTGGTTAATGGACGTACTGGAGACTGAACCCAAGACTGTGCATGCTAAGCATATACTCTACTCCTGAGCTATTCCTGCCCCCCCCTCCTGTGGGTGTGTTTTTAAACTAGTTACCAGGAGAACTCTTGAAGGGGTTTAGAGGTAGAGCACTAGAATGACTTAAAATGTGTGTCTGTCTAGGATGAATATCTTTCTCCTGAAAGAAGGCGAGTCTTCTCTTTTCCTTCCTTTTTGTTGAGGTGGCTAGGTTGGGGAATAATTTCAGTGGTGCTTTGAGAAACCAGTAGAGGAAAACGCTTTTGTGCAGAAGAGAGTTATTCACCTTCACTGGCAGGCTGCTGATTAATGCGTATTTCTAGCTACCCCAAGTTAGAACTTGGGATTCAGTGTTGACCTTGCATCTCTTTGAAAATTTTTAATTTAGGTTTCCAAAGAAATGATTAAGTAGAACCCATTTAAATGTAATTAAGTATAATTTATCTAAGTACAATTCTCTACAGATCCAAGTAAATTGGCTAAATGATGGTCTTTTAAAATAGAGTCCCTGAAATGCATGAAAATATAGACAAAGGTTGTGTGTACTAGAACAAACATTTCTATGTTAGAATGTACTTTATTTTTTAAAAAATTTTGAGGGTAATTAGATTTATTTATTTATTTATTTTAATGGAGATTGAACCCAGGACCTCGTGCATGCTAGGCATGTGCTCTACCACTGAGTTTTATCCTTCCCCTAGCATGTACTTATTTTAAATTCCAATTTGCACCTAGTTCAGTCTCTTTTAATTGTTAATGTTTCAGCAGTGTTAATCTGGGTTACTTCATGTCGTTGTCTGTTTGGGCAGCCATAACAAAACACTATAGATGTGGCAGCTCACTAACAGAACTGTACTTACTGCTCACGGTTCAGGAGATCACGGTGCCAGCCTGGTGGCATGAGGGCTCTCTTTCCTCTTCTGGATAGCTGGCTGCTGACTGACTGCTTTCTGTGTCTTCACATGGCTGAGGGGACAAGAGAGCTGTCTGGGGCCTCTTTTATAAAGGCACTAATCCCATTCATGTGGGCTCCACCCTCATGACCTAAGGCCTCCCAAAGGCCCCACCTCATACCATCACTTTGGGCATTAGGATTTCAACACAGGAATTTTGCGAGGGACACAAAACATTCAGGACGTAGAACTTGGACTTTCAGACACAGCCAAAGCTTCTAAAGTAATAATGTAGTGTTCATAGTGTTCTTTCTATCACCCCACCCTCAATGCCTCTCAAAACTCTTGTCATTATAAAATGAGTATAGAATAAAACTGGCAGTCCTCAGTAAGTCCTTGGGGAATTATCTCCAAAATATAGCAAATTATGTTGTGGAACTTGAATTTTAAAGAGAAGTGTTCTGTTTTGTAGTGTTTGGGTTTTGCTGAATGCCTTGTGGGAAAGGGACTTTTTTTTTAATGATTGGTATGATTCACATACCATAAAATTCACCTTTTAAAAGTTCAGTGGTTTTTTTAGTATGTTCACAAAGTTATGCAACCATCACTACTTGATGGATGCTTGTTAATCATAAAATTTTCCCAAAGGTGACATTTTCAGGGCCACCAGAGTAGAGAAGATCCAGAATCAAAGAAATAGTTGTTTTGTCCTGAGGGGCTCTTATACTTTATTTTTATGTTAAAGAATACCAGTTAGCTAATAGATAAGTTTAGATATATGATAGATATGGTTTCTTTTCCTGAAATGCCTACAGTAACAATTCTAACAGAATGGATTTTTCAGATGGGACAAATGGGCTAAGGAGATCAGGGAAAGTATTGTTCCTGGGGTGTTATTTCTTTTCCTACCTTGACTTATTGATTTTAGAGATCACTGGACTTTGGCTCTTGTTCTTGTTTCATGGTTTTACATGTAGCAGTGGCTCAAGTGTGAGAAAATAGGGAACAAGCGAGGGCATCGCTAGTGCTACGTCATGTTGAGCAGCTGTTTAAACTGTTGGAAATTTTGATTGAGAATAAACCCTCTTTAGAGCAACTTTTATTTAATGCTTTTTGCATTCTTTTGTCCTTTGTTTATTTTTCACCTTTCCTGGAATTATACTGCATGAAAAGACAACAGTTAAAAACCATATCAGGGCAAATTAGGGAAATATTGTAGAGGACAGATTATAAGCCTTGTTTTGCTTGCCTTTATTTGCTGGGGAGGAAATGTCTTAAAGTATTAAAGTAGTGTTTCTTTTTGGTTGGAGAGAAATTAATGAAAAAAGTTTTGATCATCTTTTGGGGTGAGTTAGTATTAGAATGGAACTTTTCGGGATGTGAGTTTCTGGTTTTGCTCAGGTATGTGTGTAGCTGTTAGTGAACGGACATTTGCTGCCTGCAGCAGCGCAGGATACTGTGCTAGGCACTTGAAGTGACATCACCAAGGTAAATAACTGATTCTCAAGGGGTCTAGAAAGGGACCAGGTACCCAATGGAAGATTCTTGGTGGTAAGAGGGCCATATAGAGGGTGTCCAGGGCTTCAAAGCTGAGAACTGGTCATAGGTACCCTTATATAAGTAATTTCAATCTTGTCGCCCTAATCAGAAAACTAAAGGTCTATTTTCTACTAAGTGTTCTTTGTGAATACCGTAAGTTTGGGGTGTTTTCTTATCATTAATATGTGAAATTCACCATTGTGTTTCTGTACTTAAGTTTGCTAGAAATTTGTTAGAATAGAGCATCAGTTATCTTTTTACAGTACTTGTAGGTAGAGACTTGTTTTCTTTCATGTCAAACAGCAATGAGTTAACTGCAATTCTGGCTGTCTCTTGGGCATATTAATTTAGAATTTCATCATTCTATTCACAATTCTTAAAAATTTTTGAAAAGCAAGAATTTGTCTACTAGTTGAAGGTTTTTAGTTGTTTTGAGGTTCTCAAGACTTCTTTTTAGCTGTCAATTGTTGAGTCACACCAAAGCTGCTTAAAAGTTGTGTTCTTGTTTTCATTAGATTTTAACAAAGCATGGCTGGTCTATAGATGTAGTTGATTTTGTTCATAAATGACTAGTCGTTAACAGTACTCCAAATTAAACTAGTTCTCCATCATATTCTACTTTGTTGGTGAGAGAAACACTTGGCAAGGATTTTTTGAGCATCTTTAGCCTAGCCTAAGAGTGGTCACAGCAAATTCCAAACCACATTCTGACTAGGTAATTGTATGTTACTTCACTTGAAACAAAAAGTGCATACCTTAGCAAACTACTTTGTATAAAGTAAAAAAACTATAAAGATATATTGTACAACACAGGGAACACAGCCAATATTTTATAATAATTATAAATGGAGTATAACTTTTAAAAACTGTGAATCACTAAGTTGCACACCTGAAACTTACATAATATTGTACATCAACTATGCCTCAGTTTTTTTTTAAAAGAGTGTAGCTTAGAATGTCATTGGGGCAATTTCCTGGTTGACTATTTCTATAGAACTCCAGTGGGTTACTATACTACTAAGCAGTCTGTGTCTATTGCCTTTGGGTAGTTTTGGTTGCACATAGGTGTTTTTCTGTTATCTTTGTACCTTACTGGGGTGTCTGAAACCGTTTTGGTTTATGTATTTGGTTATGTATTTTGGTTTATGTATGTATACACTTCACTGGTTTTGCAGTAGCTAGGTTATAAATCATAAATAAGGCTATCTTTTATGGTTGTTTGAAAAATAGAGTGGAATTTTAGTTACTCTACAAAAAAGTCTAATCAGGTTCATATGTGCATTGCTTTAGTGACTGAGAAAATAGATTCTTAGAATGTAATACAGTCTCATCATTTTCAGATGAAGAAACTGAAGCCTAGAGATGCTGAGTGAATGCCTAAGGTCACTTGCAGATTTAAGGACACAGTTGAGTCTAGAATCCAAATTTGCCCACTGCTAAATTTAGTGTTCTGCCACACACCATGCTGCTTAATTAATAATGGGGTGGGGGGAGGCCATGCGTAGAGCTAATTACTACAACCATCATGGATGCCCTTATCTTCACAACAACCTCTTGAGGTATAGGTACTGTTGACCTATTATACAGATAAGAAGATTAAGGTTCAGAGAAGCTAAATAAATAGGTGAGATGGCACCCATGAATAAATGAAGGAGTTAGGATTCTAGGGCTGGTTTCAAAGCTTACTCTAGTAACAGTAACTCCACTAGTCCTTTCCTTGTGATTGGATATTGAAAGATCTTTTTGGCTGAGACATTTTTTCAGAAAGTGGGCCCACTGTGGCACTGTCTTCGTGTTCTTTCTCAGTAGTAGCTGGGTGACAGTGTCTTAAGTAGGCAATGCTCTAATATTTTGAAACCACTTTATGCATTTTAGGAAATGATAATGTAAAATATGTTAAACAGCTCTGTTCACCACTGTAACATTGTGCCTTTTTATTTTTAGAGTGTTAGGTAATTAAGGCAAAACCATGGACACCTGTACGTATTTTATGGGCTCTTCTTTCTGATGTCTGCCTTTACTATACTGCACTAATATTTTCCAGTGTTTTCTGTAGGAGAAAAATACCCCAGTCTGCAATTTTGGTGAGATTATATGGTCACCTGTGTGGCTAGAGAATTTTTAGTTCTTTCCTCAAGCTGTACTTCAACATCTCTTGAATATTGTTTCTCTAACCCCCTTCTTAGAAAATTGACACATATAAAATGGTTTTTACTCTATTAAACCCTAGTGGAAATGAAAACTGCTGGAGTTAATTCAGTAAAAATTAACTGTGTATTTATTCTATACAGTACGCTGTACCAACCTGTGGAGACTACAAGAGTAGAGAAAAAAGTCTCCATGTTTCAGAAAACCAGAGTCATTCTGGAAGTCCATAATCTCCTAGGGAACACAAACTAAACTATGTGTGTGGGTATATCTAGAACTGAAAGAAGGGTCATATCCTAGGGGATTTCAGAAGAGAGCTCATTAGCCCCTTGGGATGGCAGGGTGGATGGGGAGTGGGACAGAAGTGGAACATTAGGTAAGGCAATTGAGGAGAATCCTTAAGAGGAGCTACAACTGTACAAATGTGGCTCTTTAATTTTGAAATTAAATAAAATCTAAAACTCAGTTCCTTGGTCACAGTATCTATGTTTCAAGTGCTTATTAGCCACATGTGGTTAGTGACTCTCATCACAGCAGAGATATAGAACATTTCCATCATTGCAGAAACTTGGATTGGACAGAATTATCACCCTTTTTCTCACTTCCATGCAGTGTAGGACACTTGTGACTTCTGTGACAGCACTGAAGCTGTTTTTATATTTTTTCTTTAATGAACATACCATTTAGCTGACGGGAGTAAGATACTTCAGTTGGGATAGCTATTTTAAATTTCTCTAATCTAAAGAGGATTAGAGATTAGTCTGATGTCTAAAGCAGTGCAAATTTAAATTGGTGATTTATGAAATACATGGATTAAGGGCTTTTCAGAACTGGTTGTACATTTGTGTTTAAAACATGTTGCTTGAATTAGAACCTGGCTTTCGTTACCTGCCACATATATGGTATTGACTAACTTGTGCTGTACTGAACTGGCAAAATAGGAATCTCCATGTTGAAGTCCTTTGACCCATGATCAAATCTTTAAAAAATTTTTAAAAAGTTTTTTTAATTGAGCTGAAATCTGTATAACATAAAATAAACTATTTTAAAGTGAACATTTCATTGGCATTTAGTGCATTCATGGTGTTGTAAAACTGTCACCTCTGTCTAGTTCCAAAACATTTTCATCACCCCAAAAGGAAACCTGTATCCATTAAGCAGTTACTTCCCATTCCCATTTTCCTTCTAGCTTCTGTCAACCGCCAGTTCTGCCTTCTGCCTCTGAATATTTCATGTAAGTGGAATGGTATAACATGTGGCCTTTTGTGTCTGGCTTATTTCACCGTGATCAAATTTAACTAGCAGTTTTAGGACCCAGATTATCATCTGTGTTAAAACACAGGCTGTACTATTGCCTGACTGTCTTCTGGTAAAATCTTTTCACTTCTTGTTTTAAAAACTGTGGTAATATACCTGGTATTACAACCAGTTCATTAATCTTTCTTTATCCAAAACTACAGTATTAGTTTCTCCTTTTAATTTAGGGTATGGTAGTTTTATTCACTTGTATACTCTGATAACTTTCCTACTTAATTAAAATTATTCCTCTGAGTACTGATAGGGGTGTGTTTCTGAACATAGAGATATCAGTAGAAAATATGAAACCGTAATTTCATTCCTTGGGAGGTTTACTTCTCTTTCACTAGCAGATGTGAACCCTGCAGGACTTGAGAAATCAAGCACTAATGGTCATCTGTTTGCTAACCATGAACAAATGACTAGGCCTAGTAGAATCCTAAGCCCAGGATCAATAGTAGCCAGTAAAACCTGGATGTGATGTGTATACAAATAAGACCAGGGTAGAATGAACAAGAAGGGTTTGCGCGCACGCACGCACGCGTGTTTGTGTGTGTGTGTGTTTGAAGCCTGGGTACAACTATACTGAGAAGCTTAAATTAAAGGAACATCTTGCTATATCTGTGATTTTTCTGGTTCATTATTCCAAACACATCAGTTTGCATATGCTGCTAGCACTGCCATTAAATTCATAATGTCACCCACGGTCTGAATGCATGGAAAGTTTTTTCTGCCATGGGGAAACTGGTCAACTTCGTATTTTGAGGCCCTTTAATAATATCATCATTAGATGTATATTAAGCACTTAATTGCTTTTGGTACTTGATTCTATCTCTGTCAACTTTATAAACTTAAGACAAACATACTATAAAAGTAAGATGTTTTGAAAAATAAAACCATGAACAGATTTTGCATTATGCACCCATAAGTACACAATTCCTGTTACCTTCCAAAGCTAATTCAAAGGATCCCCCCCCCCCCAGTTTCTTTTCAATACCCTAACCACATGGAATCATCTTAGACATTTCACTCTTCCTTTCTCCCTACTCCTATCAGACATCGCCTCCTTTATCTTTGCATTTAACCACTCCTCTCTGGTCGTACTGCTCCTTTGTCCTGATAGCATACTTTCTTGTAAGTAGTGATGTTGGTCTTTCTGCTTTTTAGTGTCTTTACCTCTCTGGCTCATCCATATACTGCCATAGAATGATCTTCCTAAGTGACACTTGGCACTGTCACTTCTTTCCTCAAAAAAAAAAAAAAAGTTGCCCCTTACCTTTCAGGGTCAGGAATTACTTTCTTCAACATTTCATGTTATTGAAGATTGGGCCCAGAACTTTTTGTTGACTTGTGGACGTTAATACTTTCTGGGCACTGATTTTAAATACGAGTTTTTTTGCAGGTTATGAATTCACTATTCTTTATTACTTGGTGTGCACGATTCTTTGATGTCTTTTTGCATCTTGTAGATTTTTAAAGCAAAAGTACTTACATGTTGGAGTATCATTTAGGTTTATCAGATGTAAAAAATAAACTTACATACTGGAGTATCAGTATATATTTCTCATATATCTCTTCAGTGATGTCATAAGATTTATAGTGTGACAGTTGTGGAAACTGGATTGTTGCTTGACCTTAGAATTCTAATATAGGACAAAATTGGCATTATTGTAATTACTTTTTCTGAGATGATGTAAGGGCCTGTATGCATTTCAGATACTTTATATGAATGTCCTTTCTACTTTATTGGTATCAAATAGAATTTTTTCAAGGATCTTGATGATAACATGTATGATTATAGAATCTTGGACTTACTGCATTCTTGGGCTAGAGCTACTGAGAGAATCAGGAGAAGGAATGTGTATTTGTCAAGCAAAATCTTACTAATTTGATCTGTGCTGGGCTGCAGATTACTCTTATAATATCTGTAAAGGAAAAGCTTATGAAGCAAATTTAGAGAATAAGTGTGCTTTTGTGACTACATTTCAGTTACTGAAAATGTTTTTAAATTGGCTGTAATTGGTAGATATTTTTAGTGGGTTAAATAGACTTGTAGTTTGAAAGCCTGAATTAGTTGCCATTGGTCTGAATTATAGAGGTTTTTGTTTTGTTATTGAACTTCTATTTTTATGGTATTTTAGAAGATGAGTAAAATGGATGTATAGGTCTCAATTTTTAATAGAACTTATTTCTATTAAACAGCATCTGTGGAACCATCTCAAGAGGAACAGTCATTGTGTGAAGGTAATTTTCCCTGATGGGACTCTTTGAATATCTAATGAGAAAACATTAAGTTCTCTATGGTACTAGTACTAGGTACTATTTTGTAAATATATATTATATCTCAATTTCTTGTCTAGGTTCAAATTCAGCTGTTAGCATGGAACTTTCAGAACCTGTTGGTAAGAAATTTTCTGACCATATTAATACAGTAATATGAAACTCTTTCACTCTCGAGATAAAAAGTGCAAATGTAAGTGTTACGATTATTATAATACCTACATTTAAAACTGACATGGAGTCTTTGCTATTAGGATTTAGAAAGCAAATCTAATTGGACATTAACACTGCCATGATAAATGTGATGGCAAAAGCAGTGAGTAGAGAAATGCTAAAGTCAGTTTGAATAGTTGTACTTGATCCGTTTACCTTGAGAAAAACTTCCTTTGTAACTTTCTTACCCTTAAGGGTTTCATATTTCCAAGGTGATTAATAAAGTTGATGACAAAGTTACATTACTTGCAGAGGAGAAAGAAAAGATCTTTTAAATCTTTTCACACTTTTAGTATTCTGATGTTGAACTTTCCCTTTTTTCCACTATCAGGACATCTTGATGCTGGAATAACTGGAACTGTTAAGAATATTAGATCTCCTGTTCATGTGTTTTGTTTGTCCTTTCAAGCTGAAGCTTCATTAAAATAGCAATCTCTCATAGTGTCTGAGTCAGAGCTCTGATGTCAGCAATGAGGTCAGCTTGTCCATTTCTGTTCTCTTGTTTTTGTGCCACTAGACGTTAGGAAATGGAACTGATTATGCAAAGGTCTGTTTCTTGTTTGAAAGCATGTGTGTACAGATGATAAACCTTTTTCAGATCACTAAGCTAAAATGTCTTATTTCAGTAGAAAACGGGGAGACAGAAATGTCCCCAGAAGAATCATGGGAGCACAAAGAAGAAATAAGTGAAGCAGAGCCAGGGGTTGGTTCCTTGGGAGATGGAAGGCCCACAGAGGAAAGTGCCCAGGAGATGATGGAGGAGGAAGAGGAAATACCAAAACCTAAATCTGTGGTTGCACCGCCAGGTGCTCCTAAGAAAGAACATGTAAATGTAGTGTTTATCGGACATGTAGGTAAGTTGCACTCATAAGCAATGGTAAGAAATGACCGGAGTTATTAGGTATATCAAACACAGAACATTTTATTTAGCTACTTGGAGATGTTTAGTTAAACTGTACTGGATTAATCTAAAATGTTTTCATTTTTAACTCAGTAGATTTCTTAGCTGGCCCAAAATTGCCAACACTTCCAGCGTGGAAGCTGGAAGAAAATAAGTTTCCTTATATTTATATGAAATGCACAACTGGTCTGTAGACTGCTGATGATGATTCAGTAGATTTTGGTATCTGTTAATTAATATCCTAGAAAATGCACCTATATTTTTGTGTGAACTTCAGTTGATTTTATGGTATTAACTTTACTAGGTAGTGAAATTTTGTGTGTAAGAAATTAATTTGGAGTAGCTTCTGGATGTTACCGTGTTGCTGGCTTAGCACACAAAACCCTATTTAATTTACTCATATATTCTCTTGACAATCTGACTTATGCCAAAAATTGGTAGAAGAAAATAAAGAGTTATATGTCCCCCTTTCTTCTCTTTATCTGCTGTCTGCTTTCCCCTGAATTTGATACAACCGTTCTACGTTTTTAGTAGCATGAACTCCTTCAAAATTTGTAAAGGAACACCTGTATTGGCTAAAAGCGAAAAAGACTACCTAAATGTAGTTCACAGGTCTTTGGCTACTTTTGCTCTCTGTTGAGGCTCTCCTTGGGTAGTTTATATTCTATTGCTGCTGCAGAAGCTCAGGGAGCAATCTGTTTAAAAAAATTCTTTCCTTTTTCACCAGTTAAAGTAGCTCTAAGTCACTGCTGCGCTGCAGAGAGTCTTAGCCTCACTTCCCAAGGGGATGATAACTACCCAGAGCTTATGACCCAGATTCCTGTCATTGCAGTTGCTTTTGTGAGCTGTAATTATATATGTTAAATGGACCTTTAGTTGTGTTTGTGTATAAAGTGACTATGTTTTGGGTTGGTTTTTGGGGGGTTTTTTGTTTGTTTGTCTTTAATACCTATGGTTTGCACATTGTTGATATTGTTACTTTTAGATGCTGGCAAGTCAACCATTGGAGGACAAATAATGTAAGTCTGTTTTTTTGTTAAATATCTTTTGTTATCACTGTAAGACTCATGGAACATTAATTAAATGTATTTCTAAAAGCTATCTTTTAGATTTGTTAATAAAAACTAATATAGAACCCTAGATTATAAGAATCTTAGTCTGCTTTAAATATAATTTTCTGGGGAATAATGAATCTGAGAGAACTGGTTTTTCCTCATTCATTGACTCCTTAAATTTTTGTGGATTTAATCAAAGACAGGTAGTCTGGCTAATGTGCTGAATAATTTTTTGTCATATATAGAAGGTAACTATGTATGAAAATACCATGGTTGGCTTTTAGTGATATGTTCTAGAATTGAAAAAAATTTTAATTAAAATGTCTTTTTAATCCTTCCTAAATTAGACCCATTTCTTTAAGTTACATCATCAGCAGATCTAGAGGGCATATCTTCATTGTCTTGCCTTGTTGAGTAATTTTAATCAGTATTTTGCCAATTCTGAAAATTTCCACAACAGACCCTATTACACATGAATCATTAACTAAGGCTCTGGAAGGAAGTGACAGGCCCATATGTTGTTATTTTAGGAGAGTGTATATTTTTTGCTTATGGGCTGCAATTTTCATTGGCATTTCACTAAGATTCTACAGTCAGAGTGGTTAGAAGTATGCGCTGTAGATGACTCTACAGAGAATGTACAGAGAGGAAAGGGGAACAGGATTTGGATTGAGTCAAAGGAAGCAGTTAGGTATTACTAAGGAATTATTTTAAAAATTATAATCTCACTTTGACTAATAGTTTTTAAATATTAAATATTGAAATATATTAGTAAGACTTAATTGCTTAGACAACACTGTTGGAATTATTTTCTTTTATATAGTACTTACATTTGCTTTTTAAAAAAAAACTTGTATTCTGAAATAACAGATTTACAGAAAGGTTGCAAAAACTGTACACCGTTGTCATATAACTTATATTCAGCCTACCCTAATGTTAACATTAAATAACCATAGTACAGTCATCACAACTAGGGAGTTAACACTGGTGCAATACTATTAGAGATCTTATTTGAATTTAACCAGTTTTTCCATTAGTGTTGTTTTTCTGTTCTAGAATTCCACATTGCATTTAGTTGTTACATCTCCTTAATCTCTTCCAACTTGTGACACTTCTTCAGTCTTGTCTTTCATGACTTTTATAATTTGAAGAGTGCTATTCAGTTATTTTATGGTATGTTCTTCAATTTGGGGTTGACTGATGTTGTTAACAATTAGATTGAGGTTATGCATTTTGGACAAGAATATCACGGGAGATATGTTGTTTTATCATAGCATTCTATCAGGGCACACATGATAGCGATATTCAGTGTTTTATTTATTACTGGTGGTATTAGCCATGGTTACTTGGTGTTTGCTAGAATTCTCCACTGAAAAGGTACTTTTTTGTTCCCCTTTATCTTGGGAGAGTTAATTTGAGACTGTAAATATCTTTTTCACTGAAACTTTCCATGATTTCAGCATCTACCACAGTGGTGCCTTTACTTTAAAGTAGGTGTTTTATAGAATTGAAATTCTTCTCAAGAGCTTTAAAGGTTTTAGCTTCACAGCTGAATAATTTGTGAGTAATTAAATGTTTGTTTCTCTTTTCTTGAAATGTTTTCAGGTATTTGACTGGAATGGTTGACAAAAGGACGCTTGAGAAATATGAAAGAGAAGCTAAAGAAAAAAACAGAGAAACTTGGTAAACTTTTATGACACTATAAATTACTTTCAAGAAAACTCTGCTTAATGCTTTTGAGGTCTACTAAGATATAAGTTCATGAGGTCTAAAAATGGTGTCATAACAAAGGAAAAGTTTCCCTTCTAATATGACCCAGTAGATCAGTTCCTGGTGGCATCATAACTTAACAGAAAAAAATCTGGAAACATCTGAACATCCAGGATAATAACAAGGGACTTGTTGAATAAATTATAAAACATCCATTTATTTGAGTTATTACCTGACCACTAAAATTTCATTTGTAGAACTTACAGTAACCAGGAATAGAACTGATGTCATAGTGGAATTTGAGGAGAAAGCAGGTAACATAATAATACATAGGATATGATCATTAACTATGTGAATAAAACTTGAAAGAAAATAGATGAAATTATCAACAGTGGTTGCCTTTGCTTGGTGAAAGGGTCAACTTTTTCATTCTTTCTAACCTTATTTTTTTTGTTTTTGTTTTTGAGTTTAACAAGCTTTATCTAAATAGGACATTGATGGTCTTTTTTTTTAATTGTATTCTGTTATAAGGGGGAAGAAAGCCTACACAATATAATACTAAAAAATAGGTTACTTTGTAATACAGATGATGAGGTAATCTAAATTAACACCTGCTATTATGGATGGTTTGAACTTATGTAAGTAATTTTTCTATGGCAAAGAAATACTGAAATAATTTTTAGCAAGTAACCATTGCTCCCACGTAGCAGGTTAGTGGTCTTCACTTTTGAGAAATACCTTTAGATAGCCGTGATTTGTATTATACTTTGTGCTAGATGATTATAAAAATGAAATATTAAGGAACTTAGTACCAATGCCAATATCACCATGAGATAAGTAATAAGTTCCTTTATATTGTCAGCTTGTTATAAATAATGTTTGCTTATAGAATATATAATTATGACTCTGGATATATGTAAAAGAGCCAAGCATTTGAATCACAATAATACAAGTTTTAGTCATTTAATTTTCATTTGTACCCAGTCCTGTTCATGATTTAAATGTTGTATGTGGGACATAAAGCTGGATGGCATCAATTATACCTTTAATGGTTGAAGAATATTTTTAAAACTTTCATGTTCTTACCAGTATTATTCTTATTTTAAAATTATTTTAGGTACTTGTCTTGGGCCTTAGACACAAATCAGGAAGAGCGAGACAAGGGTAAAACAGTAGAAGTGGGTCGTGCCTATTTTGAAACAGAAAAGAAGCATTTTACAATTCTAGATGCCCCTGGCCACAAGAGTTTTGTCCCAAATATGATTGGTGGTGCTTCTCAAGCTGATTTGGCTGTACTGGTAAGAAAGATATTTCCAGTTCATCTGTGTTATTTGTTAGCAGCCCAATATGAAATTTAAATATTTGAATTTACCTTTAAAAGCTAGAATTTAGGTTACAGGGAACTGTAATATACACAGTCACAATTTTCGAAATCTTTGTAATTTGATTTAGTCATGAAAATATTTTAGCTTTTCTCTACCATTGCTATTATCTAGTAACTGTGTCAGAAGTTAGTGTTCACTGAATGCCAGGCCTACCCATTTTGTACCCAATAAATGTACTGTAGGTACAAAAATGAGTAATAAGAAATGATGTGTTTTAAGGCCTTTAGTCGTTTTGCAATTTGTGTGTGTGTGTGTGGTCAGTGTATTAGAACTAAATCAAATACATGTTTAAATTGTAAAATATAAAGGCATACTAGATTTTGGAAAATTGGGATTCTGAAGAAACATTTACCAGAACCTTAAGCCATTTAGACATTGTGATGTTCAAAAAGTATGTATGTTGTAACTCAGTTACTTCTACTTTTTTGCAAGAAGCTTCTGATAAAACTGAAAAGAAAGATGTTTTATTGCTAGAAGAGTGTACCTGAATGTATAAGAATAAACTTTGATTTCTTGGAATAGGTAATCTCTGCCAGGAAAGGAGAGTTTGAAACTGGATTTGAAAAAGGAGGACAGACAAGAGAACATGCAATGTTGGCAAAGACAGCAGGCGTAAAACACTTAATTGTGCTTATTAATAAGATGGATGATCCAACAGTAAATTGGAGCAACGAGAGGTAAACTTTGGATGTCTTACTGTTTTTTTATAGACATATTAGTGCAATAAAGGATGGTTTTGTTACTGTATGCTTTCCCCCCCCCGGGGTTTTTCTAAACCTTCATTTGTTTAATGATGAAACTTGAGTTCAGTTGCTTTACATTATAATTGAGTTATTTATAAATATTAATAGATATGAAGAATGTAAAGAGAAACTAGTGCCATTTTTGAAAAAAGTTGGCTTCAATCCCAAAAAGGACATTCACTTCATGCCCTGCTCAGGACTGACTGGAGCAAATCTTAAAGAGCAATCAGATTTCTGTCCTTGGTACATGTAAGTAACCTTTTCTTTCTTTTGAAAAAAGTTTGTGAGAAAATATTGACTGTAACCTTGGCATTAAAAATACCATGTCCTTTACTCATTTTTTAATTGGATTGTCATTTTGTTATTCAGTTATAATTCTTTATGCACTGGATATGGATACAAGTCCCTTATCAGATATATGATGTGCAAATATTTTCTCCCATTCTGTGGGCTATCTTAATACTTTCTTGATGGTATCCTTTGAAGCAGAAAAGTTTTTAATTCTGATGAGGTCTAGTTTATTTACTTTTTCTCTTAATTGTGCTTTTGGTGTCATACCTAGGAACACATTACCTAATCTGGTTACTTGCTTCTAAGCTTGTTATAGTTTTGGCTCTAAGATTTAGGTATGTGTTTCATTTTGGATTAATTTTTTTATAAGTGAAATCTTTTTTACTATTGCTTTGTGAGTGTTTAAACTGGGAAGTGTGAGTCTTTAAATTTTGTTTGTTTTTTTTCTCAAGATTGTTTTTGGCTATTCTGGGTCCATTGAAATTCCATATGAACATTAGGATCAGCTTGCAATTTCTGCAAATAGGCATCTGAGATTTTAATAGGGATTGCATTGAATCTGTAGATCAATTTGGGGGGAGCATTGCTCTCTTGGCAATATTAAGCCTCCCAATCCATATACTGTAGTTTTAAAGTTTTAAATTCATATACTGTAATTTTATAATAGTCTGATTGCAGAGCTGGGAAACTCCATAAAAATTAAGTAATAGAGTGGAGTAATTTTATTACAACATGTGGGCTATTTGCTACAAAATATTTTTCTGAATCTTAAGTTTATAGGGAAGCTTTTTATTATACTGAGCTTTTTTTTTATTTTCTGAGGAATAAGATGAACTGGATAATAAATTGGTTGAATGAGAAGAGTATATGGGAATGAAAATATTATTATAACCACATTTTTGTATAAAGTTATAGTCATATAACTGATTAAAATTTTGACATTTATATTGACTCCCTTTAATGGATATTGTTATGTTCTCAGTGGATTACCATTTATTCCATATCTGGATAATTTGCCAAACTTCAACAGATCAGTTGATGGACCAATCAGGCTGCCAATTGTGGATAAGTACAAGGTACCCAAAATGTTTAAAAAATTGGGTTTAATGGGAGGTGATAAATTATTTTGTGTTTTGTTTTAAATTATGAAACAACTTTAATAATTCACATAACATAGGTATCTCTTTTTTTAATGGTTATATATTGTTCAGTGGTATTAGACAGGCCATAATTTAATCAGTAGTTTATTTCAACTGTTTTCCAGTGAGCCAATGATCATATTTTAGAAACTCATACAAGTAGAACTGTTGGACTCAAAGGATTTGTACGTTAAAATGATGGACACTGACAAATGGCCTTCCAAAATACTGTGCTAACTTATATTACTGCCAGCAGTATATGAGTGCTGGTTTTACCATAGCCTCACCAACACTGAATGTTAGTCTTTAAAAAAAAAAAAGCTTCAGTATTTTTAAATAGATTTTCAACTTCATTTTTAAAGTTACTGCAATATCAATATGTAATATTTTGCCCTTCTCAAATACCTCATTCTTTCACTAGCTCCATGATAAATTTCTTGAACAAGCATTTTTTCAATTTTACACAAGAGGGAAAAGACTTAGAGATTTTTCAAAGAACCTGAATGTGAACAAATTGAGATCTTCAAACAAAATTTTAGAGTCTCCTGCACCATGCTTTCTTTTTTAATCTGAGTCATACTTATTTATTAGTATCATAATTACACATAATGCTTATGACACAGATATTATAGTGATTGTTACCTGTGTTTAAGATTAATCCTAAGCATTCTACCATTTGAGCTAAAGATTTCTTTTATGAATAAGCCCTGCAAGATTTCACTTTGGGTTGCTGAACTGCTATAGAGTAGTAATGAAAATCTGAAACTTGATTTTTTTTTTTTTTAATTTAAATAGGATATGGGCACTGTGGTCCTGGGAAAGCTGGAATCAGGATCTATTTGTAAAGGCCAGCAGCTTGTGATGATGCCAAACAAGGTAAGAATTAGTAATGCTCTTTCTCATTTAGATTTTCTCTTGAAAATATTATCAAGCAGCCAGAACTTTTCAAAATCTTAGGAATATCCATTAAAAGAAACTTAATTTTTAAAATCCAGGATTATGTTCTATTGATGTCAAGTACAAAATTTAATAAAAAAATATGTAGTGTTATTCATTGACAAATGGAGGAGGGACAGTATTAGCACCATATTAGAGTTAAAAGATGCATCACTGCCCAGGTCGATGAAAACTTGAGTTTAATCATGATATAATTAGCTTTCTTTTATTTTTTTACGTAGTTACATTGGATACTATAAAATAATGTGATCAACTAATGCTCCTAATTTGAGGAGTTACATTTATCATAAATGGGTCTTTTCTTAACTTTCTACCTTATTGTAATTTCTTCATTATTGGAGAGGGTTTCATTAAATAATATGCAAAATCTCCATGAACTATTATTCCTTTGTGTTATTTCTGACTGCTCAATTGCTGATAATTGCAGATGACACGTTACTAAGAAACTTACCTGTTTTCCAGAGAGGACCTCTCTAACAACTCCATAGATGTTGTTTATGTAGGAAAATAGGCCTGAATCATCAGAACCTCCAAACAGAGATTTTTGTTAAATTTAACTGAGAATTTCTTTACCATGCTTATTCCAGGCACAGTGAATTAGAAAAGGTATCCATTGTCAATGTACTGTTCAGGTGTAATTGTAACCTTGCAAATTACACTTTGGGGTTTCTTGATGCCCTATGCATTGGAGACCAGAATATCCTATCATAGTATTTTTTTAACATTTTTTTATTGAGTTATAGTCATTTTACAATGTTATGTCAAATTCCAGTGTAGAGCACAATTTTTCAGTTATACATAGTATCTTTTTTCTAAGGTAATTATCTCTGCAACCTGAAGGTCAATGATGAATGAAAATAATGGTCAGTTTGAATCCTTGCTATATTCTGTCTACAGAGCAGTCTCAGAAGTCAAGTTTGCTTGTGGAGATGGAAGGCAGATTGGTTGTTGCAGGGGGCTGGGGGAAGAAAAATGAAGAGTGACTGCTTAATGGGTATTGTTTCCTTTTGGGGTGATGAAGATGTTTTGGAAACAGATACTGGTGATGGTTGTACGATACTGTGAATGTACTAGGTTCCACTGCATTGTACAATGTAAAATGGTTAAAGGAGGTAAATTCTATGAGTATTTTATTGTAGTAGAAAGAAAAGTACAGCTTACTGTGGGCAAGCGAACTTAGTGCTGGGCTACAGCTGTAGGCAAGGGGCCTTGCTATACTAGTGCTCCGGGGAAGCTGTCACTTCATACTCATTACTAAGCGGTAATCCTACAGTTTTTAATCAAGCTGGAAAAACTCAGTTCACTTTAGTCTCCCCGAGTCTCAGTGGAGTAGAATTAAATATTTTAAAAGACATAGACGCCAGGCTATTTTACATTAAAAAATTAAGAAGTAGGCAACCTACATGATGGGGGTAATTAATTGTATATCATAAATCTGATAAGGGGCTAATACCCATATTATATCAAGAATTCCTACAACTCAACAACAACAGAAAGAAACCATCTGACTTAAAAATGAGCAAAGGACTTAAATAGACATTTCTCCAAAGAAGATGTACAAATGGCCAAAAAATACATGAAAAGATGCTCAACATCACTAGTCATTAGGGAAATAAAAGTCAAAATTGCAGTGAAATAACCTCACACATACACTCCCGGGTGGCTACTATCAAAAAACAAAACAGAAAATAACAAATGCTGGCAAGGATGTGGAGAAATTGGAACCTTTGTGGACTGTTGGCAGGAATGTAAAATTGTATAGTTTCTATACAAAATATACTGGCATTTCCTCAAAAAAATTAAAACCAGAATTATCCAACAGTTCCACATCTGGGTATGCACCTCAAAGAATTGACAGTAGACCTTGAAGAACCAATATTTATAGCAGCATTATTCACAAAAGCCAAAACATGGAAGCAACCTATAGTGTCCATTGATGGATGAATATGGGAAAACAAAATGTGTATACATACAACACAGTATTATTCAGCTTAAAAAAGAAGGAAATTCTAACATATGCTACAACATATGTTTTATGAACCTTGAGGGCATTATACTAAGTGAAGTAAGCCAGTCACAAAAACATAAATAATGTATGATTTCACTTATGTGAGTAGTAGTATACTTATAGTAGGCAAAATCCTTGAATCCTTCACAAACTTAAGAATTTGTTGGTCTTAATCTTAATTTTGCATATGGATGGACTAGAGATTAGACTTGCTATATTGTGTTTAGCTATAAAAGTCCGTATTTGGGGAGAGAAATTGTTATGCTATATTATTTGGGCAAAAAGTAGTAAACAATATTATATACGGTGGAACTGCTAGTTTATCCCCTTACTGTAAAGAATTTAGCTAACAAGTACAGCTGTAGTTTCTGTCAGTTCTTGGAATGAATTTCAATGGACAGGTATCAATAGGTGGAGCTAGCTGCCTTTTGGGAAAGAAAGCCATTACTTGTGTATGTGTATGTGGGTGGAGGTGGGGTACTATTAAAAGTTTAGCAAGTGACAGTTTACAGAATTCTGGTATGAAATATAATGATTCTGGATTCTCCACCGTTTATTTGCCATCATGAGAAAGTTCATTTTGTCTTGAAGGCTGTTATGTTTTGTTTTGTTTTCTGCCATGTGTTTTAAAAATATGAATTATCTCCAAGGGCAGAAATGGAGAAAAATAAGGGAATACTTGTGGGTATTGTTTTTAACACTTTCTTTCCCATCTATATGCTCTTTAAAAAAAAAAATTGTGGCAAAAGACAGGTAAATTTTACCATTAGTGACATTTAGTACATTCATATGTGCAGCCATCACCACTATCTAGTTCCAGAACATTTTTATCATCCCAAAAGGAAACCCTGTACCTGTTAAGGTCAGTATGCTTTTAAAGCTTAATTGTTTAAATAACTTAGAGAAGTACACTCTTTGGATGTTTGGGGATTGACAGGTAATGAAAGCTATGTCTGTTAACTCCTGGAATTTAATAATAATTACATCCATAAAATAAAAATCCAAATGTTAGATTTAATGTTTTAATTTTGAAAAGGCTTAAAAAAAAAGCAAATGCTAGTTTATACTTGTTCTATTTGGAAATTGTTAGGATGTGATATTAAGAAGATGACAAATTAATCTTTTAACTGACAGTTTGGACTTAAAGGATGTGATTTTATTAAGTTCGTGTCATACAAATGTAATAAGGTTTTATATTCGAAGAAATATTTTCATTAATCAACATCCACAGAAAAATGTGACCTGCAAGTCTACAGCAAACAGATCATTTTCTGTTCTGTAGTGTAGTGAATGTGTCAGAAAGCCTCCAATCTTGGTTTCTTTTTAAGCACAATGTGGAAGTTCTTGGAATCCTTTCCGATGATGTAGAAACTGATTCTGTAGCCCCAGGTGAAAACCTCAAAATCAGACTGAAAGGAATTGAAGAGGAGGAGATTCTTCCAGGATTCATACTTTGTGATCCTAATAATCTTTGTCATTCTGGTCGCACATTTGATGCCCAGGTAAACAAGTTATTGTAGTTGTCATGGTGATCTTTACTGTCTAAATGAAACTAGAATTTAAATGCCTTGTGTCCTGCTGATTAGTGACAGGCCATTGTGTGCAGAGGGGAATTGAAATAAACCATATATCTAGATCACAAGAGCTGTGATGTATATATCTTATACACATATGGTCTTTAAGATGGTACAGGTACTTGGTAGGTAGTATTTTTTTAAGTTCCCTTTTATTATTTCCTGTTGATAAATATATATTAATACTTACATTTTGCCCAAAGTGTCTTTCACCTTAAGTAGAACAGAACCTAGTTGCCTTGGAAGTCATGGTTTGTCTGCTTACTCAGAGCAAATAACTTTCCAGACAGAAAAACACAATTAATTTCTCCATGTTATTAGCAACCTGATCTGCCCAGGAGAATGACAGAGTAAATGATTGGTATAGCTCACAGAGTTTTTGAGTTCTGTTACAAGATATGACTGATCAGGTTAGATTTTGATTCCAGATACAAGGTTGTTAATTTTGGCCCTTGGATATTGGGAAATGGATAAAACTGTAAGTCATATTTAGGAGAAAAAAAACTAGCATGTGAACAGCAATGATTAACTTAATTCCTTGGTGGGGAGTATAGAGGAAAGGCTTCCCGGAGAAGACAGTCTGCCTGTGTTTTTAAAGTTTGGGTGCTCACCAAGAAGATCTTTAGGGTAAGGATATCAGAGTTCATGCTTAGAGGTGAGGCGACCTGACCTGTCACCTCTAACACAAAAATAACTTTAAGTTGGTACCCTACTAAGATCATGAGTTACACATTTGATTATTTTTTACCTAGGGATAAAGATGTGAATTTTTTTGTTTGACAGATAGTGATTATAGAGCACAAATCCATCATCTGCCCAGGTTATAATGCGGTGCTGCATATCCATACCTGTATTGAAGAAGTCGAAATAACAGTGAGTTTTAAGATAATTGGAATTTTTGTTTGCGTGTTTTAAGGTCATTACACCTTGATAATTTCTGACCAGCAACAGTGATGTATTCTTATTTACACTTCTATTCTTAAAGATTCTTTTATTTGGCATTATTCTGATCTCATCCTTTTTCTTGGATAGGCCTTAATCTGCTTGGTAGACAAAAAATCAGGAGAAAAAAGTAAGACTCGACCCCGTTTTGTGAAACAAGATCAAGTATGCATTGCTCGCTTAAGGACAGCAGGAACCATCTGCCTTGAGACCTTTAAAGACTTCCCTCAGATGGGTCGTTTTACCTTAAGAGATGAGGGTAAGCTTTTAAATTGATGTCTAGCAGTATATCTAAGATGCTTACTAGCTTTGGTAATCTTCATCTGAGTATAGTGTACATTACAAGTTCATAGAAAACTTGGATATAAGTTCTATATTCATATAATAAATTTTATGAGTTGAATGGATTGAACAACAGAGACAGAACTGATCATACATTTTAGTAGTAATGCTCTAGATAAAGAATCTTAATTTTGATATTTTGCAAGCAGTGGGTTTTGAGAATCATTTTATTTACTAAATAAGACATTTCTGTAACGAAATCCTTTGTAATATGTGTAATTAAAGCTCATCTTGAAGGGCTTACCTGTACATCAAGTTTTGCCAAGCAAGCCTCTGAGGTAAACATCACTTTTGTGCTCAGAAGAAATCATTTTAAAATGAAATATGACTAACATTAACCACAGTGAAATGGGGAGATAAAAGGGGTACATAGGTATTTTCAAAGGCTTAATATTCATGTTTTGTGTGTGTGTGTGTTTGTGTCCGTTTTTGCCTACCTGAGTGAACTAGAATAGCTATAATTTTTCTGTCTCACAGCCATCAAATATTTTGATATCATGGAAACCAAATGACTTTTATTAAACATTTCTCTAGGATTGTTAGCTTAGATAACTATTTTAAGACTACGGAAGACTTTACGTAAAACTTTATGGTTCAGTTGAAATATAAATGGTCAATTCACATATTCCAGTTCCATTCAGCAGAAATGTCACTGTGTATCTACTGAATGTCAGGAGCTGTGCTAAGCACTGGGAATATGATGAATATGGTCCCTGAGCCTAATTTCAGAGAAATCTGTATAAAGATGGTATCTAAAGTCATTACTAATGGGTTTTGTATCTCTTAGGACTTGAAAGCATTTTTTTAACAGCTTTTATTGAGATAATTTATATACCATGAAATTGACCTGTGTACAGTTGAAGGAATTTTAGTATGTTCACAGAGGTGTACAGTCATCGCTACATTTTAATTTTATAACATTTAGGATATCTAAAAGGGAACCCTAAAACCACAAAGTCACCTTCTATTCCTGCCCCTAGCCCTAGGCAACTACAAATCTACTTTTTCTGTTTGCCTTTTTTGGATATGCCATATAAAACAGAATTATATACTTTGTGGCATTTAGTGTCTAGTTTATTACACTCAGCATATTTTTGAGGTTCAAACATGTAGTTGCATGTATTGTTTATAATTCATTTCTTTTTATTGCCAAATAGTATTCTGTTGTATGGATAGCCACATTCTACTTGTCTAAGTATGGGTTTTTGTTAAAGAAAATCGTATCTTTTCAGCTCCCTCCCACTTAAGACTGCCTAATTGGAAATGATGCCTTTAATGGTAAAGCCAGTAAATTAGTAGCTTACATTTTTAAATAATGATTTAAAATAATGTTTTAATATCTTACATAGCCTTGCTGTTAACTACTGAAAAGGTATTTTTAAAATTTCATTTCTAGGTAAGACCATTGCAATTGGAAAAGTTCTGAAACTGGTTCCAGAGAAAGACTAAACATTTTCTTGATGACCCTGCACAATACTGTGAGGAAATTTGACTGCAAAAGCCTACTTCACACCACCTTCTTTTATTTTCTGCCCACTGACAAACCTCTCCCCATATTTTGCAAAGACAAAATTCACAGTGAAAGTCCACATTATGTCAGCTTTCTCATATTGAGAGCTCTGCTATGCCACACTGTTGAATTTTTTTCCCAAGATTTTTTTCTTCCCCTCTCAAACTCTGCTTCCTTGGACAGATTTGGCAATAGCTTTCTAAGTGATGTGGACATAATTGCCTACAATAATGAAAACCTACCAGAAATTTTTTTTATTTTTCATTTTCCTTTAGGCATACTTAAGCCTTTTTCTCCCCAGGCAGATGATTCTGAGTGTGCGAGTGTGTGTGCACATGTTACAAAGACAACTACCATGTTAATAAAATATTCAATTTGAAACTCTTTTCGGTATTTGAATTGCTTTGAAATAATGTTTTTTATCTGGATGTAACATTGTCACATTAGCTTTTTAACTTTACCAAGTAATTGAGTATGTTTTATTACTTGGACTTTTCTAAACTCTTTCCCTATCCACTACTTTAAATGAGGCATTTACAAGCAATGCTCAAGTTTGTATTAAAAGAAAGAATTAGTTTGACCACTTCTTTTGCTGGGTGTAATGCATACTATACAGGATCTTTATGCAGCTGTGACACTGCTTTATTAGGTCTATCAGTTATTTTCTGTCAATTTATATTTTAACATGATTTATTAAACACAGTAAGTGGTTTCAAAATACAAGAACAGCATACTGTAGTTTTTATAAGTATAAAGCATAATGAAATTGTACCCCTACAAAAAATTACATAAACTTGTTAAATTAGTGGAATTTACAATAAAGAAAGCATGTTGAGATCTGGCAAAAATGCCTCCTTTAGTATTTATAAGAGCTGCATGCATCTAGTATGAAAACCGTATCAACTGCAAGTGCCAGTTCTACAAATTACTTGGTTTACTATTTTTATCATTAATTTTAAAGGTTGGATAATCCTTGCTGGTTAAAGCTAAATCTCATCCAGCAATTAAATGGACACATACTTAGAACCATCAGAATCTGCACAGACTAAAGTTAACTGATTAAGTAGAATCAAGCACAGTATAAGTTTTTCTCAATTACTTAAAATTGACTGTTTTCTTAAATACAAAGCTGAAATTGGCTAAAGTATGATTTGGATGAACCACAATGTAACATTGGGGGTTTTTAGATTGAAGGCTGACTTTCAGCTGTGACTGTCATGACTTTGAAATTTTTAATAAGAATAAATGGGAACTGGAAGGGACAACTTCTGGGTTATTGGAACCTCCCTTGATTTTGAGTGTTGCCATTTGTCAAAGACTTGGCCTCTTTTAGACTGGTTTATCTCTCTAAGTAAGATACTTTGTTAATTGTGTACTTAATGACATGTCCCTTCCCTGTAATCTTCCACCTCAAAAAAGAAAAGCCTAGGCAGACTATTTCTAGTCACAAAACATAAAAATTAATCTAATCCTGTTTTGTTACTATAGACTTCCTGTTCATTTCATGAATGAGGCTACATCTTATGGACAGAGCATAGCTACTGTCCTGCAGTTTCCCGTAACTATACTCATGGCTATTAGAGTGCATGAAAGCTAAATAAATTTTATTAAGTCTGCAAGTCTCTGGGCTTTTATTTTTCTGGGATATGTAGGAGCTTTAAACATTACATAATAACACTTTGTACTTCCAAGTTAATAAGAAGACTAGCAATTGCTAGGATTTTAATTAATCTTTAAAAGCTCAAGAGTCATTTAAATTATTTCCAGATATAGATTTCCATTTTTAAAAATCAGTTATGTCTGCCATTAAAACATTTACACTTTTAGAATATTATGTGCATGTTGCCAAGACTCAAGTAAAACAACATGGATATCCACTGTGAAGGGCCTACCTCTAAAAAATAAAAGAGAATAAACATAAGTGTAATTATGAAATAAAAATTTCAATGGATTCTTGCACATTTATGCAAATAATTAGATTATTTAGAAGAAACCTCACTGTAAGTTAACCAATACCATACATTTTGTGAGCTCTGAAGTTCTCTGGGAAGAATGCTCACTTAAAGCTGACGCATTTTAAACTCCTCGTTCACTGCCTAGTTACTTGGATGGGGAAATGAAATGTCTGAAGTTAACTGGTAGTGTATGGAGACGTGGGACCTTTAAAAAGCAATACAGATTCCTATGCTGTCATTTTGTCTTCTGAGAGTGCAAGTGTGTTTATATTGTTGATTGTAATGCAAAAATAGGGTAATTGGCTGCAGATTAGGATATTATAGACCTAAAGTTTTTTTCTCTTATCTTTAGCATAGATATGTTGGAATCACAGTTTTCTTTGTTTCTTTTTACATTAATGATGTTCTTTATACAGCTTTCATGTTAGATTATTTAATTATAGTTTTTTAAATTAATGAAGTGAATTTAAGAAAGATCGAAATAAACATCTAAGTAATTGCCATTTAAACCCTTATTTCTAACTGTGTGGGAGAGGAGAAAATATAGCATCTATTTCTTGTTTTTAATTTGCAAATAAATAAGACTTACCCAATGAGAATCTGTAAAATCAAATCAGAAGAGTTGGACTTGAGTATAGAATGCCATGAAATTAAGTGACAAATAGTAAAGTGTTCTTGAATAATTAAACCCATGTATATTTGTTTTGAATTGAAAATCTTGAAATATGTGATAACTGAATGTAAAAACTTTGTAAACGAATACAAGTTGTTCACTGTAACAAGAGCTAATTCATACTTGTCTGCTAGTTACATAAACTGCAAGAACTGCTTTTACAATATGGGATGGACTTCGAAATGTGATGCAAGTGAACATTACTGGCATCCTCAGCTCAAGTGCTGCAGATATTCTGGGTCATACTTTCAACCAGCAGCAGTTTTGCAACCTAAGCAAAAAGTGAACTTAAAGTCAAAACCTGCTTCCATGAAGAACTTTTGAAAAACATCAGCCAAACTGCCTGGCAATCTTCAGAAACATTAGTTATGACTGAAATTACCCCATGGTCTTGGATGGCTATTCCACATGACAGCACTCTAGCACCTTTCCTCACTGCTATGGACTCCCTCCTGGGCCGCTGCTTCATGGATGACAGCTTCATTGCTTTGGGTAGGGATTTAAGGTAGACGAGGGACAGTTTTTATTACAGCTCTTAACATCAGGCAACTTTCAACTTCTAAAAAACCCTTTGTGAAAATTTGGTAGCAGCACTATAGCTCTGTTTATAGGACAATTTTAAATGTTCAGTGTTGACCTATCTTACAGAATAAACTGTGCCATTAATCCTCTCACAGACCTATGTAAGGTAGATAGCAATCAACAGAATTTAGGGGACCATTTTCTGTCTCCAAACAATATGGCTTATATTTCCTCCAGCTAATTTTTCAGTGATTCTAGCAGATGCCATCTAATACATTTATGATCTTGTTTGTTTATCTAGAGATCTTGCCATGGCAGCAACTTGTTAAATAAATAAATGTAATTACACATGCACAATTTAAAGACAGTAGATTTAAATTTAACAGTCAGTTGGTTAAATTAGATTTCATAGTAAATGGAATAGGAAGTGTTTCTATTTTCCTGTAGTCTTGGATTCCATTTGAACCAGTTTACTGCTGAATTTTAGATAGGGTAGGTCTGGTTCAACTTGTGATGGTTTTGGCTCTAGGATATTCTTGAGTTTCCATATCCTAGGACATATTGAGTCTTCCCTTTAGTAAATACTTTTCACATACCTCTAATCCTATGCTTCCTTGAAACAATAATGTGCTAGCTGAGTTGCTCACTAAGGAAATGTTATAAGGGCCTGAAGGTGTGGGAGTGTTGGAGTGTTCTCTACAATAAAGGAGAAACAGATAGGCACCATGTCTGATTAGGCAGAAAATTAGACAGGATTTCTTAAGCGACTTTTGGAATGGTAGTTGTCTTTTCTGCCATGTCACACATGCCACTGCCCTTTAGAACTTAACGTGGAAACCTCAGGTCTGTGGACAGCAAAGGTAGAGTGACATTTTGTGCTTCCTGAGGCTCCCCTCTGCCAACATTAGCTCAGTGCTTCAGATGTCAGCCCAAGTCCCTACTACCTCTTTCTGCTGCCCGGGAAGAGAGTTTGTGCTGGAGCTGGAGCTCCTGCACTCCTCAGGTGATCATCCACATGCATTAGCTGAAACTGAGGTCTGAGCCCAGTAGGTCTGCATTTTAAGCACTCAGATGGGGCTCTCAGAAACTGACCCATCTCTTTGTTAAACTACTTTCTTCTCTTTGTTCTAAAGGAAACATGGATCTCTCTCAGGCCAGGATTTAGTGACTAGTTTTCACTAGACAGCAGGTTAATACCTAGCTCTCATTTTTTTAAAAGCAGAATTAAAGGGAACTGATTAGGTTTGCTGGATTTTAAACCTAATTCCAAAGCATGGCAGAATGCTCTAGGTAGGAATTATGGGAACCCAAGGTAAAGAAACCTCTCTTATGATTTGTAGCTACCTACTGTGCCTGACTTGGTGCCTGTGTGAGGATTAATTAAGCCCCTAGTCTGCTCTTGGAATTATTCAAATGACTGAAGTTTAAAAAATTTGCTTTTGTAATAACAATAAAAATTGTCATCTTCCCTTTTGAAGGATTTGTCTGTTTATTATTACCTGTATTGTATCATACCCTGAGTGTGTCTGTTTTCTCTGTAGTCTATCTGTTTTCTCTGTAGTCCTCAATGTCATGTTTGGGTATCAAACCACACAGACACTGTACTGCAGTGTGTAGAACACTGACAGTAGAGAATGGCACATGGAGCCAGTTTCAGATACACAAGTTCTTTCTGTCAGTGCATCTTAAAGCAGAAAAATTGCATCAATACCTTGGATGCTGTAGTTTTGTAATGAAGAACTACGTATCTCCCAATCTAGAATAAATGATAGCCAAATTACAATGAAATAAATTTTAAAGTTTTCTTTCTGAATTTAAAAGGACAAATAAAAAATCAACTAGTCTCTGGCCATGTGAAAAAAACAGGTTATAGGAAGTATTTTTATTTTACCTCTAGTGACAAGGTTGTCTATTTTCAATTTTGAAGCTAGATGAAGAATTTGAAAAATCATATACTGTCATGGCATCTTTTTTTATTCTTTATATTTAATCTGTCCTCTAAATTCAACATATTAATCTTACAAGTGCAATTTTTCTTGTAATCGTGAGTATCTCTTTCCCTTAAATTCTCGCTGAAGGCATCGTGCACCCAATTACTTGCGTGAAATATTTTCCTGTTTTCTACTAGAAATAAGGGATTACGTAAAACAAGGAAACAAATCCTGTAGCTGACAAGCATCCTTTCTGTATTCTAATTACTATTATTTGTGATATGATCCTTTTGTTAAAAATCAGGCCAAAATTCTCCTCAGTATGCACTCAGTATAACATATTATGGCAACTATAGATAAAAAACAGTATATTTCAGATTTAAAACTAGTGCTCACTAATGGCTAACTCATGTCTTAATAAATAGCAGGCATAGATATTTAAGAAAGGATAAAATTGCTTGAAATTTCACTGAACATGAGTGGTTTCAAATGCAGTAGATCAAGAATGAGAATTTTTTTTTTTTTAATTTGACTGAATTAAAAGGTCACTCTTGACGTTAGAGGGAACAGGACTAGTATAAGTGAAACTAAGGAGTTAGGAGAAATTTGAAAGCACTTTAAATCACTTAACTACAAAAGGACCAAAAAAAGGCTGGAGTAGGGGAAGGAAAAGCAGCATGGCGCTATATCTTAAGAACACACATGAAGCTACTGGAGAAGGAGAAAAGGAAGATAACAGAATAGGAGAAGGAAAGTTAGTAAAGCCTTAGGAAGGCAGGAAGGGATTCACAGATTCAGCGTCTGCTCACCTCATGCCAGGCAGATCCTGTGTGTACCCAAGATAACAACCCCAGTTCAGGTCCGCAAAGAACTCAATCTAGGACATAGGGGAAACAAAGTAGTGGACAATTATTAAATTATCACAGCAGGGTGAAACACTAATTTTAGAGAACTCCTCTTACTATTGCTATTCTTTCAGTTTTGAAGCAATCTGAGTTCATGTGGCATCTTATACCATTTATCACATCCTGCCTTGCACACCTTATTTTGCCCTGTTAAGTTGTGAACCGATTGGTGGTAAGCATTATACATGAATTGGGCCCTCTGGATTGAAAGTGAATAGGATAAGGCCATGGAGGTTCAATCTTTGAGGAAACCAAAAATGCTAACAAGTAATTCAATAGATGCTACATGGAGAGATGAGCAAGTGCTATTATATATATTACCCTTGAGATTAAAGAGAATTGGCAATATAAAAAATTCTCTGGGACACAAAAGTATTTTCACTTATTTCATTAGCCTTAATGGTAAAAGTTTAAAATGTTCCGTTTTCTTCCATCACACACATTCCTCATAATCTTTTCACTGTAGTTGCTTTCTGTAATGTCACCATGACCTAACTTCTCAATAAATGGCCTTTTAGAAGTTCGTCAGTACTTGATGGTATTAACACATCCTCATATGTCCATTCCTAAGCACCCTCTTGGTTTTCTTTTACATCCTCAACTATTTCTCTCTTTTGCAGGCGCTCTTTCCTCCTGTCCCCAATTGAGGGTTTCTCCATAGCCCTATTCTTCCTCTGTACTTCTTTTTACAATCTCATTTATTTCTACAGTTTTAACCATCACTTCCATGACTTCCCACATTTCCTTCTTTGGTTCAGGAACTTTCTCCTCCAAGTTCCAGATCCACACAAATGTACCCCTGGAATTTCACACTCAAAATACTGAAAAAGAATCTCATATTTTCTCTTTCCAAATCTATTGCTCCTCGTGCTCTCCCAAGTTCTATTAACAAAACCACTCATTTGTCCAGTTATTCAGAATTTTGGAGTAATCTGAATTTCCCTCCTTGTTTATCCAATCTTTGTTCAAGTCTGATACAGCATGCTGTAAGATATGAAGACAGTGGAAACTGCAGAGTTGAAACCAGGATCTACAGACTGAATGGGGTGAGTGGCAGTGTATGAAGTTAAGGAGGTAATAAGAGAGAGAGCAGATGAAGAATGCCTAACGTGTTGAGGATGAGCATATAATTTATTTTTCAAACTGGGACACTTTTTTCCAGGACAAACGCAGAACCAGATATAGGATACCAGACAACAGATGCACACTTGGATATATATAAGATAAATTAAGGAATCTGTACCTCATCCTAATGACAATGATAATGCAATGAAGGTGGTTAAGCTTGATCGTTTGATAGGATAACATTTGTACTTTACAAAAATGACTCCCATTGAAAGGCAGAGAATGGACTATAAGATGCAAAACTAGAGGTAGGAAGACAACTTAGGAGGCTGCTGCAATAGTCCAGGGAAAAAAAATAATGATAGCTTGCATCACAAGTTAGAAGGGATAAAAAAGACTGGATAAATGCAAGAGATATTTAAAAGGAATAAATAAGACTTTGTTATTGACTACATTTGGGGGACAAGGAGGAAATAATTAAGGATGACTCCCATATTCTAGCTTGGGTAACTAGGCAGTTAGTTGGTGGTATGAACAATGAGACCGAAATCATATGATGAGCAGGTTTGAGGGGCTGATAATGAGTTCACGGTGGAATTTATTTTGGGTGTGAGGTCCAAACAGGATTTCTACATCAACACAGTCGATGGGTCTGAAGATGAGAGGTCTACAAATTTCTATGACCTACTTTTGGATAACAAATGACCCCAAATTTAGTGGATTAAAATAAAATTTATTATCTCACAGTTTTTGTGGGTGGGTCAGGAATCTGGAAGCAGAACAGCTAATGGTTCTGACTCAGGATCTCTCAAAAGTCTGCAGTCATTTCAATGATCGACTGGGGGGAGGATCCACTTTCAAGCTCACCTGCTAGCAGGTTGCCTGAGTCATCTCAGGACATGGTAACTGGCTTCACTCAGAGCAAGTAATTTTAACAAAGAAAAGAGAGAGGGAGAGATAGAGGGGAAAAGAACACTCAAGGTCGAAACTATAGTCTTTTTATAACCTAATCTTTAAAGTGACACCCCATCACTTGTGCTCTATTCTGTTTGCTAGAAGTCACTTAAGTCCAGCCCACACTCAAGGGGAATGAAACTTTATCACTTAAGTTTCAAAGAATTTGTGAGTATATGACCTTACTTTAACCACTACAATACCACAGCCAGATTAACCTCCCTAAAACATAACCCATCACTACCTCTTCTTCCCTACTACCAGTTCAAAAACCTTGTAACTGTACGATTTCTCCGAAGTATAAATCCTCAGCTTGATAATAATTCCTTAACCTACCACTCTAGCCTCATCTCCCATTTCTCCCCTCTGCACATTCCTTCTCCAGCCACTTAGTACTTCTAAACTTCATTACCATCCTCTGTCACCTGAATTCATGCTGTTCCCCTGGCCTGAAAGTCTGATTCTCAAACCTGAATTCAGGCGACACAACATCTGACAGGCCTAAGACTCTTTTCAGAATACTAGGAAACACTGATACATGAAGTCTCATGTAGCAGTTCATAACACTGTGCTAGAACGAATTCCATCACATAGCAGACAAGTGGAGTAGGTCCTAAAGACTTAACACGTCTACAAGTTCTTGGTTAAAGGCAAAGTCAGTATTAGAGACCAGCAGCAAAACACCCGTTCCTCCAGCTTTGGCAATATGGAAGGAGCATTTCTTTGAGAACAACTGACGCTCAAGCCTCCAATTTCCACTCCATCTCTCAAAATCTGCCCTAGCTAGCTGCAAAAACGACCATTCTGAATATTCATCAAAAAGCTCCTAAATAAACTGTTTATCTACATGATGAAAAGCAAAACGGCCATTAAAAAAGAGGCAGAGCATAAATAAAGCACTGACTTGGACAACCTCCAAGATACATTATGAGGAAAGGACAACACTGAGAACAACGGGTATACTAGGGGACTACCTGTGTTAAAGAAAAAGAAAAGAAAAAAAAATTAAATTGAAACCCAACTCTTCATAAAGAGAAAAAAGTCTAAGTATTTCCTTAACATGTCTAGAACATCCCTGGAAGGTTCCAGGAGAAACAGGTAACAGTGGTCACCTCTCAGGCAATAGGGAAGGAGGGAGAATTTCTTGTTTTCCAGCCTACATGCTTATAAGTATATGCTCTTACCTCCCGCCTCAGTGAGCTCTGAAGCTCAGGAGACTGGCTCCAGCTCATCGTTCGGGCCTCCACATCGCTTAACTACGCGTCTGGTGTTTCCCGTGCACGAGTCCACGGAATTATCACCAGCCTCGTTGGGGAGGAGTCTGTGGCTGGGCAGCTCAAGGTCACCCGGCAGGTGGGTGGTGGGGCCAGGACTCCCCGCGCTCCCCACGCCGCTTGCCCCGAGTCTGGGTCCAGGGAGAGCGGGTGGTTCCACTAGGTGGGCGGACAGGCCTCCTCTCACGCCCCCGGGCGCTCGCTGGATTTCTTCCGTGGGGGCAAGGTGGCGCCAGACTGCTCCCAGAGCCTTACGGAAACTGGGAGCAGAAGGGAAGGAGAAGCGTCCTGTCCGGGAAAAGGCTCAGACCTCTGGCAGAAGGACTACTCAGTTTGCTCGCGCCCGCCAAATCCTTACGCCGCGACGCCCCGGGGCTTGACCCCGCGCTCCCGGATGTGACGTAAGGGCCTGGTCCGCGCCCCCCCGGCTTCCGGCTACGGGCCCAGGTTCGCGCGTGCGCAAGGGGAGCCAGCTCTCGGGATCTGCACGCGCATCTGCACGAGGTGAAGACATGGCGGACTCGGCCTCGGCCCAGGCTCCACCGTCCGCCTCCACCGCAACTTCAGCCTCGACTCGTGCGACTCCGGCCGCACTGGAACAGCTGGACGAAGAGCAGGTGTGTGGCTCCTAGGGAAGAGTTCGGAAGCTGGGTGGCCGTGGCCTTGTGAGTTGCGGGGTGCCGAGTGCGGGCTCCGCGCCTGAGTAGACGCCTCCGGAGCTTTGGGAGGGTCGTTGGTTCGCGGTGCCCTCCGCTCGTCCGCTCCTTTATACGCGTGGGTAGGTGCCCGCTTCCCCCAGCCCTGCACCCTGGCTCTGTTGAGTTGGATTGCAGGTATAATTTGGGGCTCTAAGGTGAGATCCACCTGGCTTTGCTTCCCTGCCGTTTGACTTTTGACCAGTCGCTTGATTTTACAAGGCTCAGTTATTTCGTGTTTAGATGCGCTCTACTGCCTTCTACTCTGCTCTCCAGGGTCAGAGGAGGTGATGCACGTAAAGCGCGGTGACCAGGGGCCTGACACCTAATAAGCGCGCAGGAAATGCTAGATACAGATGTACTGCGCTTTTACGAGGATTACTGCCTTCAACGTCGAGCGCAGGGGAATCGTGTTACCATCTGCTCAATGTCTTACGTAGAAGAGGCTCTTTTCTGTAGACGATGCTATTAGCCGATACTGAGGTGTCTACATTCCTCTGATTACAAATTGCAGGATCCTGATGGATATGGTTGTGGAGCTTACCTTCTAAAATAGAATTTGAGCAGGGGTAAATTATGGGAATTCGGTTGTGATTTAACTACTTGAGTATCTCCACTTTGCAGGTTAGAAAGGCAGTAGAGGCTCTCTTGGCACATTCCAGATCAAGGAAAAACCCGAATGGATTGCTTTTGAATGAGAATGAAAATTTCTTTTTAATGGTGATATTATGGAAGATTCCAAGTAAAGAACTGCGGGTCAAATTGTAAGTTCGGGTTTTCTGTCTTTGCTGGTTTTATCTGCATTCTGTGGTACTTTTAACAGTTGGCAACTTAGTTTCTAGTGGAAACTTTGCAGATTCAAAGTATCTGAGTTGAAATAATTGTATCTAAAAAAGTCCCATAGGAATTAAGACGTGCTTAAATTTTCCAGAACTTTTCACCAGTGTTCTGGATATATGGTGGGTGGTTTAACCTGAGCAGTTCTGTTGAATTGGAAAACCTGGTTTTTGAGAGGACACAGTTTAGAATAAATGAAGCAGCTTTTGTATTTTCATAGATTATGTTATGTTTGCATGTCAAGCCAGTTCCAAGCTAAAATTCCTGAGGTTCTGAACTCACTCTTTTATACAGAGACTGTTAAAAAAAACTTGGCAGCAAACTCCTTGTAGAAAAGAAACCCATGGTGGTTACACATTCTTACTGCTAGGATTCTTTATGTCAGAGATGCCCAACTTAGCAATAAAAATACAAGCAATTTTTTAGGGTAAATAGGTCCCATGTAATATTTGGGACATAATTATACTAAAAAAAAAAAGATTGACATTTAACTGGGTGTCTTGTATTCTGTCTGGCAACCCTGCCTCTCTGTGGAATTCTCATTTCTTGGGTGTCAGAAGAGCAGCTCTGCTATAGAAAGCAGTGTGTGGGATAGCTTCTTTCTTTTCTTTTCCCCGTAGGAAAAAGGAGTGGGAGTGTGGGTTAAGAATGTTAACAAATTGGAAAGACCCTCTTGACCTTCAGATTCTCTGTTAACTCACCTTCACAAACTGGCGCAGCCCGATTGCCTTAGTTTTTGCTTTATGTATCTGGTGTGTCTTCTTGATTGCACACCTCTGCCCAGGCACTTTTCCCTTCTGGAAAGCCCTCTGACCTTCTCCAGGATATTTTCCCAGCTGCTCACTGCTTGGTGAGCCAGCTCCGCAGCACCTCCATCTCCTTTGCCAAGTCATACTTCTGTGGCTTGCTGTCTTCCTAAACCGAGGAGATGTTTCCTCGGAACATACAGGCCTAGAAAGTGGGCGAATCCTTTTTTCCTCTTTGAGACTCAACTTGATGCATGTTTGCTGGTCCCTGTTGGTTTTCTCCGTTCTCTGTTTCAGCTAGTAAGAGTTAAGTTGTTTATGGAGCCCCGGGGTGTTTTGCAGAGTAAAGTTCTGAAGAAACATTATGGTACATGTGCATATATAGCAACATATAAAATAAGAATGTGCACTGTTTTGAGTGTCTTTGATTGTATCTCAACTCTGATTGTATCCCAAATATTTTTGGCCTGTAGATATTTGTGATGATTTAGTGTTTGAATCTTAATTCTCTCCTGTGTACTACTAAAAACTGGATATATTTATAAATGTTCTCAGTAGCATATTTACTTAAAAAGCATGAATGAAGCTTATTGAAACAACACTGAATTTATTGTGTTCTACGGAATATAAACATATGTTATCAGTTATAATGCTTTATTCCTCATTTTTTTCTCGTGTATTTTGCAGGTCCTTGCCTCATTGTATTCGATCAGATTTAGCAGATATCTGTTTATTTACCAAAGACGAACCGAATTTAACTACTGAACAGACAGAACGTTTTTATAAGAAGCTTTTGAACAAGCATAAGATTAAAACCATTTCTCAGGTAGGGAGCAGGTTAATATTTTCAAGGCAATTCAAAGATTAGTTTCAACTGAAGTGACAAGTAATACGTTCTTATATCACCTGGTACATATTTCTCTTTTAAGAGTTTGATTTCAGACTTACTTTTCTCTTTTGCATTTAATTCTCATTGGCTTTAGGTAGGGCAGTTCCCCCTTCCCTGTGACGGATGAGCTGTTGAGGTTTATTTTCGTAAAAGCTCAGTATCTACATCAGTAACTTCTGTACCTTAAAAGATTTTCCAGAAGGTTGCTCTGTTATGTGCTCCTCTCTACTTCCAGGGCGTCCCAGGTCTGCCTCTGGCTTGGCACTTCTCGCGCTTTTTGTAGCTGTTGGTCCAGTTTCTCTCAGGAGGGGTCCCGACTCCCTTGCCCCTGAGTCCCCAGCATTCAACCTTGAGCCCATGCTGCTTCAGGCAGCCACATGTTCAGACAACTGTGGCTCCAGCGCATTTTGAAATCTGGATACAAATTGTCCCAGTGTTTCTTGTTATTGTTTGGGTTCTTAAGTTACCTTTTCACACTTTTTTTTTCTTTCTTTTTTTTTTAAATTGAAGTATAGTTGGTTTACAATATTGTTGGTTTCAAGTGTACAGCATAGTGATTCAGGGTTTTTTGTTTATTTTGGAGATTCTATTCCATTATAGGTTATTACAAGATACTGGCTATAGTTCCCTGTGCTGTCATCCTTATCGCTTATCTATTTTATATGTAGGAGTTTGTTGATCCCACACTCCTAATTTGTCCCTCCCCCCACCCCCTGGTAACCAGAAGTTTTCTACATCTGTGAGTCTGTTGCTGTTTTGTGTACAGATTCATGTTTCTACATTTTCTTACGGTTTCCAGATTATACCCCTCCGAACTTTAAAAAAGGAGTATAAAGCTTATGAAGCCAAGCAGCGCCTCTTGAGTAGTTTCAACTTCTTCCTTGCCGATGCTAGAATCAGACGGCTCTTACCCTCACACCTCGGGAAGCATTTCTACAATAGAAAGAAGTGAGTTTCCCAGCAACGACAGGACTTGAATAGCATGAAATTTGTAGGTGTGTGTGTGCTGCCCTAAATGCCTGTGTGTCGTTCTAGAGTTCCAGTGCCTGTAAACCTTCTGGCCAAGAATTTATCCAAAGAGATCAATGACTGTGTCGGGGGAACTGTTTTAAACATCTCTAAAAGTGGTTCTTGCAGGTAAGTAGAAGGCATTCACGTGTGCCTTTGTTTAATCTTACATTTAATAATGAGTTTACAAACTTTTTTTTTTATGTAAGATAGTGTTAATGAAACCAGATCATTCTGTTAAAACTAAAATTCATTCTTTAGGAGTATTCAGTTCTCGAGAACAGTACTGCATCCTAGAACTTTCCACAGTAATGGAGATGGTCTATAGCTGTGCAGACTCACAGGAAAATTGGCCACATGTGGCTGCTGCAGCCAAGGAACTGAATTTCGAACTTTACTTGCTCTTAACTTATTTTCAGTTTAAAAATGCACATGTGGGTAGAGCTAATGTTGACTCTGTTGGACAGGGCACCTCTAGACTCAGGAAAGCAGGAGAATAAGACTGATGCTTAGAGAACATTTGTGGTACTGGGCATTTGTGTTGACCGGCACCACATTATCCTTTAAAGTAAAGGTCCACTTCAATCTTGCTTTAACTTCTTGTTTAATGAATTCCGTGTCCCTCCTGTTCCATCAGCCTGTCTAGTGTCTGTGTTATCGCATTGATCTTCTCTCTTCTCTGGACGCTGAGCTGGGTGGACTCCCCACACCCAGCCCCAGATACCAGCCAAGACGTTTTAGGGCAGTGAGTGCGTTCCAGCTTCCAGGTGGACAGTGTGGCTCAGCCTTTTTTTTTTTTTTTTTTTTTAGGCTGAGAAGCAGGTTAAGTTTGAGTTTGTGGGGAGGAAGGGAGTTTTAAGCATATTCAAAAGCATTTCATTAAACACTTAATCTGATGACTGGAGGGGGGTGGTCTGTGGTGTAGGGATGGGCACCTGTCCGTAGGGCAGGGCTGTAGGGTGCAACCCTTCCTCCCAGAGAGACCCCAGGAGCCCATGTCTACCCAGTGGTCCCATCTATCATAAAACAGGGCCACCAAAATGTCTTGACTCTGCTCACCAGAGAGGCCATTCCTCAGCAGTGTCTCCAGGTAGGCCAGAGCAGGGTATGGCGAGGCAAGACTGGTGGACTCTGGTGTTGCCTTCTGCCAACAGGTAGGGACCCCCCTGATTGGTTGTAATTAAGCAGCTGAGAAGAGTTGATGGTCAGGCCTGGACCCAAACCCCTCTCCTTTGATTATAGGCTGACATTAATGTGGTGGCTCTGGAAGGTCAGAGGTCTGGTTCATGGGAATCAGTGAACAGCTGGGAAAGGGGGCAGCACCATGAAGGCGGGTGAAGGAGTAGCTGTCTTTTGCCCCAGGGGTTCTTCCAAGCCAAAACCCACAGCTTAAGAAAAATTCTGGACAACTAATAAGAAACAATACAGAGTCTAAACCATTCCTTCATCTCTTTTCCCATCTTTCCCCAACGGTAGTTTTCTGTCTTCCTCCCCACAACACCCAATTCTTGCCATCCTTCTATCTGGGAAGCCCGGGGTGTACTTGCAGGTTGGTGGCAGGGGGCACACAGAGTGAGCAGAGCCCCTTTGGCTAGAGGCAGGTGAAAGCACCAGCCCATGTCCTCCTCGTTCTGCAGACACCTCACCAACAGCCGGCCTGCCTGTCAGCTCCCATGGCAGGGAGGATGGGGACTGGCAGGGACCAGCAGACCCAGTAGCTGAGCAGTGGCACTTCTGGGCTTCCCTGTTGGCTTGTGTCTGCACTGTGCCTCAGCTGAAGGGATGGCCTTGCTTTTGGCCAGAAGACACTGCATACTATCATATTTGTCTTAGAGATGGCAGCTGCTTCAGGGCAGTGGACCTTTACAGTCCTCATGGGGGTAGTTCTGTTTCAGAACAGCCACTCCTGGGGGTAATTGCGCTCAGGCTGACTCAGTGACCTGTGTTTTCTAGGATGAAGGTAGAGCTCCCTTTGGCCCTGCCGCTGACCCTCCCACCCTCACATGGTTAGGCGCCAGCTCCTCAGTAGGACATATGTCAGGAGGACAGAATTTCTAGAACATAAAAGATGATCATCTTCCTTTCAAATCGAGAACCTAAAGATTTTAATTTTTCTACCTTGAAATGTTTTCAGGATTGTGTGTGTTTTTCTCACATACTTGCCTTTGCTTTATTTTGAAAAGCAAAAAAATTTTTTTAAATCTTTATGTCTAATGCTTTATTAAATTTCAGTACCATACGCATCGGTCACACTGGAATGCAGGTTCAGCACATCGTCGAAAATGTCGTTGCTGTCACAAAAAGGCTTTCACAGAAACTGCCGGAGGTACAGTCTAGCAGATGCTTTAACCAGTCGTTCGTTTAAAAGGAACAAAGCATGTGCAGCTGATGTCACTCTTCTCCTTGTTTCAGAAGTGGGAGAGCGTGAAGCTCTTGTACGTGAAGACCGAGAGATCGGTGTCCCTGCCTGTCTTCTCTTCGTTTGTCAGCAGCCAGTGTGAAGCCAAAGGACTGCGCACACTGAGTCAGAAGAAGAAAGTAAGTAGAAATCCAGACCCTGGACAGGCTTAATCGGGTGTAAGCACGGCCGGAGAAGAGAGAACGGAAGGACCGATGGGGCTCAGAAGGGGCCTGTGTGGTGGTGAGAGTCGCTGAGAGGAAGAGGAAAACCAGAATCTAATCTATTAAGTCCTTGCTTACTTATAGGCAGATTTTAAGATTGTATGAGGCTGACAGATACCCCTTGGTTTTGCTGGGTAGGTTTTCTGTCCTCCTGGTTCTACTGCAGAAGGAGCCACAGGAGAGAAAATGAAGTTGTTTGCTCTCAGTTGGACCAGTCTCCTAGTTTATTCAGTCTTTCTCCAGCTACGTACTTGTGTCCAGTGAGTTCTTAGACACGCTCTTTTTGTTTTTTTACTTTTGTAAGTTCCATATTTAGTTCTTTTCCAAGTTGGCTGTACTGTACCTTTGTTGGTTTCCTGTTATCTATGAATATTCTTCCGGTTTGTCTTCATTCTTGTAACGTGTTAAGTGTCATTGTTCTGTTGTCTGATAATTGACATAATAGGTGATGCAGCCGCTTGTCTCTCCCTGATGGTGCCTTATGTGCTTGGTTATCTTGGGCTTTGTGGTGGTCGTTCCATTTGGGAAGGTATCTGTAGGCTAATCTGATGGGCAGGATGAAGATCTTTTTTTCCCCAGAGGGTTTACACTTATGAGGGCCACACACCTCGGGGCACTCACTGAAAGCACATTCAAGGCTTGAGGTTCCCAGAATGACAAAAACCCACCCATCGTGATAAGTCCTCACGGCTCAGCCTCCTGTTTCTCTCTACCCTGAGGGTCTGACTCATTGGGGTCCCAGCTTATTGTGAAGGGGGTTTTCTCTTAGAATCCCTGCCCGGTGTGGACGCTGGGGTTTGATTTCTCTCCGCACCCCTGCCCTCCTGCTCCTACTCTTACACAACTCTTAAAAGTTAGGCATAGGCAAATACTCTCAGGGCAAAAATTGCTTATAGTGTAATCAGCTTGTCAGTGCTTTTATGAAAAAAAAATTTAATATTTTGCCCCACTTTTTTACTCGTTTTCATTGGGAGGAGAATCCGGAATAACAAGACTGCTATAATTGGAAGCAGGACGTCTGAATTTTTTGCCATTTGTCAGCAGATTCGGTTGAGGGCTTTGTGAAGATGTTGGAATTGCTGGTTAGGATGGAATTTGGACGCCATTGTAGATGTTATTTAACAGTACTGTGTGGTGAGGGTGATGGGCCTCTAGCTATGTAAACGTGTTACTGTTTTAACTCTTAATCACAAACTGAGGTAGGAATAAAAAAAAGCAGATTTTTTGTTTTTGTTTTTTGCGACAGTTTCATGGGGGTGTCCAGTCACCCATCTCTATCGGTGTGGTTCCCCCCACAGATGCCAAAATTTGCGAGGCCCTTATATAAAGGGGTGTAGTATTTGCACATTAGCTGTGCATATCCTCCGCATCTTTTAAACCACCTTTAGATTACTTGTAAGACCTAATACAGTGTAAATGCTATGTAAAGAGTTGCCAGAGTACAGCAAATTCAAGTTCTACTTTTTGGAACTTTTTGGGTTCTTTTTTTCCTGAGTATTTTTTGATTTGAGGTTGGTTGAATCTGCAGATGTGGGACCTGCACACGTGGAAGACCAGCTGATTCACATCACGTATTATGTAATTTCGGATTACTTGTGACTGGCCTATAAATGAGTTTGACTCCACAAAACCTGTGACTGCATACTGCAGATACCCAGATTCTCAGTATAATTTACCCCATAAAATGCATCCTTGGCTGTGACTCCAAGACACTGGAGTTGGGGTTCAGGTGCTGGTGGCGGGGTTCGTTTGCTGGGGTCTTGTACAGGTCAAGGCCCTTTCAGGGAGCTTATGAATAACCTGACTGCAAGTGCTAAGTCTCTGCCATTTATTTACCGACAAAAAGTTTCCCCTACTAAAATTATGCTTAATTTTTTGGGTAGGATGCGAAGAAAGGCCGAAAGAGGATAGAATATTTTAAAAAACAACGGGAGAAGAAAGGAAAACAAAAACGTATGAAACAGGCTGAGAAGGCTGCATCAGCCCCAACTACAGATGAAGTGGCCCCCAAAACTGGTGGTGCTCCAGCACAGGACCCTGGACCCCAGAAGGTGACCAGTGGAGTAAGAGCCCAGCCCAAAGCACAAGATGAATCTGAAGAGGAAATCCCACTCCTGGTACCAGTGAGGGAAACTCCAGCTGCAGGAAACGTGGAGGTATTTTCATTAATGGTTTTTATTCATCATGGACGGGTTCCGGGCCCCTGTGTGTCAGGCAGGCACCGCTGAGTGACAGGAAGTGCTTCGCAGCTGGGGGTCGTCATTTGTAGAAGTCTCTTTCAAGTGAGACCTGTTCCACCAACGATTGTGAAGAGATAGATGAAAAATACTAGGGTAAACCCCAAGAACCCCTGAGCTAGTTACCCCGACTGACTTTACCCTCCTCTGAGGTATGGGAGTTGGGTATAGTCAGCACGGCCTCTTGTGTACCTTAGAATCAAGGGAGACTCGGCTGGATAAATAATTTTAAGAAACATTGCCTGCCTATGGTTTTGAAAAGCAGGTTCAGTCTCTGAAGGTGAGTCACCACATACTTCATCTCAGAAAACTTGCCAGAGGAAACTTGGATAATGGATCCTTCATCTGAAACCTTTCAAATACCCTGCCTTGCATGGTTCCTAACAGAAATCTGACTTCATGGGTTTCAGGGGAGATGATGTAAAGGAACTGAGTTTTTATTGTGGGGTTCTCTAATACTGCTTTTATTCATACTTATAGTATCCTTCCAGCTATTGGAGGGGACCTCTGGAAAATAAGGGAAGAAATGGTCCCTAGAAGACTAGAGGGCTTCCCCTACCATCCATGAACAAGACCCGTGTAAGGGGCTCATGACACATCTGGGCACAGCCCGTACCTAAATCATCAGCCATATCATCTAGAGTGCTTGGAAAATCCAGAATTCCCAGCCTTGAGCACAGTCGCATCAAAGGACCTGTGACTCACATCCTGGGAAATGGATTTTTCTAACAGTTACCATTGGTTTTTACACACTTTGGGAACCAACCCCCTGCCCTAACCCATGTGCAAGGAATTTACAGCTGAAGGTGAAGAATAGTCAGGGTTAGATCACAGGTCTCCCTGCTGTGCTCCCAGTGTGTTCTTCCAGGAGCCCTTAACCCCAGCCATGGGGAAAGATGGTTTTCCTCTGATTGGAACAGAAGGTGTTGTGGTCCTTTTTATAGCCATGAATGATAGGATATAACTATCTTACAAAATGTTTGCAAGATAGAAGGAAAAAAGCTGTTCCTCGTTCATCATGCTGAGGACAATGAATCTTGAAGTTACATTGTCAGTCGCCCTGTCCCCTCTCCCCTTTGTCCCCTGACTTAACTTTTTTCTTTTTCTTTAGATACAAAAACATGCCACAGGAAAGAAGTCTCCAAAGAAGAGTCCTGGTCCCAATACACCTCGTGGGAAGAAGAGAAAGGCCTCCCCAGCTTTGGAGACCCCGACAGCTGTGGAGCCCAAGACCCCAGGTAAAGGGACAGGGAAGAAGGCAAAAATCAAAGAAGAGGTGGAGAAAGAAAGAAACTCTTCGCTGGGGAAGAAAGACCCAAGACAAACTCCCAAAAAGCCAGAGGCCAAGTTCTTCACTACTGCTAGCAAATCTGCAAAAAAAGCTCCCCAAACCCCCAAACAATGGCCAAAAAAATCCAAAGTACCCCAGTTAACCTAAAATCAGAGACTCAACCGGCAGGAAACTCATCAGAGCTATCCAAAGAGCTTTTTAAAAATACCTGGGTCCTGACCCCCACTGCAGCCTCCGAGTGAGGCCTAGACTCTTTAAAACGTCCACAAGTAATTCTCATGTATGTTCATGGGTGTGAGAACCAGTAGTTTGAAGTAAATCCATTTATTTCACTGCTCTTCTGTGTATTTGCTAATATAATAGAAAATGTTTCTCTGGTGGTGTTTTTTATTATTAAAGTATAATACCTGCTTCTCAGTATACTGTTGGCATTCCGTATCTTGTGGGTTTTACTTGAATGCCTACGATGCGACCCTTTTCTTATCTGCTTTAAACCATTCATTCACGTAGGCTGCATTACAGTAATCTGCGCAAACATTTCCAAAGCTTGTCTGTAGGCCTCTGATGGGCTTGCTGCGTGCAAATCAGCCATGGAACTTAGCGACTCCAGTTTCTTGGCCCTCGTACCGAGATGGTATACCTTGGTAGGTCCTGGGGAAAGCTGTGCAATCAAAGTTAAAATAATTGATGGTAGTTAGCAGCCAAGGTTGCACGTCACCTGGTTAGCATATATTTGTTGAGGGAAATTAACATGGAGTCATTCATAGAGGCACTGAACTGAATCCTGCGTGCTAGAGGCAAGAAAATAATTTATTTTCCATAAGCCTTTCCATCTTCCTCCAGATTACTCCTCACCCTATATGGACTTACGTCTATGTGACCACTGTAGGGTAGCAAGCTCGGGAGAGTAGACTGAAACTTTGGGTCATTATCAAAGAGGCAGTACATGACTTTTTGGGCACTCGACCCTTTCCTGGATTTGAACTGGGGTGCACATCTCTAGTGGTGAGTGATGTATTCACTATAGCACAGGAAAGGCCAGGGGAAGGCATATTTTGAAAGATCATGTGGTTCACGAACATAATGACTAAAGGAATAAGAGCTTTACGGAGTTCTCTGGTAAGGCAGGTTTTGATTTTTAGCAGCACAAATTAAATTTCAATATTAACTTTCTAAATTGTGAAAGCCCCTAAAATATGAAATAATCCCACTGTCCTTTTAGGCTTTTGAAAGTGAGTGTGCTACATTTAATGTGTTGTAGGCATGTAGCTTAGCTGGTTGGTCTTCCATAGACACTAGGTTCTATGGGAAGGTGTGGGAGAGACTGGCTTCACTTACTCAAAGGTGAAGGTTTAAGTCTCCTGCTTTGCATCCGGCAAACTCACCTGCGGAGTCATGCAGTCTATGCTCTGTGTGACGGTTTTCTGGGGATAGCTGTGTGGTTTTTAATCCCATCCTCCAGGCAACGAGAGATTTTGTAACCAAGTGGTTCTTTATAGCTTAGTCTCTTGAATATGATGTAGAAGTTTACCTTGTTCCATTGTGCTTCTGGTTTTCCCCTGAGTTCTCGTAGTTCTCCATATTGAAAAGAGCAGATTTATTTGTTTCTTGAGCAGAATGCTGGTTTTTTGACAGTAGAAGGCCAAAGTTGAGGAATTAGGAACAATTCTGTATTGTAGTGAAAAAGTTCAAATCAGAGTGCTAGCTTTCCAAGGCTTAGGAAGTATGGGGGGCACCTTACCTGTTGGCTGAGAGGGCCGTGAGCCAGTAATGACCTACTTAGCGGCCAGGAAGGGTACTGGAAATCTATGCAGTAAATTACATTCTTTTGTGGGTGAAGAGGTCGAGTATGTGGGTTATGTTTCACTGGAAGTCAGTGCTGAACTTTCCGGATTCAGCTTCCATACCATAGAGATTTAATGGACAAAACCAGATCTGGTGAGAGAAATGTGCAACATTTTTGTATGTAGAAATGTTTGAATCTTAGTTAAAATTTTTAAAGAAACTGTTAAAAAGCATGGAAAATATTTTAAATGCCTCGAATGTGTTTAAGACTGTCCAAGTGTAATAAAGTTCACATTGTATTTCATAGTCTCCTTGAGAAATCTTTAAATGTGAGTGTGAAGAAATGGTTAAGTCATGTTGCCTTATCACCAGACCAAAAACACTACCTACTTTCATGGGTGTTTAAGGGTTTAATTAGCGAAGAAGTCTTTTGCCAATTAATTAAATATTGGAAGGTTCTATACTACCTACATCTTTTTCTCCTTAAATTTGCTATATTTCCCTTGCCTGCAATTAGTGTGTTAGCAGTCAAAACACCAAGATTTCCAGCTAGGACTTCATGAACCATAAGAAGCCCTCATCCATCCTTGGATCCTAAGGGAATTAATGCATGTGATCAAGGACCACAAATAAAGTTTTGGTTATAGTAATTTCAGTATAATGGTCCTGGAAAGAGAAAACAGCAAATTATTTATGTGGTTATATTTACCTCCAGATTCTACATCTTAGCTCAACACTGTCTTAAAAGATTAACATCTTGTTTGTGTAACTAAGGGCATTTTCTATATTTGAAGCTACAGGAAGTAGGTCATATGTACAATTTTGACTCACCTAAAAAAAGATGTCTCCTAGCTGTCCAAAAGACATTAGCTGATGATGTAAGTTAGACAATCAACTTTTCATTATAGATTTCCCTGACGGTCTATTCCTCCAGTGTACATAACCTTACAATGATGGTCTCAAAAACTTCATTGGACCTCGGTTATTAGGCCACCAAATTTTTATGTCACTCTTTCAGCCATGCACATATCCATATATCCTCTATTTTTTTATTTTTACTTTTTTAGCTCTTTATTTTTATTGAAGTATAGTCAGTTTACAATGTGTCAATATCTGGTGTACAGTATAATACTTCAGTCATACAGGAACATAAGTATATTTGTTTTCATATTCTTTTTCACCATAAATTACTACAAGATACTGAATATAGTTCCCTGTGTTATACAATGTGACTTGTTTACACATATCCTTTAACCATTAAGTTCCTACAAACTGCCAAGGTACTAGACTTGGAAAACTAATGCGCAAAACACAACTTTGCACTTCAAGAGAATCCTAGTCTAGCCCAGTCTAGCATCCTCAGAATTTTGTTACAGAGGCAGCAGTTTGGCTGCAAGGAGGTAAGCCCAGGGGCTAGGGAACTTCTTTTGATGTCTGTCAATAACTCTTTTGAACTTAGAATGTATGTTTTTGGAAGGAAGGGCTAGTGGAGATCATGGGAAGGAACTAGAAAAAGAAGAACTAGACAGACCAAGGGAATAGAATAGAAGAATCCAGATTTTTTTTTTTTTTTTTTGACCAGAGTGGCAAGACAATTGAATGGGAAAAGAGAGTCTTTTCAACCAGTGGAAAATAAAATGGATCCTAGACCTAAATGTAAGTACTTAAGTGCTTGGAAGAAAACAGGAATACTCATGACCTTGGATGTTTCTTAGCTATGACAAGTAAGACACAAGTGATAAAAGAAAAACTGAAACATTGGACCACCCAAATTTAAAACTTGGTGCTATAAAGGACACCATCATAAAAGTGAGAAGACAACTTACAGAATGATGGGAGGTATCTGCAAATCATGTACTAGATAAGGGATGTCTATTTAGAGTATATAAATTCTTACAACTCAATAATAAAAACATGATCCAATTTTTTTAATGGACATTTGCCCAAAGAAGATACACAACTGGCCACCAAGCACATGAAAAGATGGTTGACATCATTAGTCATCAGGAAAATACAAAATGACAATGAGATACTTCTTCACACTAAGATGGCTATAATCCAAAAGGCAGTAACAAGACGAATGTGGAGAAATTGGAACCCTCATTCCATTGCAGGGGGGATCCAAATAGTGCAACTGCTTTGGAAAACAGTGTGGTATTTCCTGAAAGAGTTTAAGACATAACACCCAAGAGCATTGAGAGCATATATCCACAAAAATGACTTGTACATGAATGTTTATAGCAGCATTATTCATAGTAGACAGGAAGTGAAAACAACCCAATGTCTATCACCTGATAAATAGATAAAGAAAATGTGATATGTCCATTCAATGGAATATTATTCAGCCATAAAAGGAATGAATTACTGATAGGTGCCGCAACATGGATGAAACTTGAAAATACTGTGATAAATAAAGAAGCCAGACACAAAAATCATGTATTGTAAGATTTCATTTATATAAAATGTCCAGAATAGGCAAAGCCATCTACAGAAAGTAAATTAGTGGTTACCAAGGTCATGGGGAGTAAGGGAGCAGGAAGTGATGACTAAAGGGTATGAGGTTTCTTCTGGGATGATGAAAATGTTCCAGAATTAGTAGTGATGTTTGTAGAGTTCTGTGAAAATACTAAGAAAAAAAAAAAAAAAACCAACCCGCTGAACTGTACATTCACGTTTTATTTTAATAAAATCCCAAAATACAAAAAACACTTTGAATTTTCCCCACAAATCTCATATAGATGCTTCTAAATCCCTTACAGTCTATCCCTGTGTACCGCACAGATATTGACACATTCTAAGTGTGCCCTAATGTGAGCAAACTGTGTATCCCCGGTATAGCAGAAAGGGAATTATTCTAGAGCCAGATGGAGTTGAGTTTCAATCCTAATTGTACGGTTTCTGTACCAGCACCCTGAGCCTCAACCTCTCTGAGCCTCAGACTGCTAATTTATAAAATGGGAATTAATATACTTACAAGATTGTACTTATAAAAGTGGCATGTAGTAGCTGCTTAATAAGTCACATCTGATTTGATGACAAGCTTATAACTCAGGTTCACCTGTTGCCTGCAATGAAGCATTAAGCCTGCATCCTAGAGAAGGGCTTTAGCTTCTAAGTGGTCATGCCTATTGACACAGCAATTAGACTGTTAGGAGTAGATACTTACTTTAAAGAAACAATCAAAGTTGAATGCAATGATTTATATATAAGAAAGGTACTGATTTCTAATATGGGAAAAAGAACAAGAAACAAATTTAATATAATATTATTACAGTAAGGATTTGGTTAAATCCTTAGGGTTTGGACACAGATCCTGTGCAATCATTACAGATGATATAGAAAAACATGTAAAGAAATATTTAAATTCATTGTTTAATTTAATAAACATGGATGTTTACTATTATTAACAGAACAGAGAAAGTTATATACAGTCTCTTTCCAATTCTGAATAAAGTTTATATGTGCACCAAAAGACTGGAAATGCTAATTTCCACAAAATGCTAGTAGCAGTTAATCTTTGAGTGGTGACTTATAGTTTGTTTTTATTCTTTATGTGTCTCTATAATTTTCAAATTTTTCAAAAAGAGTAGGAATTATCTTTGTAATCAGAAAAAAAAGTGTTCAAAAATAAAAGGAAGATTACTGAGTTTCTCTCCTTATCCTCATGACTTACTGAAAAGTTACAAGAAATGAAACTTGTCAAAGGAAATTCCTAAACCCTGCATGGCAAATAACTAGTCAGAGAGGAGGAGGGTATAGCTCAAGAGTGCATGCTTAGCATTCTTGAGGTCCTGGATTCAATCCCCAGTACCTCCTCCAAACACAAATAAATAAATAAACCTAATTACTTCCCCTCCTCCAAAAAAAAAAAAAAAAGAGAGAGAGAATATCAGTAGAGCAAAGACATCTGGTTTTTCCATCTCTGGGTCCTCCCCAGACATTCCTCACTAACCTTACACTTAGATAATTCTTACATGGACACATATAGGTATTCTGTTGTTGTTTTTAAGACAAATTTTTTAGAGCAGTTTTAGGTTCACAGCAAAATTGAGCAGAAGGTACAGATTTCCCATACACTTCCTACCCAGCCCAGCCCCCACATGCACAGCCTTACCTATTCTCAAGTCCCCACCAGAGAGGTACATTTTTTACTACTGATGGACCTACACTGATGTAGCGTTATCACTTAAAGTCCATAGTTTATATTAGGGTTCACTTTCTGTGTACATTTTATGGGTCTGGACAAACGTATAATGATACGTATCTACTATGATGGTTTCACACAGAGTATTTCCACTGCTCTACAAATCACCTGTGCACCATTTTTTATTCCTCTCCCCCTCCTCCCACCTCCAGAACCCCCAGCAACCATTGATATTTTTGTTCTGTATAGTTTTGCCTTTTCTGGAATGTTATATAGTTGGAATTATACAGTAGGCAGCCTTTTCAGGCTGGTTTCTTTCACTTAGTAGTAAGAATTTAAGATTTCTCCATGTCTTCTCATGATTTGATGGCACATTTCTTTTTAGTGCTAAATAATAGTCCATTGCCTGGAATATTACTATTATCGTGTGCCAAGTTTCTAGCAATTGTGAATAAAGCTGCTATAAACATCCATGTGCAGCTTTTCGTTTGGACGTCAGTTTTCGACTCCTTGAGCTAAATACCAAGAGTGTGATTGCTGTCTCATATGATTAGACTATGTTTAGTTTTGTACGAAACTGCTAAACTGTCTTCCGAAGTAGCTGTACCATTTTGCATCTCCACCAGCAATGAATGAGAGAGACTTGTCAGCATTTGGTGTTGTCAGTGTTCTGGATTTGGGCCATTCTAATCCGTGGGTAGTGGTATCTTATTTTAATTTGCATTTCTCTGATGACATATGATGTGGAACTCAATGTCATAATAGTGTTCTTTCAAGTTAAAAGGAACAAATGAAACTTGCACTCTGATATAGGAATTCTTGATTATTCATTTGGGGAAACATGTAGAACCATATTTCAGGCATTGTATGCATTCCTAGGATTTGATCATTTTGTGTTGGGCCAAGGTCTTTTTAACTTTCCTGAAATGAGGAAGAGTGGTGATTGTGCAGCAAAACGTGCTCAGATTTTCTCTCAGTAAGAGGCTTTTGTCTGTGTAGGTTAAGAAAAACTATTGATTTTTGAGTTGGTTAATAACCCCATTAATTGGAAGTCAAGCCTTTTCGCGTGGGTTCTGGTGTGTTCAGAAAATGCCAAGCAACCCATTTCTCTGTTAAAATACCAATCAAGACTTGAGTTATTTTGGTGGCTCTCTATTTAATTCCACAATCCACAAGTGATGCTTTCTATAACCAGTCAGCTCAGGAGACATAGTTGTACCTAATGCAAGGGCTGGAACTCAGCTGGCTGCTGAGAATACGGCAGGAAGCTTTCCTACAGACTTTTTACAAATGTATCTGTGTTTTATTTTGTTGTTGTTTTTCATTAGAGTATTTGTTTTGTTCCTGGAACTTTCTGCTGTGGCTTTCTTATCTGATCATATACCTTTTCCTCTTGCAATGATAATGGCTGTTTCTGGAATTATTTTTATTGTTATTATTGCAATCTGTGCCTTGTATGAAGCACATCAAAACTCAGAAAATTCACCTTTCAGCCTAGAAGAATTATCAAAATTTACAAACACCCAGAGGCTTAGAAATAACTGTTATGAACTAGGGGCCACAACAACAAGCACCTGACTATAATTTTATGTTAAATCCTAGATAGTTTTGCACTTTTGGACCTTTTAAAACTGCCTTGAACATTCTTTTTTTTTTTTTTCCTTTTATTTATTTATTTTTTTAGAGCAGTTTCAGGTTCACAGCAGAATTGAGCAGAAAATAGAGAGTTCACACATAGCCCTCCCCACCCACACGTACATACTCCCCTCCCCTCACCGTCCCTCATCAGTGGCATATTTGGTCCAATCGATTAACCAACATCGTCACATTATTATCAATCAAAGTCCATCATTTACATTAGGCTTCACTCTTGATGTTGAACATTCTACGGATTTTGACAAATGCATAATGACATGTAGCCACCACTATAGTATCATACAGAATAATTTCATTGTCCTAAAAATCCGTTATGCTCTATCTATTCATTCCTCCCTCCCTCCCTCTCCCCAAACCCCTAGAAACCGTAATCTTCTTATTGTTTCTGTAGTTGTGCCTTAAATAAATAAATAAACACCTAATTAAACCCCCCCCCGCAAAAAAAAGACTATCTTCCTTCTCTTTGCTTGACATTTCAGGGTCTCCCATGGAGAAATAGACTCACCATGCCACCTACTCATCCTAGAAATCTCACCAGTCAACAAGTCCTACTCGATGGCCCTTGACACAGAAAGACAGAACCCAGAACCGAGGACCTTGGAGGAATTCTTCTCCCATGACAGACGAGGTAAAAATAATTTACAGAAGGAGTTGATGCAGGCGATCGGAAACAGGAAAAAAAATTATCTTTCAACCTGTAATTAATATCCTCAAGCATGGAGTAGCAGATATCACAAAATGAAATAAGAATTGTATTGTGTGAAGGATCAATAAGGAAGGCAAGGACTCCTGGAAATTAAAAAGAAGGCAGAAATTGAAAAGCGAAAAACTCTGGAAGACAGAGAGGAAAGGTCTACAGGTAAATCATTTATAATGGGGACAATGGAAACAATGTTTACACGTAGGAGGTTAAAACCCCACATTTTCAATTTTGCAAATGCAGAAAGTTCTGTGGATAGATTGTACAACAATGTGAATGTGCTTAATGCCACTGAACTGTACACTTGAAAATGATTACAATGAAAAAAAAACTAGGAAAAAATGGTTACAATGGCAAGCAGCAAAGATTTGCTGTGTAATACAGAGAACAATATTCAATATCTTGTAATAACCTATAATGAAAAATAATCTGAAAATGTGTATATATAGCTGAATCACTTTGCTGTACACCTGAAATGAATACAATATTGTAACTCAGCCATATGTCAACTAAAGAAATGGTTCCAATGGTATATTTTATGTTATGCATATTTTACCACAATTAAAAATAATTTTTTAGAAACATGGTATGGCCAAAAAAAAAAAAAAAACCAGGATTATTTTACAGTCACTCAAACTGATACGGAAAAAAAAGAAGCACAAATGGAAGTTCCCTTTAATAGATTATTTGGGGGATGGTGCAGTAACTGATAACATAAAGGAAGGGCTTTGGAAAATAATACACTTCCAATTGCAAGTGACAAAGAAGATTTCAGTTGATCATCAGGACCGGAGTCATCAGGGACATTTCTTAACTTACAGGACCATGAGTTATCCCCTAACAACCTTCTAGACCATTCATTGGTATTATTTTTAGTATCTGTTAGAAATTACACGTATGCACTGGAAATGGAAGGCTAACCAGATCCGTGATTTACGAGTTCACAACAGCAGACTTCACCACGAAGTGTGCTTCTTGTTTCTTATACCGATGTTCTTCCTCCCCTCTTTTCAAAAGTTATGAAGCTGTGAGGATCTCCAGACAGCAGCTTTATCACTGCTCTTCACAAAATTGCTGGTGCCAGTGATATTTATAATACCCCAAGAGCCACGTAGGTCTATAAACCCTCAGATGCCTAATGACATTAGGATTTTAACTCTGTTTCCTTGACTATTTCCATTAATGCGCACACCCACCTCATGAAGAGAAAGTGTAGACTTTATTAATAAATCAAATTATTTGAACCTATTGTTTTCAGCCAAAGATGCAGAACAGAATTATCTGAGGAAACTTTTAAAATTCTATTTGCCAGGGAATCTAATTCTGAGATGGACATGCAACTGAAAAATTATCAATTTAGGCTGAGCAGGGCATTTCTGATTCATTGATTTTGGGGCGGTTTTGGTGAGCTGTTCTGTCTGATGAACTGGGAGTGTCACTGAGCAGGACCCTGTGGGGCTTTCCTGGAACAGACCCCACCCTTGCCCATATCCTCCACTTGCCTCTTGTTTGTAGAAAAACATTAACTTTCCTGAGTTCCAGAGAATAAATTTAATCAGAGAAGTGAGAAAATGCAGAAACAAAGAAAACAGTCCAGACAGACAAAATAACAGGTTAGCCATTAACAAAGGCAAGGACCTTTAGTTCCTTCTCAAGGGCTGCAGGTAACATTCTGAGCCAAATCCTTTGAGCTGCTTTGCAGATACTGAAACCCCCATTCAGTGCTTTCTGAATCAACAGGTTTTTCTCTGGCTGGAAGGGCAGGCACTATTGCCAGGCCTGTGTGAGTCCTGAGTGTTATTACAACTTTGCATCCTCAGGGGTGGTTCTTCCCCTGGCTTCAGGTGGTTTCCTCACACACAGGTACTATTAGTGACCTCCTGAGTACTTGAGGGGGTCCCTCTGCAGATCTCTGGTTCTCTCTCCCACTTGTCCTCTGCCGTGAGAAGTGTGCTTGCTATGACTTCCCCTCAATCTCAGTTCCATCTCTTCAAATCAGGGCACTCGCCAGGGTCTACTTGGATCCTCTCCCTGCACACAGTCTGGACACATTCTCTAGGCAGGAAGATGGAGATAACTGTAGGGCTCTGTCTTGGTCTGTTCAGGTTGCTGTAACAGGACACTACAGACTGGGTGTCTTAGAAAAAACAGAAATTTACTTCTCACAGTCCTGGAGGCTGCGAGTCTGAGATCGGGGCGCCAGCATGGTCCGGTTCTGGCAAGGGTCTTTGCAGACTGCTGACTTCTTGCTGTGTCCTCACATGGCAGAAAGGGGTGAGAGCTGAGGTGCCTTTTATAAGGGCACTAATCCCATTCATGAGGGCTCCATCCTCATGATCTACTCATCTCCCAAAGGCTCCACCTGTTAGTGTCATCACATTGGTGGGTTAGGTGTTCAGCATATGCACCTGAGGGGGAGACATTCAGTCCATAGTAGGTTCTCCTTGTGTGTTAACTTCCTATCCCCCCAGGGATCAGTCCCACATTGTCTGATGTCCAATAAGTTGAAAACCTGTGTTTTCTAGGTTTCATCTGTTCTTTTAGGTGTTTTATGTAGAAGGGTATATCTGACCCCCATTTTATCATCCTAACCAAAAGCAGAAGTCTTGATATAATTTAGTTTAAATTTAAATAGTCACCTGTGGCTATGGCTTCTGCACTGGACAGCACAGAGAATGACTCTCATCAGAGCACACTGGACATTTAGTTACATATTTGTCTCCTCGTACTAGGCTGCAAGCTCCTTGAAGAAAACTACTATTCGTCAGTGCATTCTTAGCATTAAGCTTATAATAGGTATTCAAATAGTTGTTGAATGAAAGACTGAAGAGTATACTGTTAATCATTAACTTTGAAGAAATCTTAGAAATCAACTGGTTTAGTTCCCCCCATTTTACAGATGAAGCAAATAAGGCCCAGGGAGATTACACAATTTGCCCGAAGTTTTCCAGCTATTTTGGAGTCAAACCAATCACTACAACCTGAGCTTTCTGGTTCTCAGTCCAGTGCTTATTTCATTATGTCCTACTTTTTTTGGGCAATATTTGACTCAATAAAATTGCAAGTTTTAGAATATGAGATTCATTTTACTTTGTTACAATGCTGAGATAGAACTTCCAGTTGGTCATAGAATTTAACACTATTTAACCACCGAAATAAAATAATTGTATAGATCTATTGCAGTTTCCTTCACATGTCAAAATCGTGTCACAAATGAATCCATGTGTAACTGGTGAATTCTGGTCAATGTCAGTTTCTTGGTTTTGGTAGCATAATATGCTAACACTGGAAGAGGCTGGGGGAAGGGCACACAGGAACTTCCCTATACATTTCTTAGCATCCTCCTGTGAATCTATAATTATTTTAGAGTAATCAGTTAAAAAATAGTATTAAGACACAGACTATTGACTTTTTTTTTTAGCAACTCAAAAATTATTTTCTTGGTTTATTTTATGTTGCAGCTACACAAGCCATCCCTTTTTGTGTGTCCATCAATAAGATATCTGTGGTGCTTTTGTACAAAGAACAAAGATGCTTTTATCAATTCTAAAAAGTCTGTAGGACAAACCATTCATGCTGTCAAACCCCTTAAAACCCTTTCAGCAAATAATGAAATCCATCAGTGATGAATGTCAACATACTAATTTGTTAAATGCAAAACAAAAGCAACATTCAGACGAGACACTTCATTTCATGTCATATTAGCACTCCAATCTGTACCACGTTTATGGCAACCCACAGATCATGCAGTATTAAACAGGACTGTGTTATAATGACTAAAACTGGAGCAATAAATTCCCCTTAGCTAGAATGCTAATAGTGCAGCTGACACACATGCTGTGATTCTAGTACGTTCAGCTTCTTCCAAACTACTAGAAATTCTATGAAGACACCTATTTCTAATAAAGAAAAATATATATATTACCAAAAATATATTTGGTATAACCCAAATAGATGGGTTTCAGGTAGGTGAGAAAAGAAACTTGAGAAGTAAAATTGAAGTCCTAGAGAAGACCTGAAAACTCAGTCCAACAAGACCAGTTAGAGGAAAATAAAATTCTTTTTTTTAATTTATCAAATTTATTTTTTATTATGGATATTGTTATAGCAGAACATAAAAATTAAATGATAAAAGTTTCTTCTAAGAGTACAATTTAACTTCGTCTTTAAAAAGTTTGTCTTTTTTTTTTTAACTATATATACTAAGGTTAAAAAAAGGCTCTTTGACTTAAATTTATGACTTCAGAATTAAACTCTAAAAATAAATGCTATGGCCATCTAAAAGTTTAAATTGACAAGTTGCATACATTTTCAAATTATAATGCAATATTTGTACACACAATAACTATGCATACACTTCACTTACATTGCTGATATGTAATAGTTACCCAAACTGTCTTGAGAAGTGAGGCTTAATACAGATTCAAACTAAGTAGAAGATCAGTCTCAATTACAACAGTTCTTTCACAACTAATAAGAGAGAATCCAAACATCTACTGAATATAAAGAAAGTCCATGCTTCGTGGTGTGATCTGGGAATTCCAAAGTATTTTCGATGAGAGATGTTGACCATGAAGGAGTTCACTGCTGTGCTCACTGGTAAAGCTGGAGGAACTCTGGTCCAAAGGAGGGGCCTGCCCTCCATCCACTGGCCTCAGTGCAGCTCAGGTGGAGATCTGACTGAGTGAATGCATGCAGCCTGGCAGTTTGGGAGGCCTGAGTGGAGGGGAGGGAACAGCACGGCTTTAATACAAGGGCCCACTCCTGGGAAAGGGGCCATCGGGACTTGGTGCTTGGTCCCCTCGCCGGTTTATAAAAGCCCCTTATGATGTGCTGATTCGCATGACCTCTTCCAGGAACCTGAGCACTGTTAGCATCTCCTCCATCTCTTCTCGTGTAGACTGCAGGGATCTCTCTTTCCTCAGTTCTCGGATGAGAAAATCAATTTCTTTCCTCGAACTCAGGTTGCCCGTCATCAACTTTCTGTAAGTGTCAGCGAGGCTGGGTGTGTTTACTGGCTCCTTCTCTTGTCTGGCTTTCTTTACAGTTGTCTCCATCTTGGCACACTCCTGTTTAGCCACACAAAGCTTGTCGATCAGGCGGCATTTCTCCTTGATCTGTGCAGCCAGTGTTTTTGCCAGTTGCTTTTCATGTCTTCCAGTAAGTTGACTTCTAACAGACTGCATAAGCCTGAAAGTAAATAAGATACCCACCAATAAGGTGAGGACAGGCAGACTCAACGCTGCCTCCCAGTGGAGGCTCTGGAACATAAGCTGAGAACACAGGCCGTTGGGCAGCAGCGAAACCAGGACTGCACTCAGCTTCCTAAGGATCAGCCCAAAGCTAAGCTCCACAGAGGACAGCAGCCCCTCCATGGCACTGACCCACTGCAGGGCTCTGCCCAGTTACCGTGGAGCCACCATCCATAACAAGCCCGAGGGGACACCCCAACATTCCACCTGGAACCCAACCAGCAACTGACATCCTGGATTAGTCAGTTATCTGGTCAGTGTCTGTGGGGAGGAGGGGGGGTTGTCAGAGGAGACAGACTATTGACTTTTTAAAACCAATGTCAGTTTTTCTAATTTTACATTTGAAAGGAACCCAAAAAATGCTATTGTAATTTCAAGAATCGGCCACAGAGTGTCACTAGTGGTCTGCCATAACCCTCTGAAACCCCCCCTTTTTTTTCCTCTTTTCTCTAAACTTGTCATTCAGGAAGAATGACCATCTTAAAAAATAAAGAATATAAAACTGCCATCGTCAAACATAGTTTTTTCTGACTTCGAGCATTGCAAAATCCCAATAACCAACACTTTTTAAAGGTGAAAACAGAAAATCCCTAAGAAAAGGAACAGAATTTAAAGGCAAATAGAACAGTATCTAGAGGAATCTCACTTCTCAAAAGTGTGTTCCATGAATCAGTAGTGCTGGCATGGCCTAAGAATTTGTAAGAAGAACAAAAAGCCACTTCAGGCCCCCCCTAGGTGTACATAATTAGATTCCTAACAAGTTCAAAGTGCCAATGTCACCTTTCCACCGACCGCACTTTGAGTAGCAAAAAGCTAGAAGAGACCAAAGAAAATGCATGGAGGCATGGAAAATATCAGCCGCTGCCGATACAATAAAACCTTCCCAATTTGGAGCTCACTAAGTCAGAATTGTCATTTTAACCTGGATTGGTTTAACTACAAGTTGAAAGTTCATGCAACATCCATAATTATACCCACAAAATAATGTTTGCCCATATATGTGTACACACATAAAATATGTAAATTGTATTAAATGTTTATCAAACTTTGGTCCTGATCTTGCAAAACAAAAGTTTAGTGATAGCTTGTTTTAGAAACTTGGATTGAAACAGTATTGGCTTACACTGACCTGTTGATTTTTTTTTATTTAGGCCTTTTTAAAAAAAATTTTATTGAAGTGTAGTTGATTTTCAATGTTAGTTTCAGGTGTACAGCAAAGTGATTCATATACATAATTTTTTTTTCTTTTCAGATTCTTTTCCATTATACGTCATTATAAGAAATTGAATATAGTTCCCTGTGCCATACAGTAGCTCCTTGTTGTTTATCTATTATATATATTGTAATTTTGTCTGTTAATCCCCAAACCCCCATTTATCCCTTCCTGCCCTTTCCCCTTTGGTGACTCTAGTTTGTTTTCTATATCCGTAAGTCTGTTTTTGGCTTATAAATAGAATTTGTATCATGACCTGCTGATTTTTTTTGCTGAAATCATATGTGCTATGAGTAATCTAATAATTGCAGAATTCCAAGAAGATGTCAGATATCATCTTCTTTCTTTAAATTGAAGTTGCTAAGATACATAAAAGCAGACGGCTTCAAACTGCTACCAGGATGCTCTCAGAACATTCTGAAGTTAAGCTTTCAGGGTTTAATGGGGAAACATTTTACTTTTTTCCCCCCTCGCACTTTTAGTTTTTAATCTTTTGATATTGTGATTGTTTAGGTTCACTTATTTTCTTTCCACAGTTCATGAATGCCGTTCACTTTTCCCACATCCTTTCTCCTAAATTTTGCATTTGATCTGCAATATTCTAGTATTTCCTGGGCTCTTTTCCTTTAAAAATGAATTCTTAGCATGAATGGCTTTTATCTAAACTATTCACAGTTCCTCAGTGTTTTGGAGCTATTTTACTTCACAGCCTTTTAGGAATTTATCTCATTCCTTTTATAAGACATATGATTTCCAGAGTTGCTACTCTTTTTAAAAACTGTGGTAAAAAGCACATAACATAAAATTTTCCACCAGAACTGCTACTTTTGTTTGTTAACACTGAACTTTGTCACAGAGTCAGCGTCCTTGGAGGACAGTTTGCTCCCTGGTTGGTCACATCTTACTGTTGACTTTTCCTTCCTTGTCTTTTCATTTCATTCTCTGACATTTTCTCTGATCTTATCAGTCTTTGCTTTATTTCCTCCTGAGCTGATTACTTCTATCACAGGGACATCTCAGTCCTGACAGAATGTTATTTAAAAATTGCTTGATTTTCATAACTAAATAAAATATGTTTTCATAACTAAATACAAAATACTGATTTGAAAAGATATATGCACCCCCAATGTTCAGAGTAGCATTATTTACAATTGCCAAGGCATGGAAGCAACTTAAGTGCCCATCAACAGAGGACTGGATAAAGAAGATGCGGTGTATGTATACAACGGAATACTACTCAGTCATAAAAAGAATGAAATTTTGCTGTTTGCAGCAACATGGATGGACTTGGAGGGCATTATGCTAAGTGAAAAAAGTCAGACAGAGAGAGGCAAATACTGTATGATAGCACTTATATGTGGAATGTAAAAAATATAACAAACTGGTAAATGAAAGTAAAAAGACCAGACTCACAGGGAAGAGGATATAGCTTGATGGTAAAGTGTGTGCTTAGCATGCATGAAGTCCTGGTTTCAATCCCCAGTATCTCCATTAAAAAAAAAAAAAAGCAGACTCACAGATATAGTGGACAAACTAGTGGTTACCAGTGGGGAGAGGGAAGGGGGAGGGGCAATACAGGGCTAGGAGAGAAGGGTTATTATGTGATTATATGAAATCATGTGTGTGAAAATTTTGAAAATTGTAAGACACCATAGAATTTAAGAATCGTTCAGCTAATAAAAAATGTAATAGCTTTGAAAACTTAATGAAAAGATTACAGCCTTTTAATCTATATAAAACCTAAGAGAAAAATAGTAATGTCACATACTTTAGAGGAATCCAAATGTAGAATTGAATAGAAAGATATGCTTTCATGTTGAACAGAAATATAAAATATTACATAAATGCATGCACATGCAATTAAAAATATATAAAATGCATCTTTGGGGGGGTGGGGAGGAAGGTAATAAGGTTAATTAATTAATTAATTTTTTAGAGGAGGTACTGGGGATTGAACCCAGGACCTTGTGCATGCTAAGCATGTGCTCTAGCACTTTGAGCTATACCTTCCCCCCATAAAGTGTTACATGTGTTTTTTTCAGCTTGTGTGTCTTCCAAGAGCCTTCATGTTCATGAAATCTTTCAGGGGAGCCTTTTCAGTTCCCATTAGGATCTCTGTGTGTTGCAGACCAGTTGGCATCAAGGAGCACATATTCGTAACCAAGCTCTTTCTATCCACCACAACCCATCTGTTCTGCTGTACTTTGGATTAATTTCTTACCAGCAAACTGCCTTTTTTAGGGAATATTTTTATAGCAGTGGGAAACATTTCTCGATAAATAGCTATACATTGATAAATACTAATACAGTCAATGAAATATTTATTGAATATCTGTGTTCAAGTCACATTGAGGAAAAAAGACAATCCCTGCCATCTTGGGGCTTATAGTCCAGTGAGGGAGACAAACATGAATAAAATAATATACAAACATAAGCTTGCACTTGTGTCCAGTGCTGAGAGGGAGGTACGTGATACTCTGAAGGCTTCTGCTGGGCAGACTTCATCTACTCAGGAAAGTTAGGGAAGTTTCCCCTAAGAAAGTGGCACATGGGGAGGGGGAGCCCATGAGTTCAATTTTTGAGATGTTGTGTTCAAAATGCTTCTGAGACAGCCAGGAAGAGATACTAAGTAGGCAGTTGGACTGTAAGTTGCCAAGTCTGTATGATCCCAGTCATCACTGTCTAAGATGACTGTATACAATGTAAGTATATGACAGCATCCCTCCGGCCACAGTGATTGACTGAGGATGGTCATATGACCCAGTTCCGGCCAATGAGAGTCAGGCCTTGGGCATTTGGGGGAATTTTTGTGGGTGTTGCTGAGAAGATGCCACATAAACCTGGAAAAGCTGGCAGCCCTCTTGTCCCCACAAGGGGAGGACTTGCCCAAGAATGAAAAGCAAAGTTGACAGATGGAGAAGGATTGGGTTTTGATGACAGCAAAGCCGACTTTACCTAGATGATTAAATTACATGAGCTTATAGATTTGCTCTCTGCCTTAATCTAATGTAAATAGGGTTCACTACTTAAATATCATTGCCACTAAAAAATTCTTGACATACCCATTCATGAACTCCTTTAAAGAAAATCCCAGTTAAGTGTTTGAGAAGGAACTACCCCTCAAAGGGTAAATGAGTCACTAAGACTTTGTTTCCCCTTCCTCCCCCAGTTACAGGGACTTCTTTGCTAGATTTGGATGTCCTCCTACAAAGAGAGGTGTCAAAACACTGTAACACCTACTATGGATAAACTAGTAGAATTGGTTTCAACCAATTCCCTGATCAAAGCTAAAGAAAAGCAGTCTTTGATGATACTGTAGATGAGGTGAGGAAAATCAACATTTGAATTGAGTAGCAAAGAAAGCTCTTACAAGGTCATGTTGAACCCAGGAATGTTTAAAGCCTAGATAGGTATGTTTAGTCTAGAAAAGAAACAAGAGATTTAAATCCATCCCATAATAAGTTTATGTGAAACATATGAATTTTTTTGGTTGCAACATCACGCACCATGCACACACGTGCACGCACACACATACAGGGATATTTGGCTCTCTGCACATATGCACCTGTAGCAGTGTGTGTTCCTAGAAATAGCTCTTCTAGTGAACACACATGTCTTAAATATCATGCTTGAAGGTTGGGTGCTGAATGTGATGGAGTAGAGCTGGCTCAGGGTTTTTTTTTTTTTTTTAATTGATATTTAAAGTTTATAGCACAAGCAGATGACCATGATTCTGATTTAGAATTTATTCACATGTATTTCTTTTCGTAAATGTCTTTAAAATATATTCATTTAAATTTCTGCTATAAATCAGCCTAGAGCAGATGTAGGTTTGTGCTAAGTACATTTTATAACAACTTCACAGAAGGGAAAAATGGCTTTGGGCATGTTTTTGGAAACATTCATGCAGTTACTCAAGGGAGAATTTGTACATTTTTTATATTTATGGTTTCTGCAATTTCCTAATAAGCCTTGGCACCCTGCCAAAGGCTATAAAAGACCAAGTAAAATTTATGATCCTTGAGCACGATAAAAAAAAAAAAAAGGCACTCTATTGTAGATTACATGGATTAAAGGAGCCTGACAGCAGTTCCCTTTAATTGAGGCAGTAAGCGTCTCTTAAACTGCAGTCAGTGGTGAATTTTCTTCTGATTTCATGTTAATTCTCATTTACCCATATCCTGACAATCTCACATGTCGAAGGCAAAGATCTTGGACTCCACGTCCAACAGATCATATATTCCCTTAATCTGTGTTTTTGGTTCATTACAGGGGTCTCCATGCTCCTTCCTGTTCTATTGTCTGTTTCCAAAACCCACATCTTCAAATAGCAAGTTTCATTTTAAGCATCTTGAGCGTAGGAACCGTGACTGTAGATTTTGGAATTCAGCAAACTGCCCTGAATGTAGTTGGCACTTCTATTTGTTGAACAGATGAATGGAGCTCCCTGGATCTCATCCACGATTCCAGAAGGACCAGTTCCAGGTGGCTTGAGTTCCAGAGGCTGGAGGCAGTAGAAATTATGGGCAGGATTAATCACAGGACAGGGGGAGGGAAGACCAGCTGGGAATAGGCATGGAGTGGAAGACGGAACACATGGAAAAGGGACACTTGTATTCCAACTTTGGGGGCAGAAAGAAGTAGCGGAAAGAATTGCACTTGGGTCTAGGGAGGGAGTACTCCTGATTTCTCATGTTCTATCCCCAGAAGCTACTAGGAATTGGATTAATTCTTTTTCTGAATATTAAATGTGTCCCCCCAAATACAAGCAAGGAACTGTGTGATAGATACATTGTGGCACTAAACTTAGTATCAAATCCAGGCTGAGAACCAAGGGAAAGCACTTCAGAAAGCAAAGGTCTGCTTTCCTACTACTTCCTTCAGGGGAGCGCCTAAGAATTCCTGGAAAAAATGCTGACAAGGAAGACATAAAGTCTTATTACTTCTCCAATTATTTATGTATCTGCTCCCTTTCTTCCCCCTTGGATAATTAGGGCATAATTAGGGCTCTCTTGCCTCAATCAATGTTTAGGAGCTAGCTTGCAGTTCATTACACATTTAAATGGATGCTCAGGCAACCAGCCCATGGGCAGAGTTTTAGCAAGCCATTTTCAAAGCTGAATAGCATTAGATAAATACCAAGAGAAAGTGGAGAAGAAGCAAATGCATAATCCATATAGTACCTACAAAGCCAAGTAAAGGAGTCCAGTCAATATCTTTTGTATCTTTCTTATACATTAGCATTTCATCAAAGCATAATTTGGAAGAAGTATAGTCCAGGTGATCCACAGCGATTACTCAATTCACTTGATTATTCAAGAAGGAATGTAATAACATTAACCTGCACATTTAGGTTCCAGCAGAGAGCACTGACAAAGTTCAATGCGTGTGGCTTGTCAAAATATCATGGGGTCATTTGAAAACGTTTAACATATGCCTTTCATGTTCTGAGTTGCTATAAAATTGAGGGTTTTCCTTTTCTGGCACAGGTATGTAATAGCTGCAACAGATCGTTTTTATTATTCATTCTTATGTGAGGTTGGCCCTGTGGGCAATCCATTTCTGTAGGTAACGCCATGATAATGGCCTCGAGATTGTGGGTTTCTCTCTCAGGCTCCATTTTCAAGCCAGTGACTCTCAAGTTATTTTTCCACCTCAGAGCACCTAAGAAATCTGTCACCCTTTCATCATGCCCTCCAGGAACAGTTTCTCCAAAAGCAGTAACTGCCAGGGGAGCTTGGGAGCATGCGTCACAGTATCTACGGGTGGGGTGGGTTGCAAGTACCTCTTCCCACCCCCAAGGTTATGCTTATTTCATTCATTAGTCAACACCTTTAGAGAAATGTAACTGCTGGTTACTGAACATTCTCTGTGCAGGGGACCTTACATACACGGTATTTAATCCTCACCATGGCAGAGGGACTATTAGCCACATTTAAAGATGAGCTCAAGACTGAGATGTAAGAAACTGGTCCAGCACCATCCAGATGGGTAAGGAGTGAGTTGGGACTTAATCTATGTTTCTCAAAGTCTCTCTCCTTCCACCATTGTGCTGCCTCCTACTGCCCAGCTGCTTGTATCTTAGATGTTCACTGTCTCAGCCCATTCCTGCTGCTCTTACAGAACAACACAGACGGGGTGCTTAAACAGCAGACATTTATTTCTCACAGACCTGAAGGCTGGGAAGTCTGAGATCAAGGTGCCAGATGATCTAGTGTCTGGTGAGACCCTCTTCCTGGTCTGCAAATAGGCATCTTCTTGTGTCCTCACATAAGGGGCAAAGAAATCATCTCCCTCCCTTTATAAGGGCACTAATATCATTCATAAGGGCTCCACCCTCATGACCTAGGCACCTCCCAAAGGCCCCACCTCCTAATAACATCACATTGAGGGTTACAATTTCTAATACATGAATTTGGGAGAGGGGACACAAACACTTATTCTATAACATTGATTTTATATTTATTTGAAGGAGCTTGAGTGAGAGTGTATGGTATTTATAATGATATAGAACATCTTTTTTTTTTTTTGAGGGGACTTAGGATGTGAATATATAAAACAAAAACCACTTTTGTCATGGGCATGTGCCAGCTTCAGCTGAGAATCTTGGAGGACTTTACACATGAAACAGAACTACCACTGCTGTCACTGCCTGGGTGCAGGAGCCACTGTCCAGAGATCCCCATGGCCCAAAACTCCCTCCCAGATTTCCAGATGAGTGCTAGGAGATGGGTTCTTTCACTAAGATACCCAGTTTGGTGCCCAGCTGAAGGGAAAACCAAGGTAACTAAAAATAGACTCATATACTGCCTCCTTATTCACTTGAGAAATGACAGGACAGCATGGAGGGGAGTGGAGAATCCAAGGTGAGTAAGAAGACTGAAGTCACAAATACAACATACCTTAGGAAAAACAAAACCTATCTAAAAAGAACAGGCCTTGTTCTTCTCTTCTTTAAAATACAAATGTTCTGGCCATAAGAACTCTTCCATATATACATGTGGAGATCATCCTGGATTATCTGGATGGGCTCAATGTAATTACAAGAAGGCAGGACAGTCAGAGGAGACGTGATGTCAGAGGCAGAATTGGAGTGATGCATGGTAGAAAGGCTTGATTAACCGACCATTGCTGGCTTTGAAGATGATGGAAGCGTCCACCAGCCAAGGAAGGCAGGCGACCCCTAGAAGCTGGGAAAGGCAAGGGAACAGATTCTTTCTTAGAGCCTCCAGAAGGAACCAGCCCTGCCCACATCTTGGCTCTAGCCTAATGAGACCCATTTCAGACTTCAGATCTCCAAAACTGTAAGATAATAAATATGTGTGGTCTTAAGCCACTAAGTCTGTGGTGATTTGTTACAGCAGCCATGGAAAACTCACACAATCCCACAGGGTTTTTTCTTGTGCTGGCAGAATAACACCCATCTTTGTGTAGGTTTACAAGAAGCTAAGGGCCTAACCCTTGCTTATCTGTGATCTCATCTCCCCGAGACCCCACCCAGCTCTCTGTGGTCCAGCCACCCTGGCCTTTCAGCATCTTCCAACTTGAAATGTTTCCTCTCTCCATGAACCCCTGCAGTTTGTTACCTCTTGTTCATCCTACAGCTCTTAGCTCCAAATTTCCCAGGGACATCCATTCGAGAAGTGTTTATGGAGTGCGAGGCACTATTCCAGGGGCTGTGAATGGAGAACAAAACAGGAAGGTTCTCTGCTGTCCTAGTGGGGTGGAGGCAGACCACAAATAAGTACCCCAATAATTAAACATGGTCATTTTAGACAGTGAAGAGTGCTGTAAAGAGGGAGCAGGGGGCTGGGTTAACGAGCAATCTTACGTGGCCATCAGGGACAGCCTCTCCAGGAGACGTCTGAGCTGAGACCTGAGTGATGTGCAAAACCCTTCCTCAGGGGGGCCTTCCCTAAAGCCACCCTGCCAGCTCTCCTGGAATGTTTTTGTCACAGGGCTTACCTGGTGTTATGGACTGAATGGTATCCCCTCCAAATTTACATGTTGAAGCCCTAACATGATTTTATCTGGAGATAGAGCTTTTGTGGAGGTAATTAAGGTTAAATGAAGTCGTGGGGGGGGGCTAATCCAATATGACGGGTGTCCTTATAAAAAGAGAAATGCTTGTGCCCAGAGAAGAAGACATGTGAGGAGAGCAAGAAGGTGACCATCTACTGGCCAAAGAGAGTATTCTCACCAGATACCAACCCTACCAACACCTTGACCTTGGACTTCCAGCCTCCAGAATCGTGAGAAAACGAATTTCTTGTTTCAGCCTCCAGGTCTGTGGTATTTCATTATGACTGTCTGAGCCAACTCACGCAACTGGTTTGTAATCTACATCACCCAAACCACTGTCAGAGCCACCTAGCTAGTCTCCTGGCTCCCTGTCTAGTCCTTCCTATGGCCCAGTCCCTACACAGTAGCGGGAGAGAACGTTCTAAAATGTAACTCAGGTCAGGTCACTCCCAATTCAGACTCATTAGTGCCGCACAGAACAAACTCCATATTCCAATTGTGGCCCCTCTCTGACACTCAGACCTCTTTCTGCTCACACACCCCAGCCAACGAGGCCTTTCCTGCTCCCCAGACACCAAACTCTGGCCTCAAGACGTTTGCACATTTCTGCACGGCTGTCACCTTCTCAGAGGCCTTCCCTGACTCATCCCCCCAACTGAAGTGGAACCATCACTTTCGTCACGGTCTCACTACCCTGCTGTAGTCTCTTTGGTTCTTACTGCCTGAAATGGTCTTCTCTGTAGCTCTGCGGCTCCCCGCCGCCACTGCCCATCCCATTACGGGGTAGGGACTCTGCCCTGCCCTCTGCTGAGCCCCAGAGCACAGCTGGCTGTTGAAAACACAGGTGGATGAGGTGGCATTTGGGCGGGGACCTGGGGTCAGGGAGCCAGGCCCTCCAAGCGTCCGAAGCTGTCCCTCCGTCCCAGAGCTGCCACTGAGCTCCGTGCTCCCTCTTCCCCAGCTGGAGGAATGGGGGCAACAACGGTTGTTCTGACGCTTCAAAGAGTTACAACTAGCAGAGCAGGACGCACCGGACAAGGACTCGCTAAATAAACAGTGTCTCAGGGGAGCCCTCTCGATACATGAAACTAGGTCAGTTCCCTGTTAAGACGCTGTTCTAACTCCCGACTCTTCTGCTCCGGGGCCGCTGCCCAGAAAAAAACACCCACGGCGCCCATAAATTTGAATCACACTAATCGGTTCTCAGAGTGAGTGCGTTCGGGCACCGCTCGTCATTTTACTGGCTCCATTCGCGGCCCCAGCCCGGCGGAGAACGCGCGCCCACTTCGGGGGCGGCTCCGAGCCCAGGGCCGAGGGTCGCCGCCGCCGGGTCCCGCCGCCGCCGCCGCCGCCGCCGCCGCCGCCGGGTCCCGCCACCGCCGCCCGGCCCGACGTGGCGCCGCCACCGCCCCCGGCGCCGACGCTCGCGGGCGCAGCCAATGGTGGCGTCTCCCGGGCGGCGGGCGCGGCCTCCGGCCGCTAGAGGGCGCCGCGCGGGCACATCCGAGCCGCTGCCGCTGCCACCGCCGGTCGCGGAGGGAAGCTGCGAGCGAGCGCCCAGGCCGCCGCTGCCACCGCCGCCGCCGCCGCCGCCCGCTCACCGCGCGCCGCTACTTCCCCGCCGGCGCGGCCGTCCCCGCAGGTAGGTGGGCGCCGCCGGGCCCCGCCGCCCGCCCGGCCCTCGCGGCGCCCCTCCCCCGCGCGGCGCCCCCGCCCGGCGCGCGCCCGCCGCCTCCTCGTGCTCGCGCGCGGCCGGTAACGGATGCCGGGCGGGGGAGGGGCGGCGCGCTCGGCCCCCCGCGGCGAAGCGGCGGCCCGGGGGCTAGGGCTCGGCCACAAAGGGCGCGCGGCCCCTGCGGGGCGGGTGTGGGGGCGGTCCGAGGGCGCGCGGCCGCCTGGGCCCTGGCGGGCGGGCGGGTCCCGGTCCCCTCCCGCGCCTGGGGGCGGCGGGGGGCTCTCCCTGGGGGTGCGTCTCCGCCAAGTGGGGCGCAGAGGGCTGCAGCACCCTCCATCCCGTGCCTGCGTGCATTTCCGTTGGCAAAACACCTCTTGTTACTTAACTCAAAAATATGTATTTTTTTCATTATCTGTGTATGTTCTGATGATCGGAGACCCCCTAATTCAGTACCTTGGGTTTGAGGAGCGGGAAGGATGCGCGGGGAGCGTGTGGCTCGTTTATTTCGGGTTAGTCCTTCCCCTCAACCACCCCCCCCTTTTTTTTTCGGTGCGGGGCGCCCGTCTAGGACGCCCGGCGAATGGTTTCCTGCCTTTATTGTGGATACGGAGATTGCCAGGCTTTAGATTTCTTTTTCCCACCCTTAAAGAATGAAGATCTGTCAGTTCCCATTAGCGTGAATTTCCTGTTGGGGACGGTCATTGTAGGGGTGTGGTCAAGCTGGAACGCTCTGGCTGGTCCCGAGAGGTCGCGCCTGCGCCCTGATTGGGTGGCTTTATCGGGAGTCGGGCATTTCCCCCCACGTCCGGACATGTAGAGATAAAAGGAGGTACCGTGTTAGGTATTTAAGGACCGAGAGTCTGCCTAAACTCCATGTGCACTTCCCAGGGAGGTGGCCACTGACTGCAAGGGCTATTGAGCACATGGAATGTGGCTAGACCGAATTGAAATGCACTCCTGAATTTTACGACTCCTGATTTTAAACACTTAGAAAAGAAAAAAAATAAAATGTCTCATTCATAATTTTTTCTGCTTAAATAATGCAGATTGAGATGATACTGTTTTGAACATGTTAGGTTAACTGAAATACAATACTAAAATCTCACTGGTTTCATTTTACTCTTTTTTTTTTTTTAACATGGCTACTTGAAAAGTTTAAGTTAGATGCAACTCTCATTATATTTCTGTTGGACAGCGTTCAACTAACTAGAGCATCCGAGTCGGGGCAGGGATAGCTGGGAGCCCATGCCATCTGCTTATCTTTTCCTGCTTCTCTGATGGCATGTGGCCTCCTCTCTCCTAGGCTCTCAAAGAACCCCCTGCCCCTCCCTTCTCACCCTCAACTGAGCTGTTGAACTGATTGCTCAATGAGACTCTTGTCCTAATATACAGAATAGTTCAAGTTAATGGACAGCATATTCTTGGTTGAAAAAAAATTTTCTGTCTGCTGTTTGCTGGAGTCTGGAAATAAGATTTGACTTAGAATCCAATCACTTGAGTTATTGAAGCTGAATATTTTCAATATGTGAGTGTGTGTGATGCAAAGAGCGTGTTTATTTTCAGGGCATCTGCCACCTAAATGCCTTCCTCCGAGTAACTGTGACGTTTGCCTGGGGGTTTGTCATACCCTGACCTACACCCTTTCCGTTCCCTGTCCTCAGATACTGTCAGTTTTTGCCAATAAAAATGGTGGTTGTCGATCATACTGTCCCCTAGTTCTTAATTTTGATTGACTGTAAAACCTGCCAATTTGGAAGGGTTAAATCAATAATTGTGAGTGGGAGAATCAATTACTATAGAATCTTAACTCTAGGAATGTTGAGAGTGACTTGAAAAGTTGTGAGCATTCCAATAAAGGATGAGATAGAAACAGATGTCTGTATCCTTTTGCCTCGGATACCTTAGAAGGGCATTCTAGAGAAAGTATGATGTGTGGACTTCTAGATAATATCTTGAAATATGTGTGTGTGTTTTAATGAGAATACTTTTTCTCCACAGTGTTAGGATTGGAAGTTAAATCTGTTTTCTCCAAAGTGTGAAGTGTTTACAATTCAAGTAAGAAACTTTAGATAGCATTTTTAGGGGGAGAAATAGGCAAAACACTAATCCAGAAGTTTTAAAATTCATGCTTATGACAATACATCTGTTTTAATTCACACATACACAAAAGAAGCATATTATATTGAGGTGAAAAATTTCCTTGATGTAAAGAAACAAGGCCACTTAACTTTACGAGGTTTTGCCCCAATAAGAAATTTGCTTTTTAATTTTGATTTTTGTGACATGTTGTTTAGTTAATTAATACTAATTAATTTCATATACCTTGCAAAGCCGTGGGAACCATATAATGGATGGAGTAAGAGAGGCAGAAATTTTTCTGTTTCACAAACAAGGGAATGGAACCTTTGTATTATATTAGACGACCTGAATCTGGAATGGGATATTCAGAATCTGGCCCTTCGGAATGCCCCTTCTAGAGTCCTGGGCATGTCACTGACTCAGGGTCTGGGTGACTTTGGGCAAACTATTTGTCTGGAAGATTACCCATCTTACTTGTTCATTCCTCCCATACAGAGTTCATGGATGAGGTGAGATGTTCCCTGGGCCTTCTGGGAGGGCTGGCCACAGTAAAGGGGCCCCTGGCACATGTTGTATCTGACAGCAATTTCAAAATGAATAGCTCCAGGTGGGGTGGGGGGCAAAAATATGAAAATACCTTCCCCATGTTGTTTAGCAAGGCCCTCATCATATGGTTTTCATTGTCAGTAAAAGGGAAAAACTTTCTCATAAAGTATCCAGTAGGAGATTGACTGTTTCAAGAAGGTGGTAGAACATCTGTAATAATGTTGGACTCCCTGGGTCTGTAGTCCCTGTGGGGTGCAGTGTAGCCACACAGTTTGGCAAGTGTTACCAGCGTGATCTAACTGTTACAAGTTGGGGTTTGACAGGAATGTTACTTTAACTACTTTGTTTGCTTGTTTGTTTATGCGATTTCCTGGAGAGGCTTGAGTCTGAGGATAGCATTTAATAGATTGGTAATTGTAATTTTTCACTTAAAATTTAGGAATACATTTTCAGGCAAAAACACAAGCACTGCGCCGCCTCCCCTGGGGCACTTTCTCTGGTCCTGTGTGAAGAGGTCTTGTAAATAAGGCTGTTTAATGTTTACTCCTTGAATCTAAACACATGATGTTGTGGGTGGAGCATATTTCCATGTGAAGATCATCCCAGAGCGCTGCCCTCCCTCCCCGTGCCCGAGGCATTTCCGTGGACACCCTCTGCTTGTCTGAGTAGCTTTAAATCATGCCCCTTGCACACGTCATTGTGTGTGCCTGCGTGTGCAGTGGCCTGTATTTATTCTGTTCCTCTGTGGTGGCTTTTAAGCTCCTGCCTGCCTGTAAGAGCTGTATCTGTCTTTCAGACCCAGCCCAGGGTGAACTTAGGCGTGCTCGCTGTCTTCCAGGCGGCCCTGGCACTGGTGCTGGCCCTGGTGGTGTGGAACAGCTCCGTGGATAAGAATTCAGGCTCCAAGCCAGCCTGTCCGGCTCTGCCACTTCCGAGCTGTGTGATCCTGGACTCTTTATGTCAGTTCTCTGTGCTTTGGTGGCTTCCAGTACCTACCTCTTAGGGTTATTAGGAGGATTAAGTGATTTAATACATGTAAAGCCTTAAGAACAATGCTTGGCATCCAATAAGAGCATCAGTGTCAGCTATTATTTCTACCTGTACCATTCATTGTAGTCATTTTCCTTGGTGTCTTCTGATAATGGGAGATAGTTTCTAAAGTTACTGTGTAAGTCCACAATCTCATGGATCTGAACATGTCTAGCGACTGGAGTTGTACTCGACATCACTCTAACAGGCCTGGAATAAACATTTAAAGGAATTGTAATGGAGACCAGGGGATGTTTCTGCCTATAAAACTTCAGAGTTTTAAAATCAGCCAATTCCAGAAAGGTGATGTTCCAGCTTGCAAGAATTTAGTTAATATAGTGAAATTCAGTTTGAGTTTCTTGCTTTAAGATATACTTTTCCCAAACTTCCCCACCTCCCCACCACTCCACCATTTCCTTCTGGTTCAAGGAGAAGAGGGTGTGTCTGACTGTTGGCAATGAATGAAACCCTTCACTGTACTCCTTCAGGTTTTTGTCTGTCACTGTCACTGGTTGATTCCCACTCTGTTGATTCATCCCCAGCCTTGTTCCCTAAGGAGGTGGGTCCCCCTTGGCGACCACTGCTCCTGTGTAGTTATGTCCCCCAGGCCCCATCCTTTGTTACGCTTGCCTTGAGTGAGCAGCTGGACCCGGTCCGAACTCTCAGGCCCCTGAGCTTTGGGTGGAGCATTCTTTTCCCACTTGGTCACTTCATTCAACCATTTATTGACCTGGACCCAGATAGTGGAAACAGTCAAGACTGAGAAAGATAGGGATCCCCTTGAAGGGAGTGACAGGGTGGGAGTGGGGTGTGGTGCCAGGGTAGGCGAAGAGGGACAGCCTCTGAAGCTGATGTTGAAGCCAAGGCTCTGGGGTGAAAGGAGCCAGCTCCGTTCAGATCTAGGAAGAGTGTCGTGGACAGAGGGAACAGGAAGTATGAGGTCCCGGAACCTCAGATCCCTTGACTCACTCATTCCAGGAACCCACAGGAAGAAGGCCAGTGTGGCAGGAGCCGACTTGGGGGTCAGATGAGGGCGGCATCATGATGAGGAGTCTAGATTTTACGCTAAGTGCCTAAGGACACCATGGGAGGATTTTAAGCAGGGCTGTAATAACTGATTTGTGTTTTTAAAGAGCATTCCTTTCAGTTTAGTGTGGGAAATGAATGGGGGAGGGGACAGCGGGGAGGACAGAGAGCTGAGAGCAGAGACAGGAAAGGAGGGTATTGCAACATCCACCTGTGCCCTGGGCCGAGGTGGCCGAGGAGGGGCTGAGAGCCGGCACATGTTCTGACAGTTTCACCGACAGAAGCCTTGTCAGTGGATTGATTGGAAGTGGTGAGAGAAAGAAGGTTTCTGTTTTGAGCAACTGGCCAGAAGGTGGTTTTGTTACTGAAAAGGTAAGTTTGGGCCAAGGGTTAGGCGTAGGAGGAGGGGGAGCATTACAGTTAAAAATGCTGAGTGAAGGTCACAGACAGACCCAGAATTTTGTGTGGGCCTTATATGTATCAGTAGGGATAGATGGTCTTTTTGTAAATGGTGTTTGGGCAACTGGTAGCTATTTGGGAGGGAAATATATATATATCCCTACATCACTCCTTACAGTAAACTGGTGGATCCAGTTTTTAAAAAATTCTTTAATGAAATAATGAGAATACTAGAAGAAAACGTGGAGAATTATTTTGTGATCGCAGAGTGGTGCAGGCATTTTTGAGTATGTCAAAATCCAGAAGCCATAAAAGAAAGTATTGATAAATTCAGCTACTTAAAAATAAAACTTTTTCCACCAAAATGTACCATAACCAATGTCACAAGATTGATATCAAATTGGGGAAAATAATAATAACATCCCAAAGGACTGCTTTCTTCAACATGTAAAGAGCTTCCATAGAAGCTCAGCCTGGAAGGAAGAGGGCAAAGAAGATGAGGAAACAGTTCACAGAAAGGGAAGTACAGACAGCTCTCAAATCTGAAGTGATGCCCAGCCTCACCAGTGATAGAAAAATTAAAATAAACAAAACCCCAAACACAGTTGTCACACTGTTTGTCACTTCCCTAGTTGACAGCGATGGAAACATTTGATGGGTTTCCTGGTGGTGGGTAGCATCGTTTGGTAAAACTTGGCAGCATCTGGCAAAATTGAGAAATGCATTCTGCTGTAGACCTGAAACTGCTCTAAAAAAATTGTCTATTTGAAGAAAAGAAAAGAAATACATATACCTTTCATCCTATGGAAATTCTTTGAAGCTAGGCCTTTATGAAATGTCCTGTGCACCTGGTGAACTTCAAAGATTAGAAGCAACCGAAATGCCCATCACTAGGGGCCTGGTGATGTGACGGTGCAGACATGTCATGGAACACCATGCACAGCTGTCAGAGGCAGAGCAGCTTGATAGGTGCTGGATCCAGACTGACCTTCGAGACTAGGTACCATTTGAGAAAAGCAAGGAGCAGAACATGTTAGGATGCCCGGTTTTTTATAAAACTAACATAGGCACAAGATACTTTTTACTTTTTATTTAAATAATTATCAACCCACAGGATATTGCAAAAGTAATACATAGAATCCCATGAACCCTTCATCTGCTCCCAGCAAAGGTGCTGTTTACATAACCGTAGTGCAATATCAGCACCAGGAAATTGACATTTATATTATACTAGACTACAGTCCTTACTCAGTTTTACATTCACTTGTGCGTGTGTGTGTTTGTGTCTTTGCAGTTTTATCCCATGCATAGATTCATGTAACCATCACTACAATCAAGATGCAGCATTGCTCATAGAATATCTTTGTCAGGAATCAGGACAGATTGGTAACAATGGTTGATTAGATTGCCCTCAGAAGGGCAAATGGGTGGCTGAGTGACAGGGATGGGAAGGAGACATTCCTTTTCACGGTCGTAATATTAAAAGCCTACTTTTTGAAGAGTGTGCGATGTCTGTGAGACATCCAAGTGAAACTTCCCAGTAGGACGTATGGAGGGAGCTCCACCAGGGAGGGATATGGGGAGTTGTCAGGGCCCTGGATGTGGGTATTTAACATCTGGGCGGTGCAGGAGGTCCCTTGGGGGAGAGGGTGGCCCGGGGAGAAAACAGGGTCTGATGAAGCCCCAGGGCTTTCAAGTTTGGAAGTCAGCTGGACGCGAAGCCCCCAAATCAAGGAGGGAGTGGACTCCTGTCACATGCTGCTGAGTTTGAGTAAGAAAAGCGTCTGTCAGACTAACTTCATCAAATTCTTCCTCACTTTAAAATTGAGGCCAGGTTTTGACTGGGTCCAAAAATAAGATGGTGTATAAAGCATTGATCTTTTCTTTCTTTCAAAAAGAGATGTAAGGAAAGGCTTATTTCATGGGTAATACTAATCTGTAGTGAAAAAAAAAACGGAACAGTGATTGCCTGGGGTCGGGGTGGGGCAAGGATTGACTGGAGAAAAGACATGGGGGAGCTTTGTGGAGTGACTGTAATGGTGTATTTCAAGTCAGGGGTCTGGGTTACCTGAGTGTATCATTTGTCAAAAGTCACTATCAAATGCGTGCATTTTACTTTAAAAAGCTGTAAACAAATGTTGAATTCCAGATAATTATATGTATGCTGAAGTGTTTAGTGAATTACAATTAATGTCTGCAACTCGCTTTGCAATTTACCAAAATTAGGTTGATGGATGGACAAAAAGATGGACAGATGGGTAAAGACGGGCAGATGTGATAAATAGAGCAAAATTTTAATTGTAGAATGTAGATGCTGTTCATTGTAAAAAAATTTTTTTCGTAATAAAATTTAGGGGGAAAAACTACAGAATATGAAATGCTCTGTTGTATTGTATTTAAATATTACCTGAAGTTATGTTCCCAAATCTTTAAATGAGTAAAGGAGGTATGGTATTTCTTGCATGCTGTTAAGTATCTGCATTCTTAATCACTTACTTGAGTTGTCAGCTCTTTGCCACCTGCCCTTTGTCCTTAAGAGGCCAAGGTTCAAGGTTTTGTAGCACTTTCTGGAGAAATAGCTCTAAGGCTCTTAACTTGGTGGATTATTATTACCCAGAAGTCCTCCTGAGCCAACAGATTTACTTTGAGTGAACCTCAAACTAATTCCCCACCCAGCCAGACAGAGGTTGGGAGAGGTCTGTCATTCTCTGAAGGACGGCGGAATGCTTCTTGCTTTCAGCTTTTCTTTTGTCCCAGACCCTCCGGCCTGACCTCCCTGGACGCCCAAGTGCCTTTGAGCTCTAAGGTTCTGACTCTGCTCTAAGTAAAGCAGAGAAAAGGCTTGGTGGTCCCTTAAGTCAACTTTCTAAGGAAGGGTCTAGAAGCTACATAGACTTCTTTTAATACTTTCTTTTCCCAGAGGTAATTTATTTATAAGGTTAAAAAAAAATTGGAAAGGTTTGCAGTGAAAAGACACAGTCCTGCGCCTCTCCCGGCCCTGGGTTTCTCCCAGTGCTGTAACTTGCTATGATTCCATTTCGAGCTATTTCATGTGTACACAAGCAGATAGGAACATATAGCCTCCTTCTTAAATACCAGAACAGGGTCCTGTTGTAGACACTGTACTTTACCTCTTTTTTTTTCCAGCCCCATTTATTCAGCCATTTCATTTTTGACAGGCATTGAGTTAATTCAGTATCTCTTTCTCTTAGAAATAGTGCCTCCTTAAAGAACTTTGTACGTATATGTATGACTTTACTTTTTCTTTTTTAATATGATGGAAATGGTCAGATGTGTCCAAGTGAAGAGCAGGATAAGCCCGTGTCCCTCCCCCTCATCCAGCTGGGGCAGTTTTCCGTAATTTTGCTGTTCTTGTTTCATGTTCACCCATTTATCGCCTTTTAAGCTAAACTATCTTAAAAACAAACTTTAGGAATAATGCCATTTTATATCAGTGTCATGGCCTTTTTTAACTTTTTATTTTGGAAAATTTCAGGCATAGAATTTTAAAGCAAATCCCAGATACCATATCCTTTCACATATAAATACTCTGGTAAAGTAACCAACTTCTAGATACAAGATCAAAATATTTAGAGCTTGAAAGTATTCAAAAGACAACAAGAATTAGCACCAGTTCTCAGAATTCTGGGCATGCCAATCTCCATCCCTATTGTACACTCTGGAAACGGTAGTCTTAAAAGTAAAACTTGCCTACAAACAGTAAACAATAATGAAACTGAAACACTGCAGCTGTGTACTTGAAACATGGCTGCCATTTCCGTGTCTGTCACATGGGTCCTTTTAGGATTAGCTCTCAGTAGTTCTCATCCAGGGGTGATTGTGTGGACCCCCAACCCTGCCCCACCCCCACCAGGGGACATTTAACACAGTATTTGGAGACGCTTGAGTTTGCTGCAGCCTAGAGGAGGTCGTGCTCCTGGCACCTAGTGGGCAGAGGCCAGGATGCTGCTGACATCCCACAGGGCGCAGGACAGCCCTGTGCAACAGAGTTATTCAACCCAAACTGTGATGGTTGAGAAACCCTGGCCTAGGACATTGGGAGCCGTTTTATCCCTGTGCTTCAGCTTTCTGGGAACTGCTTAACGAACGTTGATTAGTCGGGATACATACCAACGGTGCTGACATTTGCCAGTGTTACCCCTGAAGGTAACCCTTACCTTCCGGAGGATTCCAACTAAAGTAACTTCATTTAGATCCTTGTTCCACCGGTTGCGTCAACAAGGACTATTTCAAAAGCTTGTGTAACAAAATATGTATAAGGTTTAGACTCCGCTCGCAAGGAAGTCAGAGTCCCTCGGAGGCAAGCGGATGTGAGACCTTTTCACTTCTGGAGAGCCTCCAGAAGCAAAACAAGGCCGGCGCTGTTCTCGTGGTTGTATACACGTGTGTACAGACAGGCGGGAAACAAAACCTGGAGTTGAAGAAGGGAAGACAAGAGGAGGAGAGAGATGATTTTTTCCTGCGTGTTGTTTGGGAGGGGCCTACAAAATCTGCCAGGCTGTTCTGCCTTAAGGAGTGTGGAAACCCTCTGCGTTGGGGATCACAGACCTGACTCAGATGGTGTCCTGGGCGTTGAGGACCTCAGTCCCCTAGGCAGAGATGGGTGTGTCCACTAAAGGTGTGACAAGACCTAGGTTATGGGTGTTTTAACTGGGGCCTGGGAACCCTGCACCTTATATAATTTTTGCTTGTTTCTTTCCAGATTCCTCATTTAGAGAGTGGATGTGTGGGGTAACATGTCCAGTGTGTCCGAGGAGAGAAGAAAAAGGCAGCAGAACATTAAGGAAGGACTACAGTTTATACAGTAAGGGCTCAGTTCATGCCTTGTGTTCTTGTCACACAGTCATTTCTTATGTGTGCCTCTGCATTTTGCAGAGAAAGTAACCTTTATTTGTGTTTCATAAATCCTGTTAATTTGGGTTTGAAATTAGATGATTTCGTTCCAGCCGTATTTTTTGCTCTTGGACATGGATTTCTTTGTGTTCTGAAGTGGATCTTGCTGTCACTGATTTTGAGGGCTAAAGCCCATTAGTGTCCCCAAGAAATGTTAGACTAAGGGAGGTGAGGAATTTGAACCTAATCTGTTAGGAGCAGTTCTGACGAGTGAAAATGAAGATCTGTCAGCACTCAAGGCTTTTGTGATCACACTGTTCTGTTAAGAAGCTCAGTCTCTAACTGGCCTTTTTTTTGTTTGGTTTTGGTTTTGTTTTTTTTTCGGGGGGGTGTCATTAGATTTATTTATTATTATTATTTTTACTTAACTGAAGGTACTGGGGATTGAACCCAGGACCTCCTGCATGCTGAGTACGCACCCTAACCACTGAGCTATGCCCTCCCCCCCTAACTGGCCTTAAAGCACGTCAGTGACGGGACCACGGCTCGGGTGTCTGTGGCCAGGCAGAAGGGCCTCTTTGCCCCTCCCGGAAGGAGGCATCCTTCTCTGCTGTTCTGCAGTAAATTGGATCGAACAGTGCCAGTGCTTCTGTGCTATTTTTAAAATTTTTTGGCATTTGAAGAATTAGAGCTTTTGTTAGTAGAAGTCCATTTAAAAGGAAAATGTTATTCTTACCCAAGAAAATACGAAGGAATAGTTTCAGATTTTTTTTTTCATGACTACAGTTATATGTGAATAGAGGTCCTAAAGGAGAAGTAGGTCTTTGAAATGTGCTTCGAACCAGTGGTGAGCTAATAGCGCCCCAGTCTGAAGATGCCGTCTGTACTGGGGAAGAACAAAGATGGGAAACTAACACTACCTGAGTTCAAGACTTCCTGTTAAACTGCAGTGGTCACGACAGCGTGGACCTGGTGAACAAATAGATCAGTGAAACAGAATAGAGAGCTCAGGTGACTTTTGAATGAACAAAGCCTGATAAGAGCCTAATCATTAAAATTAATTTGTTTCTTCTCAGGTCACCGCTGTCGTATCCAGGAACACAGGAACAATATGCGGTAAGGACTCAGAAGGTCTGCTGGAAAGCTCTGCAAATAGCCTGTGAACTGTAGTATGTAGCCAGGTTGGCAAACCCAAATGCAGCCCACTGTCTGTTTTTGTAAATAAAGTTTTATTGGAACACAGCCACGCCCATTTGTTGATGTATTATCTATGGCTGTTTTCACGGTGTGGTAGTTGAGACAGACCAGATGACCCACGAAGCCTAAAATACTTACTACCTGAGGGCTTACAGAAAAAATTTGCTGACCCATAAAATTGTTTTTTCCAGCAACTTGGACAGTTGTCTTGTATTTTCTTTCCTCTATTCGTATAGTTTTGAATTAATTTATTTTGAGCCCCTTGACAATGACTTTTAGCCTTTCATTTCATTGAAAATAGTGGGACAGAATATGTTGAGAAGGAGACGGCAGAGTATCTTCTGTTTTTATTTTGAAGTTGTAACAGTAGTAGAGGGGTGACTGGACAATAAGAGGGGCGAGCTAGAGGTAAATCTGGTTAGTTAGAAACAGAGAAAGCCCAGTTGACTGGATCTTGGACTAAAGGCCCTCATCTCTGCAGACTTAGCTCACCCGTAGCCTTGTGTCTCTGAGGGTTTTGATGCTTCTGAATGTCACTTCTTTCTTTCTGCCTCCCTCCCTCCCTCCATCTCCATTCATTCAGTCTCTCTCTTCCTTTCTTCCTTCTTCTTTTCCAAACAGATGTAGAACCATAAAGTATTAGAGCTAGAAGTCACCTGGAACAATGCTTTCATTTTACAGATGTGCAGTCGGGGTCCAAAGAGGTTAAGTGGCATGTCTGAAGTCACCTCATTTGTTATCAGTTGATCTTGACAGTTTTCTTCATTACTTTCATCAGCTAAGATGTCAATTCGTAAAATGAGACAAGAGCTGAATATTTATCTGATCCTTTGATAGGAAAGGACTTTTAAAATATTAAAGCAATGATAGAAATCAAGGGAACTTGAGAACCTTTGTCCCGACCAAAAGAATGTGTATACTTACGCGATAAGAAAAAGGTTTAACATCTCTTCCCCCTAAATCAGTAAATGACCTGAGCAAACATTTACCAAAGAAGAAATGGTCTGTGAAAATGTGGGGAAGTTCAGCCTCACTGGTAATCAGATACACAAAAAAGAATACCACAAACAACAAGGTCCTACTGTATGGCACAGGGAACTATATTCAATAACTTGTGGTAGATTTTATGTGTGCATGTTCACACACGTGTGTGCACATGTTGGTGGGGTGCTCTGAAGCAAGCTGCTAAGAAGCATTCATTGTTACTGCCTTTTTGGATGGCAGTTTAGAAATATTAGTCAAAATCCTTAAAATGCTCATTCTCTTTGACCAAGAGTTTCCACTTGTAGGAATTTATCCTGGGCATAGAGTTGGAGATGTGACAAATATTGACAAAGTGCTTTTGCAGCATTTTTCTTAATGTGACGTTGAATTTTCTCTTGGAAAAAAGAAGCAAAATGAAACCCTAGCTGAATAGCAATGACTCTGCCTGGATTTAAGAATTTCTCACAACAGTGCTTGTTGCTCTGTCAAATTATTTCCTCTGTAGTTTTAGGTACAAAACTTAAAATTTGCTTACACTCTGACTTGTTCCTTAACAGGTTTCAGGAATGGTAACTTTTTTTCTTTTCTTTTTTCTTTCTCTCTTTTTTTTTTTTTAAGGTATATTTACGTGCTCTTGTGAGAAATCTTTTTAATGAAGGAAATGATGTTTATCGAGAACATGATTGGAACAACTCTATAAGCCAATACTCAGAAGCTTTGAGTATAGCTGATTATGCGAAGTCTGAAGAAATTTTAATCCCTAAAGAAATCATTGAAAAACTATATATAAATCGTATTGCTTGCTATTCTAATATGGTGAGTTGTGATTTTTAGAACAATGTTCCTAGAGAGAAAAAAGATTTTCAAAAAACATAATACGTTCATGAAAGTCAATTTTCTAATTTCAGTTTTTAAGAAAGATGTATCAACTGCTTTTAGAGTGGCCTGAAGCTTTGAAAAATCAGCTTAGAAAACATGCTTAGGGATTTTAAAAATAATTTCTTAGTTACTGGTCCTTGGAGATTCCCATTTGAGTGTGGCTTTTAGGGGTATGTCTGCTTATTAAAAAATCAGTCTAGGAAGATACGGGAGTTCAGAGATCAGGGTACCCATCAAGGATCTCTGCTTCTTAGACAAGATTCAGTTAGTCCTCTTCAGAGCTTTTTTAGCACAAAGCAGTAGTTACCTTCCAAAGAATTAATGCAAGTTTTTCACAAGTCTGAACTTAAAAAAGCAGTATTTTGATATGGTTATAATTTTCACTATAGAGATTCAGTAAACTTTAACCATGAATTTAAGAATAAAGTATCCATGTTGTCACCTGCTTCTTTGGTCATGAGCGTTCATTAATGATTTGTTTTGTTTTCTATAATATATTCCTCATCAACTAGCTATTTAAGTGTTACATTTCCATTTAGCGTTTTAATGAGCTCCAAAAAGGGGTAAGTACAATGGAGAGGAAGATAGGACAGGAGAGGGACATCTGGGGACATCAGCCATACCTAGAATGTTTTATTTCTTGAAGATTTGGGGCCTTTATGGCCAAAGGTTAACATTTGTCTGATTTGGGTGGTGAGTTCACAGAGATCTATTCTTTTACTTTTGTGGATTTGAAATTTCATAATGGAAATAATTTTAAAGAGAAAATTAATACCACCGACTTTCAATTTAAAAAGAGGGTCTGAATTTGTTTGCATTTACAGGAAGACATCATTGCAAGACATGATTTTGTTTGATTGCTAACTCTTTTTGGTCTTCCATACCAGGGTTTCCATGATAAAGTTTTGGGAGACTGTGATACAGTCCTCAGTTTAAATGCCAGTAACTGCAAAGCTCTGTATCGGAAATCTAAGGCCCTAAGTGATTTAGGAAGATACAAGGAGGCTTATGACGCTGTAGCAAAGTGCTCCTTAGCAGTGCCTCAGGTATGGAATTTACGTTTTAGTTTATTTGCTAAGATCATAACCGTTTACATTGCTTCTGTGTGGAGAAATGGGATTTAAGCAGTCACATTTTCCAGCCAGCCATCCACCTGCTTCAGGTGGGAATAGCTGCCCAGAAAGCAAGTGTCTTGGCAGAACATAAGTTATAACAGTTGTGCGTGTTAGTCTTTACGGTTAGTAAGTACAGCCCCCCGTGAATCATATATTCTCGCTTTTTTCAGGATGAACATGTAATAAGACTAACTCAAGAACTAGCTCAAAAATTGGGATTTAAAATAAGAAAAGCATATGTTAGAGCCGAGGTAAGCTGGAGTTCTCTCCATAAGGTTTTTTCATTTTGTTTTGTAACTTGGAGTCAGTTCTGGTTTTAAATTAGCATCTTAATTTTCTTTCAGCTCTCACTGAAATCAGTTCCTGGGGATGGGGCTACCAAGGTAAGGCTATTACTTCTGTAAGAATTGTAATTTAAAAAAAAAAGAAGAAAAGATAGAAGCATTAGCAGTTCTGCTTTCAATATATTTGGTTTGTGTCTATTTTTGAGACCTCTTTATTCCTTCAACACATAAGTGGCCAGAGCTTCCTGTCCTATAAAAAAAAACAACAAAGAACTCAAGTAGTATCTTTTTACTCTTAATCAGCATTTCCTGAAGTCCAAAGGAGCATTTTACAGGATATTAATAGATGTTAGGTTTTATTAGAAAAAGTGGGTCAGGGCCAAATACTAATTTTAGGACACAATTAACAAGTTGTTGTTTTTTAAAGGTAAGTCTTCTTTGAGCTGTTAAGATGCTGCTGTGAGTTGGGGAGGGAGTGGTGGCTGGACTAGTCCCTCTGGAACTGGAAGGCTCCTGAATATCCTTTGAGAAGTACTGGGCCACAAGAAATAAATACCAATAGGCCAGCAGTGTTTAACCCCACATACTACAAAAGCTTACAAATTTTGTGGATCTTCATTGGAAGGAGGTCAAATATGAGAACCTACATTGCTCTCTTAGTGTGAGCTTTATAGCTTGCTTTATAGTTCAGAATCCTGAAAATATTATGATCTATTATTTGGTTTAATTTCTAGGCTTTGAATTGTTCTGTGGAAGATATCGAGCCAGGTATGTGTTCTCACACACATCATCTTAATCTGAGAAGTGCCAGCTTCAGACATTATATATGTTACAGTGTTGTCAAATAAGGTTGCTATGTAGTTATCAGTATTAAAGCAAGAATAGTTTCAAAAACCACCTGTGTGCCTCTGGATGTGCTGGAGAGTGATGATAATACCAAATGTCAGTGAGCAATCATTCGATGCCCCCATGGCCTCAGCACTGTCTAGGAGCTCCACCCAAACAGGGCCCAGGCATTTTGAGAAAGAAGGAAAGGTTTTCACGAGTGAATATATCTATTTCTGGGTAAAACAATTTCTTTTTAGAGTTTTGCTCTTCTACTTGAATTACTTTTACTGTTGTGTCTGTGTTTATAATTGCTTTCATGTTTTTACCTAGCTCTTCATTTTCTCTGTTATTGGCTATATAACCCTAGTATTATGTAACTACCCTGAAAATAAGTGAGTGCCTGTCCGTCCATGTTACAGATTTATTAACTCCAAGGCAAGAAGCAGTTCCTGTTGTTTCTATACCTGCATCCAGTTTTTCTCAGCAAGTCGGAAGTGAGCTGGCCTCAGTTCCTATTATGCCCTTAACTTCTATTTTGCCACTGCAAGTGGAAGAGAGTTCTCTGCCATCGACAGTGTTGGCAAATGGAGGAAAGATCCCCTTCACTATGCCGGAAGCTTTTTTGGATGATGGAGATATGGTCCTTGGAGATGAAATAGATGACCTCCTTGATTCTGCACCTGAAACTAATGAAACAGTTATGGTAAATTTCAGTGTGACTCTTTTCTTCTACAGGCGGGCTGAATTTTTTTTTTTTAATTATAGTATAACTTGCTATTTTCAGTATTGCCTACAGAGTAAACTTTCGGTTTCTTGGAAATCATTTTTGTCCTTTTCCAGTGTTAACTGGCTAATTTGGTCATTTTTTTAAATAAAAAAGAAACATGCTAGGAATCACATATTATGGAAAAGGAAAATTTAACTTTCTGACAAAGAACAGGCATTTGATATTTAAGGAAAAATAAGTTTATAGATTAAGGACTTTTCATTCCTTAAGGATAATTCTCCTGTAATCATATACCCTGAAGCAAGTGTCAGCAAACTTTGGTCCACAGGCTTGATGTGGCCTGCTGCCTGTTTCGTATGACCCGCAGACCAAGACTGGTTTTAGATTTTTACGTGGTTGAAAGAAGAAAATAAAGGATAATCTTTTATGGCACATGAAAGCGTCTCATGACGCTGCAGCGAGAGTGGAGTGGTTGCGACAGAGACCATGTAACCCACAAAGCCTGCAATATTTCACATCCAGCCCTTTATAGGAAAGTCCACTGACTTCTGCCATAAAATATATTAAAGTATATTAAAATAGAGGCAGCAGCAGTGGGAGGAGGATGATGAGGGAGAACTTCAGAGCTGGTTTCCAGGGCGGATGATATCAGTGACGTCCCCGAGGAGATGGCAGAGAGAAGGAGATGTGAAAAGCAGACAGGCTGGGGGCTGGTTCCTACCACTGTGATCTTAGGCAAGTAACTTCACCGCTCAGCCCCTCGGTTTCCTCATCTGTACAATGGCGGTCACAGTAGGGAGTATCTCAGAGAGTAATGAGAATTAACTAGGTGGTATATGATTTATCATAGTATAAGGCACATGGAAGCTCTCAATAAATCATTGCTTTGCAGGGGAAGGGGAAAGTAGTGTTCTGTTTGTTCTTGTGAGGTTGTCCATTCACGTCTCCAGAAAGATGGTCCCAGCTTTTCCAGGCTGCCCCAGTCCCCTTCTCTGGAGCACCCCTCCTTCTGTTCCACACTCCCCCCCGCCCCCAGTCCTCACAATTTCTCTTTGATGAAGCCAGTTCTCATGAGCTTTATGGTCGGGTAAGGGTAGGGAATCGTAAGGACGTTTTGAAAATGAAACATGAATGTCACATTTGGATTACAACAATATTAGACATCACACCTCGATCCTTTTTCAAAAAGTAGACTTGAAGAGAAACAAGTTCGATAGCTTGGATTCCGCCACTGAGTCTTGATTTTGGTTTCAACTTTGTTACGCAGCAAAATCACCCAATGGAATAATTTGTTTTTATATGCTGATGTTAAAAGCAGTTCAGCAGCTTGGAACCGAGTTTCATGGATTTTAATTAGGTCTTGTTTCCTCCCCAGCCATCAGCTTTAGTCAGAGGTCCCCTCCCAACGGCCAGTGTCACCCCGAGCACCCCCTTCTCAGCGTCTCTTTTGGGCACCTTGCCCATTGGTGCGAGGTACGCTCCTGCACCCTCCTTCTCGGAGCTGTATCCACCGTTGACTTCGTCCTTAGAAGATTTCTGTTCTTCTCTAAATTCATTTTCAATGAGTGAATCCAAACGAGGTAAGAATGGAGCCACTTATGTAAACAATGAACAGTTAATTTTCTAAAATAGACAATTTGATGTGACAGTTGTTTAACTATAGGTTGTTGGTACTTGAATTATTTTCATTGTAGCTGAAAATATATCGTAGCTGTAAAAACTAAACCTTCCATTTTAAATTCACCTGGACTTAATTGTGCCATTGTGGAGATCAAGAAGCAACGATGTGAGAACAGGAATGTTAGTGGCACTGGGTTTGTTAAGCTGGGTGTCTGTTGTTTTGCGCAGGGTAGGGGGAAGTGACTTTTAACATTTTTTTCTTAGCAAGGTTACCCTATCTTAAAGGGTCTTAAAGACAGGTTATCCTTTTAAGTTCTGAACGAGGCAAATACTTAAAGACTAATTTAAGACCAGTGTTTAGAATGATAATAATTAGATCCGTCTATTTTAGGCTTAATCCACTGAGTTCAGAAAACTGCCTAGTGCCTTCATTTTACAAAGGATTGCTGAGTTTTTGGCTTGACTCCTGTTTCTGTAATCCTAGGCTTAATAATACTTTAACAATAAAAATCTTCATCTTTTTTTGAGGCATTGGTACAGTTAAAGGGACAAAAATAAAAATAATTGGTTTAAAGATTGACAGCTTGAAGAGACTAAAATTTGTGGGAGACAGAGGGGAGAAAGAAAATGATTGAGTGGTAGACTAAGAGAAAGAAAGTAATTGAACCTTACTGATTTTGTTAATGTTATGGTGAGTTCCTGCTTCATATTTTCAAAAGGAGAAGCTCTTTTCCCCATTTTGAACATGAATTATTTTCTTAGTCTTTCTAACAGTCCCACTTGGTAGGCCCCTTCTTAGCTTATATTTCTGAAAATTGCTTTTTATTTTAATTTGTTTGTCTAAGGGTGATTTGTGCCCTTGGTTTCTGGAGGAAAGGAAAGACTCTGGAGCCCTCTTTGAGTGTCGATAATGAACAAGAAAGCTTCTAGGAGCTGGGATGGGAACATAACGTGGGAAGCCATAGTCAGCTGCTAAGCCCTGCTGTTCTTGTTACGTGATTAGAATGAAAAGGTCTGTTGAAGTTTTTTTATTATTTTAGATCTGTCCACCTCAACTTCTAGAGAGGGAACAACGCTTAACAACAGTAATTCTTCCCTTTTACTTGTAAGTGCCACTTCCTCTTTTGTAAATACATCGCTTAAATTGAAAATAGGTCTTTTACTTAAGTAACTGAGTTATTTGAATGAACGTGACCATCTCCCTGAAATTCTGTGTGTGCTGTGGGAAAGAGTGTTAAAATAAGACTCTTGCAGAACATCCAGTAATAAATGCTCTGTGTTTAAGGCTGGATCTGTCATAGCAAATTAATCACGATCGCAGGCAGTGTAAGAGGCTTTAGCACAGCACGAACAACTAGGAAATAACAAGATCAGGGCATGGAAAACGTGTTGGCTGATGAGGCAGAACAATTATCCATCACTTGTAACAACTCATGGAGCATCCAAAAAATTGGGGGAGGGACCTAGAGACCCAAAGAGGAAAATATAGAAGGAAATGGTTTTTAAATAGAAATGTAGTGAGGACAGAATAGTGCCAACTTCATTCTGTGCAGAATGTCTTATTTTTCAGATGAATTTGTTTCCTGCTTTAGTGATAGTGCAATATTGTTGGCGGTCTTTTGTTTTTTTTGGTTTTTTTGTTTTTTGTTTCCTTATTCTTCTTGCAGATGAATGGACCAGGCAGTTTGTTTGCTTCTGAGAGTTTCCTGGGAATTTCAAGTCACCCTAGGAATGACTTTGGAAACTTTTTTGGAAGTGCAGTAACTAAACCACCTTCTTCAGTGACCCCAAGACACCCCCTTGAAGGAACCCATGAACTGAGACAAGCTTGCCAGATCTGTTTTGTAAAATCAGGTCAGGACCAACCACGGGAGCAGTCAGTATTAAACTAGTCAATAATCTGAGAGTTCCTAGGAATGTGTGGGAAACGCTAGCTGTTGTGACTCTTCAGTCTCCATTTGAATTCTTTCTAAAGAAGCAGCAATCATTGGTTAGGGGCCTTTGAAGTCTAATAGGATCAGTCTCTGCTCTTATTTGGTATAATTTTATGTATAGAATCAGATGGAATAGAATACTTACCTGATTTTGAAAGCTTATTGAAACTTTCATGAGATGCTTTATATTTTAAGTATATGTTTTAAGTATATGGATCATTTTCAAGAACTAGAAAAAAGCACTGTAAAACTGGTATGCGAGATAATTTTATGAAAATTAAAGTACTTTTCATTACATTGTTTTCATATCTTTACCCCTAAATCAAGTGATACAAACACAATTTATTCTAAACTGGACCCAAATTTATTTTCTTCCTTAGTTGTTTATGTAACTATGTTCTTTACCTTTAGAAACCATCAAAATTCTAATAGTTAAATAAGGGTTATGTTTTGGGAGGAGTGGTGTTGAATGAACTTTGTGTTGTCTGGCAAACAGCATGAAAGGCGAAAATGCCTTCAGTAACTTGTTTACATTTGGGGGATATGAAAATGGGATTTTAAATGTGAATTTAATAATCATTATCCATCTGCTCACATCTGCTTATAAACGTGCCTGTAAAATGAAATGGTTCTTTTTGTGCATATGAGCAATCCTTTTTTACATCTTTTTCAGGCCCTAAGTTAATGGATTTCACTTACCATGCTAATATAGATCATAAATGTAAGAAAGATATTTTAATTGGTAGGATAAAGAATGTTGAAGATAAATCATGGAAAAAAATACGTCCAAGACCAACAAAAACAAATTATGAAGGACCTTATTATATATGTAAAGGTATGTGCTATAATTGCTTAATTGGTGTACATTACAGAAGTAAGAAATGATTTGCTACACTTGTTATAATGGTTCCAGTATTATTGTTACTAGAAATATTTAGATAGTTGACAGTAAGTTCCTTGGATCGAGACATTAGTATTTTTTATATTATTTCTACCTTTGTTTTTAACTTCCTGTCTAGTGAATGTTTTATAGTTCTTTATGGAACTGGGGACTTGGCTAGGTTTTAAACAGAAAACTGTCTCAAACTTTAGGTTCTCTGACTTAGTCGAAACAGAATCAGAACACTGAGGCTTTGGAAATGTTGCTCTTTTAAGTTGTTTTTGAGAAAACTTAGTAATTTCATTTTTGTCAGACCACTTCATCTGAAGGAGTTTTGAATGTCTGAAGTAAAAATAATTTAGACTCGTGGTGCCGGGTTCTTTTTTTTTAAAACAGTAATACCTCCCCTGCATAGTGATACACATATCATTGTTTGAAGCTATCCATGAATTGTTATAAAAATTCAGATGGTGCCCTAATCATGTTTAATATTCATTGGCTTTGAAAAATAAACAATGGCACACGTTTTAAATGTCTTTTAATTCTGTCTTTCTAGATGTTGCTGCTGAGGAGGAATGCAGGTATTCAGGCCACTGCACATTTGCTTATTGCCAAGAAGAGATTGACGTCTGGACACTGGAGCGAAAAGGGGCGTTCAGTAGGGAGGCTTTCTTCGGTGGCAATGGGAAGATCAACCTTACCGTATTCAAACTTCTCCAAGAGCATCTTGGAGAATTTATATTCCTTTGTGAGGTACTTTCTCCAAACTTTATTTTCGGCTGTAAAATGGGTGGTGGTTCCTGACCTGCAGGCCCAGAAGTATAAAGTACCTTAGCACTGGTCCAGCCATATGATAAAGCATTCGCTCAGCAACTCTAGCTACTGCCGTTATCCCTAAGAATGATGTTGAGACTTCATACGGAGTGTTAATTGGTATAAGCATGTAATGTATAAGTATGCACATACTAAGTATGGTACCAAAGATGCATTTTGTATTACGTTTTTATGATAATTCTTCTTCTCTGTTTCAGAAATGTTTTGATCATAAGCCTAGAATGATAAGTAAAAGAAACAAAGATAATTCTACTTCTTGTTCTCATCCGGTTACAAAGCATGAGTTTGAAGACAATAAGTATGTTGGTTGTTTCTGACTTTTATAGTGACAACATAGATTCTGTTTAGCTCCAAATAAAACCGGAGTTTTATCTCCTCAGGCAATCCCCCCTCTCCTTTTGTTTTTGTTTTGAAAGATGATGACTATTTTTAAATGGCTAATAGGTTTTGCTGGGAATTAAAAAATGAATTATTTAATTGATATTCAATACAGAAAAGGAACATTGATTTATAGCCTCTCATGACATGGATTTAGGTATTTTATAGCTTACTGTATAATTATCCTCTCCCTTCCCCAGTTAATCCAACAGTTGCATATAGTTTGTTTTTTCTGATAAAAATTTAAAATGTATTTTCAGTCTAGAACTTTACATTTTATATGCGTATATACATTTTTTAAAGCTACAGCAGAACAATTGTAAAATGTCACTCCATTTTCCTCTTAGGTGCCTTGTTCACATCTTGCGAGAGACAACAGTAAAATATTCCAAAATACGTTCTTTTCATGGTCAGTGTCAGCTTGATTTATGCCGACATGAGGTTCGATATGGCTGTTTAAGGGAAGATGAGTGCTTCTATGCACATAGTCTTGTAGAACTGAAAGTCTGGATATTGCAAAATGAAACAGGTAGGTTTGTGCATGGTTGAGAAATGTCTTCTCAGGAGCAGTCAGGGTTTGTTGAAATGGTATTGGAGACCCTTCACCATCAACCTGGTGTGGTAACATTGTTGATTGTAGCCTGAGCTTTCAACTGTATAGTTACCTCATTTTTAGAGTGTGGTCTCATGTAAGTAATCGCTGATGCCAGTTCATATGTGCAATATGGATTTGTGAGGAAGAAAGAGTCCTCAGAAGGCTCCGAGAGCTCCATTTGTAAATAGTCCATTTTGAGGAAGAGTAATGGTATATTCACCCTTGATGACAGATTATGCCAAGTGGGGATAATTAAAGCATTGAGTCTGACTGTGTCTGGGTTGGTGACTGTTACTGTGCAGAGAATCTAAGAGAGGCTCCTGCATTTCCCAGGTATCTCGCATGATGCTATTGCCCAAGAATCTAAACGATACTGGCAAAATTTGGAAGCAAAGGTACCTGGAGCTCAGGTATTTTTTCCTCGTGTACTTTCTGCATTTGGTACCCTTTCTGGAATGGCCTAGTTGACATTAGTTGTTGGCAGAAGCAGATTACACTTACAAACAATCCAATTACTTTCATAATGTTTGTTGAGTTGAAGAATTCTTAATGTGAAAAAAAAACTGTGAATTTTGATCATCATCAAAAAAAAAAAGTTTAGGTATCCTATAATACCTGCCAAGAGTGCAGGGTATAGTTTTCTTTCTTTTTTTTTCTTTCTTTTTTTTTTTAATGGAATTATTGGGGATTGAACCCAGGGTCTCATGCATGCCAAGTACACACTCTACCACTGAGCCATTTCCTTCCCTCTAGATGCAGTTTTCTTACTCAGCTTGATTGGCAAAGCAGTTGTGGTTGTGCCCTATGGGGATTCTTGGAGTAAGGGAGGTGGATTGTGTTTGCAGTTTTGCTTACCAGCTGGCCAGACTGCTTTAGCCATCTGTCCCCCACCAACTTCACACACACACACACACACACACACACAAATCATAGTCATTAACTCCAAATCTGACTTCCATAGATTAAGATTTGACATCTGTAATCTGCTTTTATCATATTCTCTTGCATTTGGGTGGAAAATTGGAGAGCTCGTCATCAAATCATATATATAATGATCACATCATCAAACCAAATAAGAACAGAAATTATATGCTATTATGGAAAAAAAATACATGGCAATTGAGTAATTGTGTTCTCAGAAACCTGGTTTTCTGTTCAGTTAAAACTAATCTTTTTGTTGTTTAAGGTACTTGGCAATCAAATAATGCCTGGATCTCTTAATATGAAGATAAAATTTGTATGTGCTCAGTGTCTGAGAAATGGTCAAGTCATTGAACCAGACAAAAACAGAAAATATTGTAGTGCAAAAGCAAGGCATTCGTAAGTAGAGTGTGTGTGGAAATCGTGCCTATTTCATAATGATCTGTTTCATGGATATAAAATCATATAAGAAAAAAAGATTAAGATTTTGAAGAGAGCAGAGGAAAGTAGACAGTTTCGGATTAATTGCAAAGCAGAAGGGAAGAGATTTTTAGGATTTAGTAGCTAAGAATTCAAGAAAATTAAATAGTTTTTTCCCCTGTATTTTATCATTTCTTTGTTTAGGATTCCTAGGGAATGTTTGTTTATAAATATCAACAGGAAATGAAATGACAGAATCAGAAGGCATTTCTTTTAGAAGGGTTGAGGAAAAGCATCTCTGGTCCTTTGGGTACAAACTTCGTACCTGCCCCTTTATATTATGCCTTTGCCAGTGTGTTTTTGTTTTTTCTGAACTCCATTTTTCTTAGGTGGACCAAAGATCGTCGCGCGATGAGAGTGATGTCTATTGAACGTAAGAAGTGGATGAACATCCGTCCTCTCCCCACAAAGAAACAAATGCCTTTACAGTTTGATGTACATACGTAATTTTTAAGCCACTTTTTTTTTATTAGGCATTTCAAATCATTAGAAAGTAGTAATTCAGTTGGAAACTCGAGCCTTTTAAATAATGCTCATCGTAATAATGACATTTAAGTGGTCCTTTTGTTTTCCTTCCCCTTTTGTATGTGTGGTTCTGTGTCAGTTTTTAGACTGATTGGAATTGTATGAGTTACTTAGAAAAAGTAGGCAGACAATGGACTTGAGAAAAGTTATGGTCCTAACTCAGCTTATTTTTCAGATGAATTACTCTGGGAGCAAATGGGAGAGAATTTCATTTAAATTTGATTCAGCTTTGATATCAATTCCAGGGCCTTCTGTATTATTATAGATGCTGTTGATAAGTTGTTTTCATTGTGCCTGTTTCTCTCACTGAAGCAATGGATGCTCCCTAAAGCAACTTGATAGGGTTTTCTTAAGGTAGAGCCCTAAGGAGAAATGTTCCATGTTAGAGGGGCACGTTCCTCAGAAGCCTTTAGAGTAAAACGGCAGTATTCACTCACAAGGAGCACGTTTCATCTCGGTCCCTCTGGTGCCTTACGAGGTCATAAGACGATTGTGGAGAAGCTTTCCTCTTCACAAGAGAGGGGGTCTGGAGGGATTTCACTGTGTGAGTTCACAGACGGGACACCTGGAGCACTGGCAGGTGGGAAGCCTTCTGCCCCAGCAGAGGAAATGTGGGGAGAACCTTTTGCCAAGAGAAGCAGTGCAGTTGGATTGCAGTGTCCCCCTGTAAATGAGGCTCCGCTCTGGATTGCCGGAAGGAGTTGAGGAAGAGGCGGGTTCATTTCCCATCACCCGGGGTACCTTGCATTTTTTAAAACTTATGCAGGTGTAGGTTACAAGGCCAGGCTTTGAAGGAGATGGTATGTTTGTGTTTATCCAGTTGTTCCAGACTCACAGATTTGAATGATTTAATCAGTGGCTTATGTAGAAGGGGAGGAAGGTTTATTGGAACCACTGATATCTTGTGCTTTAAAAGATAGTGGAGACTACGGGTGTGTGTTCCTCCAAACTTTGCTAAAACAAAGACGACCAAGAACAATTCCAGCTCATGAGGCAGCTGCCTAGGACTACCGATGGTTCTCTAATCTCGGACGTGCTGTTACAGGAGCTTGTTTCCTTTTTTTTTTTGGTCCTCTTCCTACTGTAGTAGGTATTGCTAAGGGATTCTTTTTCTAAAAGAAGAAATAATATTCTGCGCGCGCGCGCGCGCGCGTGTGTGTGTTTAGACAGTCTGGTGAAGTGAAAAGAGGTTGGGCTTCAGTGTCTGCCCAAGTGGCCCTAGTCAAGTTACTCAACCTCAGTTTGCTCACCTGTTAGTGGGAATGATTGTGCCCTCGGGAAGATACATGAGATGGCGTTGTGTAAAAATCCAGCACAGCGCGGCCTTCTCCCTTATCTTCTCCTCTTCCTGCTCCTTATCATTGGGCTTTGAAAGATGATGATAATTGTTTCCCAAGTAATACCTAATTACTTATTGGGCTTTGACTGGGGAAAGAATATTATAATAAAGTCCATCACAGGAATGTTTTATTGACTACTGACTTCATGGAGAAAATTGTACGGGTGAGGTCACTGACATTGGTCCAAGGGAAGAAAGCAGCAGTGCTAACAGGTTGACTGCTTTTTGATTTTTAGCAAAAAAACAATGCTAAGCATCTACTATCATGTAAACTAATATATAGGGCCAGCTCCTGTTGAAACACGAATAAACTGATAAGCTTACAGTGATTGTACTCAGATTTATGCTCTATGATGACAAGTACTTTGATGATATTTAAGAAGGTGCTCTCAGTGATGTCGGTTTTCTTAGTTCTCGATAGTTACGGGTCTTAGGGAAGTCTATGATCTGCTGATGGCTATCACTTTATTTTCTACCAGTATCACTGTATTTACTTTGTAAAATAAAAATGCAAATAACCAGAAGAGGTATTACTTGAACGCTGTATAACTGGATGTCCTGGTTAGTGGAATAATTGTCTTTATAGACAGTGCATGGCTAGTGAATGATGGCCAAGTTTAGCTGCCAGTATTGGTTATAAATGAACTAAATGTCCGAGGCTTTTTCTGACACTGTTTGGTACCTTTGGAGTAGTCTGCAGTGTCTTTACTGCTTCCCAAGTGCTGCTAAGGAGGCATCCTGGGTGTCAGGAATGGGAGAGAAGGGCTGTCCGACTGAAGGGGCCAGAGGCTTGCAATGTGGAGATAAAATGTTCTGCTGTGTTAAAACCAGATATGCTGAGTGAGTTTGTCGACATTTTCTTGTAAGAAAATGTTCCATATTCCAGTTTCATACTTAACTTTCTTTTGAAAATTTTTGAGACAGAAGGATTAAGAGTACTATCATGTCATGTATCTTGGGCTTATAGTCAATTTGAATAGAATCAAATTAATCTAATTAAAAATTATGTTGCTCAGCATTAGATGGATAATAATGCTTATTTTGCTTATATGTAAAAATTAGGCAGTTTTACTAAGTGGACTCTGTCTTAGAGCATATTCATATTTTTTTATACAGCTGTGCAATCATATTGCCTCTGGGAAAAAATGTCAGTATGTTGGAAACTGTTCCTTTGCTCATAGTCCCGAGGAACGAGAAGTGTGGACTTACATGAAGGAGAATGGGAGTAAGTTGATAATTAACCGTGGCCTTGACATCTGGGAAATCTAGCTCACCTGAAAGTTTCTTTCCTCTGTAAATATGCCAACTTACCTTGAACACAGAAAGCCGTCTGCATTCCAAACAGTTACACCGTTTTATCAGTGGAGCAGAATCTGACCTCCGACTATGTTGGCTTAGGTCGTATTTAGATATGAATACATAGGGCATCATCCTCTGATGTAATCGATGTGTTTCTGAGTAACAGTCTGGGGAAGTTCAGTCCTCCCACGGCCACTTAAATCAGATCATCTGTTCCTGTTGTGAATAGTCACCCCTGAATTAATCAGGTTGGGATTGGAGGCTTCTTCAGGGAACCCTTACTGGTAGAACAGGCCCATATTCAAAGGCCCAAGGGGAGAATGTTTATCTTGGTCAAGCTTCAGGTTGATTGTGAGAGCCTTTGAGAGGAGTCTCAGATGACCTTTCACTTTTGACCAGAGAAGGTTTTACTATAAGGATCATTGTTCTTCAGTTCTAAGTAAACAGATGGAAGTTTACCAGCTGCTTAAGAGCTGTGATCCCTGGGTTACAAGAACCAGTTTGATTTAAGCATGTCACCTGTCATAGTTCAACCATGTAAAAATTCAGTAACTTGTGTGTGCAGGACTCCTTCACACGGTCTTCCGTGGTACACACAGCTAGGCCTCACTGAAGATGTCCTTGCATTCAGGGCTCCTGCAATGACTCCCGCTATCACTGGTCTGAAGGAAGAAGAATTTTCTAGTTTACCTCTAATCTTAGCCTGATAGCATATTGTTAAGAAATACTTGGGCAGGCAGTAAAGCCAAGTTTTGACCAGATCCTCATTACCAGGTTTTTGTTTTTTTTTTTTAACACAGTGGCTCCCAAGTAGGGATAGATTTTGCCACACATACCCCTCTCCCTTTGAGGACGTTTGGCAGAGTCTGGACATTTTTACTGTCATGTCTCGTGGGGCTTTGCTGCCAGCATCTAGTGGGTAGAATCGGGGATGTTCTTAAACATCCTACAGCGCACAAGGTGGCCTCCAACAGCAAAGAATTACCTGGCCCAGAACGTTGGCAGTGCTGAGGTTGAGAAACCTTGGTTTTATCACTTGACTGTAATGCCGGGTACACTTCTTACAATAGAAAGCAGCTTGCAGCCACTGCCCAGAACCTGGTCATGGCTCTGTTATAAATTGTAGCATCAGTCCTCTGGGGCTGTGACTTGACTGATAGACTCCCATCAGGGTCAGAGTCTTGGTCCAGTAGTAGTATGTTTCTCATCTTTCTCGGTAAACGGTGGTGTACGTATCAGCTCCAGGTCCCCCAAGCCACGTAGGTAGCCTGTGTGGTCATGGCAGTGATAACGAGTGTTACACACGGGGCATCACGAAGCCACGCCGAGGCTCTCACTTGTAGCAATGCCCTTAAAATGGTTTCTAAACTTTAAACACCCACCCAAAGTGTCTTGCAAATGCAGGGAAGAGTTAATCAATCTTGAAAACTAGTATTTGTAGTCTCACAGTCCTGAATTTGGTTCTTATCCCTGAGAATTTCCCCACTGCTTGGATGGGGACCAACTTTCTGTGTCCAGTGCGATCAATCTCCGTTCAGCCCTCTTGATTTTCTTCTGAAAATTACACCGACTGATACAAAAAGAGTGCATGTTCTTGTGTGTATTTAATGGTGTATTCAAGTATTTGCTGCTGAAAGGAATTCATTTGTCTTTAGTACAAGATATGGAGCAGTTTTATGAACTCTGGCTAAAGAGCCAAAAAAGTGAAAAAAGTGATGACGTAGCCAGTCAGTCAAACAAAGAAAACGGAAAACAGATTCACATGCCGACAGATTACGCGGAAGTCACGGTAAGTACCTTCAGTTGGCTCGCCTCCCCTGTGCTTCCAAGCCCTTCTTTTCTTTCCCAGCCTCTCCTAAACTGGGCTCCCTCGCTCCCGGCCTGCCCTCCTCCGGTATCTTCGTCTTCTCTCTGCATGGGCTCCCTGCTGTTAGTATAAGGTTCGCCATCCTAAAAACTCCTTCCCGGATGCTTTTTCTGACTCTGGAGCCAGAAAGTTGTGAGTCTGAGTCCTGCTTGCTGCCTGTACTAGCTAGCCTGTGACCTTGAGCAGGTTACTGATGGTCTCCAAGGGGGTGGTTGTACTGGGGCCTCAAAGTGTGATGTGTGGTGCGCCTGTGTGCTTATCCCAGGGCGGGGCCAGGGAAGGTGCTGGGGACGTGTGGGCTGCCACTCCCCACCCAGTCGCGTCCTCACCTTCCTCACCCTCGTGCAGTCTGGCCTCGGCCTCTGGGTCCTATGGAGACATTAAATTACCCATGTTTTGTCTTTGTTTTAAATTTTTCAAAAACATAAAGGGGATAACAATGACTGTCTTAAGCCCTCCATCACAAATGAACTGATGTTAACAGTTTGTTGTATTTGCTTCTGTAAAATAAATAAAATGTCACAGATAAAGTTGGAACCCCAGTTGTCCCCCTTCCCAGAGGGACCAGAGCCAGTGTGTGTTTTTCCAGGCCTTGTTTACAGATCTTTGACTATTTATTCCTAATCTGTAGTTCTGCCTGGTATTTTTTTTTAAACTGATAGGCATCTGTGTTATTCTGCTGGTGTTTCTTGTTTTGTTTTTTGGCCACTTTCCATATTGAGTCTGACAGATCCAGGTCACATCCATGACCTGGCCTTGCCCCGTGTCTCTTCCCACCATACGCCCTGTGAACTCTGCCCTCTCTGCCAAGGCTCAGTGCTGGTTCCCTCACCACCATTTCTTAAGTGCCACCTGGGTTTCCAGAGCAGGGTCACCCCAACTTGCTGGGTCATGAGATGTACCTGTCTCTGTGAACCTGTTCTTATCCAGTGTTGCAGATCATTCTTACCCAGGGCGTTTGGGAAATACCAAACACTGCAAGCTTGCATCTGTGACAACACCAAGTTCCTTCTGTGTGGCTCTGTGCCCCGGGGGTGGCATCCTTCCAGCATGTGGACTCCCTTGACACCTGGCACAAGCCTTGACCCATAGTAGGTGCTCAGTTCACGTGCACGAACGGAGTTGCTTCCTTCCACAGTGGGCAAACCCAGGGCTTTCACACCTCTTTGCTTTTCCTCGTGGTATTAAGCCTGCCCAGAGTCCCCCTTTGAACCTGGCCCCTTATCCTGCCTACAGACACCCTTGTGTGCACACCAGCTCCTTGCCAGAGACTGCCTGGACACCCAGCCCTGACAATCCCTCTGCTCTCCGCCTCCTGTGTGCTCACCTCCCACTGTTGGGACCCTCTTGGTCCTGCTTCTGACTGAGTTTCATGTTGCCTAGCTTCCCACGCCCTCCTACCCCCACACTGGATGGGCTCCCCAAGAAGAGAGTCATGGTCTTAGTTGGAGTCATGTCTAGTCATCCTGGTGTCCTACACACGTGTGACCTGCCACGGTTCACCCAGATGGCACCCACTGATGGGACGTGTGTCTTCTGTGCACCTTAGGTGGACTTTCACTGCTGGATGTGTGGGAAGAACTGTAACAGTGAGAAGCAGTGGCAAGGCCACATCTCCTCAGAGAAGCACAAAGAAAAGGTTTTCCACACCGAAGACGACCAGTACTGCTGGCAGCACCGCTTTCCAACAGGGTATTTTAGTATTTGTGATAGGTACGTAGGTCTCTTCCACTCCGCACATGAAAACTGGTGATCTTGCATGAATTTCACAGTCATCATGTCAGAAGACAGCATACCTGGGTGGTAAAAGTCTTCTAGTCCTGGATGCTTGGGTTTGGGCTCGAGGTTCTAGGTGCTCCTTGAATGTTTCTTTACTCTTCTGTGTTACGTGAAAAGATTCACTAGTCTGCCCGTCCTGGCACGAGACATCTTAAGATAACCTAGTAGAGAAATAAGTTCATTCAGGTTTTCCCAGTCTCCGAGCTGAGCAGTGATTCTCTGACCCTTCACCACAGCCTTTTCTGTAGTACATGTTCATCAGTTTTTAAACAGCCTTTGAATTATATTTCAAGTGTAAACCTGGAACTTTTTCAGGTCAAAGGAAAATATGAGTATCACTTCTTTCAGTTTACTTAGGGACTTCTTCATCGAAAAGTGAGGTAATTTTGAATTGCCCCTCATTTTGTCGTTGCTGTTTGTTATTTGATTTCCAAATTTAGATCCACGTGATACGTAGAACTGTGGAAGACATTTTTTACTGCCTGCCACTCCTGACTTCTTTCCACTGCATTAGGAAGGGGTCTAGTCTTCCCTCTCCCTCCTTTTGCAGTCAGTGTTTTTCACTAAATACTGCATTTAGATGGTTTCAGGTACTAATTTCTCTATTGCAGATGTCAAGGCTATAAACTAGCCATTTTTTCTAGGCTTGAGATCTTGAGCCAAAAGTTTTGTGCAGATCATAAAGGTGGCCAAGAGCACACTTAAAGGTCTGTAGAAACAAGTCGTGGATGCTCGCTCACCACGCTGACTTGTCCCGACAGGTATATGCATGGCACCTGCACGGAAGGAAGCAGCTGTAAATTTGCACATGGCAATGCTGAGCTCCACGAGTGGGAAGAGAGAAGAGATGCCCTAAAGATGAAGCTCAACAAAGCCCGGAAGGATCACTTAATTGCCCCCAATGATAATGACTTTGGAAAATATAGTTTTTTGTTTAAAGATTTAAACTAATACGCTGGCTTGTATGTATGTTACCTAATCAGAGCATTGACCAGAAAAATTGAAAGTGTTCTAAGGCACGTAGCAGAGGAGCTGCAGATTTTCTGCTTGTATTGGCGTCTATCGTCCCTCCTGAGCAGCAACCACAGTAGGTAGGAAAACGGGCTGTTTGACAGGTCTGGCCAGGCTCTCACGGCACCGCTGGCATCAAATGGCTAAGTGACCGCTGCCGGTTGTCATCTGTTGAACAGACTTTTGGATGAATTGTGTTGGGGAAGAGGATAAAGTTATGTCTGGGACGACTTCCTGAGTTGGTCCCTCAGATAAGAACCATGATGGTGAGAGAGAAACACTGTACTAGGATCAGAACACCTGATGGATGAAATTCTCCACACGTTTTAAGCGGAATGAATTTGTCTAATATAATAAAGTTTGCTACTTCTCTGTATGTAGGTTGCTAAAAAGGATTTTCTTAACTCAAGATTTTAAGCCAAATAACCATTTAACACTAGTATATGTTAAATGGGGTATTTTTCTGTATTTGTATGTTTCACTATAATAAGGGAACTGAGGATAATGTGCATTGAGACTATTTTGAAAAATAATCAGTTGACTCAAATTTTATTTCTTGGTCTTTTGCTGTTTAAATGATGATTTTGAAAGATTAAACTTGTACTGTTGGTATCGTGTAGTGTATGGACCAATATTGCCTGTAATAAAGATTTTATATATAGACGTCTTTCATTTTTTTGGTGTAATCCTTTCCCCACAAAGAATTTTTGAAATGAGGTACTAAACTTTAACCTTTTATTTAAGCAATTCGTGACAAAAGGTAAGTTAGAGGCACATGGTGGCAACTTTCACTCTGTCCCATTCTCCTCCTGGTTCCGGTTGCTCAAAGGTTCTCTTATTGATCGACATGCCAACTCCCCTGGGGGCCCTTCTGTGTTTCACTCAGATGAATGACCACAGGGAGACCCACGGCCAGCTAAGACACGGGCTGTGGGATTCCACGGAGACAATTACCTAGCACAACGCCCTCTAGAGGGCCATTTTGGTTGTTGAAAGACCAGTGAAGGCATGGTCAGGACGGGCTGGCAGAGACAAAGAAAGGGCTGAGCTGTCCTCTGAGAGCCAGACCTGCTCCCGACCGGGCGAGCTAGGGAGGAGAGTCATCGCCCGGCGTGGGCCCGCCACCCCACGAGAAGGAGGTTCCAGTGCAGTGGCCTTCTTGAGGGTGGGAGTCGGAGGGAAGGGCTGACGAACCCAAAACCCACTTTCTCATGACAACCTTGAGTCAGTGGGGTTTGGGGCAAACAGAAAAGGGCCTTTGTTCTGAGTTGAGTCCAGCCTGGGTGGAGGGAAGGGTGTGGCTGCAAGTAGTGAGATGAGAGGGAAGTGGCGCACTCAGCAGAACCAGAGGCGGCTCCTCGAAGACAGCGGGAGACGGGCTTCCCTCCCTGCGTGGAAGGCAGCTGGGACCAGTTTTATTTGGCAGGTGCATTAGGAGTGTATCTTATTTGCCAAATAAGTCGTCTGTTCAGAGTGACGTTTTCTGCAGAACAGACTGGCAACGTTATAATTCTGCTAGGTCGTCCTAGTCTGATGGTCTTCATTACATTTTTCTCCTCCGTACTTTCAAACTCTTTTTGTCCTCTTTTTCCAGAGAGAATAGATGTTAAAAAGTTGTCCCTGTTTTAGCTTGCAGATTTAAAAGCTGGTTGTCTTAACCTTTGGGATCTGGGCTAGAAACTTAAAGTTTGAAATCCTGTGACTGGTTAAGATGAGAATTTTTTTGTTTTTCACCCTGCCCCCACCCCCACTCCGAATTTTCTGTGCTTCGGCTTTCTCACAGTTCTCTATGCTCTGACCCATCTTTTCAGTAAATTTCATTTCTACCTCCATCACCCAGTTTCTTGCTCTGGTTTCAGCTAAGAACCCTGCTGGCCACAGCATCAGGGGGTCAATGCTAATTCCAGGGTGAAGCCACACCCCTATCCAAGAGGCAAGGAGGAGAGAGTGGTGTGGCGGGGTGGTGGTGGCGGGGACAAAGGAACAAAACCCCAATATTAATAGCAGGGGAAACTGACAATTAGTGTGTCAACTTGTATGTTTATCTCCAGAGGGTGGGTTTTTTCCTCAACATTTAACAAATTGAGATTCAATTCGAATAACTACCATTTTAGAACACAAATCCATGGTTTTCAGTAGATTCCAAATGTGCTACAATCACTGCAATGAATTTTAGAATATTTCATTACCTAGAAACAAAACCAAACCAAACCCACATCCCAGTCTATCCACTCCCTCTGCTTTTCAAGCTGTAGGCAACCTCTAAGCTGCTTGCTGTCTATGGATTTGCCTATGCTGGACATTTTGTATCAGTAGAATCATAGACTGTGTGGCCCGCTTTTGTATCTGACTTCTTTCACTGAGCATAACCTTTTCAAGGTTCATCCGCGCTTGGCATATATCAGTACTTCATTCCTTCATTCCCGAATAATACTCCATTTTACAGATCTACCACATTTTGTTTATTCATTCCTTTGTGGATGGGCATTTGGGTTGTTTACCCTTTCTGGCTCTTGTGAATAGGAAAAGTTCACATGCAAGTTGTTGGCTGCAATGAGCCGCCCCCATCAGCCCTGGAGTGGCCTGTGGGAGGTGGCAGGTGGATCCTGACCATGCTTAGGACTCCTTCCTCTGCCCCGTCCTCCCACCCATGACGGAAGCACCCTAGGTGGGCAGGTTGGTGCCAGAAGTGCTCACCCTTCTCACCCTCACCCTTCCCAGGGCCAGCCATCTGCTCTTTGAGGACTGTTTGTATTTCCACCTAGTTCCAGGGACCTACATCAATTGGAAAACTGAAGGAGAGCATGTTCCCTGGGGACTTGGTGCAGGTTCAAACACTCCTTTGTTGACCTAGAGATAATATAATATGGGTTTCTTGTGAGTATTTGTTGCAAGGGACAAATGTCAATTTCTGGAAAGCGAGCTCTAGAATCTTGATACAAAGTCTCCAAGAAATAGCACCATTGTCCAGATTTACCCAGGCTTAAGGTGTGGGCTCCCTCCTGGTTACCTGCCAACCTGTACCTTGTTAGGCACATCCTGTTTGGTAAGTAAGTGCCTGGAAGCTCTAACAATTAACAAGCACTATATGTGTGTATATATACCATATATATATATAGGAATATTAACTCAGTCATAAAAAAGCATTAAATATTGCCATTTAAAGCAACATGGATGGACCTAGAGAATATTATGCTTAGTGAAATAAGTCAGAAAGACAAATACTATATGATATCACTTACATGTGGAATCTAAAATATAATACAAACGAATCTATATACAAAACAGAAACAGATTTACAGACATAGAAAACAAACTTACGGTTACCAAAGAGGAGAGGGAGGTGGGGAGGGACAAATTAGTAGTAAGGGATCAAGAAATACAAACTATACATAAAATAGATAAGCAACAAGGATTTACTGTATAGCATAGAGAATTATATTCAATATCTTGTACTAATCTATAATGGAATATAATCGAATCACTATGCTGTATACCTGAAACCAACACAATATTATAAATAAACTATACTTCAATTTTAAAAAGTTAGTTGAAACTACAGAGTGTAAAATATGAGTTTTCTTGTGTAAGAAACACTGACAGAATACCAAACCAGAGACTGAGATTTAAGGAAACTGGTGAAAGGACAAAGTAGAATAAAATATTTGAAGCAAGTGGGTATCATTGCTTTCTGATTTACCATCATAACTCACTCTTAAAAATAACCAGATCTGGCTTAGAAACAGTAGTAATGAGACAGAAACAGAATTATAAAATTTTGGGCAGGGGGGAAATGATGATTATTTGCACATGAAAAAAAAGGAAAAGAGCGCTGATTAAAAAAATAAGTCAACAAGCATTATTTCTCTTTGGTCTTAATAAAGGATTAATACTTGGGAGATATATCTCCCCCCCTGCCCCCTACTCAAATGCCGCCACCTAAATAATGGTATAAAAAAGTGGCCATGAAAGCTTAGCTACTGGTTGATGTGGACACATTAGGGCAGACCTAACCTTGTAGAGTAGTGCCACCTGACCCAGATGGCCTGGAGTATTCTGAAATGAACTTATCATTGTTTCAGAAGAAAATCTGGTGCCAGAGCAGCAGCCAGAGGTCTTGAAAGAGAAGAGTAAAGGAAACATTCTTTTACTGATCCAGGGTGGTCTCCTGACCTGTGGGACCCTGCCCTGCACTGACATAAGATATGGGTATTAGGAGATAACCCACAAGGAGCAAAAGTACTTTGAACCTTATAAAGGCCCGTGCAAACAACAGGTGTCTTATAGAAGCTTAGGGTGGACTCTGTCCTAGTAACGTACAGTGAATGAGTATTGGTGACTTTAGACCATATTTGTTCTTGTTAGTAATACATCATGTAACTCAAATCTACACAAAGAAATCAAAAGAACTAGAAATGGTAAATAAAGTTACTGTATTTTTAAAATTTTTCTGAAACACATTTTTTCTTCTTAGCTTAAAACAAGATAATAATATAATAAAATATAAAATAATAATATAACACTATATTATTGGGTTTGTAACAGATTTTTAAAAAGAGTGATAATAGCATAAAAGAGGAGGAAATGGAGCTACATTGGAGTATTTTCTATATCTTACCAGAATTAAGTTAGTATAAATCTGAAATAGATTCTGAAAAAATGTATTTTGAATCCCTAGAGCCACCACTAAGAATATAACTTTAAAAAAAAGTTTTAAATCAGTAAAGGAATTAAAGGGTGTTTTGGAAAATATCCACTTAATACAAAAGGAGGGAGTAAAGAAGGAACAAAAAAAGACATGAGATACAGAAAACAAATAGCAAAAATGGCAGGTGAATATTAGCTACCAACACGTTGGCCCTCTGTGGTTAACACACTGAATGCTCTGGGCCACTCAGCAAGGTGGCCATTAATAGCGCGTTTTACATCCCTGGAAGCCTTGCACCTGGGTCACTCGGCTGGCTTGCAGCACAGGTGGGGACTCATCTCAACTTCTGTTTTTTTGTTTTTTGTGTGGCATCATACTGCCTTAGTTCCCTCCGAGTTTTATTTGTCTGGTATGCAGTTATTGACAGCAGAGGTCTAGTCTTGATCTGCGGCCCCAGCAGGTGTGTAATTATGAACATTCTCTTAGCCCCAGGTACATTTGTTCGTCTCTCTCAGGGAAATCCCTTCCTGTCACTCTCAAAATCACAATTTATCCTTCCTCGACTTGTAGTTTTTAATCACAAAACTTACTTAGAAAGGACCTAACGTTTAGAGTTAGAGGATTTAGTCAGCAGTGGGTCACTGGAGCGGCTTCTTAAATTAACCAGGGAGGACTGCCTTTGAGTCTTAATTCCTCGCCTACTAGGTTTATGGCCTCGGTTAGGTGGCTTTTCCAAGCCTCAGTTTTCCAATCTGTAAAGTGAGTACAGGCGGCAAAGACCCTCCTCCCAGGGCCTTGGTGTTGGGAGACGGTGCTCGGGCTCATAGCACTTAATGCAGGTCATGAATACTGGGAGACAACGGTAACTACGATTTACTGAGCATGCCCTATCAGCCCAGCAGTTTCCATCATTAAATCCTCATTAAATCCATCATTAAATCCTCATTAAATCCTCAAAGCAGCTTTGTGAGGACGGTACTGATGCCACCCCCATTTTATAGATGTGTAAACCGAGGCCACGATATTTCCAGCCTCATTCCTCGTTCCGGGGGCATTTTCCGCCTCTGTACGTGTTTTCCTTCCGTTAATCAGGGATAATAATCGGCAAGGACGTCCTCCCAGACCTGTAGTAACACTATCAGACACGACTGCTGTCACCGTTACGGCTCTTAAAACTCACAGGGTCAAAACGAGGACTCCCGGGAAACCGAGGCTGCTTTTGTCAGCGCGGGGCAGACCCGGGGTAGGAGTAGCGGGAAGCTACGCGCCCGCGCCTGCGCAGATTCGGTGGACCCGGACGGGGTGGCGGGCACGTGGCGACGGTGGCGCCTGCGCAGACTGCAGGAACCCGGGTGGGGCCTGTAGGATAACCATGCTGCAGCGGCAATGCCGGCGGGGAGGGGTCTGCGCAGACTCCTTGAGCAAGAGGGCGTGGCTCTCCGCGGGGCGGGGCTGCCAGGCGGTGTCCGCGCAGACTCTGCGGGTGGGGGCGGAGCCGCCTGCGCGGGGGCGGGCGCCGTGGCGGCTGTCCTGCTGACGTGGAGGGTCCGGGTTAGCCGGTTCCGCGAGCTGCGGGATTGGGGAGCGACGGGCCGGGCCGGGCCCTCCGGCCCAAGGCGGCGACGGCGGCGGCGGCGGTATAAAGCCGGCGACGGGGAGCATGTAATGTCGGAATGCGGAGGCCGCGGCGGCGGCAGCAGCAGCAGCGACGACGCCGAGGACGAGGGTGGCGGCGGCGGCGGCCCCGCGGGCTCCGGCTCCTTCAGCCCGGCCCCGGCTGCGTCCTCCGAGGGCCGGCTCCGCCGCGGACTGCGCGGCGCCTCCCTCATGGCGCGCCGGCGGCCCGAGCTGCTCTGCGGGGCCGTGGCGCTCGGCTGCGCGCTGCTCCTCGCCCTCAAGTTCACCTGCAGGTGAGGCGGTCCGTAACCCTTAGTCCCCGGCCTGGAGCCCGCCGTCCCGGCCTGGGGCGCGTGACGGGCTTGAGGCCCTCAGGGTCGAGGGTCGTAGTGGCCTCTGGGGAAGTCAGGCCTGACTTTGCCTGGAGCGTTGGACTTAACCCTCCTCCGCCAAGCGGCCCTGCTCACCGCTTTCCTTCCTCCCCGGCCAGCCAGCCATTTGGCGAGGTTTGGGGTTGCTTCCCGGCGCCCTTTCCTCGTATTTTAGTACCAGCGAAGGTGGGCAAGGTTGGGAGTTGCTTGTCACCTGTTGGAGTTTCTTGGGGGTGCACCTGTCACTTGTGTGCGCCCAGGCTGTAGGACCCTCATTTATCTCCCATTTTATTTCCCCTGTGCCTTGGGTAGGTGCAGACCATTAGCGTCCCAGGCGTTGAGAATTCATGCACTCAGCAATCTAACGATTATTTATTCACACCTACTGTGTGTGGAGCACTCATCCAGGTGAGCGATGAAGGTAAAAGTCCCCTGCTCTCCGTTTCATGGGGTGATACAGGCGGTAAACAAGGAAATTTAATATAGTTTTGACGGGCTTCAGAAAGTGCTGTGCAGGAAATAGAAGCGATGAGGGTGAAGCAGTAAGGCCTTCCTAAGGGAGCTACATAGGAAACTCACCCAGGAAGAGGAAGGGGCCAGCGTTGGGGCTATCTGGAGGAAGTGTGCAGGGTAGAGGGAACAGCGAGTGCAGAGGTCTGAGGCTGGACAGGGCTGGTGTTTTCCTGAAACTAGAAGGAAGGCCTGAGTAGGCTGAAGCATAGTGAGCAGGAAAAAAAGTTAACGTGTCTCTCTCTGGGAAAGTACACAATTAGGAAATTTACTTTAAATTTCAGGAGTACTTTTGGCCTGCCAAATCCACAGAGTATCTCCTGGGACTCCAGTTTTTAAATCTATGTTGCCATTGACTGGCATATTGGCCAAGAGGAGGATTTCAACTGGAAACATTTTTATTGAGCCTGTTAAACACAATATGTGGCTCCTGTTGTCAAAGAGATGTCAAAGGATTGGGGATTGTAGTGGAAAGTAGTAAGTTATAACTACCATTGAGTGTTTGCCATGTGCCAGGTGCTGTACTACCAGCAGGGTTTCTCAGCCTCCGTACTGTTGATATTTTGGGCCAGATAATTATTTGTTGTGGGGGACTTCCTATACATTGTGGGATGTTTAGCAGCATCCCTGGCCTCTACCTACTACATGCCAGAAGCGCCCCCTAGTCCTGGCCCCCCACCCCAGATGTCACAACCAAAAATGTCTTTAGACAGTACCAGATGTCCCCTGGGGAACAGAATCGCCTATTTGGGAACTACAGATTACATGAATGTATTTATTCGTTTAACCCATAATTTGAGAGCCTAGTATGGATCACTTAAGTCTCAGTCCCCAGTAAAGTCTGGGTATACCCTTCCAGTTTACACACGGAGTGGCACTTTGGTCATGTTGCAAAACTTGCCCCAAATCACATCCACCTATTAAGTGGCTGACCTGGAATTTGAATCCTTTATTATCAGGAACTAGGTTCTTTTTTTTTTTTTTAACATTTTTATTGATTTATAATCATTTTATTGATTTATAATAATCATTTTTTATTGATTTATAATCAATGTTGTGAGGAACTAGATTCTTAATGTTGTTCTTTATCATGTCCAGCACAGGAAAATTACACAAAGTGTTTTACAAGGCAGACTACTGCAACGTGGAAATTATTTGAGTTCAAATTAGGGAGAGAGGTTTTCTCTCTTCTAAGGGTGGGGAGCTTACTTGCATCAGTTTATCTGTCTGTAGTAATAATACCTAGTGTTCTGAGACAACATGACTTGATATGAAAGTCCTTTGAGATTTCAGGAAGAGGAAAGAGTGTAAATCCAGTTACTGGAGCAGACCAAGCAAGATCCCCACCTGCTTCGGACAAGGGGAGTGAGCCAGTGAACAGGCTACTTGCCTGGCTAGCTCCTTTCTGTGCCCCTGGCGAATTTGACATTCTTTTAATAGACTTAGGCTGGCTTTCTTAGAGTCGTCTTTGATTGAATGGTGTTATGATACTATTTTATCGCCCTACAACTGACTGTAACATTTCTGCCCCTCTTTTCCTGTTTTACTTTTAAGATCTTTGTGTTAATGAGGATAGAGGCTTAAAGGAGAGTAGAGTTTTTAAAACTTGATTTTTATTAATAGTTCCAGGCCTGAAATAAGTGACAGCCCTCTTTAGTGTCTTGTTGCTTAGCTGAGTTCAAATCAGATAGCATTAAGAAAAGATTGGTTTGGGGTTGAAATGCTGTTAATAATTGTGCATTTCTGGGCACTTAATCTCTGTCCTACTTGCCTTTCTATCCATTTACTCTCCCTGACTTGAGCCTCACTTTGTTTTTACCCTGATTTGGAGGGAGAAAATCGTGTGTGTATTTGTGTATCTGTCTCTTTATCTATATGGGTATATATTCATTTTGTTTTATTTCCTTTTGTAATCGCAAAGCTGCTACAGATCCTCTTTGGAAGGAGTATGAATCTCATACAAAACTTGGGAGTTGCAGCAGGCCTTCCTTGTTTGTGACCAACCCTTGAGTTTTGGGTGCCTGAGACTTAGACTTCAAAGCTGCAGGAAATCTTTGATCTAGGTATAGTTTCTCAAAAACTAGCAAACTGAGGAGTTAAGTGGAAACTTGTGAATGTTTCTGATGAGGCAGAGGTATATGTTTCTCTTGCCTGGTTAATGTTTGCCGTTTGATGGGCCACAGGTTTATCTGGCTCGCTTACTTGAGCTGTTCTGAATATGCAGAGCAACAATACTAAGTTGATGGTTATCCTTTGTTTGGATGTCACAGACCTGTGTTTTCCCTCAGGTTGTGTTATTGAACACTTAACATGAGATTTGAATAGTGGAAAAATAATCCCTCCCTGGAGTAGAATTTTGTACCTGTTGAAAATGTGTCACTTAATTGCTGCTAGGCCTTCCTCCCGTCTGCATGACTGTCTTCGTGTCATTCAGGTCTCAGCTGAAATGATACCACTCTGACCACCACCCCATTGAGGAGCTTCCGGGTCCCCCGTCACATCACCCTGTTAAGTTCTCCCGCAGAGCGTGATCATTTTGTGTGGTTTTGTGTTTGTTTACAGGTTTGGTTGTTTGCCTGTCTTCCTCCCTGAGAAAGTCAGCCGCTTGAGAGCACATGTTTGCTCCTATGGCTTTGGTACCTATAGTGCAGTGCCTGAAGCACAGTGACATTTGCTCAGTGAGCATTTTTTTGAATTATTGTGTCAGTGACTGAGTTTTTCATGTCGTAAAGATCTTTTACATAGACAAAGCTCCCTGATTGCGGGGTTAAAATGTTAGTTTGAATAAACAGGAAATTTGCTCTTTTAATAGCATTACTTTATGATGTTAATAATTTTTGGTTAAAATAGGGAAGTAATATATTTAAAACTGTCTCATTTCAGGAAGCTGACACCTTCTAGATGTAGAGAAGGGTGTGGACTCTTTCCCTCAAACTAAATGACCCAGAGCTCTCAGAGTAGCTTAGGCCTCGGGAATTTGTGTGTTTTCTTTTTTGGTTCTAAATATCTGGCTGGCTGCTGCATACCTATCTCAGAGCTGGCATTGCCTTCTGTCCTATTCCTCCTTCCTGCTACTTTGCTATATTCTGAGAAACCAGGTTCATTTGAACACATGTAAACTTAGAACACAATTAGGTCGTCCTTAGATTCATCCCTAGTAAGGCAAATGGGCCTTCCAACATTTTGATTCTTTCAGATTGTTCTTAATAATGTATGTCTATATGGATTGGTGTTTAATTTGCTTTCACCTGTGTTCAGCTGAGATGAGTAGGGTAGGTTTGTTCATTTCACAAATTACTGAACTTCTTAGTTCCAGGAACTGCTGCACAATGAGGATCTAACAGTGATAGAGAGCCAGGGTCCTTGCCCTCATGGAGTTAATGCTCTGGTAGAACAGATAGTTAATAAACAGGTAATATAAGTAAGTCACAGATTATGGTGAGGGCTATGAAGGCAGCTAAGGGGAAGTTGAGAGGAAAAAACTTGAGAGCTACCTGCTTCGGTAGTCATCAGGGTAGTCCTCACCGGGGAGGTGACGGATCAGCCAAGCTTTTTTCTCATCAGCACTGTTCCTCAGTGCCCCTCCTGCAGTCAGTCTTCCCGCCTGACTCCTAACTCCAGACAACCACTGATGTGATTTATCTCATTATAGTTTTGCCAGTTTGGGAATTTCATATAAATGTGTTCATGTTATACAAATTCTTTAGCATCTGGCTTCTTTCATTCAGTATAATTATTTTGAAACTTCTCCAGTTACAGTATGTGTCAGTTCTTTTTTTAATTGCTGAGTAACATTTAATTGTAAGAATACACCCCAGTTTATTTATCCTTTCACCTAATGAGTTACTCTAGCTTTTTTATGCTTACTGTTTATGTGGTTTGTCTTTTTCCATCCTTGTGCTTTCATGCTGTCTATGTCTTTATGCTTAAAATGTGGGCTTTTGTTTTTTGTTTTTTTAGATATCATATGGGTTTTGCTTCATTATCCAGCCTGATAATCTCTTCTTAATTGGGGGGTTTAGTCCTTTTATGTTTAATGTAATTATTGATATGGTTGGGTTTAAGTCTGCCTTCTGGCTGTTTGTTTTCCATTTGTACCTTCTGGTCTTTATTCCTCTCTTGGTTCTTTTCTGCCCTCTTCTGGGTTAACTGAGTATTTTGAGGGTTCCATTTTTATTTCCTCTATTAGTTTCTCAGCCAAGCTGCTATAATGGTTTTGTACCACGTTAGTGCAGATGTATGGACAGCTTAGTGTGTTTACTAGGATTTTTTAACTTGGTAGGGTGCAACCTCAGCCAACACGTTTTTGTCTTGATGGGGAAAGTACTGGCAGCTCTGTGATTTCTGACCACTTACTCAGTGTTTTCTTTCTCCTCCTGACCTCTCCCTTTTGGGAACTTCAAGTACATACTCAGGAAACTTTTTCAGTTAAATGGCTGTTGCTTTGTTATTCATCTTTGTTAACCTTTGGATCATGATATATATTTGGAGAAATCTACATTTTTATTTAACTACTACTTTTACCCGAGTGCCCTGGATGAGTACAGGCCAACTCCAGCTAATAAACTAAATGTGAATTGATTGTAAGCATTTCCTGTGCTGATTAGTGGTCCCATGTGTGCTCTCTCCCCTTATTTTTCTGAGTGAGCTCACTGGTGGCCCTGAAGCCATGGAGATCAGTGGTTCGTGTAGAGAGCAAGGCTTTAGAGAGATGAGGATGGAGTTTCTTGGGTGGAGAAGGCAAGAATCTGAATTATTCAGACACCCTTCTCTTCTGCTCTCCCCTGCCCTCCCACCCCACACTTGGGGAGATAATGTTAGAGAATCATTTTTAACACGTTATTCATGTCTTGCATTCTCTCAGCCAAATGTTGCCTTAACTTAGCACAAAATTTTACTTCTGTGCTCCAGGACAGTGTTTTGGGAACTCCATTTTCTTATTCAAAAGGTTTTTTTCTTTTAAGCTTCATTCTTCTTCCATATAAATTTGTTGTTAGAAGAAGAGAAACTAAGCAATCTTGTTTGTGTTTGCTCTTTTTTTTTTTAGCCGAGCAAAAGATGTGATCATACCAGCAAAGCCACCTGTCAGCTTTTTCTCCTCGAGGTCTCCAGTTCTTGACCTCTTCCAGGGGCAGCTGGACTACGCAGAGCACGTTCGCCGGGACTCGGAGGTGGCGCTGCTGTTCTTCTATGCTCCGTGGTGTGGACAGTCCATCGCCGCCAGGGCAGAAATTGAACAAGCAGCGAGTCAGCTTTCAGACCAGGTAATGCTGACGTTCGCCCAAGAATCAAATGACTGTCAGTCCATGTGCAGGGCTGGTTGTCCTCATAGGGACACTTACCCAGATGGCTGATTTTGCCAGGGTGAAGGCCAGGAGCCTTACTTTGTAAGTTGCAGAGCCTTCTATAAAGAAGTGGGATTTCTGATTGTGATGGTCATAGTTGGTTAGAGGCAGGAAAGGGAGCGGATTCTGCAGTTCCTCGTGATGCAAGCCAGTGCTCATCTCAGGGTGCCATGCTGTTTGGTTTCAGTGCTAAAAGGGGTGAGGAGACTGAAGATCCTGTTAAATATATATTTGATTTTTGTTGGTTAGTTATTTTACATAAGAGAAATACATGTATCATGACTACAGTGTAACAGGCTGACCTTTTAAATACCTGGACCAGAACTATATTCAGTAAATATTTAATGAATGCCACCTTTGTGCTAGACAAGAGGGATAGACAGGCAGTTGATACATAGGCCTTATGTGTGGCGGTGGTTTCAATCCAGCGGCTCCCAGTTGTCTTTTATACAACAAGTATTTTGTGATGTCCCTTTTTCTGTCCTCAGAACGAATTCATAGATGATCAAACTTCCTTATACATACAATTTCAAAATAACCAATCTTATTCACCACCATAAAGATGGGTAACATAAAGATGGGGAAAAAAACGTGGTGTATAATTAAATCATATGTGCTTCAGTATGTAAGTGCTTGGGCAAGTTAGTTCTCTGTACCTCCATGTGGAACCATTGTGAATAGGACAGTTACAAATGGAGGCCCGTAAAGGTATGATGTGTTGGCGACTCAGGTGCCACAGGGACACTGCTCTCAGTGATTTGATTTTTTTCTAAGTGGTGAACAGCTCTTGGTAAAGTTCTAAACCAAACAGTACTTTCTGCCCTCAGTTAAACAGAAGTTGCCTTCTTAAGAAGTGCAGTGAACACAAAAGCCATGCTTTGGATTCACGTATAAAATGGAGTTGAGTTCTGGGCTTGAATAATAGCAAACAGATTTCCCCCAACATCAGTGTTTGGCAGGACATTTAAAACTGCTCTGGATGATGGGGGTGACTTCCCTGTGCAGAGCAGTTCTGAGCATTGTGGGATAAGTATGGTGGCCTCTGCCCACTGCATGCCCTTCAGCTTCACCGGCCATCACCACCAGCCAGAAGGCATCCCACAGGTTTCCAAGGGGCTGCTGCTGAGAACTGCTGATCTGAGGTGACTTGTGCTGCAGCTGTGTTCCACACCTTCATTTGGAACTCTCAGTTGGTTTTTCTTAGAAACAATGTTATAAATGGTGACTAGGCTTCCTACCCATCTGAGCAAAGCCTTTTTAAGTATTATATATTCCTCAGTGTGGTACCAAGTACTGTTAAATACAATGCTTCATTCCCTAAACCATTGATTCTGAGGGACTTGTGGTTCTGTGTTCCAACTTGGGACCCATGGAATTGGTCTATTCCCTGTCTTCACTTTACCTACCTCTCTCACCTGCCTTAAAAAATGGCTAATAGTAAGCAAACTGGCAGACACTTGCAGGGAGGAAACAACTCTAAGGGAACACAGGGAAGCAAGCATAAGAGAAGGCACCCCTTTGTCGGTCATTCCTCACATCTTCTGAGTTCAGAGAACATGTGGGAAACAGTGGGAGAATGTATCATATTTTACTTGTGTCAATTACTTGCTGTCTCACTGTCCTTGGGAGTGACTGTAGGAATGACATCCTATTGTGCGGCCCCGAGCCATTCCTCATGACGGCCCTGCACACTGATGCTGGTAGCCCCCTTCTCCTGAAGCAGGACCTTGGGCTTAGAGAGCCGAGCAGTTTGTTAAAGATCCCAGGACAAGTGGTGGAGGTTTCAGTGCTATCCACAACTGATGGGCACTGCTTTTCTCAAAGATTTTTACAGCTCCTTCTAAATTGAGAGCTTACGGTTCTGTGTTCTCAGTAGGGAAAAGGAGCAGGTTTATTTTTGGAAAAAGGCAAAAACTGAGCAACATTCCTTAATAAAATTAGCAAACATGATAGATGGTGCCCTGTTTTTGAGACGTCAGCTTTTAGTAAAGGTGCTGTTGCTCTTCTTTTGTATAGACTATAAAAGGAATTCTTGAGATTTTCTTCTGTTTTGTGCAATATTGCTGTCTAGTGAGTATAAGGAATCTGAAAGTGACTTTTCATTTGTAGTCTTCATATTTTTCAGTATTTTGTTATAAAAATTTTAAACACATAGCAAAAGTAAAAGAATTTTACAAATACCTGCCACTTAAATTCTACTATTAACATTTTATTATGCTTGTTTTATCATGTATTTATCATGGCTTTCAACTAGAGAACAGTTTTGTCTCTGTCTGGAGAGGTTTTTGGTTGTCACCACTTGAGAGGGGGATGCTACTGGCATCTCATGGGTAGAGGCCAGGGATCCTATACCATCCTGCATCTAGTGTGTGGGACAGTCCCCCATGACACAAACAAACAGAACAACAGCAACAAAAACCTGTAATGTTCAAGCCCAAAATGTCAGTGTTGCCAAAGTTGGGAAACTCTGCTCCAGTCTATTAATCAGTCTTATTTTGAGTACGTTTCAAAGTAAATTGCAGGCATTGGGACACTGCTGTTTAAATACTTCAGCATCTACCAATGAATGTATATTTAGTCCATATTTTTAATATCTGATAGTACATTTTAGAGTATAGCTTTAATCATCTATTATCTTTATTAGTTTTTAATATAATCTTTAAAAATGTTCCTTTGAAATTTGTGATATTTCATTTGTGAAGATTTTTTTCGTTCTCAGATGCTCAGTTTGACTATCGAAAGATGTCTCCTTCTACTAAGTTTTAGTGTATTCATGCTTAGAAAAAGTTTGTTGGTGTTCATTCACTTTAGAATCTAAAGCAAATCATTTTCCTCTTGGGACAGACTCCAAAATATTCAGAGTCCTAGCTGGACACAGTAGATAAGAGTCTTTCTTTTTCGCTGTAGTGGTAAATGATGACCTTCTTTGAACACTCAAAACAACTTTTTTTATACTTTCTGTTTCAGAGAGGAATAGTTGCATTTCTATAATTTAATATTTTAAACCTTGGTAAATTTTCAGTTGTTATTTATAGTTATTTGAGACCTTCTTTGACTTGCAGGTGTTGTTTGTGGCAATAAACTGTTGGTGGAACCAGGGGAAATGCAGAAAACAGAAACATTTCTTCTATTTTCCTGTAATATATCTCTATCATCGGAGGTAAGAACTTTTAAGTAGTGTGTCTAATTCCAGTTAAGTCTGTCAGTTTCAAGGTGAGTTTTGTTTTTTTTTCTGTTTAAAAGTATTCACTGTAGAAAATTGAGAAAATACAAATAGGCAAAAATAAAGGGTCTGTGATTTTGTCAGCCATTCATGATCACCATGTGTTTTGATTTTTACCCTCCTGTGATATACGTATCCACCCCCGTTTTTAAATTAAAAAAATGGGATCATGTAGTAATACTATTTTCTAAACTGCTTTTTCTTTTATGAACATTTGTTTTCATGTCATTACACATCCTCTACAGCATTGTTTTTAATAATACTGGTTACTCCACTGAGAGGTTGTACATTTCAGACATTCTAGAAGTATTTTATGGTTTAAAAATAGATGAAAGTCCTTATCCCGTTACCTGGCATCATAGCACAGTCAGGAGGGTGTCTTAACATTTTTTCATTTGGGAGGAAAATTGCAACAAGTCCACAGTCCTATCATCCATCATTCTGAACTCCAAAGAGCTCTGAAACCCTAAAGGCTTTCATAAATTTTGTCCCCGAATGGCATCCATCTGGCCTGAAGTAACAAGTCTTTATGCCACTTCAGGTTCCACTGTACTCATTTTGCTGCAGAAATACTGCTGTTTGATTTTGGAGTACTGCCCAGACTTTGCTGTGGGGGAGAAGAAATGTCTGAACTCTGACTTGAAGGATTTTTTGAGGCAAGAGATGGGACTTTGGACTTTGTTCAGTGTACTTGGCTTGAGGTTTGTTACTGAAGGTGAAATGGGATGAGAAGATTTGACCAGTCAGAGCTTTTACTTTTTAGGCTTTATTTATTTCCTTCCTCTAAGATTCATGGATTTTTTTTTTTAGATTTATTTTTTATTTTTTTAACATTTTTTATTGATTTATAATCATTTTACAATGTTGTGTCAAATTCCAGTGTTCAGCACAATTTTTCAGTCATTCATGGACATATACACACTCATTGTCACATTTTTTTCTCTGATTTATCATAACATTTTGTGTATATTTCCCTGTGCTATACAGTGTAATCTTGTTTATCTATTCTACAATTTTGAAATCCCAGTCTATCCCTTCCCACCCTCTACCCCCCTGGTAACCACAAGTCTGTATTCTCTGTCCATGAGTCTTTAGATTCCACATATGAGCGATCTCATATGGTATTTTTCTTACTCTTTCTGGCTTACTTCACTTAGAATGACATTCTCATCCATGTTGCTGCAAATGGTGTTATGTTGTTAGTTTTTATGGCTGAGTAGTATTCCATTGTATAAATATACCACATCTTCTTTATCCAGTCACCTGTTGATGGACATTTAGGCTGTTTCCATGTTTTGGCTATTGTAAATAGTGCTGCTATGAACATTGGAGTGCAGGTGTCATCCTGAAGTAGATTTCCTTCTGGATACAAGCCCAGGAGTGGGATTCCTGGGTCATATGATAAGTCTATTCCTAGTCTTTTGAGGAATCTCCACACTGTTTTCCATAGTGGCTGCACCAAGCTGCATTCCCACCAGCAGTGTAGGAGGGTTCCCCTTTCTCCACAGCCTCTCCAGCATTTGTCATTTGTGGATTTTTGAATGACGGCCATTCTGACTGGTGTGAGGTGATACCTCATTGTAGTTTTGATTTGCATTTCTCTGATGATTAGTGATATTGAACATTTTTTCATGTGCTTTTTGATCATTTGAATGTCTTCCTTGGAGAATTGCTTGTTTAGGTCTTCTGCCCATTTTTGATTGGGTTGTTTATTTTTCTCTTATTGAGTCGTATGAGCTGCTTATATATCTTGGAGATCAAGCCTTTGTCGGTTTCACTTGCAAAAATTTTCTCCCATTCCGTAGGTTTTCTTCTTGTTTTATTTCTGGTTTCCTTTGCTCTGCAGAAGCTTGTAAGTTTCATTAGGTCCCATTTGTTTATTCTTGCTTTTATTTCTAAGATTCATGGATCTTAATCAGTGGGGTTTTATAACAAACAGCAGCAAACTCTCGTTTGTCAATTATCTGTCACATTCCACTGCATTCCTACGTCTCTAACGTGACATGACATTGTGTGGCACATAGTGTTGTTTCTCAGGAGCTATTAAATAGAACTTGGGCAAAAAACATGCTTTCCTACCCCATCTCCACCCTCACATTTTCCTGTGGATACAAGAACATTTTCTCAGAGTAACTTTCTGATGATTACTTTTTTCTTTCTTTTCTTTTCTTTTTTTTTTTTTTTTAAGGTAAGTGTAAGTGTAAGGTGTTAATACTTGAAGGTTCTAAAACTCAGTACTCTGTAAGTAGAGCTTGCCCTAGAGAGATCCTTGCATTTCTTTTTTTGGACATAGGAAATAGGGCACAGATGCCTAGCAGGGAGTACAGACATTGCAACTGTATGTAACCAAGCCAGCTGCCCAGAGGTAGACTTAACTTGATGTGGCATTAAAATCGTAAGAGTTCCCTTGAATTGAGTACAAATGTCATTTTGGGGTACGTGAGTGTGCAATGTCGTCTTAGACTGTTTTCTTAGTTCTTACAGAAATGTTGAAAGAACACGAAGGGAACTTTAGAAATACCTAGTCCAACCCTCTCGTTTTACAGATGAGGAATTTGAGGTCGGTGGTCACCTTGAAGTGCTTGCCCTTCATCTTTGCCTGTTGGAGTTTTACTTGTTGAAGTCAGTTCAGACCCATTAACACTCATTTCAACATCTACCATTCCCAGTGTACCAAAAACAAGAAAGTGCTAAGGCACAGTGAGACCCAGAAGATAGCCTTTTTGTATTCTCTTTAAGAGTCTTCAGGCCCTGTCTTTTTTCTACATACATATACGAGTGAAATGTGTTCCTTCAATTAAACTCTCTCGTAAACGTTCTGTCGTCTTGAGGGTCTTCTGGTTACCGCTGCTTGCAGTTGTGGCCCTTGGGCAGACCGCTGCTGTTTGTTTGTGTGTGTGTGTTGTTGCTTCTGTTTGTGTAATGGCGTAACTAGTAGTAACTGCTTACAGAAGTTAACTGACTTTTCTGTTTTGTGAAAGTGGCTTCCATTTTTTTGACTTGTGTTGATACCAGTTACAAAGGCAATTTATAAAAGGCTCTGAAGCAGAAGTAGTTTTCTCAAAACACTGCAAATCTCAGCTGCCCTAGGTCAGCTTGTCCTAAGGCAAGGCTGTAGTGTGTTGGTAAAACAAGTTTCACATCCCGCATCCTGGGATCTTCTCATTACAGCAAGTCACTGGGACCTTTGTCACCTCGCACCAGGGAACCTCCCGGAGCCTGTTTGCTTGAGTAGATGAGGCTTCCAGATTGGTTGGTTCCTTTTTGCTGAACAAAATAAGTTATCAGATGATTTTTTGATTTCTTCCTTTAAATTAAAAATTGGTGGTGGTTGGTGGGGTTGGTGGTGGTGGTAATTTTTAACGTTCAATTAGTTAACAAATTAGCTGTTAGTCTTGAGTTGGTAGAATTGTTTACCCAGTCTACCAGCTGTGCATGTAGAATGCTATTTTTACTTTTTTCGTGTTAATATTCTTCTGTCTGGCATCATATTCTGCAGTGCGTGCTGAAGAATTGTGTTTATCTCATCCCATTATATGTGTGTGTGGATTTCTGTAACCATATATTACAGTATTGTGATCACAGCATTTGTGTAATTCTTCACTGTGCTCTGTTGTTGCTATTAACAGTAGGCTTAATGTCAATTTCTATTTAGAGAGAAGAATGGTTATGGAGTTGCTGAATTTCACCATACGCCCCCACCCCCACCACATACCATCCAGTTGTGTTTGAGCAATGTCTCTATTGTGCAAGATTGAAGAAAGCCATGTGAGGATTCTGATTAGCTTAGGAAGATGACTGAATGTTGGAAGTACTGCATAGCAATACTAAATCAAATTCCTTTGCATCCCCAAGCACAGCTGGAGGGGAAAATAAGGAAGATCATTTATACAGGTCCCTGATTTCATACCTTCATATAATTTTTTGTTGTTGTAGTAAAGCTTTAAATAGGTTTAAGGTTCATTTAATGATCCTTTCTGTAAGTGCCTTTGAGAATATTTAGTAACTACGTTTTAGTAGTTAGTAGGCTGTGAACCAACTGCTTAACTTGTTCCTTATTTCAGACTGACTTGAAAAGGAAAGTCTGCCCCCCTACATGGAATTGTATAGTTAAGATTCTGGAATCCTTTAGCATTTGGTCAGTTTCCAGCATTACCTTTTTGTTTTGTTTTTGTCTTTTAAAGAAATACTATTGTGAGAATTTTTTTTCAGGGAGTAGAGTGCATTTTTTTTTGCTTTGAAATTCAGTTTGCAGATTGAAGCTCATGTAAAAGAGTAATGACCACTTACTTGTACGTCCCCTCACATAAAATGCTTATTCTTAATCGGCCCTCCTGAGACAAAGAAGGCCTCTTAACCGTGAACCAGTTGGGATCCTAAAACAAGACGTTTTCATTTTGTGGTATGGGTGATTTCAGTTTTACATTACAGGTTGTAATGCATGGTGTATTATTTTTTTTATTTTTATTTTTTTGGTACTAGTTTTGGACCAATCGAATACAAAGGCCCCATGAGTGCTGTTTACATTGAGAAGTTTGTCCGCCGGGTGATGAAACCACTTCTCTACATCCCATCTCAATCAGAGTTACTAGATTTCCTCTCAAACTACGAGGTACCGATCTTTCCTGTCTTCTCCTGTTCCCACAGGCTTCACTGGGTTGCACTGGATTGTTTGTGTTAAAAGGGTTTTTATACCTCCTGGTTTGTAGCAATTAAAATACCACATTATAGATAAACCCCAATTAAATGCTTTTTGAGATACTTAATTATAGGGATGGTTTGGCTGCATAAGTTTTGAGAGAATAGAATACTTGGAAAACCTTGTCTTTTTTATTTGGGAATTTTTGACAGACTTTCAGTTTGTTTCACAATTAAACTAGAGGTGTAAGAATTAATTTACAATTTATTTGCAGCTACAGAGTTCTAAAAATTTTATTTGATGCTTTTACTATGAGATACCTAGTTCTTCTTGTTGGTTGTAGTTTAGCTTTAAAAAAACAAAACAAAACTAAGAATATGTTCCTTTCTGTTTTATTAAGTGCATAACTATTTCAAGGCTCATCAACAGAGGATTTCCTAACGTGGCTTCTCTGCTGCTTTGCTATTGCCAGCTTCAACCCCTGAGGAGTTATTTTGATGGGATCTTCAAATGCACGTTCAGGACCGCTTATTATTGAGAGGCCAGTGTAAAGCTTAAAATGATCTCAATAAATTATAAAAATAGTTCCACAAAAAAAATTCACTGAATCAAGTGTAAAATCATACTTGAGCACAGGTGAAGATGATACTTAGCTGCAAAAAAATCAAGACCAGAAGTACCTGATAGAGATGAAAAGCTATGAATCCAGACCTTGCTAATTGAGAATTTAGTAATTGTGACTCAGTTGAAGTTTGCCTTTGTACTATGTATATTTTACGTAGGTGGGACATGAATTTCTTTCCCCAGAGCATCATTTACAGCTTTTTTTCAGTTATGTTAGAAACACTATTGATGCGTTAACTATTAGCAGATTACCCAAGCAGCAGCAGTGTTACTGTCTAGTTGTTCTGCTTGTGGTTCTTAGATGTGCATTTGAGTGAATGCTTCCTTACTCATATGTGGATGGAGGGTTTCCATGCCCTTCGTGGGCTTGTTCCTGTTTTGCGTGGGAGGCTGGTGGGCAGGAGCTACGCTGGGAGGCGGGGCGTCTGCGCCTAGTTCCTTTGGCAGCACTAACTGGGTCTGTGACTTAGGGCAGGCAGGGGACAGGGTTTTCTTGAGATTCCTTTTGACTTTAGGTGCAGTAATTGTGTGATGTGTGTTTCACATAGATTTGCAGCAGATGACAGGCAGGGTCACTGAAGGTGGTACAGCAAGATGGTGAAGAATCAGGGCTCGGATAGACCTGAATCCAAACTCATCTCTATCACTTATTGGCCCTGTGGCCTCTGGCTAGTGTTTAACCTTTTTAAGCCTCCATTTCCTCATCTGTGAAATAGGGATTAAATGAGGTAAAACAGAAAATGCCTGCTAGGATACAGTCCTAATAAATGGAAATTTATCAGTAAAAACGAAGTTGTGGGGAAATCCTGGATAGTTTGCACTACTGAGAGACTTAAAAAGTGCATAACACCTGCCAGAATTAGCTACTTATATAAAAAGAAAAACTTTTTTTGGTAGTTAGGTGATAAAAAGTGACCGGTAGGATCCAAGAGGTCTTCCTTCAGTTAAGCTCTGTTGGGACTTTTATTGAACACTGTGCCCAGATTTGTACCCTCTGTTTTTTCCTTCAAATTTTCACTCAATGTCCTCTAAAAAGTTGAGAGAGAAATGGGAGAAGTTGACACTATGGAGCGTCAACAAATAACATGTAGCATGTGCTTACCCTTACCCAAAAAAGTGAGATTGTTTAGCCTTATAAAAAGAGCACAGAGAGGGAGCTTCGTTATTATTTCCAGCTCTGTCAGAGATTTGTGTCCAGAGAATTCTGAGCCAGATCTCAGCAGAGGTCATGTGATAAGAAGGACTCAGCTAGGTCTCTGGAGACCTGAGTGTTAGCCCTGACTTTCGCAAGTCTCTGATTTCTGAGTTTTATGCAGATTTCTCATCTCTGAAATAAGGGAGTAGGCTCAGATAATCTCTTTTGACTGTTTTGGCTTTGGTGAAGTTTTGAGGTTGGAAAGAGGCTGATAGAAGAAGGTTCATGAGTTTTTGATTGGGAAAGTATTTTTGAGACAATGGCTTTGAACATCTATATCAGAAATCTTTTTAATCCTTTTTCATTTAGTGCCTCTAAGATGTTTGTAGTGTCCTTGTAGTTGGATCTGCGGGAGAGAGACAAGTGCACAGTTGTGACTGAGCAGCAGGGGTGATTCCTGCCCTTGAGTCTCTGCATTCTTTGAACCTGCTTTTCAGCAGTGCTTTCAGAGATCATGCTCCAGGTCTAACATTGAGTTCACATGAGACTCGCTGTTGTGCCAGTGACATTACTCAACGTTGTTTTTGTGGCATCCTACTTAATTAGAAGATGTGCGACAGTGCTGAGACTGCCTTTAAGGTGGGACCCAAAAGAGTGCTGCCAAGATGGGACTCTGTATAGCTTCCACTGGCCTTCCCTGTGGCTGCCTCCCAAAAGCTGTAGATGGCTTTCAGCCTGTGAGAATCATCTTTTGCTGAGCTTCTTTTCACCAAGGTGAAATTGTTGGGTTGGCAAGAGACAATATTTGACTGATTGTGAAAGAACTTGGGAGTCAAGCTCAGCATGACACCTGTGAAACCACTTGTCTTGTGAAACATACCAAATACTGCCTGGGAAGAAGTGAAAGAATTTCATTCACTCTCTTTAAGATAACGTAAAGATAAAATTTCAGATCCAGAAGTGAAACCGCCATCATGGTTTTGACAGTTGAATAAATAGGAAAGTTAAAAGAATCTTTGGAGGCCCCACTCTGGAGCCTAATACACTATTAGACATTCCTCTAAATTAAGGTTTCTGAACCTCAGCATTATTGATGTTTGGAATCAGATAATTCTGCGTTGTGGAAGGCTGTCCTATGCTTTTGCAGGATGTTTGACAGCATTTTTGGCCTCCACCAACTAGACTATTAGCACCCCCTTGCCTCCTTAGTTGCAAAATATCCAGGCATTATCGAATGTCCCTTGGTGGGGAAAAATCACCCTGGCTGAGAACCACTGCTAAATTACTGTTTCCCCTATAAACCTTAAGGATGCCTCACAGATGTTAGTACACTTTTTTTTTCATGTAGCACACAGAATGCTACAATCAAATTGTTGCAAGTTTATTTGCTTATGACAGTGGCAGTAGAGAGAAGATGAAAATTAAGCAATACCTTAATTAGTAAATTCTAGAGTCTTATGTATGGGAACTAGAGCCAGGAGTGAGTTATGCTGTCATCAGTAGAGCTGTCCTTGATACTCAGCTTTTTACTCAAGTTGTTTGTCCATACCTGCACCACTCTCCCCCAAGAAAAAAGCGTGCATCCTAACTATGTTAAGGGTACTGCTAATTTAAAGAAGTATTGTTATGAAAAATACTTGTTTTGATCAAGAGCCTTATCTCCTAATTTATATTTTCTATAAATATGGATTTCAATATCAAGTGTGTTTAAATTTAGGTATACCATAATTGGGCTGAAATAATGAATGTTTTTGTGGCATTTGTAAGATTTGTTAGGATAGCATTGTGTTTTGTGTAGGTCTCTGGATGTGTTTGTGAGTCTTGTAGGAGTGCATTTGATAATTTTCCCCTTGTTAAAAAAAAACAATATTGATTACTTATAAATTTGTCTCTAATCCAGGTATTTGTGAACAGTCTGAATCATCATAAGGTTCTGTAGTTAGTGTCTATTGGGAAGTGATGATACCCTGAAATTAACAACTTTGTATATTGACATAAGCTTTTATTATATGTATGCTGAACTCTATTCACATGTGCTTATATTGCTGTTATAAAGAAGAATGCTGTAATTCTATCTTGATTTGAGTTTTATAAGTCCCACAGATGAATCCTTTTAAAAGCCTATTTCAGATGACTTGATCGTGAATTACCTGGAAGAGTAGTAGTTTTTATCCAATGGAAAATATTATATTCAATTTAGATATCTCAAACCTACCCAAATCAGATTGCTCATCATTCACTATAGTTTTTATGTTTGTAAAATATGACACTGAACCCAGATACAATTTTTAGGAAAACAGTTTTGGCCTTTAATTTACTGAACATTGCAGAAACATTAAAGGTGAATATTATAAATACTTAACTCTATAAATTCCAGAATACTTTAGACATTATTAGCAAACAAAATATGAATGAACTATGCACTGGTAAGTGCCCTCCAGTTTTCAGGTGCTTTTACTTCTAATCTTCCCACCAGCCGTGTGAGATAGATGGAAATTGCAGATCCTTTCAACAGATTAAGAAGATAAGGTACAGAGAGGGTATGATTTACCCTAAATGGAGGCTGGAATGTATCCCAGGACTTCTGGCCCCCAGAATTCTTCTTTGTACCCAAAGGAATGTTTAAGGTCTCTGAGTTGAAACTTCACTATGTATCTAGAGGTTAAAACTTTAAATATTTAATTATTTTGTCAATTTTGAACCTTCCTCCTTCATGAAAGAAGAATTTTGAAAGTTAGCTTCTTCATTTGTAACTTTTTTCCCTTCATTTTTAGGAATGGTTCTGAGAATAATTAGTGATAAGGATGGGATGTGGCTATTGACTCACATTTAAAGCAGCAGAGTTGTACCATTTCCTGCTATTAATTGGCTTTTTGCATTCATTCTGCAGAACTGGGAGTGTTTTATGTATGATCGTTACAATATGGAGGCAGAGTAGAGTCTAAATTTTCTTCCCAGATATGCACTAAAATCATACTTGCATTATAAATAATGAATGTAGCTAAAATGAAGTGAACTTGCTGATGGACACTGCAGAGGGAGATCAAAAGCTTTAAATCAGCTCATTGCAAACCATGTTAAGCTCTGCTTTCTTCATTTACTCCAATTGTAGAATTCCTCTTCCTTGAAAGTCCTTCCCACTTATTTAAGATACAGACAGGACAACTTAATTTATTACTTGTGGACAGCATAGTCAAACATACCTCAGTGTCATTTTTACTTTGGTAGACATTAAGTTCATTGCTAAGGGAATAGGACTGAGTATGGTGATGTCACTTTCACAGTCACTAGTTTTATGGCTCTTCTGTCTATTTTTCAGACATCATTTGTCTTAAGTATTGGTAGGTTCTACATCAGTAATGCTCTCTTTTTTTATATTTTAAACCATGTGATAGAATCATCTGATTTGTACCTTGTGATTTACCCACCGATTGCCCACAGTATTATTTAGAACTCTTTTATGTTGCATCTGTAGTCAAAATATTTTTGAAGTCTTTTCATGAATTTGTATAGTTTATCCCTCTTGAGGACAGTGATTTAGCATACATCCATTTTATTCTTAGCAATTTTGATAAGCCAGATTGTTTTAAATTTAAATGGGATAGGAAAAGGCTTGGGAATCGTTTAGAGGGAGAAGCAGGGCCTTGGGTAAATTGCCTGGTGACAGAAACCTGAGCACTTTGGAGGAAAACCTAGTAGGATGCCTGGTACCTGCTGTTATCCTTTTGTTGGTTAGTAAAAGTCTACTCTGAATGTTGAGCAACTAAATAGATACTGTTTCTGTCAATTCATAGTTCTATAACCCTGTGAATTAGGTAGTTTTAAATTTTCTAGGTGTGAGTTAATGTTAGTGCAGAAATATTTCAATTGCCATTGAGTAAAAAAAACCCACTGGAGTAACCATTCTCATGGCCACTAGAGGGCGTGTGCACCATCTGCTGAAATTTATGCCACACTGCCAAGGGTGCTCACTTAAGAAAGAAATCTTTAATGCTGATGAAGATTTGCTGGCCTCCTGTAAACAGTCCATTTTCAGCCTCCTTATTATAGCAGGTACTGAAGATACTGTACATCTTGCAATGGAATTGAAAACACAGAAACTGGGTCAAGTTATAAGCTGCTACTCCTATTTTGTTCTTCACTAAATTGAAAACTTGACGGAGGAGCTTTGTCTTATTTATCCTTTTATCCTCATTGGCTCTTTAATAAATGTTTTATTTTGTGCCTTTTTTATACCAGGCACTCTCTGAGCTGGAAATACAGTGATGAATGAGAGAGCTTCTGTTTCACGGACTTGTTTCACAGAGTTGAAAACAAAGGAAAACAAATAAACAGATTGTAAAGGGTTGAGTAGTATTCCCCCAAAATTCACATCCACCAGAAGCTCAGAATGTGGCTTTATTTGGAAATAGGGTCTTTACAGATGTCATTAGTGAAGGATCTCAAGATGAAATCTTCCTGGATTTAGAGTGGGTCCTAAATCCAGTGACTGGTGTCTTTATGAGAGGAGAGGACACAGAGACACAGGGAAGGGAGGCCATGTGAGCATGAAGGCAGAGACTGGAGTGATGCAGCCACCAAAAGCTAGGAAAAAGGCAAGGAACCATCCTTGCCTAGAGCCTCCAGAGTGAGAATGGCCCTGCTGCCACCTTGATTTTGGACTCTGGCCTCCAGAACTGTGAGATAAATTTCTGTTGTTTTATGCCACCAGGTTTGTGGTAATTGTTATGGCAGCTCTAAGAAACTTAACACACAGGGTAATTTCAGACAATCAGTGCTACAAAAAGAAAGAAAGGTGATAAGATAGGTCTAAGTGTAGGGAGGAAGGGCGTAACTACTTTAGAAGGCAGAGAATACCTCTCTGAGGAAATGACATTTGAACAGAAACTTAGAGTGAAACTTTTGTGATATGATCCATCCCTGAGGAGATTTGGAGAAAGTGCTCCAGGAGGTGGGAACAGTAAGTGCAAAGGTCCTGAGGGAGGAACAGGACTGGTGGGGCCAGAGCAGAGGGGAGAGTGGTAGGAGATGAGGGCCCAGCGGTGCCTTGTGACCATTGTGTGTCCTGATTAGACCTCTGATTATTGGGCAGATGAAGGGAAGAGGAACAGTAACAGTCAGTTTTGTTCACCAGGCAGCTGTCCAAGCATCTGGGAGGGATCGATGGAAACACTGCAGCTGGAACCTGGGGTAGATGATCTTTACGTGTTGGTGAGCATCAGTGTGAGGAGGGACAGCCTGTGTACCAGCAGGGCTTCCACCCCAACCTCAGTCCAGTGTCAGGCTGGCCCACACGCTCAGCCAGCTCATCTGAAAAAGAGCCTCAAAAGTATATTAGGCAGGTCTGAGTTGTCTGCTTTGAACCAGCCCCTGGGTTTATTTACAGCCAAGCCAACAAGGGACATAGACCTGGAAAGGTCCACGTATGTGAATGTGCATGTGCTTTGTTCCCAAACTTCCCTTTTTCCAGATTTAAGAAAGAACTGTGGAGGAAACTCTGAAATATATAATGATTTCTCAAATACAGCTTTGGTTGGGGAGACATTGAAACTTTGGGGAAATGGTTGCAAAATTTGTTTTACCTGAAGCATAACCAGAGCCAGTTTAATACTTTTAAATGATAATTTTCAATAGACATAAACAGATAACTATCACTTCATTTTACTTCCTCTTTTTATTATTTTGAAATGTTCATTTAAGTTACATTCTTAAACATGCCACCTTTCAAAATTTAATACAGATTGTCACAGTATTGTGAATATTTGAAAAAACAGTACCTGTTTCAAAAACTTGGCCTATTTCTTGCATTTTAAATAGCTAGTATTCTATAATTCATACAACCTTTAATCCTCTCACATAGTTGTTGAATCTTATGATCTTCATTTCTTTGGCAATGAAAAGTAAAAATAATTTTGCTTATGGGGTTGTTCACTTTGTATTGTTTGTGAAATTTCTTTGATCACACTACTTGGAAACTTCAGTATCAGATCTTCTGAGGATAGAGGTGTCTTCATCCAAGCTGTGTAGCCCCTTGGGAAAGTGCAGCAGTGGTGTCATCAACAAGAATAAACCCTTACACTGTGGAGAGGTCTGCAAAGGACCCCTGCAAATGGTCTTTATTCATTTTTAAAGGTTTTGTTTGGGTTTCCCATGAAGACTCAGAATTCGGGTTGTTTCTCCTTCCGTTAGTGTGTATGCAAAAACACATACATAGTTGCATACATGCATGTCGACATGTACATGTTTATGGGCCATGTGTCTCCTCCTGTGAAGCCACCTGAGATAACATGATGGGGGAAGAGAGCTGAAATTCACCTCATTTAATTTCTAGCCATGAAACATTTCTTAATATTTTGAATGAATTTCTTCCATTTGGTTTTGATTTAGAAGATTGGTTAAAGTTGAAAGAAGTTTAAATGAGTCTATTTTCTTTCCATTATTTTTCATTTTTATCTTGTATCCAGTATTTACTGATTAAAATTTCTGAAGAGCTTGTCTTCCTTTGTTTGTGGTAGAAAGGCTCATCAGAACCTGGTTTGATATCTTGAGAACCCAAACACTGCATAGTTCTGCTTTGAGCCAATTCGGAATTGGCTTGTTAAAAACATGTTAAGGAGTTTAGCAAAAGAAAATCCTATTTTGATAACTTCGTTTTCTTTTTTTGTTTTGTTTTTGTTTTTGGAGGGGAGATACTTAGGTTTGTTTATTTATTCATGTTTAGAGGAGGTACTGGGGATTGAAATCAGGAACTCGTGCATGCTAAGCATGTGCTCTACCACTTGAGCTGTACCCTCCCCCAACTTTGCTTTCTGATTTCCTCAGTTGTTTGAGAAATTAGGTTTTTTCTGGATTTTTTAACATGTTAACATTAAACATTCTGACTATCTCAGTTTATACCAGAACCAAAACCAATTAGTTTATTTATGGATAAATCGTTCCATTGTAACAGAATCGTATGAGAATAAATAAGTGATTTAGATTTGAAAGATAGTTTGTTCCACTACAGATCAGAAATTTCCTCTTTTATATGACATACCAATTTTAAACTTCGACAGGTTAAATTTCCACTTTACCTTTTCGATCTTTGTCCAAGTGATCAAATCAGCTCCACAGTTACTTACTAAGAAAATGCTGTTATGTGCTTTAGGGCTGGAAAGGACTCTTTACATTTGCCTAGTGTTTTATAGTTCATCAAGCTCATTATTCTCAAAAACTGCATGATGAATTGTCCCCATTTGCCAGATAAGGAAACTAAGACTTCACATTGAAGGGTTCACTCAAGATCATTCGGCTGTCAGATTTGAGCTTAGGTCTTGAAATTCTAAGCCCAGCACTGTTTCCTCAAGCATCTAACAGTTTGGCTTTTAAGACATACAATTATAGAACAAAACTGGACAAAATGAGTGCCACAGGGCCTTCTAAGAAGGAAGAAATTATTCTGAACAGGAAGGCAGAATATATCTGGTACGGGACAGTTAATTGGTTTGCAGAATAGAGGGGCATTCTGTGACAAACTTGGGGAAATGGAATGGGCAGTTGGAAATTGGCATGAAGGAACAGGAGGGCTCTCAGTAGAGTGATCTGACAAGAGAGAAGGGCCGCCAGTGTGGAATGCTGGGCTCTGAGGGTTGGGGGAGGAAAGAGCCCCTCAAAGGACGGCCTTAAACACCAGTGGATTGAGTCAGAGGTAACCTGATTTCCAGTGAGTATAAAGGTGTGTTTAGAGTGAGGAAAGGAAGAGGTTGAGGAAGAAATGCAAGAAAGTTTACAAAGAAATCATTGACCTAGTTTGCCTGGAGTTACTAAACAAAACCAAATGAGTGCTTGAACTTGATGGTGAGGTTTCAAACCAGGGACCTAGGAAAACTGTCCACAGAGTGTGGAAAGACTTGCATAGGGAGAGGGAAGGAAGTTTCAGCTCCGAATTGCCCCTGTAAAGCTGGTGCAACTCCATCCCTTACCCTGCTGTCTAATTGGAGGGAAAGGTCAGCCCTAACTGGCAACATTTTTCATGTGACTTTTAAAAAATGAAATGCAGCAAATTGCAATTGTTAAATTACAGTGGCATGTCTTTCTTGTTTTAAAATATTTCCCATTGCACAGTGACTGACGATGCCCCAGTCATCTAATTCTGCTCTTGTTCTGCAGCCTGGAGTACTTGGGTACTTTGAGTTCAGTGGCTCACCCCAGCCTCCTGGTTATGTGACCTTCTTCACTTCAGCATTGCATTCATTAAAGAAAGGTAAACACGATTCATATTAAGACATTAGTATCTTGACAGAAATGTATGTATATTGGTATCTTCTTTTACATAGGTTATCTTTATGAATATATATTTAATTTTCTTGATTCTTTGTCTCTGTATTTGTATTAAATAGTTACATTGTTTTATGTTCTGTTGGCAAACAAAATTTTGTGCTATTTCAAATGTAGTCTCTTAAATGTTTAGTTTTTTAAAAATACAGCTTGATCACACAGTGTCAGCAATGATGTATTTTGCACTTTAAATTTTATTGTAATCTCTTTTCGTTTGACATTGTAAGTTTTGGTCAGAATTTTTAGTGGTTGTATTGTCAGTTGGATGCATCATAATCTAGGAATACATTTCCTTCAAGAAGTATTTTTGTAAGTATGAAGGTCATGTCACATTACAGCGTAAGTCTTCTGCCAGGTTCACTACTCTCAAATCCATATGTGTATTTTTTTTTACTTAGCTAAATCATATATTATTTGAAGTTCTACTTTTTAAATTAAACATGGTATCCTGGCCATTTTTTCACATTGCTCCACGTTCTTTCTATCAGCCATGACCTTGCGTCAGTTCTGTCAGATACTTTCGTCTGCTCACTTGTCTTCATCTCCTTGTTACCACTCTGGTCCAAACCCCTTCCCCACCCCTAGACTAGACTAGTGGACTCTTAACTGGTGTCCAGTCTCACCCCTTCTTCCTCACACTTGGGCCTTTTCATGTGCTGATCCTTCTGTTTGAAGTGTGCCTTTACCTCCCCAGCTCCTAGGGCCCAGATCTCGCCCATCAAACAAGCCCTCTTCATCATCCATCAGGTTCCAGCTCAGATATCGCTTCCACAATCTCCCCCCTTGGATGCCTTGTTTTCTTTCATAGCACTTAACACAGCTTGTATTTATGTGTGTAGTTACGAGATGATTTGTTTACTGTCTGTCATCTTCCCTGGACTGTGAGATTTCTGAGGGTGGGGACCTTGTCTTCAGTTTAGTATTCTTTCTCCAGCGTCTGGCACATAGCAGGGGCTCAATCACTATTTGCCCAATGAGTGATCAGATTGATGGCCATATCATCTTTCCCCCAGTAGGTCAACCAAAAATAAGTAACCATCTTTCCATTACTGGCTATTAGATTGCTTTAATATTTAGAGGAGTGTTATAATAGGATATCATTAATACATCAAGCAATTATGTTACTGGCCATTTTAATATATACATTATCTTAAGGTTTTATGCATAGAGGATCTACCATGTTCATGTTTTTCATGTGGGGAACAGTGGGAGAGGACATCAAGCTGTCACATTAAGCATATCTTCTGTCCACTTCCAAGACTTTGAGCTGCATGGCTTCAGGTGACTAAGAGGACTTAGTGAGTCAAGAGTTTGAATTTTGAAAACAAAATACTAGCAACTTAAAGAAGCTTAGGCAGATGTTCAAAAATGGTCTTAGAAAACTAAATAAAGTCCTTTGAAGAAGATCTCAACTGAAGATTATGTATAAAAGGGTAACCTAGAGCCAATCACTAAAATGGTAACATTCAAGTTCTTGAATTGGAGAAGCTATTTCAAGATTTGAAAGGATATTTTTTTTATCCAGTTAGCTTGTATTGTGTGTTAATGATTCGTTTTAAATTGCTTTTTTGTTCAGAGATTTCCAAAATATTGCTGCTTTTTGGGAAATTTTTCCAAGTACCAGATAGTAGCCTTTTTCCTCCTTTTTTTTTTTTGAAGTATAGTTGACTTACCCCTGTTTTTCGTTTTTTTTCAAGCAAAGGAAAGTGATTTTAAAAAAACTACTTGAAGGTACATAATGAACTTCTTTGGTCAAATCACTAATTTTGACAAATGATTACATGAAATTTCTTCTCAGAGTAACTCTAGCTCAATTTACCTTTACCCCTTTCTTCCCTGTTTTGTTATTCTAGTTGGGTTTTATAAATTCCTTTTGCATATGAACTTTGCAAGAACTGAGTTCATTCTCATTAATAATTTTTTACCCCATTTTTGTGACCCATTTTTAGAAGAAAAAGACAAATCTGCTTGGAAGAATGATTTTTCTATAGTACGTGTACTCTAAAGGATTACCTAAAGTAAGTCTTACCTTGGGCATCTGGGGTTTTTTCCCCCCTTTCTTCCTCCTGCCCTGAAGGCAAGCGGTATTTCACTTATTAATAGCCGGTGTTCAGTAAGAGAAGCACGTGCACACTTTTTCTTTAAAAATGGGACAGTTTGAAATGTAAATTCTAGGCCATTGTTGTGTTTCAATTGTGTACACAAACTGAGGCCTGAGGAACGTTTGACACACGTAACATTGGTTATTGTGAGCTCAGCTGAGGGAGTGTTTAGACTGTGTGGTAGAGAGCAGATGTCCTGGTTCAGTAAGCCATGGGTGTATATAAAGTGCACATGTCTTTCTATTGCCTTAATGGTTTGTTTGTTTTTCTGATTGCCTTAGAAATAGCCAGGACACTCTCTGACATTCATTTCTTGGAGTTGGCTGACCATCGGTCTACAGATATTTTGGGAATGACGCATATATGAAGCATCATGCCTAGGTGCTGGGGGTGAACTAAGAGGAGAGTGTTCCCTACGCTCAAGAATGGCATGAGTTTAGTTGTAGGATCAGGTTCCGTGACACTTTGACACTCCCTTAAGACTGTCTGAAGTCTGATATTTTTACACATTATGATAAAGGAAATTAGGGAAAATTTACTTACCACCTTCGCATTTAACTGACTTCTCTTTTGCTGTTTTAACGATTTCCTTTCGTCTTAATTACCTGGGTCCTTTACCTGTTGATCTCAGACCTGGGTCCTTTACTTGCTGATTCATCAGTTTATGTCGACACTCCTGTTCGATGCTGTGGGCAGTTACCCTTTGTTATGTTTCTGTCCTAGCCATTTTACTTTTATCACTTTTTGCATATAGCAGTTCTGTATTTTCATATAGTTAAATCTGTGGGGGTTTTTCTTAATTTTTTTTTATAAATATCTATCTGATCACTAATTAGTTCAGTTTCTTCTTGAATTTTAAAGGTATTTGGCACTTTATACTATTTGAATTTACTTTAGCTTAAAATACAGAGCACAGTTGGTTTTCCTCCCTCCTCATTGGCTAAACAATTAGCACTGTTTACAAAATAATGCTTCTTTATCCCTCATCTTAATGATGCCTGCTCTATCATAAAGTAGTTTCTTACATGTAATCGGGTCCATTTCTGTGTTTTCTCTTGGTCTAGATACCTCTTTTTTAATGAGTAAATATAATTTCATTTCTTGCTTTGTATGTAATTACCTAGTGAAGTCTGAATTCTGCCTCCTCTAGTTCTTGTGTTTTATGGAATATTTGCTTTTTTTTTTTTTTTCCAAATATTCTCTCATATCCATCTATGCACTTGGCTGAATCTTGGTTGGAATTTTATTAAATGTTTAAATTGACCTGGAGGTAATTGACATGTTCATAAAATTTAGCTTTGCTTTCTTGGAACACAGCATTATTATTCATTTATTCCCTTCCTTTCAATTTTTTATAATAGGTCTTACGCATCCCTCATTAATGGTTAATCCTCTCAGAGTGCTGAAGGATTGACAGTGGGCTGGCAATCTGTATGTGTTTGAGGATACTTCCCAGACTGCAGAGCCAGTTCCCCTTGGAGCCTTTCCACCTTTGATCTTGGCAGACAGGCCCTTTCTCCTTTTGCCTAAAGAAAATTTGGTAGAGGGGTTGTATTTTCAAGTTGTGTACTTGATTTTCTCCCATCTTATGCTTATTTCATTATTTTGCTGTAAAAATGTGTTCTGGTAAAATGTTACAGTCTGCTGTGATTCAGTGACTTCTTTAAAAGAGAAAATTTACAACAATTTTTGATCCTGTTTTTCATTTGACCTTCAAAAGGGATGCAGTGCCTCCTGGGGGGAAGCAGTGGTCTGGGCGCTGGCAGGGTCTGGTTCTTAGCCTTTTCTGCCCCTGACTTGATCTGTAAACCCAAACAAAACACTTAACTTTTCTGTGTTTGACTCTGTCTGTAACATTGGGGAGGATGGTGGTAAGGGTTAAGTGCTTGTTTTACAGGGCTGCATCATGTGTGAAGTACATTGCAGGTGAATTAAGTAGGAGTCGAAAAATCTGTGGTAGTTTAATGAGAAAGCCACTGACTGAAAGCACCCAAAGTCAGTACCGTCTCTTTTCTGAAAAGCATCTATACCAGGCATTCCTCTTCCCTTTCCTGGAGCACTCCGTGCCTGCTTCTTTTTGTATAATCAGCCCTCTGTATCTATGGGTTCTGCACCTGTGGATTCAGCTAAACTTGGATTGAAAATATAAGAAAAAAAAATTCCAGGAAGTTCCAGAAAGCACAGATTGAATTTATCACACACCTGGCAACTGCTTACTTAGCATTATATCGTATTGACAACTGTTTACTTAGCACTTCACTGTACTGGGTATAAGTAATCTAGAGATGATTTGATGTATACCATAAGATGTGTGTAGGTTATATGCAAACAACTATGCCATTTTATATAAGGGACTTGAGCATCCGTGGATTTGGGGATTCAAGGGGGAGTGGAGGGCTGGAACTAGTTCCCTGCGGATATCAAGAGTTGACTGTACTTTGGGGTGTTCTCACTATAGAACTGACTGCAGCTCTGTCTCACCAGAGTTTGAGCTGGTTGTTCAGATACTTACTGAGTGCCTTGAGGCCAAGGTTTTGTCTTCTTGCTCCTGCAACTCAAACACCCTGCTTGACCAATGTAGCTAAAGGTTTGAATGACTAGTAAAGGACACTTTACCTTGAAATTGCTCTAGTGAGAATGATCTTGGCCATGGGTTAAGTTACCTCCGATCCCCGCCCCACCACTTCTCCTCCGACCTGGCCTCTCAGGTTCCGTAGACCAGTGTGCAGGAATCACTCACAGTAGGACCAGATGGAGCCTCTGCCTGATCCAGTCTCCTTATTCCTTCTTCTTGGCTTCTCCCTGCCCCCTAATGAATCCTAATGAAATGAATTGAAATTCGCCTGGTACTTAACTGTCATCTGGAAAATCCAGTGAACTGTTAAACTAAAGCTGTTGTTCCCACTGCTTTCTAGCGCCTTTAGGAATTCCCAAATGTAGTTGACAGGGGACCTTGCAGCATCAGTTCTCTAAAGAACACCTTTGGAAAATACTGTTGTAATGAATTTTTTTAATAGGAATTTATTGGAGGAAGGTGGCATTCCAGTGTAGGGTCCCTCTACTCCACCAGGTGGCATCTGATGGTGCTGTGATTTGCTTGTAGAATCGAGTCAGGACACGTAAAAAGCTCCCTCCTCCATATTCTAATTCACGAGAAAAGCTTTTTTAGAGCATTCTATCAGATTGTGAAATTTCATGCAACATCAAGAGGTCCGAAGGGTAGGATTGTCTTCTCCTGTAAGTGACATTCTTAAAGGCATTGAAAAAATAAGGGACTGACTTCTTAGGCAAGGTTGACTCTGAGATTGCTTTATTTTCTCAGGTTCCTCAGCCTAACTCTTGGGAGTTTGGACCAGGCATGGGGTTTAACAGTTCTCTGTGAATGAAACAGGTTCTAGATCACTTGGTTTTTCTCAGATAATTTCATTTGTTGTCACTATACTCATTTACAGAAGGAAATTTTTTTTAACTAACTGCCTGTGTTCTGAGACCCTCTGGGCACTGATTAATACACATTAGAATAAATGCATCAGAAATTCCATTCTTTCTGTTCCCATACCTAAAACTGACTTTTAAATTATGTTGCCATTATTTTAGGAAATGTGTGATCATATTTCATAGGAAATGCTTTTATTCCCATTATGACATCTCTTAAGGCTTGTAAATGCTGCTAGATAAAAACTAAGGCTAAAAACGGGCATCCCTGCACTTTGAGTTAGATCGAGAAGCACGACTTACTACTTCAACCAACACTTGAGGATCCACTATGTGCTGCAGCTATAAAGATGAGCAAAACTAGTTCTTCACCGTCAGTAGTGCCACCAGCTAGTGTAGTCAATAGGTGGGGTTGCCTACAATATGAGTGCAGTGACACTTCAGTGACAGGCTTCATGGGAGCGCGGAGGCAGGGTGTTCGGGTCAGATCAGGGAAGACTACTCGGAGGAGATGGTGCTGAAGGTGGGAAGGGTTTCCCAGGAGAATGAGGAGTCAGCCTTCAGGTAAGTGTGTAGGAATGAGAGAGTGGAAGATAGATGGAACTGAGAAAAGCAAAAGGTGTGTGGGAAGCTCAGAACCAAATTTGGTGGTCATTTGTAGATACTTTGATTCCTTAAAGCCATGTATTTGAAAAGTTACACTATCTTTACTTTCTAATTGTTTTCTGTGTTTTTTTTTCTACTTGTTTAAAGTTGTCCTGTTTTAGGAATATGTATCTGCATGCTTCGAGTTTTTATCTTATTCCTTCAAGGTTGTTGGGGGTTTTTTTGTTTTGGTTTTTTGAAGCTGAAATAAGACTCCTAGGCAAAGAACCAAAAACGTTAAAATCTTGAAAACCTCTCAGGGATCAGCTTCTATGATAAAGTCACAAGCTTATAGTGAAGCAACTCAGTGCAGGTAAAACCAGTTCTGGTCTCCACTTGACAGCTTTTTATGTAAAGCTGAGCACGAAAAGCTGATACTGGACTGAGCCCTTCTGAGAGTCCAGCATTTTAGCTGGAGGATCTGGGCTTCACTGCCCCGCTTGGAAGTAGGAACTATTGTTATCTCAATGCTACTATCTCAGGTGAGGAAACTGAGGCTCAGAGGAGGTTGTTAACAGACTCAAGGACACTGTGGTAGCAGAATAATGGCTTCTCAAAGATGTTCACATTCTAACCCCCGGGCTCATTTAGGGAGGCGGGAAAGAAAAATATAGTTCTAAGTACACAATTTTAGAGGAGCGTAAACTGTTGAGCTGAATGTGTCCTGTCATATGTACTAACGAGATAGCAAGCCGAACACCCTCACACCACTGCTCGCGTTCACTAGAGCGTACTAGTGTGTATGACAGTGCGTATTTAGCTCTGTCTTTCCCTTCTCCCTTAACTCACGAGAAAGAAAAAAAGTCACAGCTAACGAGTTACGTGTCTACTTAGAGTTTAGCAATATTTCGGCAAGTACCAGAATGTGCATGTTGTTTCTCTGCCAGATATTTTTTTCTAGATAATTGCTTTGTGCTTTATATTAAGAATTTTTGAAAATATACAAATCTCAAATTTACATTTCTAGGGGAAGATTGCAAGCAATAGCTATAGTTCATACATTGAAAACAGACTTTTCTGTGCCCTATCACATTTCTTTGATGATCTTTTCATTTTGATGAATGCATTTAGCATTGCACTCTTAGTTAATATCTGCTGTCCTAATTTTTCAAGGCCTAGCTGAGATCCTGTGGGATTTATAAATATTGCCCAGCTAGCATGATGTCTGGTACATTGTGGACATCAAATGGGGATTTCCATCCATCAGCTCCCTTCCTGGAACTCCTGTTGCACTGGTTGGCTGTGTCTCCCACTTAGCAACTAGCACTGGCTTCTTATTTTCCCTCAGACTTCAGTGGTGTCTTCCTGACGAGAAGTAGGCATTGGAAATGTGTGAAGTCGTCATCATCTAGTGAATAATCATGACTCCCTATGCAAATCGAAGGGTGGTGGTTGTCCCTTTTTACATAATCCTGTCATTTCTCCTTTCTCTTCCTTGTCCAAAACCTTGGAAAGAAGAGTGGGAAAGCAGAAGTTAGTAAAAATGGCAGAGTATAGCGTAAAATGAGGATTGTTTCCATCAGGGAAGGTACCACCATATGGGTGTGCCTTTTGAATGTCGCTACTTCCTGGAGTAGAGAAGGGAGAGTTTTCCCAGGGAGTAAAAGACTTCTTAGCCGTGCTGATTAAAAGCCGTGTGATTTAATCCCGTGATGTCTCGTTCTGAAGTATAGCATGACTTACTGGTTAGCAGTTATCTCTGTCAGTGTTTTTCTTGACCTGAGATTCCATTTTGTTCTGTGATCCCTGAGAGATCAACTCACGCGGAAGCCTCCCGGAGAGCAGGCGGCCAGTCCTGATGCGAAAACGTCCACGTTGTTCGGCTCTGGCGTTTCTGTTCATTCTTTCAGTGCATCCTTGGGTCCTTGCCTTGTGGGACACTGAGTGCTGTGTGCTCTAGGCCTCTGAGAGAGGATTGATTTCAGAGCTCAGCAGTTTATACCTAGAGCCTCGCCCTTTCCTTTCTGGAGGAGAGAGTGTGACGCATTCTTAAAAATAATCGTTCTCTGCTGTTGGAGGGGTTGTCGTGAGAAAAACTGGAGAAATGCTGTTTTATGTATCCTTCCCAGATACCTGTCCATTGCTAAGACTTACTGGAGACTGGACTTCCTGTCTTAGCCTAATCTTCTTCCTGAGTTACGTGAGTCTTGCTTTTTCATCCTTGGCACAGTCTAGTGGAACTCTAACACCAACCACAGAGGTATTTTAAAATTTTCTGGTGGCTGCACTAGAATTTAAGAAGAAAGGGGTGAAATTAATTTAATAGTATGTTCATCTAACCCAGTGTGCCCAAATTAATAGCATTTTAATGTAATCAGCATAAAATTATTAAGATGTTTTACTTTTTTAGCATTTTTTTATTGTGTTATAGTCATTTTATAATATTGTGTCAAAGTCCAGTGTAGAGCACAATTTTTCAGTTATGCATGAACATACATACATTCATTGTCACATTCTCTTTTGTTGTGAGCCACCACAAGATCCTGCATATATTTCACTGTGTTACACAGTACAATCTTGTTTATCGAGATGTTTTACTTTTTTTGAACCAAGTCTTTTATGTTTTTACTTAGCAGCACATCTTAATTCAGATGCTAACTTTTCTTTGGAAATATTCGATCTGTATTTAGATTTCATAAAATTTACAGTTGAAAGTGTGATTTACATTCCAAATATTGTTTTTATTTTTATTGAAATATAGTTGATTTACAGTATTATTTTAGTTTCAGGTTATATACCAATGTTGTCTTAAGCATCCTTAAACGTTTTCCAATAACTGAGCTGAGTGTCACTTTTAAATTAAATTAATTAAAGTCAAAGGTAGAAATTTAGTCCCTCAGTTGCTCATACTTCAAGTGCTCATTAGCCACATGTGGTTGGTGGCTACTGCATAGGACCGTACAGCTCGGGATACAGGCCTTATCATCCATGTGTCCCAGGGAGAAGCAGTTATCTCCTAAGATGAGTCTCCTGCAGGCACATCCTTGAGTTACTACTTCAGAGTGTGCTCCTGGTAGTCTGAGTCTGTTAGCTGGTGATTGTGAATTGTGTAGCTTTGGTTCTGGCAGGACCCTTTATTATTAATCCTAAAGCACAATTAAAAACCTATTAATGGAAAATAATCTGAAAAAAATGTGTGTGTGTGTATCTGAATCACTTTGCTGTACCCCTAAAACTAACACAATATTGTAAATCAGCTATACTTCAATAAAAAGGAAAAAAAATATTTTCTTTTGCCAACAAAAGAAATTCTTATTCTTTCTGGGATGTTTGAGAATTTTAGTATCTTGCCTCACTGAGGTCTTGTCATAGAATGCATGTGCTTTACCTTAGTACTGAACTGAAGTTTTAATATTAAAAATTGAGTTTAACTAAGCAAATGGTTTTAATCAAAATAAAGAAGTCTGATATTAAAACATTATGCAGAAAACCAAAACCAAAAAATCTTGATGCAAACCAGAAAGATCCAACTGAGCCAGATGAATCTGAATGGAAACCAGATGGAATTTCAGATCTTCCCAGTCTCGGTGCATCCTTGGTGCTTGCCAGGAGGTAAATGGTGACAGTGGTGTATGGAAGGCACAAGAAGGTCAACGGGGGTGCTGTGGGAAGCAGGGTTGGGGCATTCTGTTAGTGTCAGGGAAAAAACCCAGCCTCATAAAAGATAGCAAGGGGTAAGCCTGCAATAAGTAAATGAGATTCGCAAGGCTGTTTGTTACTCAAAGCTCACAGTCAGTCGGCGTGGTAGTGTTGGTTCTGCTCACCCCACGTCTCTTGAAGGGCATGATGCGTGGGCGTAAGTGGTGGCTGTGTGCACATTGGGTTGCCTTGTAGCTGAGGAACACAGGGCTGAGGACTCAGCACCTTTTGTAGCAGGTGACAGAGAAGCCAGTCTTCATGCTGCAGACACCTTGACCTACTTAAGTGTTTGTGACCAGCTGCAGGAACTGCTCGGTAACTACTGCTTGCACCCGGATGTTCTTTCAAAATCTCGTTATATCTTGCAGTGGTCTTTCTGACACCTTGCACTGGGTGGCTAATAGAGACTGTAAACTGGCCGGTTACCTGGCTAGCAGAATTTAACTGAGATTTTAAAATTATTATTATTAATTGAAGAGAGTCATGCCACTGCTGGACCACTGGTGGGGGAGGGGAGAGCATTCTTCTGAATTTTTAATTATTCAACATATTCAAAGCCCTTAATTAAAATATTAAAGCTTCATTAATTTTAGGACAAAATTATTTATTTTATAAATGACAAAGACCTATTGTAGGAAGCCCTGGAACCCTGCTTAAGGGCGATGGTTCTGGATATGGAGATGAGAAGTGTTACTTTCTTTCACCGTTCTTACACTGTAAACTTCCTCTGCCAAGTCAAGTCCTCGTACACAGGAGACTGCAAATTGAAGCTGCTTCTTCCAGCAAGATTGCCACTATGTGCAGGAACTTTGAAAATGTGTCATTTTTGTAAATTTCCCTGTGTGAAAAATAAAGTTTTGAAATTGTGATATGTTTGGATATGTTAGAATCTGTTCTGTGCAGGCAGGCTGTCCATTCTTATTAATGCAGTTAAATAGGTTTTTGAATGGCCCCTTTCAGCTTTTGAGTCAGGCTGTCACTACTTATTCCTCTGCTCCAATAAATCATCTTGGTGACTTTGGCGGGCTGTCAAATGAGTTTCCTACTGACTGCTTTTCTTTCACTTCTCTTTTTATCGTGGGTGTCTACCAAGATTCAGCACTCTCTTGGAGAGTGATGTCTTTGCTTCTACCAATTCATATCCTCTCTTGGGTCTTGCTTTTTCCTTCTGACAGCTTTGGGATCTGAATTTGTATGTTACGCCATTTTTTTTTAAATTTACATTTGAACTAATTTTATACTTGCAGAAATGTTGCAGCAATAAAACAGAGAGTTCCCTGATGGCCTACCTTCATCTGGTTTCCCTCAGTGTCAATATATTATTTAACCATTTATTATGGTGCTTTTGTCAAAACTAAGAAGTTAACATTGCTACAGTATTGTTAACTAAACTGCAGACCTTATTTGAATTTTGCCAGTGTTGTCACTAATGTCTGCTTTCTGTTCCAGGATCCAATCTGGGGTCCCACATCACATTCAATTATTTTTTCTCCTTAGTCTCCTCCAGCGTCTGACAGTTCCTCACTCTTTCCTTGTCTTTCATGACATTGACAGTTTTGAAAAATACTGATCATTGTTATTTGTTGCTCGAATTGCTCCAGCTTTGGCCATCAGGAGCATCTTGTGTCCTTTGAGCAAATCCCCATCCTTTTACAAGCACTTCTTTACTTCTGACACAGCAGGGTGTTTCAGGCTCACCTTGTTCTTTCTTTGACCCAGCTGTAGGATCAGGCTCTACTCCAAGGAGCCCTGGTCTCTTTTATTGGAGAGTGTCATTTAGAAACCCACATCTGGGTGTAAGAGATGCCCTTTGGTATCACATTTCATTAGTTCTAGGCCCTTCCAGCAGATGGAGCTAGGACATGTATGTATTCATACCCATCCACATGCTTACCTCGATAGTTCTGTATACATTGTGTGTGTGTGTGTATCAAAAGCAGTTATACTAATTCCCTCTGATTCCAGTCTGACAGCACAGAGTTCATTTTAGCCTCCCCCTTTTAATATGACTCCTTCCTTCTGCCTTGAGAAGCCTGGCTCTCACTGTCTTCAGTTTTAGTGTCCGGTCAAGATACTGTTCCAGTTCTTCTCCAGTTCAGTTCTTTCTGCCTACCCAGCACCCGCTTCTCTGTGCTGTGATGCATTTGCAATACAGTTAGGATTATTTGCTAGCGCTTGTATTTCACGTTGGATCCCTCCACGTGTTGCTTGGTGTAATGACTTTAGTTTTTGAGTATGTGCAGGGTGTGAAGCTTTGTTATGGTTCTAAGTCTGATCCTTGGAGGAAGGTCAGACTGCCTCACCCCTATTCTCCAGTTCCCATTCCTCCTCTTCCCCCCCTTTGCCACCCACTCTGTAAGTAACTCACTTCTGTCATTTCTGGTTTATTCTTCCTGTGTGTCTTCGGTTTTGTGCCATTTTAAACTCATCAGGTTTGTGTTAAATTGTCCAGTGTGGTGTTAGGGACACAGTCACTCCTACCTCATCCTCAGCCCCACTCCTCTGTGATGAAGCTAGGAACTTTGTGTGTTCAGTACCTTAATATTTTAGCTACTTAGCTATCACTTGATAACATTTAAAGTTTAACTGATTTTTTATTTAATGTCTGCTAATAAAGCAGAAAGGGGATAGGAAAAAAATGTAGCTTTTCCTACACCATCTTATCTACCCTCCTTTAATACTAGATATTTTAGTCAAATTTTTAATCACACAAATATTACATTAAATATACTCCTTGTGGGGGAAAAAGAAAGCTTCACACATAAAGATAAAGTCTCCTTCGATCTATGTCCCCCAACACAAAACTGTTTTTATTATCCTTTTTAATTCTGTGTACATTTCTAAACATATGTGTCTATAGGGGAAAAAATTAAAGTGTGAGGCTTTTTCCACGTGACAGATATACTTTATCTTTCTTCATCTTGCTTTCTTACTCACACGTGTCTTAGGAGATCTCTTCATGTTGCATAGGTAGCCCTGCCCCACTGTTTGTAACGTCTGCAGAGAATTTCCTGGTGACTGTCCTCGCGTGTGAGGACATATATGAACACTGGGAGGTGAAATTGGGGGCTGCAGGCTGTCCGTGTTTCATTGTGATCAGTACAGCAAGTTGCTCCCCCAAGTGGCTGCCATTTTACCTTTTCCACCAGCATTGCATCAGAGTGCTCATTTCTCTACTGGTCATCAATATTTGATATCTCCTTTGTCTTAAATTATGGGCATTTTTAGGTTGATAGGTAGCATTTTGTTTTGTTTTCCTCTGAAATAGTGAAGTTGAGTGTATTATTAGCCTTTTACATTTCCTTTTCTGTGATTTGCCCATTTTTTGTCTTTTTTTTTTCTTCTTTGAGGGGGGAAGTTGGCAGGGGGAGGGAGATAATTAGGTTTATTTATTTTTAGAGGAGGTACTGGAGATTGAACCCATGACCTTGTGCATGGTAGGCATGCGCTCTACCACTGGAGCTATACCCTGCCTTCCAATTTGCCCATTTTTAACTGCTTTCTTTTTCTTACTAATTTGTATGTGTTCCTTGTATATGCTGGATTGATTCATTTAACTATTACTTATTGATCACTTAGCAAGTGCCCAGGCACTGCCTTAGGTGCTGGGATAATAGCAATAAACAAGGTTTCTAATTTCACAGAACATAAGAGGAAGCTGGATCAAAGAAAATCTAAATAATCAGTAAGATTCTTTAAATGTTAATAAATACTGTTTAAAAACTAGAGTAATGGTAGAGAGAGTGTCTCATGGAGAGGGCACCCCAGTTTCCCCTTACAGACCATCCTCTGAGTGTTTGCCCTGAAGCAGGTTGTCAGGGAAGGCTTCTCAGAGAGGACGGGTCAGAGCTGAGATCTGGATGATGAGAAGATACTGGCCATGGAAGTGTCCGGACAGAAGAATGTGTGCCAAGGCTCTGAAGTAGGGCTAGTGATGGGGGGGACAGGGCAGCAGGAGAGGACGCCAGGTCATCCTGGACGGACATGGCGCAGGTGATTGTCAGAGACACTCAGGTGGACGTCAGGTCTGTTTCAGGAGTTGGCTTATTCAGCTCCTCCTTTGCTGTCTAGGCTTTCTGTCTTCTGACCAGAAACAGTTTTGCTCTGGGGAATCTGTGCATCAGGATTTGATCATTGGGTTTTGTGGTGGTTTTAAGGCATAGGCTTTTTCTTTTTAATAAAGGAAAATTTTCTGTTTCAGATTACCTAGGAACAGTACGATTTGGGGTTATCACAAATAAACATCTTGCGAAACTGGTATCCTTAGTACACTCTGGAAGTGTGTATTTACATAGACATTTCAACACATCACTTGTAAGTATTTTGAAATCACATTTATATTAGCGCAGTGGTTCTTAACCTTGTTTAGATCACAGACTTCCTTGAGAATTGGATAAAATCTATGGACACTCTCTAGGAGAGTGCACATGATTTTATACGCAAACTGAGAGTTCCCGCAACTCCACTCTAGAGCCATGCCCCTGCTTAAAAACCCGAGCCGCAGAGGACCCTTTAACATCTAGAAATTCTGTGTTTATATTCTTAGATTTGGGTACAGCCTTGGTAGTTTTCCTTCTTGGATGAAATTGCAGAATTACTCTGTTGGAGAAGTGCTACTCTGGGCCCGTGTTCTCAGAGGTTAAGCTTTCATTGGGTGATGTTCTTTGTTCATTTGTTCCATTTATCAAGAGTGGTGATGTGACATGCTTTTCAGCTTTAGCTGATGTAATGGGTTTTGAAGTTCTTGTCAAGTCTCAGTGAGAAGTTGATGGCTTCCCACCCCAGAGAGCCTTGGTTTTCCATTGTTGTCTTTGTTCCCTGATTTTATTTGCTTTTTGGTGGACCAACCCCAACTCAGCTTTCTGAGCTTTTGATCTGTATCCTGCTTAGTCCTGTGCTTCTGCTCTATTTATTGCTTCTTCCTCAGTCCCATCACTGAGAGTTTATTTTCCTTAAGTATTTTCTATCTCTGACTTCATTGATGGTGTCAGTGACTTACAGGTCGAGTGAAGACCGGTATTCCTGCACCCAGTGTACCCAGCCCTTTAAACTCACTCTCCCCTTGGCTCAGCGTGCAAGTCTCATGCCTTCAGAGGAACTGTTAGGCCCTCTGCGGGGAGCGCCCCTCGGTTGCCAGTCACCCTGATTTCTGCATATCTCTAGTAGCCCAGATAGATGGCTTTACTTCTCGCAGTTTATAGTCCAAAAATCAAATGAATTTTTGTGTTTTACAAATAGAAATGTTTATTATGATGATTGAGTATGTTTTTTAAAGCTCCCACCATCCCACTTTGGGAATCACTGCTGTGATGGTTTCTCCTCCCCTGCACTCTCCTTGTGCCTGTCTGAGCCTCTTTTGACTTCATCTGCTTTTGCTGTCTATCATTTTCCTTCATCCTTCTTTTGTAGCATGCTGTACAACCCACATACATCATGTTTATGTGTAGTAAAGGGTACTGAGGAAGAAATTTAACATAGATGGAGAAAAGAAGCTAGGACCATGAGAATGATACTGCAAAAGATACTGGGTTTACTGCATCAATTCCATAGTTTTTAACTGGTTGGTTGAAGTAGCAGCGGAATTCCTTTTATCAAAGGAAATCTTATTGGGATATCACTATTAAAAAAATAAAAATAGCGGGCATCTTTGTTATAAGCCAGTTTAAATGTCTATTTTCAGGAGTATAAAATACCTCATTTTGTGGAATAGAAAAACTTAAGCAAAAAATCTAGGAGACTTTCTTCTTCATTCTATACGTACAAAGTGCGATCTGTGGCCTAGTACAAGTTCTCAGTCACTCATGAATTCATTCAAATGCTTGTTGAGCTCCTGCTCTGTGCCAGGTGTTCTAGTCACTGCGGGTGCAGGTGAACAAAGTAGATACAAACTTCTGTCCTAACGGAGGGTCCCAAGGGACCGAGGTAAACCGCAAAATGATCCTTGACTCCATTATTTCTCTTCCCTTCGAGCTTCACTGAGCCTTTTATAGAGACTCAGTAACGTTTGATAGCTCCCCCTGGGCAGGGTGGTAGAGGTCATCGTTGCCAGCAGCAGGCAGCGAGAATTATTTGTTGATAGATGGGTCTGTCTAAAGGGAAAGAGGAGAATCACATGATGTGAAAGTCACCTTTTGAAACCACCTTTGTTTTTCCCAGCCACTTGTGAGCAAGCGCTCTGTCTGGAAAGATAGAGGCAGGGTTTAGCGGCACAAGCCAGGGCAGGCCACGTCGCTGCTCTGACTCATTTTCCTCACCTGTGAAGTGTGGGGTTGAGGGCAGTGCTGGTGTGCTGTGATCCTGCCCTGCCTTTTATCCTCTGTGCGTTTGTCCTTCACAGGTCTTCCCCAGGGAGGTCATCAACTACACAGCTGAGAACATCTATAAGTGGGCCTTGGAAAACCGAGAGACTCTCCTTCGGTGGCTGTGGCCCCACGGCGGCAAGAGTCTCCTGCTGAATAATGAGCTGAAGAAAGGACCAGCACTTTTTTTATTTATACCTTTTAATCCCCTAGCCGAAAGTCATCCTTTGATAGATGAGGTAAGAATCATCGTGGTGAAAGGCATCTCATGAGGAATAGGAAAACCTCTGTAACTTGGACTTTTCTCATTCCACGTTCAGGTTAGTTTCCCCTAGTAGCTGAGCAGCTACCAGCAACGGCAGCTGCGTTTCTGTGCCATCATGCCCTTCTCCTGCAGGTGGGCAGGAGAGCCCGAGCCTCGGGTAGGACCCACCACAGCCTCTCCAGCCACCTTTACTGACAGCTTCTCAGGTCTGGGTGAGTTGAGGAGGACAGGGAAGTCAAACCATGTCTCTCCAGAGAAGGACTAGATGGCCCTCTTCCTGTGGTGACTGATGTCATGGGGAGGGGCAGAGGGAAGGGACAACACAGGCAGGGTTTGGTGTGGCCTAGGGGGTACCATTGTCACAGGGATTTGGCCATCCTCAGCCCCAGTGGCCAGCAGTGGCCATGGTGACCTTGGGATCCCGTGCTTTTCTAAACCTTTCATGTCTCACAGAATGGTTTTTGGAGACAACTGCCCCTCCCCATTGCCTTTTCTGCTTCATCTGGTGCGTTCAGTCTCTCTGGGTGAGAGTTTATTTTATACATGGACCGTTTGGAGGCACTTAGAGAGAGCAATAACAATCAGCAGAGAGCGCCTGGGATTGCTAAACTGGATTTACTAGGGGTTTTATTTTTTCCTTCCCTCAAGGATCCTCTAATTGGTCAAAACCAATTTCAGACAGCCAGCGTACCACTGGCCAGGCTAACCAGACACTGCCTGTCCCAAGCCCCTCCTCCTAAGCCTGATGGTCTGCCTGCCTAGAGGGAACGGGAGGCAGGATTCTTGCCAGGCCAGACTCCTTGCTTTGCTCCTCTGGAGCCTCTTTGTTGACGTTGTTATCCCTGTTGGGGGCCTTCTGAGTGAGTGCTGCTACCCTGGTTTAGAGGAAAGAAGAGAGAAATGAAATAGCTTTGTTCCCTCTCTGAGTAGGGAGGACTTGAAGTAATAAGACTTGATTTTGTTGGAAAATCTTCACTACACAGCTGTTTTATGAACTGAGGCACTCTTCCTTTACTGAATCTAGTATTAAGAGCCCTTAAAGCTCTTTGTAGGGAAGGTAGGGTTTTGAACCGAGGTGTCAGCTGTGGTTGTGGATTTTCCTCCTGGGGAATTCTGTCTTTCCTGGCTTGAGCATGTCAGGGCCCTGGGTTAGCTGGTATTTGTGACCAGAGCTTAGTTCCTCTGTTCAGGGTGTCGTGCTTGGATTTAGGCACCTGGCGGGAGGACACTTGTTTTCCGACCCTTTGTTTCCAGGTGAACGTCTTCCCCCATCTCCCCTAACTCCTCCATCCAGGCCTTTTTTTTTTCAGCCAAGGTTTTGCTGGTGGCTCCTTTCCTCAGGGCCCATAGTGTCCCTGCGAGGTGAAGAGACCCCCTTAATCTCAGCCTCTAGTTGAGGTTGTTGAAAACCAGGCGGCATCTTAGCAGTTTATGGATCACTTAGCCAAGTGTGGTACATTCTCCTGTTCGTTTCAGGTCTGTCTAGTAAACGTTTATTGAGCACTATGTCAGGGAGTCATGGGGGAGGAAGATGGAGAAGGCATAGCCTTGGTCTCCTGGTCTTGGAGACTTGTCCAGCAGACGAGCAAGAGCCTGCTTATAGTTCAAGGCAAGGGAGGGCCAGCCCCAGGAGGAGCTGGAGGAGAGCAAGCACTGCCCTGGAAAGTAGGGGGCTAGGCAGGAGAGGCTGTGGGAGGTGCGAGTGTTTTGACTGACCCTCAGGAGTAGCCCGGATCTTGATGGGTTGAGAGAAAGTTAAGGGAAGGTGTAACCTGAGCAAAGGCACTGGGGTGGGGAAGATGTAGCAGGTTTAGATACTAGGAAGTAGTGTGGGTTGTTCGGTCCCCGTAAAGGACTGATTGGAGCAGACCCAGACAAGCCTTGGGAGGAGAGACCCTTGGGTGCTTCTTTGAGGACTTCAGGATTAATCGTAGCCATCAAAATCTCATTGACCGTGGAGAGATGTCAGCAGAGCTGGGCATTACCAATATTAAAGTTTTCCTGGCAGCCATGTTCCAGAAAACTGAGAAGTAGTAAGATCCTGAACTTGGTGGTGGTGGCGGGGGATAGGGAGTGGGGCGTGTGACCAGGGAAGCAGTGACACAGGGATCAGCGGTCAGGGAGTCATCATCAGGGTCGGGCGGGCTGGGAGGACTGAGCACCTCATGTGCAGTGAGTTCTAAATTCAAAGGCTTCTTGACCACAGAAGAATTTAAATCCTGAGCCTTATTTTTCCGTTAAGCTTTTAGGCCTGACTTTGGGCCTGCGTTATTGAGCAGAGGTCGCTGTAGGGTGAGGGTAGCGGAGTTGGGGTAGTAGAATTTGGAGCAGCTGTGGTGGGCGTGTGGTGGGCTCAGTCAGTCCAGGCCCGGCAGCTGCTCTTAGACACACGCACCCTCCACCACAGGAGAGCACGGCCTGCACTGTGCACGGCATCAGGCCGCTGACCCCTGGCATCTCTAGAGAGTTCTAGAGAGGTCATAAGACATCTATCTCAGTGTGCTTATCAAAGAAGTCTTGCCGCAGCCCGCAGAGTCCATGAGCTCTGAGCTTTCACAGCATGGCTCTGAGGCGTTCACGGCACATGAGCCTGGTGGACAGAGGCATGGTTATCGTGTTCAGACTTACAGATTTCCCCAATTCAAGAAAGCGGAAGGAAGCATTTATTAGTTCACATGAAATTAAATATTATATCAAGTGATTCACGTACGGAATGTAACTGGAATGCATTTTCAAAACTGCCTGCTATGGAAAAGGAATGTAAAAGTAAAAACTGGTTCAGTTTATAGCAGAAAACTAAGAATTCCTCACTCTTCAAGAGCCTTACTGTACAAAACATTTTCTTCAATTGAGAAAATCCTTTACATGGCTGCTTTGTTTGTGGGAGATATTAAGAATGAAAGAGGTGAAGGAAGAAGACCTTGTAAGTTATTTTGCTGTACCCCTACCTGGACTTTTCATAAAAGACTGCAGTAAATACAGTCATCACCTGGTATCCACGGGGGAATTGGTTCAAGGACCTCCGCAGATAACAAAATCCAACCGTGCTCAAGTCCTGTATATAAAATGAGGTGATATTTGCATATAACCAATGCACATCCTTCCGGATACTTTAAATTGTCTCTAAGATGACTTATATTACCCAGTACAGTGTAAGTGCTATGTAAATATTGCCTGTGCATAGCAAATTTAAGTTTTGCTTTCTGGAACTTTCTGGAAATTTTCCCCTTGAATATTGTCTGATCTGTGGTTGGTTGAACTGTGGTTACAGAACCCAAGGATCTGGAGGGCCAACTGTACTTGAATTTTTGTGGGTTTTTTTCAGGGGTAGGGATGGTGATCTGTTAATGTCTTTGAATATAAAGTAATACCACGCTAGGGCAGGAGGGCAGCTGGGCTCTTTACAAATTATATAATCTTGACCTTTTTGTATAATGTGCTGTCAGAGCCTTATCCTTCAAAAAGGCTGAGATGTTTTTGGTGGCGGGGGGGAGAAAACACTGGTTTGTCATCTAGAGTAACCTTTTTTATGCCCAAGAACCATTCAAATAACCTATTTTTCTGTACAAATGTATATGTCTTAAATTAACTCTATAAGTATCATATGTTATTAAATTTGGGTTTTCTTTTAAATTGGAAAAGCATTTTTAAGTGGTTTTTACACACACACACACTCTCTTTAATGAAACAAAATCCTGAGTGACTTAACACCTTTAAGCTAACTGGCGGGATTTGATTTTAGTTAGCACACAATTCTATTTTAGGGAGTATGAATGCCTTTAGACTTTAATGACTTGATTGTCTTTCTCATTAAACTGGGGTGGTGAAAGATACTCAGTTTGGAAATGGAAGAGTCTTGGAATGAAATGTGAATCTAAATGGCTAACACTGATCTGAGGGTAAGCGGTTCTCACCGAGAAGCGGGAGCGTGTACATGACCCTGAGATGCCCTTCGCTTGCCAGGTGTTTACTGAATATCTGTTGTGAGCCTGGATTTGTGCCAGGCTCCGGGGATAGCAGGATAAATCAAACTTGGTCCCTGCCCATGAGCTTCCATAAGCCTGTGGGGCAGAGGGGCTTCTCAACAGACAGTTGTGAGACTCCCTGGGAAGGGCTTCTGGAACCCTGGAGATGCAGACCGAACTCTTCCCAGGTGAGTCGGGGTGGGGTTAGCTCTATTGGAGCAGCCACCCTGGTGCTGGGTCTTGGGGAGAGTGTTGGCATTTGTCCGATGGAGGAGATCCTGGCTAGTCCTCTAAAGGCATGACATGGTGAGAGGGCCTGGCCTGGTCTAAAGACGGTGGGGCAGCACCAGAAAGGCAAACTCAGGTCAGACTGTGTTAGGTTTTATTCTCTAGGTGATAGGGAGCCATTGAATGTCATTTGGCAGAAGAGTCTCACACTTAGGGTTGTATTTTTAAAACCAAGTGATGGCAGTGTGGAGGCTCAGTTAAGGAGGATGGAGGGAGAAAATGGTGGCAGTCTGTGACAATTGAAGGCCTGAGTTGAGGCAGTGGCTGGGAGGATATAAAGGAGGGGCTGCTGCATTAGAGGCTTGCGGTGATGCAGAGGAGAAGTTGAGAATCAGCGTTTTTTTCCAGTTTGATGATGCCACTTCCCAGAGAGGGTGGTGCAGGAGGAGGAAGGCAAAATGGATAAGTATGGCTTGGGACAGGTTGAGTTTGTAGCCTCCTGCGAGTCATGAGCTTATTTGGAAACATATGCTGTGAAATATTTTGATCCACTCATTAGGTGCTTGGGAAGTTTTTAGACTGTTAAGATGAAGAAAGAAGACATCGTCTGGAGGAGTTTTACAGATATAAAGGAACATGCACTCACCTGGGAGTTGAGATTCAAACTCTGTACCAGTTCTTTCACAACCTGGATGTGTGCCATGGGGTGAGCCGCTTCACCGTCTGGCCTTCACTCTTGTCACGTGGTAGACTGAGACATCGACCTCTAAGACCTCTTCCATCTCCAAACAGGTGGTTCAGTGTTTGTTAGCAGAGTGACATGTTCTGAAAAATAACCCAAACCTCTCTGTTCATAGCTTTTTGTGTGACAGCTTCTTATTTGACACAGTGCTTCAGGCCAGGGTTCCTTCTTGTGAGTCACATCAGGATGCTTTCCAGGTCTGACAGCCGTGGATCCTCTCCCGCAGTCACCCCCATGCCTCTCATGACCTCCGCCCTGTGTTTCAGATCACCGAAGTGGCCTTGGAGTACAACAACTGTCACGGGGACCAGGTGGTGGAGCGGCTCCTTCAGCACCTGCGGCGAGTGGATGCCCCGGTGTTCAAGTCCCTGGCACCTGAGCCCCCAGCCCAGCTGCCGGACCCGCCGCAGATAACGGCATCCCCCTGCTGCAACACCGTGGTGCTGCCCCAGTGGCACTCCATCTCCAAGACCCACAACGTCTGTGAACTGTGTGTCAACCAGACCGCCGGCAGCATCAGGCCGAGCTCGGTCAGCATGCCCCAGTGCAGCTTTTTCGAGATGGCAGCAGCTCTGGATTCTTTCTACCTCAAGGAGCAGACCTTTTATCATGTGGCATCAGACAGCATAGAATGCAGCAATTTTCTAAGTTCCTACAGCCCTTTCAGCTACTATACTGCATGTTGCAGAACCGTAAACAGGGGCGAGACGGGCTTCCTTGGTTCTGAACAAGGTATCTTTGAAAGCCCGACCACCGCATTTGCTTCCCTCGAGAAGAAATGTGAGGTTGATACTCCAAGCTCCGTTCCTCACATTGAGGAGAACAGGTATCTCTTTCCTGATTTGGACATGAATAGCACAAACTTCACAGGCCTGAGCTGCAGAACCAACAAGACTCTGAACATCTACCTTTTGGATTCCAATTTATTTTGGTTATATGCAGAGAGGCTGGGTGCTCCGAGCACCGCTCGGGTGAAAGAATTTGCTGCGATTGTTGATGTGAAAGAAGAGTCTCACTATATCTTGGATCCAAAACAAGCTCTTATGAAGTTCACCCTAGGTACTGTGGGCAGTTTCCTTCCCAAAGCATAATGTTTTGCTTAACTTAACCTGGGTAACTTTTATTTAGGCATCTCATTATGTTCAGCCGTGAGGGTCATCTCTAAGCTCCTTTGAAATCTTTACACTGCAACTGGTCATAATTTTTAAAGAAGCTAATTGTCTATTAAATGGAACAGAAACGCCCTAACTCCAGATTTTGGATAAGTTTGTCATTTAGCCCTTAGGGGCTGAGTCCAGCGTTCCAGGTCGGCAGCACCTGCCACATTTCCTAAGGTAGCGAGAGCTGCAGTTGGTGGGAACCTGGTCACAGTGACGGACAGGGTGGTGGAGAGCCATTCTGGTGGTAACTTCCCAGGGGCTGACGCCACGTGAGCCCTCACAGCAGCTTCATCCTAAAGGAACTTAAATAGAAAGCAGTGAAACATTAGAACCACCTGCCCTCACTTTTTGTCTCACAGGTTTAAATGTATGTGTATCAAGGCAACCAGACCTAATTTGTTCTGCTGCTGTTTTACAACACACCAAGAAATGCTGCTATGACCTTGGGTGCCTAGATTGTAACACACAAGTGTCAAGTGCAATAAACAGGTGTCAGGGTGCACACCCGCAAGAACCTCATTTTGAGTCGGGTAAGGCCCCATTATGGGAAAGCCTCCGGGAGCTTGCCCTTAGGGCTTGGCAGCGGCGGTGAGCTAACCCACACTGTCCTGTTCCCAGGCCTTCGCTGACATCCGTGACATACACACAAGGAAGTGAGAATTCAAAAGCCTTGTTAGTTCAGCCTCGCTGGAATCATGGAGGAAAGTCAGCGTTTGCCAGATGGAGACAGGAAGACCTTAAGGGGGAGGAAAACCTTTTATTTTCAAGTTTTGGAAACTACGAAAGCAAGAGTAAACTCAAAGCCCCTAAATAATAGTCACTTTAGCTGCCGTCTTTTAAATCCAGGTGAAGCTTGCTTCTTACACTAGACACGTTTGAAAAGGCTTATGTAAATGATGTTTTTTTCCCTCTACATCAAATTATATATTGTAAACACGAAGCCTCCTGAGTGCTTAAAGGAACCCTGTGACCAGTCACTTTAGAAAGTGCATCCTCTATTGATAATACAAATTGCTCCTAATTCATGTTTCCTGCAGTTACATTTTGGTGTACTAAGTTTCCTTAAAATGAAACAAGCCTGTATTTTTTAAAGTAAATGTTTATTGGATTTTCCTGAATTCTGTTCAGTAATACTCAGGCATTTAGTGAACTCGTGATGTGTGCACTCTAATTTAAGGGTAATCTGAGAGAAGCCATCTTCAGATTTCTTTTCATCTTCTGTATCTACTCTGAAACATTTAGCTCCGTTGTTCTTTGTCCTGTAGTTTGTGACAGAATTTGTAAGGGTCCTTGTTAAAAAAAAAAAAACACACTGTGTGTCGTCGTTTTGGAGAGTTGACTCAGCTATCTCTGGGGCAGTTTCAGAATTTAGGTTTCATTCAGCTTAGTAAATGATTTTTGGTTTTATGTTTCAAAAACACAGCCAGCTAAGTCAGGTGCTGACGATGAAGTCTCTTTAGCGTTCATGTGACGGTCTTCACTTCCTCCTTCCTCTGCAGAACATGGCATTGTTCCTTAGGCCCTCAAAATGGACAGAGTTAGAAAAAAGAAAATGAAGTGAAACTCAGATGAGTGCTGCTTCAGATGAGACAAAGGAATCTGAAGACAGTGGACTTTGTGAGGAGAGTAAAACTGTTGGTTCAGGTTAGGGCTTAGGATAATTTATGGGTTTATTTATGTGTTTTTCCACTAAATATAATTGAGTTTTTTTTTCCCTTAGCCTTTTAAGAAAGAAGCTTGACAAACTTTAATAAAGGAAACAAAAGCCGTAGCTCCTTGTCCTCAAATCAGTGCGTAAACACCTCCCACATTGCGGTGCTTGTGCAGTTTCTGCAGCGGTAGTTGTGCGTGAAGGTCTTAGTGTTGTAGGTGGAAGTCTCGATTGTGGCGTGTGGATGACTTAGGCTCCCAGGTGTCTGCCTGTGGACCTGTCCTGTTAGAAGGAAATAGCATTGAATTCGCAGTCCGTGCATGATAGAACACTGCACACTGCAAGGTGCTCTGCTGTCTAAAGTGCCGTCTGCTGAGTTACTGCTGCCAAAGTTAACCCCCCTGCCTCCTGGGTGGCTCTGTTCACGGTTTTGCCTGTAGGTGAAGTGTTAAAAATGTGGGCCTGTGAAGCCAGCCCAGTTTTTTAAAGGTAGCGTTTTGTAAAGTAGGCCATCCTCTTTCCTTGTACTGAGAGAATTGATCTCATTTTGTCTTTATTTTTAGAGTCTTTCATTCAAAACTTCAGCGTTCTGTACAGTCCCTTGAAAAGGCATCTTATTGGAAGCGACTCTGCCCAGTTCCCTTCTCAGCATTTAATCACTGAAGTGACAACTGATACCTTTTGGGAAGTAGTCCTTCAAAAACAGGTATGGAATCTTGAGTGAGGCAAACATCAAGCCATCTGCCCCTATTAAAATAATTTTGAAAGCTGCAGTTGTCGGGGTGAGCGGGTTGGTTTTGATGTACAGAAGATCAACCATGTGACGGTATGACAGTCTTATTGCAGAACATGCATGAATTACACAGTGGTTTTGTAACTGCAAAACATCCATAAGAAAGCACATAATTGGAAATATCTAAAGATTAAGTTTTCACTGTAATTTGTACATGAGCAACATTTATTGAACACCTGCTGGGCTCTGAGCACAGCGAGGACGTGAGAAGCCCAGTAACAGCCGTCGTCCTCTTCCCGCAGGATGTACTGCTGCTTTATTATGCACAATGGTGCGGCTTCTGTCCGTCGCTCAATCACATCTTTATCCAGCTGGCTCGGCTCCTGCCGACGGATACCTTCACTGTGGCGAGGTAAGGAGGCCGGTGCTGCGGCACCTCTCTCTTCCTTGCAGCTTAGCCTTGTGGTTTGCAAGGGTCTGCCTTGAATTGTCAGCTTAAAGCCATGAACAAAATCTCATTGATGCCATAGTTTTCCTAATGAATTCCTTCCCTGATGTTGGGTGTGTTTAGTCTTGATTGAGTTCAGAGGAGGGTGAGTGCAGCCCTGTGGGAGCAGTGCTGACCTGGTGTCTCCAACAGCCCCCTAAGTGGCCAGCTTTCCAGAACACATGGCACTGGGGCCTTGGCCCAGCAAAAAGTGGCCAGTCTCTGGTACATTGCCAACCAGCCCTGGGACCTGGAGCAGATCTCTCCACCAGGCCTCGTTTCCCTCCTCATTCCTACAAGTAAGGGGAAAGGTTGCCTGATATCCACGTGTTCTAATTTTGTGATTCTGTGGTAATGTATCTGGCCTCTTTAGTAAATAAAAAATCTTTATTGTTTTCTAAAAACAAGGCTCAAAGAGTTTATGGATAAGGTAGTAGGCACTTTAGGGGGAAATTATTTAGATTCAAGCTGTATCTTCTCCCCCCCCCAAAAAAACCTTTAGATAGATAGAATTTAACATAAAAAATAACAGAAGATAGACGGTTGGGTTTGCTAGTTCCTTTTGAGAGATGGATACTTTCCAAAATGAAACAATTGAAAAAAGAATGAAAAATGAACAGATTCCACTGGAAAAAAGTACAATGAAAATAAAGACAATAGACTTTAAAAAGGACAGCAGCTATATTTTATAGTATATATGTATTACGTATTGTTATGTAGTCTGTAAGTAAAGATTGGAGTCAAATTTGAGGAGTTACTATGCTGAGAGATTTATATATGTACACACTACCTGACTTCCTTCTTAGAATATTCCATAGAACAAGTATGATTGCCACTTTCTTTTTACTGAGGAGGAAACTGAGGCACAAAAATGTTAGGTAACTTGCCCAGAGTTGTACAGCCTGTAAGTGAGGGACCAGGATTCAGAATCACGTGTTCATTCACTCCTGACCTTGAGATATTAAAATGGTTTAAGAAACTGCTGAGAGGAAATGTGGCTTGTACATATAATGGAGTGTTATTCGGCCTTAAAATTTTAGGAAGGAAGAAGGCGGGCATATAGCTCAGTGGTAGAGTGTGTGCTTAGCATGCATGAGGTCCTGGGTTCAATCCCTGGTACCTCTATTTAAATAAATAAACCTAATCACCACCACAACCCCAATTTTTTTTTTTTTTAATTTAGAAAAGAAATTCTGACACATAGTACAACATGGGTGAACCTTGAGGATGTTAATGCTAAGTGAAAGGAGCCACAAAAGGACCAATACTGTATGGTTCCACTTATATGAGACATCTAGAGTAGTCAGATTCACAGAGACAGAGTAGAAAGCTGGTTGCCAAGGGGTGGGGGGGAGGGGAGAGTGGGGAGCTGTTGTTTGAAGGGGTCAGAGTTTCAGTTTTGCAAGATGAAAGAGTTCTGGAAACGGCTGGTGGTGATGGTTTCACAGCATTATGAATGTACTTAATACCACTAAACTGAACACTTAATAATGGCTAAGTGGTTATGTGGTAAATTTTTTGTTATGTGTATTTTACCACATTAAAAAAAAATGAGAGGTGGAGGGAGAAATGGCTGAGAAGGACTGCGATGTGAAGAAAGGATATGATATGTAAGAGGAGAGAGTAAATAAACAAGTGGGGAAATTATAGGCTAATAAATGTAAATTAAAACAGTATTATTTTCGCCTATTAAATTAATGAATGCTCTTAAGTGGCAGAATCTTGTGTTGATAAAATGAGACTGGCACAGTCAGATGTAGCTAATGGAATAAGTGAGTTTTTTGGCGCAGACTTTTTGGAAAGCATTTTAGCAGCATTGGTAAGAAATCACAAAAAATGGTTATACATTTTGGACCCAGTTGATTTCACTTGGGGGAATTAAGGAAATAGGACTTCCAGAGCAGCATGTGCTACTCTTCGTAGTAGTATTTATATCCAGCAGTAGAGAAATGGTTGAGTCAATTATGGTTGGGCATTTTCAGCCCTTCGTTAGGACAATGCTTTTCATAGCAACTAACTGAAAAAACAGAGAATGAAGTATGATTACTGCTCTTAACAATATGTAGACATATACACCAGAGCCTGAATGAGAATCCCAGAAGAAATGTCCCAGTTAGCCCAATGGGATTCTCAGTGGATGTTTACAAATATTTTTCTTTCAGTTTTACAGTTTGGGGTTTCTTTGAAGTAAAAGTCGGGGGGGGGAGAAAAACATTTGATTATAGAATAAACTGTTCAACACCACTTGTTTGAAAAATAGAACTCTAATGATGTTTTAGGTAGACTTACAGATAGAGGCAGGAGTGCTGTTTTGTTAGTAAAGCTTTTGAAAAACATTATTAATTTGGTTATATCATTTGTGAATTTCATCCTTTTGGAAAAATTCAGGGCTGTGATTTTCACCCTCCCCGCCCCTAATTTTACTTTCTGAGAACTTCTGTCTTGTTCATTATTCATTTCTGTCTTTTGTGTGCACCACTGGTGAATATTGACGCCTGGCTGAGTCTCCACAGGCCGCTTCCTCCTTCTCGGATGTTCTTTTTGCTTCAGCTGAGCAGCCCCTGGGGGCGGGTGGGGAGGCCTTCCTGTCTGCCCAGCTCAGTGCTAGCTGCAGGAGGGGCCCCCGCCTAGTTCAGCACTGATTAAGCCCAGATATTATTTTCTGTATTAGAAAGTTAATGTAAAATCTACTAAGAAAATACAGCTTTTTTGGCCTCTGCCCAGACTTATAAAGTATAAAGTGTAATCTTTCTTTTCCAGTTTTCTTCCATTTTCAGAGAGACTTGATATACTTTGTGCTATGATTTCCTTTTTCCAGAGCTGATTGAAGGGTTAAAGTATTTGCCCAGATCCTCTGGGGTGGAGGGGGACTACTCCTGAGGGGTGAGTGAAGGACTTTTTTGGAAGTTAAGTTTTACCTTCAGGACAGTGTGTCTCCCCTAAGTTAGGTGGACAGTTGAATGTCCTGGACGTATCAGAGCTTCTTGCGTGAGCTGGGCCTGACTTACCCCGGGGTGCACTTACTGAGGAGGGGCCGGTCAGTGTGGGCGCAGACGCTGCTCCGGGTTCTTCAGCTGCTAGAGGAGATTCTTTTAGGTTGGAGTTTCTTGAGCTGCTCTTACACTTTTTCTTTTCTTTCCCTTTGCCAGGATTGATGTATCTCAGAATGATCTTCCTTGGGAGTTTATGGTTGACCGTCTTCCTACTGTCTTATTTTTCCCCTGTAACAGGTAATGCTGAATTTTTTTCAATGTTTGGGCACATGGGATTCTTTTGCTGAGAATGAAATGGGTTTAAGGTGCTTCGCAGAAGTGAAATGTAAATCACTAGTTACTACTGAACTATTTAGAATAAAATATATTGTCCCAAAAATGTGCCATTAGGCACCAAGGGTAAAGGACTTTGGTGTCACAATGTCAAGTGTGGTGTTTTTTGTAAGTTTGCCCCTCCAGAGTGTGTGTTTTACATGAGCCTGAATCTGGCCACCGGAACTCCTGCACTTTCTTGGCCTTAGAAGCATGCAGTGGGTGCTGAGATTGACGGCAAAGAGCCCCGGGTTCGTGTGGGGCAAAATGACAGCTCATCTGCTGAGCCTCACAGGGAGTCAGGCTCGGCCTGCCTGAGCTTTCCTCTGGGTCGTTTCTCACTGAACCTTGCTGACCACCACCTCGGCCCTCTGGTGCAAGGAGGAAACGGGTCTCTGCTACCCACTGCATCTTCTCCCCAAGTGTGCAGCCTTCTGTGATTGTCCCCACGGGGTCGTCACCTTGATCTGTTCACATTTGTCTCAGTGGCACTCCAAGGTCAGTGATCACAGAGCTTCCCTGAGAGCCCAGCAAGCAGGGATGGACTGTTAGCAAGGGGACACCGACCTGGCAGCTAGTGAATGTGGATCCGGATGTTTTGGTAGAAGGGAAATTAACTCTTGGCCCTTTAAAGCCTGATAAACCAGATGTTTGCTTTGTACAGATTCCCTTTTGTTTTTAAAAGGATGGGTCCTCAGGGACCCAGTCACATGGCTTTGACAGTATCTTTAGAGGGAAAAGCATTTGCAGGATTATTTTAGTGGCGTCCCTAAATCACAAATGTTTTAATCTCCTGTGCTCACTTTGACCACTTATTGTAGCCGCTGCCATGCTTTTCGTGTTTCTCTAGGAGAGTACTTCCTTCATATGTATTGAATCATTTCCTCGGTTTTCCTCTTTATCTCAAAGCACTTTTTGCTGGAATACTTCCTGTGGTGGTAGGGTCTTGTCAAATCACGCACTAAAAACAGAGTATGACTCACCTAGTTCTTCTCCTCACTGTGTTGTGATGAGCCTTTTTCTTTCTAAGAAGTGTCTAAAGTACCATGCGGTCAAGAAACCGTGGACAGTATCACAAGTCATTTCATCTGGGTGGGACAGAGGTGGGGCATGAACTTTAGTGCAGCATAATTTTCAAATTCCAAACACAGTTTGAAAAAGCCTCAAAGTCCTAACACCGAGCACATGCCTTTGCATGAAGTTCTCGGCAACTAGACTTGTGTGTTCTAGTGCCTTTCATGCCAGAGCTGCCTGATGCAGTCAGCATAGAGATGAGCTCCTCTGCGCCCTGCAGGAAGGTTGCTGTAGCCCTTTCCTGTTTCCTTTGAATTGAAAATTCAAGAATGTAAATACTGAACAGGAGAAGACTGTCCAATTCTATTTTAATGGAGAGAGTTTGGTAGAACAAAGCCTTACTGCTTTGGAATGGAATTTTTCTTATTTCCTAAAAATAAATGGTAATCAGAAGTGAAGTAAGCTTCCCATTAGCTGGTCCAAAGTGAGTTCAGTTTACTCAGAAGGTAAATGGACAAAGGCTATGAGCTGACAGCTTGCAAAAGACAAAATGAAAAGACTTTCTGATAGCACGCAATGAGACCTTCTTCACAGCACAGATGCTTATGTTACTTTTAGTGAAAAGAATGTGAAAGTGTGTATGTGTTTTAGTAAAATATAAATTTACCCGTGCACTTGGTTAAAATATGTGCAGAAGGGAAAATGTCAAGCTATTGACAACGATGATTTTGGAGGAGCAAGGATGACCAGTGAGTGATCTGGGGGTGCCTCTTGTATGCTTTTTACCTCCTTTGCAAATTGCCCACAGTGAGCACATTGTATTGTATAATCAAAAAAGAGAAACCATATGAAAGAGCTTGTCTTTTGCCACCGTGGGCAGTCTGGGCCTCCTCCTGCTCCTGGCAGGGCCAGCCTTCCTGTGCCGCGACATTTCAGAACGCAGGTGCACTGGCCCAGCCTTGGGCCAGATCAGGGCCGGAGTGGGGACTCACTCTAACATGTCCCCTGTAGAAGGACCCCACTTCTGTAGAGGAGCATCCCACCCTCCCTCAGTTTTACAGCCCTTCCTTTGGAGCAGATACCTTCTACCCCTTTCATCATCTTTGTGTGTGGCCTTTTACATGCTAGAGGTGCATAAGCACGCTCCTGGTGAATTTAGAGGAGAATCGCATAAGCAGTGGGGCCTTTTACCACCACACTTTCAAAATGATTATCATTTTGGAAGCAGTTTGTTGGCACTCTGTATCCTTGCTACTTCTAAGAAGTTTGAAAGCATCTTAGCACACTCACCAGGTAAGATTCATGGAGGTCACTCCAGAAACTCTATAACAGCATGCTCACTAATGTTGTTTTCTGTCCTGTAAATGTCTCCACATACCCATACTAAGGCATCTCAGCAGCCCTTTGCTGGGGATGATTCACATTTACTCTGTCCTTGGAGACCAGGTTGTGCTGCAGAACTTGGTGGCGGATCCAGCCTCTGCCTGTCCGTCCTCACCCACACCTCACACCTCACAGGGGCTGGATGTTTTTAGTTGTCAGGTGAAGTGGGGCTGGGAGGCCCCACTTGGAGAACACTTACATGCTAAGAAAACTATGCTTTAAAGGAAGACGTGGTTAAGGTACTTAACCCCAAATTTTAAAAATTATTCCATTTCCCTGAACCATAAACATTTTCATAAACTTATAAAATGGGGCATATCTGATTTAAATTTCCCTATGATTTTTACCTCATAGGGAAAGGGCTACTCTTTGATAGAACTCCTTTTGTCTTTTCTTAGGTATTCGGCCACTGGCTCTGTGTGTGGAGAGGGTGTGTAGACTTTTAATGAGGGGTTTCTGGCTAGTTCCTTTGAGAACAGTGTGATTTTTTTTTAAGCTAACATTCACTGAAATGGCCTTCAGGTAACTTGTGCAGTCCTTTCAGCAGTCCTGTGAGGCAGATGACACTCTCTTTCCCCCTTTAACAGACAAGGCAGTGCAGGGCCACAGAGGAGCCACTTGTCCAGGCACTCGAACAGGAACTGAGCAGGAACCCTGTGAGGCGCTGAGATAATTTTTTTTAAAAAAGCAAACAAAATGACAAGCTCTAAAAAGGTATTTTCTACATCAGGACTTGCAACAAGGCTTTGGGGAAAACCTCCTTCATGTGTCACCCTCCTTCCTTATTCTCTGCTCTCAGCGCCAGGCAGCCTTAATTCCTAAGAGTTTCTTGGTTTCTTGGATGGTCTGTTATAGGTTGGGGCTCCAGGAACACCTCCCCCTTTGGGACAATAAAATATGTCTCCAGATGTTGGCCAGTGTCCGCTGGTGGGGACAGTCGCCCCAGTTGAGATCTCCTGCCTTGGGTAATGTGTAATAAATGCTTGCTGAGGAACCAGGATGAAATGTTTTCCCATTTCAGCAAGCACTGTTGGCCACAAGAGTGACATGGGTGGCAGTCCTGCCCCAGGACACCCTTCCTGACACGCCACTGGGCCTCTCAGAGCACAGAGGCCCCCCTCCCCACACTCCCAGCGTCTGGCATTACTGACTTTAGGCCTGGGCCTGGAAGCTCTTATCTTTCTTGGAAGATTGTGAACAGACGCACCTTTGAGATAAACTACTATAACTACAGAAACAGCATATGGGACGTCCTCAGCTTTGTAGAAAACTTTGTGCCAGGTGACACGTTCTGTGCTGACTTCCTTTTGGTACGAAATAAGCAACCTGATCTTCAGTGGCAGTCTGGTTTTGGACTAAAAATGGTGGTGTGACTCTCTTATCTTTGACTTCTCTCCCTGTCTCTCCAGAAAGGACCTAAGTGTGAAATACCCCGAAGACCTTCCCATCACCCTTCCAAACCTGCTGAGGTTCATTCTGCATCACTCATACCCTGCTTCCACCCCCCCACATCTGGCTAACCCTTCTACCAAAGAGTGTCTTCAGAGTGAGGCTGTCCTACAGCAGGGGCACATCTCCCACTTGGAGAGAGAGATCCAGAAGCTGAGGGCGGAGATCAGCACCCTGCAGCGGGCGCAGGTGCAGGTGGAGGCCCGGCTGGCGGGCGCGCGCAGGGATGAGCACCGGCTGCTGCGGCAGCAGCACACCCTGGAGAGGCAGCACAGCCTGCTCCGGCTGCACAGCGAGCAGCTGCAGGCCCTGTACGAGCAGAAGACCCGGGAGCTCGAGGAGGTGGCCCGCAAGCTCCAGGAGCTGGCTGACGCCTCGGAGAACCTCCTCACTGAAAACACGTGGCTCAAGCTCCTGGTGGCCACCATGGAGCGGAAACTGGAGGACAGGGATGGGGTTGAAGCCCGCGGTCCCCCGAAAGTGGTGCGCTCAGGATCCCCCGAGCCCTCGGGCGCTCCCCGGCTGCCAACCAGCACCCCTCCACCTTCCAACGTCAGCTCCACGCTGGCGTCTGAAAGGAGCAACGAGAACAGGACAGACTAACTTTGAAAATGACATGAAGAAATCAGAGGCGAAAACTGTATTGGGAATATATTTATGCAAATTTTATTGAAATTTATTGTAAATAAAGATTTTCTCAGTGGTCTAGAAAATCAATTTGAATGTCATGTCATTCAGCTTTTATTGAACAGGGACATCCCCTCTACTTATTGCACAAACTTGGTAGCTTTGAGACAGAAACAGTAGCACAGTCCATTTGAGGATTTGTCTGAAAAATTAGTCCATATTTTAGTGGCTCAGTGTCGGAGTTCCCTCCCCATTCCCCTCCTGTTGCTTCTGCAGTGACATGCAGGATGAAAGGTCAGTTTCTTGACTGACTTATCAGAAAATGTGGACGCAACAGTTGGGCTATTCAGAAAGAATTCAATGAGAGGTCATAACTTAACTGAGCCATTTGAGTGTGTGGCTCTGGTGTCTACGCTTTAAAAAGTAGCTATTGATAAATAAGAACAGTGAGAGCTATTATGTGGTTGTTCACCAGTTCTGCAGGCACTTCCACTCTCCTCCAGAGACCCCCTGCTAGTGTCCCGCCGTGCCAGCGGGCCCTCCCGTGGCACTGACACCACGCTGACGAGCCTGACGCAAGCAGCACAGATGTTGTGGGTAGGAAACCTCCAGGAGTGGAACTCAGGAGAAAGTGATGCTTTTATCTTCTCAAAACCAAAACTTCACTGGCACGGTAAGCAGCTCAGGGCGGATGTGACAGGCAAGCGATGGTCATTTTCAGGGTCAGGCTCAGGGACTGGAAATGCAAGTCCCAGGAGCTCCTCGGTTACGCGGGTGAAGGACAGACGGCCTTAGGTGTCGGCTGCCAGCTGCCGGCTGCAGAAAGTAGAGGTAGAAAGCCTGAAGTCCTGAAACTCAGGGGGAGTTGGTCCAACACCCTTGTATCTTCCTCATTTTTCTTGTGTCCTTCATTAGAAAGCGTACCTTCTCCCTGACATTCTAGTTCGCACCTTTAGAACTTCTGCGCCTCTCCCACCCACACCGTGTCCTGCCCACTCCACCCTGCAGGGCCTCTGCTGGTCTCCAGCCTCACTCTCGTGCTTGGACACCTCCAGGTGGGGGCCAAAGGCATTTGCTTCTCTGTGCTAAGCCCAGCTGCCTTTTAAGGATTCCTCAGTAGCCCACCTGTGCTCTCTCAAACCTGCCTTCAGCTCAAATTGCCTGACTAGCTACCCCTCCCCTCCCCCTCCCCTCCCCCCAAGCTGTTCCTGAATGTTTGACTCTTAATTCAGGGGTAAGCTGCTAAAATGTGTTCCCTAAGCTCCCTCCTAGGGGTTCTAGAAAGCAGATTAGTTCAGCATGCTTTTTAGAGGAGATTTGGATGAGGCCAGAGGAGCTGCCTTCAGCCTGAGCAGGAAGCCAGAGTTTTGGGGTCAGAGAGGGGCATAGTGGGCAGCCCCAGGCCACCTAGGAACTCCCTGCCCATACTGCTGGCAGGTGGTTCAGGTGCTCTGGGCCAGCACTCTGCAGCTCAGCATATTACAGAGGATGCCGACACAAATCACGTTTTAATTATGACAGTTAAGGATGCGCTTACAGTGGTGGAATTAAAAACCTAAGCGAGTTCACTGAAGTATACACAGAGGACACCTTGGAGATGCAGGGCAGGGGTGGGAGTGGGGGGTCAATGGCCTGACCGAGAGCCACCAACTCATCTTTGCAAAACACCAAGTCCTGAACCTGAAACACACTCTCCCCTTACCCTCCCCTGGGCACCCACTAGGCTGCTGGGGGTTCCCGCGTCCACATGCACTTGGGAAATGATCTTCCCCTGCACTTGGCGCTCCTAGAGCAGAGTCAGGGGCCCCTCCTTCTGGCTGGCCCGCTGAGGAAAGTGGGTGGTAATCTGAGAGGAAAGGAAGCTAATTTGTGAAAAGGGAAGGGGGAAGAAACCAAGTCCCCTCCCCCACCCCTCCAGTGCAGAAAGTATTAAATACAACAAACAAAAAACAACTTTCTTTCCCGGGCCAGTTGGGTTTCGGATACAGATACAGGTAGCCGCCGAGGCTCTGGTGTTTCCAGCAAAGCCTGCCCTAAGTAAAGCCGGGTGGGGGTGGGGTGCTCAGCATGCTCAAGACCACAGGGGCCAGAAACTGCTCTGCCACTAGGATGCCTGGCAGCCCTCAGGACTCGCGCTGACTCGTCCTTCACCGGCTCCCAAGCAGCTGCAGTGGCTTCCTTGCAATAACTCCACTAGCAACAGGAACTGGCCTCTAACGACCTAATCTACCCAGAGAAAGGGGTGTGGGGGCTGGGGGGCCGTGCTGCTTCTCCCATCCATTGCTCACAAAGCAGAGATTGCCAAAGCGCCCCAACAGGTCAGCTGCCAGGCTGACAACTGACCTGTCACGTCCTCTACATATACGTATAACGTGTTATCAGAGACCCCTGCCAAGTGCAACGTGGGCCTTAAAAGTCTAAGACCCTCCCCCACAGCCTTGACTCAGCTCAGCGCTCGTACAGACAGTCCCATGTGCTCTATACAATATTTTTAAAAATCAGCAAAAGAGGCTTAAGCACGTGCTTCTGGGGCCTATTTACAGTTCACAGGCTTGTGAGTTCACGCGTTACAGTAGTAGTTCCATCAAAAACAGGCTCAGCTAAACATTCAAGTAACAAAAGCGCTACAGGGCCATGAGCCCCAGCAAGGTCAGGCCTGCCCACTGCCTGCAATGGGCAGCCCCACCAGGAGGCCGAGGGGATGCCCAGGGCCACCGAGCCCCAGCTCGGGACAGCCAGGACCCCGGGAGTCAGTGCATGCGATGACGAAGCCCAGCGAGGCCATGCCAGCGAGTGTCAACCCTTCCTCTCAGACAGCAGCATGTCTGTGGTCTCGCCCCTCCCGCGCCTCTTGGCTGGATGCAAACAGGCCCAGGAGCCTGCGCATCTCGGCTCAGCCATGGACTTCCGGGCCGCCGGGGGTCAGCTTGGCCTTCCTCTCCACGCACGGTCCCTTGGCCGAGTACTGCACCAGCAGGAAGGGCTCCTTGGTCTCGCCATCCCCTACGATGCTCTCCTCGTCCTCCGACTGGCTGATGCGCTGCAGCCGCAGGTAGCACCAGCAGCCCAGGATCAAGGCCCCCAGGGCGGCGATGGCGATGAGGATGACGATGACCGTGACCACGCCCGTGGTGGGGCTGTGGTCCATAATAGACATGGTCAGCGCTTGGGGAGGCTTTCTCCGCAGGAACGCCTTGGGTGGGGACGGCTCAGTGAGGCTGGAACCCAGGCTGGACACGAGAGCCCTGAAAGACAAAGCAAGGTGAGGCATCACTGGGGACCCTGACAGCTCACTTGGGCTGGCTCTTCCATGGGGTCTGTTTTTAATCAGCTCTTAAGCCTGTCCGTCCCGCCCTCATCCTAGTGAAAAACCAGCTGGTTGGTGTTTGCCGTTTCTTTGTTCGCGATGCCACCAGCGTTCTCTTGGCTCACCCTGGCCACTTCCATTTAATACCTTTGATGCCTTCAGTGCCTCTGCTACCAGACAGGCAGTCAGCCTCACTCAGCCACGGACCTGAGAGGCTGGAGAGGGGACACCCCAGACCTGTGGCCCTACCGCAGCGGAGGCTGAAAGAGGGTCTGTTTAAAGTAAATATTCTAGAAGCCCAGCACCCACTAGGTATTCTGCAACTGCTCACAGACTGAAAGGAGCCAGTGCTTCATGATGGCCAGAGACGAGGGATTCGAAAGCAGGGAAATGACATCAGCTCCTCTCACGAACAGGCGACACATATAGCTCAATGAGTCTTCCGGAACACCTGTGAGAGGGTGCAGCTGGCGACAGCCTCTGCCCACAAAGGAGCTATAGGCGACCTGGCTCAGGAAGAGCTCTGAGGGCAGAGGAGGGTGGGACAGACCGGCCCCTGCCCTCACGGAGCTCAGCATGTGGTGCGGGAGCCAGACTGCAAATGCGTCAGTACACCAAACACCTGTCACTACCGATGGAGGAATGGAATGCCAGGAATATAGGAGACCAAGTGCCACCCTGCTAAACTGGGTGGGCCAGGCAATACTCAGGGAGGCGATGCTGATGCTGAGACATGCGGGAAGGTCAGCCCTTGGGGAAGAGCGTTCCTGGCAGGGGAACACTGCCTGCTTAGGCTCTGAAGGCAGGAGGGCCTGCTGGCAAGTTCGAGGAGAGGTCAGGCAGCCAGTGGCTGGAGCTGGAGAATCAGCTGGTTTGTGTGGGGACGGGGAGGGGGTGTAAATGTCCCAAGGCCCAGCCAGCGATCGCCCATAGAGGCCAGAGGTGCTGATGCTAGCAGGCTCTTAGGACCCAGGGGACTTTTTAAAAAATTTCTCCTGCCTCACCATAAACGGAGCAAATAATAGTAACTAACATCCAGGTGGTTATGAGGATTCAAAAGAGCCCACGATGCCCTGGGCACAGGGCAGGCACAGAGTCAGTGCTCAGCTGTCTGGACTCGTTTTTTGGGGGAGAAGACTGACATCAATGCAAGTAGACAGCATTGGGAGGGGAAGGTTTTCTATCCAAACAGGATAGAACCTGCTGTCCTTGAGCAATGACAGCCTTAATCAGAAATGATTCTTACCTACCCTAGGTAGTCTCCTCCACCCCCACCCTAGGACCAGGTTTGCCTGAAGGTCAAACCCAGCGAAGTCAACGCTCTTGAGTCTGTCCAGGGACCAGGCCCTGGGAAAACCCTGCAGACCCCCAGTACTGCTCTGCTACCCATGCCCATGTTTGCAGAGGGGTCCTGGGCAGGAGGAGGTGATATCCCTGGAGTCTTCCCCCTCCTCACCACCTCAGGGTCAAGCTGCTGCCATCACTCTCCACAGGCTCGCTGGTCCACCTGTGGGGACCCACTGCAGCCAGTTCTGGTCACTCAGAGGAAAGGCCCTAAGTTCTTATGGTGACCTACAGGGCCTGATGTGAAGCATCCCCACCCACTGCCCCTCTCCCGCTGACTCCAGGCTCCCTCCTACCTCCAGGCCTTTGCCCAGCCAGATGCTCTGCTCCCCTTACTCTTGTTCGATAGTTCTTAGGTAGGGCGACTGCGCCCCAGAAAAGGATCATTTGTTAACATCTGGAGACATCTTTGGTTATAACAACTGTGTGTGTGTGTGTGGGGGGGTGCTACTGGTACGGAGTAGATGGAGACCAGGAATGCTGCGAAGCTCCCCAACAAAGATCCAGCCCGAAACACCAACAGCGTGGAGGCTGAGAAGCCTGACCTAGTTGACTCCAGCTCAGGCAGGAAGCCTTCCTAACCCCTACAGTCCAGGAGGTCCTCTTTGTCCTTCAGCTGCACTTGCTCCCTCCCTCCAGGGCACCAACTTCAGTCTGCAACCCTGGCTTCTGTGTCAGGGCCTCTGGGTTAGCACCTGCCTCTCCCGTTAGGCTGTGTGCTCCATGAGTGGCTCTGCACACTTCTGTGCCCTCAAGTGCGCAGGTCATCCTCACGTCTCCCCTGCCATGATCAGGGCTGCTGTCAGCTCCCATAACCCCGCTCAGCCCGTCCTCTTGGGCCTCCAGATGGTACACGTAACCTCCCACCAACCCCAGGAGAGCCTGCTGGCTGCAGCTGGATGAACCTGTCCCAACCCCCATGTTCTCTTCCCACCAGGGAGCACACCTAGCTGCCTTGTCCCTCCCCACCTCCCCCTCTCCCCTGGACCTCTGTGTCCAGCGCCTGCTGGGCGCCTACCCTCCCACCGGGCTCCTGGACAGGAAGGCAAGTCGGTATCAATTCGGAAGGGGAAGTGTGTGTGTCTGGGGCGTGGGGTGGGGGTGGGGGTTCAGGACAGGAAGTGGGAAATCAAATAATGGCAGCAAGACCTGAGAAGGGGGGACCCCAGGGACCAAATCAGCTGGGGAGCCCAGGAGGTGCCCACGAGTCCTGGGGTGGAACGAGCCGTCCTGGGACCCTCTGAGAGGAGTGGTGATCTCGAAACCCTGTCTGGTCCCCCTGCCCCAGGCCAGGAGGAGTGGGCAGAGCCAGGTATGGGCCTCTCATCTGGTGTGAGCACTGCTCCAGGTAACCAGGGCATAGTCACACCCAGCCTGCGGTCCCTGGCCCTCCCTTGAAAGTGTGTGTTTGTTCCTTCATTCACTCGGCATGTGTTTCTTGAGAACTGATCTTTTAAAAAATCTGATCACGTCATCCCCTGCTCAGAACCCTCGCTGGCATAGGCAGAGAATCCAAATTCCCTGCCTCCCCAGCTCTTCACACCCTCCCGCCTCCCACCTCAAGGCCTCTGCACTTTCTGTTCCTTCTGCATGGAGTGTTCCCCGAGTGTCCCATGACTGGCTCCTTCCTTTCATACAGGACTTTCTCAGAAGGTGCCTCTCCGGGGCTGCCTTCCCAGATCACCCAGGCTCCAGACCACCCCCACCCCCGCCCCGCACTGGTCACCACCTTGTACTACTTCCTCTTACTCCCCAGTGCTCTCTGCTACCTAAATTCTCTTGGGTCAGGGAATGTGTTTCCCTGGCTGCTGTCTCCTACCCGCAGTGGACTCTAAGCCTGCAGGAGGAGAGCACTGTCCCTCTTGCCCACTGCTGGATCCCCAGTCCTGTTACCAGCATATAGCAGGTGCTCAGTAAATGTCTGCTGAGTGCTCCCAGCCTAGAAAGGTAGCAATGAGTCAGAGGAGACCTTGCTCCCGGGGGATTAACAGTCCTCAGCCCCCACCCCTGAGGCAGGCCCCTGATCCCGAAGCTACTATGGGTCCCCACGCCAGTTCCAACACTCAAGGGAGCTGGCAGCCTGTGTGGGAGGACAGGCTGCAGCCTGCGCGTGGGGGCAGGAGCCACGTGTGCAAGTGGGTCCTGGGCAGGCCCGGCCCGAGCTCATGGAGGGGCAGCTGTCCCCACACGTGCTGCAGGGAGAGGGTGAGGAGGCCACTGAGATGCAGATCCCAGAGGAACCTGAACCATGAGGGTGGCCGGTGGTTCCCTCTGAACCTTTCTGGCCTGGGCTGGACCCCACCCCTTGCTTCACATCTCCCCGGCCTCCCTCCTGCTCCTCCAAGCCAAGGTGTCTCCTGCAAGTCAGCGGACCCCTCCCCCTGATCCAGGGCAGGACAGGTAGGGCCACAGTGTGGGCTGGGTGGATGGATGCCCCTCATGGCACGTGGGAAGCCTGGACCCCTCAGAACAATCATCAAAGTAGTTAAAGCTTACTCAGCACTATCATCTACGCCTCCCAACAAACCAGCGGCCCGCGCTGCTCACTGTTACCATCCGAGTCTCACAGATGGGGAAACCGCGGCGCAGGGAGCTTGAGCGGACTGCCCAAGAGTGATCAGTGAGAAAGGATGTGCCCCTGGAAGAGGGTGGGCAGAAAGAACAAAGGGAATGGTCTTCCAAATGCAGTGGGTTGGGCCAGCCTTGGGGCCAGGGCACAGCCAGGGCCTGAGGTCTCTGGGCAGTCTGGGGGTGGGCTCCAGGCCACGCTCCTCCCAACCTCGGCGGCATCTCCTTGCCAGCTCCCTCAGTCAGGACAAAGGCTGGCACTGGAAGCCCAAGGCCATTTGGATCCCCCCAAACATACGGTGCCAATCCTCCACCCTCCCTCCACCCCCCTGCTCCTTCTTCCTCCCTCATCGCACTCACTGCTCCTGGAAAAACAAGCTCTAAAATCCAGCCTCATCAGTCTGCAGATGCCACTCCTCTGACATCCCCACACCCTGTGCCCCGGCCCACCAGTGGGTGTAAAAGGACAATCCCTGCCTCAGCCACCAGTGAGCTGAGGGCAGGCATCTCCCACTGTCCCCCTGACCCTCAGAGGCCCACAGCTTAGGTTTTCCCCAAACTAAGGCGGGGTCCAGTCACCTCTGCCTCCTCAGGGGACCCCCAAACGAAGCCTTAACCACACTCTGCAGGTTCCTTCACACACTCAAGGTCTAGTGGAGCCCAACTGGCAGCAGAGCAGGTTCAAGTCCCCTTCTTTGCCCCATCCCATGCCTCCCCTCACTATCACAAGCTGTTCTGACCCAGCCAAGCAAGCTGCTCCTAATGGCCTCAGTTTCTCAGCCTGTAAAATGGGAACAAGGCCTTGACCTCCCCAGCCAGGTTGTGGGGAGGCTGGGGAGTGATAAGAAATGTAAAAACAGAAGGACTACAGGGCCACCGTGTTTGCAAGTCACCAGGCTCCACGCTTTCCTGGGTGCCACAGGGAGGACAGCAAGTCCTTAGGTTTGCCCCTCACCCCCCAGAAGAACCTGCCTCCCAGGAGGGTACAGAACCTGGTCCAGGCCCAGTGCCACTAACAGACCCTTCCTCAGGAACACACTGCCACCTTTTCGCTTAACTGGGCACACTGTGAGTGTCTCCTGGCCCAGCTGGACACCAGCTTACCACCCCTGCCCCGCAGCCTCCACCTTCTGGGCCTGCCCTGCTTACAGGGGGCCAACTACCCCTGCAGTGGCTTCCAGCCCTGCCCCTAGGGGTTAAGTCATGTCCCCTCCCCCAACAAAGCCACCTGTCACATATGCCAACAAACCACCCTCTTGCCTATTTGGGGGACCCCAGTTTACAAACCAGAAACATTTCCTGCCCGGTTTTCGATTAGAAACATAGGACTGGAGGGAGGATGGGGCACTGCTGGGCACAACCAGGGCACAGATGAGTATCTGCTCTGTGCCAGGCCTGAGCAGGCACTGGGACCCAAGGAAGCACCACACAGGCCCCTGTCCCCCTAAAGCCAAGACCAGAACAGTGGAGGTGTCGATGGAGACTAACAATTATTGGGCTGTGCCCAGCTCCGCAGCAGTGTCATCTCACCCTCCACTGCCCACCCATTCCCTCCTGAAGAGGAAACTCGCACCAGAACCCCCTAAGTTTCCCTGAGCAGAAGAGGAAGCTGGTATAGGCAGAACCCTGGGGACTGCCCCAAGGTCAGTCAGTCTCCTGTGCCCTCACCCTGTGAATCAGCCACTGGTCATTCTCACAGGCTGCCCAAGGGTCAGCCTACTTGCCAAACAACTTTAGTAATTTGGCTGTGATTACTATGTGCCAGACACTTAGTGAAACACTTCACACAGATCATCCCCTTTCAGCCTCAAGACAACCCGAGTCACTACTCTGCTCACTTTGCAGATAAAGAATCTGTGGTTCAGAGAAGTTAAGTCAATTGTCCAAGGTCACACAGCTCAAAAGTAACTGCGCAGGGATTCAATCCCAGGCAGCCAGGACCCAGAATCCGGGATTTCAAGCCTGACACTAAAATTTCATATTGTTGACCCCCACCGCCCCAGCCCCATGCCTGAGGGGCCAAGGGGGACAGACGAACACCAGCCCACCCCCAAATGGAGCAGTCTGGGTGACGGGCCGAGGGCTCTACGCTGGGGACACAGGGATGACAAGCGCCCGGGCAGCTCCCGCCTGCCAAGCGCGGGCGACGTGCAGGCGAGGTGCCAGGCGCGCTCCATGTACCCTTCTCTTTTAACCCTGCCAGGCGACTCCGTCGTCTCCCCGACTCTACCAAAGAGCTAAGTGAAGCTGGAGGGAGGAAGGGGCTCGACTCATGGGGCGACAGCTGGAGGATGAACGACAGCTGGAGAGGCAACTCCAGTCGGCTTGACGGGGGGTGGGGGGAGGGGGGATTTGGGGGACGAGACCCAGTCATGCCCACGCCGCGCAGTCACCGCCGACGGAACCGGGCACCAAACGCCGCAGCCCGTCCTCAGTTTCCCCACCTGCGAAACGGGCACCAGACGTCTCCAGGACCCCGACCCCCACCCCTGGAATCCTTCTGACTACCCTGGAGGCTGCCAGGATCCCCGCCTTCGATTATTTACAAAAAATCCCTAAGTGTCCCGAGGAGCCCGGTGGCCAGTCTGGGACGCAGAACTGCGGGCCGCGGTGCGGGGCATACACTGGGTTGAGGGGACACCCGCTCCCCGCAAAGCCGCCGCCGCCCCCCACCGCCTCCTTTGTCCCGATCTCACAGCAGCGCAGTGGACAAAGAACCCCCGCCCGCGGGCGCGGCCCCCCGGAACAGACCCTCCCCCCGAAGCCGCGCCCCGACCCGGGCCGCTCCTCCCCCGCCGCAGAGACCACCCCCCCGCCCGCGGACAAGCCGTCCCGCGCGCGCCCCCACCTCATCCGGGGCCGCCCCTTCCCCTTCTGCAGGCCCTCGCCGCGCCGGAGAGCCCGGCCCACCCAGCCCCGCTCACCATGGCGCCGCCCGCAACCCGGCCCGATCGCCCCGCAGCAGCCGCGCGGACCCGGCTCCGCCCGCCAGCCAGCCCGGTCCGGCAGCCGCGTACCGTCGGGACGCAGGAGCCCCGCTCTGCGGCGGGCGGGGCATCTCCGGCGCCGCCCCCTTCGGGGGCGGGGTCCTCCTGGAGAAACCAATGGTAGATCGCGCTGGCACGGCTGGGCGGGGCGGGCTGGGGCGGGGTCACGTGCGCGCCGGGCCGAGCCGCCCAGGCTGGGCGGAGGCTGAGCGCTGTTGGCAGAGCTGGAGGTGGGGGGCGGGTTCCTCCTCGGCGCACGCGGATTGGGCGCGGATGGGTGCGGGGCCTTACTCTCGCCCGCATACAGAGGGGAAAACTGAGGCGCACGGCAGGTGAGAGTGTGGCACGCTGCCTGGAAGCGGGGAGGGGCAGAATCCTGGGCAGGGGCAAAAGAGAGGCAGGACCCCTGAGTTAAATGTCCTTCCCCGGAGAGGGACCTGGTCATTCACCCGTTCGTTACTTCATTAATTCATCATTCAGCCCCGACCAGATGCCTGGTAGGACAGTAATCTTAGGAACAGCTACGAACAAGACAAACAAGGACCGTGCCCTCACGGAACTCTCATTCTGCTACGGGCTGAAGCTCTGGGCAATGTGCAGCCCCTTGGCCTCTTCGAAGCATGGTTATTTAATGTAATAACTTGGTGATTAGGCCCTCACCAAGTGCCATCCCCTGTACTAACCACTCAACGCGTTTTATCTGGACAGCTGGGAAAGGAAGAGCTACTCATTTTGCACTTGAGGCTCCAAAGGGCTAAAGTACCGCAGCCCACTTGTAATGAAGGGCAGATCGGAGGCCAGGCCTGTCTGCCTGGGAATTATTGCCAGTTCATCCACCTGTCCACCCAAGAAGGCAGTCCAGCAGGACTGGTGGTCAGTTGGGGCGAGGGTGGGTCCTTTCAAGGCCTCTGTGGTCCGAGTTCCCTAGACCACTGCCTCTGGCTTGGAAGGCAGTAAGGGGCAAGTGGAACTCCTCTTCCTGGGAGCTGAGAGTCTTGTCTGGAAATGTCTTTCCCACCCTCAAGCGAAGTTCCCTGGGAGAAGACAGAGGGCCCAGCTCTTGAGGCCCTGGTGGCCAGGCTCTCCTTATTCCCTCTACTCCAGGTCTCGTCTTCCTGCTTCACATGCACCAGGCTATTTCCCACCTCTGGGTCTTTGCTTCTACTGTTTCCTTTAGATGACACATTCTTCCACTCCATCTTTCAGGAGGACTCTCTCTGATCCCCACCCAAGCGCTGTCCACTTTATTTTTTGTGCATTGAAAAATCGTACATTTGGGAGAGTGTATGTGCATTCGTATTGAATGAATGAATGAATGAATGAGTGGACTGCAGAACTCCAGGTCTGGCCCAGCTGCACCCTATCAAAGAGGACTGGCCTAGGAGGTAGGTGAGCTGGGGGTTAAGAAAGAATGGACAGAGAGGCAGAGGGGCAGCCACCTCCAGGCCAGCTCCTCGGAGGCCAGAACCAGATGGCTCAGAGCAGCTCCTGCTCCTGAGTCTGCACAGCGCTGCCCTCAAAGGCTCCTGCCCCGTCAGCCACACCTGGGAGCCCAGGGTGAAAGGAAGCAGGTTCTACCCACAAAGCCAGTTTCAGTGGCCTCTGTGGTCACTGCCTCAAGTGGCCAAAGACCTCAGTAGTGGTGAGGACATGGGAGGAGCCGGCTCGGAGCCCCAGAGCCAGGGTTGGCAAAGAGAGGACAAGGGAAGCAGGGACACTTTGGGAGAAAAGATTCTGGGAGGAAAAGGTGGTGAGGGGGAATACAACATAGCATGGAAGCTGAGAGTCATACTGCCCGGGTTCAGTGCAGCCTTTCCAGCTGGGTAGCTTTAGGAAAAGCAGCCTAACCTCTCTGTCCCTCGGTTTCATCACTTGAAAAATGGGGGGGGGGTGACAGTAAGTTGACCTCACAGGGCAGTTGTAAACACCTCAAATGCTTGTTGGTATGGGGGTGAACCTGGGCTTCCCTATTCAGATCTTGGGCAAGTCACAGCGCTTCTGTGAGCCTCAGGCTCCTCGGCTTTGTAGTGACTTTATGAAACCCACCTCTGGGGTGCTGAGGGGCAGAGGGCCTGGGAATAGCCCATCTGGGCCCAGCCATCCATCTTGCCCAGAGTGAGTTGCTCCAATAATAACAACAACAATAAATAATAGTAGCAGTAGACCATGTTCTAAGCACTACATATGCATAAACTTGTTTTTTTATTTTTATTCTTTTTGCATGAACTCATTTTAACCCCCATTTTACAGACAGGGAAACTGAGGCACAGAGCAGTAAAGGCACACAGAAATGAAAATGTAGAAATGTGGATTCTAACTCGGTAGGTCTGGGCAAGAGGTTATGCGTTTCCCACAAGCTCCCAGGTGGTGCTGATGGTTCGGGCACAGCACTTTGAGCAGCAAGGGGCTATCACACTTCCTTAAGGTCACACAGTTGGTGAGCACCGAGCCTGGATTCAAGGCCACATAGAAGGCTGTCTAGTCCTGCACTTAACCTTGACCCTAACTGCCTGCCCCGGCCCCAGCTTTCTCCCCTACAAAGAGGCAGGAAGTGCAGCTCCCCTCCCCAAGCCCATTTCCTCTCTTGGGGCCCCTACCACCTCCTTCTATTGGTGGCATCTGGCCCGTAGAACCTCCCTGCCCCCAATGTCCCTGGGGTCCTCCCTGTTGATGCTATGGGGGGTTTCAGATGCTCATTAGCCAGGAAGATAATTAAGGGAGAGGGATGAGCTCACCCTGGGTCCCTGGGGCTTGCTCAGGCCCAGCTGAGCCTGCCCTGTGCCAGCCTGGCCCTCTGCCTGCTTGCCTTGGGGCGCTGGAGGGGCCAGGACAAGGAGGGGCTGGCTGGGGTGCGACGAGGCCTCAGCCAGCCTCCCAGGAGACTCCAGTGGGGCCTCCCTGCCCAGCCCACAGCCCTTAGGGTTCCAGGCCTAAAAATGAATTGAAATGTCTTGGCCAGAGGGAAATTCCCCAAAGGGTGAGAGGTGAGCCTCGGATGAGTTCTGCAGGGTGCGGTTAGGAGGGGCGGAGGGTGCGTGTCACCCAGCTCTGAACCACACAGCAATCCTTGTCAAGGGGAGAGAGCCTCACTTGCTGGCTAGCGGCTTTAATCTCTCTCTAGCATTGGCTCGGCCCCCTCATGACCAGGAGAGAGCAGACCTCAGGCTCACCATCTTAAGCAATCCACACTCAAGCTAGCCTGTCACATCGTCTTGCTTTTCTGCAGTGTATATTACTTTCTATTTTCGGCACAGATATTTGCTTTTCCATTTAGGATAGTGACAGACCCATTCCTTTGTAAATCAGTCTACTTAGGGGTTAAAAATAAGTGAGTTCACTTCAAGCAATATATAATGGAAGTAACTAGAGACGGTACAGGGAGATGGGGAGATGGAAGCTGTGGGGACAGTGGCAGATGGAGCGCTGAAGTGGGGAACCTGCCAGAGGTGAGCCCGAAGGCAGCTTGCAGCCTGGGCACACAGTCCTCTTACTCCAGGGCCAAACAGCCTCTGGCCAGGACAGAGACACCCCATGAGCTCCTGTGTCCACCAGAAAGTTGGGAGCAGGTGTCGGGGTGAGGGCTGTCTGAGGAGGTGTGTACTGAGCTGAGACGGATGCAGCCTTGTCTTGGCACCAGAGAAACTTACAGACATGGAAGCAGGCAGACGTTGAGTGTGTAGGATCCCTTTTATTTTGATTTTTAAGTGATTTTTTTTTAGCAAATGTCAGCTGCAGAGAATCATGGACTGATCATAATCCGGATCCTGGCATATTCTCTTCTTTGGTCCTTGCATGACCTACTTTTCTTAAGAATTTCCATAGCTATTTTAATCAAGTGAAAAAGTAATACACCCCAGGTAACTCATGGATCAAAAGCAAGGACCCTAACAACCGGCAGCATCCAGTCTTGAGGTCACCTCCTCCCATCCCCGCTGTGATCCCTATTGCGGTCCCCGTTGCCTTGGATCCTGCCTTCATTACTCCCTGTTTTCCTTCTTGTGTGATTTTATCCTCAAAGTGTATATTTTATGTTAGTTTCTTCTTACTAACTTTATTAAAAAGATATATTAGCTTCCCAGGGCTGCTGGAAGAAATTACCACCACTGGATGCTTAAAACGATAGAAAACTATTCTTTCACAGTTCTGGAGGCTAGAAGTTCAAAATCAAGGTGCTGGCACAGCCACCTTCCCCTCTGAAGGCTCTGGGAAAGGATTTGTTCCATGCTTCTCTCCTGGCTTCTGGTGGTTGCCAGCAATCCTTGGCAATCCTTGGCTTGTAGATGCATTCTCTCTGTGTGTCATTGCCCCTTCTTTCCCCCCACCCCCAGCATTTTTGAGGAATTACTGGCAAATTTAATTGTATATATTTTAAGTATACAATGTGATACTTTGATATACATACACATTGTGGAATGATTACCCAGATCAAGATAATTAACATCTCCAGTACTTCACAGTTAACTCTGTGTGTGTGTGTGTGTGTGCGCGTGTGCGCGTGTGCGCTTGTACATGAGGTGAGAATGTTTAAGACCTACTCAGCAACTTTCGAGTATACAGTAATGGTTTTTTTTTTAACTGAAGGATAGACGGTTTACAATGTTGTATTAATTACTGGTGTACAGTGTAATGATTCAGTTATATGCATATATATTCCTTTTCATATTCTTTTTTATAAACTATTATAAGATATTGAATATAGTTCCCTGTGCTATACAGTAGGACCTTGTTGTTTATGTATTTTATCTATTTTATCTGAATGATTAACTATAGCCATCATGCTGTATGTTAGATCCTCAGAATTTACTCTTGTTATTGAAAGTTTGTGCTTTTTAACCTGCATCTCTTCATTTCCCCCTCCCCTAGCCCCTGGCAAACACCATTCTGTTTTCTGATTCTATGAAATCGTGTTTCTTTCCTTCCTCCTTCCTCCTTCCCCTCCCTTCTTCCTTCCTCCTTCCTTCCTTCCTTCCTTCCTTCCTTCCTTTCTTTTCCACATACAAATAATAACTATACAGTATTTGTCTTTCTCTATCTGGCTTACTTCACTTAACATATGGTGAGATAATATTACATTGTATATATATGCCACATTTTCTTTATCCATTCACGCATGGAAAGACATTTAGGTTGTTTCCATATCTTGGCTTTCATAAATAATACTGCAATAAACATGGGAGGGCATATATCTTGTCAAGATACTGATTTCATTTCCTTTGAATATATACCCAAAAGTGAGATTGCTGGATCATATGGTAGTTCTAGTTTTAATTCTTTGAGGAACCGCCTGTGCTGTTTTCCATAGTGGCTCCACCAGTTTACATTCCCACCAACAAACACAATGGATCCCTTTTCTCTACATCCTCACCAACATTTGTTATCTCTTGTCTTTTTGATGATATCCATCCTAACAGGTATGAGGTGATATCTCACTGTATTTTGATTTGCTTTTCCCTGAAGATTAGTGATGCTGAGAACCTTTTCAGGTACCTATCGGCCATTTGAACATCTTCCTTGGAAAAATGTCTATTCAGGTCCTTTGCCCATCTTTCAAATTGCATTAATTATTATTATTATTACTATTTTTGCTGCTGCTGAGTTGTGTGAGTTCTTTATATATTTTGAATATTAACCCCTTATCATATACATGGCTTGCAAACGTTTTCTCTCATTCTGTAGGTTGCCTGTTCATTCTGTCGTTTCCTTTGCTGTACGGAAGCTCTTTCGTTTGATGTCATCCCATTTGTTTAGTTCAGCTTTTGTTGCCTGTGTTTTTGATGTCTTATCCAAGAAACCGTTTTCAGAGAGCTTTTCCCCAGTGTTTTCTTCTAGGAGTTCTAAGGTTTCAGGTCTCACATTTAAGCCTGTGATCCGTCTTGAGTTAATTTTTGTGAGTTTAAGGCAGGGGTCCAGTTTCATCGTTGGGCATGTGGATATCCAGCTTTCCCAACACCGTTTATTGAAGGGACTGTCCTTTCCCCATTGTGTGTTCTTGTCGCCTCGTCAAAAATCAATTGGCTGTATGTGTGTGGGTTTATGTCTGGGCTCTCTATTCTGTCTCACTGGTCTATGCGATTTTATGGCAGTATGTTTTATTATAGCTTTGTAATATAGCTTGAAGTCAGGAAGTGTGATAGCTTCAGCTTTGTTCTTCTTCCTCAAGATTGCTTTGACTGTTCTGGGTCTTTTGTGGTTCCACACAACTTTTAGGGTAGATGTTTCCCTTTCTGTGAAAAAATGCTGTTGGAATTTTGAGAGGGATCTTACTGAATCTGTAGATCACTCTGGAAAGTATGGACATTTTCACAATATTAATTCTTCCAATCCAAGAACAGGAGATAGCTTTCCATTTATTTGTGTCTTCTTCAATTTCTTTCATCAGTGTCTTCTAGGGTTTTTTGTTGGGTTTCTTTTCTCCTTCTCCTTCTTCTTCTTCTTTCTTCTTATTTTTTAGGTTTTTTGTCTTACAGTTTTCAGTGTACAGGTCTTTCACCTCCTTGGTTAAATTTATTCCTGAGTATCTTATGTTTTTGATGCTATTGTAAATAGGATTGCTTTCTTAATTTCTCTTTCAGATAGTTCATTGTTAGTGCATAAAAACACAGATGATGCGTATATGTTGATTTTGTATCCTGCAACTTTACTGAATTCATTTCCTAGTTCTAACAGTTTTGTGGGGAAGTCTTTAGGGTTTTCTATATATAAGATCTTGTCATCTGCAAACATAATTTTACTTCTTCCTCTCCAATCTGGATACCTCTTATTTCCTTTGCTTGCCTAACTGTTGCAACTAGGACTGCGTCCTTTTCTAATAAGGACACCAGTCATTGGATGTAGGGCTCACTCTACTCCATTATGACCTCATCTAAACTTAACTGATCACATCTGCAAAGACCCTATTCCCAAATAAAGGTACGTTTGCAGGTGACAGAGATTAGGACTTCAGTATATCTCGTCAGGGACACAGTTCAACCCATAACAAAGGGAGTCCAGATAACCGAAAAAAAAAGGGTGGGTATCAAGGTGTATGAATCTTTTGGGGCTTAATTTCTTTGTTTAATAGAATATATGTATAGCTAAGATCGGCCCATATTGTAGTTCCCTTGTTTTAACCATGTCCCATTCCACCAGCTCAGTGTGCCACCAGCTCAGTGGGCCATCTGGATGGCCCTTTGGGTGGTGTCCAGGTGTCTGCTAATTTGAAGTGCTGTTTGGGCATCCTCATAAGTGGCTCTTGGTGTGCATGCAAGAGTTTCTCTGGGGTGTTTTCCTAGAAATAGAATCACTGGGACTCAGAATATGTGATGGTTCTGCTTTAAGAGATGATAGCAAGGTACTTTCCGAAGCAGTTATGCTCACCACACTCCCGCCAGCAACATGAACGATCCACATCCTCTCCGACACTTGATATTATTAGATTTTTAAATGTCTGCCAATTGAGGGTAGAACTGTTGCCCACTGAGATCTTGATTTGCATTTCTTGGTCACTAATGATGCTGAACATCGTTTTCAACACTGAGATCTGAAATACATTCACCTATATTTTCTACTAAGAGTTCTGAAGCTTTGTTTTTGACATTTAAATTCATAATCTATCATCTTTCCATCAAAGGACTTTACCTATAATTCTTACTAAAAATGTTAGAGTGTTTTTTGTTTGTTTGTTTGTTTTTGGCATTTATGTTCTTAATCTGGAGTGGACTTTTGGGGTGAGGAGGGTTTGGTCATATCTTAGGAGCTTTTCTAGGAGGCCGAGTGTTTTGAGGACAGTGGGATGGGATGTTCCAACTGGGACTCTTGAGTATACTGGAAACTGTTCACTGGATTTTGAGTTCAAATTCTGCTGCTCCCAGGGACTGCCTTTGCAATCTGTCACTTCATCTCCGTGACTCTCAGTGTCCTCATCTGTAAAATGACAATTACAGGAGATACTGCCCTTGGTCGCCATGACAAGTACAGAAAGCCAAGGATGCAGAAAGCTTCCCCCATTGCCCAGTACACAGCATAAGAACACTTACTAGTGTTTATTAAGTACTTACCATGTGCCAGGTGACACCAAGCACATTACACGTGTTATTACTCATTTAACCCCTGACAACTCTGTGAAGTCGATGGCATTTTCCACCCTTTAAAGGTAAGGAAACTGAGTCTCAAATAGGATGAATGAGTCCTGCAAGGGAACAATGCTAGCATGGATCAGAGGACCTGAACCCTGGCAGTCTGGCTGCAGCGGAGCCCTCATCCATCTCCATCACACAGCAAGGCCTTCCTGCCCCTTCCTCCGCCCTCCAGAATCCAGTCCCGGGGCCGAGGGAGAGAAATGACTGGGTGAAATGAGGGAGAAGCAGGCAGTGGGACTGTCCTCCAGTTCCTCTGTGGCTCCTGCCATTGACTCTGAGGCTGGGGAGGGAGGGGGGAGGCCAGGCCTCCGGGTGGGGAAGTCCATCCATCTATCCCCTCCGCAGGCAGGTGGTCACCAGAGTGGAGATGAATAACAGGCCACAGTGTTCCCCCTGGTGTCATCCATTATTCACAGCCACCGTCTGGGGCCTGGGGTTGCTTTGGGGTCAGGCAGGAATTATTCCTAAAGCCCAGCTCTTAGGGGCTTTTATCCACAGCTGAGCCTGAGCGCAGACAACCATCTTCTCTAGATCTGAGGCCTGGGGGCTTTCCACTGAGAAGGGAATGGAGGCTCCAGCATGAGCTCCAGGCCTGCGACCCACAGGCAGACAAAGCACTTGGGCTGTGTTTGAGCCCTGCTCTGCCACTTTCCAGTTACCTTCTCTGAGCCTCAATTTCCTTATCTGTAAAATGGGAAGAGCTGGCCCCACTTTGCTAAAAGATTTAGAAATAATCTACTCTAGAGGCGTGAGGAGCCCATAGCTGGGCTTGATCGCCAGAGTTGCTCTTATGACATCTGCTCTTTCAGTGATTGTCTCCCAGGCCCTACTGGGGAAGTGGAGGTGGTGTGACCCTTCGGGGAGTCTGCAGCCTCCTGGGAGAGACAGACCCCCAGTGTATTACCTACAAAAGGGAGCTTCTAATACAACAGTGTGGCCCCCCATAAAAGCTGGTTAAGGGTGACTATTCATGGAACAGCGGTTATTTGAAAACCTACTATATGCCTGGCAAGCTGCACTGATAGTCAAGACAGTCAGTCCTGCATGTGTAACACTTGCAGTCTAGTGTCCCAGGAAAAGTGGGGGATGCTGGGCCCTCCCAGGATCAGTCTGCAGCCAGGGGGCAGGGCAGAGGTGGAGAGCAGAGGGCTCACCCCAGGTCCGCCCATGAATAGGGTAGGGACTCACGCACTCCCATCCTCAAAACCATACAAAGCTCACGTCTCTGCCTTCACCTGTCAGAAGGCCCCAACTGAAGGGCAGGGGACCAGGGCAGTGGAGGCCCTGGAATCACTCAGAGCTGAATTTGACTTATGGGGTGTATCAGTCACCCATCGCTGCTTAACAGATCACCCCAGCACCCAGCAGACATTTATTTTCTCGTAGATTCAGTGGGTCAGGAATTCAGGAGCAGCTCGGCAGGATGGTTCTGGCTCAGGGCGCCTCCTGGGGCTGCAGGCAAATACAGCCAGAGCTGTAGTCCCACGAAGGCTTGGCAGGCTGGAGGACCCACGTCCCCAAGGCTCACTCCCATGGCTGTGGGCAGGAGGCCTCAGTTCCCCACTGTGGAGGCCTTTCCCTCGGGCTGCTTGAGTGTCCCCCAGCCTCAGTGATTCCAGATGGAGAGCACGCAGAGTACCTTTAAGACCAAATGGCAGATGTCACCCTCCACCGCTCCTACCACATTCTATTTATCAGAAATGGGTCCCTATGTCCAGCCCACACTCAAAGTGAGGAGGCCTCCAGGTGTGGGAGTCACAGCAAAAAACTCAAGAGACAGACATCCATGCCCTCATGGGGCTTCTGTCCTACTGGAGGGACTGGACAATAGATAAAGAAGTAATATGCATCGTATACCCTACATGTTCTAGGGAGAAACACAGAGGAAAGTAGGAGGAGGTGGGGTCCCACATGTGCGTTCTCTATCTTCTCTGTGCATCTACAGGAGATGGATGGATGGATGGGTGGATGAAGATATAGCCCCATTAAAAAAGAAAAAACAGACGGTGATATTCTGTACATGCTGTTCTGTCCTTTGCTTTTCTCACTTAAAAACAAATCTTGAAACTCACCCCTAATATGCCGTATTCTTTTTGATTTACTGATTTTAAATAATAATGTGAAACACGTGAAGACACAGTCCTGCAGAGCTAGAACAGAAGCTGGTGTGTGTTGAGCACTGACTGTCCTGAGCGCAAGTCACCTCCTCTGACCCTCCCCACAACCCTGCAAGGTGGGAGCTGTCTCCAGAAAACATTTTAAGTTCATGGACAGTTTTTATAAACAGGTGGATAATAACAGCTCCTAACTTCAGAGAAATTTCATGTCCTGGATTGTGGTACTGACAAATAGTAGCGTCTGAGAGATCTCCCTGTTGAGGGTAATAGAATAATAAAATACTACGGTGTAGTGTTATCATGTTACATTAATATGAATTATCATTATAATCTATAGTAATATGTCAAGTAATTAATATTAATTATGGTAATATTAAGTATATCAATAGTATATAATATATGGTTAATATATAATATATAATATTATTGGTATACTGTTATAATGATAATACGTTAACATCATCATTATATTTATTATATAATTATATAATAACTTATGTAAATATTAATACAGAATTGTTATATATTAATAATATAAATAATAAATTGATTGTTATGTTAATATATTAAATATTTAGACTATATCTATATTCATCATATTAGCTAGATATATAATTTAGTATAAATATTTAATATATTACATCTATAAATATAACAAAATCTATACAATAATATTTATAGGAGAAGAAAAAACTGAGAGAAAATACTGGGAAAACAACAAAACCAAGACGATCTGAGCAGTGACTCATACTGGAGTTGAGACTGGAGCCAGCAGACTCAGAGCTGGCCCTGGGGCTGTGCTTGGGGCTGAGGTTGTGGATAGGACACTGGGGTCCAGGGGTCCAGGCAGGACTCTGCCCCCTTGGCTCTCACTTCAGGCAGAAAGAAGCTCCCAGAAGGGAAAGTGGTGCTAGGAATTAAGATGGAAACTTCCTGTCAGCCTACACGTGCGCGGTGAGAGATGGGTGAAGGTCCCGTCCCCGCACCACAGCCCAGCCTCCGAGCCCCAGAACCCTCTGCCCGCCCCCAGGCCCCGCAGGTGCTCCGTCCTGTTCATGGGGGCCCTGAACCAGCAAGCTCTGTCGGGGCAACCTCCGGGCCTCTGCAAAGGCTGGGGCGCCAGGCAGCGTGCCTGCCCTGACGGAGAACCCCTGTAGCTCTGGATCCGGGCTGATGGGGCGGCCACAGGACCCACCTGGGAACAGAGCCAGTGAGCCCCTCAGGGAGCTGGTGCTCCTGTGATTGCCCTGAGCCCCACTGGGCCCTGTGCTGCCTGGGGAGGGACCTCTGCTTGGAACCAGACTGCCTCACCTCAGACGGGCTCTGCGTCACACAGACTGGGGGCTCAAGCCTGCCTCTGCTCATCCCAGGTCCAAGCCTCAGTTCCTCCATCTGTAGCGTGGGCTTGGGACATGGGCAGCTGAGCACTTGGTGAGAACTCTGGCTGAGAAGGAGGGATATGCAAGAAAACAAGAATCATTTCTGAGCAGAGCTGTTGCCCTCCAGGGCTCCATGGTTCCTGATGCACTGGGGAAAAACCACCCACACTGCCCTGGGCCCCTGCCAACCCCTGTCCCTGCCGCTCTGGCCCCAAGGGAACAGGTTGGAGCCAGTAAGCTTGTCTCCAACAAGTCCTCACCTGTCCTGGCGGGGAAAAGAGAGGGACATGAGGCAGGAAGGCAGCACTAGGTCCTGCCTGCTTCCTCCCTCCCTGTGCTGCAGCCGTGCTCAGTCACCACAGTTCCCCAATGCTTCATGTCTTCTCCCGTCTCAGGGCCTTTGCACAGGCTGTTCCCACCACTAAGGTTCCCTTCCTCCTCTCTTCAGACTTATCCTCGCTATTCAAGACTCTGCCCTGGGAAATCTCTCAGATCCTGCTCTGTGGGCCCCTACCCAGCCCAGGTCTCACTGGAGTGTCTGGTCCTCAACAAACTGAGCCCCCTGAAGACCAGGATCTGGTCTGTGCCAACTTTGTAGCCCAGCAACAGTGGATTCTCAGCAAATGCTTGTTGAGAGCAAATGTGTGCATGAAGAGCATGTCTCCCCTGCACCCAGACTTTGATGGACCCGTGCAGTGCTAGGAGAGGTAGGCAAGGGAAGGGCCCCGCCCTCAGCGCATTTCAGTCTAAGGGGAGGCAGACATTAAACGAATAATCATATAATCACCCCGAATGATCCCTGAAGGCAAATTCGGTGCCTTGAGAGTGTGCAGAGGCAGATGCCACCTTGATGGAGACCTGAGATTTCCTGGAAGCAGTGATGTTTGAGGCCTGATTTGAAAGCTGAGTGAGAACAAATAACTGGACAGAGAGAGGAAGAGGGAACCGCATGTGCGATGGCTCAGTGGTCAGGACACATCCAGAGGGGCGTATGCGGGAGACACTGTAGGCTGCAGGGGTTAGGGTGGGAAGGTTGGGTCAGAGGGAGGCTGGCTGAGCTTCATCCTCAGAACAATGCAAGGACATTAAAGGGTTTCATCATCTCTGGGACAATGGGACCCAAATTGAATTTTAAAGAGGTGGCTGTGTTTGCCTCGTGGAAAACAGATCAGAGGGGCTGAGAGAACAGGGAGGAGGCCCCTGGAGACACTTGAACTGAGGCAGGGATGGAGAGATGTGGACAGGTGTGGAGGATTTTTAGCAAAGAGCCAACTGAGAGGCCTAGCCATGGGGTCTGCAGACAGAGGAAAGGCAGAATCCAGGATGAGGCCTGGAGTCCCACCTGAGCAGGGCCAGTCCGGCTTGGGGCAGCCTGTTCTCAGGAGGAGGGTCTGACAAGCCTCTGTTGCCCTGGCCACCCACTGGCCACCAACCAGCCAAGACTCCCCTGGCCAGAGCCATGGGCCTGGGGACCTGAGGGGTGCTGACCCTCCCCCACAGTGAGCACATTCCAGGATCCAAGACACTTCTACCTCCTTTGAGCCCCACCCTGCCCTGGAGATGCTAGGTGACCATCTCTGGGCCAGAGCCTTGCCTGCCTTCCTGGCTGAGAGCCAGAGAGTCATCTCCCTCCCTGGGGACCAGGGGCTCCAGGAAGTCTCCTTCAGAAAGCCCCCACCCAGGCTCAGCCCAGATCTCTCTTGGGAAGGTCCATTCAACCACTCAGGATGCCCTTGCCAAGTGCTGGGGAACAGAGCACGAACTAGGAGATGAGATCCCTGCCCTCAGGAGGCTGACATTCTAGAGGGGGAGGTGGGGAATATGAAAACGCGTTAATAATACATCATGAAACATAATTTCAGAGAGCGATAAATGCCCTACGCATGATGTGATGGAGACTGAGGGGGTGGGGGCTGCCTGAGAGAGGAGGTCAGGGTGGTGCATCTTCTGTGGATGCAGAGAAGCCCAATATGGAAAAGCATTGCAGGCAGAGGGAACAGTGAAGGCAAAGGTTAGAGGAGGGAACAAAGAGCGGGGCTGGGAGGGCGAGACTTGGTGGGAGAAGAGGCCCAAGGGGTGGACCAGGCCTGGACAGCCCTGGTGAGCATGACACTGGGGAGGCCTGGTGGGTTTCAGGCAGGGGCGATGGGCTGGACTCCCCCCTCCCTGGCAGAATCTCCTTTCTTGCTCAGCCTGGAAACCCCCTCACCCGCAGTTCCCTATTTCAGCCCTTTCCTGGGGTCTTTCCAGCACCTCTGCCTCCCTCACCCCCATTGCAGGTATTCCCTGGGCTGGAATTTCCCCCAGATCTGCAGCCAGGGAGGGGAACTAACGCCCACCGTTGTCAAGGCCACGTGCGTGGACCTCCTACATGTGCTGTGCCTCTTGCTGGGTGAGCTGCAGCCTGCGCCCCTCAGACCCTCACAGGGACCCATTGTACAGACCAGGAGACCCAAGTGACTTGCTCAAGGCCATGTGGACCAAAGGCAGGAGCCAAGATGTGAACCCGGCTCAGTCTCATTCCGAAGGGTTATCAAATCCGATTCCTGACGGCTTTGTGAAAGTGGGAGTCCCAGATTCTTCTGCCCTTTTCCTGCCTGCCTCCTCCTTTCATCCCCTCCACTTTGCTAAATGTCACCACCAGCCCCCCAGGTGCTGAGCAGGACACCCAAGAGCCGTTCTGATCCCTCCCCTTCACTGCCTCCTCTTCCAGGGGCCGGTCATTGAATCCCCCTCGACGGGCCTTGCCGCAGCTTTAATGCCCAGCATATCTGGGTAGTGACGATTTCTCCCTTCCTCTCAGGGAAAAAAGGAGGAAATTAAATTGTGGCGGGTTATCACTGATCTAGAGAAAGCCGCACTGAGGTCTGTGGGGGCCTTTCTCTAAAGATAAACTGCACATGATTGCAGTAAGTGCAGTGGGTCTGGAGGCGGGGCCAGCAGACACTGCCTGGTGTCCCTAAAGAACACCGCAGGGTCAGACAGCTGCTCCCACCCCAGAGGAGCTGTAGGAGGCCGTGCCCCACAGCCTGGCCCTTCTGCCAAAAGAGACATCATCAAAAGACTCAGAGTCACTCCCCCGCCTTCCTTGAAGCAGTGTCATCTTTAGGGGCAATGTTCTAAAATTGACCATGGTGATGGATGCTTAAGTCTATGAATACACAAAAAAACACTGAATTGTACTTTTTTTTTTTTTGAGGGGAAGTCATTAGGTTTGTTTGTTTGTTTGTTTATTTATTCTATCCTGAGTATTGAACCCAGGACCTCGTGCGTGCTAAACTCACACTGTACCACGGAGCTATACCCTCCCCCCTGAATTGTACTCTTTAAATGGGGGGAATGCATGGTATGTGAATTATAGCTCAATATATCTGTTAAAAAAAAAAAACAACAGCAAACCCAAGGGGCCTGTGTCCTCCACTACACAGGTAGAGGGTCCAGATCTGCTCAAACACATGAAATGTGAAACAGAGATCATGAGAATGTTCAAATATTCCCCGATAGCCATAAGCAGAGCTAACATTTCATTAGCGTTGGTGACATGCTGGTTAACCCTGTGACTCTCACAACAGTTCTGTCAGGGAGACACTGTTATCCTCCCCTTTGACAGATGGGGAAACTGAGGCACAGGGGGGAACATGACTTACCGAGACCACACACAAAGAAGTGTCAGAGCAAGGTTTGAACCCCACAATATAGCTCCAGTCCCCTCACATTTGCCCCTGATAGAGACAAGACTAGAGAGGATAATAATCTAAAAATCAACAAGTGTCACCAGCCCCAACAGTGGTCCTGCCATGTTCTTACCAGCATCAGTAAACTACGGGCCAGTTAGTTTCCAGACTCACCGCTTTTACTGCAATCACGCGAAGTCTATCTGTTGAGAAAGGTGCCACTGCCTCTAAACTGTTTCAGCCCCCCGCCCCACCGCCTGCCCCTGCTGGATTCTTCTGTCAAAAGTCATATCATCATGCCGTTTCACTCATAAATCCTTCAGGATGTATCTCTGTGATAAGAACTCTTTCTTCAATAACCACATTTTCATTTAATTACCATTTTCACACCTCCAGGAAGTCAGTAGTTCTGTAATATCCTCTCAAATCCTGTCTCCCCCCACCCAACCCTGTTGTTTCCCAAGTGTGTTTAATGGGTGATTGGTTCAGTTCGGGAGAAAGAGTCTGTACGTGGCATCTGGATGCTCTATCTCGTAAATCCCTTTTAAGCTGTGATGATTCTCCCTTTTTCGCTTCCTGGCCTTTGAGTCGTTGCAGAAAGTATGGGATCCTCACTCTTAAGCATTGATTTGCTGCCTCTTAAAGGGCCTCCGGCAGAAACCAGAGGGGTCAGGGTTAGGGGGTGGGGAGAGGGCAGGGGATGGAGGGAATCTGGCTCAGCTTCCAGGCCTTGTGGGGAGCCCGGTGTTCCCACGTGACTGGTTGTCTGAAAAGAGATAAAATTAGGCCTAGGTAGAAAGAAAAGGGAGGCACACTGATGTTGGCAGCAGCTAAATATATCCGCCTGTCCACCTCATCACAAATGCTGTCAATCCCCCTTCAAAGTGTACCTGGAATCTGCCCTTTCTGTCTCGCAGTGGATTGGAGGAGGCGAGGGAGGAGGGGGGCGGGGTAGGTGGTCGGGAGGCTCCCACAGTCCAGGTAAGAGCTGATGGTGGCCCTCAGCTAGGATGGTGGCTTTAGGTGAAGAGAGAACAGGTTCCAGGAATATTCCGGAGGAAGAGCTGGTCAGGCACAGTGGCTGTGTGGACATGGAGGGCAAGAGATATCCAGGGTGCTTTGGACGGCAGGCCCCTTTCTCTCTGGGGAAAGCAGCCTTCTTGCCTTGAGCTCGTCTACGCAGACCCCTCCTCCCGGCTCCCGGCTGCAGCTGGGGAGATGACACACGCCAGAATGAGGGTGACTCACTCCTCAACATGGACCACCAGCACCCCACGCTCAGCCTTGCAAAGAGAGAGAGCCAACAAGAGGAAGGAGAGGGGGTGGGACAAAGGCACAGAAGCCAAGATCAGCCCCTTCCCAGTGCCATGGGCTTGGGCAGCTCAAGTCCTCTTCGAGCCTCAGTTTCCCCACCTGGGCAATGGGAATGTCCCCTCCTACCTGGCTGGGCATCGTGAGGAATTAAATGGTGAGCTGCTTTTAAGTGATGGTGTTGAGGAAGAGAGCCCGGGGGCTCCCAAAGAGTCCGGAGGATGTGAGGATTCGCTGGTAGGGGGGCTGGGCATCATGGGAGCTCATTCTGCAGCTGGCCAGCATATGGGGCCAAGCACATCCCAACCGGTCCTTGATCCCCACTGGGGTCAGCCTCTGAGCATCCTGGTTATAGGCAAGCTGAACTGTGGGGAGTGACTGTGAGTGCTGTCTGTGGTTCTAACCCTTCCAGACTGGCCTCTGCCAAGCTCCGGACCACTTTGTTTATTTTTCCTTTTCTACTTTGATGTTGAACATCCTGCATTAATAAAGAGGCAGCTTAGAAACTGGCTAAGGGCACGGATTCAAATCCTCTCTCAGCCACCTACCTGCTGTGTGATCTTAAGCAGTTTACTTCATCTCCTGGGACTCAATTTCCTCATCTATAAAATGAGCATAATTACACAAAGCTCATAATAGGCTCGTGGTGAAGATTAAATGAGGTTAAATAATTTTCCTAAGGGTGAGTTAATATTTGTATAGTGTTTAGAACCAAGTCCCACACAAGTTAATGGGAGCCTCTTCCCACTGCCTCCTGCATACTTCTCACATGACCTCTGTAATTTTTGACAGTTTTCTTAATTTATGGATGACATGTCCCAGATTCATCTTGTACATTTTTTACCTGGAATTAAGCCGTTTCATCAGAGGAGCCCTGTTCCTTTTGGCGATAAATGGAAGTGAGGGGTCACAATCTAGATATTAGAGGTGCTCATTGCTACCAGGTTATCATTGCATCTAGGCGGAAAGCTGGAGAAACTGAAAATTATCATTCACATTTAAGTTTACAAGACTTTCATTTAGCTACTTCAATTTTATGGGTCTCTTTTTAATTTTTACATAGAAAATCTTGGTTCCTAACAACATTAACTCAATTTCTTATTTTCTTTATCCTATATTGTAAAGCTAACCATTTTAACCTAATAATAGCAGTATAATCGCTACCTGTGAGATAACTGAGTACAGTTGAAGATTTCACTGTGCTTCTGTTTTGTAGTGATTCTGTGGCCCGTAGGATAAAGCCCATTAGGGATGTACAATCAAAATGCTGTTTGAAGTCACTTCCAATAATCTTTCATAGTATGGGTGCCAAGTTGACATTCAGTCAAGTTTATTCATTTCTGTTGGGTATTTTTATTTTAATGGATTGGGTTTTTTTTTTGTCTTTGCTTTACCATTTTGTAAACTGTTTGCATTCACAAATTAAAGCTCTAAAACCATAGACACTCAAGTCTATCGTCCACTTCTATCGTCCCTTTCACTAGTTACCCCTCTCCCCACAGGTAACCACTTTTGTGAGTTTCTGCTTTATCCTTCCATTGTTTCTTCTTGAAAATATAAGCAAATGTATTCACACCCCACACGTATTCAGAAGACAGAATACTTTGCATATACAGTTCTGCTCCTTGGATTTTGTTTTTGTTTTTTCACTTAATCATAGAGCCTGGAGAGGACTCCCGCGGAGTCCTGGGAGACAGCCTCTTCCTCCTTTTTCACAGCTGTAGAGCACTCTCCCCAGGGAGGGCACCACTCAAGGGGTAGAGGGCATGCTTAGCATGCAGGATGTCCTGGGCTCAGTCCCCAGTACCTCCTCTAAAAATAAATAAATAAATAGACAAAGAAATCAAATTACCTCCCCCTCAAAAAAAAATTAAGAACAAATGAAAAATAATAAAATAAATTTGTTTAAATAATGGGGGAAAAAAAAGGAACTCTCCTATGTGGATGTCCAGAGTTTATTCAACCAGTTTTCTCTTGGAGGATGTCTGTGTTGTTTCCAGACTTTGATGGTACTAATGACGACATTAATACTGCAACAGTAACAAAAAAAGACCACTTTGTGCATACATGATTTGTATTTTGGGTAGTGTATTTTGGGGGATAGATTCCTAGATATACCTTCATGGGATTCAAAACAATCTGCTCTTAAGACTTTAATTTTTTAGAGCAGTTTTAGGTTCACAGCAACATTGCGAGGAACTCATGGGATTTTTAGTCACAACTATGACACTTATTACACGGTTCATGTGCCCTGGGTGTGCATAACAGCTGTGCACATGTGTGGGTGGAGGCGCTACTTGCTGACACAGAAAGCATGGAGGGCCTCTTTCTAACCTTGTACTATGTGGTTTAGCAAGTGAGCTGGCCTTTGTGTGTAGCGGAGGGAGCAGGATTCGAGGGACTGGGAACTGAGGCTGAGGTGAGGAATGTGCCTACAGCAGCCATGCTCCAGTTTCAGCTGATTGGCCACACAGGATGGCCCCCAGATTGTTCCCGGAGAAGGGGGCGGGGTAGGTTGTCCACACCTGGCACTCCCAACCCCGGTTCCTTCCGATGGGACTGCCTGCATCTCCCAGGCAGGGAGCAGGTGTGGAAAGGGGACCAATGTCCACTGCTGCTGATGGACTGAGGTCCCCTCTCAGCCCTGGCTGGGGTAAGTGACTCTCCATTCCAGGCCAGGGAAAGGCAGCCTGAACCTGGCCCAGACACATGAACTGAGTTCAAATCCCGGCTCTGCCCTGTGACCTTGGGCAAGTCTCTTAACCTCCCTGAGCCTCAGTCTCCTCTTCGTCCATTGGGGATGAGGCAGGACCCACTCCACTCTGGGGAGGACACTGTAGGACTGTGTGTGAAGTGCCTGGCCAGGACCTGGCCCATAGTAGGTGCTCCCCGCTGAGGAACAGCCTCCCCCACTGCTCCGTGGCAGGGCTGGGGCTCAGCTGTTGGGAGCCTAGTCCTACCTTCTCTGAGCTGGAGCAGCTAGGATGCCCTGGCTCATGGCACGAGGTGGAGTCTGTCTGAGGGGAAGCCTGGCTGGCAAGGAGGTAGTCACAGTCTGGCACCACAGTGAGCCCCTCACTACTGCCCAGGATGACTCCGAGTGCCCATTCGCCAGATGTTGACAGACTGTCAGTTGTGGTGGACCTTGGTCCCCTACCTCAGTCTCCCTACCTACAAAGTGGGGTAATAATAGAACCAACTTCATGGATTGTTTTGTTTTGTTTTGTTTCTCTTCTTTGTGTGTATGTATGCGTTGTTAATTTTTTAAATTGAAGTATAGTTGGTTTACAAGGTTGTGTTAGTTTCTGGTGTACAGCATGGTGATTCAGTTATATATATATATATATATTCCTCTTCATATCCTTTTTTCATTATAGGCTATTACAAGCTATTGAATATAGTTCCCTGTGCTATACAGTAGGACCTTGTTGTTTATCTGTGTTCCGTTTTGTTTTCAGGATTAAATGAGCAGAGGCAGGGGATGCGCTTGGCAGAGGGTCTGACACAAAGTAAATGCTCAGTACAGGTCAGCTGTCATTGCTGCTGTGAAAATAGCGCTCTAGATTGACTGAGTAGCCTGCAAAAGTGCTCTCTCAGCAGGTCAATAGGGGAGGGATCTCCTAGCTCCCTGGACCCACCCCCAGATCTGCCCCCACCCAGATGCTGGAGATTCCCAGAGCTGGGATTAAGCAGAAAGGCTGCTGGGAAACCCAGCTCCGGGAAGGCTGATGGCTGCAGCTGGGCTGAAGTCCTCGAGGCTGCGGTGACAGATGGGGGGCTGATCGGTGGAGGAAGTAGTTCTTCTGGACAACAGCTGGTCGGACACTGATGGATGTCATGGGGAAGCCGGGATGCAAGGATGAAGGGGTGCAGGGAGGATCAGAGAGTCTGAGGGGCTGAGGGAGCTAAAGCCCAGATCCTGGAAAAGCCTGCCTGGAGCTTAGCGAGAAGAGTGGCCCGTGTTGGCACAGAGGGCCCAGGGTTGGAGGCAGGTGTTGGAGATTTTGGGCACTGTGTGTCCTGGACTCTCCTTCCTCACAGCCCATCATGAGGGCAACACCTAAATGGGCCCACGAACTTCGACATCAGGTTCTCAGGGTCCAGGCTAGTAACACTAAAGCAACGTGATCCCACTCAGACACAGCTCCAACCTCACAGGCTCAGTCCCCAGGGGCAGACAGACCAAAGGCACGCTATCCCCACCCAGGACCTTGGGGATTTGGGGGGTCAGGGATGGCTTCCTAGAGAAGGTGGAGCCCACGCCGGCACCTGAAGAACAAGTTGAAGGAGGCAACGACTCTTCTCTGGGCAGGACAGGGAGTGGGAAGGAAGGAAGGCTTTTCAGCAGCGGGGAACATATGAGCTGCATCCTAAATGACCAATAGCGGACAGAGGTCCGGGCAAGGTCTTCAGCAGCAAGAACAGCATATGCAAAGGCCCAGGTGCAGGAATCACTATAGGGTGACAGGGTGCAGAGGGTCCCAGTGATGGAAAAGGAAATTGTAGATGATTGGATCAGAGATAAGGCAGGGCCCAGTCTAAAAGGTATTTTCTCCCACTTGCCAGGTATTCTGAGATATAACTGACATATACATCGTGTTAGTTCTGTGGTATACTACATAATGACTTACGTGTATATTATAAAATGACACCACAGTAAGTTTAGTTAACATCCAGCACCTTGCACAGTTACAGTTTTTTCTCTTGTGATGAGAACTTTTAAGATCAACTTTCTTAGCAACTTTCAAATATATAATAACATTATCGTTAACTATAATCACTGTGCTCTACATCATATTCCCAGAACTTATTTATAACTAGAAGTTTGTACTTTTGACCCCATTCACCTATTTTGAGCCCCTCTCTTCATTCCTACCGCTGGCCTCTGACTACCACTAATCTGTTCTCTGCATTACTTGGCTTTTTTCAGATTATACATATAAAGTGAGATCATACAGTATTTCTCTTTCTTCCTCTAACATTTCACTTAGCATAATACCCTCAAGGTCCATCTTCCTTGTGACAAATGGCAAGGTTTCATCGTTTTTTACGGCTGAATAATATTCCTGTGTGTGTGTGTGTGTGTGTGTATCACATTTTTTTATCCGTTCATCCATTAATGGACACTTAGATTGTTTCTATGTCTTGGCTATTGTAAGTAATACTGTAATGAACAGGGGGGTGCAGTTATCTTTTCGAGAAAGTGGTTTTATTTCCTTAGGATACACACCCAGGAGTGGGATTGCTGGATCCTTTGGCAACTCGATTTTTAAGGATTTTTTTGAGGAATCTCCGTGCTGTTTTGCATAGTGGCTGCACCAAGTTACATTCCCACCAACAGTGTAGGAGGGTTCCCTTTTCTCCACATCCTGGCCACCACTTACGTCTCATCTTTTTGATAACATTCTGACGGGTGTGAGGTAAAACGTCTGACTGCTGTTAAGGTTGTGACTTTATCCTGAGAGTCACAGGGACTATTGTGTGTCCCAGCAGGACAGTGAGTGACTCAGGAGACCGGTGTTTTAGAAAGTGAACCCTAGCCGCAGCTGGGAGGGTGGATTACACTGGAGACTGAAGGCTACTTGAAGGCCTAGGCAGCGCAATTCTAGAGAGAGGCTGAGCGCGTGGCCCGAGCAGGGCTGGCTGGACGTGACAACACCGGGGGTGCCGCGTGGACAAGGCTGGAGGGTGAAAATTTCCTGAACGAATGTTACCGCAGAGACACAGGGTCCTCCTCATTTGTTTATTTAGCCCGTTGTTCTACCCTACTTGGCGTGGGCTACAAACCCGGCTCCAAGGGAGGGAGACTCCGCCACCGTTGACCAGAGTGGGGAGAGCGGAAGAGGAAAGGTACCAGAGCCCAGGATCAAGCGCTTTTCTGGGTGCTGAGTGGTGGCCGCGCACTTTGCCCCCGTCCAATCCGCATTACAATCATATATATATAACACATTGTATGCATTTATAAATGACAAAGCACTGGGTTAAGTTTTGAGGGGTTCAGAGGTGTACTTGAGGTTCCATTAGTAGGTGGTAGCGCCGAGATGGGAACTCAGGTTGGCGGTCTGGAAACCTAGTTCTGGTTTCCCTCTCGGTGGCTTTCAACCAAGCTGCCCTCCCCTAGAATCACCTGCGGCGGAGGGGGGCGGGTGAGGGGGTGGTCAGAGAGCAGGGGACACGCTGCGGAGGCCAAGAGGCACCCGCCCAGAAGGGGGCCCTGCTGTCACAGGCGGCGGGCGGGGGTGGCTGGGCCCGCTGAGAGTTAGGGGCAGGGGACTGGGTAGCCCCCAAAGAGTCAGCTTTTACCCCCATTTTACAGAGGAGGACCCCGAGGCCCAGAAAGCAGGAGGGGCTCTCCCAGGTGCTGACTCAGCATCTCAGGATTCCCCCCAGTCCAGTGCTCCTGGCCGGGGAGCCGGAGCTGCAGTTCCCCGGTCTGAGGAAAGATCTTAAGAGGCCAAGAGGTCGAGAGTCCAGGACCCCCAGATTTTCCCTTCGAAGTAGAGCCCCTGGGTTTCACCGACGCCCAGCCCAGGACCACTAGGAGGCGGGGGATGGAGATGAGCCTCAGGACGTGGTCCAGGGAGTGAGCCGAGACTCCCTGAATGAAACGCCCAGGTTTCTCCCAGTGGGCGGGCGCCCACCAGGCCCTGTATGAAGGGCGGCGGGGGAGGGGCGACGCCTGGTGGCGCCCATCAGGCCTGGGGTCCTGCGGTTCGTCTCCCGACCTTTTCCATTTGCTGGCTCGAGGTTTCCCGAGGGGCAGAGGCTGAAGATGCGCGCCGTGGGATGTCTCCCTGCGGGTGCTCGGTGCCCCGTGGGTAGAGGGCGGAGGACAAAGGCTGGTATAATTTCCCCCTCTCCATGGCCTGGGTTTCTTCCTGTTCGCCAGCAGTTAGCTTTAGCAAGCCCCGCTTAGGGGTCATGTGGGAGCGAGGTGAGAAGCCAATGGGTTGAAACCATGCAGCTGTCACCCAAACCGTGTGACCTGGGGCTCCGCACGCCTCTCTGAGCCTCGTCTGTAAATTGGGGAAGCTGAACCCCATTTTGCCAGAAAGCAGCCTCTTGTGTGAAATAAAAATGTCCGCGTTGGGCCTGGCCCACAGAGGAGGCTGTCATGCTCTCTCTCTCTGACAGATCCCCTATGGCCAGCTGGAGTCTGCCTTGGTGACAGCCAGGATTTAGGGCTTTGCTGATAGAAATTTTAAAAACAATATATATAAGTTTTTTTTAATTTGGGGGAGGGGTGAATTTCCCACACAAAAGAATTCCCAATAATTCAGCTTGATCAGCAGGTGATTAAGGTCCACACCAACAGTGAGAGGTCAGCTCGAGGGCAGGTACCCTGGAGATGATTGTGATAAAGATAGTCTTTCCCGCTATGGTCTTCCTCCCAAAACACACAACTGCATTCTAATCAGGAGAAAAACATCAGACAAATCCCAGTTGAGGGATTTGACAAATATTCCTGAGAAGTGTCAAGGTGCTCAAAAGCCCGGAAAATCTGTGAAACTGTCACAGCCCAGAGGAACCTAAATGACAATTAAGTGTAATGTGGTGTCCTGGATGGGATCCTGGAAGAGAAAAAAGACTTTAGGAAAAAAACGAAGGAAATCCTAATAAAGAACAAACTTTAGTAAGTAATAATGTATCAGTGTTAATAATAGGGGAAACCAGGTGTAAGTATATAGAAGTCTCTCTCCTACTTCTATAATTTTTCTCCAAATCTAAAACTATTCTAAAAAATCAAAGTTTATTTTAAAATTTTGAGGGTGGACATGAGATTGCTTTTTTTTCCCAGTATATTCTCTTTTGTTTTTAATTTGCACTCTATTGAAATACAGTCAGTTTACAATGTGTCAATTTCTGGCGTACAGCATAATGTTTCAGTCATACATACACATACATATATTCATTTTCATATTCTTTTTCATTATAGGCTTTTTATTTTAACTAATGCAGATGTTTAAAACCTCACCAACCACTTCCCCTCCCCATTGTTTCATAAAAGTAAGGAGATTTGTAACAGTAGGAAGGTCTCCATCTCCAAATGGACAGTAGTTGGAATGGAGTAAGTCCAGGTCAATGAAGAATTCACTTTTTTTTCTTTAATGGAGGTACTGAGAATTGAACCTAGGACCTTGTGCATGCTGAGCACGTGCTCTGCCACTGAGCTATACCCTCCCCCACCCTCAGACTCTTTATATTTCTTGTTTTGCCCAGGACCCATGAGAAGCTGGGGGCGGACATTAACCCTACAGAATGTGGGCAGAGCGAGAAATGGTAAAAGGAAACCGTAGTCGAGAACAGCAGACACTAGACAAAAGCCGCAGTGTGATTTGTAGTGTAAGGTGCTTAGGGGGAAGGGATGGGTGGCGGGGCTAGCAGGTGATGAGGCTTCCAAACTGGCCCCAGGGCCACCAGTTTGAGACCCTCTGAGAATAGCTCTGATTTGGAGTCTTGAGCTGGTCCCTTGGCTCCTCAGAGCCTCAGTTTCCCTAACTGTGAAAAGGGAACAATTTTGCCTCCTCCAGGGCTGTGTGATCTGTCTGCAAGTCAAGTGCTCAAGCTGACATATAGGAAGCTCTCAATCAATGGAAGTTAACAAGAAAGCACTCAAGTGGCAAGAATGCAAACGGCCACCAGGGGGTGAACAGACAGAACATGGTCGATCTATACAATGGACTATCAATCAGCCTGAAAGAGGAATGCAGCCCCTATACGGGTTAGAACAGGGATGAATCTTGAAAACATTATGCTAAGTGAAAGAAAGTAATCACCAAAGACCACTGTCAGCGGAGGGGGGCTTAAGAGGGATTCGAACAGGTGAGCTACCCCAACTGGAAAAATGCACAAGGAGCTGACATGGAGCAAAACAGCACTTTATTGAAGTACAAGAGGGTGGCGCCCACGGTGGCGGCGATCAGCACTTTCTTCCAGTCCAACAAGATGGCGCGCACCCCAGTGTGGCGCACTTGTCTTGCTTTTATCTACTTTGCCGGCACATACACACTGTTCATTTCTTTGTTCATACCACTTACATAATGCTCCTGGCGCATGCGTACCTTTACTTCTTTGTTCCTAAGGCTTACATAGCTGGCGCATGTGTAGTGTTTACGCTACTGGCGCATGCGTACATTCACCTCTTGCCATGTGCAAGCTATTGTGAACTGTGGCCTGGACCCCACGGCCTATTTACTTAAGGCTGCCGACAACCACAGCTTGTGTGATTCCATTTGTATGAAACATTCAGAAAAGGCAGATCCATAAAGACAGAAAATAGTGTTTGCCAGGGGTTGGGGGAACGATTGCTACTGGGTATGGGTTTTGGGGGAGAGTGATGAAAATGTTCTGAAATGGATTGTGGTGATGGTTGCATGACTCTATGAATATACTGAAGGCCATGGAATTGTACATTGTGAGTGAATGAATTACACGGTATGTGAATTATATCTCAGCTGGTCCTCCTTCCGGCCCTGCCCCAGATCTCTGTGCGGCCTTGAGCATGGTGTTCCCCCAACCCTGGGCCTCTATCCCCCACCTGGAGAACACAAGTGCTGAATCCAGTATATGCTAAGGCTGCGTCCGGCTCTGACAGCTTATGATTTTTTTATGATAGACGGTTACATAGTCACCAGGGGGCACCTGTCCACTGAGACCTGGGGACTGGGAAGAGCCAAGCAGACCCCAGCGGAAACCCACAGGTGTTTGCAGTTAACAGCAGACATGTCAACATGTCGTTAAGGAATCTGCGAGCACCTGCCTGTTTACCAAAACTCCCTCTGTGAAGTTCATCTTCAGTTCACAGAGGCAGCCGCTTGGGCCCAGAGTCAGGAATGCCCGGCTCTGGTGTCCACATACTATGGAATGGCCCGGGGAAAGTCACTTGACCTCTGTAAGCTCCGGATTCTGCGAGTCTGAGAGGTGGCAGCCTCCCAGGATGCTGGTGAGGATTCAAGATGGTAACACCAGAGCCCTCGGTGTCGGGTCAGCACCGGGTAGGGGCCCAATCAGTGGCAGCTGTTCTGATTCCTTAACCTCTCTCGGCCTCCATTCCCCCATCTGTATTCAGACAGGGTTCATCTAGATCAGTGGTTCTGAGGTACCCACCGGAAGACATGAATGTTTTTCACAACCGTGGGGCAAGGAGCACTGCTGGCATCCAGTGGGTAGAGGGCAGAGTTGCTGCTAATATCCTGTGGTGCGTGGGGCAGCCCCCCAGCAGAGGACTGTCCAGCCCCCCGTGTCATTATGGCTGATATTGGGAAACCTTGGACTAGGCTAGCCTCTGTTTCCCTCTGGCTGTAGATGTTTGGGTTTGATCTGCCTGTTGCTGCCCTGTGTTGGGAGCAGGTCTGGAGCGTGCAGTGTTCCAGCCCAGACTTGGCCACACAGCGTGGGCCTTGGGCCTGGAACACTTCCTTAGCAGGAGATCCAGAGCCACCTCGGCCTTGTTGCCTTGTGTGGAGATACGGCTCCTGTTTCAGACACAATGTGCACTCCTTCGTCTTGCTGAAGTGTGTGCACACATCATGTGGCATGTGGCCTGCCCCACTGCGGTACCTGTCCCCAGAAGGGATGGGTCCTGAGACACAGGAGGGATGTGTGCATCGGCTGCCAAGAGGGACCCACTAGCCGTGGGGGACTGTGTATATTTATTATTATGTGGTGTATTGTCAGCTTCTCCTGACTACAATGTTAGCCCCAGGTGTTGTGTCTGTGTTGCTCCTGCTGGGATCTTCCGTGCACAGCCCAGTGCCTGGCGTGTGGTAGGTGCTCACACAATACTTGCGGAATGAGCACGTGACCCAGTTGTCCTGATGCGGGCCGAGAGGGAGGACAGACTCCCTGATGGCCGAAGAAAGCTCTCCCCATCTCACCCGCTCCCCACCTTCCAAAAGTCTCTGCTCAGGATGGAGGGGTGTGGCCAGCCCTGGGGGTACCCGGTGGGGTCCTCGCCCCATGGGATGCTTGTCCCTTGGGGTTACCCCAGGACAGGAGGGGAAGCCCCTGCTCCAGGTCCTCGGGGTCTGACTCCCGGGTGTCCCTGGGCTTGTTCTGTCCACAGTGGATTCTCACCAATCATGAGCCTCGTTCCAGTCTAGTGTTAAGAGCAGGGAGCTATGCCTCTGTTTTCTTTGTACAATTGGGATAATATTAATGCCTCTTCAGTAGATTGTTGTGAAGATTAAACGAGAGACTGTGGAATGGGGCTTGGCATGCAGGAAGCCTGTATAAGGTGTGCTGGGATTTTTCCTACAGTTTGTTGCCTGTGTGTTTATTGAGGATCTCCGAATGTGCATGAAGACGCCAAGGTTCTTTCCCACGTCTGTACCGAAGAGAAATGGAAACGCACACATGTATTTGTACAGGGATGTTCAGAGTGGCCTTATTCATAATATCAAAAGGAGGGAACAACCCAGATGTCAGTCAGCTGGATGGGTGGATAAGCAAAATGTGACATTTCTGTACCACGAAATGTTACTGGTCAATAAAAATAAATGAAGATATGACACATGCTACGTCATAGGGGACACTTGAAAACATTATGCTGAGTGAAGGACACCATAGACCCCAAGGTGTGTGATTCCAATTATAGGAAATGCCCAGAACAGGCAAATCTATAGAGACAGAAAGTTCATTAGTGGCTGCTGCAGGCTGTGGGGAGCCGGAATGAGGGACAGGGAGGTGATAGTAAAAGTTATGGGGTTCCTTTTTGAGGTGATGAAAATGTTCTAAAATGGACTATGGTGATGGTTGCACAACTCTGAATAAACTAAAAATCATCGAAGTGTACACTTTAAATGGATGGGTGGTATGGTAAGTGAATTATGTCTCAAAAAAGCTGTTAGAAAAATAAAAATAAAAAGATTCCAAGGCTCTCGGCTGAGCCAGGCCCAGTGTTCAGGGTGTTTCTTTAAAAGTCACACACTTGGCCTCCAGGGGGCCGTGTTCGTCTGGTGAGAAATCAGCATTTTTATTTCTGTTCGGCTCTGCAGTTGTACAGATCCCTCTGTCTGCCTGGCTCATAGCTGGCACCAACATTTCGAACGTGCATTGCCTGTTACCTTGTCGTCTGGGTCCCTCGGCTCTGTCCCGATCTGCCTCCAGGCTGTCTGTCCGTCTGTCCATCCCTCAGGTTCAGTCCCTCATTCCAGCTCCATTTATTTTTTCAAGGGGGCCCCCATGGGATGGGAGATCAGGCAGGACCAAGCCAGGAGGCTGTGCATGTGAATAGAGGGGCTTTAACTGGGGGGACCAGTTACACAGAAGCTGAGAGAGTCGGAGACCTGGGAAGGTAGCCCTGAGGCAGGAGGGTGGCTGCAGCCCTGTGTCCTTGGCCTGGAGGTCACTGTGTGGGTCACCAGCTGTGCAGAAGCCAAGGGTCTCGTGCCGATATGAGATGGCAAAGGAGGCAGCTGATGCAGAGGGAAGCTCACGTGGGTGCTGGAGATGCACTAGGTTCGAATCCCATCTCTGCCAGCCTCCGACTCTGGGCTAGGGGGTCTCCTTTATCCAAGCTTCAGTTTCCTCATCGATAAGACGGGACTAACAGCAGCACGCAGTGTGTAAGTCTGCTGCAGAAAACTAAAGGCAGTGATGTGTTCTGCACACTTGGCAGGTGGCGGTATGTGGATTGGGATCAGCCTGAACTCGCTGTGGGTGAGGCTCTGGAATTCTAGCCGTGAGGTAGTTCTGGCCCGCTGTGTGACTCTGGGCAAAGCCCTCAACCTCTCTGTTCCTACATCTGTGAAATGGAGATAACAATTCTGCACATGGCACAGTGGTCAAAACTAAAGGAACAGACCCAGTATGGAGTCAGATTTGTTCTCCTCTATCACAGTTTCACCAGGGTGTAGGTGAGGATTAAGTGGGACTCTGCACCCTAGGGACCTAGTGGGTCTGGCTATTCTGGGTACCATGTCTTATTTCTCTCCCTCCACATGCAACGTGGGTCCAGGCTGCCCACCACATACCAGCTCCCTCCTTTCTGGGCCTGCTTCCTTCCTCCTCGGTGGTATCTTGCCAGTGAGCAGACTTGAATACAGCCGAGCTGTGTGGTGGGAGGAGACAGGCTAGGACTGAGTTTGGAATGGATGTCACGCTTATCAGTGATGCTGTTCCACTCCACCCTTCACTGGCGGTGACTCAGCAGTTAGGATGCGATCTCCCATCCTGTGGCCAGTCCTTGTGACCTGCCAGAGGGGCCGTCCTGACCCCCCATCCCAGCATCAGATGAAAAGACCTCACTGCTAGTCCCTCCTCTGAGCTCACTGGGTGTGAGTGTGGTCCTGATGAAGGACTGTGATTTGTGGAGCCTTCAGCTGCCTGTGCCTCCGGGGCTGATAGCAAATCAAAGAGGAAGTCATGTAGACCTATGCCTGCATTGCATGTGTCCCTTTGTCCTTACGAAATATTTCATGGTGATAACCTCAGTCTGGCTCTGCCACCCACGATGTATGTGACCTGTGACGTCACCTCATCTCTGCTTCAGTTTCCCAGGTTGCAGAACGAGCATCAGGACGAGACCCTGTTTGCTCATTTGTTCCTTCACTGGGGAGAGGGGGGGAGCGCGGAGAGGGCAGCCAACAAACAAGCAGATCCAAATTGACAAATTATGGGGGCAAGAGGGAGACAAGCCACGTACTGGGACCTGAGGAGGGATCCGGGGAGGCTGCCGTGACGTGTTGATGTGGGCCGAGCCCTGAAGCATGAGAAGGAGCTGCTGTGCAGGGTATTAAGTGTAGAAGGTTCTGGGAAGGGGAGCGGCGTGTGCAAGGACCCTGAGGCAGGACGGGCTTGTGGGGCTGTTGGAGCTCAGTGGACGGTGAGGGAGCTCTGCGGGCAGGAGGGGTGGAGGACACCTGCTGGGGCTCCTGAGACAGCCTGGGGAGTTCGTGCTTCATCCTTGGGCTCACGAGGACAACACCGCAGGACCTCTGGCTGGGGAGGGGCATGATTGGATCCACTCAGGAAACCATCTCTGGTCTCCCAGACCATCCACTGTGCTGGGCTTTGGATGCCGATGATAATTATGATAGTGACTGGTGGGTGGTGATGCCCTGAGGATGTGGGGCAACTGTGGTAGGAGCAGCTCTCCTGGGTAGAGGAGCTGGTGGGCAGCATGTGCCCTCTCTGGTGGCAATTTTTTTTCTTGGAATGGAGCACCTGGGCTTCTGGACTTTTCTCAAAGAGGCAGCGTGGAAGGGTTGTCAAGAATATGGATCCTGAGCTGTGTGTCTTTGGACCAGTCACTTAACCTCTCTGTGCTTCAGTTTCCTTATCAGTGAAATAGGACATGTGATGATAGCTCCTCCCTCAAGGGTGTGTAGGATGAGATGAGATGATACTTGTCTGTGCCAGCACCTGGAATCTGCTCAAAATATGTTAATAAGGAGAAAGGCTCAGGCTGGGAGAGGTGAGCAGCACCAGAACCCCAGTCCAGGAAATGCCTCCCAGTAATTTGCTGGCCAGCCTGGCCCTGCCTCCCAGAGCTCAGGTATCCCCACTGCCCAGGCAGCCTTTGGGGTAAATATCCAGGGTGCACAGGACCCTGACTTAGCTCCACCCCACACCCTGGCAGGAGGATGGCGTGATTGTCACTTCAGCCAGATTCCTCCTCGGGTCTCTGTGCTCTGCAGCAGGGCCCGGAAGGACGAAACCTCGTGCCTGCACCCGTCAGGGCCGGGGCCACTGCCCACACAGAAGGGTCAGGCGACTATCACATGGTGCCTCAAGTTTTTATGATGACCATCTTTTTGCAGCAGAGCCATCTGAAAACAGGAAAACCCTGGTCAGAAACCATGTGATTGTCAAAGGGCTGGAGGGCAGGGGACCTAGCTGGGACATCCCAATTCCTGGGGGCCCCTCTGGCATCCTGGGGAAGTCCCGGCACCCCTTCCAAGAGTGTTTTGTTCTGTTTTTTAAGATGTGACTAGATTTATTCCTGTTGATTTAGGACAGGATATTTCTTTTGAAAAAATACTTTTATTGTATAAAGATTTTACTTCCAAATATCTTGAAGAGTAGTTTGACATTGTACCTCCCAGAGGTACCGACCACAAGAAAAATGGAAAAAGCAGGTATTCCCCCAAAGGTAATCAGAGGGCGACAATTATGCCCTTCCTGTCCATCCACATCTGGTTGGTCACTGAAAGAATAAGAATAATTCTAATAATTTGCATAAGGCAAATGCATGTATCTTGGTAAATTCAGAATTTTCACAGCGGGCACTTCCTCTAGGCCCGTCTTACCCAAAAGAAATATAATTAATGTGAGCCACGTATGTCATTGTAATTTTATTGTAGCTGCATTAAACAAAAAGTAAAAAGAAGCAGGGGAGATTAATTTTAAACACATATTTGATTTAATCCAATATGTCCAAAATACTAACATTTCAACATGTAATCAATATTTTTAAATATTCTGGAGCTACTTTCCATATTTTTTTTTTGTACCAAGTCTTCAAAACCTGGCGCGCATTTTACAGCACATCTCAGTTCTGACTGGCTGTATTTCAACTGCCCAGTGGTTTCAAGTGACCAGTGGGCATCGCATTGGCGATACAGCCCTAGATGTTGGACTTCCCTTATAGGGAAAACTTGCTTTTTCCCTTAAATGTTACAATTACTTAAAACCTGTTATGTGTCTGTTTTCTGGGCTTCTTTTCTCCACTTTCTTCTCTGTGTAATCTGACTCTGGTAAGGACTTGGTGATAAAGGCGATCTTTAAGATGAATGTTCTTCCTTTGTTCCGATTTTGAAGTTCTTTTTTTTTCTCAGTTTCATCCTTTTCTCTCTTTTAGAAATCTTTTCCCCAACGTTTCATGGTGGAACTGTTCAAACAGATAGAAAAGTTGAAAGACTTGTGCAGTAAACACCCCTGTACCAATCACCCAGATAACATTTTGTTACATCTGTCCATCCATCCATCTTATTCATCTATTCATCCATTCATTTCTTCAGCCCTTCACCCGTCTCTCCAACCATCCATCCAGCCAGCCATATCTCCATTCATCCATCCATCCATCATCTGTCCATCCATCCATCCATCATCCATCATCACTCTATCTCTCCATCCATCTATAACTCTATGGAGCCATCTTATTTTCAAAGTTGTTAACATCAGTACCCATATTTTAAACACTTCGGCATGTATTTCTGGCATGTATTTCAATAACTAGAGTTGAATATTCAGAATACTCTTTTTAATGCAATACCCTCCTCCACACACACACACGTGCTCACACGCACACGCACGCACACACACACAAACGCATTTTATAAAAGAAGCCAGCTGTGTATATCTGCAATGACAGTCATGGGATATAAAAATACTTGTGATTCTTGTTGGTGACAAAGTCACAGTTCCATGGATGTTGCTAATCAGAAACTGAAGTTATAATATACAGAATTTCAGTTACGGGTTAGTGAAAATAAAGATGCAGTTTTTTTCCTATCCAAATCCATACATCCTCTCAATTTGAGGACCCCCACTCAGTTCTTATTTCATAAAAGCCAAATAAATCATGCTGTTACCATGTTAAGGCAAATGCTGCCAATGAGAAATACTTCCTGAGTGCTCGTTACATACATTATCTCATTTAATCCTTACAACATCCCCTGGAGGATAAAACTGTTTACTTGCAATATCAGACTCCACGACTTTAGGGCTCAGTCCCACAAACTGCAACCATATCAGGTGCCAGCCGCAAAGATCAGGTCCCCAGGGCACCCACACTTTTGTCTTCCATATGAAGTCAGAGGTTCTTACAACCCCCCTGCCCCCCAGGTTCAATACTTCGGTAGGATGGCTGGCAAGACTCAGAAACACGTTTACCAGTTTATTATAATCGATCTGATAAAGGATACAGTTGAGCAGCCAGATGAAGGGGTACACAGGGTGAGGTCTGGAAGGGTCCTGAGCACAGGAGCTTCTGTCCCCATGGAATTGGGGTGCATCGCCCTCCCAGCACGTGGATGTGTTCGGATTGGAAGCTCTCTGAAACCCATACTTTGGGGATTTTTATGGAGGCTTCATCGCATAGCCGTGGTGGGTCATTAACCCAATCTCCACCCCATCTCCCTCCCTGAGGATGGGGGATGGGACTGAAAATTCCAAGACTCTAATCATGGTTTGGTCTTTCAGGTGACCAGCCCTCCCCCAGGAGCCCACCCAGAGCCACCTCATTAGGACAAAATCCTCTCCTATCATCTAAGAAATCCCAAGGGATGCAGGAGCTCTGCTAGGCACTGCTATAACCCCTGTCACTCAGGAGGGTCAAGCATTTTAGCAGCTCTGTGTCAGGAACTGGGAGCAGAGGCCAAGTACCTATTTCTTACGACTTGAGGGGTGGAGAACTATTCTCAGCCCAGCCTACAGCTGAGGAGACGGAGGCCCACAGAGGTAGTGTGACGTGCTCGGGCTTCTGGCTAGCAGGTGACAGAGCCGAGCCCTCTAGTGGATTATTTCTCTCACTCCATGATTGAGCCCTGGACCCAGCAGCCAGCAACAGAAAGAGACCCAGCTGATGTAAGTGTTACCCAGTCCAGACTCATTCTGCTCCCCGCACGACAGGCCAACAAATTGGAAGAAGAGGTGCCGGGGCAAGGAATAATGGCTTTATTCAGAAAGCCAGCAGACCAGCAAGATGGGGGACTAATGTCCTAGAGAACCGTCTTACCCGAGTCAGAATTCAGGTTCCTGGGGGGTGGGTGTAGCTCAGTGGTAGAGCACAAGCTTTCATGCATGAGGTCCTGGGTTCGATACCCAGTACCTCCATTAAAAAAAAAAATTCAGGCTCCTTTTATACTAAAAAGGGGAAGGGGTGTGGTTGGTTGTTGAAAATTTCTTGGTGTAGGAATCCTTTGTTCTTGCAGCTGCCCACGTAGGTCAGGTCAGGATGTTCCTGTAAACCTCCAACAAGACAAATGTGACTCTCTGTTCTACAACTCTTTATCTCTGTAAGAATGGAAAAACGTCATACCCTTAAAGGTCAGAGCCTTGAGAATGGGCTACCCTGTATGTTTTAGGCTCTCGGCAACACTCTTTTATAAAAGTCGTAGAGCCAGCATAACTAAGCATAGACAACAGAGCACAGGGTTTAGAGCTGAAGGAACGGATCTAACATGAAGTCAGATTTGTTCTTCCCTATTGCATAAGCAGGAGAGGAATCGCTTGGAAAAGGAAGAAAAGCTGGAGATGGCCTAGAAAGTGGGCAGCACACTGATGCCTGGAAACTCGAGGCGGGGCTCTGGCCCAGGGCCGCGGGGTGGTCCAGGAAGGTGGTGTCCTGCCACCTGCGGCGGGGCCCCTGCTGGGCCAGTGCCCACTGCGGGGCTTGCGCACCTGATGCCCCCAGCTGGGGGCATGCGCCTGCATCCGAACTGCCAGGAGGCTGCTGAGGTGCCAGGCTGCCATCCTGAGTGCTCCCAGTGAGAAGCGGGGCTTTTTCCCGCCAGGACCCCGAGGGTGGACATTTCTCCAAGGACGGGGAGGGGCACAGCCCCAGACAACGCCCAGTGCAGATGGTGCTCTTCCTACCCCCTGTACGGATGAGCAGACTGAGGCTCAGGGGGGAAAGGGGACCCAGCCTGGGCGGTCCCCCTGCCTTGCTCTTCCCCGCCATCCATCCTCCCTTTCCGGAGACATCCAGGCTCTTGGCATTTCTGCCCAGAATCTGCTCTTCCCCAGTGTGGCGATGCCAGGGGCTGGCCCACAACACAGACCTTGGAGGAATAAAAAGGCTGGAGTTCTGGATCAGAAATGCCCTTTGTTGTCCCACAGACAAAAGATTTCAATCCACAGGGTCAGGGGTCAGGCACCCTGGTGATGCTGATCCTTGCTCTGGAGGAGGGAGGTGGGAGGGAGCATTACAGTTTGGGTTTGTGTTCTGTTTCCCCTGGTGTCGGGTGGGGCAGGGGCGGGGAGGAATGGCGTCAGAGGCTGCTGGGACCTGGGGCTTGGGGGGGATTCGGGGAGAGGGTCCCAGGCTGAGCAGCTGTGAGTCTTGATCCCAGACCCTGAGCAGGGCAGGGAGCAGTGGGGTGTCAGTGGTCAGACAGACAGAAACCAGCCTGTGTGTGACGGCATGTTGTAGCCTGAGAGCTGACACAGGCAGCTCTCAAAGAGCTGCAGGAAAATGGGGAACAGGAGCATGGTCATGTCCCAGGTCTCGGGTGAGTCCCTGGGACACGCCATACCAAGGGAGGGTCCTTGGCTTTAGGAAAGAGTCGAAGAGCAAGTCGAAGTAGAGAGAAAGTAGATTTATTCAGGGAGATACGCACTCCATAGACAGAGAGAGGGCCGTCTCAGAAGGCGAGAGGCCCTGGGAGATTCACATTCCATAAGCAGAGTGTGGTCCATCTCAGAAAGGAGAGAGGCCGCAGTGTGCCCCGGTATGTGGGGGCGGAGTGATGGGTTTGTATGCACTGGGTAATTTCATATTCTAACAAGTGGGAGGGTTATTCCAACTGTTTGTGGGGAAGGGTTGGGGATTTCCAAGAATTGGGCCATCACCCACTTTTTGGCCTTATATGGTCAGCCTGGGAACTGTCATGGCGCTTGTAGGTGTGTCATTTCCCACGATAATGGATTACAATGAGCCTGTAATAAGGCCCAAGGTCCACAGGAAGACGAATCTTCCACCATCTCGGTCCTAGTTGGTTCTAACCAGTTTATGTCCTATCCTCAATGGCTGTGTCATTCTTTTAATGATTGTGCCCTGCCCCCCTTCCCTCCTGTCTCACAGGGACAGGGAAGGACTGTGGTGCCCGTGGCCAGACCCAATTGTGTCCTGTACACAACTGGACAATGTAGTGGTGAAGGTGGGGGAGGGAAAGCACTAAAAAGGAAGTGAACCAGCTGGAGGGCTGGCTGAGACGCTTCCCCTGTGTTGGTTGGTATCTGTGTGCACACACGTGGGTCCATGTGTTAGCATCACTGTGTGTGCACACCTCTGTGTGGCATACATGCGTCCGTCTTTATCTTGTGAATATGTGTCTGTGTGCATGCATGTATATGAGTGCCTCTGTGTGTGTGTGCACACAGTTGTGTGATGTGTCCATGTGTCTATTTGCATGTGAGTCTTTATTTGTGGTTATGTATGTCTCTCTGTTACCAAGTCCAAGCTCATTTTGCTTGCCACACGACGGGCTAATAAATCAAGAGATGAGGTGCTGGGGCTAGGAATAACAACTTTATTGGGGAAGGCCAGGAGCCAGAGCAGACTAGTGTCCTAGAGGACCATCTTACGGGGTCTGGATGCTAGCTTCTTTATAGAGCAAAGAGCTGGGAGGTGTGGAGGTAAAGTAAAAAGGCCATAAGGTGTTGCAAATATTTCCTGGTTTCGGCCAGACTCAGGAGGGGATGTGTGAATTTCTTATTTCGCACAGCATTCACAAGGGGACTGGGACTGGCTGTTCCCTGCGAGCTAAGCAAAGGCATGGGCTTCAGGGTTCTGGGAGACGGGCCATTATGTGTACTTTAACCTAAGGCAACATCCCTTTAGTGATTAACTTGTAGCAAAAGGAATAGAAAACCAAGGTTAAAGTAAAAGAAACTGATCTAATATGGAGTCTGCTTTGTTCTTCCCTACAATATCTACGTGTGTCTCTGTGTGCAGGAACGTAGCCTCATACATCCCTGTGTGTCTATACCATACTCATAGCAAACATCTACATGACACTTTCTGTGAACCGGGCTTCCAAGTGCTTACATGTTCCATGAGTTAATCCTCTCAACAACCAATTTTCAGGTGAGGAAACTGAGGCACAGAGAGGTTGAGTGACTTGCCCAAGGTTGCAGTGGTGGGATTTGAACCCTGGCTGGTTTGCTCAAAGTTGGCCCCCAGGCTACTCCAGCTCCTGCTCACACAGCCCTGGGTTGCCCGTGTCCGTAGGGATGAGTGCCCTCTGGGAACGTGTCCACCTGTGTTCTGTCTCAGGTGATGTGCCTGTGGGGCAGGGGCATCTGCACCCTGCCGGTGTGGTCAGGCACGTGTGTGGGCTTGTCCGTGGTTCCGGTGGGACACACAAATGTGTACGCACGTGTGATGGGCCTGACAGCCTGTGGTGCCGGCTGCCCCTGGACCGGTGGCTCCAGAATGGGGCCATTATTTCCTATCTGAGAGCAAATCTCCAGGAATGGCAGCCCCAAGGGACTGTCTTGGGCCCTCCCACAGCCTCCCTCCTCTAGGCCCCAGAGGGCCTTTGTTTCCCTCACTGGGGACCCAGAGGGGGCGAGCTGCTATGGAAATTCCTGCAGAATTCTAGGCATTCAGCCTTTCAGGGGCGGGGGAGGCGCATGGAAAAGTCTGACCGCTGATGGGGGCTGAGCGCGCTGCTTGGTCACGCAGGAGGGGGCTGGACTCTCTGTCCTGAGGGAGCAGGGCTGGTGGCATGTGTAGAGCCAAAAGCAGGGCCTGGACAGCGTCTGCCTTGGGCCTAGAATCCAGCCAGCCCAAGGAACCCCATGCACCAGAGGTCCAGGGAGGCAGGTGGGGATGCAAGAGGCTGGAGGGGGCCGTGGAGTCAGACACAGCCATGTGTCTTGAGTGGTACCAGCGTGGTCTCACAGCCTCCCTGGCTGCTTCCTCCTCTGTAAATAGGGTTTCCAGTGGGGTGTGAAGCCGGGTGGCCTCTCTGGCCCTGCTAATCTCTGTGCCTCACCATCTTCTCCTCTCCCTGGGCAAGCCATCCTCCTCATCTTTCTCAGCCCTGTGGAGCAGGGTAGCTGATTGCATATTCCTGCTCTTTCCCTGTACCTGTAGTGGGTTGATAACCCCTAACCCCGGTACCTGTGACTGTGGCCTTATTTGGAAATAAGATCTTGGCAGATGACATCAAATTCTAGATTGATCTTAAGATGAGGTCATCCTGGATTTGGGATGTGCCCTAACCCAGTGGCTACTGTCCTGATAAGAGAAAGGAGGGGAGATTTGGGACACAGAGATACAAAGGGGAAGCCACCTGAGGCAGAAACTACAGTGATGTGGCCGAAAGCCCGGGAACGCCTGAAGCCACTGAAAGCTGGAAGAGGCAAGAATTCACACCTGGGGCTGGAGGGTAGAGCTCAGTGGTGGAGCGTATGCTTAGCACACACAAGGTCCTAGTTCAATCCGCAGTACCTTCATTAAAATAAGTAAATAAATATACTTAATTACCTCCCCCAGACAAAAACAAAACAAAACAACAAAAAATAAAATAAAATATTAAAATTAAAAAAAAAAGAATTCACCCCTAAGGCCTCCAGATGAAACATGACTCCAACAACACCTTGATTTTGAACTTCTGGCCTCCAGCACTGTGAGAAAATCCCTTTCTGTTGTTTTAAGCCACTAGATTGGTGGTAATTTGTTACAGCAGCCACAGGGAACTGATACACCGCCTTCCCTGCAGGGCACAGGCCACTGCGGCCTGGTCATTTATTTTCTGCAGTCCTGGGTCCAAATCCCTATTCCGCCATCTGCTACGGGTGGGTAACTTTAACCATGCTGAGCCTCAGTTTCCACAAATGTAAAACAGGGAAAATAATAATAAAAATACTCTGACCATGCTTAGCTGAGCTGGTTACATCAAGAGCAGGAATAATTGTAACCATCATGGCTTTTGCTGCTCGTGGGAGGTGCCTGTCATCCATGCATCCAAGGCAATGGCCAATGTTAATTTGGTGAGGAGGGTATCCATTACAGAGAAATATATCTTGGAATGTTTGACTGTCACAAACCGTGGTCAAAATCAGCGTAGAGGACAGTGCAACTGGCTTAGCATGGTGCTTGGGGCAATGTAAGTGGATATAATTAGTGGTGACACCTGATTAGTCATTGGCCAAGGGGCAGGGACAGCCCACTCTACTCAACTCCCTTTCATTCCTTCATGCCACACCCCTTTCTTGAGCATCTACACTGCATCTAGCACAGCCGACCCTACGTCAGTGAAGCCCGAGGGCTGCCCTCTGAGATGCTCAGTCTTACTAGGCAAACAAGTGAACAAGAAGAGAGATGGCCCAGGGTGGGAAGTGGAGGGAGGACAGGAAGGAGCCCACCCATAGGACTGGGATCAGGGAAGTTTTCCTGGAGTCGGAGGAGGCCTGAGGCCAGGGCAGAAGGACAAGTAGGCTGGGAAAACATAGGGGAAAGCATTCTAGGCAGAGAGAACAGCACGTGCAAAGGCCCAGGGGCAGCAGCATGTGGAACAAAAGGAATGCAGAGGTAGTTTGAGCAGCTAGGGCCCAGGAGGTGGGTCACGGTGAAGAGTGAGGCACAAGAGGTCTTCCCCAGGAGCATGGTCTATGAGGGGCTTGTCTTCCAGGCCTTAGGGGTCATTGGAAAGTTTGAAGCAATTCTGGTTCAAGGCTAAGACCAGACTTCCTTCATCTCACACTGAATCACTCTTCTGTTAGGATCACATCCCCCCCACCAGTTTTGTTCTCCAGACCTGATTTTCATGCCAATCGGGATTCTTTTCCACCCAGAGGGACTGAGAGTGGGATGGGAAAAGGGGAGCCAGGACTCCCCAACACAGATGGTTTGGATACTCCAAAGGCCAGGGATCTGGTAACACCTGGCAGGTCAGTCAGTGTCTATAGGTGTTAGGAAGGCACAAGAAGACCCCCACCCCCTCACACGCCCTAAAACTTCCACCCTGGCCCTCCGGCCTGGGACACTCAGAAATGTGTATAAAACCAAAACCTGTGGGGCATCTACCACGTGCTAGGCTCTGGAGGGAGGGGCCCCTCACACACAGTCATTTTTCATCTGCTCCTCATCCTGTGGGCTGTGCACCTCTGCAGCTCCAGATGGGTGCCTGAGTCATCCCGGAGCAAGGGTTCAAACCTAGCTCTGCCTGCCCCCGAGCTCTGGGCATTCAACCGCTGAGCTGTACGTCACTCATGAGTCCCCGTTTCCCGGGCTGCATCCAGTCCCTTCCCTGAAAGCAAGTGTGTGGTCCCGAGGAGGAAGGAAGGGGCTACCCAGATCCTCTTTGCCAGGCTGCTGTGTACCAGCTGCTGGGAGTGTTGGCGGCCAGTGTCTCACAGCCGTCTTCCCCACCCCCTTGCCCACGCTTCGCAGCCCAGAGAGAATGACACCCTCCCTCCTCCTGAGAATCTCCCCCTAAAAGAGCCACGTGCACCACATCCCCATCCCAGGCTCCGTTTCTAGGGAAATTAACCTAAGATGAGGTCATGTCTGATTTCCCCAACTTAGAATCTTCCCATATGTCCTCAGTCCTTCCAGAAATAGTCTTGCTTCCTTGGCCCAGCCATCGCCATCTGGCCCCTGCTGACCTCCCTGCTTACTTCTGCAGTCCTGTGCGAGCCCACCACGCAGTAAGGAGGGGCAAGACCAACTTCTTTGGGCACTTTCCACAGAAGCACGATTTCCAATGGCCTCTTGCGCATTGCAAGCATTTACTGGGTATTGACTTGGCTGGACATTCTGTAAGGTATCTTCTTGGAACTCTAGAAAACCCAGCTTCCAGGACTCTGAGCTGGAAGAGAAAGGAGTGATGACACAGACATTCTTTGTACATGAACGTGGAAAATCTGGGAAGGCTCCGAGTGCAGCAAGCTCTCTGGGGCCACACCAACCCCAGGGCTGCTTGAGGTTGGGATGAGTGATGGTTGTTAGGCAGGATAACCTGCCTGAGAAATGAACTAAGGCTTATTTTAGCTATTGATTCATCATAAAGGAATGAGAAATATTTTCCCTCCCGCCATCCCCCTCAAAGTCCAACTGTGTCTTTGTATTCTGAAGGGCTGTGTTTGCCTTGGATCAGTGGGGAATCAACAGGCCTCAGTTTTTTGAAGTCTGGTACATTAGTCAGGATGCATCTAGCTGCAAATCACAGAGTCCCACTGAAATGAGCTGACACCAAAGAGAATGTGTTGTTGTGTGTCGCTGGAAAGTGAGCTTCAGGCACAACTGCATCCAGGGGCTTAGGCAGGTTGTTGGGGATCTGTTTCCCTCTCTTGGACCTGCTTTCCTTTGTGTTGGATTAATTCTTAGGAGAGCGCTCCCCATCTACTGACAAAGATGGTGCATTGTTTGCCAGGCTTCCATCTCACCAGCCTAGTGGAGATTTCCTCTTGTTAAAGAGCCCCAGCAAGTGTTGCGTTTCATTGGCTCAGTGTAAGTCACATGTCCATTACTGAAGCAATCACTATGGCCAGCCTTGGTCATGTGCACAACTCAGCTCCTGAGGGTGAGGCTGGGGTGCGGCTAAGAGAAAGGGAAGACTTGGGCAGCAAAGGTAAAAGAATCTGTCTACACCTGGGGCCTTAGAGGGATGGGACTAGGCCTTGTGCGAGAGGTTTATGCGAACTCTCTGGGGAGGCAGGCTTCTGAGTGGCGAAGACCTGCCCCCTGGCAGAGGGGGTCAGAACCCAGTTTCATCAGACTTAGAAAAGTAAAATGCTAAGATCTTTCTCACAAGTACTATGAAATTAACTCACACCATTTTGGGGAGTAAATCCTAAATTCTGGGACTTTCCTCAACTAGCCCAGTCTCCAGAACTCCTGAGGAAGTGGCTCTGGAGTCGACTCCTGGATCTGAACCCTGGCTCTGCCACTGACTAGCTGTGTGACCTTGGGCAAGTTATTCACCTCTCTGTGCCTCCATTTCCTCACCTGAAAAATGGGGGCCCTGACCTTTCCTACCTTACAGGACATTGTGAGGATTAAATGACGCTCTAAGAAGTTAGGTGACCTGCCCATGTCTTGGGGCTATGGTTCACACCAGTTTGGCTGACCCCAAATTCTGGGCTCTTACTGTCCCCAGTGCTGGCACATAATAGAAGCCTGTTGACTGTTGGTTGAATGAATGAATGAATAAAAGATTAAAAAGAAAGGTTTATCTCTTTCTGCTCAGAGCACTGTCAATGGGTTCTTTCAGCACACAACACAGGAGCACTTTTTTCTCCCAAGATGCCTTAGACTTTGTTTCCCTAGAAGCAGACTCTGAAACAAGGATTTGGATGCAAATAGGCATTCTTCGGAGATATTGCTGGTTTAATTCCAGACCAAACTGCAGTAAAACAAATATGGTAATAAAATGAATTTTTTGGTTTCCCAGTGCATATAAAAGTAATGTTTACATTATACTGTCCCCTCTTAAGTGTGCAATAGCATTATGTCTTAAAAAAGACCCTTAATTTAAAATTGCATGCATACCTTAATTTAAAAATATTGCTAACCATCATCTGAGCCTTCAGTGAGTTGTAGTAGTAACATCAAAGATCACCAATCCCAAGTCACCATAACAAATATAATAATAATGGAAAAGTGTGAAATATATTGTGAGAATTACCAAAATGTAACACTGACACAAAGTGAGCAAATGCTGTTGGTAAAATGGTGCCCATTGACTTGTTCAATGCAAACCTTCAATTCATTTAAAAAAAACAAAACCCTACCCATATCTGTGAAGCACAATAAAGCAAAGTATGACAAAAGGAGTTATGCCTGTGATTTAATCAAGCCATCCCAGGAGACACTGTCATTGCATCTGACCATGCTGACCTTCAGAGAGAGTCTCATCCATTGCTCTCTCTCTTCCATCCTCCAAATCTCACGCATGCTCCTCTTTTGGCTAACTTGAACCTGGAACCACGTGGAGAGGGGACTCTGGGAAACAGTTCCCAGCTTAAACGAGATGACTTGGCACAGTTCACTACTCTCTGCTCCAGTCTGTGCCACCTCCCTGGGTCCTCCAGTCCTGAGCTGGGCAACCAGGGCACCTCGGTTCTCCCTCACATGACTTCTCACCCTCCCATAGGATCTCCTCTTCCGAGAGGGTGTAAGTAGAAACCAGGTCTCCTAAGGCCTAGCCTCAAAAGTCAGAGTGTCCCTTCTGCTGCATTCTGTTGGCCAAAGCAAGTCACAAGGCCAGCCCAGATTTGAGGGGTGAGGAAATAGATTCCACCTCCTGATGGTAAGAGTTGCAACATACTGTGCAACTGTTTGTTTTTGTTTTCAATCTGTTGAAACACACCTTTTCCTGTTTTTCCTTTCAATATAAGACACAATTGCCATTGTTGAAAATTTGTTAGGACAAATAGATAAATACACAATGGCAGTGAATGTAAATGGAGCCCCGTGGAGATGTGCAGTACACAACCTGTGCATCCATCACAACAGCCCCTCTGACGCCACAGGGTTGATCTATTCTTCTCACATACCTCGCTGTGGTTGGTTTCTGTTGTGTTTGAATGCTCAGTGTTCAGCACCCCTTCTAGGGACAGTACGTATCCCCATCGTATTTTAGTGGGGCTGACCTCTCAAAATCCCAGAGTGGGCCTCTGGTCAGGAATTCTATCACCCTAACCATAGTGACTGGTCAAAGTATGGGCATGTGAGCCAAGCTGGACCAATGAGATTCAGTCATGGGACTTGTGATGAAGGGATGCTTGGCTGATTGGAAGCTTGGAACTATTGGGGACCATCTTTGCAACCATAAGAGAAGGGTTTGATTGAGAATGAAACAGTCACAGAGGAGAGCAGAGCCAAGAGATGAAGAGAGAAATTCCCATGACACCATTTGAGCTCTTGGATCCAGCCATGCCTGAAGTCCTTACCGTAGACTTTCCAATTAGGTAAATTCCATTTGAAATCGGTTTCTGTTCCTAGCAACCAAAAGCTATCTTAGTCATACAATGCTATACAGCTATTTGGCTCATGATGAGGATTAAACAAGCTAATATTATGTGAAATTTGTGGCTCATTGGGGGTCCATTAAAGGTCAACTTTCAGGATTTTCTCTTATCCCCACGATGGAATGTAGTTTCGACTTAAAATCTACTAAATGTATTAAACAATTTAGAACAGGCACGGATGGTTTTGGCTGGTTGTAGAACAATAAACACACAGAACAAAAATTTTACATCACCCGCCTATACTCTTGACACCCTGCATTCTTAATTTAAATTCTGAGAAGGCAGCAGAAAAGCAACGGCTTTAAATAACCATGTGAAATGGGGCAAAAACAATCTCGAGAGACACCCGTTTTGTTTTCTCTGCAAGAGGAGAGAAGGGGCGGGCAGCGTAGGGAGGTGGAGATCTGCAAAGACAGCCTCCTCCATCTGCACAGAATTAAAAAGAAGTTCACAAGTGTGGGGTCTAGAAGTGGCTCTCTCACGACTGCCTCCTCCTCAAGGCATTCTGGCCGCCTGGAGTTTGTTTTTCCTGGGCTTGAGCTTAGATGTCAGGCAGGCGGAGGGGTCCTGTGATTTCTCCCCACCCTGGTGAGCCTGGGGAGGCCACAGGCGGCTCGGGGTCTGCGTGTTTGGAAAAGCATTCAGGCTGATTGTTTACTCTGGGTCTACTGCCGGCCCACGGGTGGTCACACAGGGTCCTCCAGATGCTTCCATCTGGGGTCCTATACACAGGCCATGCTGCCCGCCCACCTCGGGCCTCCTCTGCCTGTCCCCACCCGGGCTGCCAGAGCCAGTTGCCAAGAAGCCCCTCTGACCAAGTCCCTGCTGCTTTCAGCTTTCTGTGCCCCTCCCAGACACCACCAACGGCGTTGGCCTGGCAGGTGGAGGGCCAGGGCTGGCCCACAGAAACGTCTTGTTTTGTTCTGTTTTATTTTGTTTTGTATTGTTTAATTTGAGCTGGCAACGGACACGCGGAAGGTTTCACAGGAAAGTCTGGATTGTGGTTTCTCTTTGAAAAAAAAAAATTGGAAGGGCTTGCAGTCCAGGGCCTGCTTTCCCATCCAAAAACTGGCTGCAGCTAAGGAACATTCGGCCCCTTATCTTAACTTCAGTTGCCCCAGAAGCAGGCTCTGAGGCCAGGATCAGTGTGCAAGTGGTTTATTAGGGAGAGGATCCCAGGCAGCAGTGATGGGAGATGCGGAAAGAGGAGGGCAAGGGAAGGAGCCACCACTGGATGCTGGGTGGTCATTGCTGGGAGTTGTGCCACCTGAGGGGCACAGGAACCAGGATGTTTACCGCCAGCTCCTGTCTGTTGCTGGTAGAGGGCTGCACCCGGGCGTGAGCTCCCTGGCACTGCCAGTTGGCTCAAGAGTAAAATCTCAGGTAGTAAGTCATGGGAGGAGAAGCCCTGTGCTTACTGATCCCAGCACCCGCCGCACCCTTTAGACGGTCCCGCCCTCCCGTTTGCAACGGTCCCTGCACTCACTGTCGTCTGTCCCCTGACAGGAGACTGAGGGTTGGTTCCTTATGTTCTCATTCTTGTGCTGCCGATTTTCTGACAGAAGAGAAATGTCCCTAGGCCCATATCACCTTTCAAAGTGGGAACTTGACCAGATACACACTACCACATACAGAACAGATAAACAACAAGGACCTACTGTGGGGCTCAGGGAACTACATTCAATTTCTTATAATGAGCTGTGATGGAAAAGAAACTAAAATATAAATATAAATATATAAATATATATGTATGTATGTATGTATGTACATGTATAACTGAATCACAATGCTGTACACCTGAAACTAACATTGGAAATTGACTACACCTCGATAAATTCTTTTTTAAAAAGGGGGGGGAAGGGAAACATTAGCTAAGAATGCCCTGTGGTTACGATTACACTCTGCTCACTTCTCCTAGTTCTGTTGCTGGCTTGGCCCCTGAAGGGGGGCTGCGTTGGCAGCCTGTCACCTACAGAGCAAAGTGCCCGCCATTTGTGGCGTTGTCAGCGAGAAGGTTCTTGTCACAGAAAGAGTTCAGAAATGAGACGCAGAGGTCAAGAGAGCAAAGCAAGGATTTATTAAGGAATAGATGGTATGCTCTCAAGGAAAGAGTGGGCAGACCCAGCTGGTAGCTGCCCCGAATTTCTTTGGCCAACTGGTTATATGGGTGTAGAAATGAATGGCCCCCCTGCCCATGAAATGTTTGAGGTCGCCTTTCCTGATCTTCGTCTCAGTTCCACCTTCCTGGTCAGGACAGGGCAGTGGCCGGGGAGAGGGATGGATTGTTTTTGTCCTTGTTTAGTCTTTTTTAAAAAGTTTATTTATTTATTATTGTATCATTTAAAAGACTTTCTTAATTGGCAAGGGGGGGGGTAATTAGGCTTCATTCTATCTTTTTGAGGAGGTACTGAGGATTGAACCCAGGACCTCATGTATGCTAAGCTTGCGCTCTACCGCTTGAGCCACAACCCTCCCCTCATCCTTGTTTAGTCTTGATCGAGAAATCGGATGAGGTCATAATGAGCAAAAGGTTACATTCAGATGGTGGCGATTCCTGTCTTGTCTCACCTTTCTTTGCCTCTGGGACACTTGTCAACCCAGAATGTATGGTTTCTTATCAGTCCGGAGGATCCTGTTTGGTCTGTCCTAGGACCCCCGTTGTCCACAAGATGAATGGTTTTCTGCCATTTGCCCCCGTCCCCCATTCTCTGCTCATATCTTACGACCTACCTGCTCTAACAATGTGACATGCAGGGCTCTTGGGGTGCTGCCTTTCACCTGACAGCCAGGGTGGTGTCTGGCTCTTAGCCTGCATCCTCTCACCCATCCTCACAACAGCCCTGGGCAGCCCCCCAGAAATATTCCAGCCATCGGGAAGCAAGGGCGTCGCCTGGGTCCATAACCAGCACACTATCCTGCTGTTAGCCCATCCATGCAACGGAGCCTAGAGGAACCCCTCAGACACACTCTCTGATTCTCCCACACCAACTGGGTGTCCAGCAAGTCAAGTCAGTTCTGACTAGAGTTAGTGCAGACCCCACAGGTTAAGGGCTCAGTCCCACAAAACGGCCCCCACTTCAGATGCCAGCCCCAAATGAGGTCCCCTGTCTACCTACACTTCTGTTCAGTAGACCATAGGTTTGAGGGTTCCCACAACCCCCCGCATTCAGATTCAGTTACTTGCTAGAAGGACTCACAGAACACGGGAAAGGGCTATACCTAGCATTACATATTACAGTTTATTATAAGGAGACAGATGAATGGCCAGATGAAGAGGGACATAGGATCTGAAGGGTCCCCGAGCGCAGGGGCCTCTGTCCCCTTGGAGTTGGGGCTGTGCCATCCTCCCAGCACGTGGATATGTTTACCAGCCGGGAAGTCCCAGAAGCCCATTATTTAAGGGCTTTTTATTGAGGCCCAATTACCCAGGCACAAGGGGTTAAATCATTAGCCTTTGGTGATTGAACTCACTCTCCAGCCTCTTCTCTCAGGAGGCGGGGCTAAAGTTCCCACCCTCTAATTACTCAGTTGGTTTTTCTGGCTCCCAGCTCCCATCCTGAAGCCTTCTAGCCCCAACCCCTGGAGTTTTTATTAGCATACAAAAGATGCTCTTATCAGTAAGGAAATTCCAAGGATTTTAGGGGCTCTGTGCCAGGAACCCAGAGCAAAGACCAAATAGATATATTTTATTATGTCACACATAGACTCACACACACACACTCACACAGAGGCACACACATTTATGGCTCTACTTTTCCACTGAGTTGCTGCCCAGGCTGTTCAGACCGAGGGGCAGAGGCAGCTCTCAGAGTCACTTCTCTTTCTGGGATCCCCATTCTCACTTTCCCCACTGTCCCAGTCCCTATGGACTCTCCTGTCTTGCTTCCCCCCGGACCCCAGTGCCTGCCTGCCTGCCTTCCACCAGTGTATGTTTACTTGATGAAGGAAAAGTGGATGCGGGGCATGAGGAGGGCCATGGCCCAGGTCTCCACTGAGCTCCTGGGATGTGCCCCACAAGTGTGGGTCAGGAAAGAATTCAAGAGCTAGCCACTGTTGAGTTAAGGAAGATTTGTTTAGACAGATACATACTAGATAAAAGCGTAGGCTGTTTCAAAAGGCGAGAGAAAGGCCACAAGGTGTGGGGACTGGGTGCTCAAGTTAAAGTAAAAGTAGGTACACACTCCATAGACAGAGTGCGGGCCGTCTCCGAAGAGGAGGGAGAGAGAGGCGGCCATGAGGCCCCGTGTTGCCAGTTTTTATGGGCTCGGTAGCTTCATATGCTATCAAGTGGGAGGACCATTCTAACTACCCTGGGGAAGGCTGGGATTCCCAGGAATTTGGCCACTGCCCACTCTTTGACCTTTCATGGTTAGCCTTGGAGCTGTCATGGCGCCTGTGGGAATGCCATTTACCATATTAATATTACAATCAGCATATAATGAAACTCAAGTTCTGCTAGAAGTCAAATCTCCCACAATCTTGAGCCTCAAGGCCAACTTGGAGTTGAATCTTCCGCCATTTTGGTATTAATTGCCATGTTATTTCTTGAATGGCTGTGCCCTGCTCCCTTTCCTCCTATCTCCTACTGAGCATCCACTTTGTGCCAGGGCTGAGCTGGGTGCTGCAGGAACAACTGGCAGTGACACGCACAGACCCGGCAGGAGTGGGGTGGGGTGAGGTGGGGGTTTGTCCCTGGCCCCAGTCAGTAGCACTCCACAAGGTGCAGGAAGCCAGGCATCTACCGGTATGATGAAGCCACTGAAGTCCCTGCTGTGTTTCTAGAATAGAGCTAATTCAACTGAAATGTAATGCGTGCAATTTAAAAGTTTTTGGTAGGCACATTTAAAAAAGTAGTGTTGAAAACCAACAACATAACGCCATTTGCAGCAACATGGATGTTGCTGGAGAATGTCATTCTAAGTGAAGTAAGCCAGAAAGAGAAGGAAAAATACCATATGAGATTGCTCGTATGTGGAATCTAAAAACAAACAAGCAAACAAAGCATAAATACAAAACAGAAACAGACTTATAGACATAGAATACAAACTTGTGGTTGCCAAAGGGATGGAGGGTGGGAAGGGATAGACGGGATTTCAAAACTGTAGAATAGATAAACAAGATTATACTGTATAGCACAGGGAAATGTATACAAGATCTTATGGTAGCTCATAGAGAAAAAAATGTGACAATGAATATATATATGTTCATATATAACTGAAAAATTGTGCTCTACCCTTGAATTTGACACAAAATTGTAAAATGATTATAAATCAATAAAAAATGTTAAAAAATTAAAAAAAAATAATGTCAACTGAAATAAAATCACACAGTGTGAGAGTTGTGGGTTAAGTTTTATTTGAGGCAAAATGAGGACTATAGCTGGGGATACAGCATCCCAGAAATCTCTGAGAAACTGCTCCAAAGAGGCAGGGGGAGGACTCAGTATTATAAATGACTTCAGTGAAGGGGGGACGTTTAGTCAAGAACACGTTTAGGCAGAGGCCTGCTGCTAGTCATGAGGAGCAGATGTCACCTTTAAGGATTTTAGTGTTTTCCTAGATATGAGGAGATGCAAGAATTGGGGTCATAAAGTCTCTTGAAAATATCTAACTATCTGAAGGCCTGTTCAGCCAGTTTTCCCAGAGCACAGAGCGTCTCATTCCTGACCTCCTTCGTGAACTCCTTTCAGGGTGTGTTGGAGGTCAGCGGCTGCAACAGCTCGTGATGTAATCCAAGCAGAGTTAGAAGGCAAGTGCCAATTTTTAGTTAGCAGTAAGAAGATATTTACAATAGCTAAAAGGTGAAAACAACCCAAATGCCCACCAACAGATGAATGAAGAAACAAAATGTGGTCTATCCGTGCAATAGAATATTATTCAGCCATAAAAAGGAATTCCTAATACACACTATGAACTTTATGCTAAATAATAGAAGCCAGGCACTAAAGAAAAAATCTTGTACGATTCTGTTTGTATGAAATACCCAGAATAGGGAAATCCATAGAGACTGAAGGCAGATTAGTGGTGGACAGAGGCTGGGGGAGTGGGGAGTGACTGCCAATTGGTTGTTGACTTTAAAAAATGAAACGGCCAATTTTTTTTTTTTTACCAGCAAATGGGTTTATTGGGGAATAGCAGAGAATTGCAATTCAGGACAAGTGTGCTATAGCAGAAATTATAGGCAAGTCCAGAGAAACAAAGGAGAGGAACATCTTTTGTAGAGGAGAAGGGAGAGTTGGGCAGGGCTGGTATAAACAAGAGCCCACTGGAGGAAACTGGGCATTTGAAGTGTAGTGGCTTTTCAATGGCTGAGCTATGGCAGTCTCTCAATGGCTGGGCTGTTGCCAGGCAAGGAGAAAGTCTTCCCTCCTCCTGCTGGGGTAATAAAGTAATAACTTTCTTCCTGTTATAGATGCAGGGTACGTCTCTTTCTGTTTAGGGTCTGCAGACAGTAACATGAGATAGGGTGTGACAGCTCCCCCTTCCGACCTTCCTGACTCCTATTTAAATGAGGTTTCCTTTATTCATTTTCATAGGATACTTGGGGTGATGGAAATGGTCTAGAACTAAAAAGTGGTGGTGGTTGCACAACACTGTGAATGTACTGAGTGCCAGTGAATTGTTTACTTAAAGTAGTAGTTGATTTTATGTTATGTGAATTTTACTGCAATTTAAAAAAATGAGTGAACTTATTTTGAATAATGTATCTTTTTAAACCCACTCTATCCAAAATGCTATTATTTCAATATGTAATCGATAGAGGAAGTTATGAATGAGATATTTTACAGTCTTTTATCCACTCGAAGTCTTTGAATTCTGTTGTGTACTGGACACTGGCACCACGGCTCAATTCGAATCGGCCACATTTCAAGTTTCAGCAGCCATGTGGGGTTGGTACATTAGACTTTCCAGAGCTAGCGAGGCTCTAGAAAGAGGCAAGGCTTCTGGTTTCTTCAGAGGAGCCATGGGAAAGTAAACCTTTTCTTTCAAAGCCCCTCCCTTAACATAACTTCCAGGTGTTCATTTGCTCGTGAAGTCTCTGGGGTCTTGTCCCCTTTGACCAGTCCTCCCTCCCAGAGAAAGGGGATTGTAAGGGGTTGAATGGAGACCCCCAAAGCATGTCTGCCCAGAACCTGTGAATGCGACTCTATTTGGAAAAGGGGTCTTTGCAGATGTAATTAAGAATCTCAAGGTGAGATCATCCTGGATTAGCCAGGTGGACCTAAATCCAACCACAAGCATCCTTACAAGAAGAGAGGACACAGACACTGAGGATGACGCTGCGTGATGACACAGGCGGAGACCAGAGAGATGCCGCCACAAGACAAGGAAACGCCAGGACTGCCGTTGTGGGAAGGAAAAAGTTTTCCCAACCCCTTTAGGGTCCCTGGCTGGGTCTGGAAGTTGAACTGAGAAAGATTAGCAGGAGAAAAGGATACATGTGTGAATCTTCACGTGTACTCAGGAGCCTTCACAAGGGCATGAGAACCAGAAGAAGTGACCAGAGCAGAAATCTTTTATACCTTTGAGACAAAGAAACAAGTACATTTGTGACGAATGGACAAGACGAAGAGGTTTGGGCTATGGGGTGTGGAGAAGTAACCTGGAAGATGAAGATGAGTTCAATAACCTTTGTTCAGATTTCTCGGCCCCCAGTTCCCCATCCCTGTGATAAGAAAGTCTCCCTTCCTCCTGGTACAGGGAGGGCACCTCTCAAGTGGGAGTTTTATCCACCTGTTTCAGGGGAAAAGAGCAAGAGCACAAAGTCAAGGTGAGCTTCCTGCTTCTGCTTGAGGTATTCAGTCTGCCAAGGTGTAATATTTGGAGGTAGAGTGTCTTGACCCCCATCAGCCAGAAACCCCCAGAAACCAGGAGAGGGGCAGGGAACGATTCTCCTTCAGAGCCTCTGGGAGGGACTGACCCTGCCAATACCTCTTGTTACCAAGCCCAGACTTGTTCTGCTTCCCGAATGACAGGCCAATAAATTGGGAGACGAGGTGTTGGGGCAAGGAATAATGACTTTATTCGGAAAGCCAGCAGACCTAGAAGATGGGAAACTAATGTCCCGGGGAACGATCTTACTCAAATCAGCATTCAGGCTCCTTTTGTACTAAAAAGGGGAGGGGGTGTGGTTGGTTGTTGCAAACTTCTTGGTGTCGGAGTCCTTTGTTCTTGCAGCTGCCCATGTAGGTCAGGTCAGGATGTTCCTATGAACCTCCAGTAAGACAAATGCTACTCTCTGTTCTGCAACTCTTTTATCTCCGTGTGAATGGGAAAGTGTCATACCCTTAAAGGTCAGGGCCTTGAGAACGGGCTACCCCGTATATTTCAGGTTCTAGGCAACACTCTTTTACAAAAGTTGCAGCACCAGCATGAGTGAGCACAGGCAACAGAGCACAGGGTTAGGGCTGAAGGGACAGATCTAACACGGAATCCGATTTGTTCTTTCCTATTTCACCTTGATTTCTGGTCTCCAGGACTGTGAAAGAATAAGTATCTGGTTTGTTTTTTTTTTAAACCACCCAGTTGGGGTTAATTTGCCATGGCAGCCCCAGGAAGGAAAAATGGGAGTGAGAGAGAACTGCATTCCCGTCCCAAAGTGCATCCCCTCTCCCTCCATCCAGGGGACAGTTAGAACCTGGACCACGCATCACTGGATCTGGGTTCAAACCCTGAACCGTGGGACCTGGGGCGTCCTTCTGAACCTGCATGAGCCTATCCCGGGATGACAGCCTCTCAGGTCTCTCTGAGGGACTGCTCGGAAGAGGTGGGGGGAACCCAGGATTTACAGGAGTTTTTACAACAAAGGCCAGGTGGTTGGAACATTAAAAGATTACTTTTAATTAATCTCAAGTGAAAGAATTTAGCCCTTTTCAATGTATGGGAGGGAGCAAAGGTCTGGGCTTCCTGGAGAGGTACAGGGGCAGTTCCTCTCATCCCTTTCTCTGTTTCTCCAGCCCCCCACCCCCCCATGCCCTCCTCCCACCAGCCTGAGCTGCCCAGGGGCGACCTACCTGCTGAGGCTGCCCATGTGCCACACTTTCCATCTCGCTGTTCTCATGTGAGAATGCCCTTCCTGCTTCTCCTCACAATGAACCCCGGCTTCAACCAGTGCCACTTCCTCCTGGAAGCCTTCTCTGACTGCCCTCTCCCTCTGGGGGCTCTCCCAGGAGCCTAGGTTGAATCAGCAAGATCCCTGCCCTCTGGGAATTGGCAGCCGGAGGGGAGAATGGGAATCACTGATGCCTTTGCAGGGAGGTGGGTCTAAATAGGCAGAACAAAAGGGTCTGACACCTTGAACCCAGCTATGACTGGATTACCCAGGAGAGAGCAACCCCGCAGACCTGTGTCTGGCTGCAGTACATGTTCCCCCAGGTGACATGGGAGCTCTAGCTTCTTTGCTCATGTCAGCATCCCTTCTCTCTCCACCCTACAAGGATCAGAAGTGGAAACAAAAATTAGAGTCACGAACCCAATTGGCTGGTCCCCTCATGGGAAGAGGAAACCTCAGGCCCCCTAGTCATTTCCCACGTGGGACAGCTTTTGCGGGAACTAAGTGCCCCTGTGCCTCTCCAGGGAGCGGGACTCTGGGGTGATGGGGAGGGGGCCCACAAGTCCTCAGAAGCCACAGGGAGGCTCCTAAATGATGCCCAATCACTTCTGGTCTAACAGAGTGCAACTGCTCCGGAAGAGGGCTGACTCATCCCCTAGGCATGGCATTTCAGCCCCTCCTTGCCTCCCCGCCCTTCCCGGGGGCTCAGACGCACAGAGAGATGGGGAGCAGGGGTGGGGAAGTTGGTGGCCAGTTCTGAGCCGGAGTCGGGGCATTGAGAGCAAGGGAGACCCTATTGTTACCTGCCAGGGCTCTTCAGGGTTTCAGCTCCAGGCCACTCCTGCCTGGGCCTTGGATAACTTTCTGTCCAGGTTCCCTGTGCTGGGGACTGTCCTGCCAGCTGAGCTGGCTCCACTGCCCACTGGTCACATGTGGCTGACTCCAGCCACAGATGGCCCAACAGGCGCTCAGCCAGCCGTTCCCACAGAAACAGCCCAGGGCGTTGTACGAGGCCCTACCTTACTCATTCTCACCTGCCTTCCAGAAAGCCCAGGGGGTCAGCCCGGAACGGGCCTCCCCACTGACCTGAGCACCGCCCCTCCAGGCTGACCCCCCACCTCCCCGTTTGACTCCATCTCAGATGAAAGAGAGGACACTGGAGCCCAAGGCCACCCGCACTCCCAGGAGTCACAGCGTCACTCCCGGGGAAACCACCTGGTCTGCCTTACCGCCCTGGCCTTGTGCAAGATGCACTCCTCCAGTTTCGGCTGCGTGGGCAGTGCCCTGAGATCCTCAGGCTCTGAGGCTGTGTTTCCATCCTCCCCGTGGACACGTGGCCCTGCTGGGCACCCACATGCAGAGAAACCTCTTAACCAGGGCAGGTGGTGATTTCAGAGCCCCCAGGAGAGGAAGGAGGCTACTGTGATGACACTTGTTCGGGAGTGGGGCGGGGGGGGGCAGTGCTCTCACACCTCCTATCCTGCCTGGCGCTTGGCAGCCAAAAGGCTTCGGGGGGAATCTTGCTCCTAATTAGCTGCTGGTTTAATAGCTATTTCCAGGCAATGGTGGGTGGTGAAGAGTTTTTATAGGCATGCCCTCTGAGGGTAACGTTGCTAGATTTAGCAAAGAAAAATAGAGATGCCTAGTTAAATTTGAATATCAGAGAAACAATAGATGACTTTTTAGTGTCAGTATATCCCATGCAATATTTGGGGGTAGACTTATACTTAAACAATCATTCCTTGTATCCTTGGCATTCAAATTTAACTGGGTGTCCTCTATTTTTTCTGGCGACCATATCTGGGAGGTAGGACAGCCCACAAACCTGGGGGCTTCTACTCCCTTGACTTTTCCTCCCTCCCCTTCCCCCTTAGATTTAGTTATTTGTGGGGAGAGATCTAAATATTTCAATCAGGATTGACATTTGCTCTGTCCACCACATACAAACTGGCCCCTGATTCACATCCCCCCAGCTCCATCCAAGAATGAGGCCCTGCCATGTGAGCCAGCTGGTCCTTTTTCTGGTACATTGTGAGCCACCTCGAATGGGTGTACGCAGTGCAACTCCATATTTGAGAGGCGGACCCTCTGCAGTTGTGCAGTGCACAGCCTCCACAACCGTCTCCAGCAACCCTGTTCCCACTTCTAGATTTTGACCACCAGGAGTCTTCTTTCTCAAACCGACTCTTCAAACTGGGTGGCCCAAAGTTCCCCTCAACTCCCTTGATCCAAGGAAAACTCAAACAATCCGGGAAGGCACTGCAGCAATGTTTAAAAACGGTTGAGTGCCCAGACTGTGCACAGAAGGGCTTTTGATTCTTGGGAGCGACCTGACATCTGCTGGAGGGGCACTCCCTTCCTGCTGCCCAGCATGCAGGCTGGGGTGCAAAGAGCCAGATTAAAGATTTCCTGCCTGCCTGCCTGCCTGCCACATCCTTTCCTGGTCCTCGCCCTGGCCAACCCCCCAACCTAGGCGTAATTTTAGAAACTTAATAGATGCTGTGCTGCACATTTTTGGCCTGGAGCCTACAGGGGCAGGTCCTAAAAGAATACAGACATTTCTTTCTCAGGCCATGTTGATAGAGATCTTCTGTGTCCCCGGGGACAGGTTTCTGAGGAGCCATTGTACACGGATGAGCCCCCCGGTACACTTGCTTCTTTGTGGGGTCTCCCAACCCCATCCCGCCCGGGCTGGATTATTTTGCAGGGTCTGTGCCAGCTTCTTTCTGCTTTCTTGAGGTCCTCAAAGCCAGTAGGAGCAGTGGGGACTGAAGATGGTGGAGTACTGATTTGAGGGCCTCAGGTGGTGGTGGCCACGGGGGACCTCTTTGCAGATCACCGAGGTCATTTGGTGTCTTGAAACTGAAGATGACAGTCTGGGCCCTCTGGGTCTGGGGAAAGCAGGCCAGCCTGATTTTAGGATCTGGGGTTGGGACAACAGTGAGGGCTTTTGTTTTCTTCCCAGGGAGGGAAAGCCTGCATGGGTTTTTTTTAGATCTCAAGGAATTGCCCCGTTCCTGGAATGAGTGCTCTAGAGGCTTCTGGAGTATGAGCAAGAAGTGGGTTGGTAGGAGATACATACAGAGTTTAAAGTCCAGTGACTAACATCTATGAAGCCCCTGTATGGGAGGCTCTGGTCTGCGTGATTCATCTTTTTCGAATTCCCTTCCAGTCTAGCAGATGGGGGGTGGGGGGGGACTATCAGTGTACCCATTTTACAGATAAGGAAACTGAGGCTCCAGGAGGTGATGTGACTTGTCCATGGTCATGCAGCCAGGCACTGGCACAGCCAGCACTGAAGCCTGAATCCTCTGCCTTGGGGGTATCCCCAACCCCTGTCTTTGTTTTTGGAGGTGGGGTAGGTAATTAAGTTTATTTATTTATTTATTTAAATGGAAGTACTGGGAACTGAACCCAGGACCTTGTGCATGCTAAGCATGTGCTCTACCCCTGAGCTATATATACCCTCCCCCACCCTCACACTTTTATTTTTTAACAGCTTTGTTGAGACATCATTCACATACAATACAATTAAGCCATTTAAAGGGTACAGTTCAGTGGCTTTTAGTATGTAGAGAGTTGTGCAACCATCAGTTTCAGAACATCATCATCTTGAGAAGAAAACTTGTACCTTTTAGATGTTACCTCCCACTCCCTCCTCCCACCAGCCGCAAGCACCCACTAATCTACTTTCTGTCTCTGTGGATTTGCCTATGGTGGACATTTCATGTAAATGGAATCAGATAAAATGTGACCTTTCGTGTCTGGCTTCTTTCACTGAGCATCATGTTTTCAAGGCTCATCCACATCGTAGCATGAATCAAACGTCATTCCTTTTATGACTGAATAATATTCCGTTGTATGGATCGACCACATTTGGTTTATCCATTTGTCTGCTGATGGACATTTGGGTTGTTTCCACCTTTTGGTTATTGTGAATAATGCTGTTACGAACATCCACGTACACATTTTCAGTTCTCTCGGGAGTCCCCCAGTCTTGAGCAAGCCCTTCAAATGTCTACCTACGGACCTTTCGCCTGCTCAGATTCCCCTACCTGGGATCCCTGCTGCCCAGTCAAATCTGACTTACTCCTCAGGATCCAGCTTACTTCCTTTTTCCTTACAGGGACTGTTCCTCTGTTCCTCTCAGCCCTGTTGCCCACTTGCTGTGTGACCTTGGGCCACTCGCTCAAACTCTCTGGACCTCAGTGCCTTTATCTGTGAAGTGGGAATCGAATTCTGACTCCACGGGACTGCTGTGAGGATTGATGGCGAGAGCTCTAGGGGCGGGAAGCATGGAGAGGGGCGATGGGGTATTGAGGTGGCTCTTTGTTCGTCTCTTAAGCCAGCGGTTCTCACTCTGCCAAGTTCCAGCCCAGAGCTAGGTAGGCCCTGGTTGCTGACAGAAACTGCTCTCATCCTGCCTTTAATGAGCTGGAGCTAGAGCAGAGTCTTTCTTTTCTTTTCTTTCTCCTCCCTCCCTCCCGTTCCCTCTCTTCCTCCCTCCCTCCTTTCTTTCTCTCCCTTTCTTTTTCTTTCTTTCCTTCCCCTTCCTTCCTTCCTCCCTCCCTCCCGCCCTCTCTCCCTCTCTCCCTCTTTCCTTCCCTTCCTCTCTCCTTCTGTCCATAAAATGGTGCCCAAATAGTACTCAGCTCACAGGGCTGTTGGGAGAATTAAATGAGATAAGCTGTACCCGAGGCGGATCCCAGGACTGAGGGAAGTAAGTGCTTAATCCAACTGTCATTTCTGTGCCATGGAGGGGGCTGGGTAAATACTTTTGGAACACCTGCATTTTTTTTTTTTTACAAGTAATGAAAGATTCAGCTTTTGGAGTGGGAGTGGGGAATATGTGTTCAGGATCCAGTCCTGCTCTGAATGGCAGTGAAAGGGTGAAGGTGTTTGGCTGGGGAAATCCTGCAACCAGACACTGTCAGGCCTGATCCCACTGTTTTCCTGCTTAAAACTTTCTCTGACTCCTCATCACAGAAGGGCAACATTCAGATGCTGTACCCCAGACTGGAGGGCCGGCCCCTGACTTACCACCAACCTTTCTTTTCTACACCCACCTCTGTCCTATGGCCCAGGAATTCTAACCCCCAGCCGACAGTCAAACCCCAGCCTTTGCCCCTGCGGTGCCCTCTGCATGGAATGCTCTCCCTCCCTCTCTGCCTTGCTCATATATTAAGATTTGACTGGAGCAACAGCCCCTTTAAAAAGCCTTTGTTGGGCTTCCTGCCCTCTAGGGAACAAAGTTTCTTTTTGGTATCCACTCCCTTCCTCAGCTACTGCACTAGGACTGCAGTCAGAACACATTCATTCACTCACTCACTCACTCATTGATTCAGTTATTCATTAATCATTCGCTCATTCATTGATCCAATCACTCACTTATTCATAATTCCTCACTCATTCACACATTGATTCACTTCATTCATTCATTCATAAATCAACTATTGAAGGCTTACTGTTTACCAGCCACTGTTCGGGGCACTGGGAATACAGGAGTGAACAAAATGGACAAAACTCAGAGAGGAAAGCACAGCTCGGTGGCAGAGAACATGCTTAGCATGCATGAGGTCCTTTGTTCAACCCCTAGTCCCGCCATTAAAAAATTAATAAACCTAATGACCTCCCCCCCAAAACAAACAAGCAAAATGAACAAAAATCCCCCCCCTTGGGCCTCTGTGTCTCCAGCCCTCGCACATAGTAAGCGCTTAATAAACTGCCCCAACATAACATTCTCCGACGGTATCTTCTGCCTCCCCTACCCCATGCCCTGCGTGCTAGGAACACTGCTATCTCATCCCCCAAACATGTCCCGTAGGCTCCCTTCTCCTTGTTCTTACTGTTCCTCCCTCCTGGAATGCCCTAGAAGGTTGGGCCCATGGTCACTGGCACTTTTCAGGGGCAGAAGCAGCAGCTCAGAGAGGTTGCCGAGCTCCCGTTGGGTCACACAGCTGGTATGCCCCAGAGTCAGAGTCAAACTCAAGTCCTTCAACTGCGGAATCTGTCAGGCCAGCAACTGGGCCCCAAGCACTGTCTAGGCAGGGTCTGCGGCTCTGGAGGCTGGTAATATCCCTGACCCCTTGTGATGGACGTAGGGTCTGAGATTGGAGAAAGGACATGACTGTGAGTGATGCCTTGAGGTCCCTGGCTGGGGTCCAGCAAGCACCCTGTTAGGGTGGCAGAAAGGGAGGCAGTAGTCAGAGCCAGCATCCTGCAGTGCAGCTGGCCCAGGTTCAGATCCTCCGTTCTGGGACTTGGCTAAATTACTTCACCTTTCTGAGCCTCAGTTCCTTCATCTATAAAATGGGGTTTATAATAAGTCTCTACCCACTGGGTTATTGTAAAGATTAAAAGAGGGGCCATATGTAAAACACCAAAAAAACCCCCCAATAATTGTTAGCCATTATTATTGTTGTTCGTAATTATCGTTGTTAACAGTACTTTACTAATTAAAATTGCTCAAAATAAATACTAAGAGGACTCAGCCACTAGCTTCAGGAATTTACATTCATCAGCCTTGGCCTCACCTCCTCCAGAAAGCCCTCCCTGACCGCCCCACCCAGATTGCACCTAGAGCTTCTACATCCTTCCCTTGTACCCCTTTCCCATCGACCATTATAAATGCATTTGGCGGTCTCGGTTAAGACCTGTCTCCCCATGGACTTAAACTTGGTTTTGAGCATCACTTGTTCTCCTGGGCCTGCCGCGGTGGCTAGCATCTAGTGATGATTAATAAGTATTTGTTGCATGACCAAACAGGATCAGGGCAACCTGAGATGACTTTGTTCTCCCTCTGGGGCCCAAAAGGGGACATTCCTGTAAGTCCTCCTGGAAGAGGGAAAGCAGGTCAGGAATCTGTCTGCAGGACACCGAGGGGGCTGACGGTGCCCACGTGGGCATCTATGGAGAGGGGATTAACTCTTGGCCCCGGAAAGTGTGCCAAGTGCCCATCTGTCTTTATGCTGCTGGGGAGCAGTTGAGTGTGGATGAAGCCAGCCTAGCCCAGCAGTTTCCTCACCTACAGATTGAAGGCTGTCATCGGGTAAAGTGTAGCACCTGGCACAGTGATCTAGATCTCTGTGCCCTCTTCACTGGTTTATTCAGGCATCACTTCCTCGCTGTGTGGCCTTGGACAAGCCACTTCACCTCTCTGTGCCTCAGTTTTGTCCTTTGTAAAATGGGACAACAAAAGGTGTTACCTCCTGGCATGGCTGTTGGTGTTAAATGAGAACATGTGTGGTGGCCAACTTGAGGAGTACTCTGAAAGTGTGAGCTGTTGTTTTGATGATTTTTTTTTCCCCTTCATTTGGTCACCCAGCAAGGGTTTACGAAGCACCTACTATGTGCCAATGAGCTGCGTGCCAGGTGCTGGCGACAGAATGAGATCCTGTTTTGAACAAACCATATTCTTTTAAAAATATTTAGGAGGTAGGGGGAGGCTACAGCTCACTGTGAGAGTGTGCGCTTAGCCTGCATGAGGTTCAATCCCCAGTACCTCCATCAAAGTAAGTAGATAAATAAATAAACAAACCTAATTACCTCCTCCCAAAATAAAAATAAAGTTTAAAAAATAATAAAAGACATCATCTTAAAAAAAACCCCACATTTATGAGACTGTTGGAGAAATAGAAGCCCACACTGGATGAAATTCAGAAGTTGTTCATTTGCCGGGGGATGGGGAAGGGAGCATGTCGCAGTGTTGTGGTTATGTTTTTCACAAGAGTTCTCGTCTTTTAGATACTCAAACTGAAGTGTTTACAGATAATACAGTATAATGTCAGGACTGGATTGCTTTGAAACAATCCAGTCTATAAAACTACAATTTTGTGTAAAGTTTATTTAAAGAACTATCTAGTGGCCAAGAAGGGCATGGGGAGCACAGATGATAATGGATGGACCACAAGTAGCTGATGGGGAAGGTGTCTGTAATAGTGCTCCGTAAGTTGAACAAAGAGGCCTCCCTTTACTGCAGGGACAATTACACACCTTCCAGGAGCAATGCCCTAAGGAGAAAACGGCTGCTGGAGGCTTCGGTGTTGAAGGCCAAGGTGAGAGTTTGATCTTGATCCTAAGTGGGCAGCTAGTGATGGTTTCAGCCGGAATGGTGGCACCTGGCTCGGTGCGGCTGAGAGAAGACTAAATACTACGCTTTAGTGCTCAGAGCAAGCACACCGGCCGAGAGCTCTGTTGGGGCCCTTCTCTTTGTTCTTTCTTCCCCTCCATCCCTTGCCTCCAACACAGGGCTGGGGAGGGCCCCACACCCTGGGAGTGGGGGGCACAGGGAGAGTGCCTGCCCACCCCCTTTCCTTCTTGCCAACCCGCAAAGAAGTGTGCAGGGGCCTTGCCTGGAAGCAGGAAGCAGCAGGTTTTTAGCTACGAGGAGCCCCAGGCCTCGTGGGATTCTGCAGAGATCCCCGAAGGCGTGACAGGGAAGAACAACTCTGCCTCCGTACTAGACCCTTCCTTCAGCTCTAACCCTGTGCTGCTGCCTGCACTTAGTCCTGCTGGTGCCACAACTTTTTTAAAGAACGCTGCCTAGAGCCTGAAATATACAGGATAGCCCATTCTCAAGGCTCTGATCTTTAAGGGTGTAACATTTTTTCCATTCATACAGAGATAAAAAAGTTGCAGAACAGAGAATAACATTTGTCTTGTTGGAGGTTTATAGGACTATCATGACCTGACCTACAGGGACAGCTCCAAAATAAAGGATTCCCATACTAAGCCGGTTGCAACAACCAACCACACCCACCCCCCATTATTAGTATCAAAAGGAGCCTGATTTCTGACATGGAGAAGATGGTTCTCCAGGACATTAGTCCCCCATCTTCTAGATCTGCTGGCTTTCTGAGTAAAATGATTATTCCTTGCCCCATCACCTCATCTCCTGGTTTATTGGCCTGTCATGTGGCAAGCAGAATGAGTTTGGACTTAGCAACAAAGGCAGAGCCGACAGTGAGCTGTTCCCCAGCCATCTGCCCCAGCTGGACAAACCATAGGCCTTGTCTTCTCTGCTCAGCATTTGCCCAGGACTGAAGGTTTGTGTCCCCCTCTGTTTTCATATGGAGAAGTCTAACCTCCAATGTGGTGATACTAGTGATACAGGAAAAAGTGGGGTGCAAGAGGATGGCTGGGTCTCAGTGGAGTCCCTGGGTTGCACCCCTGCAAAGTAAGGGTTCTTGGCCTCACACAGGAAGGAATTCAAGAGAGAGCCATAGCTAAAAGTACTTAAGTAAAGGTAGATTTATTTGGAGAGATGATACTCCATACACCAAGTGTGCACCATCTCTGAAGGCCAGAGAGGCCATGAGGTTGGGGGGTATGCCAGGAGGGGGTGTGTTAATGTAAAAGCAGATGCATACTCCATAGACAGAGTGTGGGCCATCTCAGGAGGCAAGAGAGAGTGCAACCACGTGGTGTGGGGTTGTTAGTTTTTATGGGCTTGGAAATTTCATATGCTAATGAGAAGGAGGATTATTTAACTACTTTGGGGGAGGGGTGGGGATTCCCAGGAACTGGGTCACTGGCTACTTTTTGACCTTTGATGGCTAGCCTCAGAACTGTCATGGTGCCTGTGGGGGGGCCATTTCCCTTGCTAGTGTATTACAGTGAGCATATAGAGATGCTCAAGGTCTACTGGATGTCAACTCTCTCGCCATCTTGGGTCTCAAGATCTGTTGGGAGTTGAATCTCCTGCCATCTTGGTGCTAATTGCTGTGTCATTCCTTTAATGGCTGTGCCCTGCCCCCTTCCCTCCTGTCTCATTAGGAGGTAAGGCCTTTGGGAGGTGAGTAGTCATGAGGGTGGAGCCCTCATACATGAGATTAGTGCCCTTATGGAAGAGACCCCCCCAGAGAGCAACCTTGCCCCTTCCACCATGTGAGGACACAGGCTGAAGGTAGTCATCTATGTCCTGAGAGGTGGATTCTCACCACAGAATCTACTGGTGCCTGGATCTTGAACTTCCCAGCCTCCAGAACTGTGAGAAATCAACGTGCATTGTTCATAAGTCACCACTGTGGTGCTCTGTTACAGCAGCCCGACCTGACTAAGCCACCAACGTAACGCGTTCTGGACCACATTCTTCATGTTCACAGACTACAGGTGGAGTCCATTCCCCAGCCCTGGCCTCGGGATGCTGAGGGCTTGGATTCTAGGCTTCCACTGTGGAAGTGTTACCTGAAAACTGGGTTTTACCCCTTGGTGGATGTTGAGCCAGTAGATACCCAATAGACCGGGAGAAGGAAGGATTTATTACTTGCAGGTGAGGAGAACACCAGGGATCTTTCTCAAAGCAGTGTCTCCCCAGCAGCAAAACTGGGGAGGTTTGAAGCTAAGGGTATGTGCATATTCATGAAGGGGCTGGAGCAGAGAATTCAAAATAGAATTGGGGCCAAGTTCAACAGAGTCCAAGCTTTAGTTGACTGAAGTGATGAGGGTCAACATCATCATTCTGTTCTCCACCTGGGTGGAGTCCTCCATTCCTGCGGAGCTCAAAGACTGTATCAGATTGTTATGTATATCCCTTGAAGGGGAGCTAGGACTGTGTTTTATCTATGGTTTCTTGATTGCTTTTCCTTTGTTCCTGCATTCCTCATTTTTTCCCTTTAGGTCATTAAATTACTGATACCTGTTCAAGGGCAAGTCTTGTGACCAGGCTTAGGTCACAAAATGGCTTAGACTAAAAATGGCTTCTCTTATGTCAAAAAAGCCACGCCTGGCTCTCTTTCTCCGGGACCCCCCCACCACCCCGATCTGCTTTAGAAGGAGAATTAGGGATGCCCTCCCTGCCACCTGGAGTCCTCAAGGCCTGCCCAGGGCGAGGGTACGTTCTGCTGTGGCTCAGGCCCTGGCCGGTTCCTACACCAGGAGATGAGGTCTCTCTCTTCCCTGCATTGCTCTCTCTCTTCCTGACACAGGGCGCCTGGGTCACAGATGTTTCATGTCAGAAGTTGTCAGAAGTCGGAGGTGGTGGTGACTTAATCACCCCAGCTGGCAGCTCCTTAAAAAAGCGTGGGTCCCAGCCCTTTTGGAAAGCAGTTTGGCAGAGTGTTTCAGGGGCCTGGAAAGGTCTCTGCTTTCCTTTCCAGGGATCACACTTCTGGAAATTTGCCCAAAGGAACTAATCCTAAAAAAAGAAAAGACTGAGTGCCCGGTGATGTCTTCGGCCGAGACTCTCACAGGAATCATTGGACATGCCATGTATGTTGCAACCCCTTGGATTCTTTAGTAGGCATTTAGAAAAAGGAGTTTTGAGAGCTCTCTCTCAACATGGAAAATACTGATGAAATAACACTAAGCTGAATACACAACGCGAGGATGGCGGTCAGTTTGAGGGGGGAGGGCTGTTGATTTTCCTAACAGTCTATGATACTGTCCAATTACTTTAAATGGCAGGAAAACCGGCCTGTGTGTGGCCAGGAGGGTTCCAGCCTCGCTCCCCAGCTGGCAGCCGCATGCCCACGGTCCTGTCCGCCAATTCAGCCTTAAATCTGGGGCGCCTGTTCCATTTTCAAAAGCGGAGCCTGACATCTGAAGGCGTGTTTCCTTTTTGGATGATCCTGCGGCTTTCTGGAGGGGAAGACGAGGAAGTGTGGAAAAAAACCAGGGAGGCCCTTGTAGCCTCCTGGGAGGCAGAGCCCCTCGGGGTTGGGATTTGGTCTTTTTCACATCAAAAACTTGTTGACAGCTCAAACAGCACTGCCTCTTTCCTGGAGACCGAGGCAGGGATGTTTATTTTCACTAAAAGGTTTAAAAAGGTCTTTATTTTATTGCAAAAGCAATACATGCTCATTGTTAAAAAAAAAAGAAAAGAAAAAAAACCAAGTAGTATAGAATTGTATAAAATAAAGCTCCTGCCTGCCTCCCCTTCTCTTCAGAGGGAGCCTCTCTTGGCTGTTTGGGTCCTTTCTTTGAGATATGTTCTGTATCAGGGGTTTTCAAACTTTTTTTTCCTAGCTCTGAGCCACAGTTGAAAAAACAGATTTTGCCTTGTAACCCAGTACACACGGACACTGGAATATAACTAGAACAGAAGTTTCATGCAATGATATATATCATAAGGAATGCCATCGGGGGTTGTCTGTTCTGTTCTATTCTATTCTGTTCTGTTCCGTTCCATTCCATTCCATTCCATCTCATTTCCTTAAATAAAAAAAAAAAGGTGGCTGGTCTTAAGCCAGTCAAATGGTTTCACATCCCACTGCGTGGTGTGACCGTCAGTGAACCCACTGCTGTAGACATTAATAATACACAGGGTCCCCGTCAGTGTTCTCTACTTCTTGTCCTAAGACTTGCTTCTTGCACTTGACGATTCTGTAGCCTGCTTTCTGTAAACAGACACACAAGGCTATTTCCTCCTCCTTAATGGCAGCAGAGGAACTTACTGAGTGGTTCTTCACAAGGTGTTTGTCCAGCTCCTTCTTAAGAGCCATTTGCACTGTCTCCACGTTGGGCTGTCACCGGCGAGATTTGGGGGGATACCCTCTCCGCGCACAGCTGCCAGGACATCAGTGAGGTCAGTTCAGGTCAGGGAGCCAGCGCCTCTCAAACATTGTGTTTGCTACTGGCAATGGCCCAGGGGTGGGAGGTTCGTTGAGGTGTGTTTCTGGAGGTGCAGAGGACCCTTTGCTCACTCAGGGCCCCCTATGCCTGATGACCACCCAAGATTTTGCTTTTATTTTGTTTCACACACTGCTGATGCTGAGAAATACACATGTGGGTTTTTGAAATGAAGTGGGTCCCAATTCACTTCTCCTTTATCCTCCTTCGCTTCCTCTTTTGTCACTTGAGGGCTTTGGAGGAGGGGACCCTATTCAGCCTGGATTCCAAAGCTCTTCCATGCCTGGGGTCCTTGGCTTTTTATGTTGTGTGACTTGGCCAGTGAGTTCCCAGGTTCGCGAGTTGGACTGGGACCTCACAGCTGCAGTGAATTAGAATGAGTGCTTTATTTGCAGTCCTATCTTAGCCTCAAATCCTGGTTCTGACACTTACAAATGGGAAAAAAACCTTGGGTCTTGGTTGCTTCGTCATTTACAAAATGGGGTTTAGAACTTCTACTTGGGGAAACAGGGTAGAATAATGGGTAAGCACATGGACTTTAGAAAGAACCTCTCTGGATTCTGATCTTGGCCTCACACTAACTAGTGTGTGACCTTGGGTAAGTTACTTAACTCCTCTGTGTCTCAATTTCCTCATCCGTAAAATAGGGGAAATAATAGTGCCTATCCCCTAGGGCTCTTGCAAGGATTAAATGAATTAATACACATGCTAGGTTGATGCTTGGCTATGCGTTTGTTATGATTATTATTATTATTAAGAGTGATGGGTTGTCACAAAGATTAAACAAGATGATGCACGTAAAAGTGGCTCCTATTGCATTTGGCACGTCGTAAATGGTCACGATTTCTTAAGAAAATATGGTTTTGTTAAGAGAGTATTTTTGGTTTGGAATGATGTAGGTCTGGTAACGAACACTTAGCCTTGGCTCTGACTAGCTAAGGAGGGAGGAGAAACCTTAGTAGCCCCTTCCTGGGGATTTTGCAAGTGTTTCTTCCACATTTCAGTGGCTCAAGAAGGGTGAGGAAAGGAGGGGGGCCAGGCAGGTGCAGGATGGGGGTGGGGGGAGACAATCTCCATCTTGGAAGTGTGGGTGAAGGGGAAGCGGTGTCATTTGCCTTTTTCATGGAAACTCTCCCAAAACAAGGCCTCCTGAGGATGCTCCCAGGTGGGGGGCCTCAGGGCTGCTGGTGCTTGGGGGCAGGGTGCAGAAAGGGGAAGCAGAGGATGTGCAGGGACGTCAGGGTGCTCCCCCTTCCCCTCCAGACTGCCTTCTCTTTATTCCAGCACCAGGCTTGTGCTGGACACCTGGGACCCATCAGTGAATGGCACATAATCTATTTGGAATAGTAAGCATGATGTCACTAATTAGAAGGTAGTAAGTGTTACAGAAGAGTCGGGGTGCTGTCAATAGGGTGAGAGAGGGGGCTCTAATTTCAGATTACAGGTGGTTGGGTTGGGCCTGGTTGAGAAGGTGACGTTTAAGCAGAGGCTTAAAAGAGGGAGCAAGCCATGTGGATACCTATGGGGGGATGGAGTCTGTGGTCCAGATGGGGGACACAGCCAGTGCAAAGGCCTTGAGGCAGGACAGTGCTGGAACAGCAGGGAGGCCTGTGTGGCTGAGGCAGCTAACTGATCATAACAGTGATTCCAGAGACAAGGTCTTGTGGGTGTTTGGTTTTGGTGGAAAGGGAGCTTAGAAACAGCGGCGACTCACCACTTACAACAGCTATGAACATCTGAGGCCTTCCCACGTGCCAGGGGGTGCCATGCTGCTGCTCTTCGTGAGTTCATCTCATTGCCACAGCCTCCCTGGGAGATGTCAAGACAGCTGAGAAAGCAGAGAGTCTGGAAGGACAGGCTGGCTGAGGCCCTGACACTGGGAAGGAGCCAAGAAGGGGACTTGGGCCTAGGCCTCGTGGCAAACTTGAAGTCATCACCACTGATGGACATCTGTCCATTTCCTCAAACAGAGGAGGCCTGGCTGCCCACCTCCTGATCCCCCAGCCCTGGTCCGACCCTCTGGAAGTTGGGCAGTTTCAGGCTTCCAGGACCCATGGGCATAGCCACTGGCCTGCACTTCTCCTTCTGGCTGGAAAAGAGACCATCCTTGAACTGATGGACCAACACTGGTGTTCAGGTTCAAATTCCAGGAAACGCAGAAAGAGTCCAGCCCTGACATGCAGGGAGAAAATCCCCGAAGGAGGAAGTCCCTTCGAACATTGTGTGGGAAAGTGGTACCGGTGTTTGGGGCACAGTGGAGCAAGAGATGGAGGGCTTCTGTGAACAGTCAGACCAGGAAAGACAACTACCATATGATCTCACTCATCGGTGGAATTTGAAGAAAACAAAAAACAAAAAAAACCCCAAACCGAAAAACACCAAACTCATAGACAAAGAGAACAGGCTGGTGGTTCCCAGAAGTGGAGAGTTGGGGGCTGGGGGGTGAAATGGATGCAGGGGGTCCAAAGGTACAAACTTCCCGTTGTAAAATATATAAGCCGTGGGGGTGTGATGTACAGCATGGCGCCTATAGTTAATAACACGGCACCATATATTTCAAAGTTGCTAGAAGAGTAGACCTTAAAAGCTGTCATCACAAGGAAGAAAAGATTTATAACCATGTGTGGTGATGGCAGGTAACTAGACAGACTGCGGCGATCACTTTGCAATATATACAGAAGTGGAATCATTATGTTGTACATCTTGAAACTAATGTCATGTTATATGTCGATGATATCGCAATACCAAAAAAACAAAAACAAAAAAAACCGGAAAGTGGCAGAGGGCCTCTGTGGGTGCCCCAGTCGAGGGGAGGAAACTGCATGGAGAAACTTGGCTGGACTAGGGGAAGTTCACAGGCTGTTCCCTTTCAGACTGGGGAGGGCAGGGGCTAGCTTCAACTCACGTAGAACTTCTTGTTCTATTTTGTGGGTTGCAGCTCTGTAGGAGACTACCTTGGAGGGAAAGGCTATGAGGTTCAACAGCCTAGAAGACACAGGTCTGGGTGATCTAGAAGGCTCGAAGGTGCAAGAAGCTCTCCACAGCATGGTGACTAACCACAGACTTGGAGCCAGGTAGCCTGGATTGAAATGCCACAGCTACCACTCCTAGCTGTGTGACCTTTGGCAACCTGGTTAAACCAATCTGGGCCTCAGTTGTGATGTCTGTAAAGTCACGATGGTAATACTTCCTTTATAGGGTTGTTGAGTGCACCATGTGACTGTGTGTTAAAAAAATATGATTCCAGGATTCTTGCTCTACCCACACGGACCCTCCTCCCTACCCAGGGCTGTGGAATGGATACTAGAGAATGAAGCTCATTTGTTTCCTGGAAGTTACAACAACAAGAAAGAGCTAGTGACAACTGCAAAGTCACAGGATACTCAGGATTGATTCATCATCTAGCTCTTGCTCCCAACCAGATCATAAACTCCAGGGGAGTTGGGACTCTGCCCTTTGCTTTGTTACCCCAGCCGTAGCCCCTGGGACAACCCTGCTACCCAGGACAATCAGCTGAGGAAGTGAAAAAACTATGTGACAGACTCAGGAGTCAACTGGACCTGGTTCAAATCCCATCTCCAGGCATTGTCTTGCTGTGTGACTTGGGGCTTGTTACTTAACTTCTCTGGGCCTCAGTTCCCTCATCTGTAAAACAGGAGGGTTTTGATAAAGCGAAGATGACGTAGTGGATGTAAAAGTGCTTTGTCCAGTATCTAGCACCCACAGGGGTTAGCGCTTCCCATCACCATTACCATCACCATCCCTTCTGCGCTGGAGTTCATTCTGCATCCTTTGCCAATTGCTGTGGTCAGGGTATATCTTGTGAAATAGAATTGCAGGCACACAGCATGTCATTTAGGCGGTGTCACTGAGGTGGGGGGGGGTGGTCAGGCCTCTCCTCCTGAGGACACATTTTCCCCTGTAGTGTATGGAGCCCCCAAAGCGGGTAACCAAGTTCTTACTCTGGGCAGGCCAGGAAAGGCCCCACCTGCTACTTCTCCTGGGCCTGCTGAAGACAGAGGCCCAGCCAGTTCTGGGACGTTCTCCCACATCTCCAGTGGAAAGGCTGACCCATGTCATTACAGAGTCCAGGGAGCTCACTGAGGCCTCTACCTGGGCCACTGTCTGTCTGTGGCCATCGCTTTGGCCAGAAGCCGACCAGGCAAGTATCATTGCCAGATAGAATAGAAAAACGCCCAGTTCAACGTGAATTTTAGAAAAACAATGAGTGATTTATTTCATTTCATTTTATTTTTTTAGTTTGGGTATGTTTTGTGCAATCTTGAGAATACATTACAAATCTGCAACATTCAGGACATACTTATAGGAAACAATTACTTGCTGTTTATCTGAAATTCAAATTGAACTGGGTGTCTTGTGTTTTTATTTGCTACATCTGGCAACGCCACGGAGGCCTCTCCCTCTGCCCTTGAATTCACCCCATTTCAGCTCCATCTTGGCCGCAGCAGAAGCAAAGGTCTGAGCCAGGACCAGAGCCGGGGCAAGGGCAGTGAGCCAGGATCTGGGCACTTGGAGGGCTTCTCCTGCCTCCAGCCTCAGTTTCCCCATCTGCAGAACTCAGCAGTCAGAATCGCAGCCGCACAGGGCTTTTGCAAGGATGAATCGTGTGCTGTGTGGGAAACATGTTTTGGAAATGGAAAAGGTGTTATGGAAACATGAGTTACCAGAATTCATTGTTATGACTAACACAGACCAGTCAGTGGAAGCTGTTTCTGGCGACTGGGTTCCTTTATTTTTTGACAATTCTTTTTTTTTTGAAACCAGCAATTTGTGTATGTTCTTAAAATGTTCGGAAAATGGAAAGTAGCAAAAGGAGAAGAAAAAAATCCTGAATTTGTTTCACTCACAGACATCTACTCATCACATGCTTTATCCCTGAAAAACATGTAAAGACTTTTTTCCAGGTGTATGTGTGTGCATTTTTTTTTTCTTTTTAACAAAAAATGAGATCGTAATCTACATTCTTTGAGGCAACCTGCTTTTTTCCCCGCTGGCCGCTGAAGTTTCAGAATACACCCGAAGGAAGTCTTCCCTTTCTGTCTGGTCCGTGTGATGCCAGGGATGTTGGGGTATGTGTGTCCACTTCCCAGATCTGGTCCTGGGCCCTTTCGGGTTAGAACACAGCTGCAAAGCCTTCAGCGGGAAGTGAAATCGTCACAGATGTCACGTAAAACCGTGTGGCTCCCCACCCTCGCTATGTCTTCACACAGCCTACGTGAGATGCTGGGTTTAGTTTTTTTTTAACGGAGTTAAAATTCATACAATATAAAATTTAACATTTCTAACCATTTTAAACACTACAATTCAGTGGCATTTGGGACATTCAAAATATTGTCCATCACCATCAACTTCCAGAATGTCTTTAGCACCCCCAAAAGAAACCCATTAGCAGTCACTTCTCACTCCCTACCTCTTCCAGCCCCTGACAACCCCTAATCAGCTTTCTGTATCTATAAGTTTTCCTAATCTTGAAATTTCATATAAATGAAATCATATTATGTGAGACCTTTGGGGACTGGCTTCTTCCACTTAGCGTAGTATTTTCAAGGTTCATCCACATGATAGCCTGTATCAGCAGCTCCCTCCTTTTTATGACCAAATATTCCATCATGAGGAGGTACCACATTTGGTTTGCCCACTCATCAGTTGATGGACATTTGAGTTATTTCCACCCTTTGACTATTGTGAATAATGCTGCTATAAACATTCTTGTACCAATTTTTGTTTGAATATCTCTTTTCATTTCTTTTGTGGACATACCTAGGGGTGGAACAGTGAATGAATCATTTTACTTTCCCACCAGCAACGTATCAGAGTTTCGATTTCTTCACATCCTCCCCAACGCTTGTTATTTTCTATTAAAAATTTTTTTATGACTACCATAGTGGATATAAAGTGTTTTCTCATTGTAATTTTGATCTGCATCTCCTTGATGACTAATGATGTTGATCATCTTTTCATGTGTATATTGGAGTTTGTATATCTTCTTTGCAGAATGCCTACTCAAGCCCTTTGCCAGTTTTTGGTTTAACTTAAATTTTTGTGTGTGGCAAAATATACATAACATAAAATTTATCATTTCAACCATTTTTAAATGCACAGTTCAGCGGCATTAATTACAGTCACAATATTGTGCAATTACTGCCACTATCCAATCCAGAACTTCTTTTTAAATTGAAGTATAGTCAGTTACAATGTGTCGATTTCTGGTGTACAGCATAATGCCCCAGTCATACATATATATATACACACACATATATTCATTTTCATACTTTTTCATTAAAGGTTATTACAAGATATTGAATATAACTCCTTATGATATACAGAAGAAGTTTGTTTTTTTAATCTATTTTTATACGTATATTGGTTATCATTTGCAAATCTCAACCTCCCAGATTTATCCCTTCAGAACTTTTTTTTATAAGACTATTTTTTTAAAGCAGTTTTAGGTTTACAGTAAACTGAAGAGGAAGGTATAGAAAGTTCCCATGTACTCCCTGTCCCCACAAATGCACAGCCTCCCGCATTGTCAACATTCCCCCCAGAGAGGTACATTTGTTACAGCTGATGAACCTACATTGACACATCATCATCACCAACGTCCATAGTTTCTATTAGGGTTCACTCTTGATGTTGTATGTTCTATGGATTTGGACTGATGTATAATGACACGTACCCATCAAAATACCATACAGAGCATTTTCACTGCCCTAAAATTCCTCTGTACTCTGCCTATTCATCTCACCCTGACCCCCAGTCACCACCCCCGATCCCAGTCCCTGGGAACCACTGATCTTTTTACTGGCTCCATAGGTTTGCCTTTCTCCAGAATTTTTTCACCATCTCGGTGCCCATTTAAAAAACTGAGTTGTTTGTCCTTCTGTTGTTGACTTGTAAGGGTTTTTTATAAACTCTGGATCCTAGACCCTGATCAAATGTATGATTTGCAAACCTTTCCTCCCATTCTGTGGATTGTCTTTTCACTCTCTTGATACAGGCAGACCTTGTTTTGTTGTGCTTTGCTTTATTGCACTTTGCAGATAATGCTTTTTTTTTTTTTGACAAATTGAAGGTTTGTGTCCACTGTGCATCACGCAAGTCTACAGAAGCCATTTTTGTAACAGCATTTGCTTACTTCATGTCCCTCTGTCACATGTTGGTAATTCCTGCAATATTGCAAACTTTTTCATTACTGTAATATTTGTTATGGCGATCTGTGATCAGTCATCTTTGCTGTTACTACTATGACTCGCTGAAGACCCAGATGATGGTTAGCAATTTTTAGCAATAAAGTATTTTAAAATTAAGGTATGTACTTTTTTTAGACATAATGCTGTCACACACAACAGACTATGTACAGTGTAAACGTAACTTTTGTATTCACTGGGAAACTAAAAAACTGATGTGACTCACTTTATTGCAATATTCACTTTATTATGGTGGTCTGCAACTGAACCCTTAACACACCTGAGGTCTGCCTGCAGTGTCCTTTGATGCACAAAGGTTTTTAATTTTATGACATTCAATTTATCTGTTTTTCCCTTTTCTTGCTTGTGCTTTTGGTGTTATATTTAAGAAACCATTGCCTAATCCAAGATCATGAGTATTTACAATTTTGTTTCCTTCTAAGAGTGGTATAGTTTTCCCATTTTGAGTTAATTTTTGTATATGGTGTGAAGTAGGGGTCCAGCCTCATTCTTTTGCATGTGGATATCCAGTTGTTCCAGCAACACTTGTTGTAAAGAATGACTCTTTTCCCATGGAATATTCTTACTACCTTTCTCAAAAATTCACTGCCCACAGATGTATGGGTTTATATTTAGACTCCCAGTTTTATTTCATTGGCTTATATGTCTAATCTTATGCCCATATCACATGCTTTGATGACTGCAGTAACTTTTGAAATTGAGAAGTGTCAAGTCCTCCAACTTTGTTCTTTTTCAAAATTGTTTTGCTTATTCAGAGTCCCTCGCAATTCCATATGAACTTTAGTGTCAGCTTGTCTATTTCTGCCAAAAAGGCAGTTGGGATTACACTGGATCTGTACATCAGTTTAGGGAGTACTGCCATGAGTCATGATTAGTTTTATATGTCAACTTGGCTAGGCTATCTAGTACCCAGTAATTCAAGTAAATGTGAATCTAGGTGTTTCTGTGAAGGTATTTTGTAGACCTGATAAACTTCTACAAATTGACTTTAAGTAAAGGAGATTATTTCGGAAGTTTGGGCCTCATGCAATTAGTTGAAAGGCCTTAAGAGCAAAACTGAGGTTTCCCAGAAGATTTCCATCTATGGATTAGAGCCTCAGCCCCTGTCCAAGAGTTTCGTCTCTGTCTGTATCTAGGTATCTATCTCCTTCTGGTTTTATTTCTCTGATAGAACTCCAATATACCATGTGAATGTCCTTCCATTTATTTGGGTCTCCTTTAATTTCCTTTAGCAATGTTTTGTAGTTTTCAGTGTGGAAGCCTTAAACTTCCTTAGTTAAACTGTTTTCTGCATTTCAGTTTTTGTATTGTTTCTTGCTAGTGTACAGAAATGCAACTGATTTTTGTATATTGATCTAGTATCCTGCCACCTTACAGACTTATTTATTTGTGCGAATAGTTTTTTGTGCATTCCTTAGGATTTTCTATATATAAGATGATGTCATTGGCAAATACAGTTTTACTTCTTCCTTTCCAATCTGGATGTTTTTATTTCTTTTTCTTGCCTAATTGCCTTGGCTAGATCCTCTAGTACAATGTTGAATAGAAATGGCAAAAGCAGACATCCTTGCGGTACTGGATCTCAGGGGAGAAAGCATCCCACGTTTCTCCATGGAGGATGATGTTTGCTGTGCGCTTTTCATTTATCCTTTACCAGGTTGTGGAAGTATCCTTTTATTTCTAGTTTGTTGAGTGTTTTTATATTGTGAAAAAGTGTTGGATTTTCCTGTATATATTGAAATGGTCTTCTGACTGATATTTAATTTTCTTCCCTTCTTGGAAGCACTGGTTGGAAATGACAACTCTGTGTTTTTTTCAGGGATTAAAAAAAGGGTTATGGTTTTACAGTTCTCCCCATAAATAATCACAAAATCACAGCTGCAGTAAGTGTTTAGGACAGATGGAAAAACAAAGCCAGCCCGTGCTGTGGCTCAGCAGTTGGGGGAGAAAAATGAATGAAGATGGGATAACAAAAACAGAAGGAAATTCAGGTGTATGATTGCTTTTCCCTCAATAAAGGAAGAAGGACAGAAGGGGGTGAGGGAGAGGGAGGGAGGCAGGCAGGCAGGCAGGCAAGCATTTACACAGGGCTGGCTCTTGAATATTTGCTCTGACAGTTTTTCTGTAGGGCTCATGTCTTGCTATCGATGGTCTGTGAGACTCGATTAATGTCAGGACATCAGGATATTGCCCACTTTGAGACTGCAGAACAGCAGAGGCTGAGCATAATCCAGCTTTCGCCATTGTTTTAAAACAATAAAAGAGTGGCCTCGTTAAGAATATCTGCCTGGCAAGATCTCATGCTGGGAAGGACTTGGAAATCTCCTTTAACTGAGTAATACCTCCACTGCTGTTGGCAGCTGGGTCCGCGTGGTGAGAGGTGGTGAGAGCTTTGGGCAGGGAAGAAGGGGACAGTTTGCTGTGGGACCTCTCAGTCTGGGTCTCAGTGTAAAGGAGGGGTGGGTGGGGGGAGGCAGATTACACCGCCAGAGGAGTTCTGGGATCCAGGTCTATGACTCCACAAGGGGGGGCGGGGTCTTAGGTTCTCCACCCAGGTGGCATTTTTCTGGATAGCTACACCAGCGCTCAGCCCATTTTCCGGGACTCTGTACTCCCAAAGCCACATCAGCTCATCAGTGCCCTGTAATGACTTCCCAGAGGGTCCTGCTGGATCAGGGCTGCTGTTATTACTGTAGCAGACAGAGGGGGGCTCTTATCAGACAGGCAGGCAGCACTTATTTAGGGGCAGAGGGTTGATGGATGTTGAAACAGTAGTTACTGATTTCCAGAGCTTTCGGTGATGGAGTAAGAATACCTAGGAACCGCAGGCCACCCTGGGGGCATACAAATTAGTAAAACAGCAGATAGGTTGTATTTAACACAATCTGTGCTAAACCCTTTGCCTGCATTAGCTCTGCTAATTCTCAGTAGATCTTATGAGATAGGCACTGCTATGCCCATTTTCCAGACGGGAAACTGAGGCCCACAGAGAGTGGGTAACTTGCCCAAACTCTTGCATACATTGTATCTTTTGGCTGCCTGGATGCGTCTGAATGTACAGAATTGAGTTACAGGGAGAGAAGGGCGGCCCTCCACAGGGTAAGGAGCGCCAGATCCCTCTGCGCAGGATCTGCGATTTGGGGGGGGGGTGGTCCCAGTTGTCCCAGGGTGGGGAAGAAGAAGGAATGCCAGAGATGGGGGACTCAGGGGAGTTGGAGAGAGCAGGGGCTGGAAATTAGGAGCGGAGCTTCAGGGACGGCCGGGCATAGGGCGGGGATCGAAGTGCAGGGGCAGAATCCGAAGAGGGAGACAGAAGGATGTGGCAAGCTGGGGGGCCCCGAGGTCAGCGCGAGAAGCCTCAGCTGAAACTGGGGGTCCGAGGGACTGAGAGAGATCTGGGGTGTAATCTTGGGGTGTTCTGAAGACACTGGGAGATCGGAGGGACGGAGGAGCAGGGCAGAAGACGGAGAGTCGCAGGTCTCTGGCTGGGTCTCAGGGCGAGGGCGACGACCCAGCGGGTGGCAGGGCGCGGGTCGCCGCCGCCGCGGAGGCGGGGAGAAGCCGGAAGCCCGAGCCGCAGAGCCCCGCCCCGGCGGGCCGAGCCCCCGCCCCCGCGGCCGGGCGCTCCTCCCCCTGCCCGCCGGCCAGCCCGCCCGCCTGCGCGGCCAGCTCAGACCTCCCGGCTCGACTGGCGGCGAGGGCGGCGGTGAGTGCGGCGCGGGCTGCCGGCTGGCGCGCGGGTTGGGGGCGCGGACAGGGGGCGCAGCGGCCGGGGCGAGGGTGAGGGGCGCCCGGGCCCGGCGGTGGGGAGCGGGGTCCGTAAGGCTGAAACACCTGCTCCGGGCTCCGCGAGGGTCGTGGCGGCCGGGAACCCCGGCGGGTCCCGGGGGTCGAAGCGGGGGTGCCAGAGGGCGTCGGGGTCCCGCCGCGATCGTCTGTGCGGGGCCAGCGAGACGGTGTTTCCAGCCTTACGGCGCTTGTTCTCGCCGTGGGACAGGCTGGGCTCCGTTCCTGCTCCCCCAGGTGGGCCGATCGTCCCGCCCCAACCTGAAAGCGCGCCCCTTTCTGCCCGCGGGGCCCCTTCCCCGGAGAGGACTCCTCGAGGCTCTTCAGGAAAGTCGCGACTCGTTCTAGTGACTACGATCTCAAAGTTGAGATTTCCAGGATCATCACCCGGGGATTCCGAAACCAAACCAACCAAACAAAAAAGCCCAACGTATTTCCGGACGCTGGTCCCAGAAATTCGACTAGGGGCCACGGCCTCTGTGTTTTCCTCCTGCCTCTGTGGGTTCTACGCAGGATCCCGGACCACTCTCAGCGGGTGTCTGTGTGGACACCCGAGGGCTTAGGGAGCCCCCGAGAGGTGAAATGCAGGACACAGCGAAGGAAGCCGGGGCCCTGGCAACTCCTCACCCCCCGAGGGGTAGGGGTAAGACTCACGCCCTGTGAGCGCAAAGGTGGGCTCGGACCCCTTGCACTGCCTGGGCAGGATGGATGCCAGTGGGGCACAGGCCAGGAAATCTGGGGCAGAGGTGGACATCTCCCCTCCCTGCCAAGCTGGGCAGGTTGGCCTCTTCCCCTCAGCTTTCCCGGTCACTGTGGATCTAAGTGTCAGTGTCGGTGTTGGGCCAGAAACCCTTGGTCAGGGTCAGGGAGAGGAGATGATGGGGAAATGGGTGTATTCTGCAAGGGCCATGCATTCCAGGGACATCAGCTGGGCTGATGTCATTGCCTGTTGGATTGAGCTTCAGTGGCTGGGAAGTCCACAGTTTCTGGAAGCCACAGGGCCTTCCATCTTAACCTATCAGAGTAGACTCTCCTGCCCGTCTTCCCAAGAGGGATAAATCCCTTCCTTTGGCCTGGTGAGCTGGTGCTGGTTCAGGGGCTGTCTGGTACGCAGGTTGGCCCTGAGGTTCCCCTGGGGCCCTTTTAGGAAAGACGTGGTTTGCATTAGTGTGTGCTTGGCTGCCTCCCTAGCCTTCTCTGGGTGGCTCTGAAAATAGGAGTAACCTGGATGCTGGGTAAAGGCATGAGCTGGTATCTGGGACTCTACCAGCATGTTTGGTTTTATCATAGTTGGTTCAGACTCCAGAGAGCAGGTGACTTGCTCCACCTGGCATAGAATAACACCCATGCTGCACTTGGCGTACCTCTCAGCCTGTCCTTGCTCTGGGATTTCAGTGTGCACCAGCCTCTGTAAGAAACATTTATTGTAGATCTACGATGGGAGAGGCCCATCTTCCCCCTTTCCTGTTACTTTAAGGCATGAATAATAGATGCTCTTATTCACATTTGTAAAAATGTCCTTGTTGTAATGTTTTCATGGATTAAGTGTTTTGGTGATTGAGCTGAGATGGAGGATCGATTTCTTAAGCCTCTAAAATAATAAATTGAAGTCATTCACTATCTTTGGCCAGTAAACTTCCCTCTGTGCCTTCAGTTGCTCTTACTGGATGGCTGCAGGAAAAGAAAGTGCTACCTTTGGCTTTAATTTTTATTTTTTTAAATTTTTTGGGGGAGGGGAGGAGGTAATTAGGTTTATTTATTTACTTTTTAAAATGGATGTAATGGGGCTTGAACCCAGGACCTCCTGCATGCTAAGCATGTGTTCTGTTACTGACCTGTACCCTCCCCCCTACCCTACCCTTTAAAAAGGACACAGAAGAAATGGTTCCTGGTCCTGAGAGGTTTATGCTGTGAGTGGAAATGGAAACACACACAGGTGAAAAGCCAGTGCTCACCAATGCCCTTGTGACTCTGGAAGGATTGAAAGAAGTGGAGAGGAGGGAGGTGTGAGCTGAGGGCCAGGAACTTTAGTTAGGGAAAGTTCAATAGAAAAGCAGAGGCCTTAGAACATGTAGGAGCCAGGACATGAGGACTGGGTGGACAACATTTCCAATGAGCAGAAGAGCTCAGCAAAGCTTCGGAGGAGGCACAGACTAGCCCAGGGTCGAGGACAGTAAAAGGGGAACCACTGAGATCCAAGGAGCTGGAAGGAATTTCCAGCCCAAGTTCATTTTCAAGAAGAAAGTGCCTGCTTTGTTGCCATTAACCATCCCCACGAGCAAAGGTTCCACGCTCAGAATGGGCTGATGCCCATCAGGGACTTAAACTTCTCCCACTGAAGATGAATCCACCCAAGCTACAGTGACGGTGGGAAAATGAGATCCAGGAAGTCCTAGAGTCTTGGCACTGCAGCGGTCTTCTATTTGTTTGTGCTTTTACTGTAATAAAAATAGCTCAGAAGGCGAGGTGGTCCATCTCATCATGCAAATAGGCCTCCTTAACCCTACCTTTCTTCTGTACGGACATTTTTATGATGTCTTTGGCGCCCATCTGGCTGCCTGTGGCCTGTTCCGAACTTCACTGGTGTTATCTTAACGTTTGAGCTCTAAGTGGTACTTTCCTGGGTCCTCACAATTTCGTCTTATTGTCTGAACCTGCACTGGCACTCTGGGCAGTCAGGTAACACTTTTGTAGCTAATAGAGTTGCCCCTTGGCTGCAGGTATATCAGTAAGAAGAACTGTGCGTAATTTCATAGAGTGTAAGGCATGGACAGAAGAAAGGAAATATTAAGGGTGTCTGTGTGATAGTTCCCTGTTCACCTCTAGTAGGTAGGAAGTTAATTCACCAGGATCCTTAAAGCCAGAGGCACTTTCTTCTTTTGGGGTGTTAACTTAAGAGAAAATACAGATGGAGAGTTTAAGCTACTTCGTTCATGGAGTTTTAAAAGTGATAGCGTTCCTGGGATAAATTTAAGAGCTTAGCATTGACTTGCCTTCGCCTTGAGTCCAGGAAGATTATTCATAGAGGATGCATTGAATTTTTAAAAGTTACGTAAAAAATAGCAGTATTAACTGAGAGCATGGAAGATAAAGAATATCAGGGATAATCTCACCCTGCGAACGAAACAGCTGCCATAAGTTTTCCTTATTTGGCAGCTTCACCTTGCGTCCTGATGCCTGGGTTTTTTTGGGTTGTTTTTTTTTTTTTTAAATGAAGTTGTAATCAGGGTACATATAACTCAGTCTCTTGATGCAATGCTATTAATGTTCTCATTGTGCTGTTTCATCAAAAACTCATTCGTTTGGAAACTGGGGATGTGGTTTCACCAAGCATCCAGGGGAAAATTGCCCTCTCTGATTCTGGGGGAGCAGCCCAGCTCCCCAGTGAAAGCATTTTCCATTCCACAAATCACTGTAATTTGTAGATAGGCCATATTTGAACCTGGTTCTCAGACTGTGGTAACTGTATCTTTGACTTGTGGAACATATCACACTGCAGAAACAGGCTGAATTCAGAAGATGGAATTTGAAAACGTTTCTCTGAAACCTTTCACTGTGGGCTTCTGTATTTTTAAATGAGGTACACCGAATCTGAACTTATCTGGGGTCCATTAGCCTAAGAACCAGAGTGTAGTTTCTCATCTCCTTTTCCAAAGAGGATTGGGGATCCCAATTTCCCCTTTTCTTTAAATTCTTCCTTCTTATTAATGTGTAGGAAATACCATTCTTCTGGGACATTTTCTGGTGCCATTTACAGGCTAGATTCCATTACAACAAATAGCATTGCAGAATCTGTATTTTTAAAAGTAATACCACATTTTAATTTACTTTTATTATTTATTGAGGGGGAGGTAATTAGGTTCTTATTTATTTATTTTTTTAACAGCGGTACCAGGAATTGAACCCAGGACCTTGTGCATACTAAGCACACACTCCACCACTGAGCTATACCCTCCCCATCGTGAATCTTTGTATTTTAAAGATTACATGCCAGTGGCCCTTTGTTTAAGAATTTTGAGCAATACTCGATTTAATAAATGTGGAAGTCAGAGAGTTCCTTAGGGTTTTTGTAACAGTTTTCACTCATGTTCACATTATCGTAAAGAAGATTTTTCTCCAGAGACCATAAAAGACAAGATCAATTTGGCCTCCCCAGCTGGTTCTCCACCTTGTGTACAGACTTGGCTATTTTCTTAGGAGACCCGATATTTGCATGTGTGTCCTTTTGCAGAAGGAATGCCTTTTTTCCTGGGGTCATTTCTGTGATGCACATATTCTAAGAGCAGGATTCTTTGCTGGGGCCGGATGGTGGGGGCGGGGAGTGGAATTGACTATTCTTTTTTTTTTTTTTTCCCTTCCTGAAAGAACTGATTTTAGAGGATTAAGTTGGTGGTGAAAAAGCTGCTTTATCTTCTCTGAAGGCCTTGCCCTTTTGTGTGTTGATCTAGAAAACTGTTCTGTACGCAGCAGGAGGATGTATTTTTAGAAGAATTTATCACCTACTTAGGGTTAAAACCACTTTGTGAGAGTTTTGAAATCTATATCTTAAGGGAGGGGATACCGATTTGTGGCAGGGCATTAATGTGCATTTAGTTGAGAGGAGGTTTGAAGATTTCATTAAACTTTGAGGCCTTTTTGCTTAAATTTGGGGATATCTATCAGTCAGTCAATCAGCCAGCCAGTCTATGTATCTGTCCGTCCATCCATCCATCCATTCATTCATCCTTAATGATAAATAACAGAAACCCTGATCGTCACCTCTGCCTCCACTTAATCTTTCCCGCTTAACCAGAATACACGTTAGAAAAAAAAATTCTTAGAAAAAGTAATAAACCTTTAAGAAACTTATGAACTCGAATGCTTTTGGGTGAGGCTTGCCTGCTCCAGTTCATCTTATAGTTTAATTTTAGACTTGCAGGAAGTAGCAGTTAGTACAGACAGTTCCCATTTACCTTCCACCCAGCACCCCCGCCCCACATCAATACTTTACATCATCCCCGCAGTGCATTTGTCCAACTAGGGAACTGACATGGGTGCCTCGCGATTGACCACACTCTAGGACTTTATCTGGAGTTCAGTGTTTTCGCTGATGTCCCTTTTTCTGTTCCAGGGTCTCACACAGGAATTTAATCGCTCCATCTCCCAGTCTCCTCTGGTCTCCTCCAGTTTCTCATTCTCTCCTTGCTTTTCATGACTGTTTCTGGGGAGTCCGGGGCAGAGACTTGGTAGAATTTCCCTCACATTGGATCTGTATGATGTTTTTCTCATGATTCCAGTGGGGTTATGCATTTTGGGGAGGAATGCCACAGAGATGAAGTGCCTTTCACATCACTTCGGGGGGAGCGTGCGTGATACTCGCGTGACATCATCGCTAGTAATGTTAACCGTCATCTCTAGGTTAAGGTGGTGTTTGCCAGGTTTCTCTGTTGTAGTGACTCTTTTTCTCTTTTCCTAGACTATTTAGAAGCAGGATACTAAATCCAGCCCACGCCCAAGAGAGGGAGGGGAGGGATCAAGCTTTGCCTCCTAGAGGTAGGGGCTTCTACACATATTTGGAATTCTTCTGTAAGGAAGACCTGTCTTTTCTTCTTTTTTTTTTTTTAACATTTTTTATTGAGTTATAGTCATTTTACAATGTTGTCTATCTTTTCTTCTTTATTTACAAAATACACACGTCTCCACCTCCAGTTATAAATTAATATAAATATAAAATAAATTAATAAGTAGTGGGGATGTAAACCACAACATGACAAAGATAACACTGCTGTACGTTATAAATGAAAGTTATTAAGAGAGTCATCCTAAGAGTTCTCACTGCAGGGGAAGAATTTTATTTCTGTTTCTTTAATGCTGTATCCGTGAGAGGGTGGCTGTTCACTAAACCTGTTGTGGTAATCACTCCATGATGGATGTGAGTCAAATCCTTCCACTGTGTACACCTTAAAAACTTACACAGTGCTGTAAGGCGGTTATATCTCAAACTGGAAGAAAGAAAACCACTGTCCCAAAATACTTTTTTTTTTTCGTCCAGTGCTTTTTATTGAGTCCATCATCAGAGACGAGAAGGCTTGCCATTTATGAGAAACAGAGTGGCTGATGTGCGGGGGGTGGGCTGGTGGGGCTTGGAGTCCTGCAGAGAACAGGCAGCCAGGACAGCCCCCAACCCCGGACGCACCTGACAGCCACTGGGCACAGTGTCTAGCAGGGCCCCACAACCAGGGTCAGGAGTGAGACCCAGACAGCCCCACGGGAAGAAGCAGTCCCAGGTGCCCAGGCTCAGGCCCCGAGTACCGGCCTGTTGTGAGGTGTCAGGAAGGGAGGAGAGATCTGAGAAGGCAGGGCCTGGCGGCTCAGAGAGGGGTGCAGAATGATCGTGGCGCTCTCGGGCGCTGCGCAGCTCCTGGGGCTCAGCCTTGGCTGTCCTGGTAGGGCTGGGGTCAGAAACAGAGAGCTGGCTTGCTTCGAGGCAGCTCTTCTCTAAAGATCCTGCATTGTAGACCCCGTCGTACATCGGCTGCCTATGCTCTGTATCCCCGTGAAATCCTAGCTCTGCAAGGAGGTAGTCTGCGCTGCTTTCCCAAAGCTCTGTGGGGAATCCAGAGAAACGTGGAACACAGCCCTTCCCCTGGAGGGGTATAATCCGGTCCAGTTAGGGAAACAGTATCTAATTTGCAGACAGGAAGCAATTAGGATGCAGGAGGAAGGCGTATGTCATCGAGGGCTGGGAGTGTGTGGGATAGGCCAGGGAGACGGGGCCAGCCTGACAAAACTGCAGTGGGTAAACGTTTACCACTCTGTTCTCACCTTAAGTCTTGCTAAAGACGAGAGGGTTCTCTGGTTTTTCAAAAGCATGACAGTTACAGTACCCTTGGTTACCTGGAATATAGCCAGAATTGAGGAAATAAGCAAATATGAGACTCTCAAGTAACACACACATTTATAACCAAGACAAATGCCAGGGCTTGTTTACTTTCCTTATGGGAGGCACCCAAGGAAACCAGTAACTCTGACTTTACAGAGCTCTTACACGCTGGGTTCTGGCTTCCTGGTCCTTGGAAGCTTTGAAGCAGCAAAGAGAGGGGTGGGATGGGGGCTGCCGGGAGCATCACAGAACCAAAAGATGCCGACGCAAGCATTTTCTTGTTTATTTTTTTTTTGCACACTTTAAGAAGGCAGAGAGAAATATGGGATCATTTTAGAAAATGATTAATAAGAGACTTTTGGGGGAGGGATATTGAAAAGGGGCATGGGTCAGAATGAAGCAACACCAGAAGTTACGAGACTTGTGTTTTCGCTGTGTTTCGACGTGATTTGGGAAGAGGAACGCTTGGCTCTGGGCCGTCGGGCCTTTGATGTGTGTTTATACTGACGGGGAGTTGTTGGGTGGCTTCTGCTGTGGTTGGTTTCTCCTGGTAAGGTTTTGAGGCTTATTTTTAGAATCGGAATTGTCCTTGGCAGGAGTTGAAAACTTCGGGGGTTTTTCACGTCACTCTTGGGCTGCTGGTTAATGAAACAGAACCTGTGGCGGGGGGTGGGGGCGTGGGTCCTTCCTGAAAGGTCCAGACTTGATGGTGCGAAGGCTTCCGTAACCTGACCCCACCCTCCTGGCCAACTGCCACTCACCTCCCCACCCCACACAGGTGTGCCTGCCTCTGCATCTCTGCCACGTTGTTCACCTACCTCCTGTTCTGCCCTTGCCTGTGTCCCTCACTTGCCTTAAGACTTCCACTTGCCTCAGAATCTGGGCTCAGGTCCCCCTTTGTATTTGCTCCCATATATCCCCATGTTGATGAACTTTGTCTTCCCAAATGGGTTCCTTACAGCCGGAGAGGGAGGTTCAATGCCACCTCCATCCTACATCTGCCATCAGCCTTCAGAACCTCCCACATGAAAAATGGACCATCATGCAAAAGAGAATAATTTTACTTTGGCAAATAGGATGTTGTTAGTACAGGCTTGGGGATGTTACAGCGGGACCAGTGAAGGGCACATCTCACCAAAGGGAACTAATCAGTAGTTGAATCCATCTGCAAACCCTCAGGGCGGGACGGAGGGCCAGGTGCTGGGCAGGGACATGACGCAGTTGATGGGACAGAGGGCTGTGATGACGTCACCTCACCCAGCAGTGGGAGGAGACCAGAGGCCAGCCTGGGGAGGGCAAATATGGGTTTGCAGAACAGGCTCTTTTTTTTTCCCCCATTAAAAAAGATTTAATGTATCTTTTTAATTTTATTTTATATATTTTATTTTTATTATTAACTAGTTTATTTTGGGGGGTAGGTAGCTAGGTTTATTTGTTTGTTTGTTTGTTTGTTTTAATGGAGGTACTGGGGATTAAACCCAGGACCTCATGCACGCTAGGCATGCACCCTACCACTAAGCTATACCCTCCCCCCTTTATTTTATTTTTGTTTTAATTTTTTTCCCTTAACAGAGGCACTGGGGATGGAACCCAGGACTTCATGCACATTAAGTGCGTGCTCTACCACTGAGCTATGCCCCTTACCCCCTAATATATTTTATTTTAAATTTCACTTAATTAAAAAATTTGCAGACACTAACTACTATGTATTAAATAGATAAACAAGTTTCTACTGTATAGCATGGGGAACTATATTCAACATCTTGTAGTAACCTATAGTGAAAAAGAATATGAAAATGAATATATGTATGTACGTGCATGACAGAAACATCATGCTGTGCACCAGAAATTGACACATTGTAAACTTAACTATACTTGAATAAAAAAATAAATAGAATAAAATTCTAAAAATCAAATGATTGACCTAAAATTTTTAATTTTATAAATTATAAATTTCATAATTATAAACCATACATTTATTAAGTTATAACTATAAACATTTTCTTTGATTTGTTAATTTTTTCCTTACGTTTTTGATTATGTAATATTGCTATGGCTCAACATGCAAAAGATCAACTAGGGTTTAAGGGTGGAAAGCTTTCCTCTGGCTGCATCCCCCAGTGCACCTCCCTTCTCTGCTTACAGTCAGCCACTGTTATCAGTTTCCTGTGTATCCGTTTGGAGACATTTTATGCATATTTTATAAGGAAGTATGTATCTCCTTCCTTACACACAAATGATGGCCTACAGTGAACACCATTTGGGCTTTTTTCATGCAATGATGTATCTCGGAGATAACTGCATTTCTGCACGGGAAGTTCCCTGTTCTGTCTTGATGGCGGCATGCCGTTCCCTTATGCGGGTGGGCCAAAACTGGTCTGCCCGGTCCTCTGCTGATGGACAGTTAGGTAGCTTCTAGCAACGCTGAGGTGAGTACCCCTGTGTGGGGGCCGTCTCTGATACAGACCCCTAGAGGACGAATTGCTGGGTCAGAGGACTCATGCGTGTTGAATTTTGGAAGACTCTTGTATTGTGTGAGCCTCTGTGTACCTTCCCACCAGTCCTGCAGGAGAGGCCTGTTCCTCCACACCCAGGCCAGCTCTGCGTACAACCAAACATTTTGCTCTTTACCGGGGTGAAAATGGAAAATCTAATGACGGGTGGAAAAGATCTTGATATCAGTGATGGGTTTTTTTTAAAAAACACAAACCTTTCAGTTTGGAATAGTTTCAGATTTACAGAAAGGTTGCAGAGTTAGTGCAGAAGTCCCGTATACTCCATCCAGCCTCCCCTTTTGTTAGCGTCTTACATCATCCGGGTGTATATGCTACAACTAAGAAACTCCAAACTCCAGACTTTATTTGAATGTCACCAGTTTATCCACTGGATTCTGTTCCAGGGTCCAATCCAGGATCCTACCCTGTGTTCAGTTGTCACGTGTCATTCTTCTTTCGTCTGTGACAGTTTCTTTGACTTTCCTTCTTTCCATGATCTTGGCTGTTTCGAGGGGTTCTGGCCTTGTAGAAACTCTCCAAGTTTGGGTTTGCCTGCGGTTTTCTTGGGGTGCGCCTGGGGCCAGGGTCTGTGGGGAGGAAGACCACTCCCTCACATCAGCAGGTATGTGATGCCCGCGTGATTTTTCACTGATGATGTTAAGATTGACTGTCTCTGAGTTGTTTTAACTGTATCTCCCTGCTTTGGAGAGAGGTGAGCATCTTGTTGTATGTGCAGACTGAGGGGAGTTGTCCGTGAGTGGTCCGCGGTCAGCCTGATAGGTGTGGGGTTCCGGAGTGAGGGGACATAGATGTGTGCAGACCCCCGAGCCCCCAGGGACCTGCTGTGGAAGGTACATGTGAAGGGGATGGAGGTGCAGGACCGGGCCAGTGAGGGAGTCCTTCCAGAGGAGGACAGGAAACAGAAAGTGGGCTTGGAGGGGTCAGTGCTGAGGGAGGAAGGAGACCAGTGGTTGGCGGGGGTGAATCCATGGACGTGGAAGAGAAGCAGTGAGCCAGAGGGACTGAGGACCCAGGCTGAGGGAGAAGGGAGGGTTGTTTTTACCTTTTCATAAGAAAAGATTTGATCCAGCTTAGAGATCAGGAAAGGAGCCAGCGGAGAGGGCGGGGCTGGCAGGAGGGGGCGTTGTTGGAGCAGAATCCCCTGGGACAGAGGGGACAGGGCATGGTGGTATGGCCACACTCTGGGCGGCTTAAAGTGAAGTTTGAACTGGAGAGGGGCTGCTTCTGAGCTGAGGGTGGGTGGACAGATGCCAGGGGGCTAGGGTGGGAGGTTGAGGGGCCCAGGTCCCAGCACTGGGGCACCCACTGTGGGAAGGGGAGAGCCTCCTGGAGAGTCCGCAGGACTGGTCGGGGTTGGGCGGCCCAGCTACAAGGCAGGCAGGTTCGTTTGCTGGGGCTGCTGTAACAAATGACAAGCCTTGTGGTTGGAGTAAGATATTATTGGTCAGTCTGGAGGTCTGAGGGCCAAGATGGGTGTCAGTGGGTGAAACTCAAGGTGCTCCTGGAGGCTCTCAGGGGATATCCATCTCCTGGCCTTTTCCAGCTTCTAGTGGCCGCCTGAGTTTCTTTCTTTTTTTCTTTTTCTTTTTCAAATGGAGGTGCTGGGAATTGAACCAAGTACCTCATGCATGCTCAGCACGCGCTCCACCAGCTGAGCTGTACCCCTCACCCTCCACCTGCTTTTTTGGCTCATGACTCTTTCTTCCAGTTTCAAAGCTAATAGGTCATCTTCTCTTTCAGGCCCTCACTGCCTGCCTCCTAGAAGGACCCTGGTGGTTACATTAGACCCACCTCGATCATCTCATTTCAAGGGCCTTAACCTCATCAAAGCTGCAAAGTCCCTTTTGCCATTTAAGGCAACGTGTTCTGGGGATTAGGGTGTGGACAACTCCGGGGGGCATTATTCTGTCTACCGCACTGTGAGTAAGCGTGGGAGGGTCAGACTGTACAGGATTTAGGCCAACATGTAAAAGCATGAGGTTAGTGGCCCCAGAATGGGAGCAGGTGGTTGCTGGGATCTGTGCTTGGGTCCTCCTGCCTCCTCTGTGTCAATGTGGGCAACTGACCCCCTCGCTGCACTTTGCTTCCCTGTAGGTAATGAGGACTAATGTTTTCCTAGTGACCCACATGCCCAGTGTTCTGGGCGTGTCCACTTGCAGCCCTGTGAGGTGTAGGGATGTTTAGCCCATTTTCCAGATGAGGAAACCGAGGCACAGAGAAATGGAGCAACTCTCCCGAGTTCACACAGCCTAGAGGTGGCAGAGTTGGAATTTGAACAAAGGACGTTTGGTCTGAGAGTTTCTGCATTTAAACATCCAATCTGCCTTAAAATTCTATCGTCAGTTTTCTTTTGGCCCTTTTTGTTCCCCTCTCCATGCCCCATGCCCTCACATTCTTCCCTGTCTTCACTTTTCTCCGAATCACGGTTGGGTATTCAGCAGGCCAGGGTCCATGCCATTCCTACTGACCCTGAGAGATGGGTGGTGCCCGCCCACGCCTGTAAATGACCGGGGACACGCAGGTGTTTCTGAAAACCGCAGGTGTGATGGTGTCTTGGGCACCAGGCAGGGACGTCCCACCTGTAATGTCTCTGAGCTCAGTGGCCGTGGCCTCACTTCCCCGACCGCGTCAGTGCCTGATGGAGTCGGCTGTGAAGCCGGTGTGTCTTGTACCATCGTCCAAGTGTCAGGATTCTCAGTGTGTGGATTTACCTCTCTGTCCTCTGCTTTAGGACCCTGCCTGCCTGTTGGTCATGTCACCAGAAGGGGATGGGGGAGGGAAGGAAAAGTCCCTCGAGACTCCTTTGCCCCTCATCTGCCAAGAGGACCCTTTCCGTCCCTGCTTGTTATGAACAAGCACTGAAGGTGGAGGTGGCCGCAAAGGCGTGAACTCGGTCCCCCTTTCCGGTCCACACGTGACAGCAGCAGTCGCTGACATTTGTGGCATCTTATGGTACTAGCTCGTTAGAGCCTCTGAATTTTTTTGACATCCATGAAACAAGTCAGTGTTGTTTCTGGAGAATGGATGACACCATCCATGTGTTACAGGTGGCTTTGGAGCCACGCCAGGGACCCGGTGGCGAACATGGACTGACAGGTGGTACTGAGTTTGAGGGGGTGGCATTGAGGTGCCTGCTCACGAGTCCAGATCTAGAATGGATGGTGCGATGCAGGAAGCGCCCCTCTCCTCACTCTCTTCTGAAACTCCAGCCAGAACTGGGAGTGGATATTGGCAAAAACCCAGGGTCCCTTCTGCAGACCGTCGGCAGCCTCAGACGTTTGCGTCGAGGAATAAAAATGAACCGATCTTGAGGTTTGGAGGTTGTGGCTTTTTTTTTTTTCCTTTCTTTCTGATTTTATCTTGTTCATGTTTGCACGCCTCCACAGTTTCCTTTTCAAGTTCTTTCCACCCACCTCTTGATCTCCTGCAGAGAGATTCCAGGGTGCCCCATTGAGAAATACCACTCCCCCAAGGAATCCTGGAGGAAGCAAAGGACTCCAGACCCAATTAAGTGATTCTAACTCTGGGGCATATTTGGTGATGCTTTGGCCAAATCCTCACATCACCTTGAGCTGAACTGCACGAGACCATCTGTTATTGAGGCCTGTCACTGGGAACATCTTCCTTGAAGAAAACTTCATTTTTGTCACACTCTAAGCTGAGGCTCTTAGGGTGAGACCCGCCTGTTGACGTCTGCTTCTCAATCTTGGTGCCACACAAGATGGGTCTTGGTGTCCTTTTCATGCATAGGTATCATTTTCTCCAAACATTTGCTGAAATCTCAGGGTGACCGACTTGTTCTGGTTTGCCTTGGACTTTCCCAGTTGAAGTACCAAAAATGCCACATCCAGAGAAACCCCTCTGTCCTAGGCAAACTGGGACAGTGGGTGTTCCTTAGAAACACCCGTGATGTTTTCAGCTGAGTTCTAGGTGCTAAGGGTTGCAGATTTTAAGAAATACCAATCCTTGCCTTTATAGGATGCACAGACTGATTAGGAAGAAGGACGAGAAAAGTGCCCTGTGACAAGGACAGCAGAGAGACATGTATTGATGACAGCCAGCACGTGCTGAAGGCCTACGTGTCCCTCATTGCTCTGTCTTTTTCACAAGTGGATTCATGTAATCCTACCAAGAGCCTTATGAGGAAGAAACGGCCAGTGTGCCCATTTCACAGATGGGAAAACCGAGGCACCAGAGTCCTTCCCCCAGGTGCTTAGATGCAACCAAACAGGCAGTCTGGCTCCAGACCTTGCACCCCTGATTTCTTCACTGTGTAGGGAAGTTTTCAGGAGGAATTAGTTCTCCCCTGGGAAGGCCAGAGATCGCTTCTTGGAGGAGGTGACACGTAAGCTGAGATAAGATAGGTGAGAGGAGTTTGTAGACCGGTAGGGAAGGAAGGAAATGGGTAAAGAGGAAAGAACATACATGGGGCTTTGGGGATATCCAACAAAGCTGCAGACGCATTAAAGATCTGCAGCCATGGTGGGAGGTGAAGTGAGAGGCAGAGTGGGGTCCTGGGACCCCCCCCCCCAAATCGGGCAGCCCAGGACTTTCGGTCACCTTAGTCGGGGTGCACATGGGAGGTATCAGAAAGACCCCAGTGGTCTCAATTTTAGATAAGTGGGGCCCCTGGATGGGTTGAACTAAGAACAGTTGTGGATTTTGAAACTCGAATTGCAGACCTTGGTTTGTGGTGTGGAGACTAGAGATTTCTAGCACAGCCTTTTTCTTTCCTTTTGTTTTTCTTTCTATTAAGGTAATGTTCACAAAACATAAAATTCACCATTTAAAAGTGCACAGTTTAGTGGCACGTAATACATTCATGGTGTTGTGCAGCTGTCACCGCCGTCTAATTCTGGAACGATTTTATCACCAAAAAGAAACCCGGTACCCATTTCCTCCCAGCACCAGCCTCCGCTGCCCCCCCCACCTGGCCACCACTACCTGGCATTCTGTCTCTGTGGATTTACCTATCCTGGACATTGTGTATAAACGGATGGATACAGAACATGTGGCCTTTTGCATCGAGCTTCTCTCACTTAGCATCACGTTTTCGACTGTCATCCTGGCAATGTCTTGGAACCGCCTTCTCAGCTGGTCAGCCCGCTATCTCTAGGCTTCCCGGAAGTCAGACCCTGGCCTCTGAATTTGGAATTTCAGGCAAACGCCACCAGGCTTGGCCCCACAAGACATCCCGTGAACTCCTGTGCGGGTACAGACCAAGTAAGGTGACTCCCAGAGCTTATGTGAGTGTCTGGAGTAGCAGCTCCACCGGGATGTTTCAGGAACTTTTTAGAAATAAATCTGTGGCTGAACGTGACTCAGAGTTTATTCCTGTGTCTCACGGTTTCAGGAGCTCGAGGCATGGAGACCGCTGTGCTTGTTGGTGTGGCTTCTCTCCAGGATTCTGAGGGCTTTTTCCTCCTGTCTTTCAACAGCGATATTACATGAAAGTCAGGACAGGGCTGCGCTGAGACTTAGCTGGCTGAGATATCCCGGCCCCATGCTGTGGCTTCAAACATGCCTCGTTGGATAAAGGTGGCATCTCAGAGATTCTGAGGCCTCCCCTTCGTTGTTTGTGTCCCCAGATTGAGCAGGAAGAGCTCTGTGGTTATCTACCTTTGGTTGATCTTTGAGATCCTGGCCCCCTGGTCTTCTCTGAAGAAGCTGACTGTTTTGAACCGCGAAGTCCTTAGTGATAAAATCTGTTGGAATCTATGATAGGCACGTATTTTAAAAAGCTTGTCTTGGGTGTGTGGTGTGAAAGTCTGTGTAAATGTGTCTTCACTAGTGTTTAGGGAGGCAGAGAGAAAGAGGTGACCCATCGCTGGGGTTCAGATGTGTGGCTTCCACTGAGAATTGATTTTCCTGTCACGTTTCACTGAGGTTGTGGATTGTGTCGGGATCTCCCTGCATGGGAAGTGGCTTGGTGCATTTTCTAAAGAGCTCTGGAGTCTGATGGGCGTCGGTTCAAACCCCAGCCCTGCCACTCCACCTGTGTGACTTTGGACAAGTGACTCAACCCCTCTGGGCCCCAGTTTTTTCATTTGTAAGTCAGGGGGGATGATAACAATAATTCCTGACTCTGATGTGGGAATTACATGGGGTGATGCATGTAAGGGCATGAATTACAGGGCCTGTTGCGGTAAAGTAAGAGCCCGTTATGGTACATCTTAATGCAGTTGTCAATCTGGGATGGGGTGTGGAGTAGTGATTGTAAAATGAGTAGTAGATTTTGCTCAGGCCAGAACCATTGTCTCAAAGATGCCAAAATAAAATTTAAGCAGCCTGGTTACCTGGTACCCCTGAGCACCCTTCACTTTCTTCCTGTGGTGAGGACTCAGCAGATTCAAGACCCAGAGGAGTGACCTGTGCAGGAGGAAGTGGACACCAACCAGCCCAGCCCTGTTTGGCCTCCGTACGGCAGAAAGGAGTGTCCCCGGAGCCGATCACCCTCACCCCGTCCACCTCCTTCCATTGTGACTCATGAGATTAAGTCATTAGAGGGCTGGGCATGCCTGGAAAAGAATATGGAGATACAGGGGATCCCAGGACTCGGTCAGTAGAAGGGTAAAACGTGTTCAGATGATTGTGTTTTTGACATCGAGAAAAGAGGAGACACATTTTAGAAATACTAAATGAATTAATGTTGGTGATTTGGGGAATTCACTGGACCCAAATACCTCTTTCCAGACTGTGGGTTCTGAGGACCCAAGGGAATGAAACTCGGTTCCTAGGGAAGGGGAGAGGTAGACAGACGTCTTAGATGTTACAGTGGTGTGTGGCCCTCCGAAACTCAACTGTGCCCGGCAAAATCTTAGTTCTTAGTATTTTAATTTCTCTCATCAGGTCAAAATTAAATTATATTTAAATTAATTAATTGAATTTAAATATAACTTCATTTTTTTTTTGTGGGGGCAGGGGAGTCGGGGAGACAGCCGTAATGAAAACAAGATTGGGAAATCCTGTTCTATACTGGGTTCAACGAATGAGCTACTCTCAGGCTCAGGAATAAATATCTGAATACCCCACACTGCCCATTTAAGAGAATATCTTTTACCGAACGAATTGTTGAAACTTGGAACAAGGGACGTTTTCAGCTAGGGACCCCGAAAATTCCAGTTGGCATATTTATGGATGAGAAAGTGGGGGCCAGGATTATGCAGCTGCCCAGGGCCAGTTTCCAGGCCCAAGCCGAGTGCTTCTTACATCAGAAATTGCATCTCTTCATGCATCAGAAATGCCGCCTTTTCCTTTTCTGTAACTAGTGGTCTGTGTTTGGCTACCTAACATTTGGCCCCAGGGCATCATGGAAAGGCAGGGCCTCTGGTTCAAGAAGAATTCAGAATTCACATGGCGGCAGCATTCAACTGAGCACAGGCCCTTCTGTTTTGTATGTTTGTTTGTTTGTTTTCTTGAGGTGCTGGGAATTGAACCCAGGACCTTGTGCATGCTAAGCATGCGCTCTGCCTCTGAGCTACACCCTCCCCATCACGGGCCCTTCTGAATATAGGGCCTTGTGGGACTACACAGGTCACATTTTCCATATTTAAAAAAATGGGTTTGGAATGCCTCTCTGTGAATTTGGAAGGAACTCATAAAAGCGTCATTCTGAGATGATGAAAACAATGAGCCCTTAGCATTTTCTTGATTTCCGCAGGCGCGGGTAGAAGATGGGCAGAGAATCCCCTCCAGTGTGTCCTTTTAAATGGACAGTTGAGAAAAGCCACTCTCAGGAGCTTAATAACAAAGTTAAACAACTGGGGAAGGCGGGAGGAGACTCCCTTGTTTGTTCCTTTCTTCCCCCCACAAAGCTTCCCTGTTACCATGGCAACCTGGGCCCTGCGGCAGCATCTCCACCCCAACCACCCAGGGCCACCAAAGGATTCTCAAGGCTGTGCTTTTTATGCGGCATAACTGTGGCTTTGCTGTTTTGTTAAATTCAGAGATGTTTTTCTTGTGGTTTCCAGTTTGTCCCAGGAAAAGGGTTGCAAGTATTAGATGGAATTGTGGTAGTGCCTCAGCGCACAGGCGGCCTGGCCTCCTCTGGCATGATAACTGGTTCTCTGATGACAGTGGAGCATGCGTGTGTCTTTGCATATGCGTATGTTGTGTGTGTCTGTGTCTGCAGGTGTGCTGCTCTGAAGAGTTTCATGTTGTGGGGGTGAGGAGGGGGTGGAGGAGGAGTGGGTAGAGGCCAGTTGAACAAATCCTTTCTGGAAGGGTGGCTAAGTGGGTAGCTATGTGAGCCTCCTGCCCCTGAGGGAATCCAAATTAAGAAGAAATGGGATGGAGTCGAGGAGAGAAAATAAAGAAACAGGACAGACTGAAGTGGCATTTCCTGGCCTGGGGCCTGGAGGGAGGCAGGCTGTGGAATTTATTTAGAAAGCTTTCAAAGCAGCTGGTTATGGTTTTTCCCCCCCTTTTTCCTTCCTTCCTTCTTCCTTCCTTCCTTTCTTTTCTTTCTCTCTTTCTCTTTTCTCTTTTCTTTTCTTTTCTTTCACCATTCTAACCCGTTGCTCTCATTCTTTTTGGAATTACAAGCGTATTTATGTGGCTGTTTGATCCAAAAGCAATATTCCCAAGAGACAGTGTCCTGAAGTTCCAGAAAATAGGATGTGACCCCAAGAATGATGATGATGGTCAATAAAATGGTGGGGGACAGGTGTTTAACTTCCAGAACCAGAAGCTCAGGCCCTTCCTTCCTTTAGATGTCATGGACGGAACACCCCCCTCCTCTCCCCAGCTTCCTAGCACCTGGGTATGCACTCTCAGCAACACGGTTTCTAGCTGCATTTCTTTTCTTTTGGAGGAGAGAGGCGGTGGTCTTGAAGGAGAGGAATTCTGCTTCTGAGCCATGGCCTCCCAGTGGTTTGACCCAAACTATTTGCAGAATTTTGGGCACCCCAAGACCTTCTATTTCCCCACCCAAAGCACCCCCTTTGCAACCACGGCAAACTGTGCTATTTTAGGCTTTCTGGACACACAGCGGTTTCTGCCCTTGCGGTTTTTTGTATGACTCAGTTTTCATAATAAATCGTGCAGGCAGCTCTGGGTCTGCCTTTCCTGAGACAGGAAGGGACAGTGAGTTCTTGCCGTTCAGCACGGATGTAAATTACTCAGGGGCACGAGGCGGCTGTGTTCCCCCAGCTGAAGTCTCCTCGAGCCCAGTCCACAGACTGAGGGGGGTTCCTGGGGCCAGCGAGGGGGGGACATCGGCCGACCTGGGAGCTGAGCCTGGTAGAGTTGTCCTGGGGCTGGTGTCTGTGGCCTGTCTTCCCTCCTCCTTCTGCGTTTCTGTTCCTGTGTGTCAGAGGAACTTGACGGTACACCTTAACCACTTTTCACAGTTACTGTCATTTTTAAACCTGAACCTGTTTTCACAAAGATGTCGTGTGGTCCTGTTAACCCCACTTCTGCACTCCTGGCTAACCCCCTCTGTAGACTGCCCTGTAGACCGGCAGCCCCCCTGCTCCACCCACGCACAGGGGCCTTCTGGGCTTTGCTTCTTGTTTCTCCTACAGACTTGCTTCATCTGTCCTGTCTAGGGTTGGACCTTTCCTCTTCTCTATAACCTTCCGTGGCTCCCACTGCCCCACTGAACCAGAAAGGGAGCCACATAGGCAACTTAAAATTGTCTAGTAGCCACATTTTAAAAAGTAAAAAGAGCGCTCGCCTCGGCAGCACATACACTATCACTGAAAGGACACAGAGAACATTAGCATGGCCCCTGCGCAAGGATGACATGCAAATGCGTGAAGCATTCCGTTAAAAAAAATAAAATAAATAGAAATTTAAAAGAAACAGATAAAATGACCTTTAACAACACATTTGACTTAACTCTAGCTAGCTAAAATATTATAGCTTCAACATACAGCCAGCATAAAAAAATTATACACGATGTATTTCACATTAACGCTCTAAAAACGTTTTGAAATCCAGGGTGTGTTTCATGTTGACATCCTCTCCCAAATTGGATGCTAAAATTTTACCAAAAACATTTGATCTCAATCCAGGGTTCCTTAAATTGGCTGTTGAAAAAGTAGATTGATTAACCCACGGCATCCCAGACTTACATAAAGATTTTCTGATAAGTGAATTGTGTATTAGGTTTTAAATTTAAATTACTTAAATATAGTTTAACAGTTCAGTTCCTCACATTTCAAGTGTTCTTCAGGAGCCTTGTGTGGTTGCTGGCAACCGTATTGGACACCCCAGATAGAGAACATTTCCATCCTTCTAGAAAGTTCCTTTGGACAGCACAGGCTTACAGAATAAGGTCCAAACATCTCCATAGGACTTTCAAAATTTTCTAGAACCCAGCCCCAACCTATCTCGCTTTATTGATTGATTGCGTTTTATGCGTAGTCACTTTCCCATGCCTCTTTTTCCACTTTGAAAGCCCTTTCATCTCTTTCCTCAGAGAAATCTCCTCTTTCGGGCTCAGCTGAAAGGCAGAGCATCCTTGAAGGATTCTCCCTTTCTCCCCGCAGCAGAATGAATTGCTGCCTCTGCTTCCCACGGGTTCTAGAAGAGGCAGCAGAGTGCGTGGGAAGTGGCGGCAGGCCCGTCCAAGCCCCCGGACCATGGCTCGCTGCCCTCGGAGCTCACTGCCCTGTTTCTCCTGAGACAGGTTTGAATGGATCTTCCAGCGCAGCGTTAGCCCTGCCCCGTTGGAAAAACAGAACCAGACAAAGGACGGCACTGTGTCCTTCTCCGGCTGCCCCGGGGGCTGCTGAGCATGGGACCGCAGACAGGAACACACCCTGGGTCCAGGCCATGTAATTCCAGGCGGGCATCAGCTTTGCTGGAGGGAAAAAAAAAACCCTTTCTTTGCCTTCACAAAAGAAAATATGTGCCTGGCTGCTCTGATTCTCATTTTTCAAAATGGGAACTTGCTGGTGTATGTGTATCTCTGTGTATGTGTGTGTGTGTGTGTTTTCATGTTGATTTTATTGGTTATAAATGCCAGTTAAATTTTTTTCTTTTTAATTGAAGTACAGTTGATTTACAATGTTGTGTTAGTTCCAGGTGTACAGCAAAGCGATTAAGTTATATATGTATATAATTTTTAAAATACAGTAAAAATTTTAAAATATACACCTTTTCAGATTCTTTTCCATTATAGTTTATTACATGATATTGAATTTAGTGCCCATGCTATACAGTAGGACTTTGTTTTTTATCTGCTTTATATATAGTAGTCTGTATCTGTTAATCCAAACTCCTAATTTATCCCCATCCTCCTTCCCCTTTGGTAACTGTAAGTGTGTTTTCTATGTCTGTGAATCTGTTTCCATTTTGTAAATAATTTCATTTGTATCATTTAAAAAATTTTTTTGGGGTGAGGAGGTAATTAGGTTTATTTATCCATTTATTTTTGAGGAGTACCAGGGGGATTGAATCCAGGACCTTGTGCATGCTAAGCATGTGCTCTAACACTTGAGCTATACACTTCCCCTGTATCATTTTTTTAGATTCCACATGTACATGATATCATATGATATTTATCTTTCTCTGTCTGACTGACTCCACTTAATATGATAATCTCTAAATCCATCCATGTTGCTGCAAATGGTATTTGTTCTTTTTTATGGCTGAGTAGTATTCCATTGTATGAATATACCACATCTTCTTTATCTATTCATTTGTCAGTGGACACTATGTTTACTTTTTTTTTTTTAAACTACAGCATATTTACAGAAAAGTGCACATAACTTAATTGTACAACTCATATTTTTACAAACTGGACATTCCTATATAACCACCCCCAGATGAAGAAAGAGATCATGACTGCCCTTCTCCTGCCCACTTCCAGACTCAGCTTCCCCTCCCAAGAGTAACCACTTTCTTGTCTTCTAGCCCCAAGATTCCTTTTGCCTGTTTCTGGACTTCAGGTAGATGGCACCACACAGTGTGCATTTTTCGGCATCTGGCTTGTTTTGCTCACTCTTACATTTGCCATAATTTGTGGTTGGGTTTTGAATGTCTGTCTTTTCTGTCACCTGAAACACTGTTAGTAAAAATTGCAGCAGTTAATAAAAAGAAAAAGAAAGAAAAGAAAAGAAAGACTAGATGTGAAAGAGAGGTCTCAGTCGGGTGATGGTTTCAAGTGTGAAAAAACTTCTGCTCAAATTTGGCTAATGTTGCCCTTGGGATTTTCTAGGTTTGGGTGGTTTTCTTTCGTCATCATCATCTCTTTTATCTTTATGTAGGGAGTCTCTTGTTAAAATTATGATTCTTGGAGCTGGAAGGGATGTAAACTCCTTTTCTGGCTTTTGGACAGGTGATTTCCTCAGATTTTCATTTTGTTAGGGGGTAAATGAAAGATTTAGCGTGAGAAAGAGAGAGGGAGAGATGTCAGTTGAATTTCTGACCTGGTATCTTCTGGTTTTGCTTTAGGTAAAAATGTCTGCTCCAGGAACCTACCAGGCGGCCGCTGGGCCTTCCTCGGGGCCAACTGCACCCCCATCCTATGAAGAGACAGTGGCCGTTAACAGTTACTACCCCACGCCTCCAGCTCCCGTGCCCGGGCCAGCCACGGGGCTCATGACGGGCCCGGATGGGAAGGGCATGAATCCTCCTGCGTACTATACCCAGCCAGTGCCTGTCCCCAACCCCAATGCAAGTACGTACAGCCTCCCAGCTTCTCCGTGGTTCTCCGTCAGAGTCAGGAGAGCAGCCAGAGTGACTCTTGCAGAGGGGCTAAGTGAAGTGCCAGTCGGTCCAACTTTCCCCCTTGTCTTGAAATTTCACATCTGGTCTTTTAGGTTCCATGTCAGTGAGGCTTATGGCTCTTCCATAGTCAAGTACAGTTGGATGAGCTTTCCCAAGTCCACCAGAGACCAATCCTTTGGCACTTAACGCAGAGGCACAACCAACTGTCCCAGAGGAATTTGGGAATGGGAATTTACTTTTGACGGCTCCCGGCGGGAGAACCCCTGCCCCGAGGCCAGAGCTGGAGTAGGAAGGGGGATGAAGCAGCTGTGAATGAGGAATGGGTGAGCTGAAACCCACCCCTGCCCACCTTTAGCACAAGTGACTCCCTCGCCTTCCAGCTACTTCTTCAGGGCCTCGCACCTTGGTACCTCCCGCTGTCCAGGTACAAATCTGATTCAGAATCACAAGCAGCTCAGGAGGAGATAGCCAGCTCAGAGAGTGGACCCGTGAGTCAGGCTGCCTGGCTTCACCTAACTGCCCTGTGCTTCAGTTTCCCCATCTGTCAAATGGGCTCGTCAAATACCTACATCCGGGGTCTGTTAAGATTAAATAAAGTTCTGTGAGTAATCATTGGCTAAACATGAACTGTTGTCATTGAGCTCAAGTAACTCGGACCCCTTGAGATGAAAGAGGATAAGATAATGACTTCAGAGTATTTTAGATCACACTCTGATCAATAAATAACTCATTCTTGCACCAAAAAAAAAAAAGAACTTATTAAAATGTACATGTAAGTGCTAAATTATGCTCTGATACTGCTCTTCTGCAGGGGTTGGGGTGGGGGGATCTGTCCAGGTCTTTCTAGGAACATTGTCTGGTTAGCTCTGGGTGGTAGTTAGTGTCCCCTAATACATAGGTCATAGAAATGGCATTTCAACAACATAAAAAAGGAACAGAAGGAAGTCATTCTGACAGAGCTACGAGCTTAAACAGCTTTGCCAAAAAACAGAGCATGCTAAGCTCCAGGTTCCCATCACCCTGCGTGCTCTCCTGATGCTTTTGAATGTCTGCGTGTGTTTTTCACATAGTTTTCTCTTTTTAGCCTGATTTTATATACACGTTGCATGTATCAGCACATCCCCTGACTTGTCATAAAGAACCAGGCCAGTATCCCCTGGCTTGGTAAATGCCAGCCTTATCGCCAGGCATTGGAGTTTATTAAGGAAATTGTGTGAAATGAAGGCATTGTTTATGCAGGATTCACTCCGTACCAGGCATGGGTGAAGTTCTTTGTCATGTTGGTCTCATCCAATCCTAGCGACAACTCCATTATTCCGTTTTTGTTTTTGTTTTTGTTTTAATTTAATAGCAGCTTTGTTGAGATAGGATCCCCATACCGTAAAGTTCACTTTTTTAGAGTATACAATTCCGTGGTTTTGGCATTAGTCACAGAGTTGTGCAGCCATCATCACTGAGTCCAGAATATTGTCATTACCCCTGAAAGGAACCCCATACCTATTAGCAGTCACTCCCCGATCCCGCCTCCTCCTGGTTCCTGGAAACCACTAATCTATAGATGAAGAACATTGGGGCTAAAAACCCATCACATCACTGTTCCTGAAATTACCATCTGTAGACCACCTTCGCAGAACCATTTAAGAGCTTAAAAAGTGGTCTGGGGACCCTGCCCCAGACCTGCTGAATCAGACTGTCTTGGGGGCAGGGTCCAGGAATCTGCATTCTTTTCAGTAAGCTCCCCACTCGAGCCCATGGAGAGTCGAGTTTGAAAACCTGGTGGAGCTGGGCCAAGTCTCTCTTCCAGGAACACACAGTCCTTTTTCCTATCTCGTGTGTGTGTGTGTGTGTGTGTGTGTGTATAAGTTTAGGGAGACCCTCAAATGATGATTATGGAAATCTGCCATTGTTTTTTCTTCTTCCATTTTTGTCATTTTTCCTCCTCAGTTTTGTTTATTGTGGCAAAATACATACAACATAAAATTGATCACCCTAAGCGTTTCTAAGTGTACAGTTCAGTGGCATGAAGTCCATTCACATTTTTGTGCAGTCACCACCATCTTCCATCTCCAGAACTCTTTACATTTCACAAAACAAACTCTTTGCCCACTAAATGGTAACACCCTATTCCCTCCTCCCCCAGCCCCTGGCAACCACCATTCTGCTTACCTCTATGAATCTGGATGCTCTAGGTGCCTCATACACGTGAAATCATAGTGCTTGCCTTTTTGTGACTGGCTTATTTCACTTAGTATAATGCCCTCAAGGTCCATCCGTGTTGTAAGAATGTGTCAGAATTTCCTTCCTTTTTAGGGCTAAGTAATAATCCATTGTATGGATGGACCACATTTTGTTTATCCGTTCCTTCATTGACGGACACCTTTTGGTGCCTGTGAATGGTTCTGCTGTGAACGTGGGTGTGCAAACATCTGTCAAGACCCTCCCTCTACTTTTTTGTCAGTCCATGAGTGCCGGCTTTGTTTGGTGATCAGCCAGTTTGTTCCGTTCCTTTCCACCAGTTGCTGTGCAGACAGTCTACGTGCAGCAGCCCATCTCCTTTTTCGACCGCCCAGTCCAGATGTGTTGTCCTTCCTGCAACAAGATGATTGTGACTCAGCTGTCCTATAATGCTGGCGCCCTTACCTGGCTCTCCTGCGGGAGTCTCTGCCTGCTGGGGTAAGTCTCGGGCCCACTCAGACCCTGGGCTCTTCTGAATTCCTCTCTTGCAGGATTTCTCAACTGCAGCACCTACTTCTGTGTTGTGTGTGTGTGTTGGGGTGGGGGGCTATCCTGTGCACTGTGGGATGTTGAGCAGAATCCCTGGCCTCTAACCGATAGCTGCCGGCAGCTCCCCAAGCCCCGTTGCTATAACCAGAAGTCACGCCCAGTTGAGAACCACTGCCCTCGAGCACATCTGCCCCTGGGAGCTGCTGTCCCTTCGTTTCTTCTCAAACTGTTCCCTACGAGTCGGGACAGGCATAGCATCCGCCTGCATCTGTGTCGCGGCTGGTACCCTCAGCGATGTCTTTTTCTTCTAGAATTTCATGACCTAAGTAATAATGTTTGCTTGACTCTGAGAGGAGCTTTAAACAATCTGTTCATTAAAATATTTTGTAGTCATCTCCTTATAACATCTTATCGTTTTATGACCCCCTCTAGTTTCCTATTGGCTACACAAGAGGAGTGTGTAAATATTTATGTCTGCACCAACAGTATTATGTTGAAGGAGATAAAGCTTCCTGTTTTGGAGAAATTGGAGGAAGCACAATTGAATTTTTTTTTTTCCAAACAGATAGAGGCAGCCTCCTTACTCCTGGCCTTGTAGTCACTTAGAAAACCACAGGCCTTCTGTTTTCCTTGAAGGAAACTGTGCGCGTTTCTTTTCAGGGGCCCTTGTTTCTTGCACAGCTGGCTCTTTGCACAGCGTTGGCTGGTGACATAGGTGGAGGAGGAACGATATTTCTTTTCCTAATTTTGAAGAGATGCTCACGGCCCCTGAGAGCTTAATTAACTTCCTTGAGGACATGCATTCAGTGGGGACAAAAGGAGACAGCGCTACATAAAATTTCATCGTATTAAAAAAATTAAAAATAAATGCAAAAATTAAAAAATAATTAAATATTAAAATTTTAAATTAAAAAAGTTAAAACATAATAAAATTTTTTAAAAGTTTACTACCTTTGGACATTCCTATTGAAACTAAGTTTTATCTCTGAAATTAGGGAAAGAAAATGGAAACTTTTATTGAGAGTCAGCCTCTGCCTGTCAAATTTTTGGCAGCTTTTTCTGTTCCTTCCTCCTCTTCTTTTTTAAATGTAGTACTGTGTTCAGATCTTGCCTCTCCCTGCTGTGTGACTGTGGGCAAGTGACTTCATCTCTCTGTGAAGTGGGGGAGGATAAAGTCGGAGTGTGTTGAGGATAAAGTAGGTGATGTGTGCAGTGCACTTGCAGCCACGCCCACCCATGGGTAAGCCAGAGGTTGAGATTATCCCCAAATGCACTGTCTGCCCTTATTTGAACTCAGGTAAGCTTGGGCAATAGGAAATTCCTCTCACAAGACTATTTCCTCATCAGGATACTTCCTGATTCTGCTTTATATAAATCAGTGTCTTCCTGTAAAATGTTGACTTTCAACTACGTTTCTGGCAAACATTGGTTGATGTTTTCTGACACCAGCCAACACTCCAACACCAGCTGGGAGTCCAGCGACTCAGTTCAGTCCTGACACTTAATTACCTGAAGTTGGTACAGACCCCATCGCTTAAGGGCTCGGTCCCACAGACTGCCCCCTACTTCAGGTGCCAGGCACAAGGCTCAGGCTACCTGTACTTCTGCTCAATCAGCTACCAATTAGGAGTCCTGCTACCCCCTTCTCAGGTTTGATAATATGCTAGAATGGCTCACAGAACTCAAGAAGGCACCTCACTTAACGTTTACTGGTATTATAAAGGAGACAAATGGACAGCTAGATAAAGAGGTACACAGGGTGAGGTCCAAATGGACCCTGAGTGCAGGAGCTTCTGTCCCCGTGGACCTGGGCTGCACCACCCTCCCAGCACATGAATGTGTTCACCAACCCAGAAGCTCTCCAAAGAGTCGTTCAAGAGTTCTTACGACCCAAGGGAGTGTGTGTAGCTCAGTAGAGTGCATGCTTGGCATGCACGAGGTCCTGGGTTCAATCCCCTGTACCTCCACTAAAAATAAATAAAATAAATAAACCTAATTACACCGCTTCCCCCAAATAAAAGATTGTTTAAAAAAAAAAAGTTTTTATAACCCAGTCCTTGGCCCCTCAGTCTACCCCAGAGGTCTGTGATTGAGGCTGGAAGTTCCAACCCTCCAGTCACTTGGTTTTTCTGGGGTGACCAGCCCATCCTGGGTCTGTCTAGGAGCCCCACCCAAGTTGCATCATTAGCATAAATGCCAGGTGTGATTGAAAGGGGCTCCTTGTGAATAGCAGAAGACACTCCTGTCACTCAGGAAGTTCCAGGAGTTTTGGAGCTCTGTGCCAGGAACCAGAGACAAAGACCAAATATGTTTCTTCTTACACCTCGGGGTGTATGGATGTCCTGCCTGCGTGTGCTGATGATGGACTCCGTTGGTTAAGAGGCATTATCTGGAGAACTTTTATTTGGTTGTTGCTGTGAGAAGCAACCTCTCCATATGGAAAAGTGGTCGGTCCAAGACAGGAGTCAGCCAGCTACAGCCCAGGGGCCAGATCTAGCCCCTTTTAAGTTTTATTGGAACACGTCGCGCCATTTATTTATGGATTATCTGCGGCTGCTTTCAGGCTCCAATGACAGAACAAGACCCATGTAGCCTAAAAATACGGACTCTGGCCCTTTACAAAAGAAGTTCACTGACTCCAGGCTGACTTTGAAAGATGCCCAAATGACCCAAGACTTGACAGTACACCCAGAACGGTCTGTGCAAGCGCCCTGGCTTTGGTTGGTGTATTAGTTCCCCAGGGCTGTCATAACAAACTACCGTATACCTGGTGACTTAAAACAATAGGAATTTATTTTCTCACCATTCTGGAGGCCAGAAATCGAAAATCAAGGGGCCCTGCTCCCTCCGAAGGCTCTAAGGGCAGAATCCTTCCTTGCCTCTTCCAGTTCCTGGTAGTCCTGGTGTTCCTTGGCTGTGCCTGCATCACTCCGATCTCTGCCTCTGTCTTTACAGGGGCTTTGTCCCTCCCTGTATTTCTGCGTGTCCTTTACTCTTCTTATAAGGACACCAGTCTTTGAGTTTAGGGAACCCCCCCGGATAATCCAGGATGATCCCTTCTCGAGATCCATTATTACATCTGCCAAGACCCTTTTTCCCAATAAAGTCACATTCGTAGGTTCCGGAGCTTAAGTCTCCGACGTATCTTTTTGACGGCTACCATCCAAACCATGACAGACAGTCGGTAACACACTCTGTGTGTGATCTTTTTTGTTCTCCTAGGTGCGTAGCGGGCTGCTGCTTCATCCCTTTCTGCGTGGACGCCCTGCAGGATGTGGACCACTACTGTCCCAACTGCAAAGCTCTCCTGGGCACCTACAAGCGTTTGTAGGACTCGGCTGGACCTGGAGGGAGCCATGTGCTGCAGGAAGGCCTTTCTGCCTCTGATCCAGCCCTGCCCCTGGTGGCGGCTCCACCTCGGTGGTCTCATCTCTCCAGGGGCTCCACCTTTGTGTCTTCTTTTGGGGGTAAATATCACAGAAGTAACACACCTCCAAACCCCAGAAATTGCTGCTTGGAGTCGTGCACAGGACATGCAAAGACATTCTCCTTGAGTGCTGGTTCAAGGGTTTTCTGCCTACCTGTGACCCCAAGTCATCCCATCCAACTGTGATTCTTGTCCTGTCTGAATATCTTCTGGTGATTTGCCTCTGGCCGGCTCCTTTTCTTGCCTCTGTGGGCCTTTCTCTTGGTGGTCTCAAGCTGAGAAGCCCCAGATTGCCTTATTTTTGAGACTGCTCTGACTCCAGTATGGCTGAACCAACCTTTAGTGCCTACCGTCTGTCCCCACTTCTGATGACAAAAATCTTGCCTTATAGACTAAGGACTTGGCTCTCAGATTCTGTAACTGCAGGCTTTTAATTAGCACACAAATTTCTTGATTTGTTTTTAAGTACAAGAAGGGGCTAGTCATACCTACCAGACACATAGCCATGAGGTCATCGATGCAGGCTAGAATTAGAAGGCTGGATTTGACCACTGATCTGCCTTCTTTGAATCAGCTCCTCAGCCACTTTCCACGAAGGGCTTCTTTCTTGTAGAGGAATTATTTGTATTAACAAATTTTTGTGACCTCCTTTTGGTCATAAACACCTCTGAGTATAATTTTGAGAGGTGGGATTTAATACCATTGTCCGTAACCATGTGACTGGTATTCATTTTCCCATTTGCCAATGCACTCTCGCTTTTTTTTTTTAATCCCGTAACAGAAAAAGTAATGGATAATTTTATCCACTGCCTTTACTTGGGTTTAGTGTGATTCTTAAAAAACCTCCATCATTGAACTCTTAAAGGAGGGCCCCTTTTGAGTTCCCAACGGTGTGTTTGGAAAGACAAAGAAAAGCGTGTTTGAGCCCGTCTGGGTACCATGGTGCTGCAAAGCTTGGGGACCTGACTGTTTCAAGGGAATCTGAAGTCTGGATTTTATTTTTCAGAAATACAATTTGTCGTATAACATTGGGAGACATTTCTAGGACTCAAGCAGCGAGCCAGAGTTCTCGGTTAGCTGCTGTGGCATCTTCCAAATCAAGAACAAAGCCTGGCTCAACTTTCAGGAGTCCCCGTTTTGATAATAAATAGGCACATGTGAATAATACGATGTAGAAATCAAGCCTAGACCTTGATCGAAAATCTGTATATTGGTTGAAAGTGATAGAGTCATAACCATTGATTCAGCTTATTCATTTGATGTTTCGAAAGTTCCAGTAATTATTTTTGCAATGACTATGGATACTACGTAGTACTTTGGTGTTACCTGCTTTTCAAAAATAAAGTCTTTGGTTCACTCTGTGAACTGTTTATCAATTCTTATGGTGTGAAGAAACGTCTCATGTCCTGTTTCCAGCTGTTGCTACAAAGAACCTTTATTTGCTCCATAACAGTAGGAAAATCCTTCATGATTTAAAAAAAAAAAAACTTCAGACTTGCTGAATATCCTGCGGTGGCAAGATGACCGATGTTGAGCTGGGTGGATTGCTAGCGAGTCCGATTTGAACACTAGGCTGTTGGAACCCAATAGGCGTCAGTGATGGCAGCGAGCCATGCCTTTCAAGTTTTAATAAAATGCACAGAAGAAAGCCGTCCTCATTCATTCGCCGAACAAAACGCGCTTTGTTAATTGATCGGGGGTAGATGTGAGATGCTAGAAGGAGGGCATTGTAACTCGCCAGGAATATGAATGTCATCCTCTCTTTTGCTACCTGATGATAAAGCTTCGTTTTGGAAGGTGCTGGAAAATCACGTCATCTTGTGCAACGTTGTCATTTAAAGCCTAACTTCTGGTCTTGGAAGATTGCTGCTCACCCATTTGTGATCGTGTGTTTTTCTCTCGTTTGATGAAATTGAAGGCCGTGCATGTTGAGCAGTTTTGCTCAGATGGTGGCGTATAAGTGGTCTCAAGCTTTATTAATTACATATGCACAGTCTTCAAAACAGCCCTATTTTGAGGACCGTAGAATATATATTCTACGGAACTTTAAAAATAACATCAGATGCCTGGAGTATGAAGTATTCATCAGACATTCCATTTTATTGTTCAAAGCTCGGGCTTACTCATGTATTTTTAGAAATTAAAAGGCTCTTTTGTTCTGCCCCTGTTTGTTGGGGGCTTCGGGGTTAGTTTTTTTTTTTTTTTTTAACAAACACTGAATCACATTCAGTAAATGAAAGCTTTATTTTATATCTACTTGGACCGCAAAGAAGAATTTTTACCAATCTCAAACCCAGAACGGCTGTATATCTTATATACTGTTAGTCCGTCTAGGCCTTGGACATAAGTGTTGGTTTGTGTCTCATTAACAAGAAGTATTCAGTTACTGCATCTGTTTTAGCCAAGTTTCAGCACATGACTGATTCCTGGCCGACCACAGCATTACCCAGGAAAATGTTTTCTCTGGGACAACTGGCTTCCCAGTTGCTACCGAGAACACTTCTTTTGGGCCCTGAACTATTTATAAACGTGGCTTCATACACTCACACACAGTTTGGCCTCGGTTTTCTCCCCAGTGGCAGCCTCTCGGGTTCGGGATATTAAAATCCTCTCTGACTTTCTGGGCTCAGAGATCTCACTTGAGGAGGAGATGTAGACGTTGGGATTTTACTTAAACAAAATTCTGATTTGCATTTTGGATCCTAGTAAAGTTACCGCCTGCGTTTATGACTCAGATTTTTACCATGAGGCGACTCATGGGCACATGAGTGTGTGAGTGAGTGAGTTGAAAGCCAATCCAGCAAGGGTGATGAAAGAGAGAAACCAGGAGGGCTTTTTTTTTTTTTTTTTTGTATTTTGTTTTTTCCAGTCTTAAGAATTTTAAAGAAACAATCGGAGGCTCGGAAAGATTTTTAAAAAAGAAAGAAAGAAAAAAAATTCATGGCCAAGTATGTAGTCTAATGCATTTAGTTCTTTTGAGACTGTTCTCTATAGTGTTAGGAAAATGTTCACACATTTAAGTACCTTTTTTCCCCCTTTTAAGTTATTTTTTAGAGCAATTTTAGGTTCATAGCAAAACTGAGCAGAAGGTACAGAGATTTCTCATGTGCCCCCCACCCCCGCACACGCACAACCTCCCCCATTCTCAACTTCCCTTACATTTGCTATAATTGATGAACATACATTGTCATCCAAAGTCCATAGTTTGCACTCAGGTTCATTCTTAGTGTTGTGCATTCTGTGTATTTGGACAAATGAGACCCATCATCTCAATACCGTACAGAGTATTTTCACTGCCCTGAAAATCTATGTGTTGCCTTTTTATCCCTCCCTCCCCACTGGCCCCTGCAACCACTGATCTCTTTATTGGCTTCGTAAGTTTGCCTTTCCCAGAATGTCACAGAGTTGAAATCATACAGTGTGTCGCCTTTTCAGATTGGCTTCTTTCACTTACTAGTATGCATTTAAGGTTCCTCCATGTCTTCTCATGGCTTGGTAGCCCCTTTCTTTATTGTTCACATACTATCCCGTTGTCTGAATGGGCCACACATTTAAGGACTTAGACTGTCCTTCGTACTGCAGTGTCCCAGTGATCTTGCACCCTGTTTCTCAGATGGGCAAAATCAACGTGGCTTGTGTGTCCAATGTCACAGTGTCATCAGAGAGCACAGGGTTGTTTGTGACACCTGTGGCGGGATCACAGTACAAAGTGAGCACCAAGGGCCACATCTGGGAACCTGTGGTCTGGCACATCTGTGGTTTCATGTATCATGGACTGACTCCTGCTATGTTCCAGGTGTTGTACCACTTGGGACACAGCCCTGCCTGGGAATAATGAGCACTGGGTCCAGCACTCCCCTGCCAACATTTCTGGTGGCTTTTTTTCTAAGCTAAAATTCACGTAACGTTAAAGTGCATAATCCAGGGACATCTAGTACACTCACACAGTTGTGCCAACATCACCTCTGTCGAGTTTCAAAACATTTCCATTAGCCCAACAAAAAACTGCACCCATTAAGCAGTCACTCCTGCCTCCTCCTCTGACACCTGACAGCCACCAATTTACTTCTTTGGATTGACCTATTCTGGGTGTTTCATATAAATGTAGTCATCATATGTGACCTTTTGTGCCTGGCTTCTTTCACTGAGCATCATGTTTTCAGTCCGTCCACTTTGTAGCCTGTTATCAGTGCTTCATTCCTTTTAGTAGCTGAATAACATCCCATTGCGTGGATATGCTGCATTTTGTTTGTCCTTTTATCCACTGATGGCCCATTTGAGTCATCTCCAGCTTTTAGCACTTGTGAATAATGCTGCTGTGAATATTTGTTTACAGGCTCTTCTGTGGGAGCATGTTTTCAGTTCTCTTGGGTATATACCTAGGAGTAGAATTGTTGGGTCAGACGGTAATCCACTTTAACTTTTTGAGGAACTGCCTACTGGCTTCTTGAATATTTCCGATGGGTACAGGCTACCATTTGAAACTGCCCTGCGCTGGATAACTGTGCCCTCTTTTGCAGCGAGGGCTGTTTGGAACAGCCTGGCGGCAACAGAGCTGGATTTGGAGCAAGAAGACCCGTGCCCCGGGCTGGCTGCCCTGACCCCTCAGCTGCTTTGATCCCCATTCAATCCTCTGGGGGCCCCACTGAGCCTGAAATATGAGGAGGGGTGGATGGCGGATCTCAGCCCCTCTGCGTGGACTCTCCAAGGTGTTCAACTGTTGGTCCTTTATTACCTGTACACCCAGCTCAGGATACAGCAGTAAAGGGGCCGCTGCCCTCTCCCTAGTGGAACTGATGGCAGAAGGGGAGAGAGAGACATCAGATGAGAAAACCTAACATTACCAACTGGTTACAAACCAGGAGGGGAAAGTGCAGGAAAACAACGTATTGGAGTGATTGTATTTTGTGGGGAGGGCCTCCTCATCCTCGCAAATTATCAAGTCATTCTGATGTTTTCTTCTACTTTAGGGGCAATCTTTAGGTTTCGCTGCCAAATGAATCTGAAAGCTGCCCTACGAAAGTTCCTTTCTGTTCCGTGTCTTTGTGCAATTTCCTGAGCTGTTTCTCCCTCTCTGGGTGGGATCGCTGGATTCCCTCCATATTCTCTGAAGAGTGACGGTCCTTGAAACGTAATCCTTTTCCCTAGATCTTGTCTCCTGATTTCCTGTTGATAAGCAGGAAGGGCGAGGCTGGTTTCAAGTAAGTGGGTGGATTCCGGCCAAGTGTGGTCAGTAGAAAATGTCCCGTTTGCCCACTGGGCCAAAGGGTTTTCCAGGCATCAGCCCGTGACCCCATCTCAAACCTGGGCTCCTCTGAGCTAGACCTGGCCATCCTCAGTAAGGACATTGTGGAGAAAGGAACAGTGGGAAACATTTGACTGTCACTTTCTTTTTCGGTGGAGATGTTTCTGTTGCTTTGTTCTGGGGGTGGGGGCTGTCCACGGCCGAGAGCCAGAACAAGTGTGTATGCTAAGAGCACAAACAGCTCTTTAGGGTTGTTTTCTGAGCCATAATTTGCATTTCTTGTTCATGTCTGAAATGAAAGTGGTAGGGAAAAAAAGGCTTATAAGCCTGGTGGAGAGGTGGTGGGTTGGGGTCTCCCCTTTCTGCATGTGCTTGAACCTGAAACTCCATGCGCAGCACTGCACTCCCAGTGGCTCAGAGGGCCTCTGATCTCCAAGAGCTTGTCAGCTCTCCATCAGCTGAACCTGATCTCCGCTGCCTGCAATGATGTGTTCACATGATTCTTTCCCAAGTTTCCCTGAGAGCCTTTTGGTGTAGTTGTATTGGTTTAACTTTCCCTGCTTTGTTATTTTTCTTTTTCCTTTTTTGAAAAATTGAGATATAGTTGATTTATAATACCAGGTAAGTTTCATGTGTGCAATATAGTGATTCGCAATTTCTAAATATTATACTTCATTTATACTTATTATAAAATACTGGCTATATTCCCCTGTGCTGAACAATATATCCTTTGTAGCTTATTTATTTTATACATAGCGGTTTGTACCCCTTAATCCCCTGCCCCTATCTTGCCCCTTCGCCCCCACTGGTAACCACTGGTTTGTTCTCTGTATCTGAGTCTGTTTCTTTCTTGTTATATTCACCAGTTTGTTTTATTTTTTAGATTCCACATATAAGTGATAACAAAGCATTTGTCTTTCTCTGATTTATTTCATTAAGCTTAATACCCTCCAGGTCCATCCATGTTGTTGCAAATGGTAAAATTTCATTCTTTTTTATGGCTGAGTAGTATTCCAGCTTTGTTGTTTTCCTAAGTATCTTCCTCCTCTTCTTATCTTCTCTCTGCACTCTGTACTAAAGTGTTAATTAGCTCAGGCCTTTATTGGTGATCAGATCCCATGTGTGTGCATACACCTGGGTGCTGGTGTGCCTCTGTGATGGTTCATGGGGGTCTGTGGGCTATTGGGGGTGGTTCTAGGTGTCTCTGATGTATGTGGGGAGGCTCTGAGTGTCTCTGTAGTCACCAGGAGCATCTGTCTCTGTGTATGTGTGTGTGTGTGTTTGTGTGTGTGTGTGTGTCCCCATCCCTAGGTGTGAGCAAGAGAAAGTGAAGCAACAGAGCTGTGCCCTCCTGGAAGCACCTGGAAGTTCCCCCCAGGACTCCCTGAAGACGGCTTCAGTCCCCCAGCTTGGGAGGCCTCCAAGGAGTTCAGGCCAACCAACCCAGCAGGGAAATGGTGTTATCTCTCTGATCTTGGGGACTAAGGGACCAAAATGGTCATTCCTTTCACTCCCTACGTTTAAGCTGCTTGGAATACGGTGTGGGCATGGACAGGCCTGGCCTCCCCTACCTTGTCAATCACTCCCCATGGTAGGCAGGTGACTCCACAGCTGAGCCAGTTCTGGCCATTGCACTCAGCCTGGGCTGCCCACCAGAACCCCTGGAGGAGCACGTATAAACCTCCAGCCTCCAGCCACATCCTAGACCAACTGGATCAGCATCTCCCAGGGTGCTTGCAACAAAGCCTTGGGCTACCTTCCCGACTGGGCACCTGGGACCCATGACATTTTTAGGGACCCAGGGAAATGCTTGATTTTTTAATGTTTTTAATCAGTAGGGAATAGCCTGAATAGTCATAAATATATAATAATGAATCCAACCAGGATTATATACCTCTTTTCTCTCAAGGCAGCCTTCAAATCCACTTTTGAAGATATTTTAAGGAGGGAGGGGCCCAGGGAAGTCAGCATGTGGCTCCAGGTTGCAGGCCCGGATCTGGACTTTGGTTTTAGTGTTTGAAGCTCTGTCGTTGATATGACAATTGATTGTGGCTCCTCTTCTTCAGTAAATGCTTACTGCGTGTGTAACAGGTAAGGAGGCAGCCTCCTGGCTCTCAGGAATTTGAATAAGAACATCCTCGTCTTGGGATTGTTTGCATGTTATGATAAAGTTATCTTGTGTAGCATGCCTCCTCTCATACTGGTCTCACCAATCCTGCCAAGAATTCTTCCAGGTGGAAAAGAAAAACATCTTCACCATTTTACAGGTCAGATCATGCAGGCACAGTGTAAGCATAATTGACACAGGGCTACCAAGCTCCCCACTGCAGAGTGAGGCCCTCGGGTCCTCACATATACCTTGGGTTTGTTAACTACAGACTCCTGAGCCTTTCTCCTGGAGCCTTGGACTCAGAAGGTCTGGGAAGGGACCCAGGAATATGCATTTTTAAATAAAAGCACCCAGGTGGTTCCTAAGGGCAAATGAGTTGGAAAAATGATGCTCCGTGCAGTCTGGGACCAGATCAGCCAGAGAGAAGGCGCTGAGGTCAGGCCAAGGCAGGGTCCCTGATCCTGGCACTGTTGGCACCATGGTCCAGAACTTTTCTTGTGGTGGGGGCCGTCTTGTGCACTGTAGGGTGTAGGCAGCACCCTTGGCCTCTGCTCACCAGACACCACAAGCACATACCCCAGTTGTGACAACCAAAAGTGTCTTCAGATGTTCCTAAATGTCCCCAAGGGACAAAATCACCCCACTGAGAATCCCCTCCTCCCCCCCATAAACATTTCAGTAAAAGAATCTTTATTTTTACATGTAGCCATGACTGAAGCATTTTAGTGTGATAGGCATCTGATTCCCAGAGACTTTGCCTTTCTTAACCCATCAGGGTTCATTACCTCAAGTCATACATTTATAGAATGATTCGTATTTCTGTTCACAGTTTCCTTTTACGTCCTTTTTTCTTTTCTTACTTTTTGCAGAATTCTTTCCCTTCCTTTGCAATGTTAGCAGGTCTTCATATCTCCCCAGTCATCCCCTTAACACCATTCCATGCCACCATGCCTGAATCTTTGCTGTTGAGTACGTGGGTTGAAACAAATACTTTCTGTGTTTGGTAGCTGGGGTGCCTCTCTCCTCTCAAGCATGTGGTTACATTTTCAAATATGGAAATGGTTCCATAAAAGGAATGGCACACGGATCCTTGCTTCCACCTGGATTAACCTGGGCAACGTGGTGCTCAATGAAAGAAGCCAGACACAAAGGCCACGTCCTTTATGATTCCGTTGATATGAAACGTCCTATAAGGTAGTTCCGGAGAGACAGACAGCAGATTGGTGGTTGCCAGGGGGCTCGGGGTGGGGGCGGGGAATGACTGCTTAATGGGCATGGGGTCTCCTTTGGGAGTGACGAAAATGTTTTGGAACTAGATAGAGGCGGAGATCACACAATATCGTGAACGTACTAAATGCCACTCAATTTTTCACTTTAAAATGCTTGTTTTTTTTTTAATTGAAATGTAGTCAGTTACAATGTGTCATTTCTGGTGTACAGCACAGTGTTCCCAGTCATGCATATATGTACATATATTTGTTTTCATATTTTTTTCATCAAAGGCTATTACAAGATACTGAATATAGTTCCCTGTGCTATACAGAAGAAATGTTTTTTAAATCTATTTTTATATATAGTGGCTAACATTTGTAAATCTCAAACTCCCAAAGTAACCCCTTCCCACCCGCTTTCCCCTGGTCACCATGAGGTTGTTTACTATGTCTGCGAATCTGTAAAATGGTTCATTTTATGTTACATGAGTTTCACCTCGATAAAAAAGCCCCAGTTTGTATGATTTACTGTGACAGCTGGCAAGATGGGGCTGTAGGGAACTGTGGATGTAGTGTAAATCAGAGTGGGTTTTTAAATGAGGTCATAACCATTAACAAGTGTAATAAGAATATAACATATTTCAATGATATATTAAAAGCAAGGATAGAATTTGAGGGCTGGGCCTCAGTACTACCATCTGTGGAACGGGTACAGTGCAGGGTGAGAGTAAGTGTGCCGTCTGTGCTTGTTGAATTTGAGGAGCAAAAAGCACTGAAAGCCATTCCATCCAGGACTGTATGATTTGCCTGTATGGTTCAGGCAAATCGTTTCAACTTCCCCAGCTGAGTTCCTCTCTTTAAAAAGAGGCAGGCGGATCCTTCCAGCTCTAAAATTCTGAGCTGGGAAATGGGCAGGTCCAAAGGAAGGCTCTGGAACATGCCAGGACATTCTGGAACATTCCAGGAGCTGGTGCTCTTGGAATATCAGGGGCAAGCTCCTGGGTGGGCTGGGAAACCCCTCAAGACACAGGCCTGGCACCTAAGAGTCTTGATTAGGACCAGGTAGTGAGTGTCCTGCTTTGATAAGCAGAATCCGAATAGCCGAACAAGTGAGACTCAACCACAGGGTGTGGCACTTGTGTCTTCTTCCTGCGTCTGCTGCCAGGTGTCAGCAGCACACCTGGCTCACCAGGAGGACGCAGCCTTCCTTTCGCAGGGGTCCACAGGGGCTGCCTCCCTCCCTGTCCTGCTGGAGGACGCCACATTAGAGGGACTCTTTTGCATTCACTGACCTAAGGTGAAGTGTATCTTCCTTGGGTTGTGGTTAATGGAGCCCATTTGCTGGAAGCAGGAACAATTAAATGCCTGGGCATGGGTTACAGGCCTCAGGTGACTGCACTTACTACACTGCAGCTGGTGTGCGTGGAACACCCAGCTGGTGTGTTTCTGTTTGGAGGAGGTGGAGTTTGGAAGTGCAGCACGTTATCGCGGAGCTGAGCCCAGGCGAGGTGGCTGATGGGTCTCTGAGTAGCAGGCAGCGAGGCAGAAGGTCCCGGGAGCGGCGGGCCTCCCGATACAGAAGCCGTGTTTAGACCCCACTGTAGACTCTCCTCTGTAAACAACCACTGACAAAGGGCTTGTAGGTAAGAACTTTTTAATTTTTTTGGTAAGCGCTTTATTGAGATTTAATTCACATACCACGTAATCATCTCATTTAAAGTGTGCAATTCGGTGGGGTTTTTTTTTTTTTAGTATATCCACAGAATTTTGCACCTATCACCACAACCGATCTTAAAACATTTTCATCATCCCCCAAAGGACATCCCAAACCTTTTAGTTGTCACCCAACATCTCCTCCACCAGCCGCAAGCAACCAACCACTCACCAATTTTGTCTCTGGATTTGCCTATTCTGGGCATTTCATATAAATGGAATCATAAAGTATGTTTTCCGGCGTGTCTGGCTTTTTTCACTTAGCATGTTTCCAGGGTTTATTCATGTTGTAGCAGGTGTGAGTACTTCGTTCCCTTCTATGATCAGGTTGTCTTCTTCGGATGGATGAACCACATCTTGTTCATCCATTCGTCTGCTGACGCCTGGCTTTCCCTAAGGAGTTTGTGGTTCTAGAATGGCTCCTCATTGTAGTGGCTTGGAAAAAAGAATGAGCTGAGGGCCACTTGTCAGTAGAGTGATTGTTAGTTTCCTTCCGTGTTCTTTTAAAATCTTTTATTATTGGGGCAAAGTGAGGTAGGAACTTGTGAGGACAAAAGGGGCGGCTGTTTAGAATTATACCAGGCAACAGGTATGCACTGGGGCTGTGCTGGGCAAACCTGAGCTCGAGACGCCCTCCTTCGTGGGCCAAGTGAGAGGGATGGTGGAAGCTCTTGGTCCGGAGGCCCTAGATAGGAGAGCTGGAGTCCGGCCCCTGGAGAAACCGAAGTAATTTTTCAGGCCTGACCAGAGTGATTACAAAGGCTCTAGTTGGCAGCCCCTCCCCACTTCACCGGCCAGGGGGGCGGGGACGCTGCCCTCCCTGGTGGGTTTGGCCAGCGAGTTGCTGTCTCTGAGGGGCGCCGCAGACGGGGCTCAGCCCCCCATGTCCCCCCTCAACCCCGCACCTGCATTCCTGTATCTCTGAGGCCTCAGGCAGGGGTCTCCTTCAGGTGCCTCTGCTGAGGCTTCCTTGTGGTGGGTGAGGAGGGGGAGTGTTTGAACACAAGTCCGCCCACTGGGGCTCAGAACTTTTCCACTCCTCCCTCCCACCCCCTCCAGCTCAGAGTCCATAAAACTGCCACAGCCCTTTTTTTTTTTTTAAAGGGCTTCCTCAATAGGGAGAAGACCAGCAACACCCCCGACCCCCACCCCCGTGTCTGGGCTGATCCACCCGACTTTCAATGGGCGCTGGTTTCCTGGAGGAAAGTGGGACCAAGGGAGCCCATCAGTGATGGACGTCTTCTTTCATTTTTGGCTGGTTGCTTTAGTCGACCACTCAGATGGCTCAGCCCGCTCCCGCCCAGCTGAGGCTGCCCTCCTGACTGCAGCTGGAAGGAATCCTAGATCTTTGATGGTGAAATAGTGTCTGCGTTGGGGGGCATGGAGCTGGTGGGTTAAATTAAGACTATGTAGATTGTGACTGGCTGAAATAGGCACAAGCCACCCATGGGTAGGCAGGCAGCTCCCACTTTGTGGAAGCGAAAACCCCAGGGTCGTTTTGATTCAAGGTATATTTTCAATACATTCACACAAAGGAAGTAAAGTCACAAATGTATCATCACAGAAGCAGTGGGGGGGGTGCTGCAGTGAGGGGTGGAAGGGCAGTCCTCTGCCATCCCAGGTCGACAGCAAGCACCTATGATTTATGACCTATGGATGGGGCGGAGGTCACGCACTTTTCTCAGCTTAACTCTAAGTGGTTATTTTTAAAAAGTGCCCCAGGAAAAGCAAAGCAGGAATTTGAGGGGGTGGGGTCGGGGCATGGGGAATCCTAAACACAGATTGTACGCTAAAAATCCAGACTGGGTGTAAGCAGGGCTGTCAAATGCTTAGTGTGGATGAAAAAGTGTTGCCTGCTGTTTCGGTAAACAATGTGGCCGGCCTCTGAGTTGCGCCCTGAGGGGAACTCCGGATGGAGAAAAACTGGGCACTGTTACTGAGCCCAACCTCTGGACTGTTGGCCTCAGGGCAGGCCGATAAATCTACAGATGAATTGTTTGGACAAGGAGTAGTGACTTTACTCAGAATGCCAGCAGACGGAGAAGATGGTGGTGGGCTAGTGTCCCAAGGAATCATCCTCCCTGAGTTAGAATTGAGGCTTCTTTTATACTAAGATGAGAGGGCGTGAGACTCCAGAGGGAACGTGATCATTTCTTCCTCCCCACAGCCATTCACAGGTGGGCCTGATCAGGAGGTTTCTTCTGAGCTAAACAAAGGTACTTGAGCTTAATGCTCCTTACCTGGGAGGCAAGATTCCTAGACATGAGTCATTATGTATAAGTTAAGGTTACAGGCAACATCCCTTTGGTGATTAACTTGTAGCAAAAGCAATAGAAACAAAGGTTAAAGTAAAAGAAACAGACCCTATACGGAATAAGATCTGTTCTTCCCTATTACAATAGTGACCCTAGATAACATGCATATTGTTGCCCAAAACACCGGCCTCTGTACCCTGATAGATGAATTGAGACTTGGAAGCAGAGTTCTGGGAGAATTAGGGAAGAGTGGCTTTATTGCTTTGCCAGGCAAAGGGGAGTCACAGCAGGCTGTTGCCTTAGACACTGTGACTCCATCTTGGGGTTGGCATCCTGAGGTTTTATAGAAAAACTGCATGCAACCGAAAGGTGGCAACGATCAGCATTTTCTGGGATGCTGTGTTCTTAATCTTGATGAATCCATCTGGCGTCACGGAGGAACTCCAGAGGATCTGTTCATTCTTCTGAGGCTATCAGCCCATGACTGCCTTTCTGGAATACAGCTTCTGGGTTAAAGGATGAGCTATTCTGGGTAAGGAATGTATAGGGAGTGGAGAACGTAATGGAAAGGTTGTGTTCAGCACAAAAGCAGTTGAGCAAGTGAGGCCGAGATGGGGGTTTGTCAGAGAAAAGAGAAAAACAAGTTGCGAGAATTTTAAGTCAGAATGCATCAGCAAGTAGCTTTAGCATCAGGGAAGCCGTTTTGTGAGTTTCCTGCTTTTTCGTCAGACTCCAGGAAGGGATGTGTTCACGTCTTTCTGAAGCCATTCACAGGTGGGCCTGGTCAGGAGGTTTCTTGGGAGCTAAACAAAGGTATTTCAGCTTAATTCTCTTCACATGGGAGGCAGGGTTCCTAGAGATGGGCCAGTATGTGTAATTTAAGCTTACTTTAGTGATTAACTTGTAGCAAAAGCAATAGAAACAAAGATTAGCTTTGCGCTGTGGCAGTATTATAGCCAATGAGGCTTACTGAGGCGTGATTATTGCTAATTGAAAACTTTTGCAGAGTTGCAGACATAGAAAACAAACTTGTGGTTACCAGGGAGGGGAAAGAGTTGGGGAGCGATACATTGGGAGTTCGGGATTTGCAGATACTAACTACTCTCTGTAAAAGAGACAAGCCCCAAGTTTCTACTGTATAGCATGGGGAACTATACTCAATACCTTGCAGTAACCTGTAATGAAAAAGAAAATGTACAGGCATTATGTATGTATATGCATGACTGAAACATTATGCTGTATGCCAGATATTGACACAGCATTGTAAACTGACTACAAAAACAAAACAAAACGAAACAAAAAACAGGTTAAAGTAAAAGAAACAGACCCAATATGGAGTCAGATTGGTTCTTCCCTATTACAATACTCACCCTAGATAAGATGCTTATCAAAGGAATAATTCAGTGAGCCCAGACTTTTGCGTCTTCCCATACATAGACAAGCACTAAAATCATTAACTTGAGATGTCTGTCTTTTGTGATTAGCAGTAATCTCTTGATACTCAGTTCCATGTTTTGTTTTTCCAGCAAAAAAAGATATATTCTGGTTCCTCCCTTACCTCTCTGGAACAGTTCCTCTGAGAGCTATGGTCCTCAGTAAGGTCCCTGAATAAAACATAAAGGGCAACTTACAGGTTGTGTGAGGTTTTTTGTTTCCAGTTGACAGTAGGCAACAACTCAAAATAGCCGTTTCCTCGTCACCAGCTGACCGCGTGAAGCGGGGCGCTAGGGGACGAGGGGCGGCCTTCGCCCTTGACGAGATGCACTGTATGTTTTCAAGAGTTTCACATCCATGGCCTTTATCAGTCTTCCCTCTTTGACTTGCATAACGCCCAGACACCTTTTCACGTTTCTTTTCCCTGGTAGCACTGTGTCCACATTCTTTGCCAGCTGCCAGTACTACAGCCAGAATTCCTGGTCTGTTCACTGATAAACAGTTTATTTTTGAATAAGCATCATGTGCCCCAGAACAGAATTCAGATGGTACAGTGAAGATGGGCTCTGCCTCACACCTCTGGCCCCTGGTCCAGTTTTTCCCCCAGACAAAACCATTCTTGCCAGTTCCCGGTGGGCCCTTCCAGAGAGTTCTGTACGTTAACAAGTGTAGTTTCTCTCTTGCTTCTCTTCTAACAGGCAATGGTGGCATAAAACACGCAACAGTCTGCTTCTTGCTTTTGTTTTCTTCAACGAAATAGTATAGATCTGACCCGCTCTTGTCAGCTACATCCTCTTCCACTGTGTGGATACACGTGTCATTTATGGAACTCACCAGTCCTTGTATGAAGGACATGGCAGTGGTCTCCAGTCTTTGGCTATCACAGGCAATGATGCTGTGAATGGTCTTGTGGATTCGTAAGCAGATTGAGTAGGGAGGTCCCTGAAGAAAGAGAACCTGGCATGGCTTTCTTAACATAAGAGATGCCATTTTTAGTCTAAGCCATTTTGTGATCTTAAGCCTGGCCACAATCTTGCCTTTGAACAGGTCTCAGTAATTAATGATTTTAAGGAAACAAGGGAAAAGCAGTCAAGAAACAATATCTCAGCGATATAACAGAACCCCAATTCCTTCCTCCTCAAGGCATGTATGTGGCAATCTGATACAGTCTTTGAGTTCCACAGGAAAGAAGGCTCCCACCCAGGTGGGGGACGGAATGATGATGTTGATTTCAATCAAGTACAATTTAGACTCTGTGGACCTTGGCCCCAATTCTTTGCTGAATATTCCTCTGTTCCACCCCCTTCACAAATATGCATGTACCATTAGCTTAAAATGTCCCCAGTTTTGCTGTTGGGGAGACACTGCTGTGTGAAGGGCTTACAGTGTTTTCCTTACTTGCAAGTAAGTAAATCCTTCCGTCTCCTGCTCTTCTGCTTGGTTGTATCTTCTGGTTCCACCCACCAAGAGGCAAACCCAGTTTTCAGGTAACAGATCTACTGCTTTTCCCACCAGCAAGGACAGTTGGAGGATAATGTGGTGGGCAGGTGGCCCCCAGTGATGGCCACACACTAGTCCCTGGAATCTGTGACTATGTTAGGGCACAAGGTCGGTTGGAAGGACTTTGCATATGTGATTAAGTGTATGGACCCTAACACAGGGAGACTGTCTTGGATTATCTGAGTGGTTTCAGTGTGGTAAACTGAATAATGGGCCCCCAAATACATTCACACTCTGATCCTCCAAACCTGTGAATGTTACCTTATACGGCAAAAGGGACTTTGCACAAGTGATTAAGGTAAAAACCTTGAGATGTGGAGGAACAGATCTAATATGGAGTCAGGTCTGTTTTTCCCTATTACAAGAGTCAGAGGAGGAGATGTACCAGGGCTAAGCAGAGACTGGAGGGATGTACTTTAAGACGGAAGAAGGGCCCATAAGCCAAACGGTTTTGGGAGCCTCCAGAAGCTGGAAAAGGCAAGGAAATGGATGCTCTTCACTCAGAGCCTCCAGAAGGAATCAGCCCTGCCAACACCTTTGATTTCAGCCCAGTGAGATCCTTGTCAGACCTTTGACATCCAGAACTGGGAGAAAATAAATGCGTGTTGTTTTAAGTCACTCAGTTTGTGATAACTTATTATCACAGCAAGTACAGGCAACTAATGCTCCTGATCTATCACATGTGCTGGTAAAAGCAGAGAACTTTGGCTGGAGGCAGAGAGATGTAATGGAAGTGGGGAGGGTATAGCTCAGTCATAGAGCACATGCTTAGCATGCATGAGGTCCTGGGTTCAATCCTCAGTACCTCCATTAAAAATAAATAAACCCAATTCCTCCCTCCACTGCAGATAAAGATGTAATGGAAGGGAATATTTGAAGCATGTAAGGGGCCAGGAGGAAAGCTGAGAAGGAATGTGGGCAGCCTCTGGGAGCAAAGCCAGGCTCCAGGCTGGAAACAGAGACCACAGTCCTCCAACCACAAGGAATTGATTCCAGCCAACCACCCAAATGGGCTTGGAAGCAGATCCAACCCTAGAGCCTCCAGAAAGGAACACAGCCCTCAGTGGATTACATAAATAGTACATGGAGGCACACAGTGGAGTAGTATGCAGCTGTAGAAAAGGCTGAGTCAGACCTATGACATTTTGTTAAAGGAAAAAAGCAAGGTGCAGCATGTTGCATATTTTAGGTCACCATTGCAAATGGAAAAGAAAGGAGGAAGAGAGATAATACATGTGTTTGTCAGTCAACTTGTAAAATTCCCTGCAAGGATCCACCAGGAACTAGTCACAGCTTGATTGCAGCCTGTGAGGTTCTAAGCAGCTGATCCATGTTACTCTTGGACTTCTGACCTCCAGGACTTTGCGATCATAAATGGGTGTTGTTTTAAGCCATTCAACTCATGAGGATGTGTTGTAACAGCAGTAGAAAACTAGGTAAATTCCTTTAACAAAAAAAAGTATCTTTTCCAGAAGTGGGTCAAAGATAAGTGCATGTAAATTTTAGCAGCTGCTAAACTTCCTCCTCAAAGGTTGTGCCCATTTCTGCTCCACCATAGTGCATGGAATGCGTCTTTCCCCACAGTTTAGCCAGAAGACCATTTGGCACAGTGCTTTCTTTGTCTATCTGGCAGATGAACAGGATATCCCATGACAGATTTTTTAAAAAGTTTATTGAGGTATAATTGACATATAGCAAACCACACAGATTTAAAGAATACACTGTGATACATTTTGACATGTTTATACCTGTAAAACCATGATCACAATCAACATAAGGAAAACATTTATTACCCACAAATTTCCTCATTCTCTGTAAATTCCCCGTCCCATACCTCCCCATGCAACCAGTGATCTGCATTCTAGAATTTTTAGTTTATAGAATCTTCTATAAATGGAGACACATAGTACATACTTTTATCCCTCCAGCTTCTTTCAGAATAATTATTTGGAGGTTCAGCTATGTCATCGTATGTACAGATAGTTTCTGTCTATGGCTGAGCGGTATTTCATTGTATGGATGTACTATGATGTGTTTGCCCATTCACCTACTGATGGACATTTGGGTTGTTTCCGGTTTTGAGCTTTACAAACAAAGCTGTTATGAACATCCATGTCCAAGTCTTTGCGTGGATGTGTGCTTCCTTTACGTTTGGTTAAATATCTCAGAATGGAGTGGCTGCTTTTTTTGTATTTCTTTTATGCTTGAGGTTGAGCCTCCTTTAATTTGATGAAAATCTATTTATGCATTATGAACAGGGTGCTCATATACTTTGTCCACTTATTAATCTGTCTTTCCAATGATGTGTGATGCTATTTTGGGAGAAAGTTTGGCAGTTTCTTACAAAACTAATTATATACTTACCATGTGATCCAGCAGGGTGCTCCTTAGTGTTTACCCAAATGAATTAAAACTTATGTCCACACAAAAACCTGTACATGGATGTTTATAGCAGCTTTATTCCTAATTGCCAAAATTTAGAAGCGACCAAGATGTCCCTCTGTAGGTGAATAGATAAATAAACTGTGCTACATCCAGACCATGGACTATTATTTGGCTCTAAAGAGAAATGAGCTATCAAACCATGAAAAGGCATAGAGGAATCTTAAATGCACATTGCTACATGAAAGAAGCCAATATGAGAAGGCTACGTACTGTGTGATTCCAATTATATGGCATTCCGGAAAAGGCAAAGCTATGGAGACAAAAAAGATCTATAGTTGCCAGGCACTGGGGGAGAGAGAGATGAAAGATGGCAGAGAATTTTTAGGGCAGTGAAAATACTCTGTATGATGCTATAATGGTGGCTATATGTCATTATACATTTGTCCAAAGCCATAGAATGTACAACACCAAGAGTGAATGCTATGGTAAACTATGGACTTTGAGTGATAATGATGTGTCAGTGTAGGTTCATTAATGGTAACAAATGTACCACATTGGTGGGGGATGTTGACGATAGGGGAGGCTATGCATGCAGGAGGGCAGGGGATATTTGGGAAATGTCTATGCCTTGCTGTCAATTTTGCTGTGAACCTAAACTTGCTCTGAAACATAATGTCTTGAAAAATTGGCAGTAGTGGTTCATAAAGGATAAACTCACGTGAAATCCTCCACCCATGTAAGAAGCGCCCACTGCGCCCCCTACTGGTCAGTTCTTCTCTACCATGGAGTATCTTTCGCTGTAGCTCTGCAAAATCATGTCGTCCTTGGTCCCTGATGCTCCATCCAATCAGTGCATCAGGTTTATGTCCAGCACTGATACAGACACAGGGAAGCAAGGCCAGAGATGCCGGGAGCCCTGCCGCGGTGTCTCTCCTTCCTCATCGGTACAGTGGGATACTGCTAGTTCAACCTTGCAGGCTGTTGTTGGTGGGAGGGGGCAGCAGGAAGGTTTGATTGAATAAGTTAATATTCAATGATTGCTACAATGAATGTACGTATGTTCATGTATAACTGAAAAATTGTGCTCTACACTAGAATTTGACACAACATTGTAAACTGACTATAACTCAATTAAAAAAAATGTTTAAAAAAAAAAGATTGCTTTGCCCTGGACAAGATACAGTTTTTAGAAATTTTTTTGATTTTTTTTTTAGTTTAATTTTTTATTGAAGTGTAGTTGATTTACAATGTTAGTTTCAGGTGTACAGCAAAGCGATTCATTTATACATATACATACATACATATTTTCAGATTCTTTTCCATTATGTTATTATAAGAAATTGAATATAGTTCCCTCTGCTATACACTAGGTCCTTGCTGTTTATCTACTTTATATATAGTAATGTGTATCTGGTAATTCCAAACCCCTAATTTATCCCTCCCCCCCGCAAGCCCCTTCCCCTTTGGTAACCATAATTTGTTTACTATGTCTGTGAGTTTATTTTTGGTTTGTAAATAAAAATTTTATGAATATATATTTTAGATTCCACATATAAGTGAGATCATATGCTATTTGTCTTTCTCTGTTTGACTTCACTTAACATGATATTCTCTAGGTCCTTCCATGTTGCTGCAAATGGCATTATTTCATTCTTTTCTATGGCTGACTAGTATTTCACTGTGTAATATATACACCACATCTTTATCCATTCATCTCTCAGTGGACATTTAGGTTGTTTCCATCTTTTGGCTGTTGTATATAGTGCTCCAGTGAGCACTGGGGTGCATGTATCTTTTCGAATTAGAGTTTTCTCTGGACGTATGCCCAGGAGTGGGATTGCTGGACAGTTTTTTAAAAATTGAAATATATTTGACATATGACACTGTCAGTTTAAGGCATACAGCATATTAGTTTGATACATTTATATTGCAATACAGTTGCCAACGTGACATTAGTGAACACCTCTCTGGCATCACATAATTATCATTTCTTCTAGTGTTGGGAGCAATTAAAATCTAGTCTCCTAGCAAGTTCAATGTTTGTTGTCTGTAATCACTGTTCTGTGTATTAGGTCTCCAGGATCTATTTATTTCCTAGTTGCGAGTATAGAGTTTTCTAGTAACATTATTGTCTGTTCTTTGAAGTCCCCGGGAAATCTCTTGTTTAGAAACTGCTCCCAGTGATTCCCCAGCACAATAGCAGTTCCTTTCTCGGAAACAGAGCACTCCTAAGTGGGTTTCTCATCTCCTGCATGTGCATTTCATTTCTCGTGAAGAATTTTAGCCACCAGCTCCCCAGGCCAGCCCTGTGGGATGTCATTTTCTGCTCTACCTCTCAGCATTTAACACCAGCCCCCGCCCCCACTGCTACACATCATGGGCCCCCAGGCAGCTGTAAGCTGAAGGGCCTTTTAGATCTTCAGCCCAATGGGTTGGGGGCTTCTACGCTCCACCAGTGAAAGTATTTGCATTAGAGGAGGTCAAGGTGGAATTTCTGGTTGCAAAATATAAAAGAAAAGGGCCCAAGTCTAAGAGCATAAGTGACGATTTCCATACAAACTGAGGTGTCAACCAGTCAAGTGTGTCTGCTTTTAACTTTAAGAACGTTACATTTAACTGTTGATCGCAGGATGAGTGAACAAACAAATGTAGTTTCTCCATTCCGTGGAACAGTATTCAGCTATAAAATGGGATGAAGTAAGGCCACAGGCCACCCAGCATGGCTGAACCTTGGAAACAGGATGCTCCATGAAAGAAGCCAGACCCAGCAGGCCACACGTTGCCTGGTTCTATTTCTATGAAATGTCCCAAAGAGGCAAATCCATGGAGACAGAAAGCAGACCAGGGACTGGGGTAACAGGAATGAGGAATGACAGCTTATTGGGGACGGGTTGTCTTTAGTGGTGATGAAAATGTTCTAAAATTGGTTCTTGTGTGGGTTGCACAAGTCTGTGAAGGTACTAAAACCCTTTGAATCGTGTGCTTTAAAAGGGAGAATGGTATGATATATATTACACCTCAATAAAGCGATTTATAGCAAAGCATACTTGTTGCGGGAAGCAGGTGTGTAAGAGGAGGGTTGGTCCACGAGGCCTGCGGGGGCTGAAAGAAGTGGTGGTTGAGGAGCTTGGCTGCCTGGAGCCTAAAAATTAAAGGGTACAGGTGGAGGGGGGGCCTGGGAGAGGACACTGAGCATGTGTGAGCAGACTCCCAGCCTCCCAGAGGATGGCCTTCGCTGCTGGGCTCCTAACGTGTGTGCAGGAGGGAGGTCCCGGGCCTGAAGCATTGCTTCGCCCACCCAGAGATGTGGGAAAGACAGGCCAAAAATCAGAGCTCAGAACTAGGTGGTGGTGTTGGTTGCACAAAGTCTTGCGTATATTCAGTGCTGCCTAATTGCCTCTTTAAATGGGTTAAGATGGAAGATTTTGTGCTATGTATATCAGACCACACACAAAAAAAGGCAAACCATTCTTGTTGCCTTCTGCCCCCGCCCCCAGTTCCATTGACAAGGCTTAAAGATGCAAAGCTTTTTATTTTCCTAGACTGAAAAGGGATTTTTTTCCCCCTCATTGGTCAGAAGCCCCCTCCCTCCGAGGTGGGGTGCTGAGAACTTTACTGGAGGCTTCTGATTGGCTCGGTCTCTGCCCTGGAAGCCCCTTCCTCCCCTTCCCGTCCCCCACTCCTCCTCTGGGAGAGTGGATTGAAGCGGAGCCTTCTCCTTTGGGAAAGAAGGTCCCTTTCTGGGCCGCTCTAAGCCGCTCTGGAGAGAGGCTGGTGGCGTGGGGCTCCCTCGGGCCAGCGGCAGTGCTTGTGCCCATGGGGCTCCTTGGTCTGGTCCTGCTCTGGGTGCTGGCGGCAGCGACTTCAGGGAGTAAGTAAAGCAGCTGTAACCCTATCCTATCTGGGGTGAAGGGGCGGCAGCCAGATCCACTCGGGACAGTGTGTTATAGCCAGTTTACCTGTCATTCCGCTGCCCTCCTTGGTTTTGCCTTTCAGGGGGAGAAGGAGGGAGAGGTCACAGGTGGATGCTTTACCCCTCACTCCCATCTTTCACCAGCATCCTCTGGAAACTGAGACTGGATCTGAAATCCTGAGTGAGGACACGCTGACTTCCAGGCTCCCCGAGCCTGCGTGCAGGGGTGCTTAGCTGTTTGCTGGGGTGTGGGAGGCTTTGCTTGACGATACTGAGCAACCCTCTTTGCAGGATGATGATGTCAAATGAACTTTTACTTGTTGTCTACTTACTGCAGGAGGGTACAGGACAGCGCCATCCAATAAAAATATCATGCAAGCCAACATGTAATTTAAAATTTTCAAGTAGCCACATTAAAAAATTATAAAAAAATTAAAAAGCAGGTGAAATTAAACAATATATTGTACTTAACTCAGTATATCCAAAATATTATTAGAAAATGCAATCGATATAAAAAGTATTAACAAGATACATTTTCTGTTTTTTTGAAATCCAGTGTGTACTTTATCCTTGGGGCATATTTCAATTTGGATGTTAAATTTTCATTGCACATACTTGATCTGTATTTAGACTTCCTAAAATTTAGAGTTGAAAATATTTTCATCGACCAAGTTGTTTCAAACATACTTAAAATTTTTCCAATAACTGACTTGAGTATAGTTTTTAATTTAAATTTAATTAAAATTGCATAAAATGGAAATTTTCTTAACAGCAGCCACATTTCAGATACCCAATAGCCACATGTGGCTGGTAGGCAACGCACCCAGACAGTGCAGGTCGGATCACAGCTGTCTTGTATTTTCAGCACCTGTTTGCCCTTCACACAAAAGGTGCTCAGTGCATCTGTGCTGGCTGGATAAATAAATGAACGGAGATTAGCACTGACATCTTAGAAAGCTGAAATGAGGCTCAATCTCATTTCTGGGCTGTAGAGATTACATTAATTTTTGTTTATTTCAGATTTTTCCCTAGAAGTGAGTAGGATCTGATGGAAAGGTTTATTACTGCCCAGCACTTAGCTTTCCTCTCCTTGGTTGATCTATTTAGGAAGATCACTGAATGATCTTTGATTTTCTGAAAGTTTTTTTTTACACTTTAGATATATACGTTTAAGTGCTTGAGAAATGAAAGGGACTTGGTTCAAGAAGACTGTTCTCAGAACCCACCTTTTACTTTTGGGAGCCCCTGGTGGACTAGGGCTTGCGGGCATCATGGCTGTTGGCACGGCAGGCTGTGGGTCAAGTAGACAAGCAGGATGCTGGATCTGTGCACAACTGGGAGCTTAACGATTAGGCATAGACGTGTTTAATTTGGTGCCCAGGGTCCAAGTGATCAAATAATTGAAAGAAAGTTGGAAGGGACATCGATTGGGTTAAATGTCTTTGAGATGTGGTTTTATCCATTGGTGTTTTTTCTACTTTATTGCAAAGAGCATTTTGTTGGATGAGCCAAAATATTCAGGGGAAAAAAAGGCCTGCCAAATACCCTACCACAGCCCATTGTTCCAAAGGGTTTATATGGAATGGTATTAAATGCACTCTTCCCACCCCCCAACCCCCTCCCCGTTTGGGGAAAGCTTATTGTTTTTTAAGGGATTAAACCAGCTGGCATGTGTAATGACTACCAGTTGAGGCACAGTAGGGTGGTTTTGAGGATAAAGATGGTATTAGTGAAAAGCCATCATATGAAAATGATGGCAGATGGACCCTTGGCTAAGGCTGTTCTGGGAGGGCGTGGATGGTACCCAGGAAAGTCCCAAGTAAGGGGCTGGAAGGAAGGACGGATGAGGAGTGATGGTAGGTGGGAGTGCGGAGGCTTCAGGAGAGGGTTGGGATGGGCAGAGGAAGAGATGCTGGCGCTTCCCAGGGAGGAGGTCTGGGGATCCCTGGCAGAGTGTCCTCAGCTGCCTGAGGTAGCGGGTGGAGGAGGTCCCTGGCCTGTTCTGTTCATACTCTGGTTGTTCTGCAGCTTAGAGGGTGGGTAAGTGAGGTATTACAAGACATCCCAGGGAGCTGAGCTACACACCATCCTTTACTGCTGCAGCCTCTTGGTCTTGCCTTTGTTGGTTTGTCCATTCTTTTCTTCACTCTCACTCACTCATTCATAATAATGCAGTGGTTAAGGCTGTGGACTCAGGGTGCCTGGGTTCAAACCCTGGCTCTACTCCCAACTGTGTGCCTTTGGTCCCTGTGCCTTGGTGTCTTGATCTGTAAAATGGGAGTAATAATCACATTTTCTCAGGGGATTGTCAGGAGATTGAAGGAGTTGAATGTATAAATTGCTTGGAACAGTGCTTGGCACACGGTAAATGCTGCATAAATGTTAGTTTCGTTCATTCATTCATTCATTCCTGTCTCTACTGAGGACCAGGTACTTTTTCAGGAGCTGGGGGATACAGTTTTGAATAAGATGACCAAATAATTAAATCATTAAAAATTCACAAGCATTTTGAAGAGAATAGGGTGCCAAGATAGTAACAAACAGGTGAGGACTTACTCTGGATAGGGTGGTCAGGGAGGGCCCCACTGGGGAGAGACATCCTAGGAGCCTAGGATGTGAAAAGCAGGAGGAAGAGTGTGCAGGCTGGAGGGAACAGCATGTGCAAAGGCCTTGAACTGGAGAAGGACCAGCATGGCTGACGGGCAGGAGTGGGGTGAGATGTAGCCAGAGGGGCAGACAGAGGCTGGCTCTCATGCAAAGGATTTTATTATGAGTGTGTGGGGGTTGGGGTGGAGGGGGGGAGACTTAGGAGCTGTTAGCAGGGAGTGGTGTGATCAGACTTAGGTTTTTTAAAGATAACTATAATTGTGGGGGATGGGTTTTGGACACGGGGAGTTAGGAGGCTACTGTAGTTGTCCAGGCAAGAGAAGATGTGGCTTTGTCTGGAGTGATGGCCATGGAGATGGAGACACATGGATGGAGAGAAAGGACGCAGGGAGGGATAGAGACCTGATGGAATTCGCAGCACTTGCTGACACACGGGACTTGGGGTGATGATAAGGGAAAAGAGGGGAAACACACATGACTCCCAGGTTACTAGCTCGAGCAGTGGGGGGATGGTGGTGCTGGTACCCAAGACAGAGAGGAGTGGATGTAGGGGAGGAAGGAAGGCCAATGCCAGCCTCATGAGAGAGAGGAGAACTGGATTATCTCTCTTTGTCCCCTCACCCCCTGGACCCTTAAATGTCCTCTTTTATAAGCAGGTCAGTGGCCCGTGGGGTGGGGCTGTCCTATGGCTCTTCCTGGCCTTGTCCTGGTTCCATATGATTTGTGATTTCAGAAAGTCCAGACTTGCTGGTGGGGCAGGCGGCCTCCTGCATGACTTCGTGCGCAGGTGAGTGAGTCTCTCCATAGACCTTATCACATCTCTGGTGACCATGAACCTGAGATAAGGCAAGGTGGGGAGAGGGATGGGGATAGGGGAGGTGAAACTGACTACAGGCAAGGTGTGACCCTAGGAACAACCTGGGAGGGCCTCGTTCACATTCCCAGAGAGGCCAGTTGGGAGGAGCAAGGCCCGTTCTGCAAGGGTCACCTAGTTATCAGCACTTAGAGAAGCAAATAGCACATCCAGGTTAAAATGGCCTTAAGCCATCCCAGCCCCAAGGCCCTGGGGCTTTCCCCTCACACCTTGTGGTCCCCAGGTGACGTAAAAGTCTTTAGCCAAGTGATCCTGTTTGCATCTTGGGGTGGAGTAGATGAGAGAAACTGGGGGCAAATTCTTCAGAAAGAAGCATTTTGGGGATGTGAGATATAGTTGTATTTGAGCACAAAGAAATCAACATGAATACTCTAAATCAATCACAAGCCCAGGAGATGGATGGGGTGTTTTGCAATTGGTCCCCTGGTCTAAATGGAAGGCTAGAGAATCAACAGACTGTGCCCTCTAGATCAGATCTTCCTCCCTACTACCGCCAGTACCCCAAGGCTGCCCAGCTCTACAGCTCTGTCCTCTGCAAAGATCAGGACAGTCTCCCCAACCCAACAAGGCAGTAGGTGAGGAATCAGACTGCCAATGTTTGGATCCCAGCTGTGCATCCTTGAGTAAGTTAGTTAGCCTCTCTGAGCCTCAGTTCTCAGCTGGATCCCAGCTGTGCATCCTTGAGTAAGTTAGTTAGCCTCTCTGAGCCTCAGACTGCCAATGTTTGGATCCCAGCTGTGCATCCTTGAGTAAGTTAGTTAGCCTCTCTGAGCCTCAGTTGTACAATGGAGAAAATAAGAGCTCCCACCTCAAAGTTGTAATGAGGCTTAAATGAGTTTATGTAAATATAGATCCACGGTTCTCAAGCAGGATGATTTTACACACACCCCCAAACATCCCCCAAGGGACATTCTGCAGTGTCTGGAGGCATGTTTGCTTATCAAAACTGGGGCGTGCTACTGGCATCAATGGGTAGAGGCTGGAGATGCTGCTAAACATCATTACACTGTCCAGGACAGCCCCCACAATAGAGTTATACACCCCAAAATATTAATACTGCTGAGGCTGAGAAACTCGTGTATACATCTCTTAGGGGAGGGCCAAGCACAAGTAACACTGGGTAACATTTATTAATCACTTGTTATTATCTTTATTTTCTTCCTCGCTCTCTTGGGGTCTGCAGCCACCCAGCCGTCCCTTGAGCTGGGAGCAGGCAGCTCATGAGCCAGATGAGCAAGAGACGTGGGAGCAAGGATGCCTAAATAGTCCAGGTGGGGTTGGTTCTTAGAGGGTGTCAGATTGTCCAGGTGACACTGCGCCCTCTGTCTGCCCTGCAGGGTCAGCTGATCCCCACCTCCCCGTGGGCACCAGATACACCTATCACTTCTCCACCAACACCAGCACCGGCCTGCAGGGGGTCCAGGTGGAGGGGAGTGGTGTTGGCCTCCAAGGCTTGGTCACCCTCGATGTGCTTGGCCCTTGCCAAATGGCCTTACAGGTGAGTATCTCTGGGGTAACCAGGAGGTCATGTTGACACTGGGGAGAGCCACGGGGAAGCCACAGCCCCTTAAATTTCCAGTTTGATAAATGGAGACGAGATTTCTGAGGGATCTCAGATTCAGCAACTGAGGCCTCTGGGGAGAGAGTAACGTGTGAACCTCCCTGTTGAGCCAGTTTTCCCAGAACACAGAGCACCTTGTTCCTGATCTCCATCCTGAATTCCTCTCAGAGAGTGTTGGAGGTCAGCGGATGCAGCAGCTTGTGGTTTAATCCAAGCAGAGTTAGAAGGCAAGTGCCAACGTGATCCAATCCTTGTAGAGGCAGATGGCAAGTGCCAATTTTTAGTTAGCATTTTTCATATTCTTTTTCATTATAGTTACTACAAGATATTGAATATAGTTCCTATGCTGTACAGTAAAACCTTGTTTATCCTAACTTATCTTTGTTTGTACTGCATAGCCATATGAATCTCACTCAAACTTGCAGGGCCTTCTGGGGCATAGAGAACTTTCTATACATTTAGTGGGGAGCCGAGGTGCCTGGAGATACTCAGCATCTACCACCCCGACACTAGACCCTTCGGCTCAAGGGATGGACCTCTCTGCCGGGCCCCCAACCACGTATCATGCTGGGCCGCAGAACTGCTCTGTGGGTGGTGGGGGTGCTGGTGTGGTCCTGGAATATCCCAGGAGAGGTCACCAATTCTCAGTGCATTCTGCTTCAGCTCCAAAACTTCCAGATGACATCCATTCTGGGGTCCAAGGCAGAAGTTTTGAAGGAGTCAGAGAGGTTGAGGTAAGACGCTGGGCTATGCTCCCAGTGGGACCGGGTATGTGATCCCTGTTCCTTCCTCCACTGGCTGCCAGGAACTGGGGACACCAAACTGTATTGGAAGAACCCAATTAGGGTGACCCCCTACAGCAGAAAGATGTCACCTTGAGGTTCAAAGATAGTTCCATCTTTGTTTTGACCGGGTAAGCACCCAGACCAGACCATGGATGAGGACCCCTGGGAGCTGTCCTGATACGGGGGACTTGAGTGACCCCAGATAGCCTCTGGTGTCCTTCCCTTACCTGCTGGAAGGAAGTTACCCCATATTTTCCTGCCTGTCACCCCCAGCATGTCCAGATTTTATGTTTACCCAGCACCCTCTGGGCATCACCCTTGAAAACATTTTGGAAGACACTGGGCGCCCACTGAAGCCAACCTCTCTCTCCTCCCCCTCTCTGCCCAGATGGGGGTTTTCCTTGAGACCCATGGCTTCTCCCTTCCCAAGCTAAGCTCGCCTTTGTGACCCAGCCAAGCCTGGAATTCTCCATCTGGCCTGTTTCCCAGGACTCCCTGCCAGTGGCCTCAGTGGCCTCAAAGCTCAGTCCAGCCCCCAGCCTGAAGACAAGCCCATCACCAGATTCCTCTTCCTTTTTTATTGCAAATTCATTTGTTAAAAAATAAAGCCTTTGTGCAGGAATATAGGAATGGGGGAATGCCTTCGAGGGGCAGATGGATCCCTGCTGAAAAGCTTAGGGTGATCGTCTCAGAGGGGGCAGCCAGAGCTATTGTCCTGGGCTTCTCATCAAATGCTAAGTCAGTGGGCAGGGCTGTCAGCTCCTTGAGAGACCAGACTGACGTTTGCTGTTCTGGAAGGGGCGGGCGCCTTTAGCTTTTCCCTGTAGCTAGAGGCCTGAGATCCAGGGAGCTGCCTCCAACAGGCCCTCAGACCGCAGTTGGAGCTGGAGAGGGGGCAGTGACCTCCTGGGGAGGGTCAAGTAGGGACACTTGCGTCTCTCAAGGTTCTGCTTGCTGGCTGGCAGTGTCCCCTACATCGTGGGGCACCTGTCTCTTCTACCCCCATGCACAAAGGCCCCGAAGTCCCCATCCCCTCACCTGGCAGATACCAGATGCAAGCCCCTTTCTGTCAGGTGAGGGATGGTGGGAAAAGCACTGGGCTGAATTTGGTCCTAGCTCCTCCCACACTTGCTGTGTGACCCCCTCCAGCAGCTCCTCCTCCCTTGGCTTCATTTCCTCCTGTGCACAGTACTGGAGTCTAAGTCACTTCCATCTCGGGTTTGAGACCTGTGATGCCAGGGCCAGCCTGCCTGGGTTTGAATCCCAGCTGTGGTTCTGAACAAGTCACTTTATAGTTCTGAGCCTCAGGTTTCCTCATCCAGAATGTGAGTGGAGGGTTGCTAAGTACCTCCCTGGTGGGCTGGCCAATGAGCAGCTTTGTAGTGCAGGAAGCCCATGGAAGCTCAGTTTATTTTTCATTCTGGGTTCACGCGCGTGCATGTACATTTTAAGTGGTGACAAGGCTGGGAGCAGCTTTGAGCCCAGGAGTCGTCGGCCTCTTGTGTTTGAGAAATTGCTGGAGAGCTGAGCTGAGGGGGGAAGCAAGACCATTTGGAGGGATGTGGGGGTACCTGGGTGCTTTTTATGGGACTGTCCTGTGGGAAGGGGCCAGGCGCGAGGGGCAGGGATGCTGTTAATGAAGAGGCGGCCTGGGATCTTGGAAGGGCCGCCCCTGACTCCCGTCCCCCTCCCCACCACGTAGCGCCGCCCTGGGCCGCGTGCCGCTGCGCTTCGTCCTGCAAGCGCGGCGTGTGGCCCGCCTGTGTCCCGGCCCTGCTGAGCCCCGCTGGGCGCTGAACGTGAAGCGCGCGGTGCTGAGCCTCCTGCAGGGTCACCCGGGTGCCCGAGACCCCCAGACCGTCGAGGAGGTGAGGTCTGAGCCTGGGTGGGGTTGGTGGTGGAGTGAGAGGGGAGCAGGACGCTGATTGGGCCCCGCTTGCCCAGGAGGATATCCTGGGCAGGTGTCCCACCACATACCAGCAACGCGGAACCAGGCTGCGCAAGACCAAGGACCTGGCGCGATGCTCCCTGCGCAGGGCGCGCTCCTCCCTGCGCTCCCAGACTCTGCCCTCCGCGGAGGTGAGTGCTAGGCGGGCGCCCTCCCCATCCTGTGTCCTCAACGGCCTTCCTTCCCCTCCTCTCTCCTTAGTCCCTCCCTTGTCTCTTTCCTCTCTGCACCCCTCCCCTCCTCCGCTTCTCTGCTCCTGGGCCTGCGCCCAGCTTCCCTCCCGCTGCTTCTCCCCTTTCCCTTCCCCCCACTTCCTCCTCTCTCTCCCCAACTCCTCTCCCTTCCCCTCCTCTCTCTCCCCTCTCTTCTCTCTTCTCTCCTCCCTCCTCCCCTCCTGTCCTTAGCTCCCTGCAGATGGAAGTGTTGTGTAAATAGTAAGCATCTGAGCAAGGATAAGAGATGATCATTGTCAACATTAACAGTGTTAAACAAAGTCCCAGCATCTAGAGGCTGATGGGGGACCAAGGGGTCTCTGGTCATATTTTCCAACGGAGATTCTGTGGTTGGTCTCCTTGGGTTACTGTTTCCTACACTTTCCTGCTTCCTTCGGCCTTTCTCCTTCCTCCTCCTTCTATGCAGAGGGAGGTCCTGAAGCTCCGCTCTAGCCCCCAGTGAGTTGCCCCCAGCCTTGGCCCTTGCTGCCAGTATCAGGGGCCCCAAGGGGTTTCTGTCACAGCCGAGGCCTAGCCTGAGCCGTCACCTCTTCCCCACATCGTCCTGCAGCCGGGCCTGGCCTCCCACCTGACCTGCCTCCAGAGTTTCCAGGCCGACGTGCTGAGGGAGGCGTCCTGCGTGGAGCTGGACACCGTGGGGCCCCTCTCCCAGGAGGCCAGTGCCGTGCAGATGCGGACCCTTTCCTCGCTCACCCTGCTGCATGAGATGCCCCTGGATTCAGCTGTCACAGGTGACCGAGGGTGGGCACAGGACCCTTAGGGGAGCCTCATAGCCTCGTCTGGCCAGAGGAGCTCAAGCAGGCCTAGGTTCCTTTGGTCTGTCCCCGTCTGGATATCCTTGAACTATTTCTGAGAATGGCCATTGTCAGGAGAGTCAGCCTCTTTTTCTAGAAGTTTCTCTGAACGTTTCTGCTGCCTCACATGGCTCAGGCTTGGTCTTAGCCTCCTCCCTGGGTTGTCTTGAGTGGAGATGGAACCTTCTGGTTTTCAGTTTTTGTGGGATAATCCCCCTTACATCTGATGACCTCTCAGCCTGACCATTTTGGGGGAGGGGGGCTGACTGAGGTTACCCAATTTTCTGGAAAGTTCCTGCCAACACATAGCATCCCCTGGAGCTTAGTTCCCTCCTATGAGTTTTTGCATAGTAGGAAACAAGCAAGGCATGCGTCTGAGGTAGAGATCTTTGTTTGTGTGTGTGTGGGTGTGTGATGGAAAAATGGCTATTTCCCTGAATAATGAAATAAGGATGGTTAATTCTTACTGCTGACTATTTGGAAGGATTTACTGTGGGCCAGTAGCTGTGCTGAATGCTTTATTATTTAGTTTAATTCTCATCATGACCCTATTAGGAAGTTACTGTTATTATTATGTTACCGAATCCAAACTCGTTCTGCTCGCCACACTGACAGGCCAATAAATCAGGTGACAGGTGTTGGGGCAAGGAATAATGACTTTATTCAGAGAGCCAGCAGACCGAGAGGATGGCAGACTAATGTCTTGGAGAACCATCCTACTCAAATCAGAATTCAGGCTCCTTTTATACTTAAAAAGGGGAGGAGGTGTGGTTGGTTGGTGCAAACTTCTTGGTGTAGGAATTCTTTGATCTTGTAGCTGTCCATGTGGGTCAGGTCATGGTGCCTCTGTAAAACCTCTAATAAAACAAATGTTATTTTCTATTTTGCAACTTACCATCTTTATATAAGTGCTTAAAGGTCGGAACCTTGAGAATAGGCTCTCCTGTCTATTTCACGCTAAAGGCAACAATATTCTTTTACAAAAGGTGCAGAGCTAGCAAGACAAAGCCTAGAAAACAGGGCACAGGGGTAAAGCGCCAAAGGAACAGATCTAATGTGGAGTCAGATTTGTTCTTTTCTGTTACAATTAGTTATCTTTTTCACCAAAGGAAACTGTGGCTCCAAGAAATATAATGACTTGTCTGAAGACAGTTAATGAGAGGGAGAGCTGGGACTTACACCTGTGCAGTCTTTTCTGCAGCCCTGGCTGGTAGTCATGTTTGTCTTGGAGGACAGACTCACTGCTCCACCCGAGGGAGAACCCAGCCTGGGGGTGTGGAAGCGCTGGGGCTTCCCAGCATTCCTTCCAGCTCCTTGGAACACAGGCTGAGCTCCCGGGCTGACCTGCCCACTGAGCCTCCCTTCAGGCACAGATACTAGGAGAGACTGGGGCATCTAGTGTCAGGACCTGGTGGTTCCCCACTGAGTTGAGTGAGCTTTTCATTTTCTTTTTAAATAGCTGTAATTGAGATGTAATTCACATACAGTGCAGTGCATCCGTTTCAGGTGAACAATTCAGTGACTTCTAGGATAGTCAGAGTTGTGCATCTGTTGTCACAATCAACTTTACGACATTTTCATCACTCCAAAAAGAAACCTTACACCCATTTGCCATCACCTCCTGTTCCCCCAGCCTCTGGAAACTACTGATCTACTTTCTGCCTCTATAGATTTGCCGGTTCTGGACAGTTCATGTAAATAGAATCACACAGTGTGTGACCTTTTATGTCTGGCTTCTTTCACTTCCCATAATTTTGTCAAAGTTCATCTCTGTTGTAGCATGTGTCAGAACTTCTTTTTTTTTTAAATTTCTATAGAAGTATAGTTGACTTCCAATGTTGTGTTAGTTTCAGGTGTGTGGCAAAGTGATTCAGTTATACGTATACGTATATATTCTTTTCAGATCCTTTTCCATTGTTGGTTATTATAAGATATTGAATATAATTCCCTGAGTTACAGTAGGTCCTTGTTGTTTATCCCTTTTATATATAGTAGTGTGTATGTGTTAACCCCAAACTCCTAATTTATCCCTCCTCCCAGCCCTTTCCCCTTTGGGAACCATAGTTTGTTTTCTGTGTCTTTGGATCTATTTCCGGTTTGTAAGTAAAGGACTTCATTTCTTTTTATTGCTGATTAATCTTCCATTGTGTAGGTGAGGTTTTCATGATTTCTCTGTCAATCCCAAGAGGACTTTGGCCATGGTTATTTGGCCATCCCTTACTGATGAGTACTGTCAACTGAAATAAAATCACACAGTGTGAGAGTTGTGGGTTAAGCTTTATTTGGGGCAAAATGAGGACTATAGCCCGGGAGACAGCATCGCAGAAAGCTCTGAGAAACTGCTCCAAAGAGGCAGGGGGAGGACTCAGTATTATAAATGACTTCAGTGAAGGGAGGACGTGCAGTCAAGAACACGTTTAGGCAGAGGCCTGCTGCTAGTCACGAGGAGCAGATGTCACCGTTAATGATTTTAGTGCTTTTCTAGATATGAGGAGACGCAAGAATTGGGATCATAAAAATCTTTTCATGAAAATATTTAACTATCTGAAGGCCCGTTCAGCCAGTTTTCCCAGAGCACAGAGCCCCCTCATTCCTGATCTCCATCCTGAACTCCTTTCAGGGAGTGTTGGAGATCAGCGGCTGCAGTGGCTCATGAATTAATCCAAGCAGAGTTGGATGGCAAGGGCAAACATGATCCAATCCTTGTAGAGGCAGATGGCAAGTGCCAGTTTTTAGTTAGCATACATAGGTTGTTTCCTGTCTTTTGCTGTTAGCAGTAACACTGCTATGATTTTCCTTGGGCAGGTCCCCCTCCCCTGTTACCCAAAACATACTGATGGAAGCATTGGCAGGGTGTTGGGGTGGCCCTCGGGGATCCTTCTACTCACTGTGACATGTGGTTGTCCCTGTCTAGCACTTCCCATCTCAGACCCAGATGATGGAGACTTAACCCTGAGCAGCCTGTTGTACGAATGGGAGGAGACATTGTCCCAGGCTACGGTGGCCACAGTGGCTGCATCAGTGAGGAAGCTGTGCCTGGCTCAGACCACAAGCTTTGAGGTAAGTGGCTTCTCCAGCCCTGGGCCAGGATCTGCCCAGGACCTGGGTCCCTGGGACACCGTCCTCTTCCTGTCAGATTCTTTATGGTCTACTCTCTCAGGTGTTCAGTATCAGGGCTGCTGTGTACAGTTGGGCAGGTTGTACACTGCACAACTGTGCCTAGTTGTGAAAGCAAAGAAGGGGAAGAAATCTGGCTGGTGTGTGACCCACTGCAGGTTGGAGGTGAGCCTGGGGGAGACCTTTTTCTCATCTGTCTGTCTATGGGCAAACAGTCCTGTTGGGCCCCCAGTCTAACGCTCTGAACCTGCCCTGTCCTGGAGATCTCTCAGGAAATCTCTAGCTGTACCCAAGCCTCAGCGTTGACAACTTTCCACCAAGTCAAAAAACACACGGGCCAGGCCTTCCCTGGGATGCTCAACTGTTTAGAGTCAAGGGGAAGACACCATGGGGAGGTCTCATGGCTCGGAGAGGTTCAGAAGGCTCTGAGACATCTGGCTGGTTTCCTGCTCTGTGACTGAGGACTGTGGTTCTGAGAGTGCCAAGGCTGGGCTGTTATGTGCTTCTCCCTGCCTGTTTTGTCCTGAGACCAAGCCCTCCACTTGTGTGTAAGAGGAGCGCCCAGGAGGAAGTCTTAGCACCCTCCCTAGGGAAAGAAAATGATGCACTGGGGCCCCGCGTGGAGCCTGCCTCCCCACATTGCCCTCCTGGTAGGACCTTCCACGTTCATAGGAACGATGTTCCCATCGGCAGCACCCAGGGTGGTTGGTTTGCCCAATGTGTGAACAGTTGGCCCTTATGATAATGAGACACAGACAGTCCCTGCTTTCCTGGAGCATAAAATCCAGCCTAGGGGAGACGGGTGATAATCACGGCACATGGAGGAGGGTTTTAGCTGGATGAGCGAGGTGAGGAGAACAGAGCAGGGATGTGGCTGAGTGGACGCCTTAGACCAGGGGCCTAGCAGGAGACGCTTCAACTGAGACCTGGGGTGGTCCCTTGAGCATCTAGGGGAGGAGTGAGCCAAAGTCCCGAGTCTGAACCTCATGGGTATGTTTGGGGAGCAGGCAGCCCAGCCAGGCTGGAGCTAGACACCGAGGACCAGTGGGGCCAGCCCCTACAGGGCCTCATAATCCCTTCCAGAACATCCTTGCCACATAGCAATCTTTTATGTACCATCCCTGCCGTCCACAGCTCAGGGCTGGATGGCACCAGTGGCATTTTGGGGACTTTCACCGCATCCACTATTTCTGCCCATCTCAGCGTTGCTCCTGACTTCAGTGTGAGAACTGTGGCATTTCCCAGAAGGCATTAAAGATGCTGGGGCTTTTGGGACTGAAGCCCCAGGAACTGGGGGCCGAGGAGAGAAGAATGGGGTGTCTTTGCTTTAATCCCACAACAGCCTGGGAGGGCTCCAAATATACTTGTTTGTTTATTTGGGATGCTGCAGATTTATAAATACCTGTTTCACTGGCTGCTTTCATAGGACCAAGGACTTAGGGGCTGTTATGTGCCCAGCTGGACAGAAATAGATTGTTCCAGGTGTGGACAATGCTGGGCAGCAGCCCCGGTTCTCGGCATGGTAACAGGTGTTGCCAGGTGTGCCAGGTGCCCCCCTACCATCTGGAAGCTCTGTTTTCCCGGCAGCACTTGGGAAAGGGGGCTTCTCAGATACACAGATACCCAGACCGCAACCCTCCATATTCTGGCCTGGCAGGTCTGTGCCGAGAACAGGCATCTGGGTGCAAAGCTTTGTGTTTCTCACGCAGAGTCAGTGGAGAAGGATGTTGAGAGGCCAGTGCCCATCCAGCCGCAGCCTCAGATCCGGGAGTGCCTTTAGTGCTGGAAGTGCCTCCCTTTGGAATTCTCAGCACCGGAGGCCCTTGCGGGTGGCGCTGCCTGTGTGAGGCAAAGCATTTTGTTCAGAAACTTGGAGAGAATGGGCGGGAGGCATCCTGACTGGGGTAGTCAGTCAGCCTCGGTCCCTTGGGGGGCTGGGCTGGAATGGCACAGACCCTTGTGTCCTACTCGACTGCAGGAAACAGAGATGGGTGCACAGTGCACCCGGGGTCCTGAGCCCCCCAGGGGGCTGGGGAGACGAGTAGAGCAGAGAATAGGGGTAAAGAGGGCAGAGTGGGGGTAGCATGGGATACATTTAAAATGATGGATGCCTGGAAAGAACTCACCGGGGAGGTGATGCTGAGTAAAGCTCTGAAGGAGGTGAGGAGTGAGGCGTGTGGGTTTGGGTGGGGAGGCCCAGGCAGAGGGGAGGCCCAGCACATGCTGCAGGGCAGGAGCTGCACCGTGAGTTTGAGCACGACTTTGAGTGACAAGGAGGCCCATGTGACTGGAGGAGACTGGGGAGGGTGAGGGGACAGGGTCACTCCCTTAGTGGAGCACACAGGTCACTTTTGCTCAGGATAAATGGGGAGCCTTGGTGGGTGTTGTGCAGAGGAGGGAGCTTGCCCTCCGAGGTACATTACAGCGCTCACCTTCTGGCTGAGGGTGGAGCATAGACTGAGGACCGGGTGGGATGCTAGGAACCCAGTTAAGAGGCTGTTACGGTAATGCAGATAGGAGATGGAGGCTTGGTCTCGGGAGGTCACAGAGGGGTGGGGAGAAGGTCAGATTCAGATATACATTGAAAAAAATATATAAAACACATTGAATATGTATATAATATATTGATTTTGTAATATATTGAATATGTATATTGGGTGTATCTATTGATTCTCTGAGTATACATATAATATATATTGAACATAGAATGTATGTGTATATCAAATGCATATTGAACACACACACGTACACACATACATTGTTCATTTTGTGCACATATAGCAGAGGCATGCCTGCAGCTGGCTTCACTGTTTCTGTGACTAGGAGCCAAGGCCCTAGCTCACTGCTCTCTCAAATTTTTGATCTTGTGGGCTTTGCTCAGGGAGCCCCATGGGAGTCAGAGAGCAGCCCAAAGGAAAGGGCTGACGGCCTGGTGAGGTGGCGCTCCAAGCCACTGGCCAGTGGGTGACAGAGCCGGCTGTTAACCCAGGCTGGCCGGCTGGCCCACAGCAGAGATTGCCACCCTGGCGCTCCTGGGGCCACCCCAGACACTGTCGGATGCTCAGCAGCACCCCTGGCCTCTCCCCACCAGATGCCGGCATCATCCCCACCCCAGCCGTGACAACTCAAAGTGTCTCCAGATATTGCCAGAGTCCTCTGGAGGGCACGGTCACCCCCGTTGAGAACCACTGCTCTCCAGCCTGTGTTCTAACTGTGGCGCTGCCGGACCTCACGAAATGCCAGGAAGCTGCAGGCCAGGCCCTCTTCCTCCCACCTGGTCCCCATAGCCCCCACCGTCTGGTCCCCTGACCGGGCATTTCCCCTGGCAGAGGTGGCTCAGGGCCAGGCATGCCCTCCCGGAGACTGGCAGTGCCAGCCCCAGAGGGCGCCGGGCGGCTGTCCTGTACTTAGAGCACTAACAGGGAAGTGGATTGTTCCACCGGGGAGGTCCCCTGGGCGGGGGGTGAATTGCTGAGGACCTTTTTCCTGAAAATGGCTTTTCAGGAATGCCTGAGTGCACATCCAGCAGCAGCTCGGCCCCCCGGGAGGGCTGAGGGCCTGCCAGTTACCGGGGACACCGACCCGTGGGCTTCAGCTGGGAATGCCTTCGCCCCTCCCCATTGTTGGTGGGCAGGAGACAAGATTGGTTTTTTCAGCCAGGAAACAAAAACCAAGATTCAGCATTCAATAGACAGCAAATTCCCCAGCCTGACCCTCCACAGACAGGCCCTGGTGTTTCAACGAGGGGGGCAGTGGGGTGGGATGGCCAAGAGCCTGACGGAATGATGGAGGAGACAGAGAGAGGCAGGCGGGTCGGCTCCCCCGGCTACCAGGGAGGGTGCCTGGGGGAGGGCACGGCTCATGACCACCATCTGGGCTGCTCAGAATAGAACACCCAAGTCACAGCCAAGCACATTAGGGACGGTGTGGACAGTGGCGTGCCAGAGCTGGCTTGCACCGACTTGCCAGAGCTGATGGTTAAATTTCCAGGAGTCCTGCAGGCTGGTTGTTAAACAGACATTACTAAAGATTAAATTAGACTGACTCACAATGAAAATGAATCATACTAGAAACAAAGGGGATGAGCACTCAAAATCGTCACTACCTGGTCATTTTACTACACTGTTGTCTTCGCCCTGGAGGTCGTCTGCATGTCCCCTAGGGTGGAAATATGACAGATGTTGTGCTTCTGCGCAGCAATTCCCACATCTGCGTTCAGTGAGAGCTCTTGGGCGGCTGGAGACCGGCCGCAGTGCGAGTAATCATGCCACGGAGACTGGCAAACGCTGCAAATCAGGAATTCTTTTTTTTCTTCATGGCCTGAAGTGTAGGACCCTGGTTAAGGGTGTGGGTTCTGGTCTCGACTCTGCCACTTAGCTGTGTGGCCGCTGACACCTGACTTCATGCCCTCTGTCAAGTGGGGATAATGCCAGCCCCTCTTCATAGGGTGTGGTGAATGTCACATGAGATGGTGCCTGTAAAGCGCCTAAAGCAGTGCCTGGCACCCAGTCGAGGCTCCACACAAAGTCACCACTGTTGTTATAGTTACTGTTACCATTGTGCGTGGCTGCTGTTAATGGCGATGATAGTGACAGGCTCCTCACCCAGGAGGCAGGAGCCCTGACCTTCCTCCATCCCGAGAGCCTCTCGGGATGAGCTGCCCTGATCCCTCCCGCTGTGCCTGGCTGGGGAAAGCTAGTCCTGAAGCCAACACTTGTGGCCTGAGGCCTCCCAGAGCAGGAGGTGTGCTCCTGGGCAGATGCCTGGCTCTCCCCAGGCGGGAGGATGCCCGGCCAGGCCCAGCTGCTGCACACTTGCTGGAGATCTTAAAAGCACGTGTGTTCCAAGTCTAGGGAATCACGGATGATGCCAGGTAAAGGCAGCCACTAGCTGGAGGGAAATGTGGCTGAGTCCTTCCGGAAGGTGGGTAGTTGCCTCAAACTGGGATGGCTGAAAGTCTTTGAGGCCGGCGGTGGTCAGGGCCACTGTGATGGTGGCAGTGAGTCCATACAGGGGGCTGGCTTGTGTGTCCTGCACGAGGAAGTAAAGGCAGAATTAAGGATCCCTATCTGCTCCACTGGCAGAAGGCACACGATAGGGATACTGCCCAAACCCTGGGAACAGACTTGCTGGAGGGTAGGATGGGTGAGCCATGCTGGCTGGTTGAGGGGCCTGTTTCACACTTACGTCTTGCTGAGGTCAAGCTGTGTGCCCAGAGACTCGGTCCCAGCTCCTTTGAGCCAAGGAGGCCGGAGATGAGGCAAGCCCCTCCCAGCCTCACTGGACCCCTGGATGGGGGGTGAGTGGTGGAGGGGAGCTTGGGGGCTGCCAGTAGGGAGCCAGGACCTTGTCACTCTTTCTGTGATTCTGGGTTCAGGCCAAGGCAGTGAGTCTGAGACTGAAGAGGCCCTAGGAAGGGAAGGCAGGGCATGTGGCCTGCATCTCAAAACAGCTATCTCCTGAAACCCGAGAGGTACAGGCTCTGAATAGAGTCCTTTATTTCCTTGTGAGTTTTTGGACACTGGGTGACTGTGCTGGTCAGATTTGCAGACCAGGGGCCAACCTCTGTTCAGTAGCTGTCACTGTTACTAATTCTAAAAAGCATTTACATATTTTTTTCATTAAAAAATACCAGAAAAGACTGCCACCTCACTGGCTTTGTGAAATGTGCTTACTCATCATAATAGCCAAATTACAACCACAGTGAGTATGTACTGAGCTTTTATTAGAGTGTGAAGCCCACAAATGCAGATACCATGTCTCTTTTCACCCCCATGTCCCTAGCCCCAGTGCATGCCTAGCACACAGTAGGTACCTGATAAAAGCTTGTTAAAGAATAAAAATGGGCCAGCCTGTGTGCCAGGGGCTTGGGATTCAGTGGAAAGAAGCCCCGAACGAGCAGCCTCTTCTCTTTGGGTCTAAGACACAGTAGGTAGGAGATACCAGCACTGGGAGGAGGGTATAGCTCAGTGGTAGAGCGCGTGCTTACTACCCATGAGCTCCTGGGTTCAATCCCCAGTACCTCCGTTAAAAAGAAAATAAACCTAATTACCACCCCACCAGAAAAACAAAAACAAAAAAACCCCCAAACCCCACATCCTGTTTAAGAAAAAAATTCTGTGCAATGATGGACTTCCTCAAACATGTTTCTGTTATATCTGAAAAACTTCAGCCGAAGTTTAAATAGCTGGCAAGAGTGAAAATCTGACATACTGTAAGTATAGATATTTTGAAATAAAAGGGTGGCTGATGGGCTGGAAACTATAGTGTTTAATAGCCACCATTATCCATTAAAAAAAAAGATACTAGCGCTATTCCCACCTTCTCTGCAGGGGTGTCTGGAGGTGGGGATGGGGGTGGATGAGGTGACCCCTGGGGGTCGGGCCTCTCCCACTGTCCCCTCGGCTTTCCAGGCTGCAGAGCTGTTCCTGTCACTGGTGTCTGAGCTCCGGGGCCTCTCCGCGGTCGAACTGATGGAACTCTGGGGACATTCTTTTTTTAGATGCCGAGACAACTGGTAAGGGCCTCTCCTTGGGCCTGGGGGCTGTGTCAGGAGCTGGCTGGGGGTCCTGGTGGGGCCGGGTCATCCTGATGCTCTCCCAGGTCCCCATTGAGGGATGGATGGCGACGTTTCATCTCATCCCTGTGGTACTGACTTGTCCTCCAGCCTGAGGGATGTCGGCCAAGAGGGCGATTAAGTGGGGAGCTTGGAGGTTCCCACGGGGCGGCGTGAGGAGCCTGGAAGCTGAAGTGGCTGGTGGGATAAAGACAGGCATTGTTCCCTCCCCACACAGGGACCCTCTTGCTGAGCGCTGGAATTAGCATTCCAATACGCCTTGGGTACCCTTCTGCTGCGGGTGTGGGGGGCGGAGCTGGGCAGGGCTGGGATCCCACCTTGGACCCTGCTGATGTGGGGCCAGCAAAGGCTGTAGAGAGACCCCCAAGTGTGGAGGGGAAACTCTGAGGACTAACTCCACGGGCTGAGGACTGTGCAGGGGAAGGCTCTGGGCTCTGTCCCCATGTCTAGCTGTTCATCAGGCCCCTGGGTTACAGATTTCAAGCCTGTGAGTTTTTCAAAGGCTCTCAAAAAGATTTTGAGGCCTGAAAGAATTTTATCGATTCTGAAATATGAGAGAACCACTCCCCTCCCCCAAATTCACATTACCAAATGTCTAACGGAATGACTACAAAACTTAGTAGCTATTAATGCACAGATTCCTTTCAAACCTTTTATCTGTATTCACTCATTTAATCCTCACAATGATCCCATGAGGTAAGTAAATTTATTATTCCTATGTTAACAGCTGTGGAAGGAAACCAAGGCCCAGAGCAGTTAGGAGACTTGCCCAAAGTCACACAGCAGAGTTGAGATTTGAACCCAGGTGGTCTGTGCTTCTCCATCCAATCCTTATGGGCTTGAAGATAGGTGATATTTGACTTGGGCCCATTTTAATTGTCTTTGGTATAGGGAGGGGCCCTCCTTTTCTTCATATGGAGCTGCCTGTTCCCCTGGTGACATACCCTGCTTGTCACTCAGGATTTTCCCACAAGCTTTTATGTCTCAGTTGTCTACCTAGATATCAGGAGTCAAGGAGACAGGAGACCATCCCTAAACCTAGAAGTTTCCAAGAGGACTGATACTCTTGAGAGAATTCTCTTTTCCTCACCACCTCCTCCATTTCTGCCCAGAGCCTGCTTCCCCAGGGTCCAAGTCTATAAGGAAAAAAGAGGAAATACAGGGTGAGAGATGGGAAAGGCAGGTAGGGCATTCCTCAGGCAAAGTAGCCTGAGGGATCACAGTCATCTTGGGACAGGTCCAGTCATCAGCATTCCCATTTTACAGATGAGCATATTGAGGCCAGAGACTGTTTATGGGCAGATGGTATGTGTGGAGCAGGGGATGCCTGGTCCTCTGTGGCCATGGGTGTCACTCATCGGGGTTGATGGGGTGGGGGTGACTAATCCACCCCCCACCCCATGTGCCCTGTTGCCTCGTGTGGCCCCCAGCTCTGGGAACCTCTCATTTCTACTGTGACCCAGGGACCCATCCTGGTTCAGTCCTCATTTCCCTGCTTAGATCCACCATTGGACAAATGTTGAAAACCTTTCCTGAGCTTCTCAACCCTTCTGTTATCAATCAATCAAATAAATAAATAAATAAATAAATAAATAAATAAATAAATAAATAAATAAAATAATCCTGACGTTGGACTGAAAGCGTTAGAGGTTTAATTGGGGGCAGCCTGCCAGTTGCTGGTTCCTGTGTTACACAAGGGGTCTCACCCTACGCAGTGACTATGGTTGGTCTCGGGAGAGCACTGGGCAGGCACTATGTTGCCCCAAAGTGCTGTGCCTCCTGGGGGAGCAGAACTGCCAGGGTTTAGACTGCGCTGCTGGTGTCCGCATAGGCCCTAAGAGCACCGGCCCCGGGCCAGGCTGCCTGGGGCCCAGGCCCAGCTCGGCCCCTTCCGGAGTGTGTGATCCTGGACACGTCCCTGCTGTGCCTCTCTGAGCCTCCGTTGCTCTCAGATGACCTGTGGCTACTCGAGAGGAGTCTTGGAAGGCGCCTGGGGTGTGTGGCTCACCATCGTGAGGTTCCTTGGGTCTCTCTCCATCTCAGGCAACCGCTGGTGGATGCCCTGCCCTCCTGTGGCACCGAAGCCTGCGTGGGACTCATGGCAGAGCTCATCGTATCTGGGGAGGTGGAGGCTGAGGAGACAGAGGCGTGGCTCTGGTCGCTGGCTTTCCTCCCGCAGCCCACAGATGCCATGGTCCAAGTGCTGCTGGTGAGCTCCTGTGCCCCGCCCTGGCCCCGTGTTGTCTCTCCCCTGCTCGACTACTGATTGGATGCAATGGGGAGTTGGGGGAGGGACCTGGTCTCCTCCCAGCTTTGTTCCAGTGCCTCAAGGGACCAGAGCTCATGGTCTAGTAGTGACATTCTGACCACAGGGATGCTAGTGCCAGGCAGGGCCTGCCAGGTCTCAGCTGGTGCTGGGCAGGGCCAGGCTCCCTTTTCCTTCTTTCCTTTCTCTTGCTCCTTTGTTCAGCATGCAGGCGGTAGCTGAAAGGGCAGACTCTGGTTCTCCATCTCCCCGCTTCAGTTCCCAGCCCTGTCCCATACCAGCATGACCTCTGGCAAGGTGTTTCCCTGTCCTGTACCTCGGTTCCCATCTGTGCAGTGGGGGTCATTTGTAGGGTGAGCGTGCGGACTGACAGCCGTTATGACATGGGCCAAGTGTGATGCACGCGGCTGGTGTCGCTGCTCTGACCACTTGTCAAGGACACGCTGTAAGCAGAGCAGGACCTGCCCTCACCTGCCTCCCTCAGGATCTGGTCCCGCTAGACCAGGGCTTGCACTGCTCTGGCCTGTATTTGCTTGTTCTCTCGTCCAGTCACAAGGGTGCTTGTGTGCTGTGCTGGGCATGTGCCGGGATGTGGGCTTGCTGTGTGCAGCCTAAAGGGTGAGGGCAGGAGGGAGGAAAAGAGGGAGGGGGAGACAAGAGGGGAAGGAGGGAGGAAGGCAAGAGATTATTTTCATGCACTTTTAACTTTAGAGTAATTTTAAACTGACAGAAAAGTTGCAAAGATAGTGCAAAGAGTTCCTGCATACCCCTCACCGCTCCCCCATTAATAACTTCTTATGTCACCAGAAAGTATTTGTCACAACTGAGAAACTGACATTGGTACCTTACAATTAACCAAAATAAGCTGTTCAGATCCCACTGTTTTTCCCACTAATGTCTTTGTCTTTTCCAGCGTCCCACCCAGAGTCCCACATTGCAGTTAGAGGGTGTGTATTTTTAATTACGTTTAAAATGATACATTCAGGAGATTGTACTACTCCGAAGTATCCAGTTTGATGTTTTTATACTCGTGTTCACCTGTGTAACCACCCGCAGAACATGATGTAGACATTTCTGGCTCTCAGAAGGCACCCCTGTGCCCCTTCTAGTTGGCGACCCCAACTAGAAGGCCATCGCTAGGTTTTGCTTGTGTTTGACATTCATACCCTGGGCTCGTGTGCGTCTAGAGTCTGGCTTCTTTCTCCCACGTTCTCTGCGAGACTTGTCTATGCCGCGTGTGCGTGTGTGTGTTAGGACCTTGGTCTGGTCCATTGCTGGACTATATTCTCTTAATGGTGTCTTTTGATGCGCAGAAGTTCTTCGTTTTGGTGAAGTCCAGCTTGGCAGTCTTTTCCGGGAAGCGCTTCACCTCCCCAAGGTCATGGTGCTTCCTGTGTTTTTTCTACCATCTTGATTGTTTGACCTTTCAGGGAGTGTTGGTCTGGAGATGAAGAACTGGGTTTGGGGCAGGATGAATGAGCATTAAGGTCACTTTGGAAAAGTGAAATCTGTCGAATGAGGGTCACAGGCTTGAGGATAATTTTATCTCTCCACCTTTAAAAATAAAAAAAAAGAGAAAGGGAACATTTTGAACATTTTTAATTAAAGTGTAACCAAACCTTTTTAAGCAAGAGGTTTTGGCATTCACATCTGGTGTTCTGATTCTTGTGGAATCCAAGGCGGCTGGCAGTTCTGGGCAGCACCCCAGGGGAGCCAGCGAATGAACAGGGTTGTTACTGTTTGGATCCTCCCAGAGCCCAGGCCTCAGGTTGACCCAGCTGTCCTGGCCCTGCGGCTCCCAGCAGGGGCCTGGCTTCCAGGGACCCCAGTGGCTCCAGCCACCCCGCCATCCCCACAGGGCCCTCCTAGGCATCTGGCTCCATCTTCAGGCCCTGGGAGGACCTGATCCTGGCCTGCCTCCTTGCCTGGGGCAGAGTGGGCAGAGGCAAAGACCTCCAGCAGGCAGGAACCCTCCTCCTGTGGGTCCGAGTGGCTTCTCTCCATCTTTTCATAACCCCTGCCCTCCCTGCTGGGCCCTGATTTTCCTCCACTGTACTAAGAAAACAGAGTTTGTTTTCATTTGCCAAATCTGGAATAACAGCGAATGTGCTTTTCCAAGCCACACGTCCCCCCCTCCTTCCACAAAGAAAACACACACACACCGACTCACATAGAGAGACCCTGAGGACGCCCACGTGGGAACAGGTGGGGACATGCACCCACATGTTAAGACATACACACCAAGACTCATACGTGTACCTGGACATGCAGATGCACTCACACAGACATGCTACACATGTGCACGCGCACACACACACACACACATACACACACACAGGGACAAGTGGGGATAGCGACCGACATCTGGACACACACCTCTAGGGTACACTGGGACATGTGTATTCACATACTGGGACCTGCACGTGTACACTCGGAGATGCACCCATATCAGTGCACGTGTGCGCACACACATCAGGCTATGCTCAGGTGTGCGCACACACGCGCACATGCATGGGGACATGCGCACCAGGACACGTGTGTACACTGAGACACGTGCACACCCACACAGGAACACACAAACACCCAGGTGCTAAAACACACATCCCCCGAGATGCACACATGCAGATGCTCGAGCCAGGCACCCTCGCGTGGGCACACTGACCTGGTTAAGACCACGAGTCGCAGGGAAGAACAGAGCCGGTTCAGGGGTTGTATTTCCCTGGGCTGCCAGGCGGTCCCTGCTCTAGTGTGTAGGGATAATAGAGGCCACTCACTCCCTGTTGCCCAGTGCCCAGGCCTGGTTTTCACGAGTGAGCCCGGAACATGTATTTTGAGAAGCAGCAAGTATAAGGGTAATGCCCAGACTGAGAGCCAGACTCTGCAGGGGCAAGTTTTGGCTTCACCTCTTTCTGGCTGGGTGATCTTAGGCCAGTTACTTAACCTCTCTGTGTCTCAGGATCTAAGCAAGTAACATGCGTGCCCTGTTAACAGCAGAGCCTGGTGCATAGGGAGTGCTGCGGAAGTGTTTACTAAATAAAATACATTTTTCTTCTTCCCCTGACTCTGAGGCCTGGAACCAGTGCTCCTCTGTCCTGAGTCCCCTGGGCCCCCCACTTTTGCCGTCCTCTCGGCTGAAGGCTTCTGTAGCCTGGAATGAGAGTGGCTGAGTGTCTGGGTGGAGGTCTGCTGAGCAGCTGAAATGACCCTTATCTGACTTGTCCTGGCCCGAGTTGTGCCACTGTGAGGCCCCTGGGAGAGAGGAGCCTGGTTGAACTGGTCAAGTAGGGCAGTCTGATCCCCAGAGGAGGCCTGGGTCTCCTCCTGCTCCTCGGGGAATCAGACCCCAGGGGCCCCAGCATTGCGTCAGGGTAGGGTGAGGAAAGAGACAGTCTTGACTTTCAGGCAGGTCTCAAGCTGCTTGATAAACACAGCTATTATTAAAAATTACGTGATCCAAGTTTGCAATTCGAGAGATCGTATTAAAACAAAAGTAAGAGATGTTTAATTCCTTATGCTCTCACTACACCATACCACGTCCACGCCTTTGGGCTTCCTTACCTTGCTTGTGTCGTGTGTGGACCTGTCACGGGATATGTGCTTGCTGCTGACTCCCTGTCTCGTCCCAGCTCCCTTGCAGTGACTCAGCTGAAATCAACCAGGGTGGGAGCATTTACACCGTGGAAATTGGCAAGCGCTATACAGATGGGCTCTTATATTTCCTGGGTGGGTAACTGGGCTGGGCAGTGGCTAACTGTTCACCCCAATACTGGCCACGTCCTTCCATTTAGGTTCTTTCAGATTGGACCCAAGGCCACATCCGTAAAAGACAAACTCTCTAATTACTCAGAGCAAATTTCTGTCACCAGCCACTGCTGCAGACCCCGGGGGCCAGCCCAGGCGCCTTCCTGGGCATCTCAGCTCTTGTGCACAACCTCTGTGTGTCTCTGGACGGGCCCTGCGGGCAGCTGCCTGGTGTCAACTCCCTTGTGAAGATCCTGGGAGACGCCTTAGGAGCCGACTGCACCTTCCAGGAGCCCTCGGACACTGAGCAGGTGAGGACAGTCTGCATCCTGGGCATGGCCCCTGTGGAGTGGGCTGGGAGCCTCAAAGCCCCATGGCCATGTTGTTTCAGCTCCAGATCGTGCTCAAGGCCATTGGCAACGCCGGCCTGGCAGCCACAGCTCTCACCCCCAAGCTGAGCGCTTGTGCATCCCTGAGGAGCTGCCCCGCTGAGATCCGGCTGGGGGCCATCCAGGCCTTCCGGAGGGTTCCCTGCTCTGTGGATGTGAGTTCCTACATGTTAGTTCACTGGGGTTGGTGTCAGGTGGGAGTGGGTTTGACGTTGATACACGTCTTCGTTTGCTCATCACCTGTTACTGAGTGCCTTCTGTGTGCTGGGCGCTGGGCTAGGCACTCACGTGAATGGGTGTCCAGGTCTCTGTACTCACAGAGCCGGTGTCTGCTGTGGGTGGCAGGTAGTCATCAAACAAACACACAACTAAGCATATAATTACAAACAGACGCCACGTAAGCCATCCTGTGCTGCAGATCCTCTGGTTCAGGGGTTGGCAAGCTATGGTCCACAGTCTACGCCCAGCTGACTCCCTGTTCTTGTATGTCAAGTTTTGTTGGAACACAGCTGTGCCTGTTCATTTATGTGTGGTCTGGGGCTGCTTTCTTGCTACAACTGCAGAGTATTTGCAAGAGAGACTACATGGCCTGCAAAGCCAACAAAATTTATTACCTTTTCCTTTACAGGAAAAGCTTGCTAACTCTGGACTAGCAGCTCCCCTCTCATTTTGAGTCAAAGCCAGAGCCGTTACAGTGAGCTGTTACAGGGCGCACGTGCCAGGCTCCATGTGAGCTGGCCACTGACCCGCTAGCGCCTCGTGGCTTCATCTCCTACTTTCCTCACCCCCCCAGCCCACTCCTCACCAGCCATGCTGGTCTCCCTGTTGTTTCTCAGACAGAGACGCACGCACGCACACACACACACACCCCACACACACACACACACACACACACACACACACACCTCGTGACTGACTTTGGCCTCAGGCCATTTGCATATGTAGTTCTCCCTTCCTGGAATTTCTTTCCCCTGGATATCCCCAGGCTTCATTCCTTTCCCTCCTGAAGGCCTTTGCTTAGAAATCACTTTAGTGGGAGTGTCCTTGTTGGCTGAATTTACCTGAAATTAAGCCTTTCAGGTCCCGCATGTCTCCTGCTTCCTTATTTTATTTTTCCGTCTTGAGCGTTTATCACCAGCTCACGTGTTCTATATTTCACATACTAGCCTTGTTTACTGTCTCCCTGCACTGAGATGTCAGCTTCGGGTGGACGAGAGCTGGGTTTGTCTTGCCCACGGCTGTCGCCCAGCACGTAGCATCGTGCCGGACACGTGGCAGGTGCTCAGTAATCACCACTGCAGGACTGGCTGGGTGGCTGGCTGCGCTGTGGAGGAAACCAACAGGTGCTGAGGGACAGAGTCACATGGTAGGGGAGGTGGCTTGCTAAGGGAAGGAGGTACCAAGGAATACCTTTAGAGGAAATACGTCCTGTGTGGCAGGCAGGCTGTTTTGTAAATAAAGTTTTATTGGAATGCAACCATGCCCGTTTGCTACCTGTTCTGTATGGAAGTTGACAGGCTCTGGGCTGGGCTGTGAGAGGATGGGAATTAGCAGTGACTGGGGAACCTACCACCTCCTGCAACTGGGCCACAGGTGAGAGTGTCAGGGAGCAGTGGAGACATCGGGAGACCTGGGGCCAGGCAGCAGGGTCACCTGCTGGAGCCAGGGAAGATGTGGGGACATCGAGCTCCTGGGTGATGACTTTCCCTCTGCCCGAGCCAGCGATCCGTGCTCTCCCGCGTGTACCAAAGCCCCGAGGAGGATGCTGAGATCCGCATCAATGCCTACCTGGCCCTGATGAGGTGCCCTGGCGAGGAGCTGTTTGCCCAGGTGCGGCACACCCAGGCAGGAGAGCAGTCCACCCAGGGTGAGCAGCAGCAGGTGGGGTCTGGCCTGGGGGCCACTTGGTGGGTGCAGGGGTTGAGGAACACCCTCTCCCTCCACCCTTCGGGTGTTCTGTTCCCTTCCCTTTCATCTCTTTCCACACCATCAAGACAAGTGAACTTGCATGTTCCCCTCAACCGTGTGGTGGTTGAATAGCCTTGGAGAAGTCACTTCTCTGGTCCTCAGTTTCCTCATCTGTAAAATGGGGTGGAAGTCACTGAGTTCCCTTCTAGCTCTGGCCAGCTCACAGCTCAGGACCTGGAATAGAGACCTGTAAGGAGGAGGGAGAATGTCTATAAATCTCAGATCTCTCTGGGGTCAGAGAGTTGCCTTAAACAGGGAGCCTCTGGTCCTAGTTCCTAAACCCAAAGGTGTAACTTCAAAAAAATAGGTTCAACCAATTTTCAAGAAGTTTTTAAATAATGCACAAGGTGTTGAGAGCCTGGGACCTGACATCCTGGATTCCAGTCCCAGCTCAGCCACTTCCTACGTGTGTGCCTTTGGACGAGTGGCTCAAACTTCCTGAGTCTCCATCTCTACATCAGTGAAATGAGGATAATGACAGTACCTCCCTCACAGGGAGCATAAAATGAGTTAACACAGGAAGATACCGAGAACATCGTAAGTGTTCCGTGCAGAGCTGTTGCTTTTAACGTGATTATCACTACTGCTGTTACTAGTATGTAGCCCAAATTTCAAAGCAGACAGCAAGCTATAGAAGGAAAGTTAAAGTCTTCCTCTTCTCCTGATCCCGAGGTCCCGAAGGCACTGAGTGTCACCAGTTCCCTTGTGTATCCATCCTGTCGGAACGTGTATGCGCATATGAGTGTGGACGTGCATCCTTTTAACAGCAGCAACTCAGGGTCACGTCGTGTGTGCTCTGATGCTGCTGCCTCCGGTGTGTCCGCGAGCTCCTTCCACATCAGGGCACTCGGGCTCTTTATCTACAGCTCTGTGGTGCCCCATTAGAAGCTTAACGCATGATCCATGTTACCAGTCCCACTGATGGGCATTTAGATTGTTTCTGGTCTTTTGCTGTGAGAAACAACGACAACCAGGAACCTCCCTGTGCATCCGCCTCTGGGCCCTTGTGCTAATCTAGCCATACGATCGTTTCCCAGAAGAAAACTAGCCAACATGATGGTGTACACGTTTAAAAAGTCTGACTAGGGGGAGGGTATAGCTCAAGTGGTAGAGCACATGCTTAGCATACACAAGGTCCTGGGTTCAATCCCCAGTATCTCCTCCAAAAAATATATAAGTAAACCTAATTACCTCCTCTCCCCCCAAAATTAATAAATAAAAGTCTAATGGATGCTGCTAAACTGCCTTCTAAAGAAATGGCTCCCCTCTCCCGACCCACCCAAAGGAAAGGAAATGGTGCTCCTAGAAGCTGCAGTTCCTTATTGACAATTTTGAGGGTAGGACGGGGTTGGGGAGGGGCTGTTCTGCATCAACAGGCCACTAAGCCCAGCCCCTCGGAGGGGATCAGCCAAGGGGCAGCCTTGGTGGAGGCCCTGAGGTACCAGGCTTTTGTGTTGCCTGATAGGAGCAAAAGCCAGCCTCAGCTCTGTTCCATGATGCGTGGTTCCAGAAGCTCCCTGCTGGGCATTCTGAGAACCTGGGACAAGCAAGAGGATTGGGGTTCCCAGTTAGACTAATATCCTCTGTGAGACTCTTTCCCAATGATGCTCTCATCTTATTTTCACCCTTCCAGAGAGCTGGAGAAAGTCCCCATCACAGATTTCATGTCACCCCTTTCCCAACCTTAAAAGATACCCAGTTCTTTAGGTCCAGGCTCTGGTCTTTTTATTTTTCTTTTAATTCTCTTTTTAGAGGGGGAGATAATTAGGATATTTATTCTTTTTTTTTTTTTTTTTTACTGGAAGGACTAGGGATTGAACCCAGGGCCTCATGCATGCTAAGCATGTGCTCTACCGCTGAGCTATACCCTCCCCCAGGCTCTGCTCTTGACTGATCTGCATAAACAGCCCTGGGAGATGGGTCATTACAGTTCATTTTACAGATGAGAAAACTAAGGCTCAGAGAGGTGGAGTGACCAGCCCGAGGTCACACAGCTTATAAGTGGTAGAACTGGGAATCAGACTCGGGTCTGACTTTCAAGCCAGGGCTTTCCCCACAATACCTCCCTTTCTCTTCTGGAAGGCTCATCAGAATGCTCTGCAGGGTCTAGATTTCCAAGTTCCATTAACGTACTGCTATTGGTCACTGTTTCTTTAAAAAGGATGTGGTGTTCTCAGTAGCTAGGCTCCTGAGAAGCCCCTGGTGTGTGGAAATAGCAGGACTCAGGATAGGGGCTCAGGGATTTTTTCTCTGGGCTGTGCCAGCCCTGGGTCCTCCCTCACCATTCTCCCCTCCCTTCCCTGCTGGCCACAACTGGACTCCAGTGGGCTCCTTTGTCTGGAGTCACCTCCTGCAGTTGCTGGAGACGGATGACCCCCTGAAACAGGCCCTTCGGGAAGCCCTCCCTGAAGACGTCCTCAGCCGGGAGTTCCATCCAGAAACCTGGAAGCATTCATCCTATTCCGACGTCACCTTCCGCTCAGGTACGGCCGTCCGGGGTGGGCGCTGTCCTGCCCTGGGACCACAGAGGCTTGAGAGGCTCCGAGTTCTAACTCCTGCGGACATGCCACGTGCTCGATTTTTTGCTATATTCCATAGCACCTGTCATTTTTGTCAGAAAAGGTAAAAATCAGTTAAATGTGAGCCATTTCATAGCTTTCTTCAGGATACTTTCATCTTTTCTCTGAACAGGCTCTTTTTAACTTATTCTAAAAGGAAACTCTCTATCTCTACCATTAGTGGGAGATTAGTTTAACTATAAAACTAAGGTAATCCTGAAGAGAAATACAATGACCCTGACACACTGTTGTTGGATTCCCGTAGATTCTTGCCTGCCGAGGGCTGTGAATTTGAGAACTGCTTTTCCCTTGGGTTAAAAGAGAGATTAGCATCAAATGGAGACGGCTGCCTCCTTGTAATTAAACAGGATCAAAAAGGGACCCCGTTCTAGCTTAGTTACTCGAACCCCTTCAGCTACTTGGCAAGTCTGAACGTGGGGTGGGGCTCTGGCTGCCCCTTCTCTGTCTATCAGCATGGTCGTGACCCTTCTGCCCTGACCTTCCCTCTGCCCTTGGTAAGGCTTAAGTCTGAGCTTCTTATCCTGGCCGAGAGGGTGCTCCACATGTCTGGCCCTGTCTCAGGCGACGACCCCTCAGTCACAGGGCCGGCCCTGTGAGCCGTGTAGTGTATACTGATCCTCTCTTCCAGCATCGGGCAGCCTGGGAGCCAACCTGGAGGGGACCCTTCTCTTCTCGCCTGCCTCCTTCCTCCCCCGTTCTGCCACAGCCAACCTGACCATCCACGCCCTTGGTCGTGCCTTCAACCTCCTGGAGGTAAGAAGGGGCCTAGCTTCACTCTCCTCAGGGCCTCTCCAGATATGATCCCATCCATCCATCTTTCCATCCATCATCTCTTGAATCTATTGATCTACTCCTGTATCTTGTATCCTGCCATCCACCCATCCGTCTATCTGCCCTTCCACCCATCTGTTCACCCACTCACGCATCCATACATCAACACCCAGCCCTACTTCCCTCCCTCTTTCTGTCCCTCTCACCCCATCTCTCTCCACCTACCCTCTTACCAACCTGTTTATTCCCCTAGTCATACACTCATCCACCCACCCACCCATTTCACATACCTATTCATCTATCTGTCCATCACCCCATCAATCATCTATCCATACATTCATCTGTTCATCTCATCCATCCCTCTCATCCATTTATGTACCTTCCCACCCATCTCTCCGTCTACCCTCTTACCCACTCATCTGTTCATCTGTTCTCTCAGTCATCATGCATCCATCCACGTATTCACCCACCCACTCACCTTAACCCATCCATCCACACTTTTCCATACATCTATACATGTGTCCATCCATCCACCCATCCATCCATCCGTTCTTTTGTCCTCATCCATCTATTCATTTATGTACCCTTCTACCCATCTCTCCATCTACCCTCTTGTCCACCTATCTATTCATCTACCCTTCCACCCACCCACCCATCCATCCATCCATCCACCCGTCATCTATTGCACACATATCCTTCTACTTGACATGTGCTGTGTACTGGGCTCTGATTAAAATGGCGAACAAGAGAGACATAATCCCTGCCCTCTTCCATCTCTTCCGCCCAAGTCCCTGGAGCTTATCTGAGGGAGGGTGCTCTGTGCCCTATCCCAGCCCCTTCTAATTTATGGAGAATAGGGAACCTATCATCGAGACTTGGCCAACTGGGTGCCTGGGCTTAGAACTGCCAAGGGCTGACCCTCTGGTGATTTCTCCACAGATGCTCTCAGAGACAAGAGGATAGGAGGATGGAAGGAAAGGTGTGTGGAGGGATAAAAGGTTGTGTGGATGGGTGGAAAGGATGGAAAATGAGTGGACAGATGGGCGGATGGAGGGGCAGATAGAAGGAAGGAGGGACTCATTCATTCATCCATCAGATTTTGAGAATCAACCAGATCATCGGTTAGTCAGGACTCTCCAGAGAAATAGAACCAGTGGGATTATGGAGGCTGACAAATCCCAGCTCTGCACTCAGCAAGCTCGAGACCTAGGAAGAGCTGATGGTGTAGTTCTTGTCTGGAGGCAGGGGGAAAAATAAAATAAAACAATGTCTCAGTCTGGAGGCAGTCGGGGAGGAGGAATTCCCTCTTATTTGGAAGAAGGTCAGCCTTTGTTTCATTCAGGACTTCAACTGATTGGATGAGGCCCACATTATGGAGGGCAATCTGCTGGACTCAGTCTACTGATCTAAATGTTAAACTCATCCAGAAATGCTCTCACAGAAACACCTGTAATAATGTGTGACCAAATATCTGGGCACCCAATGGCCCAGCCAGGTGGACACAGAATTAACCTTTCCACCAAGCCTTGAGTGTGCTTAGTGAAAGAGACAAGGGTCCTCATGGAGCTCAGGATTTTGCAAGAGACACTCACAGATTAGTCTGAGTGTGACCTTGGAGTGGTGTACTTGACAGAAGGAGTGATGAATTTGGCTGGGGATATGTGAAGGGAATGATGTGGGAATTCAGAGAAGGCTTCCCAGAGGTGGTGACATTTGAAGCAGGCCTTAAAGAGTCTGTAGAAATTCTTGCTATGTGGCATTTGCCAAGCAGATGTGGAGCTGGATGATTTCCCAAGATCGTGCCTCTCTATTTGGACCTGGATGGACCCTGTGGGCCCAGGGCACCCTGGTCAAGCCTGCTGGACCCCCTGTTGAAGCCTCCAGCCCCACAGTTCTTGATTACCCTTGTGACTGGGTCACCTCTTGCTGGGCCTCTGGCTTTCCTTCCCAGCTGGGGCTCCGGCTGGAAAATGCTGAGGAAGTGGCTCGCAGGCTGTTTGGCCGGAAGGCATCCTGGGGGCAGGAAGAGGAGAGACAGGCCCAGTCAGAGAAGCCCCCCGTGTCAGAACCAGGGCCCACCCCAGAGCCGGCTGACTCCGACTGTCCAGGAGAAAAGTCCGGAAAGATGAGAGACCTGCAGCAGAAGGTAAGGGAAGCGCCCGCGCCCACCCCAGGGTGCTGTCAGGTGCCAGCTTGGGCTCTGGGGACTGGGGACTCAGGCGTCAGTGAACTCTGACCCTGCCCTCCCACCCCCTACTGAAACCAGTTGCTGGTCCAGATCCGAGCAGTGAGCTGTTGTCCCGCCTTATTTTGAAAAACCATTTATTGAAGTATCACATACATAGAAAGGTGCCCACCTCGTAAGTGCATTTAATACTCTGCATTTCCACCAACACAACACATCCTTCTAACCAGTGCCCAGACCATCATCAGCACCCTAGAAGCCCCTTTCTGCCTCTTCCTTCTAGTTTATTCACCCATCAACCAAGGGTAGCCACTGTTCTGGCTCCTAACAGCATCAATTAGCTCTACTTTTTAAAAATCAGCTTTGTTGAGGTATAACTGACCTACAATAAATGAGATGTGTTTAAAGCGTGCAAGTTGATACGTTTTGACACGTATACACCAAGAAACCATCACCAGCCAAACCAACATATCTGCCACCCCAAAGATTTCTCCCTGCTCCTTAATCCCTTCCTCCTGCCCCACCCCTGCCCCTACTGAGATCGGCTTTTTCTATCACAGTAGATTGGTTTGCATTTTCTGGACCATTACGTAAATGGAATCACAAGGCAATACTCTTTTTAAGCACGTACTCCTTTTTGGTCTGACTTCTTTCATTCAGCGTAAGTATTTTGGATTTCATCCATGTTGTAGGTACAGTTTCTTCTCATGGCCAAGGAGTAGTCCGTGGTATGGCTGGACCACAGTTTGTGTATGTATTCACCTGCTGATGGACGTTTGTGTTATTTCCAGTTTGGGGCGGTTACAAATAGGGCTGCTGTGAGCATGTGTATTCAGATCTTCATATGAACATGTGTCTTCATGTTTCTTGGGTAAATAGCTAAGAATGTGATACTTGGATCACGTGGTAGTTGTATGTTTAATTTTTTAAGAGTTAGCCGAACTGTTTTGCCAAGTGGCTGCCATTTTGCACCCCCACCAGCAGTGCAGAAGAGCCCTAGTTCCTCTCCATCCTCACCAGGATCAGCCTTTTTAGTTTCTGCCCTTCTAATGTGTATAGTCATATCTCGTGGCTTTAACGTGCGTTTCCCTAAGGCTACGGATGCTAAGCACCTTTTCATGTGCTTATTTGTCATCCATGTGTCTTTGGTGAAGTGAATGTTCAAATATTTTGTCCTTTTTAAAACATTGGATTGGTTTCTTATTACTGAGTTTGGGCCTTTTTGCTCTGTTCTGAACACCAGGCCTTTATCAGATATGTGACTTGCAAATATTTCCTCCCAGTGCACGGCGTGGTCTTTCCATTCTCTTCACAGTGTCTTTGAAGAACAGAGTCCGTGGATTTTGATGAAGTCAAGTTTGTCCATTTCTTTTATGCATAGTGTTTTGGGTGTTCGCTCTTAGAAATCTTTGCCTAATGCAATGTTACAGAGATTCGTAGGACCCCGTGGAGATCTCCAGAATTCTCTCTCAGTGTGGCTCTTTCCTCTTCTGTACTCTGCCCGGCACAGCCCAGCCACCTTGGTCTCCCCGGACTCCCACATCCTCGGCTCCCTGCCCTACCCTCTCTGCTCCCCTCCCAGCACCTCAGCCTGAACTCTCTCCAGGTAGGAAGCTAGGGCGCACCTTGCTTGTTCCCTGTCTCATGGGTTCATTGTCTCCTGTTACCTGGTGTCTGATGTCTTGGGAACTTTTATTTAATCTGTACCATCTGGGTTTCTGGTTGCTTCACATGGGAAGATAAATCCAAGTCCTTGTTACTCCAATCTGACTGGCAGCAGAAGTCACATCCAGTTCCTTTCATGAACTTTATATAGATGGAATCAATCACCATGTACTCTTTTTCTAAAAAAAAGAGATGAAATATAACATAGCATCACATAACATAAACGTCACCGTTTTAAAGTATACAATTCAGTGACGTTTAGCACATTTCACAATGTTGTGCAACCATCACCTCTATCTCGTTCCAGAACATTTTCATCACCCCTGGGAGACCCCACACCCATTAGCAGCCCCTCCCCCAATCCCACCTTCCCTGGTCCCTGGCAACCGCTAATCTGCTTTCTGTCTCTGGATTTACCTTTTCTGGACATTTCATATAAACAGAATTAGACAATATGCAGCCTTTTGTGTCTGGCTTCTGTCACGAAGCATATGTTTGAGATTCCTCTGTTGCAGCAGGTATCAGTACTGCGTTCCTCTCTAAGGCTGGGTGATATTCCATTGTGTGGATGGACCACATTTTGTGTGTCGCTTCATCCGCTGATGGACTTTCAGGTGGTTTCTACCTTTTGGCGATTGTGACTAATGCTGCTCACATCCTCCTTTTTTTGGGTCTGACTTCTTGGGCTCAAAATGTGTTTGTGAGATCCATCCATGTTGCTGTGTATACCTGTGGTTTGTTCCTTTTTCTTGCTGTGTTGTGTTCCATGGGGTGAGCATATCACAATTTCTTTATCCATTTACTTTTTAATTTTAGTTTTAAATTTTATTTATTTATTTATATTGATTGATTGATTGATTGCTGGGGGAGGTTATTAGATTTATTTATTTATTTTTTAGAGGAGGTACTGGGGATTGAACCCAGGACCTCATGCATGCTAAGTGTGCACTCTACCACTTGAGCTATACCCTCCCCTTTATCCATTTACTTTTGATGGCTTTTGGGTAGTTTCCAGTTTCTGGCTGATTACAGGTAGTGTGGTGAACATTCTTCTGTTCATCTCTTTGGTGAATGTGTGTGCACATTTCTGTCCAGCATGTACCTAGCAGTGGAATTGCTGGGCATGATGTGTGTATGTGTGCATGTGTGTATGTGTGTGCACTTGCGCTTAGCCTGTTTTCCCACTTCATATTGTTACTTGAGTATTTTCTTACTGAAAACTCGGTGTATGCATACATTTTAATACCCGTTCTGTGGGTGGAGACTGTACATAACCACTCCCCCATCGGTGGACATTTAGGTTGTTAGCATCTTTTGTTCTTATAAATGTCATTTCCGCGTACATCTGGGGGTAATAATCAAGGTGGTGATTGGGGCATTTGTTCACATGTCCACACGTTTACTAACCACCAGCTGTGACCCCAGAGCCCGAACACAGAGATGGTCAGAACATGGTCCCTGCTCTCATGGTCGCTCTTGGACTAGATCTGGGGCCAGCGGGTAACTTGAATGCGAGTGGTGGGCTGGGTGTAAACATTTTTCTTAGAATCCACAATCCCTTTGGTCTTTTATTTTCTCACTTTTGATCGAGACTCACATCCCAAGGTATATTTTGCACAAGCACAGTGATGACTGGCAACAGTACTTGGCTTCGGTGTTGGAGAGACAGTAGGGAGTGGTGGGGACTGTGGCAGACGGATGTGTAGCACAGGCCTCAGCTCCAAGTGGCAGCCACTGCTCAGCTCTGAGCACTTGTTGCCCCTTGTTGAGGCAGGAGCTGGAGCCGGGTGGGGGAGACACGCCAATATTTCTCTTTGTTGAGAAGCTGGGTATCCAGATTTTATATAAAATCTTTCAATTTTTAAATATTAGAAACAAATTTTGAAAAATACACACTGCATGAGAAACAAAGAAAGTCCAAGAAACTATCATAAACCGGGGGAAACTGAAGAGACACAACACTAAATGCCATGTGGTACCTGGATGGGATTTTGGAATAGAAGGAGGATGGAATGGAAAAACTGGCGAAATCCAGATAAAGTCAGGAGTTTAGTGAATAACGTGCTAGTGCTGGTGTCTTAGTTTGGTAAGGTGTTAACAATGGAGGAAACAGGGTGAGGGTTACATGGGCGCACACGCACACACACACACACTCTCTCTCTCTTCTCTCTGCATTGGGCATTGAGTAGACCTTGCAAGTCCAAGAAAACACATTTGTGGGTTATGCCTGTGGGCCATGAGTTTTGCAAGCCCTGTTCAGGACCCCACAAACCCTCGACCTTTCTCTCAAGCTCCCCTCCACCCCCTGTCCCAAAGTCCAGGTGCCTTGCCCGGCTAACCCAGACTGTTTCTGGTCACAGGTGACCCAGAGGCACAGGGAGCGGCAGGCGCTGCGATGTGAGCTGAGCGTGAAGGTCTCTGGGCACGAGCTGAGCTTTGTCAGCTGCGGGAAGATGGGGAGCCACGTAAAACGCCAGTCCCTGGACCTGGCCGAGCTTGCCGTCAAGCTCCTGAAGGTACCTCAGGCTGGGCTGGGCTGCTCCTTGCCCTCTGGTCCCGTGATGTTTCCTTTGATGCTTTGGAGGAGAAGTAAAGTACTTCCAAACTGAAGAGCATGGAATTTGGAGCCCGATGGCCCAAGTTAAAAAACTGGCTCCACCACTGACCACATTGGGAGTATTGTTTAACTTGCCGTGGTCTCAGTTTCTGCATCTGTGAAATGGGGATGGTGTAATAGTAATAATATCGGCTTCATAGAGCTGGTGAATCAAATGACTTAATGCAGTAAAAATGCAACGAAGTGCTTAGAGCATGCCTGGCACATTCTAAATGCTCTGGACCATGAGCGGGGCCCACACCGCCCCTTCCCTGACCGAGCCTGCATCCCTGACCTCTGACCTTTTCCCATAGTAACATGTCTTGGTTCAAACCCAACTCTGCCTGTTTCTAGCTATGTGAGCTTGGCTGGGTGATTGTATCCGTGAGCTGTTTTCTTATCTGGTCATATGCACTGTTCCGGTTCTCTGATGCAGGGACAGGAGGTGCAGGTGAACCGGAGGCTGACCCTGGCCATGGAGGAGCTCACCTTTCCCACTGTGTCTGGCCTCCCGGCCCGGCTGACCCTAAATGCCTCGGCTGCCATCAGCATCCGGGTCCGAGGGACAGCCGACTTCCAGCAGCGCTCAGATTTCTCTGTGAACGGTTATGTCGAGCCCAGGTAGCTGGCTCCGCAGAGCTGGGGGAAGAGTGTGGTGGGGGGCTCCCTCTGCAGAGGGCTGGGGCATCAGCGTGGGCTGGATGGGATCCCGGCTCTGCAGACCACCCAATATACCACCTACTGTTGATTGGGTGTTTTTGTGCCAAGAGACTGTGAGGAGATCCTGGGTGGTTATGCCCACTTTGCAGGTGAGAAGACTGAGGCTCAGCCAGGTAGAGGTCACGTGCCCCAGGTCGCACAGCAGGGTGAGGCAGCTGGGATTCCAGTCTTATGCCACAGCCCTGCTCTTCCCTCTGCCCCTTCTGCCTCCGCAGGGAGGGGAGGAGGGGGAGGGAGGAGCATTTAAGGCACACGGGCTCCGAGCCCACTGAACCCATATGGCCACGCGCAAGGCAGGCACTTTTCTTATTCCCAGTAAGGGTGGAGGAAACAGACTCAAGGCGGGTACACAGCCAACCCAGAGCCACAGAGTGCAAAGGGTTTTGAATAGAATTTGACGGTACTCACTGGACTCCAGGGTCTGTCCCAGGCCTGCCGGGCGACTGTCCTGGCCACTAAGCTGCCCTCGCCTCGGTTTCTGGGTCTGACGTGGGGAACGTGGGTGTCCTGTGCTGGCTGCTGTTTGACGTGGTCCTTGGCCGGGAATTCTAGAACTGGCTGTTCCACTTCCCAATGATGGGACCCAAGCGGGTGGCATCACCTCTCTGAGCCTCAGTTTCCCCTTCTGTAAAATGATGCTGGTCACGACGAGACTGGTTGGGTGGCGTGCGGAGGGCTTGGCGCACATGGAGCACATGTCAGTGGTGGTCGCTTGGAGGGGCTGCTCTGGCTCAAGACCGCGGAGCCCAGCCAGGGTGACGGGTGGGTTGGCCACTGCCTGGGCCTGCAGGGTACAAGCCGGTGTCTGCCTCTCCCTCAGCGCCCTGCTCCAGATCTCTGCGCAGATGGGCACGGTGGGCACCCTGGGGAAGGCCGGGCTGAGGTGGGTGACCGGCATCCGCAGCACTGCCAGCCTGGACGGCGGGATCCGGGCGAGGAAGGGCCAGGACCTCAAGGTGCATCTGAACACGCCTGAGGAGGCTGTGGAGCTGCTCCGCTTCAGGTGGGCTCCTGCAGGGTGGGGCGGGCTGGGTGCTGCCTGAGGGCTTGTGTGCATGTGTGAGTGTGCACATGATCACCTGTGTGTGCACGGGCACCCATGTCTGGCCGCCTGTGTCTGTCAGTCTGTGTATGTGAGTGTGTGCCTGTGGGCGTATTCGTGTGTGCACATGTCCGTGAGCACGGTGTGTCTGTGTGTATGCACGTGTGTGCGCGTGGTCAGGGTGGGGTGGGCATGTCAGTGACAGGAACTGAGGGAGGCCGAGAGGTGGGGCGTTCCCACACTCCTTAGCTCTTTATGGGGTTCCCTTATGGGGCCTGCTTGTCCCCCGTCTCCTGGAGAGGTGACACTTGGAGAACAATGATTTCAGAGGAAATGGGAGAAGCCAGGCTGCCCCCACCTCCGGGTGCTTCCTTCCCTCTGTCCCACCCTAGCTGGAGGCTCTGTCCTCCCTGCTGCCACCTGACCCTCTCCCAACAGCAGCCAGTGGGGTCTGTTAAAATGTCAGTTAAGTCCTATAAACCACCCCCAGTGCCACACCCCTGTTTCAAGTCCCTTGCTTGCTTCTAAGATAACCCAGGTCTACATGCTTGTCCTGTCTGATGGAGGCCCTGCCCACCTCTCTCACCTGTCTCCTGCCACTACTTCCTGCCCCTCACTCACTCCCCCACTCCATTCTTACCCTCTCACATCACCCTTCTTTCTGTGCTCCTAAAGAGCCCCTTCACTCCCACCCCAGGGCCTTTGCACCTGCTGGGTCCCTCTGTTTGGAATGCTGGCTCTTTCGCATCCTTTGATTCTCTGATCAAAGGTTACCTCTGCAGAGAGCCTCTGCCTGCCCCCCCAACAGACCCCCAACTAAAGAATGCCCTGCCCTGTCCCCATGCTAGACACTGTGCCCATGCAGCCCCCCATTTTAGGTTTTTCATAGCGCTTGTCACCCTCTGTATTCATGGAGTGTCTCCTCCACCAGCATGAAGACTCCTCAAAGGCCTGTCCTGTTCCTAGTGGGATTGGCCCCAGTGCCAAGCTCTGGTGGCTTTAGGAATGAATGAAAATGACTTGCCTGGCACTTTCCTCCTTCCCACCTAGCTCTAAGCTGTATCTCGTCACTGGGGATGGTGTGAGGAGCCTCAGTCATGTTCACAGCTCTTATGAGGCCCAGTCCTGTACCAACAAGGAAGGTAGGCAGCAGGGCCTCTGTGTCATTGTCCAAAGATGGGTATCCTGGGGACTGAGGGGAAGATCGGGTTCCAGATTCCAGAGTTCCTCTTCTGCCCTATAAAGTATTTATGCCCCTTAACTCAGTGGTTCTGCTTCTAGAATGCTACCTTATGACAATAAACCAAAATCACTTTAAAAATGCCCTGTGCACAAAGATGTTCATTGCATCATTATTTACAGAGCAAAAAAATAGGAAGCAGCTCAAATACTCAACAGTAGGTGAATGGCTTATTACAAGGGCCTGTGAGCTAAGAATCAGCTTTTCTTTACATTTTTTCGAGTGCTGAAAAATAATCCAAAGATGAGTATATTGTAACATATGAGAAAAGTGTGACATTCAAATTTTAATGTCCAGAAATGAAGTTTTTTATTGGTACAGAGCAACACCCATTGTCTGTGGCTTTTGTTTGACAATAGCAGTGTTGAGTAGTTGTAACAGACCGTATAAAGAGCAAAACCTCAAATGTTCACTATCTGGCCACTTACAGAAAACATTTGCCAGCTCCTGGTTTAGTAAACTGTTGAGATGCCCTGTAACTTTTAAACCCTATAGCAAAAGACCTATTTTAATAGCACACATTCTTTGATAATAACATCAGGTGAAAGGCAATGAAATTGAAAAAGGGAAGGAAACACACCAAACAGTCACAGATCTTGGAGTCATTTGAGGGCTTAGGTGGGGGGAGGGGCCTACTTAAATTGTTACTTTAGGCTAAACACTGTCCTAGACACTTACTGCGCTGTTAATCCTCACAGCTACACCATGGGACGGGTCCCAGTTTATAGATGAGAGACACCAAGGCACAGAGATGTTAAGTAATTTGCCCAAGGTCACACAGCCAGGGAATGGCAGAGCTGGGATTTTTGGATCCAGGCAGTCTCGCTCCAGAGCCTGTATTCTGCATGGTACTACCTGACACTGATCGTCTACATTGTCCTCAACTGGGGGCGATTTTGTCACCCAGGGGACATTTGGCCATACCTGGAGACATTTTTGGTTGTTATAACAGGTGTGGGAGGTGCTACTGGCGTCCAGTGGGTAGAGTCCAGGACAGCTTCCCACCACAAAGAATCATCCAGGCCAGTATGTCAGCAGGGCCAGTATGTCACAGGACTGCCTCAGACTATTGATGTCTACGCAATACTGTTTCTCAAAAGAAAATAGGGGGGCAGGTATAGCTCAGGGGTAGAGTGCATGCCTAACATGCACAAGGTCCTGGGTTCAATCCCCAGCACTGCCATTAAAAATAAATAAATAAACCTAATTACCTCCCCACTCCCGAAATTAACCTAAACAAAGAAAATAGAGAAGCTCTTTCTTCCCTGATGTGAGCAGCCCTCTGACTCTCTACTGACCAGTGCTGCCTGCTCCCCTGTGTGTCCTCAGTGTCCCGCATCTGGGGCTGGCAGCTGTGCACTGAAGTCAGCTGGCCAGCAGCTGGTCAGCCCTACCTGCTCTCAGTGCCTGTGTTTGTGGCTGTGATGCTGAAGAAACAGGACCGGGGGCTCCGACAGTACCTGCTGGAAGCTGCCTATATGCTCCGCACTCAGGTAAGCCCTATGGAATTTCCAGCTGGGTTGCAGGTCTCCCGAGGTCTTATTACTCAGGGATCATCCTTGGGGATCACTCTTAAAGACATGGGCCTCCTCCCTGGAGCCCTTGGGCTGGACGTCTGCTGTAGACTCCCTTCTGCCTCAGGACCCTTGCATATGCTGATCCTGTCTCTGGCTCTAGGACTTGATAACTCTGAATCAATCTTCATAGCTCAGTCAAGGGGTCACCTCCTCAGTGAATCCTGCCCTGATTGCCCCAAAGTGGTCATGTTCTTTTTTTATATGCTCCAAGAGGACCACGTTCCTTCCCATAGATCACTTTTATGTTAATTAATGAAGCTAGTTGATTAAGTCACTCGGTTCCTGGGAACAGATCCAGTGCTGTTTGTCTCAACCCTGTGTCCCCAGCTCCTGGCACAGAACAGGCACTCAGTAGCCTCCTGTCTGATCTCTCAATTTCTGCTCTTGTCTCCTTATGTGTTTTCCACCAGCAGCCAGACTCCAAAATCCCAAAAGCATGGTATCCCTCCTCTGCTCAGAACTCTCAGTGGCTCCTGTCACTGTAGAAGCCAAGCACCCTGACTGACAGGCCCTCAGTGGTCCAGCCATGCTGGCCTCTCCTCCCCATCACCCCAACTCATCACACTGACCTCCTTTTTAAAAAAATACCAAGCACATTGCTGCCCCAGGGCCTTTGCACTCACTGTTTCTTCTGCCTGGAACACTCTTTCCCAGACATCCACTTGATTCCTTCCCTTGCTTCCTTCAGGTCTTATCAAATGCCCCCTCCTCAGGAACAGCTTCCCTCCCTGACCACCCAGTCCAGAACAATGACCCCATCAGGATCCCTGACCCTCTGACCTTATCAGCAGAGCACTCAGCACCCCTGTCTGCCATCTCACCTCCTTCTGTGTCTGAAGCTCCTGTGCCTCCCCCTCTAGAATGTCGACACCAGGAGTGCAGGACTTTGTGTTTCAGTCCCAGTCCCTGTGCTTACAGCCGTGCCTTGTGCACAGTCGTGAACATTTGTTGGTACTGAATGAGCGCACAGTGATACAGGATTTTAAAGGGGGCTCATGTCATAGGCTGCATTTTCCGGGAGGCAGACCAGAGCCAAGGATTTGGGTAAAAGTGATGGATGGAGAAAAGACTCCGGAAGGACCCAGTAGGAGGGTGCAGGAAATAGGATAGGGAAGGGGAAGATGCTGAGTGGGAGTGGTGGCAGGTGAGGTGGCAGCCTTAGCCTGGTCCCTGTGCAGCCCTGGAGCAGGACTTCCATCTCAGGGTGTGGTTCCCTTGAGGCTAAAGAGCTGGGATGTTTTTCACTCCTGTGCCAGAGGCAATGCTCTGGAGGTCCCAGATGCCAGGCATTAAGAGCAAAGTGCACAGAAACTGGGAGATGAGCCCGCAGAGCTGGTTGAGGGGTCTGAGGGGATTTGGGCAGCGGGCTGATGGTATGCGCTGCGCCTTCACCACGGCTGTTCAGTGAACGAACTGAAACTCTGCCCCAGTGGTCCTGAGTTGTCCTGAAGGACTCTGCTCTCCTCTAGGATAATACTTTAGCTCCCCAAATTTCCTGTTTGGGGATTTTTGGGAGCTTAAGGATGAGCATAAGAACTTAAGATTTTGAAGGTGGAGAAGCCTCAGGACCTGGATAGGTTCTTTATCTTGGGGACTTGTCTGTGTTTCCAGAAGGACAGCTGGCTCCCTCAAGAAGCCTCAGCCCACCTCTTCATGGGCACGCCTAAGTCAGAAGTGCCCCGGGATGTCGGGGTGGACGTCAGCTACAGCTGGCCCCAGAGGAAGTTTCGGCTCAAGCTTCTCCATCCCAAGAAGAAAATCGAACTGGATGGTAATGACAGTGCCCTTTCCCGTCACCATGCCTGGGGCCATGTGCCAGAGCCAGGCAGGGCTGGGTGCCCGCAGCACCCCACCTTCTGAGGTCGGCGTTCTCTGTAGCCCTGTTTATGGTCAAGGAGCCACAGGCTGACAGATGAGGAAGCTAGCAGGATGCCCCAGATCCAGGATGTTGAACCTCAGACTCTAAGCTCTTGTTTTGTCTCTCAGGAAAGATGGAGACTCTCCAGAGTGCTCGCTTGGGTTACCTGGAACTGATACTGGATGACAGGGATGTCTACTACATCAAGGTTTGCTCCCTGTCCTCAGCTCGCCCTGTCGGCACCTGCCCACCTCCCCGGGTACTTCCAGCCCCAGTCTCTGCTTAATAATCGCCACCTCCTTTGGTGTCTTAGCTGTGTTTCCCCTTCCCCCTCCCAATACCATTTGTGGCTTCTTGTTACCCAGAAGAAGGAAAAATGGGCTCAGATCTCACCATCACCAATGTCAAAAATTGATAATATTAATAACTCAGGAGTATGCTTTCAAAAATTCAGAATAGAGAAAGGTGTAAAATGCCAGGTTAAAGTGTGCCACCCCCCAGATTTCCAGAAGAAGTGTCAGGTGCACACCAAGAAATGTGTCTGAGTTTCCCAGGGCTGCCATAACAAGGCACCTCAAATTTGCAGGGATAGGGTGGATGGCTTCAACAACAGAAATTTCCCTCTCGCAGTTCTGGAGGCTGGAAGTGCAAAATCAAGGTGTTGGCAGGATTGCTTCCTTCTGAGGGCCATGATGGAGGGTCTAGTCCACGCTTCTGTCCTGGTTTCTAGGACCCTCAGGCGTTCCTTGCCTTGTAGATGGCTGTCTTCTCCCTGTGTCTCTGCCTTGTCTGCCCTCTGCAGGTATCTGTGTCCACATTTGTCTCTTTAATAAGTCTACCAGTCCTGCTGGGCTCGAGCCCACCCTAATGACCTCATCCTCCCTGGATCATCTGCAAAGACCCTGTTTCCAAATAAGGTCACATTCACAGGTGCTGGGGACCTCCGCGTCTTTGAGGGGGAAGCACAGTTCAACCCATAATACTATAGATTTGCAAAACCTTTTAGTTTTGAGCTTAATTTTTGTTTGTTTAATATGAAAGGATCACACCCTGCTCTTTGTTTACATCTTGCTTTTTTGCTTTTTTTTTTTTTAACTCAGAAACATATCTTGGCAATCTTTTTATACCAGCCTGTGCTGGTACAACTTAATTTAGTTAAAAAAAAAAAAAGGTAGTGCATTTAAATGATTCCAAGTTCAAAGAATGCAGAAAAGTCTAGAACTGAATGGCCAGTATGGTGGCTCCTATCACATGTGATATTTATTTATGTAAATATTTTATTTTATTATTATTTTTTTGCCTCATGGGGGGGTAGTTAGGTTTATTTACTTTTTTTTTTTTTTGGAGGGGGAATATTTACTTATTTCAGTGGAGGCACTGGGGATCAAACCCAGGACCTCGTGCACACTAAGCACGCACTCTACCACTTGAGCTATACCCTCCCCCCCTGCATTTTGCTCCTAGTAAGTACTTTTTAAGGTTCTCAACTAGGCGGACCTGGATGGGATTCATTGGGTCTGTTGAAGTACCTGCAGTTGTATGGTTTTGTGTCTGTCCACCCTTCTGGGGAGAGGATTTAGACCTTAGATCCGATGCTCAAGCAGGTCTGTGACTCCTAAAAGGGTAAAAACAGCTGCTGTCGACTCCCTCCTGCCAAGCAGGACTTTTGGGTCCCTCTGGCAATGAGTCTGCCGAGTCTGCATCCCCTGTGGATCCTCAGGGAGGTCCGGTGCGGAGAACCTGGGCTGGAATTTTTGCTGCGTAAATACACTCTCAGCTCCCAAATCCGCTTCCTGCCCAGGGTGGGGAGAGGACCAAGTGTCAGGGGAGAGCATCTTCCTCCGAAAGCCCCAGCTGCCTGGCAGCTGAGACTGCGAACTGTTTCCAGAACTCCCCAGAGCCCTCGGACCCCTCCGTGTTTGCTAAGTGCACAAGTGCTAATTGCCTCCGCCTCCCCGCAGACCTTCCTGCGGCTCTCCGGAGGGCTGTCTGCAGCCTGCAAACATTTGCCTTTAGAGGAACTCCAGTTCCAGCTGCCTCAGACCCATCCCAATAACACTAACAGCTGGGGCTCTGAAACTTTCCAAAGGCTGTTCTGGGGGTGGCCCTGGGGTGGCTTTGGCCCAAGATGCCTCTTTCGGTCTTCTCGGTGAGCCCAGGTGAGATGAGGAAACTGAGGCACATGAGCTCAGGGGCACAAAGCAGCAAAGCTGGGTTCAACCTAGCTCAGAGTTGATGGGGTTTAAAGATGAGGTGGAGGAGAGCATTATATTTTAGTGCCCCCCTCCCTTGGGGGTGCAGGGATAGGGAACCCCAAGTCCTGGGTTACCTGGAGAGCCCCCGTTTACCATTAGCCCAGCTCAGTTATGACTAGTGGTCTCTTTAACTGTTAAGTGACCTGGTTTGGATGGGAAATTCTACAGTCATCCTATTCACGGGCTGCACTTTGAGGAAACCACAGCTACTGCTCAGAGAAAACCATCGCCAAGACACACCATTATTATTATTATTTTCTAAAATTTTATTTATTTTATTATTTTTTAATGGAAGTACTGGGGATTGAACCCAGGACCTCATGCATGCTAAGCACGGGCCCTACCACTGAGCTCTACGCTCCCCTCTAAGACACACCATTAAGTGAGAGAAGCAGAGCAGAGTGGAGAGACTGCATCTGTTTTTTGTGCAAAGCAGGAGGGAATGTGCACATGTGTGCTCACATGCACACGTATACACACATGTGTGCACACACGTATACATACACATACAGACTCACATAGGCCCAGGCTGTCCCTGGCAGGTTCACAAGAAGCTGGACACAGAGGTTGCCTTTGAGGGAGACCAGGAGCCCGAGGAGGGAAATGAAACCTGTATTTTTCAGTGTCTTTTCTTCATTTATTCAACAACTATTTATTAAGTCCCTCTAATGTGCCAGGTACTGGGAAGACGGCTCAATGAAAGAGACACACACATAGTTCTCTCCTCTTGGAGCTTGCATTCTCATGGGAGAGACAGTAAAATAAATAAGGAAACTGTACAGTGATAGGTGGCTGTAAGTGCTCCAGGAAAAGGGAATCGTCGAGCTGGTGCAGGGGTCTATAGTTACGTGAGAAGAAGGGTCTGGGGGTTGGCTTCCATTTTTGTTTTTATTGAAGTGTAGTCGGTTTAGAATGTTGTGTTAGTTTCCAGTATACAGCATAGTGATTCAGTTATACATATATATATTCCTTTTCATGTTCTTTTTCATTATAGGCTATTAGAAGATACTGAATATAGTTCCCTGTGCTAGACAGTAGGACCATGTTGTTTATCTAGCTTCAGTTTTAAATAGACTGATGGGGTAAACCTGACTGTACTTTTAGTGAAGACATAAAGGATGTGGAGAAGAGAGCCAGGTGGTTCTCAGGGGGAAGAGTATTGCAGGTAATAGGCATAGCATGTGCAAAGGTCCTGGGGTGGGAATGTGCACAGAGTGTTAGAAGCACAGCCTGAGGCTCCCTGTGATTGGAGCAGAATAGGAGAAGGGACAGAGAGGTGGGAGGACAGATCACGTAAGGCTTTGCCGAAGAGCAGTCAGAAAGCAGTGACTTGTGACTATTGTCCAGGAACGAAGGCAAAAAACAGGATTTACAAGAGAGTATAAAAGAGTGCACACTCAGGGAACAGTGAGTTTGTTTTTATATCTTTTGGGTAAACAGATCAGCTGGCAGCCAGCAGAGAGATGCATTAGATTGGTCCACAGTTGACAGTTGAAGTTGCTGTGGGTTTTCCAGCAAACCTCAATCATGGAGACCTAGAGCATATTTCGGGCCGTCCATGTGTCCTGCCTGCCAGTGTCCTCCCGTGGGCAGTTTTGCCTTTATCTGGCCAGGGCCGCACTTATGACTCCTGGAGAAAGTCTTGGCCTTGTTGACTTTTGCAAGGACTTCGGCTTTTACCCTGAGGGAGGTGGGCATGCTGTGATCCTACATGTGTGAAAGGCATGCTCTGGTGGGACCCAGGAGAGCTGAGAGAAGGATGTCATAGCAACACAGGTGCCACCAGCAGGGCTCAAGCCAGGGCAGTTGTGGAGATGGCTGAAGTGGTTGAATATTCTGCAGGGAGAGCTGGCCAGAGTCCCTGATAGATTGGACAGGGGACAGGCAGGAAGAGTCCTGCATACTTAGGTCTGAATTTCTAACAGGGATTACCTACTTTGAAAAATAATCAAGCTTAAGAGATTGGAGAAGGATCAGCCTAGAAGGCCACTAGTGAGGCTCCATCCCCTGCCCTCTGTCTGGTCCCAGTTCTCGTGGTCAAGGCCAGGTCAACTGGCTGAGCCCATCCCCCCAAGTGATGCTGGGGTCTTTCCAGGGCCAAAGCAACCTGTGGCCAGCAGCAGATGGTGAGGTCCAGCGGTTCGAGGCCCAGCTGGAGGCGAAGCTGGTGACAGCGGGCAGCCCCGTGGTCTTCACTGGGAACCTCAGCCGGCAGGCGGGCGGCAGGCTGGCCTTCTCTGTGTCACTGAGCAACCTGCTGAGTGACCGGGCCCACATGTCAGGTAGGAGGAGGGATCCCCTCCTGCCACCTTCCCTTGGTGGCCAGGCTTCGGGAGGGGAGGGCTGAGTGCCTTACTTGTAGTCCTCATAACCGCGACCCCCCAATATTAACATTCCATCTAAGGAAAATCCAAGCTCTGCATCTGCTCGCAGCTTCTGCTTGCGTCCCCCAGACAACCCCCCCCCACGTGCTGACTGCCCCCAACAAACCATGAAACGGCACCTTTTGGACTGTTTTGATTCTGACCCACATTACATGTTACACAGTGTGTGACAAACACATTTTGTATTTTAATCTGAATTACACGGGACACTGCTTACATCTTGAACACACGGCCTGGCCTGGGTGCTGCCCAGTCTGACCTGTTGCCCATCCTGGTGCCGGAGCTGGGGTGGAGCCCCCCTGGCTATGTTCTTTGTGGGGTGCTCTGGGAGATTCCAGGGGAATGATGTGAGTGGCTGGGGGTGTCCACCCGCTGGCCTGGGCATTTTTGATATTTTAAGTGGTGTGCGTGCGCCTGTGTGATCTGGCTGAAATGTCAGTGTAGCAGAAACAAGTTTCAGAGGGTGAAATTCACGTGAGGACCCATGATGTGCTGTCATTTCTCTTCTGTTCCATTCTATTTTGTTTTGTTCTACTTTCCTTAAAAACTTTTGGTTGGGACCCACAAAAGTGACTTGGGGGGTTGCCGCCTGGACAGTGCAAAGCACTGTCAGTGGCCCTGATGCCAGCGTCCCTCCACAGAGACTCAGGCATTGTTTTAGCAGGGACCCCACTGCCCCCGCCACGGGTGGTTCCCACTTCCATTCCTTGCCTGGTACTGGGGATGGGGTGTCTGACCCTGGGGTGTGGGATGACCACACCGTGCCTGCCCGCTCCCTACCCGCTCTCCCTGCAGTGCTGCTGGAGAAGGAGGTGGAGAATGGGCTGCAGGGGGTGGCCCTGGATGGGGAGCTCTTCGTACCGGAGCTCGTGGGACTGCGTGTCCTGGGTCTGCTGCAGCAGCGGGGCCGCCTCTGGACCAGCTCCCTGAGGATCAAGTACGGCCTGCTGGGTATGAAGCCACGTGCTGACTGGGGGCGAGGTGGGGAATGGCTGGACCTGCACCGTCTCCTGGGTCTGTGCCACTGTCATCCTGGGTGTTTTGGCCTCCCTGCACTGCTCCTTAGCCAGTTAGTCATTCCATTGGCTTTGAATGGAGCTGAGCACCTGCCTGTTAAAAAGAAAAGAAATGTATATGGATACGTGTATGTGTTTGGGAGCAACATAAGTGTGTCTCTTAAAACCTCCCCATTGGCAGATTCCAATGAGTCATGTTAGATGGGGGGCTGGCTGAAGCTGGGCTGCACTGGACCTTCCTCTGCTTGGAATGAGAATGGAGGGCTGCCTGGCAGAGGAAGGGCAGGGGTCTTTGGGTTGCCCTGCACAGGTCAGGCGAAGCAGCTGGCTCAAGAGTGCAGCACCAGCCAGAAGCTCTGGGCAGAAAGCGGCTCAGAGGCCACCTATAAGCTGGAGCTGGGCCATGAGCTCCATTGCACACAGATCCCAGCGTTCAGCCACAAGGTAGGTGCCTGGGCTGGGCAGGGGTCTGGAGAGAGCTCCCCGGGTCAGAAAAGTGGTGGGTGAGCATCCTGAACTCGTCCTTAGTTCAAGGTCACATATGGGAACAGATCATGGATTGGAACTTAAGTCTCATATTTCTCTACTCATTCAGTTGGTGTTTAATAAACACCCACTCTGTGCCCAGTAGTCGGGGAGAGCTGTGTTCAAGGCAGCACTTGGTCTCTGCCATCCCATTGCTGGGCTGGGGCAGAGAGCAACAGACGTGGACCAAATCAAGGGGAACATAAATGCCATAAACAGGACAGAGGCTGAGAGCACGTATCACAGGGGAGTCTAATTTGGACAGGGCAACAGAAGAAGCTTCTTTGGGGGAAGCAAATTTTAAGCTGGAAGTTAAAATATGAGACAGCTCTGTTCCCTTGGAAGTGTGCTACAGGCAGAGGGCACAGCAAGTGCAAAGGTCCAGGGGCTGGAGGGTGATTGGAGTGGTTAAGAAACTGGCAGTTCACCCAAGTGGCTGGCAGGGTGAGCGAAAGGGAGAAGTGGCCGTTCTTTTTTAAATTTACTTACTTGAAACATTGTTTTAAGTTTGCCTCTCCCTCGGAACTGTTGCCCCCAGAAAGTTAGGGGCTTCTGGCTCCTTCATTGCTGGCTATTTGGTGCCCAGTGTGGCACCTTCTTGATATTTGGGGTAAAATGTATTTCGTGAATGAATAAATGGATGAGACTCTATTACCTGGACTTGTGGTAGGGGGAGGCAGCGGGATACTAGAAACCCACAGGTGGGAAGCTCTGATCCACTTAGGTTCTGTCCAGGGGGCCAGAGGCTGCTGTGGGGGAGTCAGGATGGGGAGAAGGAGGACTCGGGTTTGTGTGAAGCAGAGCAGGAGTCACCTTCCCATGGCTGCTGGCTCTTTCCACTCCTTATCGGGGCATGGACCACGGTGGGGCACATTAGTTTTTCACCTCAAGCCCAGGATTTAAGGGGGCGTTAAAAACATAGTCATGAAGGTGAACTGGATTCTAACATAGTATTTTACAAAATCCAAGTCAGTGCAAGAAAAATTCATACCTCTTGTAGAACTCTCCCCAGAGAAGCAAGCCTGCATCTCGGGGTGGGTGGCAGTGAGGAGGCTCAGGAATGGGTACACAAGGCTTCCTTGGGGGTCTCCCTTGGTGGGCTGTGTCCCCAGGTCCACCTCCGGCACGAGGAGGACTCAGGCCACCTGCACTCGCAGCTGGAAGTGAGCTACGGGAGGCACTGGGGTGAGAGCGGCAACAAGAGGCGTCTCCGCGCCAGCCAGACCTTCCAGAACGACTCGGGCCCAGCCCTGAGCAGTCACTTCGTGGAGGTGAGCCCAGCAGAGCTGTGTCTCTTCAGCTTATTTGCACGTGGCAGCTGGACGACACCCCCTGCTTGTCCCTCCAGGTCTTGGTTGCAAGGATGCAGGCAGCTAAGACTCAGGCTCTGTGACCTTACCTTTTGCATCTCCAGCCTCTAGGCCCCTGGGGGAGTTAAACGTTTGCTGGTGTGGCAAGGACAGCCACGGGGAAGTTTGCAAGGGGGCTTGGAAAATGCAGATTTCTAGCTGTAAAAATGCATTTTGGAAACAATTCATCCTCCCATTTTCCAGGAGATGAGCTCTTTTTGATAAATCAGAACTGAGTATTTAGCCCTTGAACAGGTCTGTGCTGTTACAAGGCACACGTTACCTTTCTGAGTTTCCTTTTAAGTCATTTTTTAAAATGTTTAATTGTGATAAGATATATAACATAAAACTGACCGTTTTTCACCATTTTTAAGTGTACAGTTCAGTGGCATTAAGCACATTTATGTTGTTGTGCAGCCATCACCACGGTCCATCTCCAGAACTTTTTCATCTTGTAGAATTGAAACTCTACCCACTAAGCAGTAATTCTCCATTCCCTGCTCCCCCCAGCCCCTGGCAGCCCCCATTCTACTTTCTGTCTCTCTCTGAGTTTCACTACTCTAGGTGGAATCATACAGTATCTGCCTTTTCGTGACTGGCTTATTTCACTTAACATAATGTCCTCAAGGTTCATCCACACTGTAGCATGAGTCAGAACCTCCTTCCTTTTTAAGTCTGACTAATATTCCATTGTACACGGCTGGACCACATTTTATTTATCCATTCATTCATCAGTGGACACTTGGCTTCCACTTGTGCTTTTGTGAATAGTGCTGCTGTAAACACAGGTGTGCAAGTATCTGTTTGATTTCCCACTTTCCATTTTTTGGGGTATGTACCCAGGAGTGGAATAGCTGGATCATACAATAGTCCTACTTTTAATTTTCTGAGAAACTGTCACACTGTTTTCCATACCAACTGCACCATTTTACATCTTACCATCAGTGCACAAGGGTTCTGGTTTCTCCACATCCTCACCAACACTTGTTGCTTTCTGGTTTTGTTTGTTTGTTTTTGATAGTAGCCATCCTAATGGATATGAGGCTCTCACTGTAGTTTTGATTTGTATTTCCCTAATGATTGATGATGCTGAGCATCTTTTCATGTGCTTACTGGCCGTTTGGGTATCATCTTTGAGAAATACCTATTCAAGTTCTTAGCCCATTTTGAATGAAGTTGTTTGAGTTTATTGTTGTTGTTGTTGAATTGTAGGAATTCTTTACATATTCTGGATATTAACCTGTTATCGGATATGTGGTTTACAAATATTTTCTCCCTTTCTGTGGGTTGTGTTTTCACTCTCTGAGTAGTATCCTTTGATGCACAAAAGTTTTTAATTTTGATGTAGTTCAGTTTATTACTTTTGTTGCCTGTAGTTTAGGTGTCATGTTCAACAAATCAGTTGCCAAATTCAGTGTCACGGAGCCTTTCAATCCCATGTTTTCTTCTAAGAGTTTCATAGTTTTAGTTCTCGCGTCTAGGTCTTTGATCCATTTTGAGTTAAATTCTGTATACGGTATAAGAGTTCAGCTTCATTCTTTTGCATGTGAATATCCAGTTTTTCCAGTACCATTTGTTGAAAAGACTCTTTTTCCCTGACCACAGATGTGGGAGTTTATTTCTGGGCAGTCATTTGTATTCCATTGGTCAGTATGTCTGTCTTCTAGGTCACTACCATATAGTTTTGACTTGATACCATACAATTTTGATTACTGTAGCTTTGTGAGACCTTCAGCTTTGTTCTTTTTCAAGATTTTGTCTGTTTGGGGTCCCTTGAGAATCCATGTAAATTTTAGGATGGATTTTTCTATTTCTATAAAAAAAATACCAGTGAGATTTTGATAGGGATTGCATTAAATCTGTAGATTGCTTTGGTTAGTATTGAATCTTAACAATATTAAGTCTTCCAATCCATAGACACAGGGTGTCTTTCCATTTGTTTCTGGCTTCTCTAATTTCTTTCAGTGGTATTTTGTAGTTTTCAGTGTACAAATCTTTTGCCTCTTGCTTAACTTCATTCCTAAGTATCATGTTGATTTTAAATTATACCAATACTCCATGAATATATTCTCCTTTTGAAGAAGTGTAAAATTTAAAATAAGGTTAAGATTCCCTTTCACAGTTACCATCCACATTCCTGGCCCCCTCCTCAGCTGGAGAGAACCAGGGTTATGGTCTGAAGCACAGGAGAGGGGGCCTTTTTGTATTCGTTTGCTCTGTGGATCTGTCACAAGTTACTTAGTTTTGTTTGGTGAGTCTTGCTGTGTGTCCTTCGGCAATGGATCTTGGAGAACTCCCCTTGTTGTTTTAGAGAAATCTACTGTATCCTTTTTAATACCTGCATCATGTTCCGTGTACGTCTATCCTGCGTTTTATTTGGCCATTTCACTCTTGGTGGTTTCTAAGTGTGCATGCCTGAACATCCTGGGGCATGCCTCCATCCCTGGGCACGCGTGTGACGGGGGGCTCTGGGGCAGATGTAACAATGTAGAATTTCCAGAAATGTGTGCATTTTAAGTTTGCTGGCTTTTGCCACTTTGCCTTCCAAAATGTCTGTACCAATCACCCACCTCCCAGCCATGTCCAAGAGGAGCAATCTCCACATTTCCACCAATACTTGAGTTTTACCATTTGAAACATATTGCTGATATGGATGAAAATGGTATCTCGTTGTTTGAATTTGCGTTTCCCTGGTTACAGAACATGAACTTGCTGTTTATCTATTCTATATAGATCAGTTAGTATCTGCAAATCTCTAACTCCCAATTTATCCCCTCCCACCCCTTCCCACCCCTGGTAACCTCAAGATCGCTGCTTGTTGACAAGATAATTAAGGAAGAGAAAGAATCGTCTTTTCAACAAATGATGCTGAGACAACTGGATATTCATGTGCAAGAGAATGAAGTTGGACCCTTACCTCATACCATATATAAAAATGAACTCAAAATAGATGATGAATTTATAATTTTAAGAACTATGAAATTAAGAAGAAGTTACTATAAATTTAAGAATTATAAATCTCTTGGAAGAAAACGTAAGAGTAAATTCTCAGGATCTCAGATTAGGCAAGGGTTTCTGAGCTATGGCACTGACAGTATAAGTAATGACAAAAATACATCAGACTTCACCCGAATTAAAAACATTTGTGCTTGAAAGGACACCATCAAGAAAGTGAAATAACAGCCCACAGGATGGAAGAAAACATTTGTGAATCATGTTTGATAAAGGATTTGTATCTAAATACAAAGCACTTTTATAACTCAACAAGAAAAAGACAAAAGATTTGGATTTCTCTGAAAAAGGCACACAAATGGCCAAAAAGCGCATAAAAAGATGTTCAACCTAGTTAGTCATTAGGGAAATTCAAATCAAAACCGCAGTGAGATGCTACTTCAAACCCACTAGCATGACTGAAATGAAAAGAGACAGACAATAACAAGTGTTGGTGAGAATGTGGGCAAGTTAGAACTCTCATATGGGTGGGATTGTAAAATGATGTGACTAGAAAAACAGTTTGGTGTTGCCTTAAAATGTTAAGTTCAGAGCTACCATGTAACCCGACAATTCTACTCCTAGGTACTCGAGAGAATTGAAACCTTATGTCCACATAAAACTTGTACAAGAAGATTTTAGCACCATTATTCATAATAGCGAAAAAAGTAGAAACAGTCCAAATGTTCATCAATGGATGAATAGATAAAGTATGATTTATCTACACAATAGATGATTATTCAGTAATAAAAAATGAATGAAGTTCTTTGTAAAAAAAATTTGGGGGGGAGTTAATTAGGTCGGTCAGTCTGTCTGTCTGTCTATCTATCTATTTTAATGGAGGTACTGGGGACTGAACCCAGGATCTTGTGCATGCTAAACACACACTCTACTACTGAGCTATTCCCTCCCCACAAAAAATGAAGTTCTGACATGTGCTACAACATGGATGAACCTTGAAAACATCATGCTAAGTGAAAGAAGCCAGACACAAAAGGCCACATACTGTATGATTCTATTTGTATGAAATTTCCAGAGTAGGCAAATCCCTGGAACAGAAAGTAGATTAAAGGTTTCCAGAGGCTGGGGGAAGGAGGCAATGGGGAATTACTGCTCATGGGTAGAGGATTTCTCTTTGGGGTGGATGGGGCAGTTCCTTGTAGCCAGGGAGCTCAGACTGTGGTGGAAAGCCAGTAGGATGTCCTAAGTTGGAGCAGCATGATCTAGTTAGCATCTTGGGTGTGGGTCTCCAGTTTGTACTGCAGGTGCCAGGGAGGCAGATGGATTACCGTATGCAGCTGTACCACTTCAGCTTCCGCCAGCCCCATGTGGAGAGCAGCACGCACCTGAAGGTGCAGTACAATGGGCGGCTGCCCTTTGTGGCAGGCTTGCAGTGGAAAGACACATCCAGGGCCACCCTGTGGAAGTGGGAAGGTGAGTGTCGTCTAGGGAGTGCCCTTCACTAAGTCTTTGCTCAAACCATACCCACTACCTGGAACACCCTTCCCTATGGTTTGCCTGATTCACTCAAGTCTCACTTTTAATATGTCCCAGGAAAATTTAAATCACCCCCTGACTTCCTACCCTCGCTGACAGAGCTCTACAGTACACGCTCCTGTCTGTTTTTCCTTCCTTATCTCACCCTACTTTCCCCATTAACCATTATCCTGCAGTCCCACTAGACTCTTTTCTGTTCCCCAAACATACCTCAGGGCCTTTGCACTTGCTGTTCCTTCTCCCTGAAACAGTTTTTCTCCCACTAAAAAAAAACAGATTTACCATAGTTTACTCTTGAATTAATTTTTTGAATTGATTATTATTTTAATTGAAGTAATACGTAGTTTGAAAAGTAATACATAGTGTGAGAAGTGAATCAGACTATGACTTGATAATTGTTGAAGGTTGGGTGAGTGTTACGTGGGAGCTCGTCATATTCTCTGTATTCATGTATGTACTTGAAATTTTAAGTTTTTAAAAAGTTGAAGTTATGACAAATACACTAATTTTCAGCTTCATGTCTTTCCATGCCAAATTTTGCTTAAAATGGCAACCAGTGTAAATACCTTTTGTTCAGAGTAAATTGTGGACCTCAGTACATTTCAGTATTGCATCATTCACTAGAGTGAAATGCACATATTGCCAGGGTACCATCTGGTGAGTTTCGGCAGGTGCGCACACCCGGGAAACCCAAGCCTCTGTCAAAATTCAGAGCATTACCATTGTTCTAGAAAGTTCCCTCATGCCCCCTCCCAGTCCTTCCCAGTTTTGAGATATGCCCACAGTGACCATGATGAGATTATGGGGGTCTCTTAGTGCCTGCCAGAAGCTCCCTTCCTGCCCAGGATACCAGCTCCTCCCTCTCTGCCTCTTGCAGGAGCCTTGAACCTGGATAGTCCGTGGCTGATGGTCTCCATGGCTCACAGGCTGTACTGGCCCCACCGAGCCACATTCCAGGCTGTGTTGGAGCTGACCCTGGGCAAGGCTTGGATCCTCAAGAATCTGGTGATGAATGTGGCCTGCAGGAGCCAGGGCCTCTACAGAGAGGGCAAGATTCACGTCTACACCCCAGCTACCACCTACCTCCGGGTGCGCATGCTCGGCCATGCCTCCACCCTCTCCTACTTGGCATCGCACCCCCTCCACCGCCCCAGGGAGCCCGATTTCCTGCCCTCTAGATCTCCCCTGCTGTGCAGAGGGTTAAAGCCGAGATTTGGGCGTCAGTACCAGGTCACAGATGTGTGGAGTCGGGCTCACCCAGTGGTGTCGCTTTTCAGAATTAGTCGCCAAGCGAACTTGGGAGAGTGGACCCCAGAATAAATCTCAATTTGCCATATTCTTGCTTAGCGGCCGATAAAGTAAAACATGGAAAGCAGGTTGAACTGGTACCTTGGAAACAAGTAGATATCAGGTTTTTGCCAATAAACCAGTTTGGAGAGTTCAAGGATGTAGGTTAGTTTTCTGCCAACTGCTGAGTATGATTAAGTCTGCTCCTTTCACATGTTTGATCGTGGAAGCAGAGCAGAGTTTGGAAGAAGACCAGCCACAGCAGGGCTTCCCTAGTATCCCCTGTGGGGACCTGGCACATAAGTCCTCTCCCTGTGTTGGGATGACCAGCAGACACAGAGGGTGATCCAGGCCTGACTTGGGCCCAGAAAGAGGCAGTCAGTGGGCCTGCCTGGGGACCGCAGGGTCCCCTCGAGGCAGGGGCTGGGTGGCTCCAGGGTAGGGTCAGAAGAAACAGGTCACTCCTGGCAAGCTTAGCGACCTGGAGGAGGTCTTTTTGTGACAGAAAAAGCTGGCATAGGCGTGCAAGTGGGGATCGGCCAGCCCGCCCCTGTGGGTGACCCAGCCCAGAAGCAGGATGGTGGCCTGTCCTAGGAGATGAGAGTCGAGGTGTGGCAAGTGATCAGATTCCAAAACTTGCTTGGAGGTGTAGCTGACTGACTGGCTGATAGATTTGCTGATGGGTTGGCATTAGGGGTAAGGGTGTGAAGAAGAGACAAATGACCCCAAAGTTTTGGCTCAGCCAGCTGCCATTTGCTGAAATGGGGAATCCAGCAGGGAGGGACCCGCAGGTTCTTAGGCGGAGACCTGAGCATCAGTGACAGATGGGGCAAGGTGTTAGGGATTTCTTGTATTTGGCCCCATCACCTCTCCTTGTGAGTGTCCTGAGGGAGCTGTGTGAACCAGGGACAGAGGCCAGCAGGGCACAAGGCACCATGATATTCCTCATGGAGCTCGTGCCAAGGGCAATGAGCTGGGGTACAGGGCCTAACATAAGGCCAAAGTGTTCTCCCTCCCCCAGCCCCAGTACAAGCCAAAATAACACCCAGCTCTTCCCAGGGCTCTAAGACCATGACAGGGAGAGAAGGCCGCCTACAAATGTGTGCCCTTCAGGACACCAAGACCCTGCTGGCTGATAATAATGGCCCAGTGAGATCATGTTCCCTCCTTGAGTGGAAGGAGAGAGGGGAAGAGAGTGATCTTCTCTGATAACTCTGATGCTCCCTTTGCTCGGGGGTGAGAGAGGGAGAGCTGTTTTTCCTCCTTCCTCAAGATGCTGTAGGAAACAACCAATTTTGCTTGGACCAATCAGGAAAGTTTTAGCCTAGATGGCATGCAAAGGGTTTTGAAGGATGAGTAGGAGTTCACCAAGTGGGAGTGGGAAGAAAAGATGTCCTGAGAGGAGGAAATAAGGTATCCAGAGGCCTCAGTTACCCTTGCCATCCTCATTGCAGGTTTCCACGGTCACAGCCTTGGCACAGAACCTCTTTCGCAGCCAGAGTGAAGTAGAATCAGCCTGGAGTGCAGCAATACAAAGTGAGATCCACGCTGAGAACAGCCGGGACCTTAAGATCCTTCACTGCTGGTTGAAGGGCCCCCAGCGGGAGCTGAACCTAACAGCGGCCTACAGGCACGCGGAGCAGGTAAGGATCCAAGCGAGCTGTGCTGGAAGCTCTGCCGTCGAGAGACCCTGATTCCCTCTCTTGGGGTGAAAAGGGGCTTAATGCTACTAGCTCGGCTATGATCTCAGGCCTCCCTGAGCCCCAGTTTCTTTATCTGTAAAATGGACTCCAGCCATATGAGCACAGACCCCAGCGCAAAGTTTGGCCACCTGGAGCTGGAAGCCCAGGTCCTTTGTTCCCGCTGGGCGCTTCGGGAGGTCTGGTCACAGTGGCGTGCCTGTGCAATCTCGTGGTCCGATGGGATGGCGGCTGCAGCCCTATTCAGCAGTGCTTCTTGGGTGGTCGTTCTCCAGGTGATGAGTGGGTGGTGGGAGCTGCCCCTGGGGACTCCCAGGGCAGGATGTTTAGCAGCTTGGTCCCTGTGGGCCATCCCTCTTCATCAGTCTGTTTCCTTGTTGCAGCCGTGGAAGATCCACGTGTCGCTGACGGCTCTGGGGGCTGGTGCCAGGGGCCAGCCTCAGGGCCTGCAGTTGGAGGGCAAGCTGGAGGAGTTGATGCAAGACGGGAGGTCGTACCAGAAGCGGGGGACATTCCTCTTTAGGTACGTGTGGCCCCTTCCTCCAAGCCAATTCCCCTGAGATGTGGTGTCTGCCCAGGTCTCCCCTTCTCCGGCGTAGAGGGTCACTGGGGAGCAGGGTGTACGTTGCTGCCTGGAGGGACCCTCGCCGGCTTGCTGGGCCCAGACAGAACCCAGAACTCGGACACAAGATGCCTCCCTGAGAGCCGTCACATCCCTCGTTCCCTTCTGTTAGTGTGCTAAGGGGGCCACAGAAATCAGTCTCCTCGCTCCCGCCTGAGCGCTGCTCTGGGCATCCATGTCAGTTCCGACAGGAACAGCTGGTTAAAAAGCTTGTTCTTTGTCGGGGGTGAATAGGCACAGGGTTGGAATCAGCAGACACAGCCTGAAGTCCAGCTCTGGGACCTTGGTCATCTTCTGTCAAACAACAACATCAACCCAAAAGTAACAGCAGCTGTCATTTGCAAAGATCTGATTCATTATTTTGTTTCTATTTATTGAGCACCTACTATGTACCAAGCGCTTTTCTGGGCCTGTGGAAAACAGCAGAGAATAAAAAGGACAGAAATTCTTGGGAAGTTTGCATTCTTGGCACATATGTTCTCTCTCATAACCCCATCACTGTGTGAGCTGGGTATTGTTATGTTAGCCCCCACCTTACAGATGGGAAAACTGAGGTACAGAGAAGTCAGTCCAGTCCTTTGTGGCCCCGGGTCACACAGCTAGTGGAAGGCTAAGACTGGATCCTAACCCCAGTCTGTGGCTCCAGACCCCATGGGCTCTCTGCTGCCAAGGGGTGATGCTGACCCCAGCTGTGCCCAGCGAGCTGGGTTGTCGAGGGGACACAGTGGGATGGGGACTGGGTGTTGACTGGCAAGTGTTACTCACAGGGCTGACGTGCGTCCTGATGCTCTTCTCTCTGTGGCCGAGTCTTAACTCTGCAAGTTGGTGACAGGCCCAATCTGAGCCCATGGGCACAGATGTCCCCTGCCCCTCCCAGCTGCTTTAATGGCTTCGACCTGTATCCCCCACTCCACGCCAGGCATCCCTTGACTCTGCCCATCCCGCAGAGCATCCTCCTGCAGGAGACCTTCACGGCCGACAAGCAGCACCAGCGTTACTCCCTGGAGACGAGGCTTGTCCTGGATGGCCAGGATGAGACCCTGCAGACCACAGTCCTGGGCTACCAGGCTGGGCACCCCTACGTGAGTGGGCTCCAGGGTGCGGCGGGGAGGGGCCTGAGGGCGGGAGGGAGCCCCCATCTCCTCTGACCTGTCTCTGCCTGTATGCACATGCGTGGTTGTCCCTCCCAGGTCTGTGCAGGCCTCTCCCACCCATACAACAGCAAGGCCATCCCCAGGAGCTTGGAGGGCTGCGTGGTTGCTTGGAATCGGCACATCGTAAGTGAGGATCCCAGAGACCTTTTCACGCCAGAGGTCCCCAGTTCGTGTTGCCATCATCCCTCAGATGGACAAACAAAGCATTCTCCTGCCTGAGTTTTCTGTTCCACTCTGTCCCCCCTGCCTGATCCATCTACTTGACAGGCCTGAGGGAATTTTTCAACCTGCCAGCATAATCCTATCTCACTTAAAACCCCCCGTGGCTTCTCTTGACCCAGCCTGACCCTCTGCTAATCTGTGAGGTGCGGGATTGGGACCATATCTGCTTTGTCATCATGGCAGCCGCAGGGCCTGGCGCATGGTCAGTACTTAATGAATCATTGTTGCTTCAATGCTCTTGAAAATCCATTATATACCTGATTTAGAGCAGGGCTGACCAACTCTTTCTATGAAGGACCAGATATTAACTGTTGTAGCCTTTGAGGGCCATCCAGCCTCTGCCGCAGCTGCTCACCTCTGCCTTTGTAGCACAGAAACATAACGGGAGGCACCAATGAAAGGACGTGACTGTGTGTCCCTAAAGCTTTCACTATGGACTGAATGTTTGTGTCCTCCCCAGATTCATATGTCGAAGCTCTAATGTGATGGTATTTGGAAGTGGGGTCTGTGGGAGGTGATTAGGTCATGAGCGTGGAGCCCTTATGATAAGATTAGTGTCCTTTTAAGAGAAACGGTGCTAACTCGCTCTCGCCACGTGTGAGGACATAGCTGTCTGCAAACCAGGAAGAGGTTTCTTCACGCAGACACCCTGATCTCAGACTTCACGCAGACACCCTGATCTCAGACTTCCAGCATTCAGAACTGTAAGAAATAAATGTCTGTCCTTCGAGCCCCCCAATCTGTGGTATTTTCGATATAGCATCTGAACTAGGAAAACTTTCTTTACAAAAACAGGCCGAGTTTGGCCCCAGGGCCATAGTTTGCTAACTTCTGACTTAGAGGGTCTTAGCATCTGTCTTTCTAGTGGTGAAACTCCTTTGTGCCTGTGTGTCCTTAGCAAAGGATGTCAGGTCTCTGGACTGCAGTTTCCTCATCTGTACGGTGGAGACAGCAACACCTGTCACTTGTGCAGTGGTTGTAAGAATCAGAGTGTAGGACGGCCATCTCTGTCAAGTACTTAAGATGTGCCTGCAGGCCCTCATCCAAGTCTCCTTCTCGATCTCTCTAGGAGTAGAAGCTTTGGGAGCTGACCCCATTCTCCAGCCAGCACTTATTGAGCACCTACTGTGTGCCGGGCCCGGGACAAGAAAGATGATGGTGGTTTCTCCCTTGTGGGGTCTCCAGAGGTCTGTGGGAAGGAGGGTGAAGCCTGACCAGCTGTTGAGCACAGAGACCTGGGACATCACTTCCCTACCAGTTAAACGGGACTATGAGTGGCCCCCACGTTTGGTAGCTGAAGTCCTTAGGGCTCCTGGGGGGAAAGAACGGGCAGGATGACACCCCAGGACACCTGCAGAAATGTTTCCCAGGATGAATGCTTTTTTTCTAAACCGGAGATTGCAAAATGGCCATGTGGGCCAAATCCAACCTGCAGATGTGTTTTGTTTGGCCTGCTGCACATTTAAATTAAAAAAAAAAATGTCGACACTTAGAAGATTTAGGGTAAAACCCAGATTTCTGCTTCTAATTAAAAAAAAAAAATCCGAAGGTCTGACCCACTGGGCGTAAAATCCCACCTGACAACAACAGGCTGGAACCAACTAGTTGGGGATCTTTTAGTTTAGTTTAATTTAGCTGTCTGTTCTTTTTAAAACCTTGTCTTTGCTTAATGACACACATCTTTCTCTTTTCTTGGACCTCTGTTTATTCCTTCTCCATCTTGGCTCTAAAATAAAGCTGCGTATGCCTTTAAAGACATACACTCACGATAAAATTCTGTGGCAAGACATTTTAAATTTCTCAGTCAACACAGGTAGGAAACGATGGTAACCTGCTACTTGTACTTTGCACGTGGCAGAAGCCAAATGGTTGTTGAGTGAATAAATGATTAAATATGTGCATGCATTTCCTGTTGCTTCTATAACGAATTACCGCAAGTTTAGTGGCTTAAAACAACACAACTTTATCTTGCGTTTCTGGAGATCAGAAAGCCAAAATGGGTTTTGCTTGGCCAAAATCAAGGTGTTGCCAGGGTTGCATTCCTTCTAGAGGCTCCAGGGGAGAATGTGTTTCCTTGCCTTTTCTAGTTTCTAAAAGCCACCTGCATTTCTTGGTTCATGGTCCCTTCCTCCAGCTTCAAAGCCAGCAGAGTAGCATCTTCCACTCTCTCTGACTCAGCCCCCTGCCTCCTTCTTATAAGAACTCTTGGGATTACCTTGGGCCCACTGGATAATCCAGAATAATCTCCCCATGTAAGATCCTTAACTGCAAAGTCCCTTTTGCCCTGTAACATATTCACAGGTTGCGGGGTTGAGGATGTGGGTATTTGAGGGCAGAGAAGGTACTATTCTGCCTGCCACACTGTGAATTAAATGTTCTTCCACTTCAGCATGGCTTTGGCCTTGGGGTTTCCAGGTATAACTGCAAGTAGTGATTCTGCGTTCTTCTAGAGATATTTATTGAGCACCTACTATGCGCCAGGACCCATGCTGAGTGTTAGTGAATAGAACAGGTGCCCTGTGAGGCCCTCAGCTATGATCCCTCCAGCCCACTCTGCTAACCCTACCTGTGGGCACTGGGGTTTACCATCCCCGTGCCTATTTCCTTTTCTGGGGGTGGGACAATGTAGATTGTGCTTTTACCCATCCATCTTGTGACCCCCTTGGACTGCTGGGTTCCAAGGGTGGCTCTGCAGGCTCTGAGTGATGGGAAGTCACCTCTCTCAGGGCCTTTGGCTCTTGTACACCCAGGCTCAGAACAGGGAACTCGAGGCCACTTTGAAAGTCAACCAGAAAGTCTTGCTGCACTTGAAGGGCCTGCATCATGACAGATCTCGGCGCGAGGAAATCTGGCACAGCCTGGCCCTGGACTTGGCTCATTCCTCCCAGGTACCTGTCCCCAGGTCAGGCAAGGGCTGGTTTGTGGCCCCCAGGCAGAGCTCGACTGTTGGCGAGAGTAAAGGGTACTGTCTATTCTTTCGCAGCTGAGGTTCCCCCAGGCCCTGAGTTTGAATGGGGACCTTATCTTCAGACGGAGTCCCCAGGGAGCATTCGACAGCAGGGTGGATGCACGGGCTGCTGTCAACAACATCACATCCCAGGTCAGAAGGCTGAGTTCTGCCTCTGTGCTGAGGGAGGAGGGTTTTGACGTTAGTGTGCAGGCATCCTATATGGGACAGCTGAGGAGGTGGAAGAGTGGCCCTGGCAAAAGAACAACACAGTCCTTATTTTGTCAGTGTGCATGTGATTAATCAAGATGCACTATTGTAATAAAAGTTTGCTTTACTGTGAAAGTTTATCCTCCAGTCCTGTCGCAGTTCAGTGTGGCTCAGCTTCACGTAGTCACTCAGGGACCCGTCCTCCCTCCACCTTGTGGCTCTGCCCCAGCTGGCAGATGGGGAGAGAGGGGGTGGGGAATTATACAGGAGGTTTTCATTGGCCAGGCCCCTAAGTACTGCATGCCACTCCTGCCCACTTTCCATTGGCCATAACTCATCACATGACCTTACTCAGCTGCAAGGGAGGCTGGGAAATATAGTTTAGCCGTGTGTCCTGGAGGAAAAGAAAATGCATTTTGGTGACTATATAGCAGTCACTGTAGGCGTAGTCATTAATTCACCATATACAGATTGTGCCTCTGCTGCGTGCCAGGCTCTGTGCAGTATACTGGGGCTGCACAAATGACTGTGTTTCTATTCCCATTTCCAAGGAGCTTTCAAGCTCAAATCCCAGCTCCACTGCTGACTTGCTGTGTGACTTTGGGTAAATTACTCAACCCCCCAATCATCAGTTTTTCTAGCTGTGAAATGGGGATAGTTATAATACCAGCCTACGAGAGCAGGGGTGATGATTAAATAAGATAATTGTAAAGCCAGCTTCCTAGTGCCTGGTTCATGGTCAGGGTTAAATAAAAGGTGGCCATGGACATGGGAGGCATGAGCAGGGACCATGGCAGGGGAAGGAGGGGGTCTGGGGTCCCAGAACTGTCCTCCCAGCTCCATACCTGGGGCCACATTTCTCAAGCTTCCAAGTAATGCAGCCTGAGGGCAATGGTGGTTCAATGGCAGAATTCTCGCCTCCCAAGTAATTGAGCCTGGGTAGAATTTAGGGCTGAGAACCGGCGAGGGAAGATGTTGGTTTCTGGCATCTGCTGTGGGGCCTGGGTTTTGGGCAAACTCTGGGATGCCCTGTCCCTCGTTGGTGCCCAGCCAGCCACCTTCTGGGGTTCTCCTCTTCCTCCTCTGCTCCCTCTGACTTCCCCCTTTTCCATCTCCCCCTCCCAACAGGCCTCGGTCCAGCTGAATGGGTCTGACTCCCACGTGGTGTTTTTCTTCCTGCTCAGACATCCCCAGAGACCAGCATTTCCTCCAAACTTACAGGTACAGATGGTGGTCCCTTTGGGATGACCTCAATTGCCTGCCAAGTATTGTCTCCGAGTAGCCAGCTTGCTGGGAGATGGGGCGGAAGGACGGGAGGATGGAGGCCCCATGGAGGGAGCAGAGGGGAGGCCGCCCCATGATGTTAAGCTCAGCCAGACGGCCCCTCCAGAATCAAGAACAGATGGAAGGGAGGTTTCCAAATCCATCATTTGGAAGTGATTGTCAAGGCAAGAAGGGTTTTTAGCTTCCTGGGGGAGGAAAGGATCACATTTCACCCTTGAAAATGGAAAGAAACAGAATTGTCCTCCAAACCCTGTCTTGTAATTGGGCTTCGGAGAAGTTGTATGAACCTTCAAAATGGGTTTTTGACCCTAGAATAATTTGCCCAGTGTTGGGTAGAATTACTAAAGGGTTTCTACAAGGAGATACAGGGTCAGAGAAGGGAGATCAGGCGGAAAGGCTGTGCCCTGCTCCCCCAGGGCCGGCTCCTTAGAAAGCTGCCTACTTCGGTTGCTTCACTGAGGAAGCCATGTGTGCTGTGGACATGGGAATTAGACGGTGGGCTGGGACACGGAGGTATAGATGGGTAATCCGAACACTGATGAGGACCGGAATTTAATAGCAGTTTTTAAATGCCTGCTGTGCCTTCAGCCCTGTGCCTGTGGGTTTCAGAAACTCGAGTGGAGCCTGAATTATGGAAAGTGATCTTTCTCAGAGGCACGTTCTCTCTCGTGTCGGTATCTCTGAAATCAGGATATGTCTTCAGGTCTCCATAGGTTCGTTGTTTCATTAGCAGCCTTTCTGCTTTCGAAGAGACGTATAAAATCATGGCATCTTAGATTCTAAGATTTGCCGTCATTGTAATCACTTACAGCGGGATCTGGCATCTGTTGAGTCTTTATTGTGTGGTAGGCTCAGTTCTAAACCCTTTACCTTTTATTTAAACAAAGCTTTTTTGGGAGGGGGAGGTAATTAGGTTTGTTCATTTCTTTCTTTTTTAATGGTGGTACTGGGGATTGAACCTTGGACCTCGTGTGTGCTAAGCATGCGCTCTACCACTGAGCTACACCCTACACCCTGTTCTAAACCCGTCATGTGGATCATCTCACACATGCCTCGTGATGGTGCTGTTGTGGCATTTTGTAGATGACTCTAAGGCATAGCCAGATGACGACCTGTATAAGGTCACCGCGGGCATAAGTAGGGGATCTTGGACAGGAACCCAGGTGGTCTGGCTGCAGAGCCCAGGCCACTCATGGAGGGCAGGGACAGGTCCCGTTGGAAGCTTGGATGCTGGGTCACCTGATGGCTTCTGACTTTACTATTACTTTTAAAAGCAGCAGAATCCTTTACTTATCTCTCTGATTGAGTGGGGGTGGGGGAAGGGAGCAGGAGCCCAGCCTTGCCAGCCCCTGTTTACCGTCTTGAAACTCTCCCAGAGTGTCCCCACGCTGGTGCTTTTAACCTGATTTTCTTTATCACTTCCCCAAACCAAAGAGGCTTTTTAGACATTTTTTTCCTAATTGCCCTCGCTAAGAATTTCTGTAATTCCACAGACGTCCTGTATTTCTATTATGAGCTGATGCATATCTATGCCCTATATATATTAAAGAAATTTTAACCTGCCCCCTGCTGAGAACCCATTGTGCATTTGGGGGCAATATTGCCCTCACTGAGAAGGCCTGGTCTGCAGGACCCTTCAGCCCTCAGAGGCCAGTCGGAGAAACCGCAGTGTCGCCTAGAAGTTCCCAGCCCAAGCTGCATGTTGCAACCACCTGGAGAGGTGTTAGAACATACCCGGACCCCAGCCTGGAGATGCTGAGTTGATTGGTCAAGGGGTCCCCGGCAACCATTACAAAATTAATAAACTTCACTTTTAGAGCAGTCTTAGGTTTACAGAAAAATTGGGCCGAAAGTACGGAGAGTTGCCCACAGACTTCCTTCCCCGCCAGGACAGGTTCCCTTCGTAATAACATCTTGCATCAGTGTGGAACATTCGTTAAAACTGACAGATCGATATTTATTATTAACTCAAGTCCGTAGTTTAAGGCTTCCCTCCCTGTATTGTGCATGCTGTGGGTGTGGCCAAATGCATGATGTCATAGATCGGCCTTTACTGTACCACGCAGAGTGTTTTCACTGCCCCCCAAATCCTCCAGACTCCACCTGTTCCTCCCTCTTAACCTCTGGCTACCTCCGAGCCACTTTCTGTCTTTTCCATTTTACCTTCTCCCCAAATGTCATCTAGCTGGAGTCATTCAGGATGTAGCCTTGACATGAAAGATTGGCTGCTTTTATCGAGCAGTATGCACTTACAGTCTTTCCTGTCTTTTCATGGCTTGACGGCTCATTTCTTTTTGTCAGTGAGTAATATTCCATTGCACGGATATACTACAGTTTATTAGTTCAGATATGGCGGGGCCAGGCATACTTTTTAAAGCTTCCCACGTGATTGCAATGTGCAGACTAGGCTAGGCCAGTTCCTACCCTGTAGATGAGGAAACTGAGGCACAGGTCAGGAAAGAAGGGAGGAGTGGGCCTCCCTGCCCCTGACCCGCTCCTCCCCCCATCACCTTGGTGGGCCTGGCCAAGCCTTTGCTCCAGCCTGACCCCAGGCGTGGCCCCCCTTTATGCTCCGACACGCTCCCCTTTGACCTCCAGAGTTTCTGGGTGTCCTCTGGGCCCCCGAGGACAGTGTTAGGGGCATCCTTTTCTGTAACTCAGTTGTGTGGGGGTCCTCTGCTTCCCCCAGCATCTCCCTTCAGGCATAAGCATGAGTTTTAGAGCCAAGTAGGCCCAGGCTGAATATGTGAAACTCCTTTGAGCCTCAGTTTCCCCATTTGTAAGACAGAAACTCCTCTTCATATGTGTTGTAAAGGACAAGATGAGACTCTGTTCCTGGCCCAGGAGCTGGGGTCAGGGAAGGCTGTCCTTCATTCTTCCCTCTGTCTCATTTCTCTTCCTGAGTGTTTGCTGTGTGCTACGTTTGGTGATGCTCAGAGCTGGAGTGGCTCAGGAAGGCTTCCTGGAAGAAGGGGAATCCTGTGTATCCAGCTCCCACAGACCCTTTCTGTCCCCTCTCTGCTTCTGAGCCCTCTCCTGCCTCCCTGCAGGTGCAGGCGGCTGCCGGGCACTACAAAGGGCGCAGCCTCAATGGCTCCCTGTCTGTGCACACGTCTGACAAGGAGCTGGTTCTGCTGGAGGCCAACGCCAGCCAGGATACCTGGAGAAGCAGCCGGGGCTGGGGTATGAGTGTCCTCCTCCGCCAGGAGGTCCTCAGAGCCCCCAGGACTGTTCGGCTGCAGCTGTCCAGCAAGGTTTCCCCAGCCAGGTGCCGGTCCCCACGTGGCCTGCGAGGGGGGAATGGGGCTCCAAAGGCCAAAGGGCTGGTGTCCTGGGAGATGGGAAGACATCACTCAGGTGCCCTCTTCTGTCGTTCTGGGACCCTGCCTAAAATTACCCCCATTTGTGCCTCTCTTGATTTTAAGGCATTGAGGGAATGGAAGGAGGAGGCATTCAATTTTCCACTTTTATCTTTGCTTTTTCAGTTGTAAGAGCATTCACTGTAGATGACTTGAAAGATTATAATAGCATATAAAGAATAAAACAAAAATCACTGGAGGTAGTCATGGGGAATAATGTTGATGTATTTCCCTCCAGTCTTTCATCTCTGACTATATTTTCACATATTTGATACATCCACTATGATATGGCCAACAAGAACCTGGCGGTATTGAGCCAGCCTGGGTTCAAATCCCAGCTCTGCCATCACTGCCTCTCAGACCTTGGGAAAGACACTGTGCCCTTCTGTGCCTCAGTTTCTCAACCTGCTTCTTAGCTTTGTCCTAGGATTAACTGAACTGTACATGTGAATTCCAAATCAGCATCTGGCCGGTGAGAATGGTCACTACCAGCTGCCATTATTGATGCTACTCCAAGGATGGCAGGTTCTGGGACAAATTAGGTCTCCATTAAATGTTAGTTCCCTTTTTCATTTACACCCCCAGCTTTGGCAGCTTTTTTGAATTCAAGGATGTCTAAGGCTTTGGACGTGGTCCTAGATAACCCTGCCCCCTGAATTACCATCTACAGCTGTCTGTCCATCCACCTATACATCCATCTGTCCAGCTGCCCATCCTATTCCCAATCCAAAAATGGTTTGAGGCAGATTATAAAAATGTATATTGTTCTGGGTCAGGAATTGGCAAATTTTCATTAAAGGGCCAGATGGTAAATATTTTCAGATCTCTGGGCCATATGGTCCCTGTTGCCAGTACTCTGCTGTGATAGCACAAAAGCATCATAGACAACATGTTAATGAATGGGTGTGGCCGAGTTCCAGTAAGACTTTATTTCCTGACAAGTGGTGGGCTAGTTTACGCACATAATTTGCCAACTCTTGTTCTGGATTTTAAAAAATACATGAGGAAATTAAGGTGAAGGGAAAAGAAAAATGGGAAAGTGCTCTAAGTGGCATCAGTAAATGAAATGCATGCTATTTTCTAGAGCTGAGTTGAAGATTTGACTCTGAGCTTCCTCGTAGCCAGTGCAAAAAGAGAAACCAACCAGCAGCTTTATTTGCAAATAATGCCTTCCTTATGGAGAAACACACACACTCACATACTTGTGTGAGTGTGCACCAAGGAAAGCATGGCTTATCTTGTTCCTGGTCTTCGTACTCAAGAGGAGTATTTCCCGTGGTATCCTATAAAGAGCATATCATGTGGATGATAGGGACCATGTCCCCTGCCCCAGTTCTTCAGGAAGTTTAATAGCAGGCTTCTTGGGGCTGTTTTTACTATTCTCATCCCTCACCATAATAACATACATTGATAACTCATTAGCAATACCAGTTCAACATCAGTAGTTCCATTTTATCCTCCACTTTATAGAAGAAGAAACTGAGGCTCAGAGAGGTTATGTCCTTATGCAAGGCCACAGCAGCACTGAGATTCCAACCCAGGTTTGACTGCTCTCAAAGCCGATGATCTTAACCCCCTGTTACACTGCATCCTTGTGGGCTGAGGGCCCAGAGGGGCAGTCCTATGATGGGTCTGGACAGTAGGGTTCTGGAATGCACCTCTTATGGCCTGGCCTGCTCATCTGGCCTGCTTCTCCATCACTTGCCTTCCTAGGATGTGGCTGTTTTCCAAGGCACTGCTGGACCAGAACACAGCACAACTGCTCCTCAGGGCATCCGAGGAGCAGAGGGGAGGCCAGGTCCTGACCCTGCAGGGCCAAGTCCAGCACACAGTGGCTGCCTGGGCAGCCATGCCCCACGTTCTGACCCTCACAGGCATGCTGAAACAGAAGGAGACGCTCAAAGAGGGTGAGGGAATGGGGAACTCCATGGGCCAGGGGCAGTGGGGATTTGGGGCAAGCACTTTCTATGCATCCACAGGGTAGATTAAATCCTGCATGTTTTCTGGTCCACTGATGCTCAATTTCAGCTCCTCACACACTGGTGATACCCTTTTGTCAGAAATTAATACCCATTCTGACAAAGTGAATCTTTCGCTATCTAAATATGAAACAAGCTTCCTTATGCAGGACTTGTCAGAGCCTTAACTTGCTAATGGACTTTGGAAATATCCAAGAGGTAGAATTGGGTGCAGTGTTCCCCAGACAAATTTTTTCTAATGCTTTTTTTCCTTCTAGTTTTATTGAGATATAGTTGACATGCAGCTCTGTATAAGTTTGTGTACAGCATAGTGTTGGACTTACATACATTGTGAAATGGTTATCACAAGAAGTTCAGTGAACATTCATCAGCTCATACAGACCCAAAATTAAAGAAACAGAAAAAATGTTTTTCTTATGATGAGAGCTCTTAAGATTTACTCTCCTAACAACTTCTGTGTACATACAGAGTGTTAATTATATGTATCATGTTGTATGTTATATTCCTGGTACTTATTTATAGTATAGCTGGAAGTTTGTACCTTTTGGCTACCTTCATCCAATCCCCCATCCCCGCCTCTGGTAACCACAAATCTAATCTCTTCTTTTTCTCCAATTGAAGTATAATTGATGTGCACTATTATATAAGTTATAGGTTGTGCAACATAGTGATTCACAATTTTTAAAGGTTATACTCCATTTCAGGTATTATAAAATATGGCTATATTCCTTGTGTTTTACAATATATCCTTCTGGCTTATTTATTTTATACATAATAGTTTGTACCTCTTACTCCCCTCCCTCTATCTTATGGCTCACCCCTCCCCTTTCCCCACTGGTAACCCACTGGTTTATTCTCTATATCTGTAAATCTGTTTTTTTTGTTGTATTCACTAGTTTTTTTTTATTTTTTAGATTCCACGTTTAAGTGATATCATCAGTATTTGTCTTTCTCTGTCTGACTTATTTCATTTAGCATAATGCCCTCCAAGTCCATCCATGTTGCTGCAAATGGTAAAATTCCATTCCTTTTTTATGGCTGAGTAGTATTCCATTGTGTGTGTAATCACATCTTCTTTATCCCTTCATCTGTTAATGAACACTTAGGTTGCTTCCATACCTTGGCGATTGTAAATAACGCTGCTATGAACATTGGAGTGTATGTATCTCTTGGAATTAGTATTTTCATTTTTTTTCTATATATACCCAGGAGTCAAATTGCTAGGTCATATGGTAGTTCTATTTTTAGTTTTTTGAGAAATCTCCATGCTGCTTTGGCTGTACTGTAAATTGGCTGCACCAATTTACATTCCCACCAACAGTGTACGAGGATTCCCTTTTCTCCACATCCTCGCCAACATGTTTTATTTGTGTTCTTTTTGATGACAGCCTTTCTGACAGGTGTGAGGTGATCTCACCCTTGCCCTAACCCTCACCCTAACCCTAACCGTAAGGCCCTACAACATAAGGAATTTGTAAAACCGTGGTTGCAAGATTCTGCAAGAAAGTTCTATCTGTATGGAAAGTGCTCCAGACTCTGTGATAGAGTTTAGCATGAGTTCCTTTTTGGAAGCATAGAACAATGGTGTTTAACCCAACCTGGGTGTGCAGAGGGGCCAAGGAAGGCTTTCTGGAGGTGGTGACCCTGCAGTCATATTTTGAATGACAGGAGGGAGGTATAAGGGGACTTGGACCACGTTAAGGCCCTACTGGAGCCCGGTGGGGTTAGGACACCTAAATGATTCTGGTAAGAGCAAGAATTTCCCTAATGCATGAGTCATGTATGGGCCTGGGACTGGCTCAGTGGTGTGGAATCTTTTCCTTTGGATGGAAGAGACCTCTGAGCCATTTTTCTATCCCTAGAATTCCAGGTTGGAGCCCTCAGGGCTTCCCAGGTTTCAGTTTTGTTGTCTGTAAGATGGAGTCCTTCCGTCACGGTGGTCTGTCACTCTCTTGAGCAGGATTGAGCACTGATATTAACAGACATGCCTTATCAGACTTGCTGCTTTTTTGCCAAAGCTCCTTTATTTGTGAATTAGTTTGGCTGGTTCTCAGAGCATCCTGGGAGGGAGCTGATTTAATTTGGTCCATTTTCAGATATGCCCTTTCTGACATGCGTGAGAATTACATCATGGACCTAGGAACTTTCTGCCCCAGAATTCTTTATCTTCCTTCCCGAAGCAGCCCAGTCCCCTGGGCTGACCCCCTCCTCTGTACGGCTTCTCTCCCATCCTCTGCAGGCACTATCAAGGTCACTGCTGACTCAGCAGTGCTAGGATTCCTCCTGCGGGACAAGCATGAGAAGTCAGGGAACAGCACTACTGTGCACAGTGTGTCCTGCATCCTTGCCCAGAACAGCAGCCAGACCCTGCCAGGAGAGCTCCGACTGAGGGGGCGACTGCAAGCCCAGATGGGGAGCCTTGGGGGCCAGGCCAGCCTCTGGGCTGACGCGGCCAGCCTGTCTCTGGGTGGAGTCTGCACCTGGGGCCCTGGGCATGGCCAGCTCTCAGGCAGCCTGAGTCACAACATCAGCACCTTGAGTGAAGCAGGTAGGAGGGGTGGACAGGGCCCAGTGACCTCCTGCCCCAGAGACTCTCAGGGCCTGAAGCCAAGGGAGTTAAAGGAGCCCCCAGTCCCCAAATCCACCTTCCAGCTGTCTCCTCCCCCTACCAGTGCCTCCCAGTACCTCCATCTTCCTTGGGATGTTACTCAACACCAGTTGCGGCCCAGTATAGACACACTTCCAAACCAGATGGCAGACAGCCCCTGTTGCCACCCCCTCCCCCAGGACTCCCCCCACCGCCCTCCCAGTCCAGCTTCCCCGGCTTGGAAGCTAGCAGGGCCTCCAGGATGTGCTCCTGCATGGCAGTTCAGAAATAGCTCTGACACTTCTTGGGGACATTTGCATGAGTCCTGGAGGGGTTCAAAGGAGAAGCAGTGAGGGGAGAGCGCAGACGCAGACCCCTACACCCCTTTTGCTTTCTGAGAGCCTGTCCCTGTCTTTGAGGGGTTAGAAATCCGAAGGGGACACTGGACCTATCACTTGCTCTGTGTGGCCATTATGGTGTTTGTTAGGTGGGACCTGGGGGTGAGTCTGCCTCAGGGCTCAGGGGCCCCACCAGAGAGAAGGTGGGATCTCAGAGACCCCCGTTCTGGCTCCGGTGGACCTTAAACTGGGCTCCTCGTTTCTGTAATTCCTCCTCTCGCCCCCAGGACTCCCCTCCGAGGCAGGGATGCTCCTGTCTCACACCCATGTGGCTTCCAACCTCTCAGTTCGTGTGATGCTGGGTAGTTTGGGGGCCCAGCTGGATGCCGCCCTTGGCCTGGAGGGCAGGGCTACCAGTGACCTGGGCAGCCGGCTCCATGCCAGCCTGGGCCACACGGTGCCTGGCCTCAGGCGCTGGGGCCTCCCCTTCACCGTGGACGGCCGCGGACACTTGCAGGTGGGTGAGAGGGCTGGACCCGGGCCCTATGGGGGCAGTGGGTCTGAGGGACACCCACAGCTCTGCTTCTGCCCAGAGCATGGGACCCAGTCTGGCTGCTGGGCTGACAGTAAGCGTGGAGGATGAGCAGCTGCGTATAGCCCTGGAGAAGAGGGAAGCCAGTGGCCACCCGGGGCTGGCCCTAGGGCTGCACCGTGGCCTCTGGCAGCTCCAGGTGAGTGACTCAAGGCCCCCATGTAGGTGGGCCCAAACCAGCCCATGGGAGGGCTGCTGCTTCTGCAAGTTACCTGGTCACCTACCCAGATCCCACTGCTAGAGCCCCTCCCATTGCCTTAGCCCACCCACTGCCTTAACCCCACCTGCTGCTATAGCCCCTCCCACTGCCTTAGCCCCTCCCACTGCCTTAGCTCCTTCCGCCTTCCCTCCCAGCCTTCCACCAAATTCCCCACCCTCCCCTCCCATCTATCCACCTCACTTCCTTCCTCCCCACCCTACCTTCACCTCTTCTCTTTCTTCTGTCCACTTGTCCTCCTGTCCTTCTGTCAGCGCTTCCTCCCCCACCACCCTAACTGCAAGTGTAATGAGGCAGCCACCTCAGAGGCACTCCTGGTCTATCTGGCAAAATTAAAACTGCTGAGACTCTTGCCCATCAGCTCGTGTTCTGGGTACGTCCCCCGGAGAACCTAGAACACGAGGCGAGGAAACACGGACACAGCTGTCTTCTGCATTGTTCTCAAGAACAAAAAGCAGGAAGCCACCTCTGTGCCCATCACAGCCGTGGTGGCGTGGCTAAACCATCCGAAGTGTGCGGGAGGCCGGGTGAGCGATCAAGGCGTGGGGGCCCCAAGCCAGGCTGCTTCATTGCTTACTAATTGTGCAACTTCAGGCCAGTTGCTTACTCGTTCGGTGCCTCAGTGCTCTCATCTGTGAAATGGGACTGTTAACAATCCTCCTATAGTTACCTGGAGGATCAGATGAGGATCCAGTTAGATCCTGGCCCACACAGGCCCTGTGAGGACATGAGCTCTGGTTGCTTCTGTTTTTGACGATGCTGTGGGGTAGCACTCGGGTCTACACAAACCTCTCTTCGGGGGCTCTCTTGCCAGGGAGGCCTTCACAAAGGGAGATGAGGTCGAGCTGGATCTTAGTACTCTGACTGAGGTCAAGGTCAGGGGAAGAAGCCTCATGCCTATACATGCCCCTTACCCACCTCACTGGTCTCCACAGGCCAGTTGCAGTGGAGACGCCTCGCCTGCCCAGCTGTCAGGGTCTGCTGGGGAAATGTCACCGGGTGGCCTCTTGAAGTACAGGGGTCTTTGTCACTGGCAGGGCAGTGGTGGTAGATGATAGTCTACCTCTGGGGTGGGGGGCAGGCGTGGCCTGAGTACTGGGGGCTGCCTACGGAATGGCTGGGGGCCTGGGACCACTGCCAGGCTTACCCACACAGTCCCCTCCTCCAAACCCTCCACATCCTCAGTGACATGCATCTGGGCTCCCAGTCCTGAGTGGGCACCCAGCCCAACCTGACAGCAGATGGGTGGTCCCTTCTGTAAACACAGTTAAGACATTGACCCAGTATCTCAGTATCTCAAACCAGCCTCTGCCACAGGGGGTTGCGCTGGGAATAGGCACACCTGGGCCTTTAGGGCAGATGGACTGGGGGGCTCACAGTGCATGTGCTACCTGGGCTGGGGCACAGCCCAGCTTAGGTATTTCTGAGCTCTCCTGGGCCAGGGAAGAGGTGGACAGTAGGCCCTCTCCTGTGCATGGCCGGACTCCCTAATCTCCAGTGGGCCTCTGTGGCTCCTGGACTAAGAGCTATGGGTGAACTGGTCATGGGGCAACCACTGGGGCTGCCTGGGGACCTTGTCAGTGCTGCCTTGCAGCCAGCTGGTTGTAGGCCTGACTTGGCTGGGCTCTCAGCCCAGCTGGTTATGGGGAGCCGGCCAGTGAGTGTAGCCCTGAGGACTGCCTGGGGGAGGAGGACAGAGGTGTTTCTGCTCCTGAAGCACACTGGCCTGGCTGCTTGCTGGGATCCGCTTGGGGGAGCTAGGTCCAGGGAGCTGACCTGCTCGGGGATTGGAGAGACGTGAGCCTGGAGGCTGTGAGTCAGCACTGCAGCGTGTCCAGCCTAGGGCACTGCCTGGGGGCCCTGGGAGCTGGTGCTACTGCCTGGCTGTACAGGTAGAGGGAACATGGCATCCTGGGGGAGGACTGTTTCTGCCAGCTTCACCTCTGTGAGCATGAAAGATGCGATGCTTTCATGCCACCAGCTTGGGCAGTGGTAGCAGCTTCAGTCAACACAGGAAGACACAAGGACCAGAAATTCAGACCAACATGACTTTCCATCCTGCCCTACTGCTCACCTGCTGTGTGACTTTTAGCCAGATCTTAACCTCCCTGAGCCTCAGCCACATCGTCTGTAAACTGCAGGTGGCAAAACCTACCTTATAAGTGTTGAGCATGATAGAGCCAGCGCACCTCGAGTGACGCTCTCAGCTTGGTATCCTTTCTTTTGCCTTGGTTTCAGCTACCAAGTGAATCACGATCTCATTTTACCGATGTGGAAACTGAGGCTCCAGAAGGTGAAGTTACCTTCCCAAGGTCACACAGTGGTCTGAATGGTGGGAAGGTTAACCAAGAGAATTGAGGATCAGGATTGAAAAGATCCTGTGGGCTAGTGGGATGGGCTGCCTCCCCCCAGAGGAAACTCAAGAGTAGAGGGGCACAGGGAGTTACGGCTACACGCGTGAGAGAGACCGAGGGGGAGGTGATTGCTGGAGAGACTAACTGTAAGAGGGTTAGGACAAGAGCCATGGAAGGTCCTTCCTTTTTTTTTTTTTTTTGACTTGGTTTATTGAAACTAGTCAATTTTAAGATTCATCAAATCAATAAAAGTAAAGAAAAGAAAGATAAATAATAAAACATGGTCTGGAACTCCAGGAAAGGGCTAGAAATCAGACATTCCTTAGTCCTAGAGCTGGCCAGTGACATCCAGGTGAGAGAACCCGTGGTCTGGGCCCTGTGGTCGGCCACCCCCGATCTACGTGGCCCCTTGGTGGTCTCCACTTAGCTGCAGTGGGGCTAATGTGGGTGTTCGCCCTATCGTTGGTGGCTCTGTCCCCTCCCCAGGCAGATGAGCGCAGGGTGACAGAAAGAGGCTGAGAGCAGCTCCTCGTTCTCTCATGGGGGGGTAGATGCCCCAGGACCCCACAGATCCTGAGAACACACCACCTAGAGCTGAGGTGACTTCCATTTGGGGCATTAGGAAGGATGTGTCCAGATAAGCCACGTGAGAGAGGTTGAGAGGCCTGAGACTATCGCGGAAGAGAGAGGAGGAAACGGAGGGGAGGGGATGCTGGGGACCCTGATAGGGGTCAGATTTCGTGACTCCCTGGGAGGCCAGTTTCAGCTCTTAAGAGAGAAGCGCTTTGTAGGAGCATCGCCGGTTAACTGGGGTCATGGATGCCCAGGGGGTTGGGAGCTCCCTTGACTGCCTGTGGCCAAGAAGAGAGCTGCACACTTAGTGGGGTGCTGTGGGACACCGCTTGGCCTCACCTTTCCTTTCTTGGGGGCAGAATCCGGCCGTGCTATCCTTGAATGTCTCCTTCCTGGTCCACGCCCTTGGGGCCAGCCTGGTGACTCGGGTATCTTCTGGGGACACCTTCGCCCAGGCCCACGTCCGCACAGCCTGTGGCCGCCATGCCCATCTGGACACCAGCCTCCAGCATGCGTGGCCCCCACTTCAGGCACTGGGGGTTCCCCCTAACAACCACATCCGAATGTCTGCTGGGGGAGACGACCCCCCCAGGGCTCAGCTGGAGGTGGCCCTGGGCCCCTGTACCCTGACCACCCATGGGGATGTCAGGACAAAGGCCAATACCACACACACCAACTGGACCCTGTCTCTGGTGAATTGCTGCCCCCGGCTGGAGGTAAGCCCCTTCCCCACCAGTCAATGCTCTCCACAAGCTATTAACTGCCTACTGTATGCCCAGCTCTGCTCTTGGCATGAGAAACTTTTGTTTTTTTTTTTTTTTTTTTTTTTTTTTTACTATTGTCACTTGAATTGGGGAACTCATTGACTTCAAAGCTTTGAGCCAAAAATGGAACCTGAACTGAATTTTCTCCCCTTTCACAAAGGGCCCTCCTGAGATACTGGTTCCCTCCCTTTCTGGGGCTCAAGTTGATGGTTTCTCACGACCTCCCTTAGCCCATTCCTGGGGCTAAGGACTCAGGAGCAGGAATGAGCACAGTGAAGCAGAGCTGACATTTTTTGGGCACATGGACTGAGTGTTCTCTGAGGCTTCACAGACATGCTCCTTAAATCCTCCGCCCCAGGAGGAAGGGGCTGCTTCTACCCCTAGTCCCTGGTGATGCACTGGAGCCCAGATAGGTGGGGGGACCCTCTCATTCCCATCTCGGGCTGGTGCCCCTATGTGGGGTGTGTCTTGGGCCCCAGTGGAGTGAGTAGCCTGGGGTCTCCGCCATCCAGCCGACGAACACTAATGTAAATGACCTATTTCCAAGAATCAGTGCTTCCTGGGTGCCTGGCTCTGGGCTCACAAGTCACACATATTATGTTATTTACCTCTCCCAGCAACTTAGGAGTCCACTTCCATTTTGGAGATGGGTAAACTGAGGTCACAGGTTTAGAAAGACAGAGTCAGTGGTGGAGCCCGAACTTGAGCCCACATCTCTCAATGGTGTACTTTGCAGAGGGAGGTGCTGGGAGAGTTCAGGTCATGGGGCCAATGCTGCCCTCTTTCCACCTTGGCCCATCTCCATCTTTCTGACTTTGGCTTCTAAAGCTGTGCCTAAATCCAGCCATTTTCCCCACATTCCAGGCAACAGGAATCCCGCAGGCCCTGCACTCTGAGGGCAGCCTGACCTGGGGCCCCTGCAAGTTTGACCTGGCTACAGACCTCCACAGTGACCATGGAGACGCCCACCTGCAGCTGGCCCACACCTGCGGGCCCCAGACCTCGGTCCTCGGGCGCCTGACACACTCCCTGCCCCTGCTGGACCGCCTGGGCCTGCCACCCCGGAGCACCATCAGCCTGACTGCCCAGCCCGGCCCTGCCACCCACAGCTCCCTGGACCTCCAGCTGGGGCCGTGCCAGCTGCAGGGCGCCCTGGAGCAGCGCACTGGGGACCAAAGCACATGGATGCTGGCCACCCAGCCAGGCTGCCCGCTGCTGGAGGTGCGTCTGGCAAGCCAGCAGGGTGACCAGTGAGGCAGCTTCCAGAACCCCTGTGTGAGGCCTGAGCCTGGCTGGCATCTCCCTCCAGGGGCTTCCCAAGATCCCAGCTACTATTTCCCAAATGCCCTCCTGGATACTTGGCCCCTATTTTCTGTAATCCCATGTTCCCATTTGGCAGATGAGAACATTGAGGCTGGGAGAGATTAGAGGCATGCAGCGCAGTGAAACTCAAGGACCACAGATTTGGAATTTATGAGTCTTATCCTTTTAGTAAAATTGTGAGAGCAGGAAGGAGACAAGGGAAGCTCTCGTCAGCTGACAGTGGGGAACAGTCACATCTTGGTTTCATAACCCGTTAAAAACCACAGGCTGGGTTTTATCTGGGCTGAGAGATGATGTGAGAACTGTCCTGTGATGTTTGGGGGCGGGGAATCTGTAACTCTCAGGAAAGGGGGACGCTGGAGTCTGGTCAGCAGTCAGGACTGGTGCCCTTGTCTGAGTGGGACAGGCCACCCCCCTGTCTCCTGACAGAGCTTCCTGGGCACAGGGACAGTCCGGTCCACTCAGCACCCCCGAGCATAGGGCTGAGCCCTGTCAGCAGTAAGCAGGCCGCCCCAGGATCGGGCCGTGACGGAGGAGAGCGTCCCAGGATAAAGCGAGCCAGCCCGCTAGGACTTCTTATGATGATGAAAATATTCTGTGTTTTGCTCTCTGGGACAGTAGCCAGTAGCCACGTGTAGCTACTGAGCACTTCAAATGAGCTCACTAGTGCTACAGAGAGACTGAGTTCTTACTTTTACTTCATTTTAATTTATTGTTGGGTATTTCTGAGGGGGGAAGGTAATGAGGTTTACTTATTTATTTTTAGAGGAGGTACTGGGAATTGAACCCAGGACCTCATGCATGCTAAGCATGTGCTCTACAACTTGAGCTACACCCTCCCCACTACTTCATTTTAATTTAAATGGAACCAGCCCCATGTGGTTAGTGACTGTCCTACTGGACAGCCTAGATGTGAAGCAGACTGAAGGCAGATCAGATTTGTACCTTGGCTCTGCTGCTTACTAGCTGTATGACTCTGGGTAATTTACTTTGCCTCTGAGCCTCAGTTTTCCCATCTGTAATATGGGGACAGTGACTACCCACCTCAGAGCCGTCAAATGGGGTGAAGAGAGAACCTTCTTATACAGCACTTAGCCTGAGGCTGCGGGTGTACTCAGTGGCCTGTGATGGATAGTTGTGTATTACGTTTGGTACTGCTGTTTTGTTGTTATGATAATGGGGCAGGGGCACAGATTGGTGGGTGGGGGAGCTGGAGGGGTAAGAGGGCAGAAGATGGAAAATCAGGTCACTCCCAACGTGGGACCGCCCTCTGACCCCCCTCTCTCTGGTCTGGCAGGGCCTGGGCCTCCCAGCAGGAACACAGCTCAGCGGCTCCCTGCAGGCCTCGGGTGGGGAAGCAGAAGCGTCAGGGGCCCTGGCAGTAGCCGGCCAGACCGCCTCCCTGACCTTAGTGGCGGCTGTGCACCCATCTGAGACCACACTTCGAGCGAAGCTGAGGCACACGCTGTCTACACTGCATGCCGTCCCCCCAGAGACCTCGCTGGCCGTCCAGCTTGGGTGGGAAGCCAGGAACCGGCTGGACGTGGAGCTGCACGTGGGGGCCTGCGAGCTCCAGGGCAGTGGTGAGCTGCAGCTGGACCGCCAGCTGCAGTGGTGGATGCTGGCCGAGAGCTCCTGCGAGGCCCTGAAGGTAGGTGTGCTGTGGGTGGCTGAGAGGGGAGGGCACCAGGGTCCCCAGGAGGCAGTCCAGGGGCCTTCTTTTTGACCACTGCCAACACAAGACAGATCGGGTGAACCAGGAGGAACAGACGCATCAAATTCTCATTCAGCACCTGCTCTGTGCCCTGAACACACAGCCGTAAGCAAAGCAGAGATGACTGCCTGCCTCAGGGAGACAGGCAGCCCCCAGGATAAATCGCTGAGCTGTGGTGAGGGCTAAGGAGAGAGAGAAAGTGGGAACGGGGGCATGAAAAGCAGGGCAGATACTGCAATTTTATATGTTGGTCAAGGTTGGCCCCAAGACAGGATGAGCACAGACTTGAAGGAGAGGAGAGAGTGGCATCGTAGATATCTGGAGAAAAGGGTATTCTAATTACGGCCTGTGCAAAGGCCCTAGACGCAGAAGGGCATTCTCTAGGACTGGGGTCAGTGAACTGTTTCTATAAAAGTCCAGATAGTAAATATCTTTCGCTTCGCCGGCCATTCAGCCACTGCGGTAGCTACTTAGTGCTGCGTTGGTGGCGCAAAGCACCATAGACAGCATGCACGGGGTGGGCGTGACCGTGTTCCAGTAAAGCTTTATTTACGACAAGAGGCGGTGGGCTGGATGTGGCCCATGGGCCATCGTTTGCTGACTCCTGTTTGATAAAAAGTCCATGAGGTGGGAGAGCCCTCAGATTCCAGATCCATCACAGGAGGAGAGGTAGGATCAGTTGGAAGTTGAATGTGAGTGTGAGAAAAAGAGGGGAGCCGGATGGCACCTCTGGCTTTGTCCCGCGTGACAAGAGAGTGGGGGCTGCTGTTCCCCGTGATGGGGAGAATGGTGGGCGGAGGAGGAAAGTTGGGGTGGGGATGTCACTGACTCACAGTCCCCTTGTGGATGTGTTAAATTTGACAGGACTGTTAAACGCCCAAGTGGAGATACTGGGGGTGCTTTTGGAGTCAAGGGGTCAGCTGTGATCTGGACTGGAGGCCTCCACCTCTAGGTGGTCACATTTAAAGTCACAGACTGGCCGAGGTGGCTCTGGGGTGGGTGGAGACTAACCACTCAGGCTGCAAATCTGAAGGCGTGGAAGGGAAGCGGCTGAGGGTACCAAGAAGAAAAAGCCGGGAGAAGGGCTCGAGGCTGGGGAGGAGGGGGTTTCAAGAGGAGGGGAGGGTTAATGGGGTGCGTGCTGTGTCAGGCAGCTGTACCAGGCGCTCGGGAAGGCCACTTGTGAGGCCAGGAAGTGCCCGACGGAACTGCAGTGCTGCCCCTGTCTCTGGTGGCTTTGAGCGAATCATCGTTCCTCTCTGGGCCTCAGTTTCACCATCCATAAAATGGGGTTCAAAGATCTCTTCCACTGTCAGGATTAGACGAAACAGCAGATACATGCTGCACTTGGGATCTGCTGGCAGGAAAGAGACGCCCACATGGGCCAGCCTAGCAGCCTGCTTCCCGGATGGGCTCCGATCTGCCTCTTGAGAGCAGGTGTTTGGGTTCTGTGCCTAGGGAGGCGGAGGGGAAGGGACAGAAGAGGTGGGGAGATGCACGTTCCGCAGCTGCCAGTTTGTTTCACAGGACTTGGTTCTCTTGCATGCAAAGAAGCGATCCCTCATGGTTTAGGGAGGTGGGAGGTAGGAGGTGAGGTGGGAGAAACTGAATGGCACCGGGCTACCGATGTGGGACCCTCAGGCGCTTTGAGAACCTGGTCAGTCATAGATCCTCTGCCAGAATGACTCACGTGTGCATACTCTTGCCCCATTTTATGGGCAGTTCAAGTGGGGAGCCCTGATGCCCACTTCAGACCCCACCCTGGTTAAGAAGCCCTGTTTCCATGTCTCTTTAAACCCCTCCAGGCCCTGGGGGTCCCAGGCCAAGTCAATGGCTCCGGGCACCTTGTGGTGAACTCCACGGCCTTGGACGCCCAGGTGCTGGTCACTGTGGATGCCAGCACACTACAGGGGCTGCTTGTCCTCAAGACCACCAAGGTGAGGATGTGGACAGGTTGGGTACTGAGGGCGGCCTGAGAAGAGGTGCTGGGACCACGTGCTTGCAAGGCCTGAGGAGAAACATTCAGATACCCTCCCAGTTCCACAGAGAGCCCTGGCAGATGAGAGCCATGAGTAGAGGAATGAGGCTTCTGGGGAGAAGTCCCTCAGCTGCCTCTTCCCCTTCCTAACTCGCCCAGGAGTCACCACCTATACAACTTTTTAAATGTCAAGTACATAGAAGCACACAGCATGTTCCATCCACCTTCTTCTGTTTAACGTGATGTTTGTGGGATTCACCCATGCTGTGTTGATTATCCTTTTCATGACGGTATAGTATTCCATGATGTGACCTTATTTTGTGGGCATTTTTACCCATCCTATCAGTTAGCATTTGGGCGGTGTCCAGTTTCTTGCATACTATTTTATTAATTAATCATGTAAATATTTTAATTCTATTTTTAAAACGTTTTCTGTGGTGTAAGACACATAACAAAATTTCCCATCATAACTATTTTTAAGTACACAGTTTAGTGGCACTAAGTATATTCATTGTTGTGCAGCCATCACCATCACCCATCTCCAGAGCTCTTTTCATCTCACAAAACTGAGACTCTGTCCCCATCGGACAATAACTCCCTGTTTCCCTCTCCCGCCAGTTCTTGGCAACCACTGCTCTACTTTCTGTCTCTATAACTTTGACTGCTCTAGGAACCTCACTGAAGTGTAATCATACAGTGCTTGGCTTTTTGTGACTGGCTTCATTTCCTTAGCATCATGTCCTCCAGCTTCACCTGTGTTATAGCAGGGGTCAGAATTCCCTTCCTTTTTAAGACTGAATATTATCACATCATAGGGATGAACCACATTTTGTTGATCCATTTATCTGTGAACGGACACTTGGGTACTTGGGTTGCTTCCACCTTTGGCTGTTGTGAATGATGCTGCTATGAACATGGATGTGCAGATAACTCTTCCAGACCCCGCTTTCAGTTCTTCTGCATGTGTGTGTTAAGTTTTGGCCTATTACAAACAGTGCTGCCTCACACTCTAGGACCTGACTCCTAGTGAGCGTATACGTGGAGGGGAGTTGCTGAATCGGAGGGTGTTGTGTGGATTCACCTCCACTTACTCAATTTTACTTGAACTAGCTGCCTCCCCAAAGCTCCCTGGGAGATTCTCTAACCGTTACTTAACCTCAGAGTCCCTGCTGCTTCTCACCCCGGGCGTGTGACGCTGAGTTGCCCACCTGAGAAGCAGCTCCATCCTGAGTCATTCTGAGCGTCATTCCGAGCATCTCGAGTTTTCCTGTGGGCTGCTGATGGTTTTCTCCGTCCACTGCGTCCCACCCTGGAAGGCATCTCTCTCTCGGACGTTCTGTGGGTGCCTCCCTATACCTCATGGAGTCTTTCTCAGTGAGGTTCCTCCCCTGGGCACCTCCCCGGTGAATTTCATCCACGCCACTTACTTTGTATCAGATGCCCCAAATGCATACACCGTATTTCCTGAAGATCCACCCAGCTGTCTTTCCACAGTGTGATGGCCAATGGGGAGGGGGAGAAAGAGGCTTGATGTCGTGTCTGTGAGTGGTTTGCTTTCCTCTCTGTGACAATCTGGCCACTTCCCCTGTATGTGAGTCTCTCTTGCTCCACTGCGGACCCAGCAAGAGGTGAACGTGCTGCTCACGCACAACCTGCCCCAACCTGGCCCCTTGGGCCTCCCAGCCCGGGGCCTGCTGGACCTGACCACCGGGCGGCTCGGGCCCAGCCACAGACACACCCTGCGGGTCAGAGTGGACGGCACACAGGTGCAGGGCTCGGGTGGGGGCTGGGGACTGTGGGGACGGCCCAGCCAATGGCCCAGGTCCCACGGTCATCCACCCTGGCAGGTGTCCGAGGAGCTGCCTTTCACTCGGCGGCCAGAGCACATCTCCCTGGACTGCGTGCTCCAGCACAACATCCCCACGCTGCGGGCGCTGTGGGTGGAGGACAAGCTGGGCCTGCAGGTCAGCCTTGGCGGGTGGCAGTGATGACAGAAATCCATGCAAGTGTTCATTCATTCACTCAACAAACCTTTTTGGAAGTTCACAGAGACAAGGGGATGGTAGAACGAGGTTCATCCTCCCTCTGAGCCTCAGTCTCCTCATCTGGGAATTGGGGATGATTGCACTCATTTCCCACACCCAGCCACGCCCCTTGGGACTGTTAGACCTTCTCCAGAGCCTCCCCCTCCTCACTCCCAGTGGCCCCAGTGCTTGTCCTCAGCCCCTTTTCCCTTTATCCACGCACACTCCATTCCAGTCACGGGCTTCTCCAGTCTCTCTTATCCGTGCCATCTCTGCATCACCATCTCCCTCATGTCTCCCTCCCCTGAACCCCAGACCCGTAAGTAGACCCACCTGCCTGTTGTATCTCCACTTGGGCACCTGGTGGGAAGCTCCAACTTGGCTGTTCCAAAACCAGACAGTCTGACCCCTCCAAGCCTGCCCTGCTCCGTTTCCCCAACTCGGCAAACGGCGCCTCGTCCGTCCTTCCAGCCATGTAGTCAAACCGCTGAAGTCATACTTTTTTTTGCCCACAAACAGTATCCCTCCTGCAGCAAATGCTGACAGACAGTGCTGCCTCCCAAGGGCACCCAGAACCCGGCCCCTTCTTACCTCCTCGGGTCACACTGGGTCCTAGCCCACTGGCTAGCTCTCTCGCTTCCACCTTGTGCCCCTCTGGTCTCATCTTCACCCAGCAACCCCCAGGTCCACTTGAGCCCCTCACTCAAGAGTCCAGCCCAGCAGCCGAGAACCTCCTGCACAGACTTGGCCCCATCCCTGCTCTGAGCCCACCTCCCACGTCTCCCCTCCAGCCATGCGTGCTGCCCCTCCCATTCCTCATGCCCCCCTTCCCTGGGGTGGGATGTCCTTCCCTTCCGTGCCCTCTGCCTTTCTCAGACCTCCCCTGGACAGGCCCCCCTCCAGTGTCACCCACGCCCCAAGCCTCCATAAAGAAAAAACCCTGATCTGTCCCTGCTTCTCACACGGAACACTTCTTGACCAGGGCCTGGGGTGTGTCCCTACATCAGCCAACTTTCAGACACCAATTGGGTGTTCTCCAACTCAGTTCAGTTCTGACACCGTCTACCGGAGCTCTAATTCTGCCTAAGCTTCTAATCATGGTTTGGTCTTTCTGGTGATCAGCCCCCACCCGGGAGCCCACCCAGAGTCACCTCGTTAGAACAAAAGCCTCTCCGATCACCTAACTTTTTTTCATTGTAAAATACATATGCTGTTTACCATTTGGACAAAAGTGTACAATTTAGGGGCATTTAGTACATTCATAAATTTGTGTATCCACTCTCTAATTCAGAACTTTTTCATCACCCCAGATGGGAACCCCGCACCCAGGAGCAGCCACTCCTCAGCCAGCATCCTCCCTCCAGTAGAACAGCACATGTGTAGTTAGTCCTGGGGGCAACAGTTATTTCTAACCTGCTCCCTTGAGGGGGTCCTGGTTCTCCCCATCCAAGCGGCGTGGGAAAACCCTAGGGTTTGCGGGAGCCGGGGCTAGCTGGCCGGGCTGGCTTTCTCTGTGAGGGGCGATCCAGTGTCTCCCGGGTTTCATTCCAGCTCTTCATGGACATTCATGACAGTGGCTCTGGCTTTGAGAATTCCGGACGCGTCTCAGTGGGGCCTGCATCGCTGAACTACTCCGTGAGCTGCCGTCACCACAGTGGGCACCTGCAGCTCTCTGGCCAGAGCGATCACAACAGCCTGGTCCTGTTGCAGGCGGGGTTCCCGGGCGAGGCCCATCTCGACGCTGAGCTGCAGATGCGTGGTAAGGAGCCGGCTTCTCCCAGGCCGGGACCTGCCCGCCAGCCTCAGGTCTGGACCCAGGGGCCCTGAGACCCACCCCTCACCAGCCCAGTGGGACCCTGAGCTCCAGGACTAACCAGGGACGCCTTTGCCCTGGGAGCCTGATTCCCAAGGGTACATTCATTTCCCAGGGCTGCCGAAGCAGCACCCCGTAAGCTAGGTGGCTTAAAACAACAGAAATTAATTCTCCCACAGTTCTGGAGGCTGGAAATCAGTGATCAGGTGTTGTTGGGGCCATGATGGCTCCAGAGTTTCTAGGGGAGACTCCTTCCTGCCTCTTCCAGCTCCTGGGGCCCCATCACTTCAGTCTCTGCCCCTGTGTCTCTACCTCTTCTCTCTTTATAAGGACACCAGTCACTGGTTTAGGGCCCATCCTCACCCAGTGCCTCATCTGGGCTCAATGACCTCTGCAAAGACCCTTTTTCCAAATAAGGTCACAGTCACAGGTACTGGGAGTTAGGACTTCAGCATGATTTTTTAGGGGGAAACAGTTTAACCCAAAGTGGAGGAGGAGGGGAACATAACAGTAGTAAGAACCGGCATTGATTGAGTGCTTACTGCGTACACACCAGGGAAGCTTTTGCTACGCAGGAGCTCAATGAATCTGCTCAGACATGCTGTTCACATCAAGGGAAAGTCAAAGCTCCTCATGGGGCCTCTGGGCCCTCAGGATCTGCACCCTCACCTCTCTGACTTCTCTCCTGGCCCCTGCTCATTCCACTCCTTGTTATTCTTCCAGCACCAGAGGCTGGCTTCTGCCTCAGGACCTTTGCACAGGCTGCCCTCTGCCTGGAATGCTCTTCCTCCATGTATCTGCTTGGCTCACTCCCTCACCTCCTTTGGGTGTTTTCCAGATGCTGTCATCTTCTCAGTGAGGCCTCTCTCACTCACCCCATTTATTTGCACCTCCACCTTCCTCCAGCTCTCTCCATCCCTCTCCCTGGCTTTGTTGTTCTGAGATACTGTGTGATTTAGTTATTAAATATCTTTATTTCTCATTGCCTGTCTTCCCCCAGGGCCCACACTAGAATGTACATTCCACAAGGACACGGGTGGCTCTTGTCTGTCTGTTTGTGGAGTGGTAATAGTAGGTGTTAAGTTAATCATCTGCTGAGTGAATGCATGAACATATGAGGCCAGGGTTGATTATAGCATCCCCATTTTGCAGGGGAGGAATAGAAGCTTAGAGAGGTTGAGTCACTTGTCCCAGGCCACCCAGCTGGCTAATGATGAACCCAGGCAGTATGGCTCCAAAGCCACCCTCTGACCCCCATGTAGACTGTGAAGATTAAGGTCCCCGAGTGGCCCCCAGGTACCTTGGGTCATTCTCTTCTGGCTTCACTCTTTGACCCCTGGCTCTTAGCTTCCTTGGGGGCGAGTGGGGGCCTGGATCGGACAGGGGACTGTCTCAGTGTGAGCTGACCTCACAGACCACTCTGAGGAAGGGTTTGTTGGGGGCATGGTGGGTAGGTGATGGAACAGTCACCCCAGGGATAATTTCCACCCCGCCCCAGTTCCTAGGGCCCAGGAGGCCTGGTGTTGCTGGCCTCCAGCCAGGGCGACCTCCCACCTCCCCCACCACCATCCACATTGGGCTGTCCCAGTCCCTCAGGGGACATTTTTTTGCCTGGTGTCAACATTCTTGGTGTCCCCCACAGTCAGGAACCTCCCTGAGCTAGAGGACTGGGTCCCCTTCCACCTGTGTCCCCTCCCTCCTCATGGCCCATATGTAGCAGGCACACATGGGTGAACGTTGGATAATGATGAAAGGAAACAAACCCTTTCTGAGACACACTGTGTGCCCCACGCGCAGGTATTCACCCGTGTGTTATCTCAGTTAATCCTGGTGATGTCCTTTGAGGTGAGCAGGCAGTGCCCACTTTATAGGTGAGGAAATTAAGGCCCAGAGCTGCCAGGCCTGCCTGTGTCTGCAAGGAGGGGCCACCCGCCCTGCCAGGCCCAGGTGGCAGGTGATGGGGCTGGGCCAGAACCTGGAATCTCCTTTTCTGGAGGGTTTTACCTGCCTGCCCAGATGAGAAGTGGCCCAGCTCGGGGGCAGGGGACTGGAAGAGAGTCCCACACAAGGTGAGAAGGGGCACAGATCCTCCAGTCTGGGTCAGGCTCGCTGCAGGTCAGTATCATTGGATATTGATGTGATATTTGATTAACCCTGGAGAGAAGTCATTCATTCGTTCATCCCGTCAACAAGTACTGGACACCTGTGATGTGACTGGAGCTGTGCTAAGTGCTAGGGACACAGAGCAGGGAGCAAGACAGACTAAAGGCCCTGCCCTCATGGGACTGACCTTTTGGCTGGGGAGAGAGCAGGAAGGGTTGGGAGGTACTTTGCATGGGCAGTCAGGGGAGGCTACTCGGAGGAGGTGTCATTTCAGCAGTGACCCCATTGAGAGAAGGAGCCGGCCAGATCGAGATTGGGAGGGGAGTGCCTTGCTGCAAATGATGTCACAGGGGCTCAGAGAGGTGAAAGGCTCTCCCAGGGTCGATCCCACTGATATCCTCAAGGCAGGGCCCATCCCACAGCCTCTGGTACATCCCTAAGCAGGGAAGGGAGGTGAATCCAAGTCCCCAGCAGCCTTTGCCTCTCTCTGCCCCTAGAGACGCAAGTCCAGGCCTGTGTGACCTTCCGAGGCGGGGAGGCTGGGGTCAGCGTGGACGTGGCAGTCCTGGTGGCCTGCCCTATGAATGGCTCCCTGGAGCTGATGGTGAATGCCAGCCACACAGCACATGCTCTCCAGACGCTGGGCCTGCCCTTCACCAGCCAGGTAAGGAGTGGGTGGGCCAGCCTCAGGCAAGGCAGGCTCCCTCCTAATTCTGTCAACTCCCATCCTGTTCCCAGGGGCAGAGGACCACTATGTGCACAATCCCGATGTGGCTGCTCTTGCTTTGTGTCTCTCCATCACTTTACAGTTTGTAAAGGTTTTATTACTAATAACAGTTGTGAGCAGTGTCTGCTGAGCAACCTCTGTATTCCCAGCTGTGGGGCTGGTGTGGACTGGCCTCTTGCAGCCCTGTGTTCTGGCTCCCGGTCCTGTGTGCTTTCCCACTATTTCACTCTTTAATCAGAATCAAAGCCCAGCTTCCATTTGTAGAGTGCCTACTGTGTGCTCTGCTCCCCAGCGAGGGGCAGAGCAGCTCAGTTGTTACTGACGCCATCTCCGGAGGTCAGTCCCAGCTCTGCCACTTGCTGGCTGTGTGGCCTTGGGCAAATTCCTTAGCCTCTCTGTGCCCTCAGTCTCCTCATCTGTGAAATGAGGCTCATAATTATACTGATCACGTGGGGGTTGTGAGGACGGGATGAGTTAACACCACTGATGCACCTGGGCTGGTGCGTGGCCTAGAGCAGGTGCTTTAGAAGCTTTTGCTGCTCTGGTGACGGTGCTGATGATGGTCACTGTAACCACCACCACCGTCATCTCTGGGTCACACACGACAGCTGAAGTGACCTGCCCAAGGTCACAGAGCAAGTAGGCATTGAAACAGGGACTCTGGCTTGGTTCTGGGTCTTTCCCTGAGATGCCGGCCTCCCCAGCTCTGAGAAGGGGAATCAGCTGTGGCCCCCACACGCGGGGCTTTGCCCTAGCCACTGTCACTTGGAGCGAACTCACCTTGCTTGGCTGGGCCCTCCCACTACCCCGCGAGTCACAGAGCACATTCTAGAACCTCTTTCTCAACCTCCTGTTTTGGATTGTCCAGCCATCCCCCTGCCCCCGACTCCACTCGGCCATGGGGAGGCCTCCGGGGCCAGGAGGTCACTTCATGCAGAGCTGGTGTTCCTATAACCCGCAACCGAGCGCCCCCAACTTCCCTCTCCCCCACTTCGTCTGAATCCTCTTTTCCTGGACTCAGGGTCGGGTGGTGAGACCCACGGGGAGATGGTTCTTTGCTGATGCCTGGGGTGCAGGTCTGTGTTGGGGGCCCACAGTGGGCCACCTGGGCTGCAGTGAGGGACAGACCCAGGCCCTGTGCACGGGTCTTCACCATCCAAGAGGTTATTAGATGGGGCCAGGCCTGCTGAGGGGCTGTCATGCCATGCTGGGCTCGGGGCACGGGGATGTACTGGGGCTGCAGGTCGTGGCCTGGCCTGTGAGGGTCCTTGGGCCCCTCCCCATGCCTCACAGCCCCCCGATCTGCTCCCTCTTCAGCTCCTGTTTCGGCATCTCTGGGCAGAGGAGGAGATGAGTTCCTCCCTGCAGCTGATCTGTGATTCTCAAGCCAACCTGGTCCTCCATGTCCGTGGCCAGAACCAGGTGCTCAGGTAAGGGGTTCTCTAAACTTTGGGGGTCCTGAAAGAAGAGGAACAGGTGAGGGAGACTTCAGCTGAGCACCCCTATCCCCAACCCACAGCGCCTCCTTGAATCTTCCCCACAGCCCCACTGCACCGATGTGGAAGGGGAGGCTCAGAGAGGCCAAGTGACTTGCCCAAGGTCACACAGCTAAGAAAATAACTTCAGTCTCTGGGGGCAGGACATGGATGTGGAGTTCTTAGTCTCACAACTAAATGCATTCCAGGCCTCAAATACGTATTCATAACTATTATGGCCCTTGAGTGTGGGGACCTACTGGGCACCTGGCTCAGGGATTGGGCGTCTTACATTCAGATGAAGTCGGGTGGGTCACCAGATTCCAGCATACGTACCAGGTCATTGAAGATGAGTAAGCCACCTGTTACAGATGTAGACTAGTGGTTCTCACCTAGGGGCAAATGTGCCCACCCAGGGGCATTTGGTGATGCCTGGGGAAATGTCTGGTTGTTACAACTGGGCAGAGGGTGCTACTGGCTTCTAATGGGCAGGGGCCAGAGGTGCTTCGTACATGCACAGGTCAGCCCAAAACGATGAGTCACGTGACCTGGGATGTCAGCCGTGCTGATGCTGAGACACCCTGGGGTAGGGGAGCCATCAGGATGGGACAGCGCCCAGGGCTAGCAGCAGTGGGGAGCTGTGAGCACCCGGCCTGAAGGATCCAGGGAGCGGTGCTGTGTGCTCAGGGCTGCCGGGAGGGAGCCTGGGTTTAAATCCCACCCTCCAGATCCTGCTGAAGTTCCCACTGACCAAACCCGAGGTGGCCATTGGTGGGTACTTCCCTGGCCCCTGTACTGAAGGGGAAACTGAGGCTTGGAGCCTGCACCTGAGGCACTTGCCCAGTGTGCCAGAATGAGGCAGAGGCTGAGCTGGGATTCAAACACAGGTCACCTGGTGCCACGCTCCAGCCTTAACCACTCAGCCCCACGGCCCTCCGGCCTCAGGGCATGGGAATGACCTTTCGTCCAGCTGCTGCTGTGTTCCCGGATCTCCAAGCCTCTGCTGGGGACGTTGGCTTGGTATGACCCGGCCCTGGGCAGGGGCCCTCATGCCAGGCCTCTTGTGCTTTTTTCTTCTTTCCAGCAAAGAGCTGCAGCTCTCGGCCCAGCATCACCTCCCCATCCTCCTAGGCGGCTGCCCCAGCAGAGCCTCGGCCTCTGCCAAGGTAACTGTGTCCCGCCACCCCTGAGCTCCTAACTGGTTCCAGATGCCCTGCCCGAGGCTGGGGGTGGGGGGGCCACAGGGAGTGTTAACACATCCACATCTGTCTGCCGGCCTGCAGCAGGCCCCTGTGGGCCACCCTCGGATACCCCTGGCTCCAGCTTTCCCAAACAGGCCCAGGTTTACATTCCTGGGCCAGCCCCCTGCAGCCCCCAGCCAGGCCCACAATACCCTCAGGAGCCAGGGGAGGCTCGCCCACCCAGTGCCTGGCACCTGGCACTGCCTCACCCGGCCTGGCATGCTCCTGGCTGCCAGATCGGATGACATGGGCCTTTTGAGCTGAGCCAGCATCACCTCCCAGGTGTCCCATCTGCCTGCCCAGGGCCCAGGGTCTCTGTCTTCCTGCCCTTGTCTGCGAATCTCGTTTTCACCTGGAACCCACAGGAATCCCTCATCCATGCATCTGTGCTGTGCGTGTGGCATCTAGGGGTACTAGGGGGAAGCAGGAGGGCCTGTGAGACCCAGGCTGGGGTCCCCCCTCCCTCTGTGCAGCTGTTGTTTATTTTTGTCTGCCCCTCTCGCCCAAGTCAGGAGATCTTGGAGGGTATGCCCAGCGCCTGGCACAGGGCCCAGCACATAGTAGGTGCCCAGTGAAAGATGGTGAGTGAATGAATGAATGAATGACTGGGTGAGTAGATGACTGAGTGATTACACTCACCGACTGGTCACTTCATTATCCCACCAGCCACCAGTTTGTTAAAAGCCCTGCCTGCCCTGTCCCAGGCTTTCTTTATAGAGCACCTACTGTGTGCCGGGCCCTGTACCGGAATGTTCACCCACCACCTCTGTGCTCCCTAGACTTCACTGTGCAATCATTCAGAGAACCTCTTAGTTTTCCCTCAGTCTTTATTTTGAATAATTTCCAACCTATAGAAAAGTTCCTGTAAGACAGTGAACTTACGAACTGGGGTTTTTTTTTTTTCTAGTTTTGTTGAGATATAATTGACATACAGCCCTGTAAAGGCTTCAGGCATACAGCTTACTGATCTGACTTACCTGTATTGTGAACTGACCACAGAAAGTTTAGTTAACATCCAACATCTCACAGAGATATATAAAAAAATCTTTTTCTTCCTTGTGGTAACTCTTAGAATCTACTCTTTTAACTTTCAAATATACTATTCAGCAGAGTTAATTATAGTCATCCTGCAGTACACGCATCCCTGCTATTTATTTATCTTACATCACCAGTTGTTCATAGTTTGCTGTATCTTCCTGTTGATATTTACATATGTTGTATACTTTTGTTTATTTGTACACATACATATTTCTTCTGTATTATTGTGGGTTAATATTGAGATGTTCCTGGAGAGGTCATACCTCATTACTCCTAAATACTTCAGCTAGTGTTTCCTATAACAGGGGTGTTTTCTTGTATAATACAATAGACTGACAAAATTCAGGAAATTTAACATGTGACATAATACTGTTATCTAATACAGAGTCCGTAATAAAATTTCCCAGTTGTTGCAATAATTCTTCTTTTGCAATAATGCTCTTTCGAGCTTTCTTTTTTTTTTTCAATTGAAGTGTAGTCAATTACAATGTTTCAGTTTCTGGCGTACAGCACAGTGTCCCAGTCATGCATATATGTACATATATTTGTTTTCATATTTTTAATTAAAAAAATCACTTAATTGAGGTATGGTCAACACATAAAAAGCTGTACACATTTAATATGCACAACTTGAAGAGTTTGGAGGTAAGTATACACCTGTGAAACCATCCCCACAATATAAATTTTATACTTAAACATATGTTTTCATATTTTTTTGTTAAAGGTTATTACAAGATATTGAATATATAGTTCCCTATGCTATACAGAAGAAACTTTTTAAATCTGTTTTTATATATAGTGGGTAACATTTGTAAATCTCAAACTCCCAAATTTATCCCTCCCTCACCCCCTTTCCCTCAGTAACCATAAAATTGTTTACTATATCTGGCTGACTTCTCTTATAATGACAGTCTCTAGGTCCATCTATGTTGCTGCAAATGACATTATTTTATTCTTTTTTATGACTGAGTAGTATTCCAGTGTATAAATATGCCACAGCTTCTTTACCCAGTCATCTGTTGATGGACATTTAGGTTGCTTCCATGTGTTGGCTGTTGTATATAGTGCTGCTGTGAACATTGGGGTGCATGTATCTTTCTGAATTAGGGTTCCCTCTGGCTATATACCCAGAAGTGGGATTGCTGATAGGTCTATTTTTAGTTTTTTGAGGAATCTCCGTACTTTTTTCCATAATGGTTGCACTAAACTACATTCCCACCAACAGTGTAGGAGGGTTCCCTTTTCTCCACACCCTCTCTAGCATTTATCATTCATGGGCTTTTGAATGATGGCCATTCTGACTGGTGTGAGGTGATACCTTATTGTAATTTTGATTTGCATTTCTCTGATAATTAGCAATATTGAGCATTTTTTTCATGTGCCTCTTGGCCATTTGTATGTCTTCATTGGAGAATTGCTTGATGAGGTCTTCTGCCCATTTTTGGATTGGGTTGTTTGGTTTTTTGTTATTAAGCTGTATAAAGCTGTTTACATATTCTGGAAATTAAGCTTTTGTCAGTTGCATCATTTGCAAATACTTTCCCCCATTCCATAGGTTGTCGTTTTATTTTGCTTATGGTTTCCTTTGCTGTGCAAAAGCTTATAAGTTTAATTAGGTCCCATTTGTTTATTTTTGCTCTTATTTATATTGCCTGGGTAGACTGCCCTAGGAGATCATTGCTAAGATTTGTTTTGTTTGTTTTAAATCCAGGATGCAGTCCAAGATCACCCAGCGTATTTAGATGCCATGTCTCTTTACTTTCTTAATCTAGAACAGAGGTTCCTGTCATGGGCCAGAGAGTAAATATTTTAGCCTTTACCCCCAATACTGTCTCTGTTGCGAACTACTCATCTCTGTGTTGTAATAGAAAGCAGCAATGTGCCAATGGGCGTGGCTGTGTTCCAGTAAAACTCTTCTTTACAAAATCAGGCAGGGGCCAAATTTGACCCAAAGACTGGCCCCTATTCTAGAAATTCTCCTCCCACTGCCTACCTTCTTTTTTTTCCCTCTCCAACCTTGTATTAAACTTTTCAGGTGCTGCAAAATTAATTTTGTAGTGAACCCCCCCATACCCATCACCTAGATTTTCTCATTCGTATTTCCCTCTAGTTGCTTTCTCACCTCGCTCTCTATCCTTAATTTTTGATGCACTTCAGAGTAAGTCGCAGATACTGATATCCACCCCCCGCCGAACATTTCATTATCATTAATCACCTTCAGGAAGATTTCCTTCATTGACAGTTTTGCAGGATCCACGCAGCTGTTTTGTGAAAATCCTCCATTTAAATCTGTCAGATGGTTTGTGAAAGATGAGATTCGGGCTGAGCAGCTTTGACAGGGGGCTCCTTTGGAGAGTGATGCTTCTGGGGAGCTCTTAGTAATACTTGACCCTGTTCCCAGAGGTTCTGTTTTTCCAGGGCTTAGGGGGAGGCCCAGCATCTGTATTTTTAGCAAGTGTCCAGAGTGATGCTGCTCTTCAGCCAGCCTGGAAGTTAGCACATTATTTCATATGGTTTCATACCAACCTATTAATAAAGTAGGTATCATTATCCCAGTTTATGAGGCTAGAAAGTGGAGGCTCAGGTGGTTGAGGAACTAGCCAGGGTTCATTCAGCCCACACCCGGCGGAGCTGGAATTGGAGCCCTGTTCTGTTTGATGCAATGCCTTTGCATTGTCCCCTGTGCTAGGCTGCCCCCTGCTGTCTGTAGTGGTAATACAACTAGAATTCTTGCCTGCTGGCCCCAGACAGGTAGCTACGTTCAAGTCAGCATTAAGCATGAAGGGCAGGGGGAGATTTTTGTCATGGCCACACCTGGTGATCTGAACTGAGGTTCTGGACCCTCGTGTCATCAGAGTTCATCCTGCCCAGGGAGCTGTGGGCTTGGGCAGGCAGAGCCAGCATCCTCCTGAATGTCCCACCAGAGACCTGGATGAGGAGATCTGACTGGCTTTTCTTCTGACCCAGCTACGATACTCTGAGGGTGGAGCCGAGAGCACGTTTGTCTTGGTGGTGGAGAAGCGACACTTCCACGTCAGCACCAGGCTGGTGGCTGCTAAGAACCGTCTCGCCAACATCATCAAGCTGGAACAGACCTTCCCCCAGGTGCGTGGAGGAGGCCAGGGCGGGCTGGAGGGCTCCTGGGGTGGCCCTTTAAGGAGAGAGGAATTGTCCCGGTTCCTGGGAGGACCTAGTGCAGCACGGGCTGTGAAGTAGGCAAAATTTACTGGAATGGATTCTCAGCTGATTTCAATGTCCATCTGTCCTTCCTTCCTTTTGCTATTTGTTCAGGCCAGGCACTGTTCCAGAAGCTGGGAATGTTGCCTAGAACAGGATTGATGAGTCCTTTCTCTCATCAAGTGTACAGTCTTGGGAAGATTGGGGAAAAAGTCAAATAAAAAATATACCAGATGGCAAAACATACTATTTAAAAAAAAAAACAAAACAACCACAATGGAGTGATATGAGTGGGAATTACACGGAGTTATTTACATGTCCAGGGAAGGCCCCACTGAGGAGGTGACATTTGAGCTAGCCCCAGATCACAAGCAAGTATCAGCCATTTGAAAATCTGGTGAAAGGGCATTCCAGGCAGAGAGACCAAGATGTGCAAAGGGCCTGGGGCAGGGATGAATTTGGCCTGTTTGAGGAATGGCCACTGGGCTAGAGCAGAGTGGGTGGGGGGAAGCAGTAGGCCGTGGTGGGAGTCCAGTCATGCAGGGCGTGTCAGGCCACAGAGGCTAGTTTGGAGTTTATTCTCTCTGAAATTGGAGGCCTTTTGAGGACTTGAACCAAGAGATGCTTTCAGATTCCTCTGGCTGCTCTGTGGAGAGGGGCCTACAGAGGGCAGCAGAGACACCAGTGAGGAAGCCAGCAAGCAGGGCAAGAATGACGGTGTCTTGGACCAAGGTGGGGGCAGTAGCGATGGGTTTTTAGAAACTTTTAAGAGTGAACTCCTCTTCTCCTCCCCACAAGAATCCCCCTACAGTGCCCTTGAGCCACCCTCCACCTGTGGCACCCACCGGCAGGGAGAGTACCCTTTGCTGAGCCTTTGCACAGGCTGTTCCTTGTGCCTAGAATGCCCTTCCCTGCTTTGTCCACCGACTTCTTTCTCTGTGTTCTTTGGTCCCTTGACTATTCCTGTCATCTTGTCTCACCATTTCTGTCTGTGTGACTCTCCCCACCAGCTGGGGAAACCTTGAGGGACCAGAACCAGTCTTGGTTACCTTTCTACCCTGACGCCCAGCACTGGGGCAGGAATGTACTACCTGCTCACTTAAAGGTTTACGAACTCCTACTACCAATGGCAGTGGCGCCCACATGGCACCCTCCAGGGGTCTACCCCTCAGCTGAGCACACCACTCCCATTATCTCGCCATTGACACTGTTATTCTTACCCCATTTTATAGACAAGGAAACCGGGGCTCAGAGAGGTTAGGAAACTGGCCTAAGGCCACACAGCTCAGAAGTGGAGCCGAGAGGTAGCTGTCCTCTTTACAGGGGGCGTCAGTCTCCTGTTTGTCACACCCCTTCCACTCCCACACACTCCCCCATCACGTTATCTGCCCAGCCTCGCAAACCATTAAGCTCCATAGACGTCCCTTGTGTTTTCTCTCCTGAACGCGTCTCGCCTTTCTTACACTAAGCGGGGACGTGGCCTAGGCTCCCGGTAACCCAGCTCCATCTTCCTCTTCCAGCTCAGCACTCTCCCTGGGGAGCTGGTCCTGCAGACCTCATACGAGCGAGCCCGTGGCACCTGCGTCCTGTACCACGTGGTGCTGTGGGACAGCCAGGAGGTGGCCCTCAATGGGAGCCTCTCTGGGCCCTGCCTCAAGCCCACCAGGACTCTCGGCCTGCAGGGTGAGTGTCCCAGGGGTGCTAGCGGGGGTGGCCTGTTCACCTGCCCATCAGTACCATCACTGAGCATCTGCTTGTCCCAGGAGCTGTTCCAGACACTAAGAATCTATCAGGAATTAAGATGGTCCAGGTCACCACCCTCAGGGAGGCAGGCAGTGAGCAGAGACACGCACTGAGCAAGAATGTCAGGGTGTTTCCACAAACGAGAAGGGCTGTGAAAACAAATGGGGTCTGGTTTGGGGGCATGGGGCTCCCCCAGGTGGGGTGGTCTGGGAAGGCCTATCTCAGGAGGTGACATTCATGACAGGAAGGAGCTGGCTGTGGAAGGAATTAGCTTCATGGCTGGAGCAACAGCAGTGAGGCCAGTGGGGCTGGAGAGGACACAAGGGAAGAGAAGTGGGGAAACAAGCCAGGAGAGGTCGAGGGATCCAGGTCACACAGGTTCTCAGCCCCTGACGAGGTGTTTGGGTTTTACCTGAGTGTGATAAGACCGGAGGGCAGGGCTAGCGTGTGGAAGGGGTGGCAACCCCGAGCATCCTCAGTGGAATTTCGGAGCTGAGGCTGACGGACTAAAGGCTGGCAGTGGAGGTGAGTGCTGTCCCACGGGGCCTCCCACAGTGGCACCTGTGACCTTTGAGGTTCTCCAGGAAACAGCCTCCCAAGAAGGGGCCGTGCAGACGCTCAGACTGTCACTTTGTGTTGGAGGAGGCCCCTTACACAGAGCAAAGCCTGACCTGCTGGCCTGCCAAATGGGAGGCACAGAAAACGGCTTACTGGGTAGCCCAGTGGAATTCCCCAGGGTCACAATTGCCACCCATGTGCCCTACAAGGCAGAGGAAATGCGATGAGCCTTAGCTTGCCAAGGGTGTGTGTGTGTGTGTGTGCACACTGGGGGGGCCCAGGGGTGGGCTGAGCAGCTCGTGGACCCTGCCGTGTGGTTACAGAGTGAAGGAGGTGGCAGATCAGGAGGTGTGGGGGGGGGCACATAAACGTGGTCAGCGTTCCCTGGGCTGATGACAGGATGACACCTTGAAAACCAGTTAGTGCCACTGTCTCTGGGCACAGCTTCCCAGGGTCTGTACAGGGACTGGCAGCACCCCTTCTAGGGGGCTCAGAGGGCACCAGGGTATCTGCAATGGGGTCTTGAGTGGACTCTTACTCTGGGGTGGGGGTCTAGGAAGGTGGGACCAGTTGGTGGCTTCACAAAGTGGGGTGAAGTGGTACAGGAGGTCAGGGCAGCTGGACTCAGCCCTAGGGGATGAAGGAAGAAAATTTAGGGCAAGGAGACTATCTGCTGTGAGGTCTCAGCTACAGGGGTACCACCAGTGTCACACCCCAAGGTGGAATGAGAGCACAAGACAGCAAAGTGTGGCCAGGTGGGTGTGGGGCATCCCAAGGGGCCTGGGTAACTGTGTCAGGGACCTGAGAGTGGCATATGTAGGGGACTGTATCAGTCAGCTGTTGCTGTGTAACAAATGTCTCAAAACTCATCATTGCTCCTGAGCCTAGGGGTCAGCTGGGCAGCTTTTCTGGTCTTACTCAAGCATCAAGGTCAGCCCCAAGCTGGGTAGGTGGTGTGCTGGTCTTGGCTGGGCCTTCTAACTTGTTTGGGGGCTGGCAATCTGTCAGCTGGTCTAGGACAGCCTCGCCTGAAATGTCCAGGTGCTGTTCTGTGTGGCGTCACCATCTAGCAGGCCAGCCTGGGTTTGTTCTCGTGGTGGCTGGGCAGAGGTCCCTGAGAGCCAGTAGGGCTCTTAAGTCCTGGACTGGGGGTTGGCGGTGTCAACTTCACCCAATTCCAGAAGCAAATCACAAGGCCAGCCCAGGTTCAAGGGCCAGGGGAACAAATTCCACCTCCTGATGGAGGAAGTACGAAGCCTCGCAGGTGTGGAGATTTGGGGCTCTCACGGGGACATCGAGGGACAATGTTGAGTGGGACAGGGACAAAGTGAGGGTGGAGCTTCTGAATTTTGTGCAGGTTACCTCAGCATGCAGCCCCCAAATGGTCCCCTCCCTGAGTTGGTACCTGTGTCAGCTCAGAGTCACCTGCCCCCTCTCCATCTCAAGCTGATGTCCTCAGCTCATGTGCCTGCCCCTCCCTGTGTTCCCCCACCCAGCGGAGCTCACCCACGCGCTGCCACTCTCCCTGCCGCGGCGTTTCAGCCTCCGCCTGTCCTGCGAGCATTCTCGACGCGGCCACCAGGATGCGCTGGTCGTGGGCTGGGATGGCGAGGACCAGGTAGGCGCGCCGGGGCTGGAAGGAGACCCAGGACTCCCACTCTGCAGCCTGAGCTGGACAACTGCGTCAACCTGGCAGGGCTTGGTCCCCAGGGGACCACAAGAAGGTCCCTGGGTGGAGGGAGGGTCCTTGGGTCCCAAACCACCTGAGTAATAACAGGAAGACCCAAGGCTGACCTGTACCGAAGGCCTCTCATGTGCCAGGCACGTCATCCCCATTTCTAGAAGCTGAGAGGGAAGCTCAGAGAGGTACGGTGACTTGCCCAGAGTCACGCACCTCCTGGAAGGCAGGGCTGGGTTTTGAACCCATGAAATGCCTCCAGCGCCTCTTTCCTTAGCCACCACGTGTCCCCCCAGTCCCGTCTTTGTCACAGGCTTATCCCCTTTGGCTCCTCTGCAAGCCTCAAGTTACTCCTTTGCAAAATGATCTGAAGCCCTTGGAGGGGCTCCCACAGGGCTGGAGCCTTGTGCTCAGAGCCAGCGGCCCTCACACCCGAGGCCTTGATGGAGAACGTTGTCTGCCCTGGGTCAGGAAGGGGCCAGCCTCTCAGCCTGTCCCCTCCCCAGGTGGCGCTCTCCTCCTCTCTGCGGCTGCGGAGGGCCGCGCTGGCCGCCCGCCTGGCCGTGGCTCACCCCTTCAACCTCTCCTGGCGGCATGCTGAGGCCAGTGGCCTTGCTGAGAGCAGGGGCGGCAGGCAGAGCCGGCAGGTGAGCAGGGAGCATCCTGGCAGGCCTTGGTGTCGGAGTCTTGGGGGTCCGTGAGCTGCATGGCTGAGCCCTTGGGTGGGGCATCTGGGACCATGTGCAGGGGAAGAGGATACTGTGTGCTCATCAGCGACAAGGATGCCTCTGGAATCAGATTCCCGAAGCTTGGGACCCTCGGGGGTCCTTCCTTCCTTTCTTCACTGATCTCTTATTAAGCACCACCTGTGTGCCAGGCACTGCTGAAGCACAGACACAGTCCCTGCATGGAGGGAGCTGGCGTGGCAGTTGGGGGAACAGCTTACAAGCACGTCTAATTCACCATTTATGTACTTGTTTGTTTAGTCAGTAACTGCTGGGGTTGGAGCAAGGCGCTGGGCTCTGTGTCTAACTGGGAGGCTGTGGGCAGCTCACAGCACCTCTCTGAGCCTCAGTTTTTTTTCTTCTGTGAAATGGGAGAGAGCAGGCCAGTGTGTGCCAGGCAAAACAGGCAAAAAGACCAAAACTCAAGCAAATGAATGACTACAAAATTAATGTTGTGATAAGCACCATGAAGAAAGTAAGGAGGATGCTAAGAGAGAGAATAATTAGGGGTGGTGGTGGTGGCTGCTTTAGATGAGGCGGTCAGTGAGGGCTTCCTGGGGGAGGTGGCTGGTCAGCTGAGGACCTGTGGAAGAGGAGGAGCCGCCTACGGCAAGCTGGTGGAACAGCTGCAGTCCAGGCAAAGGCCCTGAGATGGGAGCAGGCTGGGCGCTTCAGGAAGAGCCAGAGGCGATTACGGCCAGAACAAAGTGACAGGGTGGGGCAGGTGACAAAGGAGATGAGATTGGGTGAGCGGGGCAGACCGGGTAGGGCCCTGTCTCAGCTCAGGCTGCCATGGCAAAATACTACAGGATGGGTTGTGTAAACCACAGACGTCTGTTTCTCACACTTCTAGAGGCTAGAGTCCAAGATCAAGGTACCAGCACAGTCAGGTTCTGGTGAGAAGCCTCTTCCTGGCTCGCCGCCCTCGCACTTTGTCCTCACATGCCAGGGAGAGAGCTTTCTGGGGTCCTTCTTATAAAGACACTAATCTTGTCCTGACCTCCCCCCACCCAAGCTGAACCTAACCAGCCCCTAACTGGCCCTACCTACGTCTTAATGCCATCACACTGGGGATTGGGGCTTCAACATAGGAATTTCTAGGGGGGAACACAAGTCAGTCCATAGCAACCCCATGGGCCCCAGTAAGGGGCTCAGATTTCATTCTGTCTTGGGAAGTGACAAGTCTGGATGTTGAGAATGAGGAGCTTTCCATCAAACACTTCTAGCCTCCCGGGCTGAGCGTGGTTCTGAGCTCTTGCAGACAAGAGCGGGAGGAGGAGGCGGTGTCTCTGCCCCCTCCACACGCCTCCAGTCCCCTGGAGGGGTGGGCAAGGGCACACTGGCTTCTCCACCCTCCCCACGCCCCCTCCCACCAGCCTTTCTATCCCCCCCACCCTCTTACCCATCTCCACCCCACACACACAGATGGGGGCATCAGCCTCTCCTCCGCCCTGCCTCTCCCCTCCCCCTGCTACCGGCCCCATTTCCACGCAGGCGCAGCTTGCCTGGAACGGAGGGCGGCCTGTGACTGTGCAGCTCACCTGGGCCGACAGGTCGTCGGCACACAGCACCATCTGGGATGCCTGCCTGGCCGCCTCCCCGGGGCAGGTAGGCACTGGCTGCGTGGCTGGCCAGGCACAGGGCTTTCCCTAACTCCGGGCCCTGTGCTGGCTCCCACGTCACATACTCCATCCTCTTCCCCGTCAGCTCCAGGAAACCTGGGGCCTGGGTGCCCTCAGGGCCTGTGGGGCCTTAACACAGTCCTCGACTGTGTTCAGTGAGTGGCTCGATCTGTCCTGGGACCGGCGCCGGATGCAGCAGAACCTGACATATGAGGTGAGGCCTGAGGAGCGGGGTGGCCCCACCCACTGCAGAAAGTGCTTGGCTCCGGGGCCAGATGGTCCTGGGGGTAAGTGCTAGCTGTGCTGGGGACCCTAGGCAACTCATTTCTCCACTGTGAGCCTTGGTTTCCTCATCTGTGAAATGGGTGCAATAATCCTTCCCTGACTGGAGCAAGGCACGCAGCACAAGACAGGCACTCAGAGAGCAGACAGGGAAGGAGCTGGTGATGCCAGTGGGCTTCTGGGGATGGATGGGGAGGGCTGGGAGCTCAGGTTCCCAGAGGTGTCAGGTCAATGTCTCCCCAGCATAACCGCCTGCCTGGGGCTCCTGATGGGGCCAGCTACTGCTCTGCAGACCCTGGGGCAGGGACGGGGCCATGGAGAGATGGGGACAGCTAGCCCTGAAAGTCCCTTGCCCCTTCTGAACCTCTTTAGGCCCAGTCCCTCAGGCTCCCTACTGGGAGCATAAATGTTGCAGTGAGGCTGCCCAGGGCTCTAATAGCGGGGTTTCTGGCACCTGCTCCCCTCTCATTGAGAGTCTCCCGAATGCAGCTGGCTGTGGGCATCCTCTCTTATGAGACGAGCCCCCATCCCATGGTGCTTTCTCATTTCAGAGGCACCAGCCGTACCGGCCAGACAAGATCCGCGCAGAGGCCAGGCTGGAGCACGTCCTCACGGCCTCCTGTGCCACGCAGAGCTTCCGGGGAGACATGGAGACTGACTACACTCGCTGGCTGCGCCATTCCCTGCAGCTGGGGCTCTGCCGCCTCCCCAGGGTGAGTCTGTCTGGGGGAAGGGTCCAAGGACCCTGGGGAGGGAGGAGAGAGAAGGGTGCCCACCCGGTCACAGCTCTGCCTGTGCTGCTGGGCGGTCACGGGCCGGGCTGTCTCCTCTCTGAACATCCGGTGTTTCGTCTGAGGGATGGAAGACACAGGAGGTTCCAGCAGAGAGTGAATGTGAGATTTAAGACGTGACACAGGGAGAGTGCTCAACTCGTAAATGAAAGCTGCTCTGGTCCTCATCATTGTCAGGGGGAGGTGTTGGGACCCCTTCCCCCAAAATTTCCCCTGGGGTTGTTAGCTGGTTGATTGGTCTTTCATTTCTTCCATCTTCGCATCCATCCATCTGCCCACCCTCTGATCCATCCATCCCCACATCCTCCCATCTCTCCCTCCACCCCAGGGGTTACAGACTTTTTCTGTAAAGGGACAGATAGTAAATATTTTAGGTCTTGCAGACCATATGGTCTCTGTTGCAACTACTCAACTCTGCCATTGTGTCATGAAAGCCACCATAGATGATATGTAAACAAATGGGTATGGCCATTCTCAATAAAAATATATTTATAAGAACAGGCAGGGAGCAATTTGGCCCATGAGGCATAGTTTGCCAATCCCCAATCTGTTCATCCGTTCCCTCAGAAAGCATCTGTGGGTCTTATGCCAGGCTCTCTTCTAGGTGCAGGGACAAGGATGGTGAAAGGGACAAACCAGGTGCCTGCCCTCCTGGAGCTCACAGTCCAGCGGGTAGAGGAAGATAAACAAGATGCATGATATGCGGGCAGGTGTGGTGAAGGCGGTAGAGGAATGAAGCAGGGAGAGTGGACAAAGGATTGCAGGGGGCCTTGCTGACAAATGCAAACTGCAGCAGGAGCAGCCAGTGCAAAGGCCCTGTGGCAGGAGCATGCTGATAGTGTTTGAGGAACACAGGGTGGCCCTTATAGAGAGAGCAAGGAAGTGAGTTTAGGAAGATAACAGAGATCCATAAGACCTGCCAAAGAGACTGGTTTCTCCTCTAAGTGCAGTGGGAAGGCAGAGGCTTTGAGCAGGGGGATAATGTCTGATTTGCTTTTTTTTTAAGGTCAGTCTGGCTGCCAAGTGGAGAAGCTGGAGCAGAAGTGGAGGCTATTATGAGTCTTAGCATGAGACCAGGGCATGTTGGGGAGAGGACGCTGTGTACCTGCACCTCTCTGACCACTGACACCTCACCCTCTCGTTCTAGGCCCTCTTGGTGTCTGGGGAGCACACCCTGGGCGGCAGTAGGCTCCTGCTACACTCCAAATGCCAGCTGGGCCTTGCCCCAGACCCAGACCACGGCCTGCACCTCAGCCTGATCCTCCGCAACCACAGCAGGCCCCGAATGCCTGACTTCTCTGGGGAGTTAGAGGTGGGTAGCTGGGTCGAGGCTGCCCACCCCAATGGCAAGATGCCCTGGTGTCCCTCTGTCCCTGTCTGGCCAGTGGGCCACCATTGCCTGGGCGGCCCTGCCATCTAGTGGCTACTCTTAGAACTGCAGGCAGACACCGGGTAGAGACCAGAGTTTAACTGTAGGTGGGACCCTCCCGGGCCAGGCCCCAGCCCTGAGACAGAGCACCCCTGCTGCCCCAGCATGAGCCCTTTCTGTAACGGAGAGGCACTGACTGGGCTGCTGGGGTTTGACAGCCTAACCTCTTCCTAGCTAGCAACTTGCATCCCTTCTGTGCCTCGGTTTCCTGTACCTATAAAGTGGGGTGTAGTCATTCCACCTACGCTACCCCCAGTGGGATTAATATTGCAGGGATTAAATATGTTAATATGTGGGCTTGGAGCCAGCAGGGGGCAGAGGCCAGGGGAAGGGGCCCGGCCCTACTCAGGCCTCTGCCCTCCCCCCCCAGCTCCGTGGCCCCAAGGCTCAGAGGCTTGGTCTGCTGGGCCGGGTGTCCACCTCGGCTTCCCGAAGTTTGATCCAGCTGGAGGGAAATGTGGACAATGGGGACGAGAAAGTGAGGCTGTCGGTGTCCCAGGCCCCGAACTGCCTCCAGGCCTCAGTGGCCCATGAGCAAGGTGAGTGGGGGGCCCAGCCAGGCCCAAGAGAGGACAGAGATTGGGGTGCTGAGAGCTTAGAAGACAAAGGAAACCCTGGGAGGACATCATGGCACCTGCAGCTTGGAGGCGATGCTGTTCCCTGTGGCCGCCTGCGTTGACTGTGATGCCAGGAGGGGGGACGAGGTCCAGATGTGTGGACAGAGGTGGGCAGAGGCTGGGGACAGGGAAGAAGCCATGCTTCAGGGGGTTGAGGAGGTTGATTTAGGCAGACCCTCAAATCTAGGGCCTTTGAGACTGCCTGAGGGCAGTGGGGAGCTACAGAAGGCTGTGGAGTGCAGGGGGAGCAGGCAGCTGGGAGGCAGATGGATGAGTCCTGGGTGCAGCAGCAGGTCCCGTCCTGGTCCAGGGAGCCAAGAGGAGAGCGTGGTGCTGCGGGCCTGTGCCCACCGGTGGACAGCTGAGGTAGAGGCCCTGCTCCAGGACAGTGGGCAGCCTGTCCAGCCCCTGGGACGCTTGACCCTGCAGGCTGCCAACCAGAGCCTCCGCTTGGCTGCACTCGGCTGCCAGGGGACCCTGCTGGGCCACATGGAGGTGAGAGGGCTGGAGGCTATTCCTACTGCCCCCCCAACCCCAACCCCTTCCCCCACCCCGCCTAGCAGAGGCTACAGCGCCAGGATGCCTGAGCCCTTTGGGCCCAGCAGTGCTGGGAAAACCAGAGGCAGACGTCCAGTGGTGTGGCAAACATCCTTGGGCCCTACTGCTGGCACCAAGTGTGTTCTGTCCTTCATTCCCATGAGCCCCAGCCCGTCCCTCTGTCTGCAGTCCCGGATTGCTGCTCTCGGGTCCCAGGTGCAAGCTCGGCTGGAGGAGAAGATCCGCGGCTTGGATGCCTACGTGAGAAGGTTCCAGCGCCTGGTGGGTGGCACTGGGCATCAGGGCACACTTGGAGAATGTGAGGGAGGACGGGGGGGAGCCTCTGTATGGGGTTACCCCTCTGGCCTGTCCTGGATGCCCCTCAGACACATGACGGTCTTTGGAGCTCTCTGTGCTCTAGACCCTCCCATTGACCCTCCATCTCCCTGCCCAGGTGCAGCCGACAGGCACCCTGGACAGTGCAGCAGGCCCCCCTCCATGGCTGACCCGGGAGGGCCTGGGGGCCGTGTGGGGGAGTGGCCGGGCGGTGGCCACACTGTGGGGCCAGAGCCAGGCCAGGCAGACGCTGATACGTGTGCTGCTCTACCTGGAGAGGCTGCAGGCGGGGCTGGAGCAGCTGCGGAATGAGCTGGAACGTGAGTGCACCCAAATCCATGCCCAACCCCAGGGCCCCCGCCCCCAGTCCCCTCACACTTGGCCGGGGGCACTAGTTCAGTCAGAAAGGCCACCTGATTTCTGGCAGGCCTGCAGCCCAACTTCATTTAGACCCTCTGCCTTATTTCTCATGGACCCTCTGCCGTATTTCTCTTTAAGTACAACGTGTTCATTCTTGCAGGTCTCCAAGCTCTTATCCCTCATGCCCGCTGCCTTATTTCTTTTGGGACTGCCACCCGAGTTTCTCCAGTCCCCACCTGATTTCTTCTGGGCATACAGCCTTATTTCTAGTAGGCTGGCCGCTGTAGCATTCCGGGGCTACTTCGGGCTCTGTGACGATGAGCGCCAGTGAGGCCGTGCAGGGGACTAGGGCTTCTGCCTGGGTACTGACTGGCTGCTGTCCTGAGCCCTCCTGGCGGTGCCAGAGCCTCTGGCCTCTGCCCTGTCCAGGAGCACCAGGGCTGACGGCTGGCCCAGCGTGGAGCCCCCAGGACCCTGCCTGGCACCAGGCGGGTGTCTGACTGACTGGTGCTCGGGCCGGATGGGCTGTTAAATGTCCTCTCAGCCCTGCTTGTGCCTCTGCCTCGGAGTCCCAGGGCCGCCCCAGCCTGGCGGATTCACTAGGACTCCCAGTTCTCAGCAAGGCTGCGATTTGTCACAGGGAAAGTACACAGGGCCAGGTTGGCAGAGGACCACGTGCAGGACAAAGGCCGAGAGAGCCCAAATACAAGCTTCCGGAGTCTTCTCTCCCAGGGGGCACACAGGACAGCTTCAACTCTCCAGTTTCGAATTGTGACAACACCTGTCCAATGTCCAGCAGGGGAGCTCGTTGGAGACCCCATGCCCAGGCTGTTCCCGGGGGGCGACTGGTCACACAGGAGCCTCTGCTGGGCACAGACTGACCTTCCAGACTCGCAGAAGGAAGGGGTGTTCAGCCTAAACCACACTGCCTGTGCCGTCCAGGCACAGCGAGGCCCCCTTATCCGTGCTGGGAAGGGTGGGGCCCCTCCTGAAATCCAGGCTCCCAAATGCCAGCCCAGGGCCGACCCTGTGAACAGGCCTTTGTGGCGGGAAGTCCCAGGCTCGCGGGGCTATTTTCCACCGTCTCTAGTGCCGCCACCTCATTCCAGGTCACAGGCTCTTTATTTCTTGGAATCCCTGGTTGTCTAGGGGCTAGTTTTCCTGTCTGGGCCTGGGATGCAGGCTATGGCATCTTCCCTGTCCCCAGACCCCGGGAGGCCTCACAGTGGGCTGTGGCTGCCTCTGCAGGGCCCCTGGCCACGCTGAAGGACGCTTACTTGGAGGTGACACTGCGGCCCTTGGACGAGGTGTGGCGGGAGTGGGCCGAGGAGGCCATGCGGTGGATGCAGGCCTGGGTGTCCCGGATGCCGGGGGCCTGGGCATCCAGGCCCATCGGGGCAGCATTAGAAGCCACGAGGGGCGCCCTGGAGCTGGTGAGGTGGGGCGAGGGGGCGGAAGGCAGCCCTGCAGGCAGGGATGGCGCTGCTGGCTCTCACACCCCGACCCCTCCAGGCCGCTGAGCAGATGCTGTCTTGGATGGAAGTCGTGATCTCACAGGCACTGAGGAGGCTCTGCAAACCCTTGCTGGACCTGTACCGCTTCTCGGCCAGGTGACTTGGATTTGTCCCTCCCTGAGGGGCTGCCCCACCCCAGGCACCTGCTGGATGCCTCCATCTCATTCGCTCCTCCCAACAGCCCTGCCACAGAGGCCTTCCCAGTACCCATTTTACAGATGAGGAGACTGAGACTGAAGACTTCATTCCACAGGTTATCTTAAGAGTATGCCCTCTAAGCAGGCGTTGTTTTAGGTGCTGCAGATGCAGTGGTGAACAGGACAGATCTGGCCATCATGGAGTCCACGGGTGACTGGGGAGATGGTCACTGAAAACAGGGACCAGGTTATTGACCCCAGGGGCCAGCACACCTTTCCTATAATAGACCTGAGAGTGAAGTGTTCCAGCTTTGTAGCCAGATGGTATCTCACATAGCCTTTATTTATTTGGCTTTGTCTTTTAAAGAATCCTTTAAACATGTAAAAGATATTCTTAGCTGGCAGGCTGTCCAAAAATGGGACACAGGCTGGATTTGGCCATGGGCTGTAGGCTACCAGCCTCTCAGCTAGTATGTTAGGTGCCAAATGCTACAGAAAAAAAAAAAAAAAGGACAAGTGGGTTGAGGGGGGAGCACTGTAAGGAATGTGGCTGTGGTCGACTTCAAGGAGAAAATAGCATTTGCACCAGGGCTTGAAGGGTGAGGGAGCGAGCCGTGTGTTCTTCACGGGATGAGAGTTCCAGGAGGAGGGCACAGCTGGTGCAAAGGCCCAGGGGTGGGGATGCACCTTCTGCTTGATGAGTATGAAGGAAACCAGGAGGGCTGAAGTGCAGGGTGGAGGATTCAGAGTTAACGGGGTTCCAGGCAGCCCGAGACCTTTGTCTGTTACTCTGAAGTGGGAACTCACAGGAGGTTTTGAGCCGAGGAAGGACATGATCTACCTTTCACTTAAAAAGATCCCTCTGGCCCTCCGTGTTGAGAATGAAGACTGGGACAGGAACAGGGAGCATAGAGGTAGGGAGCCCAATTTAGAATGGTCCTGGTGGTGGTTGTCCAGGCGAGACAGGAGAGTGGCTCTGTGAGCAATGGCAGCCGTGGAGGGAGTATGAGGTGGTCAGATTCTGGATGTTTTCAGGATAAGCCTCTAGGATTTGCTTACAGACTGAATGTAGCTGATGGAAGAGAGGAGCCAGGGATGACTCCAAGGGTTTTGGCTTTGACAGCTGTTAGGATGGAGGATCTGTTTATGCAGCAATGGGGATGATGAGGGTGGGGGGGTGCAGATTGGAGCTTTGCTAGTTTTCTATTGCTGCTCTAGCAAATTACTGCAAATGCAGTGGCTTAAAGCAACACAAATTTATTCTTGTGTCGCTCTGGAGATCAGAAATTTGAAATGAATTTCAGGTTCCTCCCGGAGGCTCAGGGGAGGATCATTCCTTTACCTTTTCCAGCTGCCTGCCTTCCTTGGCTCATGGCCCCACTTCCATCTTCAAAGCCTAGAGTGCAGCGCCTTCTCGCCTTTAACTGTTGTCCTTATATCTCCTCTCTGACCCCCCTGCCTCTCTTATAAGGTCTATTGTGACTCCATTGGCCCACCTGGATAATCCTTCTCAAAATCCCTAACATAGTCACACCTGCAAAGTCCCTTTGGCCATCTAAGAACATAGTTGTCAGTCACAGGGGCTTGCGTGTCTTTGGGACCGTTGTTCAGCCTACCGTGGTGGGAGCGGGTGAGCTTTTTTCTGGACCTGTTGAGTGTGAGAAGCCCTCAAGACCTTCCTAGGCAGCTGACTTGGAAGCCTGGGCCGTAAGCAGTTTGGAAGTTGTCAGAGAAGTTACTAGCCAGCCTCAGTGACAGGTCATGGGGAGGCCCTGCCAGGAACGGGGGCCTAGAACCGTGACAGGTCCCTCCTCCACGGCTGGCAGCCTCACAGCGGGCAGCTTGAGCTTGAATCCAGCTCTAACTGGGGCAACCCTGGATTGGCTCTTGTGTCTGAGTTTCCCCTCCTGATAGGAAAGGTGGGGTGTGTAAAGTTCCTGCCCTGGAGCTGGTGCCCAGTCTGCTGTCAGAACGTAGGCTACTGGTGAGGAGCTGCAGGCAAGGCAGTGTTTTAGTTCAGATGCAGAATGATGGACCAGACAAGGCTGCCTGAAAAGGGAAGGGGCTGCTGGGGACACAGTGGGGTCCTGTCCCTGGGGGTGTTCCAGCACAGGGTCACCACTGGATGCTGGTGCCATAAGAGGAATTCAGGCCACCTTCTGGCCCAAACTGCAGGTTCCCTGGGCTGCTCAGGGGGAAGGTAAATGTCTCCTGCCCCCTCCATCGGCCCACCTACAGGAGAGTGTGACGCATCCCTTGTCCCCTGGGAACCCCAAGGTGGCCTGGGGCCTCCCTGCACCTTCAGATCCCCGGGGTCGACAGGACCAGTCTTCTACGTCCCTACAAAGTGCCAGTGTCCTCCCTCAGTGTGGAACCTCTGGCCCAGGTTCCCTTTGGCTCTGACCTCCTGCTTCTGCTGATACCCTTGCTGCCCTCATCAGTCCCTCGGGATCCACACACAAGGCTGTCCCTGTGCTGATCCGAGGCTCTTGGGGACAGCACATACATTCGGGCCCCAGCACGAGATCAGACACCTGCATCCTTAAAATAGAATGGCCACTAAAATAGGATGGCCAACCTCCACCCCATTATACCCCCGCCCAAAACAAAGCCCGTTTCCTCCCTAAGAGGCTGATGGTCTGCAGAGGTCATGCTTATGCCAGACCTCCACGTGGCTGTTCTGCAGCTGCAGAAAGTAAGGCTCTGACAGGCTCAGCTTGGGCTGGGGTCTCCCAGCTCCTCCGTGCTCCCTCCAGGGACCGCTCGGTGGTGGTGACGCTGCCGCTGCTGCCTGTGGGAGACGAGCCCCTGGATGTGGCCCGCGTGACCAGCCACCTGGTGGAGGAGAAGCTGCTGCGGCCGCTCCGAGAGCTGTACAGAACCAGCATGCTGACTGGGTACCACCGGCTCAGACGCCACCTGCAGGGGAGCCCCTCTGGATGTGCGTCCTGCGCTGCCCTCCTCCCTGGGAGCCCCTGCGGGATGTGGGAGGAGGACCTGGCAGGGCAGATGGACAGTGGGATTGTTCCTTGGTCACCCAGGGAAGCCTTAGCATTGTTGTGCTGGGCCCATCTGGTCCCCGGCTGAGCCCAGAGGGTACTGGGCTTCCCAAGGTCAAACAGGACTAGGGTGGGGCTGCAGATTCAGGCTTTTATCCAGAACATAAGAGCCTGGAGCATGCAGGGAGGTGTGTGAGTGGCTGAGGGCTCCAGGCCAGCTTCCTCCCGGCGGACCCTGCAGGAGAAGCAAAAGGCAACCCTCCAGTTGTAGCCAGAAGCCACTAATTGAGTCCAGACTGTCGTCAGGCAAGGCCTGGAGCTGCAGGCAATGCCGGGACCAGCTCAGGGGGCTTGGAGGCCCTAGGAGTTTGCCTCGGTCCTCCCCTGAGTGTGCTCTGGTGAGCCTTCGCACCTCTCTCGGACTGGAGCAGGCAGCGTGGCTCACTCGTGTGGTACCAAGCATGTACCCTGGGTGCCGGAGAGGGTCTCAAGTCTGTGGGCCGTCGTGGCTCCCAGGCCTTGGCAAGGGCTGGTGTGTAGTGTGGGGTCTTGTGATCGCCCAGGTGTGAACGCGGCGGCTCGGGTGGGTGGGTGGGTGCCCTCCTAGAGTCAGGGTACTTATCCACTATGCAAAGCGTTGACTGGAAACAGCCTGGCCTTTCGGTTCCATATGTGTGACCTGGGGCTGGCCTGTGACCTTCGGCTCTGACACCCTGTAAAGCCATCACGGCCAGTAAGTGGCAGGGACCTGGTCCTGGCGTGTGTTCAACAGGTGGTGATTCTCTTATCCACTCCCCACCCCCGACCTAAGCAGTGGTGATGGCTCAGAACCAGCCTTCTCTGGTGAAGAGGGCAGGGCCCAGCCAACATGGCACCTCCTCCTGTGGGATGGAGCCTTTTGCCCCATGTATGTGTGTATATATATAATTTTTAACAGTGGATATGTCTGTCTCCTGCAGTTGCTTCATTGAGATCTAATTCACGTACCACCCAAGTTGCCCATTTAAAGTCACCGATTCAGTGGCTTCTGTCTCTTCACAGAGGCGTCTGTCCATCATCACAGTCAGCTGCAGAACGTCGTCATTACCCCGCATCCCTTAGCTCTCGGTGCCCCCATCCCTCGGCTTTCTGTCTCTGCGTCTGATAGCGTTTGCCTATTCTGGACACTGGGTGGGGGCGGAAACGTCCTCGTCTCTGATGGGCTTTTCGCTCAGTGCAGAGTTTCCGAGGCTTACCGTGCTGGAGGGTGTACCACTCCTTGGTCCCTTTTTATTGCCAGCTTGGCTGTAGACTGTTCATCTTGGGGCTCCTCTAGACCTCAAGTCATCTTGAAGCCCAGGGTTCCTGGGAACAGACACCCCCCGTCCCCACACTGGACTGCCCCTGAGGACACGGGCCAAGGAACAGGACCTGGACACCCTGGGGTGCCCCGGGGGCTCAGGGCCCCCATGCAGTGGGCACAGTGGGCCCTTCTCACCTGCCTCTGGCCTCTTTCCCCCAGACCATGCTGTGGTGGCTGGGGCCAGGCACGTGGTGACCTTTGACGGCCGGGTGTGGGGTCTCAGCACCCACTGTGGCAGCCTGCTGCTGGCCAGGGACTTCGCTCACGGCACGTTCTCACTGACGCTGAGCCGGGCAGGCTCAGGGCTCACGTCCCTGACTATAGAGCTGAACCACAACACCCTTGTCTTCTACCCCAGCCTGAAGGTGAGTGTGCGAGAGTGGGAGGGGCCGGCCACCAAGGACACGGGCCGCCCCGCAGGCTGTCATGCCCGCATGCCTGTGCCCCGTGGAGCACGTCGCCTGTCCTGCTCAGCCCCTGTCTGGCCCACAGACCTACAGGCTGTACAACAACTCCCTGCCTGGGGAGAGCTGTCTGGACCTGGTTTTGCCTCCGCCTCCTGCCAAGACCAGGATCGAGCTGACCAGTGAGGACGGCGTCTCCATTACCTGTGACGTCCAAGCCGGCCTCTGCAGCCTGACTCTGGGCGTCTGGCAGCACGGTGGGTTTGGGCCCCTGCTGGCAACTTTAAGCCAGGGCGGGGTCAGCTTCCAGGGCAGGACAGCACCTTGTGTCCTTGGGAGGCTGGGGGCTCGCAACCAGAAGAGTCAAAGGCTGTCTCTCCCACCTTTGAGCTCCTGCACTGGGACAGTCCTTACTCTAGGGGCAGCGCAGCTCTTGATGCAGCCCTGCTGGGTGACTGCGGCCCTGTTTCAGGCGCTATAATACACACAGTCCTGTCCTCTTCACGTGAGCCTCCCACTGTCGTCCCCTGGGACAGATGACCTGACTGAGGTTAATTTACCGGCCCCTACTCCCACGGCCACGAGCCCCAGAGCCGGGCTTTGAGCCCAGGGCGGTGGTCCCGCGTTTCTCCCCCTTCTCTGGGAGCACCTCCCGGCCAGTCAGGATGGGGATGCTGGACAGGGGAGGCCTGGGGCGGAGCACAAATCTTTCCTCAGTCCCTTTTCTCCTCTCCCTCTGGTGAAGGTTCAGAGGGCTGGTGTTGCAGGGGTCAGGCGTGGAGGGTGTAGGGCTTAGCCAGACCCACCACTGACCCTGTCCAGCAGGCTCTCATGGCCTGCCCTCCCTTCCCTGCCCCACAGGCCTGTCCGCCGGCTTCCTGGGCACCAATGACAATGAGGCAGACAATGAGCTGATGCTGCCGGATGGCTCGGTGGCCAGCAGCCTGGAGGAGTTCACGCTCGCCTGGCAGGTGAGCCGATTGGCAGCCCTTCCCCCTCGGGCTTGGGCGTCATCACTAGGGCACGCCACTGGGGGTGGAGATTGGAAACAGGTGTGATCAGGTGTGCCCTGGAGCAGGAAGGGTCTGTGTGGATTTGCCATGGACCAGAACAAGGTGCAGGTGTGGCCCCCATCTGAGCCGAGGGATGGTTGTCCCCTCTCAAGGCTGCTGCACCTGGTGGAGCTGCCCAAGAGGAAAGAGGTCCAGGCAAGAGGCCTGAGTCTTGGGTTCATCCTGCCAGGTGGGTAGTGACTGCAGGGTCGTGGAGAAGACTCAGCTGGCATGCCTAGGACAGAGCCCCACCTGCCAGGCTTTCTTCCAGGACCCCTACTCCAGCCTGGGGAACTGCTTCGGGGTGGTGAGTGTGAGGCTGTGGTGGCCATTCAGCAGGTGGACCACAGGACAAAGAAGGCCCTTGCCCCGGTATAGCCTACACCCCTCCTCTGTGCTACTCCCAAGAGTGTGGTGGGCAAGGACACTGACTGCAGCTCGATTTCAGGTGGACCCCACACCCTTCCTCAACCTGTGCCTCCAGGACACCTGTGGCACCCAAGAGCTCCAAACTGCCTGCCCCCTGGCGGCCACCTACATTCACCTGTGTGCCCGGGGATTCGTGCCCATGGACCCTCCTCCACAGTGTGGTAAGCTGCATGGCCAGCAAGCACTAGGACCCCTGCCTTCCAGCCCAGAGGGAAAACCAGGTCCTTTCTCTTAGCTCCTGCCAAGGGGATAGGCACTCAGTTGTCATACAGTGAGCTAATAAGAGTCAAAACAAAGCTATGTGCAAAGGAGTACTTACTAAGAAAAAGAGGTCCAGCCACGTCTAGCAAGCCCTGTGACCTCTGGCACAGGAGACAATAGCTCTGGGAGGTCAGGCAGCTATAAGAGATAGTCACCTCCTGAAAACTTACAACCACAGACCTGCCATTAGGAGGTTTGAATGTACACTCTACAATGGGTACATGTGTGCCCAGGGGTCCCCAATGTCATGCATGATTCCTGTGGCTAAAGCCCCACTACACAGACACGGAAGTCAGCAACTGCACCAGACCACAGCAGTGTACCCTGTTAAAAGTACCCATAACACTCATAAAAGAACAGTAAGGCAGGCTTTATTCGGGGATCTGTGGTGATAGGTATAGGGGTCCACTGCAGTAGAGGGAGAAAGACTGGGCTCAGCTCTTAGTCCAACAGGGAAAAGGGGGAATTTATAGTCCAGGAGCAGGGTGGGGATCAGGGGGTGGAAAATTACTAAGAAGAAACATCAGGGGTGAGGGAGATTCTGGCTAACCTGGCCTAACAGGATTCTTGCTGAAGGCAGGCCACGGTGATGAGACATCACCAGGTGAGGACTCCTATCAGATGTCGAGGTGATCAGCTGTGGAGGGTGGGAATTCTGCTAAGTCAGTTTAAACTGACTTAGCAGAATTCCTGCCAAAATTGGACAATGCAGAGATGACAACGGAAGCCTAAAAATCAGGGCCTAGTTGAGAGGAGTTCTAAGAAGCCTGAGTAGAGTTTGGTCAAGGAGAAAATCTTTCTCCAAAATTTTTGGATGCTAGAATTAGAGATTATCAAAGATAACTTCTAGAAATGAAAATATTCACTGAGATTTAAACTTAACTAATGTTCTCTTCTGCTGTTGATTCTGTTAACTGGAAAACCCGATTAAGTGAGAAACAGGGAGACAGGGCCCAGATAGAGTAAATCTCTGGAAACTGACTCAAAAAATAGAGGCCTTGAGACTCAACAGAGACTTTAAAATAACCATCTTAAATATGTTCAGTCAGCAGGAGAAGAAGGATGGGTGGGCGACTAAGTGAAACCAGGAAAACAGTATCTGAGCAAATTGAGAGTATCAGCAAAGACGTTACAAAGAACCCAAAACATTCTGGAGCGAAAAAATACAATAATTTGTGCTGCCTCCAAGAGATGCAGTTTAGATCTAAGGACACACATAGGTTGAGAGTGAAAGGAAAAGATACTCCATAGAAACAGTAACAGTAAAAGCACAGTCCAAGAATGAATAGAGAGGTGAGCAATAAAGGACTAGAGAACTTGAACAACATGACAGATCGAGTGGACCTAACAGAAATGTACACAGTACTCCACCCAACAACAGCAGGGTATCTGTTTTTCTCAAGTGCGCACTGAACACTCTTCAGGATAGACCACATGTTAGGTCACAGAACAAATCTAAATAACTTTTAAAAAATTGAAATTATACAAACTATTTTCCAGTCACAGTGGAAACTAAAAATGGCAGAACTGGAAAAAAAATCACAAATTGTACAAAATTAAACGAACAGCATACTCTGAAACACCCTATGAGTCAAAGAAATCACAAGGTTAATTAGAAAATATCTTGAGACAAATGAAAATGAAAACACAACATACCAGAAGTATGGGCTTTAGAGAAAGCAGTGCTAAGAAGGAAATGTATCGTTGTAGATCCCTCCACTAAAGAAGAGGAGCTCAAATCAACACCGTAACTTTACTCCTCAAGGATCCAGGAAAAGAACAAACCAAACCTAAAGCTAGCAAAAGGAAGGAAATCATAAAGATTAGTGCAGAGATAAATGTAGAGAATAGAAAAACAAGAAAGAAAATAATGATCCCAAAAGTTGTTTGTTTTTTTTTTTAAAAGATCAACTGAACTGACAAATCTTTAGCTAGATAGACTAATATAAAAAAAGACGACTCGTCAGTAAAATCAGAAATGAAATTGGGGCCATTACGACTGATTTTTACAGAACCAAAAAGGATTAGGAAAAAGTACTATGAACGCTTGTATGACAGCAAATTGGACAACCTAGACGAAATGGACAAATTCCTAGAGATGAGATATATAACATGCCAAAGCTGAATCATGAAGAAACAGAAATCTGAACAGACTTGTAACTCACAAGAAAATTGACTCAGTAATCAAAAACTTCCCAACAAAGAAAAGCTCTGGGCCAGATAGTCTCACTAGTGACTTCTACCAAGCATTTAAAGACTTAAAACCAAGCCTCCTCAAACTCGTACCAAAAAATTGAAGAGGGAACATCTCCAAATCCATTTTATGAGGCCAGAATTATCTTGATACCAAAGCTACAGACACTTCAAGAAAACTACAGAATAATACCCCTGATGAACACAGATGCAAAAAGCCTCAAAAAAAAAAAATACAGCTGGCCCTCCATATCTATGGGTTCTACATCCACAGATTCAACCAACTACAGGTTGGAAATATTAAAAAAAAAATCCATACTGGCAAAATTTACATAGCATTTACATTATATTAGGTATTATAAGTAATCTATAGATCATTTAAACTATACAGGAGGATATATATAGGTTATATGCAAACACTATGTCATTTTGTATACGGGACTTAAGCATCTCCAGATTTGGTATCTCGGGGGGGGGGGTTCCTGGATCCAATCCCCATGGATACTGAGGGATGACTATATTGGCAAACAGAATTCAAGAGCACAGGAAAAGGATTCTACACCACAACCAAGTGGGGTTGTTCCTGAAATGCAAAGATGGTTCAACATAGGAAAATCAATGTAGTATATACCACATTAGCAGAATAAAAGGGAATAAAAAACACACGATCTTCTGAAATTGATGTAGAGAAAACATTTGACAAAATTCAGCACCCTTTCATGATAAAAATACTCAACAGTCTAAGAATAAAAGGAAACTACCTTAACATAATAAAGGCCACATGTGACAAGCCTGCAGATAACGCCATATTCAGTGGTAAAAGACTGAAAGCTTTTCCTCTAAGATCAGGAATAAGACAAGGATGCCTACTTTTGCCACTTTTGTTTAATACAGCATTGGAAGTCCTAGTCAGAACAATTAGGCAAGAAAAAGAAACAGAAAGCATCCACATTGTAAAGGAAGAAGTTATCTCTGTTTTCAAATGACAGGATCTTATACATATGTAGAAAACCGTAAAGATTCAAAAATCTTAAAAACTCGTTAGAATTGGTAAACAAATTTGGCAACGTTACAGAATATAAAATCAACACGCAAAAATCAATCGTTTGTATACACTAACAATGAGCAATCCAAAAAGGAAATTAAGAAAATAATTCTATTTATAATAGTATCAAAAAGAATAAAATCCTTAGTAATAAACTTAACTGAAGAGGTGAAAAACTCTTACATTGAAAACTACAAAGCATTACTGAAAGAAATTCAAGCAGATACAAATAAATGGGAAGATAGCCCATGTTCATGAATTGGAAGACTTAATATCACTTAATATCATTAAAGTATGAATACTACTCAGTGATCTAGAGATTTAATGCAATTTCTGACAAAAATCCCATGGCTCTTTTTTTTTTTTTTCCCAGAAATAAAAAAAACCTACCTGAAAATTCATACGAAATCGCAGAGGCACCCCAAATAGCCAAAGCAATCTTGAAAAAGAACAAAGTTAGAGGACTCACACTTCCTGGTTTCAAAACTTGTAACATATGCTACAGTAATCAAAACGGTGTGGCACTGGCGTAAAGAGACATACAGACCAAAGGCATAGCATAGCCCAGAAGTAGACCCGTGCACATATGGTCAAACGATTTTTGACAAAGATGTCAAGACCATTCGATGGAGGAAGTAGTCTTTTCATCAAACGGTGTCAGGAAAAATGGATATCTACATGCACAAGAATTAAGTTGGACCCTTACCTTATACCATATAAAAACCTTAGCTCAAAGTGGATCAAATACATAAATGTAAGAACTAAAACTATAAAACTCTTAGAAATCTTAATGACATTGGGTTTGGCAATGATTTCTTAGTATAAAGGCAGCCTATGGAATGGGAACAAACATTTGCAAATCTTATCTGACAAGGGGTTAATATTCCAAACACATAAAGAACTTCCACAACTCAGCCTGTTTTAAAAATGGTCAAAGGAGTTGAATAGACATTCCTCCAAAGAAGCTGTACAAATGGCCAGCAAGTACATGAGAAGATACTCAGCATCACTAATCATTAGGGAAGTGTGAATCAAAACCACAATGGGATACAAACACATCTATTAAGATGGCGACTATCAAAAAATTAGAAAATAGTGTTAAAGATGTGGAGAAATTGGAACCATTGTGTACTGTTGGTGGCAATGTAAAATGGCGCAGCCAGTATGGAAAACAGGTTGGCGGTTCCTCAAAAAAATTAAAAATTAAATTACCATATCCAGCCATTCCACTTCTGGGTATACACTCAAAAGAACTGAAGGCAGGATCTCAAAGAGGTCTTTGTACACTCACCATAGCATCATTATTCACAACAGCCAAAAGTTACAAAGCATCTATCAACTGAATGGATAAATAAAATGTGTGTGTATGTATACACACACTATGGAATATTACTCAGCCTTAACAAGGAAGGAAATACTGACACATGCTACAACATGGATGAACTTTGAGGACAATATGGTGAGCGAAATAAACCAGTCACAAAGGGACAAGTAGTCTATGCATGCCCTTATGTGAGGTACCTGGAGTCGCCAAATTCATAGAGAATGTAAGTGGTGGTTGCCACAGGCTAGTCTAAGTGGGTAATGGTAGTTATTTAATGGGGATCAGGTTTGCAAGATGAAAAGAGTTCTGGAGACGGGTTGCACAACCACGTGAAGGTACTTAGCACTGCTGACCCGTGCACTTAGTGGTTAAGTGGTAGGTTTTATGTTATGTATATTTTGCCACAACCAAGGACCTTTTGAATTAAAAAACTTTCTGAGCATCTACTTCATATGCTAGGCGTGGTAATACAACTATAAACACTGTACTTACAAACGCTGTAATTATAAAAAATGAACACACTTAAAGAGACAAAATTCTAAGAGCGAGAACCAGCACAGACAATAGACACCCACAGGAATTCAGAACAGGGTTTATCTAACACAGACTGTAAATTCTGGCAGGGAACTAGAAATTATTAGAAGTGTAATATCATATCTGGAAAAGAACCAAAAATATAATATCAACAGATGACAGAAAAGGCACTTAATGAAATTCTCTGATGCTCATATTTTCTTTTTTAAAAATTCTCTTGGCAAATGAAGATTTGGAGGGACTTTCCTTAACCTGATAACTTAAGGTATTGGGTATCCAGCCATTAACGTCACAGTTGATGGAGAAACACCAGAAGCAGTCCCTTTAAGGTCAGCAAGAAGATAAAGAGACTCTGTCTCTGCTTCTATTATATATGTATTAATGACCCCACCCCACTTTATAAGATCAAAAAAGAAAAAGAGAAATGACATACAGGGATTAAAACTCACCTGACTTGCCCAGAGAGGGTGCAGAGGGTGCCTGGGTCTATGACCCCTATGTTGAAAAGGTTCACGCTCCAGTGTGGGCTGAAGATCCAAGAGGTAAGGCTGGTTCCTTCTGAAAGTGCAGAGAAGTCATTCAGAGGTCACCAAATGTTCTGGAAACACTTGAATGTCCCTGCTACTTTTATGACCTGGATACCCTCTCGCCATCGGGATTCAGCCCCTGAACTCCCCTTTCCCCCTAATTTGGGTGCAGCCTCCATGCTCCCAAAGCATCATGTGCTAGGGATCAGCCTTCCCCCAAGTTGGGGACTCCTGGCATTGTGGGGGCCACATCTTGGTTCTCTGTTTTGCAGGTACAGGGAGCCATCTAACAACACCTGCTGCTCTTCCAAAGGAGGAGATGTCCTTTCAGTGAGAGCCACTCTAGGCCTGACACTGCTGGGCCTGCAGAGTGCCAGGGGCTGTAACAGGGGCCCCCAGCTCAATTCAGGGAAACAGAGGGCACTGCCTGCCCTCTGGGTCCAAAGCAAAGCATTACTTCTCTTCTCTTCTCTTTGCAGTTTGAGATTTTGCCTGAGCCAGTACCAGGCTGCCAGAGATTTCAGACTCACCTACCACAATCCTGTTCCATCACCAAGGTCACGGTTCTTGTCTGGGGCAGAATGACCAGCATAAAAAAACAGGAAGCTCAGAGAAGATCAGGAAAAGTACAGATCCAGGAAAGAAGAGCCATTAGTCAATGATTTCCAAATGCTTTCTGGGAGCAGTGAAGCCCACACTGGGCTGGATAATGCTCCACCTTCCTCAGCACCTGCACTGTGGTCTAGGAGACAGTCCAACCCGCGGGACCCACCTCTGGAGGGAGAAAGCCATGCCAGCAACTCTTCCTGCCCAAGATGTTCATTTACTCATTCAGCTGCTGTCTCCAAAGCCTTTGCTGTATGAGCCAGACTGCCCCAGGGTCTTTCTAGACCAGGACTGGCTTCCCCTGCCCTCTGCGCAGGTCTCCCCTAAGGCCTGAGGCTCCTTGAGGGAACTGATGGTCCCAAATCCCTTAATCCCAAGGCTGGTTGGGTGCTTCCCTCTTTGGGTTAGATCCTGACTCTCGGTCTCATTGTTTCAGGGGGCACTTGAGAAGGGCCGGTGGATGTTCTGGGCACCTGGGCACTCAGACCCCAAGGATGCAGCCTTCAAAGCTGTTCACTTTTTGGGGGAGCCGTGGGGAGGCTTTACCCTTGAATTTTCAACTGAAAAATAAAGCTGGCAGAATCCGAGAAGGCATCCATTAGATTGCTGGGGTCAGCCATCCACTGGCGAGATGCGGGGTGGGCCTTGAGTGGCTGTGAAACCTCCCGCCAGTAGGGGGCCCCCAGAGCCCTCTCGAAACTGAGTTCTAGAGTCCAGATTCCAGAGTGACGGGTGAAGAAGTGTCAGCCTCGAGGAGTGGGGTGACCAGAAGGCCAGACGCTAGGCTCGGCTGTCCCTGGCCTCCCTGACCCACAGCAGGTGCTCAGTGAAGTTGAGAAGAAGGAACTCTAGAGACTCTTAGCGTTTTCCGGAGTGAATGGGAATGGGGAAGCCAGAACTGCCCGTTCCCATACTCCGGAAGGAAGAGAGGGGGAAGGGGTGCCATGACTGAGCTTGCATCGTGTTGCCATGGCTACTACCAAAAGACCCCAGAGTCCAAGCACTGCTCTTTGAAAGATGTTTGATCTCTTCTCAGACCTTATTAATTACCTGATGAGGGGTGGATGACCCCGTGTAATGGAAGAAGCAGCAGGCTCAGGGAGCCCAGGGGGCTTACCCAAGGTCACACAGCTAGCAGACGGCCAGGCTGGCACTGATCTGGGCCTGTCTGCCCCCAAGGCTGCCCAGCCTCAACCTTCCCTCTTCTGCTTTCACATTAGCCTTGTGCCGCGTGCAGGTGCACCTCATTTTACAGCACTTTGCAGATACAGCGGTTTTTTTTTTAACAGATCAAAGGTATGTGGCAACCCTGCATCAAGGAAATCCATCAGTACCATTTTTCTAAGAGCATTGCTTGCTTCATGTCTCTGTGTCACATTTTGGTAATTCTCAAAATATTTCAGACTTTTTCATTGTTATTATATGTATTATGGTGATCTGTGAGCTTTGATGTTACTGTGACAGCTAATTAGCATTTTTTAGCAATAAAGTACTTAATTAAGGTATGCACATTGTTTGCTTAGACACAATGCTATTGCACACTTAATAGACTACTGTATAGTATGAACGTAGCTTTTATACGTAGTAGGAAGCCAAAAACTCTGTGTGATTCTATTGCGGTGGTCTGGAACCCAACCCCTGCCATCTCTGAGGTGTGTCTGCAGTCTGCCATTTACTTTAAGAAAGAGTGAAATTAACTTCAGCCATGTCCCAGACCATAATATGTAGCGCTTGTTCATTTTGTCCTAATATGCATCAAAATGGCCCATAAGCCATGTCACACCCGATCGGAAATTCACCCACAACCACCTGAGGTTCTGTGCTAGGCCTTGTTGCTGGGAACTCTGGAGGAGGAGGGAAGGAGACAGTTCACAACGGAAGATAAATCTCTGGAATGCAGGGGCCTGAGCGGGCTGGAGACTGGGGCACCCACAGTTTGCAACGACACCTCCTGTAAGTTTCTAAATCTGTGCGACGATTCAGTGATTTCCAGTCCAGAGAGGAGACTGCAGACTTCCCAGCCTGCCTCCCAGCTCTGTCCCTTACACACTTACCGGGAACCCAGCAGTGGGCTGGGCACCGGCAGCGACCCCGGGGGGGAGGGCATGTCTCCCTTGACATCACCGCCTGGCAATCTGGGGTGTGTGAGTGGGTGTGCACACATATGTGCGGAGTTTAAAGAGAAACAGAAAGGGAATGATTCTGTTAAAAAATACCTATAAATATTCATATCTAAAGCATACAAAGAACAAGTATAGAAAATTTTCTTTATAATCTACTACATTGCAAAATAGGTACATAAATGACTATACCTAGAACGGGTGAGGCGGTCAAAAAACCCCTCCCCTCAAATCCTGTAAAGGACAGTTTCAATGGTACAACCTTGGCAGTACGTTTCAAAAGTCTTAAAACCATTTATTCCTTTGACCTAACAAGCCCACTCCTGGGCCTTTGTCCAAAACAAGGGAGGGAAGGGAGACATGAATGATTCCAAGAGATTTCAAAATAATTTCACTACTCAAGATAATACAAAATTAAAAACAGTCAACAGATGATTTTTTAAAGTTGTGGTGTGTTAGTTGCCAACACTATCTTGAACTCAAGATTGTCAAAAAGTTCAGCATGAGGCAGTGTATTAACGCGAAGGGAAAAAAAAAAGGATTCGCCCCCAAGTAAAACAGAAAAGACAAGACTGAATAAAAGTCTGCACTAAGAATGACTGCATATGGATAAAAACTGGTAGAGAATAGGGGAAAATGGAAAGAGTTTATATAGGAAGGGCGTGGCATGTAGCTGGTTATTTTTCTTTTAAAATTTCCTTTATAATTATGATATTTTAAAAATTAAAAAGGGGGACGGGAGGGAGGAAGGAAGGATACAACCCAAATGTCCATCAATGAATGAATGGGTTTAAAAAAAAAAAAAGGTCTCTCCAGACAATGGAATACTATTCATCCTTAAAAGGAAGAAAATTCTGACCCATCTTTACAACATGGATGAACCTTGAAGACATGCTAAGTGAAGTAAGCCAGACATGAAAGGATAAATACTGTGGGATTCCACTTCTCTGAGGCACCTAGAGTAGTCAGACTCATAGAGACAGAAGATAAAATGGTGGTTGCCAGGGAGAGGGAGGGTGGGGGTTTAAGGTTTAATGAGTCTAGAGTTTCAGTTGAGGAAGATGAAAAAGTTCTGGAGATGGATGGTGGTGATGGTTGTACAACACTGTCAGGGTATTTAATGCCACTGAATTACCCACTTAAAAATGGTTAAAATGGTAAATTTTATGTTATATGTATTTTACTACAATTTTCTGAAAGAAAGGAAATAAGAGACTCAAAGAATTTTTTTTCTGAAATCGAGTCGTAGGGGAGGAGTGAGCAGTGCATGTTTATAGGGACAGAAGCCCAGAGGGTGTGTGAAGGTGGGGACAGCAGTGAGCGAGGAAGAGGAGGAAGGAGGTGGGTGCTCCTTGGTGAGGAGGCAAGTCCCCTTTCCTGCTTGAGGCTGGAGTTTTAGCTTCAGGGAGAATAACATGCAAGCTGGAAGAAACTTCGGTAGGGGAGGGGAAAAAATCCTTTTCTCCTTCCCATCTTAGGTTCATTG